>NW_028082350.1:4311704-5674577 GCF_014824575.4 Sturnira hondurensis | reverse complement strand
GCGTAATTGTCCATTTTATGATTTCTTACAAAATGAGCTTCCTCTCACTTGGCAGTCTCCAGTAATACATTAAGTCATGATAGGTATTAATTAACCATGCATGCCCTTCTCTTGACATCTTGAGTTTCAAAAATGCTTTATCTCTCACTAGATTACAGACTATAATAAGTGACTAAACCCAAGAATATTAATTAATCAAAGATTTTATTAACCTCAAAGATTATGTCTGATTTTTTTACTTTTTAAAAAAAATTAGTTTTATTTTTTTATGTTGTTACAGTTGTTCCCGCTTGTTCTCCTTTTTCTGCCTTTGAACAACTCACCCTCTCCCCACCCAAGCCAATCCCCATATTGCTGTGTGTGTCCATGGGTAGTGCATAAATGCCCTTCGCTTTACCCCTTTACCCGACTCCCTTTCAGCAGCTGTCAGTCTGTTGTATATATCTAAGCTTCTGTTACCAATATTTTGTCCGTTGGCTCATTCTACCCATTATATTTCACAGATAAGTGAGATCACGTGATACTTTCACTGACTGCGTTGATTTACTTAACATAATTTTCTCCAGGTCCATCCGTGTTGTTGCAAAACATAAGAGGGTTTCTGGCTTCTTTGTTTTGTTTTTACTGCTGCATAGTATTGCATTGTGCAAATGTACCGCACTTTTTTATTTACTCATCTACTGATAGAATTTAGACTATAAATCACACTTCTATAAATGTAGGGATGCATGTATATTTTTTGTATTGGTCATTCAGGATCCTTGGGGAATATTCCCAGAAGCAGAATTACTGGGTCAAAAAAGAGTTAGTTCCATTTAGAGTTTTTAAGGATACCCCATATCATTTCCTACACTGGCTGCACCGTTCTGCATAGGATTCCCTTTACTCCACGTCCTTGCCAACACTACGATTAGTTCTTAAGCTGAATTTCACAACATCCATGTCAGAATCATGCTCACATCACATGACTTAATGGAGTGTCCACTGAGTGAAACACCTAGCATTAACATCCTGAAAATAAATAACACAAGTACAAAAAATTACAGCCCTTGAAATCACATGACTCTCTAGAATAAGGATTTAAAATTTTATATTAATATATATAGTTAGACATTCTTTTTGATTTTTTTCTATCACCACCACATTGAGGTATTAAGATAAGCATATGTTGTATTTAAAACATTTCTGAACTAGCCCTGGTTGGTGTGGATCAGTGGATTGAGTGCCAGCCTGTGAACCAGAGGGTCACTGGTTCGATTCCCAGTTGGGGCACATGACTGGGTTGCAGGCCAGGTCCCCAGGGCAGGGCATGAGAAAGGCAACCACACCTTGATGTTTCTCTCATTTTCTGTCTCCCTCCCTTCCTCTCTCTAAAAATAAATAAATAAAATATTTTAAAAATTTCTGAAACAACTTACTTTCACTCAAAATGAACACCTATGTCTTTATTTTAACAGTATAACACATACAATTAACATGTAAAATATAGGGCAATAAAATAGAAATAGTATTCTCCAGTCCTGACAGGTGGTGAAATATTTATTCTGGAGCATGATAGCAGTCTTTTCATCATTAATGTAATATAAGTGTAGGGATGGATTTACTTTTTCTATTAGTCAAAATATCATACTAAAAACATGTCTCTCAGATTATTTAGAATCTAGACAAAATATTGTGGAAGGACAATGTATTCAAAATTGTTGTTACCTTTTGGGGCAGTATTCTTGGCATTTTGATTATCATCTAATATAAAGTTCTTTGACTAAAAGCTCAGTGAGTCAACATGCCTTCTCCATCGTTGACTGTTTCTCTAGAAGTCACAGGAAAATTTTTTTCTATCTATATGAGTCCTTAATGAAACAGATGCAAAATTCATCACCCTAAGAGCATATATCAGTTTTTGCCAAATACAAACATTTAGAACAATAAAAATGGAAGTCTATATTAATTCATATGCCCAATAGTCAAGGGCATACCTTTACAAATTCAATTAAAATATATAGTTGATCCCTGAAGAACATGGGTTTAAACTGTGCAGTTCTAGTTATATGTGTTTTTTTTAGTAAATACTTTTTTTTTCCCATCTGCTATTGATAGTCTGCAGAGGTGGAAGCCCAACTGTATGCATTGATTCATACCATTTTAAATTTTTGAATCCTCACCTCAGGATATGTTTTTTATCTCAGAGAGCAAAGAAGGAGGTGGAGGGTGGGAGAGAGAGACAAACAGAAAGACAGAGACAGAGACGTGAGAGAGAAACATTGATTGCTTGCTTCCTATATGCTCCCCAATCGGATTAGGATCAAACTGTAACCTAGGTATGTGCTTTGCCTGGGGATCGAACCCATGACCCTTTGGTGTATGGGACGCTGTTCTAACCAGCTGAGCCACCCAGCCAGGACTACACCATTTTATGTAGGGGACTTGAGCATCCATGGATTTTGCTGTCCATGTGGGTCCAGAAACCAATCATCCATGGGTACAGAGGGTAGTTAAGTTTGGGGGAAGTCTAAAGTCATCCTTGAATTTTTGACTGCAAGGGTGCTGGCACCCTTTAACCCTCATGTTATTCAAGACATAGTTACTCACTGTGCTTATTTTGAATAAGCCCCACAGAATGCTAATTGTCCTTAAGGATTAACATCTGTCAGAAGAACTCATCCTTCTTTTATAAAAAAGGAGCAAATCGCTGATTACTAAAAAAGGAGATTTACATGTATATCATCTATTTTACTGGCAACTTTCCTCTTTGTGAAAGTGAGGTAGTTGGTATGTGTTCATTTGTAGCTTAGAACTGAAGTATGTAGCATCCAAGCTAACCTATTGCTTAAAAAGATGCTGGCAGTTGGCAAACTCTAGTACTAAAATAATTGTAAGTTCCTTATCTAGAAACCTAGATAGTTTTATCCATGCATATTCTTCTTGAGTGACATAGGCTATAGACACTTTCGATAGTTATACAATTTTCATATAAATCCATCATATGGCAAAATGGGAATTCAGTAGGAGTCAGGATTTGGCTTTTCATATTCTTTCTGCTACTTTTTAGTTGGATAATTCACTGAACTAGTTAAACCCATAAGTTCCACATAAATATAGATAGATAGATACATACATACATACATTCATAGATATGTGCAATTTTTTAGACAAGTCTCTAAGTTTATTTATAATCTAATATCCTATTATTTTAAAATCAAGATGCCCAAAAGTAGAAAAACTCCATATCATTTACCCATGGATATATAAACACTCTAGGTTTATTGTATAATAAAAATGCCTAGTAATCTATTACTGGTTTTATCTGCATTAGACTATGATTATATATTTCAAAATAAGTGGCATTTCATAAAGCTTTGATACAGTAATTGAACTCAACTTCAACACTTAACTGAATCTTAAAATACCCTATGGATGTAAATACAACTGTTCTTTCCCCCAGTATAATTGATTGAAGAACTCATGCTGTCTTATTTGACTTGTATAAATTTAAAAGTATAGGAAGGTCATCACTGGTACTGAAAATGTGTTCATATATCAGAACAGCAATCATCATGTGTATAGTACTTTAAATTTTTAATGTCTTGTTTTCACACACAGTTTTTTAATCTTATTATTTACTTAGACTTGGGAGCCTACAGAAGTTGGGAAGCATCCATTGGGATACTAGTGGTACCCAGAGAAATCTAACAGACAGGTTGAAGACTTAAAAAGAAAAGGTAGAGAGAAATAAACAAAAGAGACAAACAAGGAAGGGAAAGAGAAGGAGGTAGAGGAAGAGACAAAGGAGGAGGAGGAAGAACATGTGGGAAGTGACACATTTATACTGACCAAAAAATGAGAGCTTATTCAGTGGCATCTGCCCAAAAGGGGTCTGGAAGCAGGAAACCATCTCCTACTGAAGGATTTATCAGCAGTGGTTGTTGCAATATAGCATAAAAGTTTTATTTCTTCCAAGAGAAGAGAAAATACTTTTTTTTCTTTCCTGGGGGAAAGATTGCAATCACCACAATTTAAAGTATTTATTTGGCTTGGAATGTAGGATTCTAAGCACTAGAAGGGGAACGTATCCGCCAAATTTATCAGAGGTTTAAGGATAAGCATTTATCTGTAGTTTAAATTAACATTCTCTAGAAGTACTATAATTAATTCGGGGATCTATAAATGAACACTTCTGAGGGTTTTGGCCCCTCAGATTAAAAGACATTTAATAAAAATACATAAGATTCCTGCAGCATTTGGGACTCTAAACTGGTGAATAAATATTCTGTTGCTTATCTGAGTCTGATTGATCTGGTGCGTCTCAGCAAATCTTTGAACTACAGGAGCTTTTGGTCTTTGGCATTTTGGAGGGTGTGGCTCTAATCTTTGATCCTGTTGACTGGCTGATGATCTTGATAATCTTAGGGTCAGTGGATAGAGCTCAAAGTGATAGTAAGAAACCTGATATTGAGTGCTTTCTTTTTTTCCAGAAACAAATCTTGAAAGGTTGTTCTATCTGTGTTTTATTAATTTTTATAAATAGCTCTTATACCATGGAAAGTCGCCCAGTGCGCTAAGCATACACAAGATGACATGTTTTTCTTCAGTGAACATCATGCCTGTCACTAGTATAGGTCCGATCATTGTAACACTAAATAATACGGCTGTCTGGCATGGTGGTGATGAAAATTAGTCCTGTGGTTACTTGTTAGTCATCAGAGAGAACTTGCAGAATTGAATGGAGTTGGTATCAGTAGCAGGGTAAAGACTTAACCTCCTCTCACTGGTAACTGTCACTGGTCTTTAGTAATTTAAGGATGGATCATCTCTCAAACCTAGAACTTTATAGGTATGAAACAGGTCTGAGGGCTTGAAACTATGGGAAAAGAGGTGTGGTTACTAACCTGAGGTTAGGGAAACCACTTGGAAACCTGTAACCGAAACTAGAAAGCAACTTCTGGGGTAGGTAGAGGTTCTGTTGAAACAATGCCAACCTAGGTCTTATCCCCGCAAGTAGTATCTTGCAAGATTTCAGACCAAAGGACCACTTGTATCCAATGTACCCCTATGACTTAATGTTTTTGTTTTACCTTAATTTTTAAATAAGCATTTGTTTTGAAAAAATGTTTGTATTATATAACCAAACTATACCTCAACCCCAAGCTCACTCCATATTATCTAAATTTGCAAGCTGACACCTGAAAACAAACTTATATAAATTAACTAGTTATGATGTGTTCATTCAACAATATTTCAGATGCCAACTGATGCCTAGTTCTGTGCTGGATGCTGAGGACACAGTGAATAAAGTGTGCTTGAGTGCTGTCTTCACAGAGTAGTTCTTAAATTGTCACTTGCAGAAGAATCACTAAGAATGTTAGTGATTAAGTTAACTCTCAATGCTTGAGCCATAGCAAAAAAGAATCTGTTAAATTAGCTGTAAAGTAGACCCAAGAATTGTCATTCTTAACTGGCATTCCAAGTGTTCAAGCTCTACCATACAATAAATATTGGTTAACAGTCAGAAAATGATGCAAAAATAATTATTTACACAATATGTAATACCATTAGTTTGTTTTGTCGGAGGAAAGTATACAAGAAAATAACTGGAAAAATTTAATCCAGGCTGTGATGAAGACTATATAATACTTATATAAGGGCCTGAAGAAATATGCAGTACCTAACCTGATAAAAATGTTAAGGAACAGGGGAGATTTTCAGGAAGTGGAAACAACTAATGTGACAATGACCATGATTCGGAATTTTAGCACTTGTATTTTAGAGGGATCATCAGTACGACTAGAATCCAGAAGGCAGTTGGGTGAGGAAAGAGTGATAAAGAATCTGTACCTTGAGCCGTTCTTGCACTTCCAGCTCCACCTAGAAACCTTCCAGCCATCAGAGATCCAAAAACTGGAGAGAAAATGCCGGGCCCAGCATGGGGTTGTCAGGCGGTAACTCTTGTGGTAGTTTCAAGCCTGCCCTTTACCAGTGCTGAAATATTTTCAACATGATCACTGTGTGTAGAAAGAAGATCAAACTTGAAAGTTAAGTGGGAACTGATGATGAAGGACTTTGTGGATAGTGTTAAGGATTTTTAACCGCATCCTGAGAGCAAGTGGAATCCAGGGGTGGAATTTAAGTGACTTGATTCCGAGATTAGAACTATACCAGGATCGAAGAGTTTGTGGGGGAGTGTGTGAAGTAATAGAGGCAGGAACATTTTTACCTTTTCTCAGCGCAGGACAGGGGAAATGTGCAGAGGTCTGTTATACCATGAATGTTGAATATTAATTCTCAGAACATGAGAATCAAATTTGGAGTTCTCATCTGGTCACACAATATTGAAATAGTGTCTAGACCTGCTGATTGGCATCTGAGTGCCTGTTTCTCATTCAAGTGTAATACTCTAGCTAAACATGAGAGTAGTTGAATCTTCAGATAGATTTTCTATTCAGAGCCAGTATAATTTGATTCTCTTCTCACTGAAGTCCATTATCACTTTGTCAAATTATACTACTGTATAACATAAAATCTAGTTGTAGAGACTTGAAGTCTAGGTTTGGCAGCATTTAACACATTTTTATCTTGCTCCAAAAGTCTCTTTTACCACTATAAGGTCAAGCTTTTCAACCTATGGCATCCAGGCAGGTAGTTGAATACACAATTATTTCATAGTTCAGGTCAAAAACTTTGCACTGTTATATGGACAATAAGGTAATTGTTTTATGATTTTTACTCCATTTCTTTTCTTCTAAAATGTTGTCCTTATTTCTGATTCTAATGTAAAAATGTGTTCAGCTCTGCCATAAAAAATGTGTCTGTGATTGTTTGCTTATATTCTCTGTTCAGAGAAAAATGTAGTCTTCTTAATATTAAAATGTTCTCATAATTAGAAGTGTCTGCTGTATCCATTTAATGTTGGGTGTACTTCAATTTCTTTTTACGCTTCTGGTAATTTACTCAAATAAACTGCATACTGTAAATGAAGTCAATCATTATATGTTGTATACCATAAACTAATGAATATATATTTAAAAGTCTTTTTTAATCTCCAGTGACTTATATTTATTCACTGAAAATTAGAAGAGATGTTTAAATTACTACTGAATTGATTAACTTAATTTGATAGTACAGTTCATCAATGTGACTAAGCATTAAAGCAGTTTCTTCTCCGTTTTTTGGCTTTGTTCTATCCTTTTTCAATGTCTTCATTGTTGACCCGACTTCCAGAAAATTAATTCTTCACACATTTTATTTGTTCCCTCAGCATAACAGAAACAAAAACTTCCAGCCATAAATTGTACTTGAGGTTAGAGCTCCATGATAAATAGGCTCTTGTTCTCTGCTACTCCCAGTGATGAAATGCTGTTAGCACTGAACTCTTATTTTACTGCTCTGGGCCCAGTGAATACCATTAATTGTTTTATAGCCCTGTACCAACCCATTCTGCCTGATTCATAAAACAGTTATGCACCATTTAGAAGCATTTCTCAGTAGGATTCATTTTCCCTCTAAAACAAAGAGTTTGACTTCATCAATCTCCTTTTTTTTCTCAAAATGCAGTGTGAACTTTGAATTATATAATACATGTTTACAATTCTCATGGTCTCTGAATTAGCTGAGAAAAGGAAAATTAAACCTCATTCAAACATATCTTTAGCACAAAAGAGTTGTGAGAAAAAAGATGTCAGTTAGGTGTAACATTTTTTTTACCTAAATTTTCTTAAAATATTTTAGTAAATATTAAACAAAATAATATTTTGGATGTCCAAACTTCAAAGAACAAAGCATCACAGGAGGACATCTGAACAACAGCCCCTCTTCAGTCCACTATTCAGAAATCTGGAGAAATAAAATAAATCCAATATCTATTGTTTAATAAGAGGAAATGAGAAAGGCTGGATTCTTGGCGAAGGCTCTGAATACTCCAAACCTAGTAATCCAGAAGAGCAGATGGAGCCTGAAGGAAAATTAGATTAGTAATTAAACATCTTTTAGAAATCTGTAAAGTATTGTATGGAGAATTTCCCGAGGAAAGTTGCTATCTCACTGTGCAAACGTAGAAGCTTAAACCCATGTTTCAGTTTATAGTGCCCTCTTTTAAGTACGTAAATTTTGTATTAATTTGTCTTAACCATTAAGAACCAGGGGCAAAAAATATTTCTGTCCATCTTATCTTCATTTTCCTGTGCAAGGTTAACAAAAAGATGAAATGATGAGATTTACATGTCTGTTTTTTGCACCTATCAGCTGTTAAAAATTAATGGAAAATAAGCCAGTGGGAGAAAAGGACGAGTATGAAACAATCCAAGTTTAAAATAAGCAGAACTGGTACAAACTCCCAAAGCAGAGGTGCCAATGTAAGAAGCATTCAAGCCTGTAGAGAATTTTTGGTGAGTTTATTTGACCCAAATGGATGACAGTTGCTGGGAAGCAAAACCTCAGTGGATTGAGAAAATGTTTCCAGAGAATGGCTGTTCTGTACCTTATTTTATACATTACAATCAAAAGAGGAGGCATTAGGGGGTGACATGAAATCCACTGGTGATAGATTAAGGAGGTGGAAAAGAGAAAATGGAGGAAACCTGTGGGATTGTATAGAAAAGTAAAATGATAGACACATGCTTCTTTTGCAGGAGTGGGCGCAGGATAGGTAACAGTCAGCAATGAACACAGTAACCGTAACAACGAGGGGATTTGTGGTCTCTGCCTGGTGTGGTGGTTGTGTCTCAAGGGTTTATAAAAAGGAGCCGTTACTGACATTCCAAAGGTATACTATCACAAATGCAAAAAGACAATAGATGGGCTCTATTATTGACTTTTTGTCATGGGAGATTCTAGCCTAGGGCAATGACTGCCTGCCAAGACCTGCTTTTAGTTAATAAGTTTTAGTTTCAGACCATCCTTTGCGGTTACTCTTGGTCTCTGAGTTTGTAAGGCTGTCACGCAGGCCTCTCTCTCCTGGACTTGTCAGGTTTCATACGTGGCCCCTTTTCTCCCACAGTGGCAAGACTGCTGAGCTGGGTGATTTGATTTACCATTCAAATGGCATTATTTAAAAAAAGCTCGGCCTCCTTTTTGTCTCTGCATTAAGAAACATCAAAAATTAAAGCCAATTTCAATAATGGTGACCTAAGATGGGTCACTACTAACATCTAGCTTCCAATATGTGCTGGATATGAGAGAAACTAGTCTGCCCATATGTTACCGAACAAAGGGTCCGAGGGGGGGGGACAATACTTGGCCCACCGAGGGATGCCAAAAACTGCTACAGAAAACAGGGGCCCTTCCCAAGGACGATACACTAATATCTATAGGGCTCTTCTTTCCACCACCAATTGGAAAGACATCTCTCAATGCCAGAGATTTGTGAAAAGGAAACAAAATGTTTATTTAATGCTATTCAGGCCTAATGCCTTCCTTAAAATATTAAAGTCTTTAAGGATATACACCTACACACACACACACACAGCGCTCCCTTCTCCCACTGTCCCAACTCCGGGTACCGTAAATCAGGAAAAGAGCACACGTCCGTTTTTCAGGTCGCTGGCACGTGAGCTGTGTCGCCTGCCTGTCCAAGCAGGATCTCCAATTAATCCAAAGTCATGCAGCACCTTCCACTGGCAAGAGTTCTTTGTACCAAGTCCTAGTCAAAGTCTCTCCTGGTTTCCAGGCCACTCAGCCAAAGGGAGCACGCCAAAGCCGCGTGGGCCTCCTCTACCAAAGCCGCACTCCACCAAAAGTGCGCGTCTTTCTTCTTCACCTGGCCGCAGGGATCTCCATTCTGGAAAAGCTGCGTGGTTTTCCCTTTCACCTGGCCAAGAGGGGGTCTTCACTCTGCTAAAGCCACATGCCTCTCTCGCAGGCACTCTGTCAGAGAAGCAGCCCCAGCTCCAGCCTGGGTAGCTGCCACCCACTTCTCCCTGGCCCAAAACCTGGCCACAGCTCCTTAACATATCTATGAAACCAGTTAAAGGTTATAGATATGTTAAATAACCATTCCAGAGGTTAGCTGCAAAACTGTTGGTATGCAAAACAGCTCTCAATGGCCCTGCTCCATTCGTCCCTTCCCCCAACTGACACCTTGGTGGGGGGGGAGCGGTGAGGATATCTTAATATTTCCTCCAGTATTCCTGTACACTTTGAGTTCTGGACACCATTCAAATCTTTTCTGGGCACCCCCTTGGCTGCACCCTGTATCACATATGCCTGTTACCGGTGAAAAATCTTTGTGCCCTGAGCTCTGAAAGGTCAAAACTCAAAATGTCAGAGTTTGGAGCAAGAAAAGGTTCATTGATCACCAAGTCACCACCTGACAAGATATAAACCCTAGTAGTTCTTCAAATTCCTCAGGTTTGGAATATGTCAGGCAGAGGGAAGATGAGAGGGGCTGATTTTGCAGAAACTCAGCAGAATTCTTCTAACTATTATAGCAGGAGATACCTGAGCAAAGGCCATGGGAGCAATGCAGACTTGAATAAGATGGAGTCAGGGAGAACAAGCACTTCGCTCTGTTACAACCCTAATAAATAAGGCACATTTCGTTCTTTTGTGATTATAATTAAGTGTACTCAAAGCAATTGAATCTGAGTAAAGGACTGGAATAGGTCATCTTTAATTATGGAGATACATTTATTTACCATAGGAAATCTATGCATATCCAGAATTACCTGATTCTACTAAAAGTGAGTAGAATTTTTAAGTATGCGTTTAGGTTTTGTCTTGATAATTATTCAATAATATGTTGACGGAATTGAAATCACAAAGCTATAAGTTTTGATCCTCCATCAGGAATTTACATAAAGGTATTACAGTTAAGGATTTAAAGAGCAGGTCTGTGATGTAATATAAGTAAATGATATTAGCCCTGGTTGGTGTGGCTCAGTGGACTGAATGCCAGCCTGTGAAACAAAGGGTCACCAGTTTGATTACCAGTCAAGGAGTGTGACTGGGTTATAGGCCAGGTCCCCAGTGAAGAGCATGTGAGAAGCAAACATACACTGACGTTTCACTCTCTCTGTTCCTCCCTCCCTCCCCCTCTGTCTATAAATAAATAAATAAATAAATAAATAAATAAATAACATCTTAAAAACATTTAAAACATGATATTAGTAAATAGTAATAAGGGCAAATAAATATATTTTAATATTTCAATTTTGTAAAGTAGATACATGTTTTATTTTTAAATCCACTGATAATCACAGATTGATACACACGTATATTGAAGACTTCTACAAAGGAGCTCCTGTCTTTATTTGATTGTAAGTGCAGTGGAAAATTATATAATTATCTGTTTTGATAAATTACATCAATGAGAGGTATTAAGAGAATTCAGAACAGGCTTTTGTAGAAGTGAAGGTCCTTGAAAGGTACACATGTTTTTACTTGGTGGAGAAGGTAGAGAAATGACAGAAGGAATGAATATCATTATGTATTGAATGTTTATGCTCCCTGCCAAGTCATATGTTGAAGTTCTAACCATCCATGTTAGAAGGAAAGGCCTGTAGGAGGCTGCTCATGAGGTTTAGAAAAGGTCATAAGGGTAGAGTCCTTATGATGGAATTGGTGAGCCTACGTGGAGAGACCAGAGAGTTTGTTCACCTCTCACTCTCTCTCTCTCTCTCTCTCTCTCTCTGTCTCTGTCTCCATCATGGAGTGTAAAGTAAGAGGGCAACACATCTGGAAGCGGTGCTCATCAGACACTGAATTTACCAACACCTGATCCTGGACTGCCAGCCTCTGAAACTGTGAGAAATGACTGTCGGTTGTACAAACCACCCAGTGTATGGCACGTTGTCGCAACATCCCCAGCAGCCTCAGACAAGCACCACTACAAACTATTCTAATAAAAAAAGTTCTATTTATTATGTGGGCTTCTGTGTGTATGTATATGCCTGAGTGACAAGTTACATTTTAGTGTGGGTTTTTTTGTGAAGAACCCTAGTACAGCTACTGTTAGTATAAAAAGAGCCCTTTTTCTGATTTTTTGGAGATTTTGCTGAGCTTTGCATTAGATTTCTACATAGAAAGCAGTTAAATTCTATGTGATTAATTTATAAACTTGTAATAGTACACATTATGGTAGGAGAAAGCAAATAATAATTGGCTAAAAATTGCTTGTAATGAGAATAATAAAATATAAATAAAAATGAAAAGAAAAATAAAAATTCAAAGGCTTTAACAGTGAATCTCAAATATTTTATAAGCAGCCTGGATATTTAATTATTTAGATGTCTTTTTTTCCTTTTCTTTTTTTTTTTCCTTCTTCAAGTTTTTTATTTAATTATTTTTCAAGTACAGTTTTCTGTCTATTACTCCCATCCCGTCCCACCCCCCATCCTCCCCCCTCCCTCCCATTTCCACCCTTCTCAGTTGTTGTCCATGTATCCTTTATATAGGTTCCTCTAAATCCCTCCCTTATTTCCCCTGAAATTCCCTCCCCTCTCCCCTCCGGTCACTGTCAGCCTGTTCTCTATTTCAGTGTCTTTGGTTATATTTTGCTTGCTTGTTTGCTTTGTTGTTTAGCTTCCTGTTAGAGGTGAGATCATATGGTATTCTTAAGTACATGAGTGTAAAAAACAATGGAAAAAATTAACTCTTAAAAAACTGATTTGTAAAAAATAATGTAATATTTCATGGAAATTTTATCTTTCATAGAGGTAGTTTATATTTTCAATTGCTTGTGCATTCAAGTAAAATATTTCCTTTATTTCAAAATTATAATACTGAAATAGTGATCTATGTTAACACAAGTGCACTCATATCATGTACCAGATGCCGCACTAAGCCCTTTGCAGACTAGCTCTCTTTTATGTTCACAGCAAATGTGTAAGATGAAGTGTCACCATTTGTTACAGACAAGAAACCTAAAGCATAGACAGGATGAGGCATAAAACTATCTAAAGTGAAATCATAAATTGGTTCTTGATGTGTCTGATTCTAAATTCAGGCTTCAAACTATAATAAAATCCCCATTCCCATGACTATTTTAAAGCTGAGATCCCTGACAATGTAAAGCATTCTTTAGCTATTGCTGTAGGCAATAATCTCCATGGGTTCTACCTCTGGTCTCTCAGAGCGGGGACTTCCATCCATGGGCTGGAGATAAAATACAGTCACATAAAGTAGGGTAACACGGAGAGAAAGTACCTGCGAGAGCATCGGGGAAATGCAGCACTTTGCCTCTCTTTCCTTGAATAACAGAATGTTTTAAATATATTTATACTGTGTTAAAAAACAAACAGAAAACTAAAATTGTTTGGTTTAAACTATGAGATTTGTTCTACCCTTTTCAAAATAAATAATTTTAACTTCCTAAGAAAATGCGTGACTCCTGAATGAGTAACTCGGTCTTTTAGAGCATCACCTTATACATCAAGGTTGTGGGCTCGATACCCAATCTGGGCAATTAAAAGAATCAACCAGTGAATATATCAACAACCTAGGTGCCCATTAGTAAATGAACAGATCAAAAAACTATGGTACATATACACAATGGAATTCTATGCAGCAGAAAAAAAGAAGGAGCTCCTACCCTTTGTGACAGTGTGGATGGAACTGGAAAGCATTATGGTAAGCAAAATAAACCAGACAGTGAATGACAAATACCATATAATCTCACCAACAAAAAAACAAACAAAGGGTATTTGTTTAATCTAATCAACAAAACAAACAAACAAACAAGCAAAGTAGAGCCAAAGACGCTAAAATTGAGAATAGGCTGACAGTGATCAGAGGGGAGAGGGGAGGGAATTTCAAAGGAAAAGGGTGAAGGGTTTGCAGGAACAATTAATTATAAGGGGCATATGGACAATAACAATGGGGGTGGAAATGGAGGGAGGTAGGGAGGGCTGGGGGGTTGGGCTGGGATAGGGGAAAAGGCAGAAAACTGTAGCTGAATAACACACACACGTGTGTGTGTGTGTGTGTGTGTGTGTATTATATATATATATATAATATATATATTATATATATGGAACAATAAACCAATCTCTTCCTCTCTCTACCTCCCTCCTTCTTCTTGCTCTCTAAAATCAATAATTTTTTTAAAAAAATTTTTATAAAGATTTTATTTTTTTATCTTAGAGGGGAAGGGAGAGAGAGAGAGAGAGAGAGAGAGAGAGAGAAATATCAATGTATAGTTGGCTCTCATTCGTCCCCTGCCAGGAACTGGCCTGCAACCCAGGCATGTGCCCTGACTGGGAGTCGAACTGCGATTGTGTGGTTCGCAGGGCCGCATTCAATCCACTGAGCTACACAAGCCAGGGCTAAAATGGATAATTTTTTTAAAAGAGTTTTAAAAAGAATAAAATATAAAATACATGAAATGTCATTATTTTCTGCTACTTACTCTATCTGGAACCATTGGTAAGTGTATTAAACTGTAATAATCTTTGTAGCAGAATTTTAGCAACATATTGTAATTTGCAGCCTTTAAAATTTGCATAAAGTTACAGATGTGATTGCCAACTAGTATAAGCTATTTATTCCATTTGACGAACTCAACCTTGGAGGTGCCGAGGAGATGAGATGGATGTGGATGGTTCCTGACCAATCAAAGAAGTACAAACAATGGGGTTTTAGAAATGTGTCCTAAAACCTTATATTCTTAAGAAGTGGCAGCCTAGAAATAGAGAATGCCGAGAACAACGTGGAAAAAGTAGGCTGTCCACATTCTCCTTTGTAGTTAATTGCTGGCTCCCAACAGGCGGAGAAAGCCGCAGCGAAGTCGTCAGAAACAGCCGGAAAAACGATCGGAGTAGGGCTGGGAACCTTTTCGTACTGAGTGAAGAAGGCTCTCCGAGCCATAAGCAGGATCGATTCCCCTCCTGTACCAGGCGGACTGGAGGAATGTTACAAAAAGTTCAGCTTTACAAGGAGATCGGTAGGGGGAAGCTCCCTGAGAAACAAAGTTACCAAAAATTGAGGTGGGAGGATAAAAGAGTGGTTAACATTCCTTTCTCTAAATTCTTCTACATTAAGTTAAGTTAGAGTCCAACCCTACCGTTTTATAGCCAAGGTAGCGAAGAGAACTTTTGCATCATGAGCCTATATGAAAAAATAGACATCGAGTGGGTAGCAGCAATTGCATTTATTCATTTCACCAGAGGTTATGTTGCATTTAATATTCGCCACAGCTGTTTTGGGCCCTGCAGTTAAAGCAAAGAACAAAATGTAAGTAAAATCTCTGCCTCTTTATAAATTACAGTGTGTATGGGGTATGCATACAATAAAACAAGCTAAATAAGTTACATCAGTCGCCAACATTTTCAGCACCAGGGACTGGTTTTGTGGGAGACAATTTTTCCAAAGAGAGGGTGTGGGGGTGAAGACACAGGAGGCGGAGCTCAGGAGGTGATAGGAGCCCAGCTTCCCTCCATGGACCGCAGCTCACCTTCTCCTAGGAGGCCAGGTGGCTATAACGGTCAGCGGACCGGTACCTGGCTGCAGCCTCGTGGTTGCGGACCCTTGCATCAGATGACATAGCTAAAGAGAAAAATAAGACAGGGGAAGTTTCAATTACAGTTGAGATGGACAGGAATGTCATTCATGAGACAGTGGCAACTGAGTAAAGATTTCAAGGAATCTGGAGAGTAATGCAGGTAGCAGTATCGAGCCAGAAGGAATAGCGAGTAAATGCGCATTAGCCGTTCTTTATAGTAGAAAAAAGAAATGCCAGATAATACAGCTGAATGATGAGGGGGGAGAAGAGACCACAGCAGGGCCTGAGATATCACCGGGACTTTGGGAATACGTTTATGGACTTGGTTACACTTGGAGTTTAATGGAAAACCACAGCCAACATTTCGAGCGGGAGAGTGATTTATAATTTTAATAGGATCATTCTGGCTACTGTGTTAAGAATAGCCTACAGGGGGGCAAAGACAGAAACTGGGGACTAATTAGGTACCTATTGTAATAGTCTATTGTAATAGTCTAGGTGAGAAATGATAACATTTTGCATAAATTGGTAATTAAGGAGGTGATAAAAAGTGGTATTTTTTCGTATTTATTTTGAAGGTAGAACTAGCAGTCTTAGCTACAGTGATATTCAAGGAAATGGAAGTAGTTAAGGATGACTCCAAGAGTTTTGTTCTGAACTAGTAAGAATATTAATTTCCATGTAATAAGCTAGGAGATGAAGAGGAACAACAGGAGACAAAGTAGAAAATGAGAAGCTCAATTTTGGACTGGCTAATTTTTAGATTCTTATAAGATATATAAGTGGAGGTGAAGAGTATGCAACTGAATGTGAATGTGTTGATTTGGGAAAGGTTCACAGTTGAATGTATTAGTTTAATGAAAACCATAAATAAATAGAGTTTGTAGGAGGAAGGATGGGGGTGGGGGGGAGAGAGAGAGAGAGAGAGAGAGAGAGAGAGAGAGGGAGAATAGCAACAAATTAAAAGGAGACCAACAATTAAATGCAAACTCACTACAATATGCAGTGTTAGAGATTTGAGGGCCAGCAAAAGAAACCCGGTAAAATTGTCAGTGAGAACAGAAAAAAGTGAGCAGAGTCACGGATACTAGAAGCCAAATGAAGACAGGTGAACCTTTCACTTCTACCATGGGTCCAATAAGACGAGGTGAAAAAAAAAACCACCTGGTCATTAGATTTATTAGAGTGGATATAATTTGAGAACCAATCATTATCTCTTGAGGTAACTGTGTAATAGGCTGCAAGGAATATATAATAATAAGTCCCTGAGGGTGAACATGTTGTTCAGCAAGTCCCCAACAATAATCCAAAATCTTAAAGTGCATTACAAAAAGGTAAATTACAACAATTTTTCCAGTAAATTATAACTGGAAACCACATTACTATGATGTAATAGTAAACAATCCTTGTTTTACAAGAAAATACTAAGTAGCTTGAACACTTTGCATGTATTTTGAACCAAAACATTAAAGAGATTTTGTAGACATAAAATATTTTTTGAGAAAAAGAAAGACAATTTGCATGAAGTATTAAACATTAATACCAAGAGGCTAAACATAATAAGCAAAATAAAATCAATGATACAAGAAGGGTGAAATACTAGAACAAAGGGATAAATAAAGCTAAAATGGAATAAAATGGATAAAATTAAGAAAACAAAATAAGTATTATTTGAGAAAATTGTTATAATAGAGAAAAAACAGCAAAACAAATTTAGAAAAATGGGGGATTTAAAGAGAGAATAAACATAAAGCATGAAGTAATTAAACTTGTTTCAGAAATTTTAAAAGTAGTGATCAATTGCCTGAATATTAAATGACAAAATATAAAATATTAACTGAAATAGAAGATCATAAAGTTAATAATCAGTTACAATTATAACAAAACTTTGAATACATTTGCAGTAAATATCTGGGAACTTGCAATGAGAATCAATTACCCTTCTGCTATTTTATACTCACTGAGAGAAATCTGAGAACTGCCCTGGCTGGTGCAGCTCAGTGAATTGAATGCTGGTCTGTGAACCAAAGGGTCACTGGTTTGATTCCTGGTCAGAGCACATACGTGGGTTGCAGGCCAGGTCCCCAGTATGATGTGTGAAAGAGGCAACCACACACTGATGTTTCTCTCCCTTTCTTCTTCCCTGACACTCTCTAAAATTACATAAACAAAAACTTAAAAAAAAACCTCAGAACCAAGCAGATTATAGGCAAGATCTACCAGATTTTTAAAGAAGAGGATAACCTCCACTTATTACAAATTTTTACAAATTTATCTAGAGAGTAGAATATGTGGAAACTATTGTTCAACTCAATTTATGAATCCAGTATAATTTCATGAAAAATTATATAAAGTGTTAAAGTAAAAATTATAAGCAAAATATTTTTATGAATACAGTTTGATAGTCCAATTATAATTAGCCAACTTAATTTTAAAGTATATTAAACATTATTCATTGTCTTTAAGTAGGTTTTATTCCATGAAAGCGAGTTGTTTGACATTGGGAAATTTCAATACACAGTTAATGAAAGAAATTGTGATGAACATCCCAATAAAAGATCATTGAGAAAATGTCAATAATGTGAAAAGCTCAACAATTAGAGATATAAATAAACTCCTAGAAAATGAGGAATAAATAAGAGCTTTTTTGGCTTGATATTTTATATAAACACACTTTAAGAAAATGAGTAAGAAAGAAGCAATAATGAAAAAGGAAAAGATTACCATCATAAGCAATGGAAATTTTTCAATTACCTTATTAAAAATTAAAAGAACAAGAATACCTGTTTTTTAACACTTAATGTTTAAAATATTTTTACTAATTGAAAAATAACAGTACATAAACTATCTAGGAAGCCTAAGGATGGTGAAAATTATTTGTTAAAAAATAATTTGTAGATAGCATCTTGGTTTTATGTGTCAAGTTGGCTAGCTCGTGGTGTCCAGTTGTCTGGTCAAACACTAGTCTAAATTTTGCTAGAAGGTATTTCACAAAGGTGGCTAACATCTAAAATCAGTTCACTCTATGTAAAGTAGATTACCCTAGATAATATGTGTGGACCTCGTTCAATCAGTTGAAGGCCTTAAAAGCAAAAACAGTTTTCTCGGGGAAAGAAGACATTATCATTCAAGACTTCTTCAACAGAGAGATCATTCCTCTTTCTACCCTCAGCCAGCAATGCACTTTAGCAGACTTGGATTACCTGGTGCAGAAACTTAAAGCTCTATCTTTGATGAACCTGTCAGAACTATCCCAATAACTTATATTAACTAACTTTAAAATACCAGAATAGGTCTCAACAGATTGCTTGGATTCTAGATGTGTTCCGTCACATCCACGTCACACCTTCCTAAATAGAGTCAATCATCCCAGCTGCAATAGCAACACCATTTGTCTCTCATTTGTACAGTAGAGTTAGAGGACCGAATACTGACCCAAAATGTGATATAGAACAAAGAGAGTAAATAAAGATGAGGTCATTGAGAGTGCCTGTCTCCTATTTGATAATTGTGGTTCATGGGGGGAAACCATTATTTACTCTGCGTGCACAGACTTTTAAACCAGTAGAGAGTCTAATCCTGTTTGGGGAAGATAGCGAAATTAGGAAATGTCACTCAATGGTGAGAGCACCACTCTCGCCTCCATGCTTTGGTTTCTGTATCAATGCGTTCAGGCAATAGGGAAAGAACATTGTATTATATCACTGAATATAAACATAGAGCCCTCCAGGCCAGCATGCCCAACTCACAAGGCTTTCGTTTCCAGCTTATACCCAAACTTTAAGAAGCAGGTTATTCGTTGTAGAAGAAGAGCCATTTCTGAGCAAAGAGACCCATGGTGAGATGAATGCCTTGTTTCTCTTGAAGTTCATCAAATCTTTAGCCAGAAACAATTTTGAGTGTGATTTCATAGGCAGCAGGGAAGGCAGGGTTATATAATAGGGCCGTGAGAGCCAGGAGAATGAACTTAAATTTCAAATAATATTTCAAAGTCGTAATAAGATTTAGTTCCCTTGAATAAGGTTATTGAGGGTGGCACACATTTCTGTTCTATGGAAGAAGAATCAAAACCAGGGCGGTACAAGAAGTTGGAAAAGACACAAAGAAGGTGTTTATAATAACAGTCCAGAACAAATTTGGACCAGGGTAAATATAGTGTCAATGGACAGGATATACTGAGAAGTATTTACAGGGCTGTGTATGTACATATTTGAATATATATTAAAATTTGGGACAGGTTGTCATGAAGGTTAAAGTAGAGGAAGGCTTTGCACAAAAATCCAGTTCAATTGAGTAAAATAATTCATGATTGCAGTAAACATAAGTAATTTTTAGAGATCCCATAGAAATATATTTCTTTTTGTAACTTTTAAATATTATATAACATTTGATTGAAAATTTTACATAATTAGCACTTGCCTTAGTTTATGTCAGCAAATACAGATGGTTATATTAAATTTATTTATCTTTTCTGAACTAAGTTCAGTGACTAAGCAATAACTTTTCCAATGATATTAAAAAATGGCTCTAACATTTGTAATTTTCTGAAGTTCAGAATAAATATTAAACCAAGAGATATTATAGCACTTGACAATAGACAGGGCACATATATCAAACCAAATTTTATCTTTAATGTTCTATATAGTAGACCATTTGTTCTCAAAGCAACTGTTTTTATATTAAAATTTTTATAACTTCTCAAAAATAAAACTCAACCCATATTTTATTTAATAATTAAAGAAAACAATTATTTTGGAATAAAACGGATCTATCTACCTTATATTAAAAAGGAAGGGGATTATTGGTGTCATTATTATGGAATCTGTTTGACTATTATAACATTGTTTCAAAATACTGTTATGTAATTTATGCCTACTCCTCTTCAGTAATTTTTGGTGATAATCTATGTCATAGATTACATAGATTAGTAAGTGTGTAGGACTCTATTCTGGCTTTGTGCTTAAAGAAGAACACTGACTTATATTTAGAATCAAAATATTTATCTTCATATAAAGCAAGATCATGTTGAGTAAGTCTTAGAGGTTATAAAGATCAAAGTTATAAAAATGCACTTTTGGAGGAGAAATTGAAGTAAAAAATTATCACATGCAATTGGCTAATAAAACATTTAGAATATAAATTATATATTGAAATAGATTTTGCCATTTTATTTCTCATAGTAACAAAAACAATGTTTGGAGTATTCATTAATAATAATAATTTTTCTTCAGACTTATTGATGAAGTAACAAAAAATTCTTCAATTGATTTTTGAAAAGATATCTAAACTATACATAATATATAATTATTTACTTCAGTTTCTTTTTTAATGTAGCAGCACTTTTAACTCTATGGCTTCCACCTTTACATTGTATGGGTTTGTGTGGATTAGATTTCTTGTAGAAACACTTCAAAGGCTTATGTTTAGTTGAACTGTGTTTGGAGTAGAATTATTTCCTTAAAACATAGAACATGAAAGAACTAAGCCTTTGTGGATAGTTCCTTGAAAGAAGTCTTGGCTGTTGAAGGTGCTGCCTGGGGGTGTTTCTGGATCGAAATTTAAAAAATGTAGCACTCATTCACCATTCATTTATTCATACCTTGTCTGCCTGGTTTTATTCCGAGATCTAAGCATACAGAGCTAAACAAAGCAAACAAGTTCCTTTCAATCATTTTTGTTTGGGGTGATACAGCCTGGAAGCAAGTAAATGATAACTGAATGATATCAGCTCAAAAAGTCATAAGTGATATGACAAAAATATAATTGGGCTATATGAAAGAAGATGTTAATTTTATATTTAAAAACATACAGTCTAACCTAATCATGTTTCTTTCTTTTACCAATGTGTTTAGTAGCCCAAAATGTTTCAACAAGGGTGAAATAGACACTGTTCTGCAGTGACCAAGCATATTTCCTTACCTGGTAGAAATTAACACATATCAGCTTTTCGTTAAATTAAAGGGAAATAAAAAGAACCTCAGAGTAAATACATAAATGCAAGTCATCTGTTCTGATAATATATCTACAGATACATAAAAGTCCAGTTAGTAATCCTTCAAACCTTCACTCCTCCTCAATTTGCCATGCTCCTCCTTAAAAAAAAAGAAAGAAAAGAAAAAGAAATCTAATAGGAGCAGAGAATTAGCAAAATGGCTTCCAGACTAGTTTATCCAAGCCCTCCCTGGCTGGTGTAGCTCAGTGGATTGATCGCGGGCCTTTGAACCAGAGGATCACAGTTCGATTCCCAGTCAGGGCACATGCCTGGGTTCCAGG
Source organism: Sturnira hondurensis (assembly GCF_014824575.4). Taxonomy (NCBI): domain Eukaryota; kingdom Metazoa; phylum Chordata; class Mammalia; order Chiroptera; family Phyllostomidae; genus Sturnira; species Sturnira hondurensis. The sequence continues at coordinate 5,652,877 of NW_028082350.1, read as the reverse complement.
CCAGTTCCCAGCAGGGGACACACAATACATTGATATTTCTCTCCCTTTCTCCTTCCCTTCCCCTCTAAAGATAAATAAATAAAATATCTTTAAAAAAAACAGACTAGTTTATCCATTTGTTTTTTGAAGCTACACAATTCAAACATATTGCATCAAAATTACAAAATCATGCATCATGTTTGTGAACATGAACATGGCAGCAAGTACCCACCCCACCCCAACCTTATCTTCCCTTTCCTGCACGCAGGTTTGCGTGGTCTGCCTTCCCATATTCCTACCCCTGTTCCCTGAGTAGGTATTCACAGTGTGTGGGCAGCCATTTTGGACAATGTATATAGCTGGTGGCAGATAGGGTCTTGGTGAACTGTCCTGGCCCACAACATGACTTCACTGCTTTTATGTTTTCCCTAGGCTTATTTTGAGAAAATTAGAAGTGTCTCTCCAGGACTCAGAACATCAATAAGACAGATCTCTTGCCCTGCCTGCCCAAGGCTCCCACATTTATAGTGATTTTTTTCTATTATTTTTTAGCCATGAGAATTCTATCTATTCTTTACTCTCCCTTCATTTCAAAAACAAGGACATCAAATGTAGGTGCTAGATTATTTTCTTAAAAGATGCAGTCAGTAAGTTGTGATGTGTACATATTACTAAAAAAACCCATCACATATAAATCTGTGACAAAGCAATGAAAAACATTTAGCAGATATTTCTAAGCAAAACCTTCAAAACACACCCTAAATAATACTAACACTTTTGGAAAATGTCTCGAAACAGTTTGACACTTTTTTATTTTTTTGCTAATATGAGATAACTATTAAAATAGAGTAATGCATACACATAGTATATCATTAAAGAAGTTCCTATAATTAGCTATTTAGTCAGACCTCACCTCTCTGGGCCTCTGCACCAACATGAGGAAGAGTCAAGACCACCTCTCGCTCTTGACAAGATGCTTCTTCTTCCCCTTCCACCCACAGCCTCACCTTCACCCAATGGCTCAAGCACTATTTGCATTCAACTTCTCCTGATCTACATCTGTTTTGTGGCATTCATTACAACATGTCACAAGTCCGACAGTATTAACTTGTTTTTCCTGCACCCCATATTTTACCTCATAGTGCACTCCTCATCAGTTCCGTGAAACCTTTCAAATGTGCTCACTGCAATTCACACTCTTTCTGCAGCACAATCTCTGAGCTTTATTTTTTCTATTATGTTCATCTCATCCTGTTGTATTAACTGATCTATCCCAGTCCACTGAGGGAAACTATTTTCCTCTAGGTTTCTCAAATGGTGGTGATGAGACTGGCCTCACTTCTCACTCCATTTATCCTGGCGAATGCTACTTTGTCTCCTTGCTCAGTCTTCCCCTTGCTCATTCAACTTCTTGCGCTGAGTGTGTCAAACACGTTTCTCCAAAGGGACTTTGAACTTGTTGAATCATCTACCTGAATAACAATTCCCTCAATAGGTATTGATTGAATTTCTTTCTGCAAGATTTTTGTTTAAGTATCACTTACTCAGAATGACCCGCCCTGGCTGGTGTAGCTCAGTGGATTGAGCGCGGGCCTGTGGACCACACAGTCACGGTTCGATTCCCAGTCAGGGCACATGCCTGGGTTACAGGCCATTTCCCGGCAGGGGACTCACAAGAGGCAATCATACATTGCTATTTCTCTCCTTCTCTCCTTCTCTAAAGATAAATAAATAAAAAATTTAAAAAAAATAAAAATTAAAGAATTAAAAAAAGAAAGACCCACTTTTGCCACCCTGTATAAAGCAAAAATCGTCCTGAACTCAAGCCCCACCCCTATGTCTCTTTTCACCATAAATGATATCACGGCTTAACAAATATTTTATTTATGTTTTGTTTATTGCTTTTTTAATTATTGTGTTCACAGTCCCTAGAATAGTGTCTAGCATATAATATGGGCTCAGTAATGTTTGCTGAATGGATTAAGGAGCAATGAGTAACAATATAGTCATATGTGTAGTTGTACTGTAGGTACAATCATAAAACAGTCTGAAGGGAATGTTGATGTTCTCTTTTTAATAATATCATGAGATGTAGTGGCTACAGTGTAAACAGTATATTTTTAACATTCTTTAGGAACCTTCCAGGATTGTGATTTTAGTGTTGAGGAATGTATCTCTCTAACTATTATAAGCAACTTGGTGTTCTAGCAATCCTGTATTTTACATGAATTACAAATTATCCCTTCTTCACATTAAATCTTTTATGCCTTACTACATAACTGAATAAACATGCTTTTTAAATTAGAGACTCAAAATAATGTAAATGGCTAAAATAATTTAAAAAGATATATGTATCAGACTCCAATACAGTTCTAGGTTTTTCTCAAATTTTTGCATCACCATTTTTACTTCATATTTGTTTAATTTATACTAATATAATATAGTTGATAGATGTTTTAAAATATATAGAGAAATCTTAGGATTGCAATGCTATTTTCACATCAACAAATACACATGTGAGAGGTGCCTATCATAACTATGGTACTTCTAAAAGCTTGTGTGATTTAAAAGACAATAGTTGGACATGATATAGCAATAATAAATTATTAGGCAATATTCCTGGAGATATTCATTAGTATGTTTTTAACTCCATAATTTACCTATCAAAATTATGCTTTCAACTCTATACAGAATGAATCACAGAATCAGAAATACTTCTATTCAGTTTTTTTAATGTACATAAGTTACAGTGGTCACTTGTTCACAATTTTCTGTATAGAGATATTTTAAATTTATAGGCCATGTAAATAAAAGAGACAAAAGTAGAAAGTTATTGTTTATATGTATATTTTTTTATCAGAGCAGAATAGCCCAAAATGCAGTTTCTTCAATCAAATGCATAAAAAGCAGCATTAGCATAATTAATAAAATGTATAACACTTTTACAAAAGTTAGCAGTACTTTTTCAAATCTAAGAATAATGTGTTCGGTCTGAGGCTAACTTATGGCCATGCGGTCAAACTTCCATCCATATGTTTGTATTTGCTTCTTCGAAAATTAAAAGTATGTCCCCCTTAGTCCCTTGAAAACAAGGCAACGAATGCAAAATAACCTCTACCATCGGCCAAGGCTCCTCATTTTATAAACGCTCTGCTTAGCCCCTGCCTTCAATATTTACCCTAGCAATTTAGAAGGTGGAGTCTTTGAGAAGCAGATTGTGGCATACCCATAGGCTTGAATGCCACATCTCGATAAAGAGTGAAAGAAGATACACCAAGAAGAACGCACACTCTCGCATTTCATTTATGCAATGTACTAGGTCAGAGAAGTGGACTGACTGGAAAGCAATAAGAAGAAATCTCTAGAGTCCTATGATGTCCTCTAACTTGATTTGTGGTTTGTGGTTACTTATTGAACTGTTGACCTTAATTTGTCGTAAGCAAATTATACCTCAGTAAGACAAGTTTCCCTATTTCAGTTTCCCTATTTTACCCGTGATGACCACAAGGGTGAGGAGTTAGTCTTCCTCTTTGCGTGATGTGGGACACCCAGGGAGTGCTTCGAAAGCATCTAATGAATTGTGCTTGAAGGAATGATCTCTTCTACACGGGGTAACATTACATAACCTTTACACACTGTGTCATGATTTCCGGAGTAAGCTGAATGTTTTCAAATGCTGGATCCTCAAAATAGATTGGATGGAAAAAATAAATGAAAAGACTGAGCTTATGAGGTCTTGAACTTTTTCTCACACAACTTTTATGAGATGAATGTGGAATGTTCCTTTTATGAAAAGTGCCCTATTATTTTGACTATAAATGAAATGAATAAATGAATTCCCAGTGAAATTCATTGTAGTCAATTTTCCTTTTTAAAATGCTTTTTTCTAATATGAAGTGTACATCATAATATTTCATGAAAGCAAAGAGCATAAACACAGTGAGTGCTCTGTTATTAACAGGGCTGTAAATAAAAAGGTTTTAAGTGTAGGTCCACATAATCTTACTGCAGTTTGCCTTTTTAAAAATATCATGGTGATGAAAATAAACTCAGAACTGGACATTAAGGAGTGCTGCAAAACAGGTTGTGTGCCAAGGTATGGGGTCACATGACTATCTGCAACTTCCTTTGGCAATACTGACGACTAATATGGAAGAAAACTCAGAAGTGTAGCGATCAGCAAGTATTTTATTTATATATGTGCATCCATACATATATAAAATATGTGTATGTAAACACACACATAGAATCAGGAGGCCTGGGAACTCTTTAACATTTTATTAAAGAAACGCGTATTTGCTTATGTATAAGCATCCTTGAGAAAGACAAGTAGTTATTTTGCAGCATTTTAAAAATTCCATTTCACTCTACATGTCAAGTGATTGAATAAAAATGGAGGGAGGGGCTCGAGTTGTTTAGCTTACAGGAAAAATACAAATATGGCATTTTTCATTTAAGTGCTTGATAAATTAATTTTATAATTGGCTGGTGCATCATTGTATTGAAGTTTAGAGCATGACTCCCTTCAAGTCTCTGTAATCCTACTATTCTTGAGCGGCTTGCATTCATTTTATTATAAAAATCTTTGGATTTAGTCTAAAAGCAGTATTATACAGAATACATTTTTATGAATAGCTATGACTATATAATCCTTTAAAATTATCAAATGTAAGTGAAAAAGATTGTTTTATCCCTATTGGTGACTTACACTATAGTTATTGAGACCTTTAGCCACAACAAAGTTCACTTTGCATTTATATCCATGTATAGGAAACATATTTTATTCATTAGACACTTTAATATCCTGGAATACCAGGGGGCTTTTGTTCAGTAACAGAACAGACTTCATTTTATACAGATTTTTCACTGCATCAGGTTATACCTGTCTGCTCTGCCTTGGGTGCTGACCTCCTGGGTGAATAACACAACTCCATGAATGTAACTTGATTCAGAAGAATCCCCAACTACTTTTCAGGAATAATGTGTCAGATGTTTTAAAAAAATGTTGGAGAAAGTCATCAAGAAGATGAGAAGCCGGACCCTAAATTTGAGGCTCCTCACCCCCTCCCATGTCTCCACTTCCAGAAGCTGCCCCAAGGATTGAACCTTGAGATAGAAATGTGGCGATGAGACTGTCTGAATCAAGTTCACCAATAAACCCAGGTAAATCCCCTTCTGTGAATACATGAACCAAATGAAGATCCCTACATAAATTTTTAAGATTTGGCAGGTGGGTGCAGAGATCTGCTCTTCTTGTGATCACATAAGACAAACCTCCTAAATTTCTTTGCTTGTCGAACCTGAGCGTATTAATCTGGAGTAGTCTCTCCTCTTCTTCAGCCTCTTCCTGCCCTGGAGGAGGGGATGGGGTCCGCTTTCAGAGTGCACCCAGGGAGACCCTGGGAGGTTTCCAACTAATAGAAAGTATTTTTCTGCCTATAGACTATTACGTTTCCCTCCTAAGATTTTCTTTTCAGATAAAAAAGAATTGTATAAACTTAACATTACATAAGGTAAAGGAGTAGGATGACTGCTTTTTTATATGATAACATTTAAAATACAAGAAATTTCAAAGTATTTTTCTTATGACAATACATCAGTATCTTTGCAGGTTTCAACACATTAGTACACATTTACACAGATATTTTTTCTGTTTTTTATTATATATGACAAATACAAAAATGGCAATTACTCCCTGAAGTCACTTGTAATACTAGCCATTTAGTAATAAAAGTAATGGCATTTCATCAAGTAAATATTCAGCTTCATATTTCATTCATTTTTATCTATCTTTTTGCATATGTTCTCTCAAAAAACATGACAACAAATATGGCTCTATTTGACAGTCAGGGATTATGTATTTTTTCCACTGGCATGCAAGAAATGTAATCTGTTATTGATAATTATTAGGTAAGGATTTATGCCAACTATGAACTAAATAATTCATTTAAATCCTTAGAATAGTGTTTGACACATAATACTGTGTACTATCTCTTTTTAAATATTATTTTAAGTAGTAAGTTAAATAACTAACATCAACAGGTAGTTTAAATAATTATTAAATTTTAAAAGAGTTTATTTATTTATTTTTAGAGAGAGGGGAAGGGAGGGAAAAAGAGAGGGATAGAAAAATCAGTGTGTAGTTGCCTGTCACACACCCCCTACTGGGGACCTGGCCTGCAACCCAGGCATGTGCCCTGACTGGGTATCGAACTGGTGACCCTCTGGTTCACAGGCTGGCACTCAATCCACTGAGCCACGCCAGCCAGGGTCAAGTATTAATTTTTAAAACTTCTTGTTTCAATATGGGTGGGCATCAAAAGTATTCTTTGAATATTGCTTTTTTAGGGGGTTGACATGTAATTTTATAGAACAAATTAATGGTGTAATTTGTAGGACATCTACTGTCTTCAACTTGTCACTGTTCCTCTTAGTCATTTGATATCCTCTTAGTATCTTTGCATTTTGCAACATTTGACACTAACCATATAATTCTGACTAGAATTAATGACGATGACTTAAAAGGCCCATGTACTTTTGGAAACAAAAGTAAGTTGGACTAAAATGTGATACCTTAAAAAGTTCATTGCCTTTCTGTGCTTGATTACCTCTCCCTGGGAACATAACCAGGGCTGTACACCGTGGGAAAGACTGCCAAATAAATAGGAATTCAATCAATCACTTGATGAATCAAAAATGACAGGAGACGTTGGGTTGTATTTATCTTCTTGAAAATTGGATTATGGAACTTATTTCAGAACCAAAGCAGAGGATGTCACAATAACCCTAACAACCAATATTCTGAGAACAGACTTCCAGTGACAAAACTCAAATGTGTTATCACCACATTCATGCAGGAAAAATCTTGTTATTAATTTTCCAAGTGCTAAAAATATCTGGCATAATAAAGTTAGTGAATATGTTCAATGTCAGACTACAGATATTTGAATATTAGAAGTTTAGTTTTCTATCCGTTTTTCTGCTTCTGACAGCATACAGTGGTTTCAACTGTAAAATATATAAAAATATTATATTGGAGGTAAATAATACCAACAGAGTTAAAAGAGTATTACTTCTTTGATCAGTGTTCAGGTTATTACCTTGATATTGCTTTGTGGATCTCTAATGAAACATACATGAAATTTGACTCAAAGAATTCATGTGTTTGGGGCCCTGGCTGGCGTAGCTCAGTGGATTGAGTGTGGGCCTGCGAACTAGATGATCGCTGTTCGATTCCCAGTCAGGGCACATGACTGGGTTGCAGGCCAGTTCCTGGCAGGGGCCAGTTCCCAGCAGGGGATGCAGGAGAAGCAACCATACATTGATATTTCTCTCCCTCTCTCCTTCCCTTCCCCTCTAAAGATAAATAAATAAAATATTTTTAAAAATATATGTGTTTGTAATTTACCATATTTTACCTACCTTTAATTACAAGAGAGCTGACTTTTACATGTAGATCTTCAATTCATTTTCACCCAAAAAAGAGGAAAAAAGGTCCGGGAAAATTCAAGGTCACCTCAATTAACTAACAAGCCAGATCAATTAATTATTTTCAGCTTTGGGGAACATGAAGAGATTGATTGACATACCTAATGTCTTCAAACTTGAAGTAGCTTAACACATACTTATAAAATTGTGTACCAGAAAATAGAGTGTCAGGGAATGCTACAGAGACCTTAAGATAGTAATACCTTAATAAATCAAATTTATATGGGGAAGGATTCTCTACACAAATCAGACTTATTTAGAGGAGAAAATAAGTGTTGAGGGTGTGTGTACATGTATTTACACACTAAGGGAAGCAGACAGGATTTCTTTGTAGCTGTGTGACAAATATATCATAGTACACAGTTTCTGGCTCAATCAAAGAAATACAAAGCCAACCATAAAAAAGATGTCTACTGTCTTGCATTTGATTTCTACACACTGTGGGTTTCTTTCTTTTTTTTGCTCTCAGTGATCATTCATTCTTCTCCTTTGTAGAACTAACACATTTCTGCTTTTTTAAAAAAAAATCATCATACAATCCCAAGTATTAAATAAGTTCATTGATTTATGGTTTGCAGTTTCAAGCCTGTTTTTATTCTAATATTTCATGTGTTGGCAAGTGGATTCTGAAATCTGGAGTTCTGAATTGAGCTAATGTAACTGAGCAGACAGAGCCCCATTTACGTGGTGCCTTGGTGAATGACCCCAACCATCTGTATTGGAATTAACAGGTCCTTATTTACAGTATTCCAACCTTGAAGGCAGGGGGTCAGAGCCCTCATGCTCAGAGCCCTCCTTTCCCAGGAGACCCAGCACTTTCTTTGTTCCCTGAAATGCTGTAGGCCAAAACCAAACCCAGTTGTTTCCCATTTTCTTATCGTAAACTGGTTGCACAGTTAGTTCTCTGGTGTCTCTGGAAGGTATCAGAGTCAACATTCTCATGCAGCAGCTGTCTCCTTCAGGATCTCGGGTACCTTGTCATCAGCCTCCGTGTAACAGTCCAGGAATATATGTGCCGTGGTGCCCTGGATCACAGTGGCATCCAGGAAAGTCACAGATTCCAAAAGTCCAGATGGAGTCTGGTTTGCACAGCAGCAGGTCAGCGTCTTTCAAGACCAGATCCTTGATGGCCTCAGAGTCAGCTGGATCAGGCATGATCAGAACAGCAACATGCCGCCCTGGCTGGTGTAGCTCAGTGGATTGAGCGCGGGCCTCCGAACCAGAGGATCGCGGTTCGATTCCCAGCCAGGGCACATGCCTGGGTTGCAGGCTGGTTCCCTGCAGGCCAACTCCCTGCAGGGGATACATGAAAGGCAACCATACATTGATATTTCTCTCCCTCTCTCCTTCCTCTCTGAAGATAAATAAATAAAATCTTTAAAAAAAAAAAAAAAGAACAGCAACATGCCACATGCCATTCCTTGCCTTACTATATACCAGGCTGCTTGGCTAAGTCATCCCTACCAACTACATAGCTACATCTTCACTACTGGCAACATGGCCCCCCTACACCCTTTCAAACCACATGACTGAATCCCCTCATGGCTGCCCGCCCACAGTTTTAAATCCTGACCTGGAGCCTCCTGCACAGCCTCCTTTCCAACTCCTCCCACTATGGGCTACATTTGCCAGGTCTCCTGTATTGTTTTTATTTATTCAGCTGCCATCCCCAGTCAGGGCAAGAGTGATTCACTGATCCAGGCCACCACCTTGGCTACATGAGTTAGGATATACCCTGAAAGTCATGTCCACTTTGCCCTGAGGATGTAGCATAGCCATTCAACTAGTCTTTGCTATTAAAAGTGTCTTAAGCCATTTCGTCCATGCACCCCATCACCCAACCAAGGGCTATGGGAGCTTGGAGGACCTCTCAGTCTATACTCCATTTCACTAAAAAATCCCAGTAATTCGTTTCATGACAAACAGCTCTAACCTAGAAATTGGGTGAAATTTGTTTATTTTCCATCATCATAAGGAAGGGTGTCATTGAAGGAAATGAAAAAAAAAATTTCCCTTACCAAATACCAGTCTACTGCTCTAGGAAGGTAGGCTGAATGTGTGATCCTCTGACTCTCTCAGATGAGGAAGGTAACATGTCCAGGATTAGTCTGCAATCTGGTTACCGCTCCACTCATCACAGGAAAATTTGGATTATTTCTGATTCCTTAGCAACTCCCCAAATCATGCTCTTGAAAAGAAAGCATAGAGTAAGCTTCCTAAATTCTTTTCTCTGAAATAAGACACTAAGATGAATATTTCAAGTCTTAAAGTATTTGCAAATAGTTTAATATTATATGACTTTTAGAATGTCTTACTATTTTACATATATATGTATATCTAACAAGGAATTTTACTGAATTGTTTAAACTAATCTTCAATAAATCAAAGAAATGAAATTCAATGTAATCATAAACATTTGAACTATTATAAATATCATAAAAAGTTATCATGTATATGAGTATGTTTTCCAAAGTCACATCTCTAATACTCAGGTAAAGTTTGAAAAGTGCTACATTTTTTAAATATATATGTCCAAAATTATGATAAGCCACACTGTACAAAAATGAAAATTTTCTCACATAAATTAAATAATGATAAGAAGGAGTATGCAATTCTTCTGCATGTCACAATATCTGGTTCAGTTACTCAGCCTGGCAATGAAATAATGTTTAAAGAAAATTTTTCATGAGTCCATAAACAAATGAAGTATATTATAAAACAATAAATAGGAAAGGACACATAACAAATGAATATTTCTTACTTCGCTGAATTTATATGGTATGTTCAATAGTGTCAAGAAGAAAAATTCCAGAAATATTTGAGAGAGGATAAAACAAAATAAATATAGACCTTTCAAAATCTGATATTTTGAGTTCATATAATAACAGCAAGGAAACATGTCCATATTTAATACTCTCGGGAAAGGCATTAACTATGTGAATATCAAACAATTGTTTGTATGTGCTTAACTATTGAGTGGGCTGAAAGTAAGCAGTGGGAGGAAGTATCCTTCAATAATTCAAGATGGAATAAACAAATTAAAATGATGATGCACATCAGCAATGTCTGATCACTGTGCTAGGAAATGGGCACTGCCTAAAACAATGTAGGTTCAGTGTAACTGGGCCTTGTCATCAGAGTTGACAGAAAAAGCATTAATGTTCATCTTGCCCAACATAGTCATTTCACAGATGAAGAGACTAAAACTGTTTAAGTAATCTTCCAAAAATAAAGCAATCAATCAATCAAAGGAGAAAATTTCAACTGGCCTTTATGTCTTCTGATTCCAAGGTCAACTGTCTAATGATTCCTGGATAGAGTATTAAGTAGCAGTTAACTCGTGGACACTGTGGTGAGCTTAAAGAAACAGTTGTAATGTGGGTAAGTTCAAATGTTCAAATTGCATTATGAGGAATAGTTTTCTAAACTGCTCTTTAGCAGTTAGGCAGCGCCTCAAAACATTAAAGTTACAATAAAGCCCAGATATTCTATTCTGAGTTATATACCCACAATAGGTATGGAAACATAGGTTTATCTGTACATGCACATGGATGTTCACAGAAGAACACATAATAGTCAAAAGGTGGAAATAACGCAAATGTTCATTAATGACAAATAAGCAAAATGTGATATATCCACACAATGGGTTATTACTCGACAACAGAAAGGTATGAAGTACTGATAAACACGACAAGGTGGATGAACCTTGAAAATATTGGGCTCAGTGAAGAAGCCTAGCACAAAATACCACATTTTGTATGATTTCCGAATTTATAAAATGTCAAAAATAGATAAATCTATAAAGACAGAAAATAGGTTAGTGTTCACACAGGACTGGTAGATCGGGACCGGCTGCCTCTCTAGGCACATCGTTTTTGAGTAGAAAATTACTTAATCACTGCACACGTGTAGTAGTGTAAGTCTGACGTGGATTGGGTTTTGGAATACAAAGGCTTCACCGGGCAGGTGATACAGCACAATTCTGAAGACAAAAGTCAAGACAAGTCACTTTTTTACCATCCCTCGCTTCTGTGGCACCTTTTCCTAATGGGATAGAAAGATGCTTTCAACTTCTACTCTAACTCTTCCCTGTTCTGACTAATAGCATATTTAGAAAACCTATGGTTACAGGAGTCTAGGAGGAAGTGTCATTCTGTGTAAAATATGCAATCAACTTTGTGCAAGTGTGATCATTTTACTATCCTCACCATGGGTTTTAACAGTGTGAATACCAAAGACATTTCTTTAATATATGCGTTTCTTAACAGCATCTCTCTCCCGATGTAGTGAACAATTTCCCTTCAGTGACTGGGCAGAATTACTTTATGAAGAATGGGGATGACTTCTTGAACAAATGAAGAATCACTGAGAAGTAATTCACAACTCATTAAAAAAGAAGAAGCGGCAGCAGCTACAAAGAAAAATGAGTGATATGCCCTGGCATATGCCCTGGCTGGTGTAGCACAGTGGATTGAGTGCAGGCCTGCGAACCACACAATCGCGGTTCGATTCCCAGTCAGGGCACATGCCTGGGTTGCAGGCCAGTTCCCAGCGGGGGACTCACGAGAGGCAACCATACATTGATATTTCTCTCCTTCTTTCCTTCCCTTCCCCTCTACAGATAAATAAATAAAATCTTTTAAAACATAAAAATGAGTGATACATACAAGGATGAAAACTTTCCTCATCCTTTGACAACTATTTGAATGGGTGGTTATCTGTATTTTGTATTAGTGTCTGTCTCATATTTAAAAACATATTTAATAATGCATTCATACATTGCCTTAGTTTATAAGGTACTTTGTATAATACCTTACAATTAACTCCCATAGTTATTTCAGGTGCCCCTATGTTTTAAGAGCAAAAGTGTTGAAGTCTCTGGGTAAATATCCACAAAATGCGATCCCATATTTCATATCCTGGGATGAGGGTTCCTTCCCTGTCTTATTCCTACAATAAACTGTGAGTATGGATCAGTGGGAAACTCTGAATATCATAACCTTCCCAAAATATATCTCTTGTTGGTGACAAATCAGAATTAATGAGCATAAAAATAAAATGCCTGAGGCTGAAGTCTCTCTTAAGAGGATACATGGCCCTTCACTGCCTGATTTTGTAAAGAGTGTATTCTGTCCTTATCCTTTGGTCTAACACTGTAGCAGAGATGTTCTGTGATGGGTCAGTAGCGTTTGCATGTGCACGTGGAACGGGGAGGTGAAGTCACGTATTATATATTCCATTTATTCAGTAACTCAGGTGTGCTCTAGCAAAGAAGCTAGCTTCTTTCCAAAGGATAAAGGCATAGCTGCTGACATACACCGTTGATGGCAAATCATTTCCTTGAATGCATATACGTGGCAAATTAAATAATTCTGGACTATTGGACTTCTATAAAATCCGTGTGATTAATCCAGATTTCTAATTGATGTCCTTATTTAGTTATTTATCCCTTTTTATTTGCATTTTATTATTTCCTTAGTGAATTTTAAACAAATTTTTGGTTTTAGAAGCATTTTCTATGTTTATATTGTTTTGACTGAACACTCATGTCCCTAATTTCTGTATCTGTAATGAAGTTAAGCACAGCACTACTTTCAGAATGAGTATGTATATTTCTCCGTACACTTCCTTCCAGTGTTTTTAGTTCCTTTACATGTCAACAATAAATTGTGTCAACCTCCTTGTAGAAGTGACGTCTTCAGATGAGCAAGTCATTAAACAAACCCACCTACACATAAATGCTAGCTTATACACAGTGAAACATAAAATGATAGACAAGATAACAATTGTATGCATTTTATATTTTCTTTTATATTAACCTCCCTCTCAGAAAAATGTTTACTTTATTTATTTATTTGTTTGTCTGCATATTTATGTTCATGGTTGCAACCTTTGTTTTATTTTTATAAATACTGTTTTTTTTTGCCTAAAAATATTCAATTTTATTTATGTATTTTAGATTAAAACAACAATATATCTGAGTCAAGTGGTTAAAAAGTGTGATGTATTTGATCCATCTGTGCTCCAAAACACACTAATTTATTTCCTGGCAAATATATGTGGGTGCAGTGTTCTCAACTGAGTAACTAAACAGGATTTTCTTAATGATTTTCCGATTTGATAAACAACCAATATACTTAAATTTTTATTTTATTTTCATTTAATAAGTTGCGAATGAATCATATTTGGAATCACTCATAAACTGTCTCACTAGAATAAAGTCTTCTCTGGCTATATTATTTTACTCACCGCATTTTAAAAGTAACTCATTCAATTATGCTAAAGAACTCAGTTGAGATGAATATTCAGAATTAATGTTTACATTTGTTTTGAAAGAATCCATATCAAGCATAGACTATATTCCTTCAGCTCCCACCACTTTTTATAATAGAATATTATTCCAAGCAAGAGATTACTTGAAATATGCAATTGTCTAGCCTTTGAGTGTCATTTATAGTAACTTCTGATACTTTTGTAATGGCAAGTATCAGAGGTAGAGACTTCTAATTTATATGTGAGGATAATTATTCAATGAAATTGACTACCAAGAACACATTTTTACATCCAACATTTTATTAATTGTTTCAACAACAGTATTTCTCCTGCTTTCATGTTCTGAATGATCACTGTTTTAAAAAATATTTCTATACGCTTTTATGATAATCTACTTGCAACATGAATGGAAGCTTGAAAGAATTGTTTGTACAACCACTTGAGTTTCCTTCAAGATTCTAAGTATCCATAGTTCTCTTCATTTCCAATGTTGGATAAGAGACATGCTTAGATTTCTCTGTTTGTATAATATTGGGCTGGCCATAAAGTGGGTTTTTTTGTTTGTTTGTTTGTTTTTGGTAAGATGGCTCTAGTAGCACTTAGTTGTCTTTAACTTCATTCAAAACAAATTTGTTAGATTATAGTGTGACATTTGTCATATCAACATACATTAAAAAACATCGAAATTGGAAAATTTTTGTACAGCCATTTTAATAATAAAGATAAAAATATGCAACTTTTGGGGCGTATAATGCTTTATTGTTTCAGAGAAGGTGAAAATACAACTGAAAATGCAAAAAAATATTTGTACAGTATATGGAGAAGGTTCTGTGATTGAACATGTCAAATCAGTTTCATGCTAGAGATTTCTCATTGTATACTGCTCCATGGTTGGGTAAACCACTGAAGTTGATAGCGATCAAATTGAGACATTAATTGAGAAGAATCAACATTATACCATGTGGGAGGTGGCCAGCATACTCAAAATATTTAAATCAATAAAGTTATTGATGAAGATGAAAAATGTCTTATATTTTGCAGAAAAAAACTAAATGTGCTTTTTGGCCAACCTGATATATACAAGACAATATTTGATCACTAGAAAAAGTGGTAAGTGCAATAGAAAAACAATGTATTATTTTAGTGTTTATGTATACAATAAAAAAGATTTACCTGAAATAAACAGTAACTCTAATTCTTAATATTTATGGACTTTAAAATAGTTTCTTAGGTAACATCTACACTTCAGATTTTAAAAGTTCTGGAAAAAAGGAGGCATAATAACTAATAATCTTATTTTAAGAAACACTTTGACACTAAAAAAATTAAATTAAGAAAATAGTTTAAAAAACACTTTGATGCTATTCCAGATGTAAACATTTCAATCCCCTCACAAGGGGAAATGACAGTATTAAGTACTGTTATTTGACAGTGACATTAATAATGGGCATAGTGTGAAACCTATGTCTTTGTAGCATTTATTAATCATAGAATATCTATACCTATTATCATATGCTTTTTGAAATGTCGTGGGCTTATGTTATGCAATGCGTGCATATTTAAAGACTTGTCATTATGTAAAGTGGAACTCCTTTCAGTCACACAGTGTGAAATTCTGCAAAGGCTGTTTTTAAGGGCAATTAAGAAACTTATATGGACTCATGTTGTTAATTAGTAACCAACTTCTGACACAGAGCACTGATTCATTGATTTATAAAAAAAAATTATGGGAACATACACACCATTAATAATTTTAATAATTAACATAATAATTAGCTGTTATAACTCTTGCTTATCACATGGTAATCATCTTGTCAAAATTTGATTTTTCTAACTAAACAAAATTCACATAACTTACTTTTTGTAAAACTGGATCTATTTGGTTTTGGATCAATAATGAGGTGCCTAATTTCCCCACTACAGAAACCTCTATTCATAAAATAGTACAACAATACCTCTCTTTTCACATGTTCTTCTGTGATATGAACTTGTCTCTCTTTCCTATCAAGGCCTAAAGTAGTGTACTTCTTCATGCACTTGAACCTCACCCATAAAATATTATGAAAGTGATGCTGGATCAATAGTGAGCATAGTCTTTAAATGGCCTGGTAGGTTATATTTTCTAGAAACCCTAGGTACAGTTCACATACCCTAATACAAACATTTCATCAAAAAAATAATAAAACCTCGAATCACCTGCATCACCCAGAAACTGAGATGAACGACAGAGAGGGGGAGAGCAAGGGGACCACGACGGGTCCATGAGGAAACCAGGTAGGAAATCCTCTGCCAGATGCAGGTCCTCCACTGTCTGTATGGGACGTGAATCCCTACCTGGGCTCTTCCACAGCAACAGGAGCAAACAAAATATTTTTGTTTGAAACCACTCCGTTTTGGCTCGCTATGCAACAAAGGCTACCTAAAATGCCCGTGCTCCCACGGAAGAAATGTAAAAACGCACTGAAAATACAGGTGATTGAATTGTATGAATAACAGGGAATAGCAGATCAACAATTGAAATTAGACTGTGTCAGATAGTTCAAATATTTCTTGACAGCTTACTACCTGTTTCTTTCAGAAACTCCCTTTTTCTGCAAATAAAGGTGACGGCATTTTCATTGTCCTGCATTCCTTTTTGTAGATAAATGACTCATGATAACCAGTAATACCCAAACCCCTGCGGTTATAGTGATTGGCTTAAAGACTATGCAAAACTAGATAAAAATTTTTCTTTTAATGGGATCATAGCTAATTGTAGAAAGTAAAAAAAATCTTTCTTTTTGAAAATTGATGTGAGTGAGCATCAGGTGACCCTTGGGTTGTCAGTGGATATTAAGGCTCGCACGCAGAGAAGGCCTCCTAAGAACGCCTTAAGCAAGAGCTTTTCCTTTGATTTCACAGATTTGCAAGCTGCAAAAGTCTTTTTTTTAATTAGTTAGATTTTTTTAATTACTGAAACTAGAAGCCCTAACCAACCCAAATATATGGAATGTTGTGTCAACTATGGAGACGAAAAAAAATCTTATTAGACACCCTGCCACCACGAGTTCATTATCAGGTTAAATTCAGATAAGAAATTGTATCAACATCCACTTAAAAACAATTATGGAATATTTATTATGTGCAAAAATGTATACAAGATATGTGAGGTCTGTCCAGAAAGTATCCAGCTATGTACAATGAAAAATAGAGACATTTTTTGAAGATACAAGAAACATTATACGAGGACAATGAAACCTCAGTCCCCTCAAAAAGCAGGCACCTTGGGACCTCACACAGTTCTCCCAACTGACATCAGCTGTCCCACCAGATTTTCCTGAATCTCATCAACAATCTGAAATCTCTTCTGTTTCAAAAAAGAATTTTAGTTTTGGGAAAAGCCAGAAGTCACGGGGCACCAAATCTTGGCTGTAGGGGGGCTAAGTCATGTGTGTGATTTGCTGTTTCACCAAAAAAAAACTCTGGGTAAGATGTGATGCGTGAATGGGCGCATTGTTGTGGTGAATCTGCCAGTCCCCAGTTGCCCAGAATGGCCTTTTGAATCATCTGAATAGTTTCCCTGGGGAAATGTTCAGACTTAACAAAACATTTGGTGCAAATCCATTGCTCCCTTTGCTCAGTCATTTTTTTAATGTGACAGCCACTCAGTGCTCACTCAACTGCATCTACTGTCCCTACAAGTTGTCATTGTTCATGCATGTGCATTCCAGTTCACTCTCCTTGATTGCCAGGTTACATTCATGTCACACAAACTATTCTCATTATATTAAAAGTGGTTTGATGTTTTCTTGACAGATCTTGTATAAAAGTGTATATATATATATATATATATATATATGTCTTTAATTTGTACATTTTCTAAAGAAATTAATATCTTGGAAATTTGTGTTACTAGATAATATAAAACTTATGAGTCCCAAGAATATGAAAGTTTTGGGTGAAGAAAGAAACATTCATTCAAAGAAACATTGAATGAAACATTTCAAACATTTCAAAGAAACATTCAAGAATTCCCTTGGGGAATTAATTAAAAGACATATCCTTTTTGTCTCCTTCCCCATACGTCCAGTCCATTTTTTCCCCTCCATCTGACCTCATACGTCACAACTTTAAATAGAGATGGTGCCCACACAACACTTAGATTGAGTGTCAATAAGCAGTATTTCAGAGAAAAAAAAAATCCAGATTAACTCTCTTATTTATTCGGCTCTTCAGCGTGTAAGGGTGGACTTAAGTAGATGACAGTATCAAATCCACATGAATTTATATTTCCTGCTTCCGTGACTGGACTCAGCAGAATGCTACTCCAGTGTATGGGGCCTCTACTGTGGAGTAAGCTATGTTCTTGTTTCTTCTATTGAGTAGTTTTTATGCACTTGCTAATACATAGTTCCCTCAGCTGAGTCAATCTCCCCTCAGTACCTTAGCTAAGTTAGTAATTTTTTCTTATTGAAGGAATATGTCTCTGAGCCTGTTGGCCTGTTTCAATGTGTCATCAATGTTTTCAAGACTTTCTGCATATTTGATACATTTGAAAGACCATCAATAGAAATTACAATAATAGTAGCAACTGCACATCGTGCTTAGTATTTTCTGACATCACTGAGTACTTTACCTGTAATAATTCAATTAGTTTGAAAAATATTTTATACGTGAAGATTTGATGGTAAATACAACAAAACATGAAGAATTACTGGAGATCACACAGCTGGCAAACGACACCTGGTGTTGTATTTGAGTGCTCTGTGTCCAGAGTCCTTGTAGGGTCTGAAAATAGCATTTAAGTGACAACTTCCGAAGGTAGAACATTCTGTTGGAAATTGCAGCTTACTGTGTTCCTTCTTTGGCTTTTTGAGACACCTGATTTACGTACATCTCTGCAGCACACCCAGACCGCAGCTGAGGCCGCTTCCAGTCACGAAATGTCTCTTACAAACGGTCTCACCAGCAGCCTCAGCTCTGTCCATGACTTTTCTCAGACCGCCTGCTTGCTCCTCCCTGGAACGCTGTCCAGGGGATCTCCTGGTATCAGTTGGTGCATCCAATCCACATTTTATACAGTGCTGATTAATCTTCACTGTCAGGATGCAACTTTTATATTAAATAACAATATTTGACTACTTTTGTCTGAGATTTGCAGGTAGGTGTATATCCTCCCTAGAAATCTTCTAATGATATTCATTTTATTTTCTTCCATAACCGTTACTCATAATTATAGACATTTATTAATATCCATATTAATTATAGATTAATATAGGCTCAATTATTACAGATATTTAACAGCTTGTATCTGTTCTTTTGCTTCTGATTCTTTCTTTATAACCAAACCAATTGCATATTCTGTTTTTCTCTTTATACGCACATACACATATATTCACCAAGGTAATTCCTCTGCACCTTATTCTTTTTTTTCTTAAGATTTTATTTATTTATCTTTAGAGGGAAAGGAAGGAGAGAAGGAGAGAAATATCAATGTATGGTTGCTTCTCGTGAGTCTCCTGCTGGGAATTGGCCTGCAACCCAGGCATGTGCCCTGACTGGAAATTGAACCGCGTTCGTGTGGTTTGCAGGCCCGCGCTCAATCCACTGAGCTACACCAGCCAGGGCTCTGCACCTTATTCTTTTTTTTTTTTAAATTAAATATTTTATTTATTTATCTTTAGAGGGAAAGGGAAGGAGAGAGGAAGGAAACATCAATGTATGGTTGCTTCTGGTGCATCCCCTGCAGGGAACTGACCCCTGCCAGTTGGCCTGCAACCCAGGCATGTGCCCTGACTGGGGATCGAACCGCGATCGTCTGGTTCGCAGGCCCGTGCTCAATCCACTGAGCTACACCAGCCAGGGCTTGCACCTTATTCTTAAATAAGCTTAAAGTGACCACTAATTTCTTGAGATACAGATTCATATTTCCAAACTGTTTATATCCACAGTTAGAAAGTAAACAGTCAAGCAAAAATAAGTAAATAAATAAAAATTATTTATATCACTAATTTCTATCCTTAAGTATGTATTATCTCTCACAATGTATTCAGATAGTTTGATTCACTTATTTTGGATTTATTATATAAATTTATATAATATTTATAATTTTATATTTTATTATATAAAATACTTGCTCTGATTTATACTGTTTTTAAAAGACCTCAAATGAATAAATTGTATATCCTTCTCCTTTCTGCACATATCTTTAATTATATTTAATGTTCATGTACATCTACTTTCAATCGTTTTTGCTTCTTTGATGTGGAGCAATGACAAATAATTTCATCTACTTCCACTTTATAAACCTTAAAATATTTAGTGCACAGATTAGTCCCACACATAATTGTTCTGGGATTTCTAAATTCGTCGACTTTCTAAGCAGTAGAAACTGAAAGAAAAGTTTCTTCCATTAGATTAAAGTATTATCTATAGCTGCCATAATTACTGAAATTCTATGAACCGAGTCTTTGTTTTTCTCCTTCTTCTCCACTTATCTCTATCTCCAAAGCCATTTGATTAAAATTTTCAGTCCCTTAACAAAACTTTCTCTTTTCGAACAAAACCCACATGATTATAGGACTTCCTGTGGGGTTTTTGTTCAATTAAAAGTATCACATGAGATATAACAAATTTGGAGATAATACTCAGAACATTTATTCCTAATTATCAGAAAATGCTTGGGAAAAAGCTAAATGTAGTATGTTAGAATAAAATGATGTGAGATATGGTAGGCATTTATAAAGGATCCCGTATAACACTTAAAATTGCTTTTTCAGTTTCACTGTAAAACTATGGAACTTTCAGGGGAGTGAGCTGGAGTTGTGCTGCGTAAACAGAGTGTAAGGAATAAAGGCTGCGGTGGAAAATGGCGATTAATAGACTATCTTATTGTCTTATTAAACTAATGACCTTGAAATTAAGTAGTAATTTGAGAAGCTGAAATTTGTTTTATGTGGAACGTGTATAAAACTGAAATGATTCACTCAGACTGGATTCACTGAGCAAAGGTTTTTTTCTTTAAATTTGGGGTGGAGATGTAAGACCATGAATAACTTATAGAGTCTATCCCACCCTGACCCTGAGGACTCTCCCCAAACAATCAATTGTGCTCTTTTCCTCTAATTGAGGCTTAGTTTGACTCTATACTATCAATTAGCCTGTGTTGTGTATCATTTTAAATGCTCCAGTGAACCCAAACATTTTCCAATTTCAAATGAGTTAACTGATGCATTGCCAGGAACGTACCTTGATGCTGCGGTTCAATATTTTACTGAGGTGACTCAGCTTCGTTTCTCATTAAAGCTTTATGGGAAAGGATAAAAATTTGTTCCATAGTATTGTGGATTAAGGTATATTTTCAAATAGGTATGTAATATTTCTAACTTAGAGTGTCATATCCCAAAATGTACAAAAGAAGGTGTCAAGGCAATTGAAAGATTGAACTGCATTATTTGGTGTGTAAGTAGCTTTAGAAATAGTAGTTGCTTTAGACTGGAACCACAGAGCAGTTGAAGAAAGACAAGCGGTACTTCAATTGTGTAGGTACTAGTGGTTTAACATGAATTTAAAAAATTGAAAATTTCTCATTATTTTGGACTACATAGGCAAAACAAAAGTTTTGAGGGAGGATTGCAATAATTACTTCAAATGATTTGTTTTATTATTTCAAATATCTAGCTGCGTTAGATGGTAAAAATATAAAGCTATTTTATTTGTTTATAGGCATTTTTGAAGTAGAACTCATTAGACTTCTATAGATTTTGCACACACAGAAAAAGAGGTATAAAATGGGGAATGTGAAAATATTAGCCTTTCATATACACATTTAGGGCACTGCAATTGTCCCCATATTAGTATAAAAAATAATTACATGTCATTTAAGTATTATATCACCGAACCCTGTCACCTGTTCACTTTATAGTGACAGCCATGTTTGTCATTTCTATATTATTTCTCACTCTAGGACAGTTGCACATTCATTTCCACCTAAAATTCCCTGTTCCTCCTTTTCCCTTTCCCATCATCTCATTAAATACGATGTGTCCATTATGATTCAGTGTCAAATTTCTCACTAGATGTCTCCAGCTATCCTTAGGAATATCCTCCAGATATTCCTAAGTTAGTAAGTATACCACATTTTACAGCAACATCCTCAGCAACTAAGACAATGCAGGGTATAAAGTAGGGATGCAATATTCAACCACATCTTGTTAGGAGCCCAAAGAGACAATTATGCACACAAATAGACAGTCTTTGTGTTCTTAGCAAAGGGAAGGTCAGGGTGAACTGGTGTTTTTAGTACGAATTTTAAGAGTGGAGAACAGATTAGGAAAATGATCGTTTATAAGCTTTAGATAGTCAGAGAGGAGAAGACAGTATTACAGAGGTACTGGGTTGACAACACTTTGAAGTTCAGAATGACTACTATCTGCTTAGGGAATATGAAGGGAGTAAATATTGACTCTGTGGACCCTGAAAGGGACAGATTTGATCTCATGAGTCAAGGATTTCAACTGGACATTTCACATCTACCACTGGGTCCCCAGGACCAACAAGTCTATTAAAAGACACCACTACATTTCAACAAGCTAAAAATAAAATAAAATAAAATAATGACAAAGAAAGAAACAAAAGGGAAGACATTGTTGAAAACTTGGAAAGCCACATAAGACTTCTCAGCATGATGGAGTCCCACTGGTCTGAGGGTGGTGGCCGAGGTGGATTCTAGGGATAGTCCTCAATCTATGCCATCCCCTACCCCTTTACACCATTCATGCTCTTGAAAATTATTGAAGACCTAAGAGGGATTTTGTTGGAGTAAGTTATATATCCCAGAATTTATAAATCTACGAGTTAAAATGGGGAAATGTTTCAAATATTTATTAAAACACAAAAATAAAGTCACTGCATTTTAACAAAAAACAAACAAACCACATTTTAGCCCTGGCTGGTGTAGCTCAGTGGATTGAGCACAGGCCTGCGAACCACAGGATCGAGGTTCAATCCCAGCCAGGGTACATGCATGGGTTGCAGGCCAGTTCCCAGCAGGGGACTCGTGAGAAGCAACCATACATTGATATTTCTCTCCTTCTCTCCTTCCCTTCCCCTCTAAAGATAAATAAATAAAATCTTTAAAAAATTTTAAAAATAATGCATTTTATAAAATGTAGCTATATTTGTAAAACAAAGAGAAATTTAGGTTAGTGGCAGAATTTTACAGTTTTGGAATTTCTTTAATGACTAGCTTAGTAGATGTCAAATCTTTCTTATTTTAAAGAAAACGTGGTTTTATTTTCTTAAAAATCTTTATTCATTGACTAGAGAGAGAGAGAGAAAGAGAGAGAGAAGGAAGTTCAAAATGATTACTTCCTGCTTGAGGAATATGAGTGGGGTACATATTAGGAAACGTGGATTTGTTTTTTCACCCATTTACACATTCGTTGGTTGATGCAGGTATGAGCCTTGATTGAGGATCAAATTTGCAACCTTGGTGTATCAGGTGGACGTAGATAACAGGCCAGGGCAATGATAAACTTTTTAAAATCTCCTTTTGCGTCAAACCTGTTGCCTGATACTATTTTAGTTTATATTTACAAAAAAAACCCACATTCTCTGCCACACAGATAAGTTGCTTGAAAAAGGAAACCTTGAGGTCCTCAGATTTCACACTGAGAACTGCCCATAAAGGAAATATGGAAGCAAACTACCTATGAGACTTATGATGCTTGAACTATTATGGGAAAACAGTGTAAATTGTTTCATCCACAGAAATCATTCTTTATATATTTGTCCAGAACTAACTCCTAAATGAAGACATTTTAGCTCTCTAATATACCCTGGAATATAACTGAATATGTATTAAATAAGTTTTGTGCCACTACAAAGATTTAAATCAATATCATTAAATTGATTCTAGAAAAGCAGTTTTAAAAATGTGCTTATGCAGTTAGACTCCTTCCTCTGTAACAAGCCAGAGGACATAACAGAAATCAGAGCAACTTTGACTCTACCCCATTGGAGTCCCCACACTTCTCCTGGGGGCGGGGGAAAACTCGGATGCAGCCTAGCATCATCACAGTGGCACAGAGCATAAATCTAGTATTAGGTAAACATAGAGAAGCTTTTGCTTTGTTTTTTCACGCCTTTACTCCCTCCAGTTGGCCCCATTTTTCTCAAATATCTGCACCCCCTACACCACTGTGTCCATCAAATTCTCCTCATTAGTAGTATTGCTCATTGTTTACTTTCTTATGTCTCGTTAACACCTGCTTATATGTGCAATGTCATTCAGAGACTTTATTTCTTAAGCAAAGATGTATTGTGTCATTGACTTAGCATTCCTCTTGTGATATCTGGCCAATCCATCATTGTGTGATCCTGCCTTTCTCCTTGATTAACTTGTACAAACCAAATCCAATGTGCTTTCAGAACCACCTGTCTTTACTGTAACTGTCTATAACTCAACATTTTCTACTTAGACGTGTCTATCAAGCACATATTGTATAGCAGGATGATTCTAAAAAGACACAGATATTTATATGTGTACAAAGTATTCATATGAAATAATCTAATAAGCTGTAATAAAGAAAAATGTAATGAATAAATAAAGTGAATAAGTTTTTATACAGAAAATTATATTTTCCCAAAACACATAACCATATATATTTTTTGCGTGTGGTCTTGAATGATCCTTTCTCTAAATGTGTCCTATTAGTCACATATTTCAGCATCTAGTGATAGGTTGTTTCAGAATATTCTGTCAGATGATTTTGCTGTTCTATCGCTTTAAATTTTGACTTGGTGCAATGTTTCCCAATTTGTATTTCTAATTTCTTGCTCAAAATCTCACAAGGAAAATGACCAAAGAGTTTCACCTTGGAGTTTTTCTAACATCCAATCTTTGCTTACTATTCTTTTTTTAAGGTTTTATTTATTTATTTTACAGAGGGGAAGGGAGAGAGAAAGAGAGGGAGAGAAGCATCAATGTATGGTCGCCTCTTGCACACCCCATACTGGGGACCTGGCCTGCAACCCAGGCATGTGCCCTGGCTGGGAATCAAACCAGCAATCCTTTGATTCACAGGCCCACACTCAACCACTGAGCCAGCCCAGCGAGGGCTGCTTGCTATTCTTATTACCAGAAGTTAGAACATGGGCTCTGTATGTCTTGCCTTACCTATTTCAACATTGTTATCTTTATTACTACACTGAACAGCTCTCCTCTCATCCAAACACTTACCATTGTATCTTTTCTAAAGCAAAGATTCATTTTGCCATTTGACTGTTCAAATCCCTTTATATGGTCGATTCATAGACTAACATTCAAGCCCATGAGTGTTCAAAATTGAGAATATTCATTCTTTTCAACTCATTGGTCTTTTTTTGGATCATTCAAATAAATAGAAAAATGGAAGAAAAAAATGAGCAGAAATCTGTTAAAGCGATTAAGGGGTGAACCAGCCAGCAAAGAAGTTGTTATAGCCTATGGCAGAGCAAGGGAAGAGTGGTCAGGATCAGCTTCAATGAACGTGATTTAGGAGTTGAAGTGGAAGTTGCAGCTTTTGACATATGGTGATGGAAAAGAGGGAAGGGAGAGCCAGCCAGTTGGTTACAAAAGATGAAGATGTATTTAGGGCAGCTGCTCCAGTCACTGTGAAAAGAATAAAAAATACAGCACAGCTGGAAATTTTGACAGGCTTCAATAGACACACTAAATGAATGACCACAGGAGCAATTATTAGTAATAAAAGTGGATTCAAACTAATACATTTGAATCTGGAGCTGTGCTCATTCTCTGACTTGACCAGATTCATAGGAAGTCAACCCAATTAGTTTAATCTTCTTATTCGCTCTCACACAACAATAAGTTCAAGGGAAGAAGGGGAGGTGCCCTACGATATGAATGGGAAACATAAGTGGTCTTCAGAAAGTGATCATATGGATCTCATCAAATATTTAAAAAAGCTCTTCAATTGTCCAAAAACAACACAAAACTAAAGAAACCTTGAACCTACAGAGAATATTTTGACAAAGCTCATGTAAGTTTACTAATGGTCATTATTTACCCAATCTAGTATGAATATACAGCTAATTTTGGCTCATTGCAAAAATTGCATGTTTGTTCAAAAGAGATTATAACTAGGGATGATATACAATATTCAGTACTGATACACACACATATCAATAATAAATATCATATATTGTAGTACCTATATGATATTATCTTTCTGTAATATGAAAAAAACACAAATCAGAAATTTGGGGGGGCATAAAAGATTTGAATATGCTATGAGGAGATGGTGGGGCTTTGACAGTTATAGAAGAAAAGGACCCAATGACTACAGAATAATCAAAGGACAGACCTCTCCACCCATGGGAATAAGTTGTTTCTTTGGGTATTAAACAACCCTAAGGGAATGTTTAATAGGAAAGATGATCTTCTCTAAAATTACATGTTCCCATCTTTGAATCCAAATAGAAAAATGTAATGGATATATATATAGTTATTAATTTTGAGGCATATGTTATAAATGATTATACAAACAAACATTAAAGTCTATTCTGATCATCAAGAAAATATCTAGTTGTATCTTAGTTTTTATATCCAAGTAAGACATGCTTTTATAGTTGCTGATGTTTGGTTTTTATCATTTACAATTTCCAAGGGCAAAGTACATAATACATGTAATGAGTTAAAAATTATCATTATTCATTTACAACCTCTCCAGTTAGAGATACTGCCTTTTTAGGTCATTGTGTAATAGTGTTTCTGGCTTACAAGGATTGCATAAAGTAACTTTCAGTGCCAAGGTTAATGCATCAACTTCAGGTAGTTGCTGTGTTGAATTTTGTTAAATATTCTTAAGTTTCTCTAACCCTCTGAGACAGACTGAAATGAAAAGGAATTTAATTAGAGTGTGGTGGGAATGTAATGTGGTACGTTAAATTTTTATCAAGAAAACTGGTACTGAACCACAGTATTACTGGTTTTGAAATTATCCTTCTGGATAAACAAAGTACACACATACATTAGATAGATAGATAGATAGATAGATAGATAGATAGATAGATAGACAAATAGAGCGAGCAGAATGAATGTAAAGGAAGCTGATCAAAAGGTACTAATTAATTGAGAGTTTACATCATGAAATGGTTTGAAAGAGCTTTCTCAAGACATGTAAAATTCAGAAATAAGTTTCCTGTTTTATTTTGTAGTTACTATAAAACAGTGGTGATGTTGTACCCATTTTAGTCTCTGGGATTCAGTCCTCCTGTGATTAATTTCAAAGGCACATTGGACCAGGGTTATTATCAGCTTAATCTGTTAATGCAAAATCTGTCAAGAAGTTCTTCAAGTGATAACCACATAAATGCATACAAAATTCTAGCTTAAAATAATACCTTTAGCTCAAGGATTTGACTATGTTTGTTTCATTTGGTAAAAGGAGTTCAAAATGAAAATAATTAATTCAGTTCTCCAATGTATTAGCTGTGTGTAATACATTTTGGGGGAAAAATTGATATCCCCCCCAAAAGCTCAATTTAATAAAAGTGTTTATTCAAAGGAGTTAATATGTATTAAGTAATTATCAACATTATGTTAATATAAATGAATAAAATGAATATGAATAATAGCCCACAAAATGATAGAGATAAATCTCATAACCAGCAAATGTGTTTTCCAGAATTTTGAACCTTGAATTTGAAATACATAAGATTTTTCCCTGTCTTATCAAGCTTACACATGTTATGTACGTTATTTTGTAGTAAATAATCAGGATGGCTATCTTTTCAATAGCAATTGCAATTTCAATAAATCTCCAATTCAAATAATTCACTATCACATTTTATCTGATTTATTGTTTTATATATTTTGCTTAAATTACCTGAGAAATTATTTAATCTTACTCTCAGTGCAGTTCTATGTAAATAAAGACATTGTCATAAAATGATCGACTTTTATAACTTGTTGCCCCTTGACTATCTCAATCGTCCACTATAGGAAATCAATCACTGAGCCGGAATATTTTATATAGATTTTTCTAGCTCTTCTTATGGTTAGTTAGAAGAAGAGATTTTTGTCTTTTGACAGGAACTCCATAAAAAACAAACTATATAATGTTTTAATCAACATCTCCAAATTTTACCATTTTCTTAAGATAGGTCATGACAGCATATTTCTACCTAAGGAGAGAACACTCCTTACGTATGTGTACTCCTTGATGGTATAGATTGCCCTCTTTAAAATCTGAAAAATTTTTTTTTAGTGAATAGTAGCTGTGTCTTGTTTATTATTATTTAAAACATGTTCTGTGAGGCTTTATATTGTTCTTTCATTTCCTCTGTCTCTTCATTCAGTTTTTGCCTCTCTGTGTTGTTTCAATGCATTAGATAAAACAAGCACCTCTCGCAGTTTTGATGGAGTGCCTTTGGGTGAGCGATGAACCTTATCATTCAACCTGCTTTGGTTGTGTCTCAAGTTTTTGTGGTTCTCTAGAGCTTCAAAGACTGAAAAACATAAAGTGTACAAAATTATTTGTTATGATTTCCTTCTCTTCTTATGAAGATCTACCACTTTTCAAGACATTGTCTCTTGCTAATATTAGTGATATTTCATTAAAAGTCACGCCGACAGATTATATCATCCAAATCACTGTTATTTCCTGCCTTCTTGCAGTCATTTTCAACAACTCATTTAACATCTTCATTATTTAATCGCTCTAATTCAGTACATTATGGAGATGTATTTGTCTTAGTTCTTTTTCCAAAAAATGATAACAAGAAAATACATATTTCATTTAGTCTATTTATTTATTTATTTATTTTTGCATTTATTTGTTGTTCGACAAGTACAGTTGTCTTTATTTTCCCTGTACCACTTCCCCTGCACCACTTATCCCCACCTCCCACCCCCAGTCCTACCCCCTCTGAACTGTGTCCATGTGTCTATAAATAAGGGGTTTAAACAAGTATCTAAAGCACTTATTAACACACTCAATTTTATATTACTGCAGATGCATGCATGTAATCAACCTGATTACTTATCCTACCTAAAACTTACAAAATGCTGCATAAAATATGTACAAATGTTTTTTTACAAAATCAAATTTTATTTTTATTTATTTACTTTTTATCATTATTTTATTGTTGTTAGAATACAATTGTCTTTGTTTTCCTACCATTACTTTCCCCTCTCCCAACCACCCTGACCTGCCATCCTTAATCCTACCCGCCTTTGGCTTTATTCACATTGTATACACAAATATGTCAAATCAGAAATCAGCTAATAAAAAAAGTGAAAACTGAGCAGAGGTCTTTGTTTGTTTGCTTGTTTAATGTGAGATTGTTGGGAGGTAAATCAGCACCAATGTTGCTTTTCATTTACTACCCAGGAAGAGAATCCTTTCCAGGGACTGAATCTGCCCCCACCTTGATCTTGGACTTCCCAGCCTCCAGAAATGTGAGAAACAAATGTCTGTTGTTTAAGCTGCCCAGTCTACAGTATTTTGTTATGGTAGCCAGAGCTGACTAATACATCAGCCAACAACATATTTGTATCTCAAAATGAATTACATGTCAAAATAATATGCAGTATAAATTCTGGACCCAAAGCAAGTTTTCTCTTTTCTGTTTAGATTAGTAGAAATACATTTAATGTAGCTAGTTCTTCACGACTTTAACTTTGTATTTTTCACAAGTCACAACATTAGCAGCTGTGTTTCTTCAAACTAAAAGATCCTAGAAATAAATGCAGGTGTTCCTGGAGACAAATGCAAATGATATCAACTTCCTCATTTTTTAATCCACTGAGTGTTTAATTATGGAATGCTGTCTTTAGGTTTTATTTATGCTAATAGTAATGCCTTACAAAATAAATGAAGAGCAAGAGTTAAAACTTCAGAATAGTTCATGAATTATTCTTATCATCAATCTTGTCACTGTTGACAAATGCTCCATATGTTCACAACTTCGTGTGCTTTGCTTGATTTTTAATGTGCTTTGAATATCAATGCTTGAATAAAATCATGTCTAAAAAAGAAGTTAGCAAGCTGCTGTTTTAAATGTTGTTTTACTTTTCTTATGTTTTACAACATTTCGTTTTACACTTTTTTCTATATTTACTCATGTGTGCATCTTATCTACTACAGTACAAACAATTAGGCTAGTTTCCATGTTTTATATTGTTTTGTGCTTTTAACAATTAGGGAACAACATTTTAAGAGGTGTTGTGAGGTAGTGCACACAGATTTTATAAATGAAAGGCACACACAAAATATTCTGTGTTATTCCCTTTTTCACTAGGTTGGGATTTGAAAGTCTTGGGTACTTGGCATGTTTTGATAATAAATGACTTTAGGCAAGTTTAGTCTCATTGTGCCTCAAGTCTTTCCTCTGGAATAGAGATGTTAAGGGGACCTATTTCATTTTTGTTCGGAGGATTGCAAATCTTATAAACTGTAAAACATAATACCAGATAGAGAAGTGCTATAAAATATTAACTATTATTCCCTAACAAATATTAACTATAACTTAGTTTATCATTGATAGATTTGGATGTATGTTAAGGGGCTTCTCCAAACATCCCTTGAACTCAGAGGGATATATAACGTACCTGGGCCTAATGACTCCAAGTCCCTAGTACCTAGAAGAACATCAGTTACCTGTGAGCATCACCCTCACACCTCAGGCTCCCTTTCACACCAGAAGCAAGCTCTGACTTTCTTGTATTTTGCAGGATACAAAGGGTGAGGAAAAAATGTAATTATACTTTTTTATAAATCTAAAATGTCCAGTGTTGTATCAATGAGTTTAAAATGATAATTTGGGGCTCTTGTTGTATCAAAGCAAGCTAAAAGATCTCAAGATACCAACTAAAAGCAAGTATTAATTTTTTGAGAATATATTCATTAAACACTATCCTGCTTTCTAGGTCAAAGGAAAAATAGACATTGGAAAATACTCAGTCGTTTGCAGTTATGATTTCCACACACTGGGTGAATATAAAAGAGATACATATTTAAAAAAGGAGTAGACATAAAATGAAAAGACATACATGTNTTGTATCAATGAGTTTAAAATGATAATTTGGGGCTCTTGTTGTATCAAAGCAAGCTAAAAGATCTCAAGATACCAACTAAAAGCAAGTATTAATTTTTTGAGAATATATTCATTAAACACTATCCTGCTTTCTAGGTCAAAGGAAAAATAGACATTGGAAAATACTCAGTCGTTTGCAGTTATGATTTCCACACACTGGGTGAATATAAAAGAGATAAATATTTAAAAAATGAGTAGACATAAAATGAAAAGACATACATGTAATGAAATGGGAATACACATGAGAGCAATGTCCCTTTATGAAACAACAAAAAATAGACTAACTGGAACATTTACTTTGATGAGTAGCACAAGACCTCAAGACAGAAGACATCATTTGCTACAAGAAAACTTGGGTAGTGACCAGAAAGTTGCTCTCCATCTTATTCAATCTTGAGAATCTCACTGTCTTTGAAACTGCTCATAATAAAACAGAGGAACTTCAGGATCAGATAACAGAGAAGTTCAGTGAACTGTAATGTGCATTAGGAAATAGAGGATTTCTGGTCTACCTCTGGGGACAATGTCTTTTGGTTTCACTGAGATGCACGGTTGCTGACCTGCATTAAATATAAAGTGTAATATTGATTTCTAAATGCATTTTTAAATGTGCTCTACACATATTACTTAGATGAGAAATCTTCTTTTATGCTTACAATAAAACCTTAGTAGTTCTACATGATGACTCCATCTACTGATTTTAGATTAATTCTTCACTAAACCACACTGATTTCTGATAATTTAGCTAAACACATGAAATTTATTACATCTAACAGCTTGTAATTGTTACAGTGTATGCTCTTTAAATTGGCTCCTGCTACCTGTCCCTAATTTGACTCAACACCTCATTTGAGGAGATAAATCACACATGAATTGGCAAATGAACTCTGTCCAAATTAATTGAGTCTCTAGGATCACTGTGATTTGTGCTGGATTACGGTAAAATTACTTTAAAAATTTCCCTTAATATTTTAAGTTAAAATATCTAGTTTTACATTGTTCTTTGTTGTTTTGCATTTGATTGCTTAGTTATTTAAACTTTTTTTAAGGCCCTGGCTGGTGTAGCTCAGTGGATTGAGCACAGGCCTGTGAACCAGGGGATCGCGGTTCGATTCCCAGTCAGGGCACATGCCTGGGTTGCAGGCCAGTTCCCAGCAGGGGACGCATGAGAGGCAACCATACATTGATGTTTCTCTCCCTCTCTCCTTCCCCTCTAACGATAAATAAATAAATAAATTTTTTTAAAAATAAATAAAGAAATAAACTTTTTTAAAACATCTGCTAAGTGTGAGGAGGATGCTTTGCTGGAACGCTCAGAATTTTTGCCCACTAGTTACTCCAATCCCATACGAAAAATAATAGTATATTGACCATTAAACTACAGCATAAGAGATAACAATGCAAAGGTATAGATATTTTAAAACAAAACATCTGTTTTTGAAGTTTAGAAGTTATATACAGTAAATCACCTGGCATGCTATGGTAGCGAGTTGTTTTCTTTTGTTATATTCTTATAGAGTGTAAGTGAACAATTGAGAGGCCCTCAACTGAGTATTCTTGGGAAAGATCATGAGGGTTTCCTATTGAGCTTGTTATTCTTTAGTTGATTTGTAAAGAGCAAGAAGAGTTTATACAGGCAGCAGGAAAAGATCACACAGGTGGCTGCGAGGCAAATTCTGTTCTGTAGACAAAAAGACACTGCATTAGGAGATTGGAGAACACAGATGGTATTGGTTCTGCCTCCAAGAACGCCAAAAGAACAGTGCACCACGAACATTATTAGAATGGAGACATAAGCAAAGCTTATGGAAGACTAGAGTATGGTGTGATTCTTTCTGACTGATAGCAATTTCAGAGTAATAACGCTAGAGCAGTGATCCAATCTATAGAAGGATTGCAGACAATAAAGGACTGGTTGGTGCAAACAAGAAAATTAGCTAGAAGACTACTAAAACGGCCAGAAGCTGCTTGAAATCCTGTTTTAAACTTGTAGGCAATGAAAAGAATGGCAAGTGGAAGGAAGGGAGAAAGGAGATGAAAGAAGGACAGATCATCCTTTTTTGGTATTTAAAGGAAGAGTCAAGTTTGAGAGATACTGAACAGCAGACTTTGAAGGCATTTATCACTAGTCAATGCTAATAGAGAAAGAGGGAGTCTCGTTCAGCCTTTCCTAACCTTCTGTGTGAATGGTTTCTGGCCAGTACCTCTGTAAAATACAATAAAAAGGAATTAGTGGAAAAGCAAAGTTAAAATTATGAGGCATAAAAATGTAATTTAATTTTTATTACCAGACTCAACAGGCATAAACTTGCATTTCAAACAATGCAATCAGAACACATAAAACATAAGGAAAAGGAAACTTTTAAAATTAATTTATTTATTGTTTACTTATTTAAGAGGAGAAGGGAAGATGAGAGAGAAGGAGAAAAACATCAACATGTGGTTGCCTCTCCTGCACCCTCTACTGGGGACCTGACCTGGCCCACAACCCAGGCATGTGCCCTGACTGGGAATAGAACCAGTGACCCTTTGGTTAGCAGGCCTGCATTTAATCCCCGGAGCCACACCAGCCAAGAAAGGAAAAGAAAACTCTTAAAAGTTGTATACATTACTCACTAAAAATATGCATACCAGTGATGTTACATTTTAATATCTCGCATTGTGTAATTATAACTAATCACAGAGTAGAATAGCAACTCTTTATACTAAGTACCTATGTACATAGTTTGAAGTGGACAACAATAGGGCAGTTTTAAAAGATTTTAATATGACCAGTGAGTTTGCTTTCAAACTTCTCCAATTGAGACCAGGTTGATGATGGTGCTACCCTCAGGGGACAATGTTTAACTTGCTTCTTTGCTTTTTAAGAACAGCTTTATTACAGAGCAATTGAAATGCAAAAAAAAACCAAAAACCCACACATATTTAAAGTGTGCACTTTGATAAATAATTTTGGCATTTATCCACACCCATGAAATGTCCTGATGTAGATCAGTTGTCCCCAAGCTTTTCGCACCAGGGACTGGTTTCGTGGAGGACAATTTTTCCACGGAGTGGGTGGGGAACAGAGAGGCAAACGATGGAAAGACAGGTGGAGCTCAGGCCAGCTTCGCTGGAGGTCCCGTTCTCAGTCTCCCGGGGCGTGGGGACCCCTGGTCTAGATGACATCAAACACCGTGGAAGTTTCCTTATGCTTCAGTGTATTTCCTCCAGGCTGCGCCTCCTCTCTCAGTCTCCAAGGAATGACTGACCCAGCATTCAAGTATTCATTCATTTTTATTGCTCAGAAGAATTACATTTAATGGACATATCAAAATGCGTTTATTCATTTAGCTGGGCTGTTTCCAGATTATGGTGAATACAAACATAGCTGCTAAGTATAAAGTCTTTGAAAGGACCTATGCTTTGATTTCTCTCGGGTCTAGGAGTAAAATGTAAAATGGTTGGATCAAAGGTAATTTTGCTTACTTTATAAGAAACTGCCAAACTTTTTACCAAAATCGTGCCTCTGTATATGCCCAGCAGCAGTATCTGAGCCTCCGGCTTCCACCACAACTGGGAACTGGCCCCGTTCCAGGCTCTGTGTCAACTCCAGGCACGGTTACCTGCCAGAACAGATGGCTCCTTCCCCAGGCTGCAGTCCTTTCCTTTCCTGACAGGCGCTAACAGTGCGCAGCTGAACACAGGACTCCGAATGCTCTGTGCATTTCTCTCATCGCTGCTACTCTGTCCTGTAGAGCAACTGTCTGGGCTCCTACAGAGATCCACTCCACCTTTTTCACCTCAGGAACTCGTAGGGTTCAGACCGAGCCCCGATTTACACACCGCAGTTAGGAAATTATTTCACCGTAGTAAGCGGAGACGATCTTAGGACTCACCTCATTTGTTTCTCATCTCTCGGGGATCACTGCCCTTCATTTCCTGACGTCTAGTGTCTGGAAATCAATCCGTTGTTATACAGATGTTGTCTGTTCCAGGGAGCAGAGTAAATCTGGTTCAGGGGAATTCATCGTAACTGAAAAGTAAGGCCCTGTATGACATTTTAATGCATAGAAATACAGAAATTGTAAAGGTACAATCTTCCAGAGGAAATAAGATGGGGCTTGAAGAGGAATGTTTAAATTCAGGAATTTTAATTTGTAGATGTAAATATAGGCACAGATATGTATGCATGTAGATACAAATCTAGATATGAAAATAAATAATCTAGGATGTTTTCTTTAAAACTAATAGAGCCTGTTTCCACACTATCTTACAAATCTAAGTAAAAATTATATTGTATATATATGTCTCATTTATCATTGAAATGGTTCTAGATGCCTCGATTTTCTCTGTGCTGCCGTTTATTTGATATAAGGTAAAATGCAAAATGTTTTTGTATGATATTGCTAACTTGTGGCAGATGTCACGTATGTAAATCATCACCTACTTCATGGTTAAAACATTGTTAAATTATAGAACATGTTGAAAGCTTCTGTAAATACTCTGTCGTTCTTCATTTGTCATTGAAAAATATGTTGCCTTCCTTTTCTGGGTGGAAATATAAAACTAATAAAAAATAAGTGAGCAATTAAAAATAAATGTCATCATAAAAATAAGTAAGCCCCACTGTCCAATGAGCAACTTTTACAACTGGGACCAGGTTGCATTTAATCGTGTAGGCCTACAAGGAACTCTCTGCACAGTTCCAACATTCTTGACAACTGTGCTCCATGATAAACTTCCTATTTTATCGTGCAATATCAGTTGTTTACAATCAACTTTCATATTATCATATAAAACAACACAATCATTGACGGCATTGTATTTATATAATTTATGATAGATTAGTCTCTTCATCATTCACAATATTACCCTAATGCTAAACATATTGTTTATTTTCACTGACTATTTTTTTTT
Source organism: Sturnira hondurensis (assembly GCF_014824575.4). Taxonomy (NCBI): domain Eukaryota; kingdom Metazoa; phylum Chordata; class Mammalia; order Chiroptera; family Phyllostomidae; genus Sturnira; species Sturnira hondurensis. Next base: position 5,617,159 of record NW_028082350.1, on the reverse strand, counting down.
TCATAGAAATACCTCCTCCATGAAGGAAGCACCCTGTTGATTTCTCTTCTGGTACCGTTTTCTTAATGTGGAGAACTGTTCTAGTGTGTTTTTCTGTAATTGTACTGTGTCATCATATTACATTGAAAAACAAATCTTAATCTCCAAATGATACATGTTGACAATGCAAATCCTCCTAGTTCAGTTCAGTATCACTGTTTGTGAACAATTAAGCTAAAATATATTCACTCTTTATATCATCATTATGTCCAGATTGCACATATGCTGGAGATGTCTGTATTAGAAATATATGTACACTCATTACATTATAATGAGAGTTACATTGCATAAGTGTGTTGTCATATGACTTAGACAAACTGTGAGCTATGATATCATTGAAAATTGATGCTTAAGTTAAATTAACTTCTTGGACAGAATTTAGTCTCATACAGTACATGTCTTTCATGCAAGCTATGATTAATATCTTGACAATTATGTAAAAATATTTATTTTAGTCCTAGTCTTCATTTATTAAGGGTCATAAAGAATTAAGTTTGGTATATGAAATATTGTACATTGTCTTTGGTTGGCTTGAATTGTTCTCTTTCTTTCAAAGAAATTCAGAATTTTTGAAAACTTCGTGTGTTATGCTTTGTATATAAATGTCAGTTATATAAAATTACTCCAAAATTTTCTTTTTGTTTTCTCTTAAATGATGTGCTTATATCGTGGGCTTGTAACAACTTTTTAGACTGACACCAATTCATGGAGCAGCACAGGTATAGAGAGACCCTAACGGTAATGAAAGTTGTCATTGTAACTAATGACAGAAAAATGGAAGGAAAATGTTTCTGCCAAATGGGGAAGACCACATTAGCCAGGTGGTCCGAAGATTTTATCGGGGTCAGCACATGAGTGGGGAAAACATGCATATTATAATCAACTATAGATTAACACCAACAAAAGCAACGCAGCACTAAGGTTCTAAATGAGTTTAGAAGTTATTAATTTGCAGAAAAATAAAATACCATTTTGTGTAACTTTTTTCTGGTTACACTCAGATTTTGGATGGATGACAGAAAAATAATGCCAGCTCATATTTATCTAATGGTTTAAATGCATACTTTCTTAATCCTATAAAAACTCTAGAAAGTTTCCAGATTCTTAGTACAGTGCTACTAAGTTCTGCTGTAAGACCTCAAGATGATAGAAGTAGATTGTAGATGGAGATCACTTCACTCCAACGTTCTGTGATCGATATTCTTCATGTTGGGTGCTTTGCATTGATCACATGCCGAGCTAAATTCAGAATCAAAGGGGTTGATATTGGTAAGAAAAATGTGTTTGAAATGTTTGACCTGTCTGTTCTGCACTGAACTGTTATTATGATCCAAGGGAATTCAGGTAGAGATTGACCAGTAAAATAAGGACCAGTCAAGAGTTGGTAGTCTTAGTAAAAGGAAAGAATAGGGTTTGGGGAATCATGAAGATAAAACATTTGTTTAAAGAGCATATTTGTGGTTTTTCCCTTCTTGTTATCTGTAGGAGTTTGTTGTTTATCTTTTGTATCCATTAAAAAAGAAGAGCTCCCTTTTTTTTTCTTATTTCAATTGCTGTGAAGTTACTTGCTTTTGTAAAGGAGAACCGACCTCCACGCCAATCGAGCTAGAGTAAAACAACAGCCAAAGTCCTCTAAAATACCTAACCGTGCATGGTAGTTATGGCTTGCTTTCATTTCTCTGATGTAAATGTTTAAACTGTTCACTGGTTTTATGGCTTAGGATTGATGGGTTCCAGCAGAGGTAGCTTATCATTGTAAGCCACACTCCGCTGACAGGCCTGAAACAAAGAGAATGTAAGATAGCTTCAGGCCGTCTGATATTTCAAGGCAAATTCTATAATATGTATAGAAGGATGAAAAATGCTTAACATCACACTGAACTGTATATGCTTAAGTCCACTGCATTTGATAATTCATGAGGGTGTCTAGCACAACAATGTGAGGAGAGAAATAAGGAGAAATAACAATCTGGCTTGCAGAATAATAAAGCAAGTTTAGACTGAATTGGAGGAACACAATATCTATAAACAATAACATTTTATTGTTCCCAACATTACTTCACTTTACTTTTACAAGTATTTCCCATCCTGACCAAGGAACTTTTATAGGGAGAGGATGACATCTATACTGACTGCATCAATTCAAGATGAGGGTTCAAGGTGAAAGCCCCTTGAAAGCTTCTGGGTGTAACCATCATATATCCCCATTTAGAGATACGCTTCCTTGTGTCTACAAGAGGTATTTCAGTGCATAAAACTACTGACTTACAACTGGAATTTTTATTTATTTTATTTATTTTTTAAAGATTGTATTTATTTATTTTTTAAAGAGACAGAAAGGGAGGGAGAAAGAGAGGGAGAGAACCGTCAAGATGTGGTTGCCTCTCTCACGACCCCTACAGGGGCCTGGCCCACAACCCAGGCCTGTGCCCTGACTGGGAATTAAACCTCTGACTCTTTGGTTTGCAGGCCAGCACTCAATCCACTCAGCCATACCAGCCAGGGCTGGGATTTTTTTTTTAAGGAGACACAAACCCAAGATAACTGTCTTTGAAATCTGGGAACACAGGGAAGACACGGTATGATCCCACTTGAAGTAAAATAAATTTATCCATTTATAAGTAAAAGATGTATTTTATTCTTATACAAGATTGTTATAACATTCACAGAGATTTTAAAAATCATTAGGGGAGTTTGGAATAATTATGATTAGAATGAAAGTTACAAATATAATTTTAATAAAAGCAGCACTGTGCTCAATAATTAATAATTAACAACATGGTCATCTATACAATCTCTCAATAATTTCAAACTGTGTGTATATCTAATATATTACAATAACTGTGTTCTGATTTTTGGATAAAAGATTAAAGAATGTTAGTCCTGTCTTGGTCTCCTGTTTTAGGGCAACTACATGAACAAAGTGAAATTCAAACATTCGCCATCTGGTGGCCAAACAACTTATTGCCCTTTGATTTTATGACCTGTATATGGAGGGGTAAATAGTATTTACCACTCACTCCTCCTCTCTTTCCCCAATAACGTGGAAGAACACACAAACTATCAAAGAAAATTTGCACCCAGAAGGAGTTCAACAGCCAAGGAGATATTTTATTCAAAATTTTTGCAGCAGTTGTGAAGACTGTTGCCACAGGGAGAGAGAATTGAAACCTGGAGAAACAACTCCAAAGGGTCTTTAAGCACTACCGGAAACAACAGAAAATCACCGCAGGATGTAGTTAGTGGGGAAGTTGGCCAATGGAATTAGGCTCCATTTGTTTGCTAATGACTCTCCTAGCAGTAAGGCTCTTACCTCCCTTTTGCTGATCACCCTTCCTTGACGATTACGTTTCAAAGGGATGGCTCCAGGGTCCTTGAGAAGGATATCCATGAACTCCTGGCAAGAAGTTGGAGAATGTTGAGTCTCAAAAGGGTGGAGGAGAGATTTACAACACCTCATTTTCTAAAGGGAATGTTCTAAGAAATGGGAAATCCGAGGACTGTATTCAGGAAGAAATCTGTCTAAAGTTTAGTCGAGCTGATGAGAAATTTAATGCATCTTGGTCAACACGCACAGACTCCAATTTTCCCCTTTGTTCTATTTTATTGCTAACGTGGCATATGGGCTTGGCAAAGAATTTAGTTTCCATAAACTCATTTATTTGTCAGAATAAATATCCAATGTGGTTCAGTTTTGTTACTGTTTATTTTCAATGTTTTCTTTTTCGTTAGTAATTGATCAGCAGTCATCTGAGAGAATACCAGAAAATATAGATAAGAAAAATCTCTGGAAATCAAGATATGTGTTTGGAAACCAAGATGTGTATTAAAGAAAAATGAAAGCACAACTGAGTTTTATTTTTTCATTAATTTTGTTATATCATTTTCTACCGACCCACAATTCATGACAGTCACATCAAATCACGCTGACTTCTCGCCCACATTCTGTCTTCTTACCATACGGTGGGTTATCATAGGAGTCAGTGGGCCATACAGTACTCTGGGAATTCCGGATCTCAGGGTTCAACTTACAATTCAACTTACTGTTGGATTGTGACCCTAACTCACGATTTCACTTTTATATTTTCTTAGTTTTTTGATGCCATAGTTTGACATAGGAAATCAAGAAATCAGTGACCATATTATGACAAAGATAAATAATAAAAATCATTTAAATGAAAATATTGATTTGATGGAAAATTATTAATCATCAAAATACAGTCAAAGCATGTAGCTTTAATCAGTTTGTTTCTCTCACCTGTCAATTTCCTCATTATTTGAGATGATTAGCTCCTTTAATCTCACGAACTATAAAAATTATCCAAGTTAGTGTATAGTTATCACTACCATCATCAAACTTGAAGCATTGCTGTTTTATTGGCACTACTGATGAACATCAGATCATATACAGCATGGCATAAAAAGTTAGGAGAATCGCCCTGGCTGGTATAGCTCAGTGGATTGAGTGCGGGCCTGCAAACCACAGGATCGCAGTTCGATGCCCAGTCAGGGCACACGCCTGGGTTGCAGGCCAGTTCCCAGCAGGGAACTCACAAGAGGCAACCATACGTTGATGTTTCTCTCCTTCTCTCCTTCCCTTCCTCTCTAAAGACAAATATATTTTAAAAAATCTTTATTAAAAAAAATGTTAGGAGAATGTACCTGTTCTCTCTTTCAGTCTCCTAAGAAAGAAGAGTGTAATGCACTGGAGAGGAATGAATGGAGGAGGGAGAACTCTTCACATATAGAAAGCCACCATTGATTTAATCAGTTATCCCAAGTCTTCATAATTTTTACTTTTTATAGATATTTTTTCAGAATGAATCTTGTACTTTTGAGTTAATTTCTTATCTCAAAGTTATTGACATTTTGCAAAGTGTTCCAAAAACACAGTAAATTGGGAGGAGAGGAACTCATCAAATTTACATAATCATTTCCAATATGATGGATTCTTTTATGTGTATTGCAGGGACAATTATAATTTCACTAAATTCTGCTCACTTTCTGGAAATTGTACTGAGCCCTGAGCAAATATCTTGTCAATGAAGAAACTTTGGTGAGCCTAGAGAGATATTGTAATGTATCTAAAATAAATCTGTTTCTGTGTTTTCTTCTTATTTCTTTTACTTTATTCTATAAATCTTCAATTGGTTAAAATTCAAAAACTATGTTTTACTCTTCACTTTTGAGAAAACTTTGGTTCCTCATGCTTGCATTAAGGAAAGTATACAACTGGTTAAAACTCATTTTATGTAAGATTTTCTATATTTTCCAGGTGACAATGAAACAAAAAAATTAGATAAGAGAGTAAATATTTAATTTGTCTCTATTAATTCTGTTATGGAAGAAGCCTGTAAAGATTTAGAAGGCTTTGGAAAAATCATTCAAATATAATGATATTCCAATATCTGTACTGACTCCAATGCATCTATTTACCATTTGTGGGGTTCAAAGTAAATACATGGAAATATTTCCTGTTACAAATGATGTGAGTGAAACAAGTACAAACGTATCCTGTATTTGTCTATTATACTGTCTGATCTGGGGGACTTGTAGCATATTGTTAATCCTTGTCATTTTTTTAAATCAAGGAACCATAACACCATTTCATATAGTTCAACAAAAATGACATGGCCAGCCACAAATCTTTTCCGATGTTCCTGTAATACCTCTGTTACTCATAGGAGTCATTTCATGTCACCTACATTTCAAGGCCTTTATCAAACCCGTGATTAAAAGCACCAGTCTTTACCATGTGTTCCTGCTACAATAAATGCCAGTCCCTACAATGATATCTATGCATTTATTAATTCTTCTCTCAGTTTCATATTAGTTTGCTGAAATGAAACTGTTTAATTTGTCTTGCCATCCTCAGGACTAAACAAAGAACTCAGATAAATGTAATTATGTAATTATAAAAGAGATCACGAAGGCATATATTTGTCTTTCTTTTCTATTTACTGATTTAAATGTAAGTCTATAAAATAATGTGTATATAAATATCATTTAACAACAAAATGGATAGAGCACAAATGCACACTAAACCGTGGAGGAACCTTGAAAACAGTACGCTAAGTGAAAGAAGCCAGTGGCCAAAGATCTCATATCATATGCATGATACAATTTCACTCATATAAAATATCCAGAACAGCAAATGTACAAAGTAGATTAATATTCAGATTATTAGATTAGATTAGAACAGGAGAGAGGAGATAGATGTTGGGGAAATAGTAGCTTAAATGTACAGAATTTTTTTTTGAGGTGGGAAAAGTTGACTAAATTCTAAAATTGTGAAGATGGTTGTCTTTGAATATACTAAAGATATACATATCTTTGAATATACTAAAACATTGAGTATATACATTAAATGGGCAAATTGTAGAGGATGTGAGTTAGATCTCAATAGAGCTGTTGAAAAACTTTCTGGATAAACATTTTAAGTGAGAACCGAAGAATATGGAGCTTGAATTTTTGTTTCATATATTTTAGACCTTATTTATTTCCATTTTTAGAGGGAGAAAAGGGGAAGGAGCAAGAGAAATACTGTTGTATGAGAAAAACATCAATCGGTTGCCTCTCATAGGCCCCGAAAGACAGACCTGGCCTCCCACTCAGACACATACCCTGACTGAGACTCGAACCAGTGATAGTGTGGTTTGCTGGAGTCACTCACCCCTGAGCAACACCAGTCAGAGCAGTTTCCTATATTTTAAAAGTCAGCAAACATGTTTTTTTTCTGTGATAACAGATGCTGAACTTAGATTGTGTCTTTTTATTCTTTATTTTTTTTACTATGAAAGCTTGATGAGACTTCTTATTTGAAACATAATATTTGTATTATTTAAGGTTTTTATGATGAAAAATGTGGCTGTAAAATTTACTCTTTTTCAGTATTTTTCCTACTGAAGCCATTTCGGTTTCCTCTTATCAAGCATATCTGTATGTGAGGAAATCACTATTTTAATAAAATTTTAATGAAAAAGTTAATTAGATGGCCTAAAACTGAAAGTGTTGGTCACCATAAAATATTAATAGTATACAATCAATTAAGAAAAAGTCCCCATTTGCATTCAAATTTTTTAAAGACTTACCTTTCACTTTGAAGATTGTAGATTTTTTCTTTGAAAGATGGTATCCTGGAAATCGTTTCTGAGAAGAAGCTTAGCACACCAGAGGATTTGCAGCGGGTGATCTCTGGAACAAAGGCTCCAGAGGGGTCAAGGGAAGCAATGCTGGGTAAAGGAAGATGTTTAACTGGTGTATAATAGCCACAGCGTGTCGTTCCATCCTGGGGCACCTCTGGAGCTAGACACCTTCTGAAATGTCACGTGTTGAAAGTAAAGGGTCCAAAACTTTCATTTCCACTTCACCTGCTCAGTGGCACTGGCTGTCCCCAGGGGCTGGGACATTCCCTTGACTGAGGCAGCTCCCTATTTAAGAGCACTAGACCCCGAGCTCCCAGCTACTGCAGAGGGTTTTCTGTCATGAAGGGTACATGTGGGTGCTGTATCCACCAGGGTTTGCAAAAGAAAATAGACTGAAAGAAAATACTTGGACATGTATTATTCATTGCATTAAGATATGGCAGGAGAAATACAAAAAAGGTAATGTATGAAAACAGAAAATAAAAAAAAACAAAATTCTATTTATGTTGGAAAATAAAATGCCTTTCCCTTCAGTTTATTTTATATAAAATTTAAAAAAAGTCACCCATACTTAATCTTTATATACATGTTGTACACCATGTCATTTGACGTATGATGTAATTAATGCCATCTCTAGTAATAATCTATAGATAAACATACAGACTCTTATTTGTCTTCAAATTACTGTCAACAACTCCTTTTACCTTTTGATCAAAATCTGAAGAAAAAACATTCTACCACTTGAAGTGATAAAAGTCTTTGTTTCTGCTCAGGTATGATGAACTCCCATAACTTCTATGACTTAGTTAAATCCTCTGCTGTGATTTTTTTCTTCCTTGTATTGCACATTGTGTTAGAAGTACCATCCCAATCCCGTCATCAGGCCCTTGGACATCAGGATAGACCTTTCATAACTTTATGACTCAGACTGACAAGACCTGCTTCCTGGTTCCCAGAGGCTTAAATCATTCTGGACACTCAATTCTTCTGGCAGTGTTTCTAGAATCTTGTTTTTCTTTTGAGGAATTTTTAAACTACAGAAGAGCAAGAGTACATAAAGAATAATAAAACAAGTCATTTATATCGCCATACCCAGAACTGACAACTAGTGATTACTGTTTTTCAATTTCTAAGGAAATTATAACATCTTTCTCTCATTAAATAGCCCAAAGCTAGTTATTTGAAAGTAGTCATCCAGAATTGAACATAGTCTTTCAAAATCTTGCAATAAAATAATTTGAAATGCATTTTATCAGCTTATTAATTTGACTTTCTTACTATCTCATGCCTTCATGGATTTTGGAATATGGGTTTGCCCATACATTTTGAGTAAGAGATACATTTATGTATAGCTTCTTGCTACACGCTGGTGTGCCTACCCTCTGATATTTGACTTGGCAATCACTCCCACTTAATACTCTGTAGAACACATGCAGAAATAATTCTTAGCATGTCAGCATCACCCCACGGTGATGAGAAAGGAAGGGTGCAGTCTTGACAGCTGACATCTGGTATCTGGTCCAGTTCCCATCAGCTAGGTTGTCATGTTTTCTCTGGCTGAAAATAAACATTTTCACAGAATATCAACATCAGATGTGAATTCTCTGTGATAGTCCTGAAGCAAGACAGAAACAAGATTGCCCTGTAATCCAGAACAATGAAAACAGATACTCAGCACAACCACATGAATGGCCAAGCATCCACCTCCCCTGACTATCATGAGAGACTACTGCTTCTTTTCAAAAGACACTCTGATCAGATTTGTTCCTCTAACGCCCTGGACAGTACTAAGTAGGACACCCAGTCACTGGATCCTTCCTACTTTCTGACAACATCTGTTCTAAAACAGACTCCCATTTCCTTGAACCCTAGCCCCTTCACTTATGCTGCCCAAATCATCTTTCTGGGACATGCCATGGTTCAGCAGTTTGCAGTCCCCTGTGCCACACTCAGTACTAACCCAGCTTTGACTCCTAGTGTGTGACTGATGATCTTTGACTTTTTGCATCCACAGTGACGTGGAGCATCATGGCCAAATTCATGGTCTCCAGGTTCTGTCTGTGTTGTCCTTCTCCAAGTCCACATGCGTAGCTCTCAGAGGAATTCAGCCCCAGTGTTTTTTCCACATCTTTTCGCGAATTGAAGTGTTGTAACCACGGTTTCTGGCTTTGCACATTAAACCTGGATCAATTGGCCATCGTAAGAGAAACATTTTCAGCCCCTTTATTGTGTGACTTTGAATCAGAAGCCCAGAAAGCCTATCATGTCAGCCTGCTCACCATGTTTGTTTCCATCACCGCATACCGTAGAGAGGAGTCTGTCCTTTCCAAAATCCTCCGTTAGTGTCAGGTGCTTCGGGGACCAGGAAAGTTAAACACGGCTGAGCCAACCTGATCAATGAAAGAGCGTTCGTAGGCTTGTCTTACATCACTTGAATTTTTAAAGAAAGTGGAACATTATTTATGAAATCAAAGTCTCTTTTGACAACTAGCGCATACCCGTCACAAGAAGGTATGTGATGTATCTTTTCTGTCAATGTTTTTTCACTTCCCCCAACAGCCTGTGCAACCATATACAATATGTCATTCTTGGCCTGTGTTTTCAAGTTTATATAAATGATATCATGGTTTTTATTGTCATTGTATCAATTGATGATATTATTTTACCAATGTTGACTGTGTGATTTCAGATTTATCTATGCTGGTGTCCAGCATTTTAAGTATTTTCTTTTAATTGTTACATCATAGCCAATATGTTTAAATATTATTTTTATTAAGTACTTCTATCACCAGAAAATAAATATGCCATTATATAAATTTATAGCATAAAACATACTATTAGACTATGGTGTGAATATATACTATAGAGCATACTATATTATATACTATAGAACATTCTAAATATATACTGTAGAATATACTGTGTATATAGATAGATAGATAGATAGATAGACAGATAGATATACTATAGCTGAGTTGGTTAGCGCATCGTGTCAATACTCTTAAGTCTGCAGGTTCAGTCCCCTGGTCAGGCACATACAATAATCAACCAATAAATAAATGAATAAGTTTAACTACAAAGCAACGTTTCTTTCTTTTTTCTCCCTTCCTCTCTAAAAAATAAAAAAACTTTTAAACCTACTAAAACATTTATATCTATAATATTTACCTGAGAAGAGGCATATGTAATAAAGCCATTCCAAGATTTCAAAGCATCCTCAAATCATAGTTATTTTTTTCAGACTTATAATAGATATTGATTATGCATAAATTTCCCACATGTATAAGGTTTCTATAATGTCCTTATATAATCTATTTTATATTTTATACTTTGTTAAAACAATTTATAATTGTTGCAAAGCTGAATTCCTTAATGTCCTTTCTACCTTACCAATTTAATTCTTTTTCTCCATTTGAAGCATTACATTTTAAAAAATTGAGCTGAGGTGTCTACTAAGCTGGGACAATGAATATGTAACAAAATTGTAAATTCTCAGACACATTTGATATGTCTTCCTAAGGTTTAAGAAAATTCTCAATTACAATTCTTGACTGGATTTCTACATCTGGGATTCAATTCAGCTTCTATAGGTCTACCTTTTACCTTGTAGTCTAGCAACCTAACAGTGCAATTGCTCCTTTTCTGGGAAAACCTAAACCCTGAGTATCTAATTTGGAAGGTCAGAGAAAGGAGCAGAAGGAATAAAAATACTATAAATGTGTTGGGCAGACATGTCTGATTAGAAAGAGAGATGCAGGCAGGGCAAGACTCGGTATCTGAAGGGTTTCACCTTGAGTTTAGAAGTTTATTTTGGAGCCTCTACATTGTACTTACAGAAGCTGACTATTCAATATTTAATATTTTGTCTCTTTTTTCCTCAGGCTCCTCTAAAATACATTAATTTGTAGTTCTTGGTGTGTAAAAAAGTCTCATAATGAGCATTGTTACTTAGAGTCAATATTTTGCCTTTTATAAAAATATGCTAATTTCTACAGGAAGTAAGAGTAATTCTAGAAATTGTGCAAAAAGAGGAAGGTTGTGAGAATTGGTTAGCAGTAGTTTACAGTGTCTTGAGCTTCTATGCCAAACGAAAGCTAGCAGGTGGCTGCAAGAATAACAACTTGACAATCACTGACCTTGAGACATTAAATAAACACAGGGCCAGCATATTGTCTCATGAAGGTTTTATAGGAGGCCCAAGGCACCGTTTAAAAATTCATCTCTTCTCACAAAAATCACTGTTCTAACAGAGCTCTGACCATTAGTTCTCAGAACCAATTTCCACTTACAACCATTCTACATTGTTACATAGTAAAATTATCATTATTATAATACCTGGATTTTTTTAAGAGCAATATGAGAGTCTGGTTTTAAACTGCAGAGTTTTGTCTTTTTGAACTAACTTTGATTACTAATAAATTATATTTGGCCCTGGCTGGTGTAGCTCAGTGGATGGAGCGCGGGCCTACAAAACACACGACCGTGGTTTGATTCCCAGTCAGGGCACATGCCTGGGTTGTAGGCCAGTTCCCAGCAGGGGACACATGAGAGGCAGCCATACATTGATGTTTTTCTCCCTCTCTCCTTCCCTTCCCCTCTAAAGATAAATCAATTAAAAATTTTTAAAAAATTAGATTTACTTTATCTTTTTAAAGTTTATTTAATTATTTTTCAAGTACAGTTTTCTGTCTATTACTCCCATCCCATCCCACCCCTCATCCTCCCCCCTGCCTCCCATTCCCACCCTTCTCAGTTGTTGTCCATGTATCCTTTATATAGGTTCCTCTAAATCCCTCCCTTATTTCCCCTGAAATTCCCTCCCCTCTCCCCTCTGGTCACTGTCAGCCTGTTCTCTATTTCAGTGTCTTTGGTTATATTTTGCTTGCTTGTTTGTTTTGTTGTTTAGCTTCCTGTTAAAGGTGAGATCATGTGGTATTTGTCCTCCAACACCTGGCTTATTTCACTCAGCATAATGCTTTCCAGATTTACTTTATCTTTTTGATTCCTGTTTTTTTTGCTTATTTTTGTCTTGATTTTTCATAGATTTATCTAATATTAAGATTTCCATTATTTCACCACCTTAGTTGGAAATGTACCCATTTTACTTAAGCTCTTTTAATAATTATCATTTTATTATTAACATGTATTCAATTTACATTTCTAAAAAAGAACTTTAACTTCCTGCTAATTCAGAACTCCTCAACTTCCATGTTTTGAATTTTAGAATATATTCATTCTATTTTTAAGACAATACATCATTTTTATTTCCATAATTATCACAAATTTAAACTGTTCAGCTAATTTCTGTGTTCATTCTGGGTAATCGTACCTTTTCCACTTTTCTTTTCCAGTCTTAGTCCATGCATCATTTGTACTGGTATATAAGCTTTCATAATAGTAGTCTGTGAGCTGTAAAAATCCTTAGTAATGTACATCTAACATTTCCTTTTCATGTATTAAAAGTTATTCCATTATTTTAAATCTTCCAAATCATTTAAAAATCCATATACCATAAAATTTGGTCTTTCAAAATGTACAATTCAGCTTTTTAAAAAGTATATTGACATGCTGTACAATTATCACTACTAATTTTAAGACATTTTTATTACTTCCAAAAGAAACACCATCCTTAATAGGAGTCACTCTCCTTTCCACTCCCTGCCCAGACCCCAGAAATGAATGACTACTTGACGTTCCTGTCTCTATGGATTTGTCTGTTATGATTTTTCATAAAAAATAAAATTATACAATATGTGGACTTCTGTGTCTAGTTTCTTTTCACTTAGCAGAATATTTCCCACATTCATCCATGCTGTAGCCTTTATCAATACATTCCATCTAAATAATGTTTTCACTCTCACTCATAAAGGAAATATAACTTGTTATAAGATTTTAGGGGTTTTGTTCAGCATTTTAAAGGCATCATTTCTATTTGGCCCTGATAAAACTCTGACTCACTCTGCCATTCCATTGTGGCTAACCTCACTTTTCACTCTAATTACTTTTCTGTCCTTACCCTCTCATTTCCAGGATTCGTCCTTTTAACAAAAGACATCTGTGAATAATTCCTTAAAATACAGCCTTCCTTATATACCCAAATCTCAACTATGAGGAGTAATGTCTTTATTTAATTCTAAAGAATTACCATTTAACTTTCTTTTATTTTTCTACTCACAGTTTTGAGAACTTATATAATGCAGATTTTATCTGTAACCTTTATGTCTTAAATTTTGCATGCAGGTAGTTTACAGATTTTATCCCTTTATCTCTCCTGATGTTACCAAACAGAGGTCCAAGGGGGAGGCAATATTTGCCCACTGAGGGACTCCAAAAACTGTTACAGAACAACGGCCCCTCCCAAGGACGGTATACTAATATCTACTGGGCTCGTCTGTCCGCTTCCAGAGGAAAGACGTCTCTCAATGCCAGAGATTTATGAAAAGGAGAGGACAGGTTTATTTAAAGCTATGCACAGATTTAAAGTACTGGCCCAGTGTCCCCATTAATATGTCAAGGTCCTTTAGGATAACCGCAGATGCCCACAGAGCTTCCTTCCCCCCTGCCCTAATTCAGGGTATCGTATCTCAGGAAAAGTAGCACACCCCCATGTTTCAGGATGCTGGCACCGTCAGCTATGTCGCACTGTCAGCTATGTCGCACTGTCAGCTATGTCCTTTCCAGGCAGGATCTCTAATCACTCCAAAGCCATGTGGCACCTTCTCATGGTCCACTGGCAAAAGTTCTTTGTACCCATTTTTCCAGGCAAAGTGTCTTCTGCTTCCCAGGCTGATACAGGGTGCAGCCAAGGGGGGGCCCAAAAAAGATTTGGAATGGTGTCCACTCAAAGTGTACAGGAATATTGGAGGAAATAGTAAGATGTCCTCACCACCCCCCACCCAGGTGTCAGTTGGGGGAAGGGACGAATGGAGCAGGGCCATTGAGAGCTGTTTTGCATAGCAACAGTTTTGCACCTAACCTCTGGAATGGTCATTTAACGTATCTATAACCTTTAACTGGTTTCATAGATATGCTAAATAGCTGTGGCCAAGTTTTGGGCCAGGGAGAAGTGAGTGGCTGGGACCCAGGATGGAATTAGGGGCTGATGCTCAGAGAGAGTGCCTGTGAGAGAGGCATGTGGCTTTAGCAGAGTGAGGACCCCCTCTTGGCCAGGTGAAAGGGAAGACCACGCAGCTTTGCCAGAATGGAGATCCCCGCGGCAAGGTGAAGGAGAAAGACGCGCACTTTTGGTGGAGTGCGGCTTTGGTAGAGGAGGCCCACGCGGCTTTGGGGCACTCCTTTGGCCGAGTGGCCTGGAAAGCAGGAGAGACTTTGACTGGAACTTGGTACAAAGAACTCTTGCCAGTGGAAGGTGCCACATGACTTTGGATTAATTGGAGATCCTGCCTAGACAGACGACATAGCCCACAGTGCCAGCGACCTGAAAAACGGACGTGTGCTCTTTTCCTGATTTACGGTACCTGGAGTTGGGACAGTGGGAGAAGGGAGCGCAGTGTGTGTGTGTGTAGGTGTATACCCTTAAAGACTTTAATATTTTAAGGAAGGCATTAGGCCTGAATAGCATTAAATAAATATTTTGTTTCCTTTTCACAAATCTCTGACGTTGAGAGATGTCTTTCCAAATGGCGGCGGACAGAAGAGGCTAATAGATATTAGTATACTGTCCTTGGGAGGGGTCCCTGTTTTCTGAAGCAATTTTTGGCATCCCTGGGTGGGCCAAGTATTGCCCCCCTTCGGACCCTTGTTCGGTAACAAGGCCACATAGCCAAAGGGAGCATCCCAAAGCCACCTGGGCCTCCTCTACCAAAGCTGCAGGGGTCTGCACTCTGCCAAAAGTGCTTGGCTTTCTTCTTCACCTGGCTGCAGGGGTAGGGTCGCCACTCTGCCAAAGCCGAGTGGCAATTCTCTGCTAAAGCCACATGGTGATTCTCTCTCACGTGGCTGAGAGAGTCCCCATTTTGTCCGAAAGTGTGTGGTTTTCTCTTTTTAATAGCTGTCGTGTCTGCGTTTAAACCCTGCACTGTCCTCCTTTGCAGCCCCATTTCCAACTCCTCCAACACTCCTTTACACCTGCCGGGACTCCCAGATCCTTCCAGCTTTCCTCAGCTGCCGTAGTGAGTCTGGGCAGGTGTGGCCCCGTGGGGTGAAGCCAATCAACTCCAAGCTCTCACACAGGCACTGTATCCAGGGGGTGTTGCCTCCCAATTACATCCTGAGTGGAAGTCACTCCCTTCTTCCTGGCTCAAAGCTTGGCCACAGCTATTTAACATATCTATGCATCCAGTTAAAGGTTATAGATACATTAAATGACCATGCCAGAGGTTAGCTGCAAAGCTGTTGCTATGCAAAACAGCTCTCAATGGCCCTCCTCCATTTGTCCCTTCCCCCAACTAACACCTGTTTGGGGGGGACGGGGTAAGGGGTAAAGACATCTTATACGTCTTTCTAATATTTTCTGGACACCTTGAGTTCTGGACCCCATTTGAAATCCCTTTTTTGGGGGTCCCCCTCTTGGCTGCGCCCTGTTACACTGATGCATTTTGAAAGATTCCTTCAATTCTACTGTCTGGTTTGCCAGATCTGGCATTAGGTGTGCACAGTTAAATTGAAAAGCTTTGTATTATTTTGCCCAATTTCAGTATTTTTATTAAAATAATTTCTATTTTTATGCATCTGTTTTTTACTTCATGGGTATCATTTCCCCAACAAACTTAAACTATGAGTATTTAAGAAATACTTTCACATTTCTAAAGATTTTTTTTCAGAATGTTCTATTAACCTCATTAAATAAAATAGAAATCTGCCCAATTGTTGAAACTTTAGCCAATCATATCTGTCTTTGTGTTACAGGGCTTGTATCCGCTTACAATTCAAAATATTTGGGGGAATTCATCTGGAGTACCTTTTCTTTTCTGAGCCAACTAGCCCTATAGACTATATAGCCCTATAGACTATACAACGCTTTGTGTCTGGTCTAAGACTTCACTGCTTTGGGTCTCTAGCTGCCAGAGTTAATGTAATGCTGTTTATAATGTTGTAACCCAATTCCTCATCAAGCAGAAACCCCTGTATTTTTACCCTCCTCTAAATGCAGTCTCTTCAGGTGCCAGTTTAGAAAGCAGGATAGCTTTTGGCCATATCAGCCATCTTGGAGAGGAAAGCTCACCCAGCTACATCTGCAGGGTATGCTCAGTTTCCATTTCAAAGCAAGCATCAAAGCATCAGCTCTTCTCCATGCACTCAACGTTCAGCCCTCTGCTGACCACCAACTTAGGGTTACAGATTTCCTCTGTGTGAAGTCCATAGTGGCTAGCTTTGTGTTTATTATGATGGACAGAGTGTTTTAACATTGTTGTCAAGTAAGCTTTGTGATGTTTATCTATGTTTGGATCAGAGATAGGATTTTCTCACTGTACCAAATATTCAGTGGTAGTAGTTTTTCATTCACTTTTTCATGCTGTTGTCTGTAAAACTCAGTGCTTACATACCAGATCCAATTGCTATTCTACAATACCCACTATCTTCACATTTCGAATATTATTTAAGTAATGGAAGAATTTCTCCAGGTTCATGACTACATTTATTTAATTTGGACTGTGACACTAAAAATACTGATAAATGTATGAAAGAGGCAAAGAAGTGGGTTGAGGAGCTGGAAGAAGAGTAAAAGGAAGAGGAGAAGGAAGAAGGAATAAAGAGATACATCAAAAAATGCAAACTTTTTTTCCCTACAACACCAACCTACAGAACTATCTTTGAGGTATACATTGTATCAACTTTTTTCACATAGCTTGACATAAAGTACATTCTCAAAAAATGTTTATTATGTTATTTTGTTGATGTTGGTATATCTGGAAAAATTTTGGAACTGCAGTCAATTCGGCAAAAACTGCCCTCATTTCCTGAAATTCTGTATGGGTGGAAAACATGGGAAATTCTGGCATTCTCTCTTCTAGGGAGAATGAAAAAAATTAATTTTCATGGTGATATTTGTTTATTGAAGTAGTTGTCCACATTGTTAACTAGAAAGATTTAGACTCTGATTCAGACTCTGTGAGCGCTATTACTTAATAAGAGGTACATGGCCACCACCCGTTACAGAGAATGAGTAAACACAAATGCGTGCATATCTCCCTAATGCCATGTAATTTTTTGTTTTTTTTTAAAGAAATTCTGACTGTAAAGAACTCTTTGGTGTCAGAGGCTATTCATGTCTGTATTCCCCCTAGTAGGGAGTGTAGTACCTGCCACACACACTGTGAACACTGAGTAGAGGCTTGTTTATTGTCTTCTGCATAGAATTTATACTCACACATTCCATCTCTCATCAACCTATTCTGAATGTATAGCAATTCAGAGTCGAAGCAGAAAAAAACATCAGATCCACTCAGCATCGTGCTGACAGTAAAATACCCACCCTTTGTCAGCTTAATTTAGTTCTTCTGCCTCAAATCCCAACAGCATCACCTTCAAGTTCTCTCATCCTCATTTTTCATCATTATCCAGTTCTGAGTAACCTTCATGAAATCTGCAGGGACCACATCGAAGGAACTATTGTATAAAAAAGTAGGTTATACTTCTTGTCTCTATGATTTTATTCTTTCATATAGCTCAATTAATATAATCAAATTATAGGAATACAGGTCAACATTTGTGTCATCAGTGAAATAATAACAACAATTAGTTATGACATTTTTCTACAGAACATTATTCTTTTCAAGACTATTCTTTCTCATGTTGCCACAAATGTCTACTTACTGACAAAGCAAAATAAACCTAATTATAATGTTATCTCACAGGTCATTGCTTCTGTGCCAGCATTAGAAAAAAAATGAGCTTATACCAATTCAGAAAGTGCCAGTTTACCAAAGTATTATTTATTAAATAATTGTTCTGGTAAATGTACTGCATATACAAGAAAGAAGAGACAAAAATATAGTTCTTATACTCTGTTCTGCAAGTTACAGTTTGTTAAGGATATAGATTATCAGTGAATGTAAGTAGAAAAATATGCATACTCAATAACAAATGATTATTGATTGTGTAATAATAAGTGCAAAATATACTGTATGCATAGTTGCAAAGTTAAGTATTTTTAATGGCAAGTCTCCTTCCTTTATATAGAACTATAAAATAATTAATGAATCTTCCAGCAATACCAATCATTTTCAATTTCTTGTGCATGGGTTAATTTTCCCATTTGGTATAGGAATTAGGTGACTCAGCTAGGAATCTTAAGAACTGGGTTTACTAACAGAAAAAAGGCAATTGGCAGAGATTCACAATCCAGTTATTGTCTGATTTAAACATTCTAGCTGTCAACTGTAAGAGAAAATGGAAGAGAAAAAGCAGGAAGAGGCTTAAATTCATTTGTGGGTTTGCTTAAAAGCACATCATAGTCTCACTATAGTAGTCACTTTTCTTTTTTTTCTTTCATTGTACATTTTTTTCTAGTCTTGGTAATTTGGAAATAGTGTCCTGGCTCAAAGTCACAATGTAAAGCCTGTAGCTGTCTGCTGCTTTTACTTAGGAGAAACACATTCCCAGCAGAAACAGAAGTGGCACCGGCAGCACCTCATTTCTTCATTACTCAGAGGAAACAAATGGTTGTCTCCACCAGGAAATCCAGAGACACTGTCCAACAAAGAAGGATGACCAGCAAATCGGGGAGTAAAAGCATCTGCTACTCAATTTCCCTTTGCAAGAAAATCCGGTAACAGAGGCAATGGGTAAAAACTTCCTCTTCATTCAGAAAATATTAAGGCTTTATTTTAAATTGAGAAGTGGACAGTGTACAGATCAGGAGCCCAAACACCATACCTTATAAATGTGCTTTTTCTCTGGGTTTCCATCAGTGAATGAATGGATCACAAAACAAAAACTGTGGTACATTTATACAATGGAATACTACTCAGCAGAAAGAAAGAAGGAGCTGAATGATGGATCTGGAGAGCATTATGCTTAGTGAAATACCATATGATCTCACCTATAAGTGCAACCTAATTAACAAAACAAACAAGTAAGCTAAATATAACCAGAGACATTGAAATGAAGTAATTTATTTTTAGTGAGAGGGGAAGGGAGGAAGAAAGAGGAGAGAAACATCAATGTGTGGTTGCCTCTCACCTGCCCCCTACTGGGGACCTGGCCCACAACCCAGGCATGTGCCCTGACTGGGAATCAAGCCAATGATCCCTTAATTCTCAGGCTGGTGCTCAATCCACTAAGCTACACCAGCAAGGGCTATTTAAAAACTCTAAGCAATTCTAGCAGGCTAGTGCTAATAGTGAAATTTCTTAATTTGAAAAACGTGTTTTAAAAAGCTATTCGATATGATAGTTAATCATGACACACGGTTGGTGCTAAATGACTTTTCCTTTCCTTCCCTTTAACACTTATGTAAGAGACAGATATAATACTAATGACAATAATAATACAACCTAATGCTTACTGTCTGTTTATTATAAGTGAATCTGTATTTCACATACATCATCAAATTTAATCATGCCAGTATTCTCAGTAGCTTGAGTTTCTGAAGTATTAGCAACAGATAAATACAATATAATTGTACCATTAAACTAAAAAATATTAAAATGGTTACATTCTCATTTCTCTTCCCTTAGAATATTTCAACACATAATCAACTAAGATAATAAGAATTAATATTAGGCAAAATAAAAAGCAAGAAAGACAAACAGAAGACAGAACTGTACCCTACTTTTTACTGAATTGCAAGCAATTTAGAGTTGGTCATATTTCACATTTTGACAGTGGAGTGGGTGTTACCAGAATAAATTTTAGCTTACTCTTTGGTCAAATTTTATGGAAAAGCTCATTTTTTTTTCTGATGAAGAGTAAACATTCCAAGAAAATTACAAGGCCATGTTCAGCTAAAAGTACTCAGTTGTGAACTTTTGTCTGGGCAAAGCTTCCAGAAGGGTTTGCCATTGCTTTTATCTATATTTGCTTTGACTTTAAAGTGATCTCCCTCATTGTATAGTTTGGTTCATTTACCATCATGATGAAGGGTTGAAATAAGGCAAATGTTTGCTGTAGGGGCATTAGTGCTTCCATTTAAAAGGGATTGCTATTTTACGTAGAAAATCCCAGACTACACCAAAACATTACTAGATCTAATAAGTGAATGTAGCAAACTTCCGAGATAAATGATTAATTTTCAGAAAGTGGTGGCATTTTTATACACAAATGATGAACTACCAGAAAGATATCAGAAAGAGAAACTAAGAAAACAATCCCATTCCATTTACTATTGCAACAACAACAAAAAAGGGTACCTAGAAATAAGTTTAACCAAGGAAGTAAAAGATTTGCACTCAGAAAACTGTAAGATATTGAAGAAAACATTAAGAAAAATACAAATATGAGGGGGATCCTCCCAAATGGAATTATATTCTGAACAGTGGGCCCCTTGGAGTACAGGCTTCCCCTATTATTATGTGAGTGTTCTAGGAACTCATCCATATCAGTGTACCAGCTGGCATTGTTGTGAGAGGCTGAGTTCAGATTCTGTGGATTTTTTTAAAGAGACTTTCAATGTGTCTGTCCATTTCACGATGGGCGATTGCACGTGCCCCAGCCCACACCACACTGAGTGTTCAGCAGTTTTTGGCCCACGTCGAATGGCAGGATCAGCGAGCCTCCCTCTCCCTGTTCACACAATCACCCTGAGTGACTTTTTTTCCCCCTGATGAAAAAGGTCCTCAAAGGGAAACGCTTTGCTGATGTGGAAGAAGTGAAACAAATAAACAAACAAAAAATGGCAGAAGCACTAGAAGGCATCAAAATTGATACATTTAAAAATTGTTTTGAGCAGTGGAAAAATGTCTTAATAGGTGTATTGCACCAAATGAAGAGTATTTTGAAGGTGAGTGAAGTTTAAACAGGTAAGAATAAATATAGAACTTTTATGAATAAACTCTGAGTTTTTTTGTGCCCCCCCGTAAGTGGAAACATAGACTATGTTTATGGATTAAAACAATTTACATTGAATTTTCCATATCACCCAAAGCAATCTACTGTTTCAACATAATTTCTATCAAAACACCTATGGTGTGTTTCATAGATCTGGAAAAAAATATTCCAAAAATTATATGGAGTCACAAAGACCCTGAAAAGCCTCAGCAATCTCACATACCTGATATTAAACTATATTTCAAGACCATTGTAATCAAAACTGCCTGGTATTGGCATACAAACAGGCATATAGATCAATGGAACAGAAGGAAGAGTCCAGAAATAAACTCATGCCATTACAGTTAATTATTAATTGACAAAAGAGGCAAAAGCATACAACTGAGTAAAGACACTCTCTTCAATAAATGATGCTAGGAGAAATGGACAGGCATATGCAAAAAAAGAAAAAGAAACCAACCCACCAACTTACACCATACATAAGAATAAACTCAAAATGGACAAAAGCCTTAAATGTAAGTTGTGAAATCATTAAAATCCTAGAAGAAAACATAGGCACTAAGATCTCTGACATCTCTCGTAGCAATATTGTTGCCAACCCATCTCCTGGGGCAAAAGAAACAAAGGAGTAAAATAAACAAATGAGACTACATCAAACAAAAAGGCCTCTGCACAGCAAAAGAAAACAACAACATGAAAAGAAAACCAACTGTATGGGAGAACATATTTGCCAAAGATACACGTGATAAGTGGTTAATTTCCAAAATAGGTAAATAACTTACACAATTAAATAGCAGGAATGCAAACAATTCAATTCAAAATAGGCAAAAGACCTGAAGAGTTCTCCAAGGAGGACATACAGATGGCCAATAGATCTATGAAAAAATGCTCAACATCACTAATCATCGGGGAGGTGTAAATTAAAGCCGCAATGAGATATAACCTTACACATGCCAGAGTGACTACCATCAATACAGCAATAAAAAAAGTTCTGGCGAGGATGTGGAAAAAAGAGAACCTTTGTGCACTGTTGGTGGGAATCATACTGGTGCAGCCACTGTGGAAAACAGTGTGGAATTTCCTCAAAAAATTAAAAAGGGAACTGCCTTTTGACCCAGCAATCCCACTTCTGGGAATGTATACTAATAATCCTAAAACACAAATCAAAAGAATGTATGCACCCCTTATGTTCCTAAGAGCATTATTTGCAATGGCCAAGATTTGGAAACAGCCCAAGTGTCTAGTAGCAGATTAGTGAATGAAAAATCTGTGGCAAATGTACACAATGGAATACAACACAGCCATAAAAAAGGAGATTTTTAGTTTTTGGAACAGCATGGATGGATTTGGAGATTTTTATGCTAACTGAAATAAGACAGTCAGAGAAAGACAAATACCATATGATTTCACTCACACGTGGAATTCAATAAACAAAATACAATGACAAAAAATAGAGACAGAGGCAGGGATGCAAGGGACAGACTGACAGCTGTCAGAAGGAAGAAGGGTGGGAAGCTGGGTGAATGAAAGTGAAGGGATTAGCTAAGGAACAGGTGTGCACAGCCATAGACACACACACCAGTGTGGCGCGGGCCAGAGGGAAGGGGCTGCTGGGCTGGGTGGGGATGGGCAAAGGAGGGGGAGTAGGGACATCTGTAATAGTATCAGCACTAAAAATAAAGTTAAAAAGAACAACAACAAAAAAAGGCATTGATTCCCAACAACTCTTCTTCACTTCATAAAAATATTCTAATCAGGTACAAAAGCTTTAAAATGCAGTCATCTCTGCTTCCTTGTCTTAAGTAAGGGTTTGTGAACAGTGTTTTAACTCTATTTGTTTTGTATTCCTTCCTATTTTAGGATGCTTTGGGCATCTTTAGCTGATGGTGGATTACTTCAAATTATGTATATTTTCCTGGATTTATTATATCAGCATGCATTCTTTTAAAACAAAGCTAGCATTCTACCCATTTTTAGCATATTAAATTTCTTTTGTTACAATATGCAAAATTATGCATGAAAATACCATTATATTTAAAAGATGTTAAACTTACGTGCCTGAACTCCTAGTGCAGAATGCTTTGTGTTGTTTAACAAGCAAGTGCATTTATCCATCAACTAATTTTGAGACCAGTTCTTTTCAATATCCCAAGACTAATCACATGCTCAACAAATCCCTGTTTGGGTTTTAGTGGTAATTGGTAAAAAAAAAAAAAAAAGATGTACATCTAATTCCTAATTATCTATTTATGTTACAATTACTCATACTTTTCTATTATTTTTCACATTTTGGTTGCAATGTTCTTTTTCATCCCTCTCATTCAGCAGGTAGTGGAAGCAGAAAGAAATGAAGCTTGGAGTTAGAAATTTGATACTCTGCTGAAGCTTCATTAGCCACAATTCACTAAACAAATTGGACACTTTGATAGATTACTTAAGTAAATAAAAAAGGGTCTTTGGCTTGACTGTAGGATCTCTACTTTTCCAGCATTTATGATACATCCCAGGAACTAATTTTCTTAACTGCATATATTTTAATTTATGAAAAATCGTTCTAGGATCTCCAGATGCCCAGCTCCTGTTCAGGATGGAGTTCTTGCAAATAATTTAACAGAGAAGATAATTGAAATTTATGATTTATGAGGGAAGACAACTACATGAATATATTGTGTGAGTAGCAATAAAATGTAGACCACAGAAGAATGAAGATTGCACTGGTCAACTAATCACTATTTCTGTGTGATTTCTTAGCAGGCAGCTCCAGAGAGTTCCACCGTTCAGGACCCCAACTTGGAACTGCCCTCTGGACCTCTACAGCCTTAAAGGTGATGCAGCTGGCTGGTTCATCCAATCAAATGAGGGATCTAGGGGGTATGCTCAGTACTGTCTATAGGTGTCCTGGGATAAATTTTAATATTTTTAAGTTGTTATTCTTAGGGTGTCTACACATTTTGATTGTCTACATGCTTTGGTTGCCAACTGTTTGCCTGGCTAACAGTGCCTGGGAGTTTATGCCACCCTGCCCTTGACTTACACTGGTTGAGTTAGCAAAGATTCATTGTTATGGAAGATAAAGCCCAGTGACTTTGCTTTCAATGTGGACCAACACTGAGGTTTAATTTAGACTCCAAAGCTTCAGGAAAGGATCAGGCTAATGCTGGAGATGGCCTGGAATAGCGTTCTCATTTGGCTTCTTCCTCTTCCTCACTGAGCTCCTCCTCTATGGGCCAAATTCCCTGAGAGCTTTGCTACAGTAAACTACTTGCACAGGAATCCCGGTCTCATTATCTGCGGTTCAGAAACGAGATTTAAAATAGGCGATAAAGATGGTTAGTTGCCATGGCCATGTGAATTCCCACAGTGATTGAATTTTGCAAAGTCTAATGGAGACTGGGTGGTAAATCATAAAATTGAGCCCAGTTGTTCTCATTTTAAATACAGCACATTTTCAAGCACACAAACTACCACGCATATATATAGATTTTAAATTCATATAATCCCATCTGGGAAAGATCTTTGCATTATCAGTCTCCTCAGAATGAACGCTTCAATACAAATTAGAGGAAGAGTCAGAGACACTGTTTGGAGGCCGCAGCCCTTTAGAACTTGTAGTCTAGCAGGCAGAGAAGACAAATAAAATGAAACATTATACATTAGTATGATTAATATTATATGTGCTATCTGGGGGGTGGGGGAAACAGCTTAAAGGAGATTAAGAGTGTCTCGGCTAGGTAGCTCAGTTGGTTGGAAATATTTCAGATTCCATTCAGGTGAGGCAGATACCTAGGTTGCAGTTTTGATCCCCAATCCGGGTGCCGCAGGCTGGAAGCAACTGATGAGTGAATCTCTCACATCAGTGTTTCTCCCTCACTCTTTCTTTTTCTTTCTCCTTTCCTCTCTCTCTGAAATCAATAAATATATCCTCAGGTGAGGATAAAAAAGGCGATTAAGAGCCTGAGATACTGTAATAAATAGGAATATAAGGATAGGCCATCTTAAGAAGCTGAGTCTTAAAGATTTGAAGGAGGGCAGGGTAGTCAGGAAAGACCCAGGGAATGAGCATCTTGGTTAGAGGAAAACAGCCAGTTGAAAACACTAATGCCTTGTGTCAGCTAATGTTTGGCAGCAAGATGTCCATTGCGGTTGTAGGAGAGCTGGTGTTGAAGAAGAAGGTCAGAAACAGAGGGTCATCTTGCTCATGTAAGACCTCTTAATGCATTGATAAAAGAGATTTTTGCTGATTCTTAAGCATATGCTTATTAATTTTTTATTGCATCATCCTAAGTCTGAAAGTTGTAAGGGATTGCAAAATAGAAAGCCCTTCAATACCTACAGGGACAAGCTGAAACAACGGTTTCTCAGAAAATGTACTAATATTTTCGTTACAAGAGTACTTGTATGTAACCTTTGCTGATTTTGACTCAACTCTATGACACGAACTTCACATCGTGGACTCGAAGAATTAGCACGGGTCCGAAGCAATGACAAACTCTGTGTACAGCATTTCATTAGCAAAGAGCTCCACAGCGAATCCTGATATTTAAAAAATGTTTTTTGAATGATCTGTTTATTGTTTTTCTCTTGTGAAACACCCACTATGGCTTTTTTGCTAAAAGTTCTACTCTTGTTTTTGGTCAGGCCGAGGGTCTTCATTGAGGATGCTCTTTCTTGCATATACCGCTAGAAGAGTACATCCACAGTACAAAGAACTAATTGTCTCTCAATTACTTTCATAGTTCAGCTGAAGGCTCTGACCCACAGAGCCCAATTTCTCTGGATTGGATCACATTTTCCCCTGTGTTTCCTGCTAGACATACTACTTAAAACAAATGATGTCTTACACTTTTTCTTTTTTCTTTCATCATCATAAAAAGAAAGTTGGCCTCTAGTAGGAGATGAAAATAATTCACAAGTTTAAGCGCAAGAGGGACAAGATGCAACCCATGGTTTAAAAGTGCTATTCTTGCTTCTATGTAAGAATTGACATTATGTAGGCAAGGATGGGAGCAGAGAGATCTGTTAGCTTATTGGAGTAAGCAAAGCATAGGGGATGCAGTTGACGGTGTTCTGATCCGCCTCATGTACTAAGATTGTTGGCAACGAATGACTCATAACTACCCATTCTAGCAATTGCTCTGAGGTGAAGAGAACTACTCAGTTCAAGGTAATGCACCCTTCCTAAAAGTAACTACTACCTATTGACTGTTCAGCGGTGTATAGGGGAGGGGATGTCTGAAGGACACTTCCAACTCCAAAACCCTCTGTGCTATTGGCTGAGGCCAGCATTGCAATTACATTGCAGTTTACATCTTCCTTTGCCCATGTCTGCTTCCCACATGTTTACTCCTACACAAGTGTGGCCCAGTTACCAGAACACTGAATGGAATCTCCATTTCTGAGTGTGAGTCCTAGATAATGGTACCTACTACAATTTGCAAACAGGATGCAAACTACTGAGAAAGACATGAGTCCAGACCTCAGTCTCAGCAGACGAACAATCGAATTGCCATCATCCAAGGTGAGGTCAATGGTGGGTGAAGGGTCAGAAGCTATATTTTCGACATACTATGTTTGAGATATGTATTAAACTCTCAAGTGGAAGGACCAAATAGGCAGTGGGCTCTGTAAATCTGTATTTAAAATGTTGTTAGGATGAAGCAATAAAATTCCCAACAATCAACATTTGATGGTTTTAAAGTTATTATTATGCTTTGCATGGGAGAGAATGGTATCTGTATGATCTTACATCAAAGAAGAATGTCTGTATTGATATTGGAAAGTCTCTTTTATTCAATATTCTTTTAAATTTTTGGTGTGTAGTGGAAAATTTTGTTCTTTTTAAAAATTGAATGTGGACCTCTACATATACAGTACACACTAATTAATAGTATCATTTGGTATGTGTACACATGCACATATAAATATAAGCATATATATGTATCTCATATATATGCATATTCATAATCAACACAATTTCTATTCATAACATACATGTGTATTATTTTTAATTAGTAGTATTTTATTACTATTAATCATTAAATATGTGAAACTTTATTTTATTTCCACTTGATATATTTATTTCTGAGAGAGGTTTGTTGAAGGCTCTGTGGGTTTTCCTATTTCTCTCAATAACTTTCTCAGCTGTACCTCTATGTATTCAGCAAATTATTCTAAGAGGCATGTATTTCATGATAATTAAGTCATCTCCTCTATTATTTATTTTACATTGTTTGCCTTTACTTCTATTTTGACAGAAGTAGTACACAACTTTTAATTAACACTTGTCTGACATTTTATTACCTATCATTTACATTTTGAATATCCATGTCTTTTTGTTAAGTGTGTTTCCTAAGAAGATAGCTGAATCCTGTTTTTTTATTTGATTTTAAAACCTTTGAATTTTAGTTGTTTACTTTAAGTATTTTCCATATCTTTAATTACTGCTAAGCCTTGGGACTGACCTCATCCATTTTTCTTCATATTTTTCATTTACAGCATTTTTCTAAATTCCAATGTTAAGGTTTTTGTTGTGAGATATAATCTATTTTTATTCTTATAACAGTTGTCTTAAGATGATACAAATAGTTATCTTCTCAATTTTAAAAAGATTGTCTTTCCCGCAATAAAACTCATCCTATGTCATGTGTACCTGCCCGTCACTGTGTCAGTGCCATTTAATATTTTAGCTCTGGCAAACTTCTCCTCCTCCTCCTCTTCCTTCTTTTCACTCTTCACTAGGGTTTTATTGGACAATAATAAATTTCACCTTTCGTATTTATTGCATTGCTTCCCTGGATTTATTTTTCTTCTCATTGAGTATTTCTCCCAAGTATCTCTGACTGTGGATCTTTATGCAATAAACCCTTAGGGACCATGGATACATGTGAATATTTTTATTACGCCCACAACTTGGAACCACAATTTGGGTAGATACAAAATTCTAACTTAGCAGTTCTGTTTCTTTAAATATTTTAACCATTATTCCATTTCCTTCTTGCATCCATTGTTCAAGTAGGACATCAATCTGCTTCTTAGCTTCTAATGATTCTGTGACATTTATTTCTCAGACAGCGTCCTAGCTGATTTCCAAAAGTATTCTTCACAATTCCGTCTTGACAATATCTAGACCCATCAACCTCATGTTTCAGATGAAGAAACCGAGGCTCAAAGAAAAAAAACAGATTTCAAACCACACAGAATAAATCTAAGTTTCATGTATCAGATGAAAAAAATGTGAATCAGAGAGAATCAGGATATTAAAGATCACCACAAGAAAATGTTGCGGAGTGGCAAGAGTTGTAATGCCATGAATTATCTCATCTTTCTGCTATATAGGAAGCTGACAAATTTAGAATTATAATAATACAATATAAGTATTAATTTTTTGTTACTGGAAATTGAAGCATGATAAAAATAATGGCTGAAAAGTATTAGTAAAAAATGACCTTTAAAAGAGTATTAATCACTATGCCAAGCCTCAACCAAGCATATTATAGGTAATACAATATTCTGAGTGAGGTTTCATTATCCTATTCTTCTAAAGTCAAGTTCATGGAGATCATGTAAATTGGTCAAAACCACACATTTAGCAGGTAGTAGAAAGTACAGTCCTGTCTCGATCTGCATATTTACCACCCAAAATAAAAGGAAACTATATTTTAATACTATTTAATAAGAATTATGCTAAGCAAAATGAGCCACATGGTGAGGAACAAATACCACATAATCTCATCTTTAACTGGAACCTAATCAACAACAACAACAAAAAAGCAAGTGAAATATTACCAGAGACATTGAACTTAAGAGCAATCTGACAGTAACTGAACGGGAGGCAGGAGCGGATAATGGGGGGAAAGGAGGGAAGGATTATCAGGAACAACTATAAGGACACATGGGTGAAACCAAGGTGAGTGGAAGCAAGGGAGGGAGATGGATTTGGCTCAGATGAGGAGAGTGGTAAGGAGTAGCCTCAAACAATTGTAATTGAAGAGCAATACAATAATTTAAAAAATAAATGTAAAAAGGAATGCTATGAATGGTGTGTTTCTCAGAAAAGGATACTTTAAAGGACTTCTGAGGCTTACTTTAGGAGATTAACGAGACAGATGTGTCACCTGCAACTATTCTGAACCTAATCTAATCTTTCTTTTATGATTCAGAAAGCAGTCGGGAGGTTTTATCATCAACACAAACTATTGTTGAACTAGTGGTTTAAAGATAAAAAAATAAGAATACCCAGAAGGTTTCATAACATGGGGGTAATTCAGGTTATGAATAGCTAATTTTATCAGTTTACATTGTTATATCCAACTTCAACATATCTTTATAGAAAGAATAAAAAAATGTAGCCACTTTAAAAGTAGCTTAAAATTGATTGAGAGTCTTGTTCAAGGTGTCATGAAAAGTTATAGAACCCAAATTAAAATCCAGGAAAAGCTGTGTATCTAAGTTCAGTTTTACTCATTAATTACCAAAACTTAGTAACCAAAGTAGATTGTGCTCAAGGGTGATTACCTAATTCAAACACATAAGAATTTTGGGAGAGAAATCTATTATTTTCTCAGTTTCAATTTTATGCATGACTAAGTTGTTTAAGACACAACTTAGTATAATATTCAGGATTACCAAGAAATAAAATTAAAATTTCATTAAGAATTCTGATGACCACTTCTGTCACATACATGTACGTATATAGATAAATCAAATTTTCATTAGTTTTTAAATGAGCATTTACAAAGCAGAGTATTATTGGTGTTGTTTTGCAAGTATTTAGTTCCAGCTGATAAGATTCTTGAAAGTAAGTCACAATTTTTCTCTATCATCTTCTCACTTTCACTGAGATTTTGCTTAACACAGTGAATGAGGATGTTTATCTACATCAATAAAATTTAATCTCCATGGTTTCCTCATATTCCTGCTGTTTAAATATGAATAATTTACAAATCCATGACTAAAATAGATATATTAATAATCTTAGGGAAATTTTCAAAATATCCCCCTTTATTACAGTTGAATTATTTGTGAATTTGTTCTACTTAAATTATTCACAAAAGCTGTAAAATTACTGGGTTATTTTTAGTTACTAGAACATATTAATATTAAAAATCGGTATTCGAGTTTCCTTTTCATGACAATATGGTAGACAGAAAAGGACTTATGAAAGAACAAATACCAAAAAATTATTGAACAAACGCTATCAAGCAAACTTAAGTATATACCTGAGTTCTCAGTAAGGTACAGAATTTCCCAAGGGACACAAAGGAGGGGAAACTTGAAACCAGCCTGGTGCATGTCCCAGACAACTCTGTGTTTGGGAGGAAGACGGAAGGGAAATGGCTGTGGTTGGGAGAACCGTTTAAATGCCAGCCTGGCTCATGAGAAAAGGTTTTCAACCAAAGGAAGCAGGGCTGTGAAACTGCAGAATTAGTGGCTCAAGGAAGTGCTACAATCTTAGTGAAAGACTCACCAGAAAAGAAATCTCGATGCAATAAAGTGTTTTACAATGAATCTTACCTATCTTCATCTAGATTCTGGATGAAAGTTTTTGAAAATAAGCAATTACACTTCCTGATCTGCTATCACCAAAATGCTCCTGGATTTGAAGTTCATTAGAATTAAAACTGTCTTCATGGATCCGCCAAACTCATAACTAAAAAGGGCATGAGGTTAATACCTTTGGAAAGAATGGGATTCAAGAGATTTACATTTTTACAGTATTTGCAAGATTTTTATGAAAAAATTATGTATTGAGGTAAGACTAAATGAAGTGATTGAATTTAATATGTTTATGGAAAAGAGGCATCTACATTGGAAAGATGTCAATTGTCATCAAATTAAGCTATAAATATTATGCAATACATTGCAATCAAAGTAATTTCCATATTGGATTTTGATGAATTGATTTTCAAGTATCCATGAAAGAGCAAAAGAATTAAAATAGAAAAGCTTTTAAATA
Source organism: Sturnira hondurensis (assembly GCF_014824575.4). Lineage (NCBI taxonomy): Eukaryota > Metazoa > Chordata > Mammalia > Chiroptera > Phyllostomidae > Sturnira > Sturnira hondurensis. The sequence continues at coordinate 5,586,070 of NW_028082350.1, read as the reverse complement.
AAAAGCAAGATGAGGAGATCTCGACTACGATATATCAGTTCTAATAATCAAGTCAAAGGGATTAAGGCAATGATCTGGTGCTGGGTCAGTGGAGATAAATGTATTAAGAAAAGAGAGTAGGAAGTGCAGAAATAGATCCCTGTGTGTATGAAATTGATCTAATGCAGGCATACCAGTGCAAACTGGTGATGAAAAGTCACGATTCTCAATATAATACAATGAGAAGACACCTGGTTATGAACTGGATAGGAGCTAAAGAGACTCCTAAAATACATCAAACACAAAAATAGCCTTCTTGTGCATTAAAGAAGAAAATGTAGAAAAAGTATGCATTGAATTATGTATGTGGCAATATATAAGAAGTGATTTCTTATATAACACCAACAAGTTAAATAATAAGGAAATACATCTTTAATTTACATATTTTTCTGTGTATCCAAACACATCATATAGCAATTGAAATGCAAACCACAGACTGAAAGAAGATATTTGCAGATCATGAAACAGAAAGATTAGTAACAAGGATATATAAAAGGGTTTTAAAAACAATTAAGAAATCCACTTATTGAAATTGGTGAGAGCTGCAATTTGAAGTGGAGGAAATCTGAACAGCCCGTAAAGATGGGAAAGGTGTTTGAGGCTGGTAGAAGTGGGAATATTAAGGTCACAATGAAGTACATTTGCAAATACCTTCAGTTGGCAAACTTCAAATTCTGACAATAGCAACTATTGATAATGATGTGGGCTGAACAACATTCTCATAAATTTGTTAAGAGTGAAAGCTGTTACAACTATCGGAAAGAACACTTCTGTAATACCTGCTGGGTTTGCAGAAGTACATTTTTATGCTCATGAGAAACAACTGGGAGGTCCCTCAGGGTTGGTTCATTTCCACTTTGTTAGTTGAGAAGAGATCCAGTTCACCTACATCTGGTCAACCTACACAGAGACACAAGCTTGTGGGTGGCGCCAACTCTCCTGACAGGCAGGGCTATTTCTCTGGTTGAGGACCTTGGTGCTCTGCATGTTAAGTGGGTAGTTCCTGTGTCTAGTGATCCTCTCAAGTACCCTTGTTTCCCAGGTACAATAACTGTTTTCTACCTCCATTTTAGTCATTAGGCTAAACTAATGACTTCACTGATGAGTCAGACATCCTGAAACGTTGGTAGGGTTTATCTCCTGACCACTGGCCCATTTGTTTCTCACCAGGGTGTATGGAGAACTTGCCATTTTTTGCTCACTGGATATAATTAATGTGGTTCTGTGGACATACTACACCAACATAAAGTTTTCTGGGATGTCTGAAATACTAAGGCCTTTTAAACTATGTTGTGGTCAAGAACAGGAGAGGTCGTATAGACCTTAGGCAAGAAAATTCGTAGGTGTTGTTGCCTTGATGGGCAGTGCTTGAGCATACGTACTGTGTGGCTGTCACATTCAAATTGACTAAGCAAGTAGAGCAACGAATCTGCATCGAATTTTCGTGAGGCTTGCACATTTCCCTGCAGAAACTATTCTGATGATTCAGAAGGCCACAGCTATGGGCAACTGGTGATCAGCAGCTTCTTCACAACAACATGCTTGCATATGCATCACATCTCTTGTAGAGTGTTTTTGGAGAAACATCCAATCACCCAGGTGACTCAGCCCCACTGCATCCCAGATTTGGTGCTCTGTGACTTCTGGCTTTTTCCAAAACTAAAATTACCTTGAAAAGGAAGAGATTTCAGACTGTCAGTGAGATTCAGGAATATATGACAGGGCATCTGATGGCAACTGGGAGAACAGTGTGAGGTCCCAAGGTGCCTGCTTTGAAGGAGACTGAGGCATCACTGTCCTATGTACAATGTTTCTTATATCTTGTATCTTCTTCAAATGTCTCTATTTTTCATGTCGCATAGAAGGATACTTTCTGAAAAGACCTCATAGTTTTCTGTATTCATAAATAATTTGGGGTAGCTGAGTTCATAAGAAAATAACAAAGAACATAAATCAAAAATTTTTAAAAATCACATGAACTATTTTGATATAGTTTTACTGCTTGCCAATATTAACAACATAGAGTGAATTATACCACTTATGAAATTAAATTAATTATTCAGATATACTTATTTTAGAAATATTAAGAGATTTTCTCATTTATCACCTAATTTGAACATTCTGGAATTTTAAAGTATAAAATCATATGCACAAATTAATAATGTTTTTACTGAATGTTCTTATGTATTCAGCATAACTCCACTATAGTTAGATACATATATTTTAAATTTTACATTTTGATGGTACCTAAAAGTAAATATAATCTCATGAGTGTGTCTGTGTGCATCTGTGTTTGGAGAAGAGTTGGGCCTCATGTAACTTTTTTCTACAAGTTAAAATATTTCACTTAACATCTTACCATCTAATTTTATAAGCTAGTACAACTATGATTCATAATAATGACCGAGTTCTCTGGGAAATATATTATGTTCTTACACTTTGCTAATGAAGGAAATACATCATATATTTGTAAAATATTCCCTAAAAGTAGCTGGTAAGAAAAAAGTTTTAGTATATGGAGAAATGTTTATCATCCCGATGGACACTTGTTGAAGTCTGGCTAACTGAAGAATTTGTAAAATGCAATGCTTAATACAATAAACAAATCCTATGGAGACCTTAAAATTTGTTGATGTTTGTCATTGTCCGAGGGGGAGTGTTTTCAGGAACAAGTATAAAGGACACAGGGACACAACCAAAGGGGTGTAGGACCAAGCGTTGGAAGTGGGATGGGTGGGGTGGGGGAAGTGGTGGTGGTGGGGGAAATGGAGACGACTGCACTTAAACATCAATAAAAAATTGTGGAAAAGAAAAAAAAGATGAAACAATAAAGTGAAAAAAATCCAGAAAACATGTTTTGCTGTTTGTGAAGTACTTTTATATTTACAACAACAATAGCACAGAAAAGTATTTTTAATTTAATTTAAACACAGTGTGTGCACATAGAAAAAAAACAACTTTAAATTACCATGATTAAAGTTAATTCTGGGGAAAATAAACATAGTTTCTTCATAATGAATTTCAAAAGAAAAGTCCTATGCATTATAAGCTATTTAGCCACATTTTCTCCACAGTACACGTGGTTCAAGTATGAAGCCAGCGTAGCGGTGCCCTCATGGCGCCATTAGCCTCACTTCGCCTCGTAAAGACCCCACTGATGAAGTTTCGGTGCCTAGACGACACCGGCTTCCTGCGAGCAGAGACTGCCAACACCCCCCTACTGTGCTGCACTGCGAAAACCGTGCCAAGTGTGTGTCTGCTTTAGCCACAAGGTGTTCATGAAAAAAAAAAAGGTCAGGGAGGAAGTAAGAAGCAAATACTTTTTAGATAGGATCTATGACGCCCTGGCACACTTGAAAGATTAATTTATTTTTTGATCCCGCACAACAAAACAGTGTGACCCTGCCCTGGCTGGTGTAGCTCAGTGGATTGAGCGTGGGCCTGTGAAGCAAAGGGTTGCTGGTTTGATTCCCAGTCAGGGCACATGCCTGGGTTGCAGGCCAGATCCCAGCAGGGGACACATGAGGCAACCACACACTGATGTTTCTCTCCCACTCTTTCTCCTTCCCTTCCCCTCTCTCTAAAAAAATTTAAAAAATTATTAAAAAAATCAGTGTGACCCTTTCTTTCCGAGGATGAACAGGATTAATAAACAAACTTAAGTGTCAACTTTATTACCAACATACATGTAAAAAAATAACATCTTCAAAAATATGTCTGTAGTGAAGTCATGTCTTATAATGTTCAAATTCTCTCATTTACTTTAAAAGGAAATTATTATTTTAGTGCAACCTTATGCCAGGTACTGTGTTTGTATCTACTCATATTTATAATTTTTGGTTAAAAATGTTTTGATAATTACAGAAAATTTCTCCACATTAAAACTAACAAATTATGAGTCTTAGTTCTGTGATGTTTCATGTTAAAATGTTGGGTATTGTTAGTCATTTATCTTTCTTTCCCACCCTAATGCTCTCTAGTTTTGTTACTATTTTACATGTATTACATTGCTTACAAACTGTCATTTAATTATTTGATAATAAATTTTTATTGACCACTCAACAACTTAATGTAAGTTTAAGGACAACTTCTTATTCATCTGGGTCTCCCCTGCTTTCAATACAATTATCAAGAGATAGCATGATTAAAATATATGTTCATTGCAAAAAATATATATTCAGCCCTGGATGGTGTAGCTCAGTGGATTGAGCACAAGCCTGCAAACCAGAGGATCAAGGTTCGATTCCCAGTTGGGGCACATGCCTGGGTTGCAGGCTGGTTTCCTGCAGGCCATTTCCCAGCAGGGGATGCACAAAAAGCAACCATACATTNCAAGAGATAGCATGATTAAAATATATGTTCATTGCAAAAAATATATATTCAGCCCTGGATGGTGTAGCTCAGTGGATTGAGCACAAGCCTGCAAACCAGAGGATCAAGGTTCGATTCCCAGTTGGGGCACATGCCTGGGTTGCAGGCCGGTTCCCTGCAGGCCATTTCCCAGCAGGGGATGCACAAAAAGCAACCATACATTAATATATATATATATATATATATATTCAGTTAAAATATAGTGAGAAGTGGTATATATAGACAATGGAATGCTGCTCAGCCATTAAAAAAATGGCCACCATTTTACAGCAACATGGATAGATCTTGAGAATTTCACACTAATAAAGACAAGTCAGACTAAAAAAGTCAAGAGCTAAGCGATTTTACTGTGTGTGGGATATTAAACAGAAAGCAACAAACATGCAAAGAAAAACTCCTAGACACAGACAACAGTATGGCGGTTACCGGAGAGGAAGGTATTTATTGAGTAAAGGGGTACAAACATATGGTGACAGAAAAAGATTTGACCTAAGTACATTTTTACTACTGGGTAGTAAACAGAAATGCGATTTACAGATGGTATGTCATAGAATTGTACACTTGGAAACTATGTAATTCTGTTAACCAATGTCATACCAATAGATTCAATAAAATAAAAAATTAAAATACATATTATATCTATTAAGAAGATAGGGAAGATTCAACAACCAAATATTCATACCAGAGTACTGCTAAAGTCCTATGAATTATACATATATAAATGCACAAATACATTCATTTATTTTTAATTTGTACAGCACCATGGGTCTTATCCTATTATTATTCATCTTTTATACTTCATTTTATTTTAGTTATGTTTATTTAATAATTTAATAAATTAATAAGTACATAATTAATCACTGTATTCTTTCTATCTTGGTAGATACAAGAGAAACCATGCCCTCATTTTCTGGAATGAGTGGTCAAATTGGGCAAAGAAATCATACCACCCCCAAAATTTGATTAATTCAATGCAATTTAAAACCAAGGCTTTTATTATTTATATTGCAAGATGTAGTTGTTATGGCTATTGACATAGATACATATTAATATTCATTTTCTTGAAAACTATTGTTATAATTTGCTCTCTAATTTCCAAGTATAAAAATAGATGTCTTTGTAATTCTTAAGTCACCATTAGTCTCTTAAATTGATTTTCCTTTTGTAATTATATTTATTCTTCTTTACTCTTATTTTTATCATTAGATATTCCATATAATTTTTAAAATCTGTCATGATAGTTTTCTAAAAGTTTAATGTTTTTCATAGACACTTAGATATTTTAAATGATTCAGAAGTTAAAATACATATATGACATTGGTATCTTTAAAGTTAATTTTCTCTAGGTTTTTCATACTTATTTCTATTTTTAGAAATAGGCTCATTGCTCCTTTTAAAAAGGACTATTTAAAAAAAAAGAAGCAATAAGCCTATTTCTTTATTTACTTATTTGTAGGGAATGGAAGGCAGGGAGAAAGAGGCAGAGAAAAACATCAATGTCTGGTTGCCTCTTGCACACCCCCCAACTGGAGCCTTGGCCCACAACCCAGGCGTGTGCCCTGATTGGAAACTGAACCAGCAACTCCTAGATTTGCAGGCCAGCACCCAATCCACCCACCCACACCTGCCAGGGCTGATTGCTTCTATACCAATTGTTCTTATGTCTCTTAAATCCCAACTACCAAAAGGCAAGATTATGTTTCCTTCTTTAATAACATTTATTGTCTTTCTGTGTCTTTTTTAAAACATTGTCAAGTTTCTCTGTAGTAATGGGAATTTTCAAATTTCTCCTACAAATCACTTATTGGCTTGACTTTATGCCTTGACAGTCCTGATCAGTGATCAGCTTTATAATGCCTTTCTGTTTTTCCTAACTACTTCTTTTACTCGGGTCTTCGTAAAATTTTCTGTTATTTTAAATTTTGCCCTGTGCTTTTATGTAGTTTCAAGGACTTTTAAAAATTAAGTTCTATCAGTTCAATAAATGTCATTAAATTTAGTTTAATTTTTAAAAAGCAAATGATTTCTAAATTTTATTTCTAGCACTCATTTTTAATGCTTATTCACTTTTTCTAAAGATGGAGTACTTTTAATTAGCTCCATTTAAAATTTTGAGTTTGTTTGCCTTCTTGGTTGGTTTGGAGGTTATATTTATTTTCAGTCTTTTCTCTTTGTACTCATTTTATACCAGGAATGCTCTTTCTAGAGTCGGGGCATTAACTACATAGTAATATCGTCTTTGGTTTCCTTATTATCTAACCTATGTACTGGTAGAAAGTTTGTCCTATACCTACCACATAGAGTTTTGGATCATTTATAGAATAGTTTTTGCAACTCGAAGAGTAAGGATAGGTAGCTAAAACTCATATCTCATCAGAGGAACTTGACTTACCACACTGACACCTTTAATTTCCTTTTTTGGTTAAACAACCAAGGCAGCATAGCATAGTGAGGAGCTGAGACGGCCTTGACTGGAAGTCACGTTTCACCACTGCATAGTGTGGGGCCTTAAAAAGGTTTTCTCACCTCTCTCTGCTTACATTTCTTCATCTACAATATGAGGCTAAATGTAGTACTTACATCATACCATTGCAGTGAGAACTGAGTTAATACACAGGATCTGGCAGAAGTAAGGCCTGCCTGAGTGTGGTTGGTGGGGTAATAACATGGGTGTAATAACTTATAGTTTTTTTTAATTTTTCTTTTTATTTAATTCTTGTTCAAGTACAGTTTTCTGTCTTATACTCCCAGCCCTGCCTCCCCAGTGCTCCCCACCTCCCTCCTATTTCCGCCCCCCACCTTAGTTATTGTCCATGTGTCCTTTATACTTGTTCATATGAGTCCATCCCTTCTTCCCCTATGGTTCTCTCCCCTCTCCCCTCTGGACCCTGTCAGCCTGTTTTGTATTTGAGTGTCATTGGTCATATTTTGCTTGCTTGTTTGTTTTTTTGTTTAGATCCCTGTTAATGGTGATATCATATGGTATTTGTCTTTCACCGCCTGGCTTATTTCGCTCAGCATAATGCTTTCCAGTTCCAGCCATGATGTTGCAAAGGGTAGGAGTTCCTTCTTCCTTTCTGCAGCATAGAATTCCATTGTGTAAATGTACCATAGCTTTTTGATCCAGTCATTTACTGATGGGCATCTAGGCTGCTTCCAACTCTTGGCTATCGTAAATTGTGCTGCTATGAATTTATAGTTTTAATTTAAACCTTTCTCTTAAAATATCGTATGGTGTGCTTGAGTGTGATATTGTTATGTTACAGAGTTACCTGTTTATGATTTTGTAATAAAGATTTTGTAATTAAAAAATAGTTTTATTTATGCTGAGTCCTATGCATGCAAAGTACATGGAGGAAAACCTACAGGGAAAAAAGTACTTTTATTTGTCATTAGCTATTATTATTACCATTTGCATCAATACTATCATGATGAAATACATATTTCAACTATCTGACTTCTATTTCCTTTCCCTTTATTGACAGGTTCAAGATCACACTCTTGTCTCTTTTTGGGGTTAAGCTCTTATGGCACCACAAGGATTTTGCCAAGCACAGTGCTACCCTATGACTCCAGAGGTCACTCAGTGCTTTGGCCAAATTCTTCAGGTTGCAGAAACCACTATAGCGAATTCAAATGAACCCTTTCTCCTAGTTTCCACCACCTCCCTCACCCTTTACTATTCCTCTAAATCAATTAGTGTCAGCGTCAGACTTTAACACTCATTTCATACCAATGTTGAATTTTTTTCCCTGAGCACCAACAAGCGAGGGCTTTCATTCATGCAGAACGTAGGAAGGATTCCTCAGCCATTGACATGTAGACAAACGATGTTTTTATTTACCAAAGTGCAATTCTAGGCTTCCTGGTATTTTTCTGCTCATATTATGCAAATTGTCACTAAATAGGAGGGTTGTGGCAATAGCGGAAAAATCAGACACTATGTTCTTTACATGGCCATTTTGCCTAGAACTATGAACGAATTGAATTATATGTCATTCGACGTTTCTGAAACACAGACTCAGCAATATCCTGTCCTATTATTTTCCAATCATGCATTGTGCTCTCAGGATCATAGTTTTATATGTTCATCCATTTGACAAGCATTCACCACACATCCACTGTATACCAGGGAATGAAAAGTGTAGACAGATATATTCTCTCCCCTAGAGGAACTTAATACAGTCAGGAAAAAGAGGAAAGGCATGTAAGCCGATATTCCTGTGTAAGATAATCACAGCTTAAAGTAAAGACAGAGGAAATAAAAATTGATGCTATAATGGAGGGTAAAGGGGCCTCTAACCAGAGTGATCGAGGGGCTCCCTCTGGGCTTCAGGAATGAGAACAGGCCTCGTTTAGCTGGGGTTGAGGGTAAAGGTGGGTTGGAGTGGTGGAAGAAGTCCACTCATTTGGAGAGGTGTGGATCATAACAGGGAGTTTGACTGACAGGGCACTTCAGAACTACACGAAGAATTTTAAGCCTTCATGTTTAAAAGTCTGGTTTGATTTGGGAAGAAATCACTCTTGCTAGAAGCTGTTGAGAAAGAGAAAGTATATTAATGGACAGGGCTGAGAGTCAGAGCAGGGATGGAAGCAGCTAGACCATGACGCTGTTTACTAAAAAAGAACAGTCGAAGAGTAATAGTTTTCAAAGCAGTTTTTATTATGCAACCAAATACATTTTCCCTGAGAACCTGTAAGAACTTAGCTTCCAATTAGTACATAAATAGCAATTTATCAGAAATTGATTAATGGTGTTTCTATTTACTACCTTCTTTTTCCTGTTTCTCTTTTCTTTACTAATTTATATCCCCTTTATTTCCTTTCTATATGGAGACTTAATTTTGGAAGGACAAGCAAGCGGTACCTGATTTTCCTTTTGAACAAATTCATCAATTATGCTTATGATTATACGATAAATCAACAGAGTCAAAAGCAGAAGAGTCATTGGTGCCCTTCCAATGTTCTTTGAACTGATGTTAGACTTTTTCAATTTTAAGTGAAAATATACTTTAACAGTTCTTTATAAAGACACAATTTCCCTATGTTAATTTACTGAAAGAAAATCAGTATTAACTTAATGTGGCACCTGAGTTTCTGAATCTGCCAATTTCTGATGTTTTGAAAAACACAAATTATTAAAATTAAGACGTCTCTTCTTGCTGTATTTCTTCTGTTCATACCACAGAAGTGCTTTTCTTTTTCATCCCTCCTCTTGCTGAAAAGATAATGGATAAAGAGCTTTTTTTCATTTTTGAAAAGAATCCCACAATTCTGCAACGTGTAAATAGTAAATGTTAGATCTGTGCTTAGATCTTTATTGCTGAAAATAAAGCAGGCATCATAGAGCTTTTCAGACTTTGCTTAAATCTCTCTTTTTTTGCACCTCATTTACATTTTCAAATCCCACCCTTGCACTCCTGCATTCTCCGGAGTGATGTTTTCTTTAAAGCATGAATTTGATGACATCCCTCCCTTGCTTTAATCCTGCAGCAATTTACCATTGCAACAAACATAAATCGCAAAGGCTGTAGTCATTCCTATCACCCCAATCTCATTTATCACCACCTTTCTCAATTAACTGTGCTCCAGAGTTGCTGGTTTGCTTGCAGCATGTTTCTTGAACATTTTCCACTTTGATCCAGGTTTTGTGTTGATTGAGTTTTTTCACCCGCAGCCTGCAAGTGGAAAAATTCTGCATTGTCAGCTACCAGCAGCCTGGGTCCCGAGGAAAGTAGACCAAGACTGAAGGTGTCCTTAAGTGCCAGCCTCTGGTATTACACTACTCATTTGATGTCAAAGGCCTTATAAATTGGCATATTCCTTATCTTGCTGATGTGTTAATCCACAGCTCTGTTTGTATCTGTGTTTGAAATGCATCCTCTTAGGAGAACTTTCCTTAAGCACCCAAGATAAAGCTGGCCCTAGCCTGAATGTTCAACCTATCCTAGTTCCTTGTTTTATTTTCTTCACTGCACTTATTAATATCAAAATTTATATTGACTTCTATTTACTTGGAGATATGGTTATTTTTTGTCCTACAGCAGCAAGAACTCAATACACACAGACGTTTGGTCTGTTTGACTCACCTCAGCTTGGGGGATGGGTTCAGCAATAGCGTATGCTTAATAAACATTTGCAGAAAGATGGGTGAAGGAAAAAAGAATAAATTGATTAGTAATCACAATGTAAATTAGGAATTGGACAATGTTTTAAAAAGTATACATCTAGCTCAGAGGTCTATGAACCACAACCAGTGGGCAAACCAAGCCCACAGCCTAGTTTTGTGTGGTCTGGAGAGATAAGAAAAGTTTCTACATTTTAAAGTGTTGTGAAGGAAGAACATGTGCCAGACAGTACGCTGGCTGCAAAGCATAGACTATTTACTATCTGGGCCTTTGTAGAGTAAGTTTGTCAACACTCTTCTAGATTAAGTTCTCACTGATGTCAAGTGTTACTTGACTGGATTGGAATGACTTCCTCCTTCAGTTTCCTCCCATCAATGGTTGGGGTTTTGGATCAATAGACTTCTCAATTTTATTGCACTTTAGACTTTTTTTAATCCTTCTGAAAGGTGAACGGAGTGAGTATAGTTAACCACCCATATTTTCCTTAGTCTCCCGTGGGCTAGGGGACATGAAAGAGAAAGTATGAATGAATAGCTAGGGGAATTTATGAAGAGCAATGTACAAAGCAAGCCATCTCTCCAGGAAATCTGAACCAATGTAAACACTGTCTTGAACTTCAACAAAAGACATATCGCGTTGTCTATGGCCATGCCACCCAGAATGTGCCCAGTCCCGTCTGATGTCTGAGATATATTGCATCAAAAGCCTTGTCAAATTCAGATGCAAATGTCTCTTCCTGAACCTTCACACATATACCCCAATTATCAACATATAAAGAAGATAAATATAAGGAAAGTCAATGATTAATGAGAGTAACATTTTCATATAATTGAAAAGTAATGACCTCTTGGCATTCTGTCTAGGTTCAAAACCTACCTCCTCCATTTACTAGATATGTGTCTCTGAGCATATTTAACCATTTTTAAAATGTGTGAATTAGTGATAACATAGTTCCTCTCACATGGAATTGGCAGGAGGGTTATATGTGTTAATATATGTTACATGCTTAGATAATCATGCTTGGCTCATAGTATATACTACAATATCTTGGTTAAGTAAAATAGAATTTCATTGCAGATTTAACATATTGTTTATCATATCTTCTAGAAAATAAATTTGAGCAGCAGACAATATATTACCACAATCACATTTTCTCATATTTCCATAGCATACATGTCTAATGGAGGTTGCATACTAATTAACTTCATTGAATTCCAGTTAGTTCACTGCATGACATCATGTATTTGTTTTAAAAATATTTTATCATTGTTAAAAGGAAAAGCCCTGTCTTTTCATGTAAATTTAAAGATTAGAAACTTCATTTTACTTTCAAAATTATTTTACTTTATTACATCAAAATAAAAATGCACAAAAAGGTACTTATTGGTCACAATTCTCTTAACCATTTAAATCACAGAAAAGCACAATAAAGAGACTCTCTGTAATATATTAAGAAGAAAGAACTTTTCTCATGTGAGAAATAACAACATGTTTCAATGCCCTGACTGGTGTGGCTTAGTTGGTTGGGAATCATCCTGCAAAACAAAAGATTGCCAGTTCAATTCCTGGTCAGGGCATATGCCCGGGCTGTGAGATCAGTACCAGGGAAGTTCCCCTCTCCTTCTCCATCCCTTCCCATTTCTAAAAATGAACAAATAAAGTTGTTTGTTCAAAAAGTGAACAACATAATATGTTTAAATGTTGTTACTTCCTTGCTGTGGCTATTACTATTTTTTTCTCTCTTGGGTTAAAAAAGTAGTATAATAGTAGAAATGAAAGCTGACCCAGCAACAGAAGAGTCTCCCTAGACTCATTTCCTGTAAGGCCTCTGTTGAATACCATCTACAGTCTGATGATGTCAGATTTTTATCTCCCCATCCAGAAACCCTATTCTTCCTTGCAATAGTGTTTACCTTTTTTGACATTTCAGACAACACACCCAGAACCAAATTCTTCAGTTGTTCCCTAAAATATTTTTCCAGTCTTCTCCATGTTAATAGTGAGTACATTCTCTCAGTTTCTTGAAAGAAACACTTTGGAGGCCGTAGTAGAGAAGCAGAGCCCAGGGAGGGAGAATGGACCCCCATGGCAGGGAATTGGAATCCAGAATCTGTCACGCACAAGTTTCTGACTTTGGCGACTTCTATACAGACCCTCGTGGTATTTTAACTTTCTCATTTCCAAATGAGAAAAATAACAAGTTCTACTAAAAATGTCTTTCAAATAAAATTAAAGTACATAATACAAGTAAAATATTTAGTAACATGTTCATCATCAGTGAACAATTACCTGTTAGCAAATATTTATATCATCCTGGGCACATTTTGTCCCCTCACATCCTGCATCATATTCATCAACAGATTCTGTGGGAGCCAACTCCATGTTACAACAGGACCCGGCGATGTCTCCTAACCATCTCTGCCATCCCTATTGTTGAGTAAGCAGGAGGCTTTTACGCTGTCCTTTTACTTCCAACCTTAATCTGATTAGTCTCCTCTGCTTACAACTTGCCAACGGTTACCAAACTCATTTCCAGCCAAATCTAAAGTCATTATAATGCTAATGAGAAACTACTGTGTCCCCGATCACTTGACCTCTGGATAGGCAGCTCCTGTCACTCTACACCTTCCTGGCACTGTGACATCTCAAGGCCTTTGCACTTGTCCTTTTCTTCACCTGTAATTACAGGACTTTTTTTTCCACATCCATAAGGTGTTTATTCACAAGTCTCTTCTCTCTGAGGTCTTCCCGAACCTTTTAAAAATTATATACCACACACAAACACACGTACACCTGCTCTGTCCAACTTGCTTTGCTCATGTGTATACCACCTTAGTACAATCTGATACACTGCGCAGTCTCCTTATTTAATATGCATCATGTCACTGCTGTGCACGTTCCATGATGGCAGTGAGATTTGGTCAGTGCCTTCGTTATTTTCCTTCCTGCTCCGCTTATGTTGCTTGTAATAAAGTAGGCATGTAGTAAATATGTAACAAATAAATGAATGGATAAATGGTTAAAAGACAATATGGAGATTTATTCACCATAAATTCACTACTGTGCTACTGTATGCTAGGCCCTAGGTATGTAGAATTTAGAATATTGAACCTGCTTTCATACAACTTGGTATGTATTGGTGAGACAAAACAGTAGACTATGTGACCATATTTTCTTAAGTGTGATGATAAATTTTGGTAGTTACAGTATAATATGTAGAAATAAACCTAAGTATTTCATACTTTGCACTCACACACATATTTACACCTCTTTGTACATGTGGATCTTCTTCTGAAATGCGTGTGTGTACTTGATAGCACCTGGCCTTTGGTTTAAAGGTTCTTCCTCCCCTCTTTATTGTTTGTTTTAATTTTTAAAAATAATTACCAATGCTTTTTCTGGACAGATCTCTGGAATCAGTTAAGTAAATATTTCTTTCTGTTGTGTGGAACCTCTGGGTGATGGGAGATCAAAGACTTTGTTCACTTGGAAGTTGCAGGTTAACCAAGTCTGTTATATGTATTGTTCTCTGTGAGTAGATAAACTTATGAGACATCAGAGGTTGCTATAAGAAGATTGAAGTGAATCGTTAGAAAGTAATCATTATTCAGGGGTTTCGGGTAGAAAAATCTAAAACGCTCAGACATTACCAACTTCAGACTCACCAGGATGGTACCTGCAGCACAGTCCTCTCGCTGTAGAAAGAGATTTCAGTCCCGATAAATGGCTGGAGTCCTCGTCATCCTCAGGGGACGTCCTGACTGCTCATCACGGAATGCAAAACTGTCATGATAAAAGGAATAGTCATGATAAGGTAAAATGAAAAAAACAGATTAAACTGGGAACTAAAATCTAATTAAGACTGCTAACAATGAAAATACAACATGAGAAAAAAATCACATTCTGAAACCAAGATGGTCTTGTATAGATCTGGCCGAGCTCCTCAAGGGCACAACAGGGGGCCATCAATCTGACATACAGAAAATCCCAAGCTCAGAGGTAAGATTTTAAAGCACATTCCTTAATAATGTATTGATTGAACTTTAAGACCTTTATGATGTGACCTAGATGGTAACTTTTAATGCATAAAAATTTAATGAACTATAAAAATATTAAACTTTTAAAAAATAATGTTCTGGCCCTGGCTGGTGTAGCTCAGTGGATTGAGCACGGGCCTGTGAACCAAAGGATCGCAGTTCGATGCCCAGTCAGGGCACACGCCTGGGTTGCAGGCCAGTTCCCAGCGGGGGACTCACAAGAGGCAACCACACATTGATATTTCTCTCCTTCTCTCCCTCCCTTCCCCTCTAAAGATAAATAAATAAAATCTTTAAAAAAATAATATTCCCTCCTTTCTTTGCTTTTTTCATATATTTGGGATATAGTTTACATATTTTAATATGCTTATATATTATACATATTTAAATACCTATGTATAAATATTCATATGTATACTTACATGTGTAGTCATATAAGTAATATGCTAGTGAATATATGTATGCATGAATGTATGGATATATATTCACTGTAATGTCAGGGTTATTTCTTGGGTAAAATCCTCACGGGTCCTATTATGAAGACCATGTTCTCGTTAATAGACCAGTAATCCTCATGGGGAAAGAAAAGCGTAGTATAACCCCAACTCGATTCCCACCTCTGCCTATGGACAGGAATGGCTCTTACCTGGGTAGCTGCTCTGTAGCAAACCTGTAGCTACTGTGCGCAGCTTCTGTCCCTCAAGCATCCAGTCAAAAAAGAAAAAGGAGCACAGGTTATTTTTAAAGCTCTATTATTATACGAACATAACTAAACCGGTGTTGGGAACTAGTAAAAGAAAAAACAACACTGAGTTTACACAGTTAAAGTAACTTGAGGAGGCAAATACCTCCTCTAAGATAGGAAGAGGAACAGGAAGGAGGTTGGGTATATCAGAACCAAGAAGAGAGGCCTTATGGCCACGGAGGATGCCAAGAAATCTAGAAATTAAAATCAACAAAAAGGCGAAGGGATGTTGCCAAGGCAGTGCTGATGGGAGCAAAGGGGAGGCGCACCTCTCTTCCCTCCTCCAGCGTCTATTTATTTCCCCTATCGATAGAAAACTGCGAAGAGCCAGGTGACAAATGAGAACTGCGGTTTCCATTGTCCCAGCCCCTGAAACACAATAGAGTCTAGAAGGCTGAATTCAAAGTGCGAAGCAATAGCTTAATAACCGGCCTATTGATTAAGTACGCAATTTTAACTTGCAGGTGTTTGAAGACTTAATTATGTTATTTCTCCAATAAAATGACTACCAACAATGCTCTATCAATACTCCCACCTTTGCCACTGGGCAGCTAACTTCCTTAATGGTGCATTAGTTGAGTCCTATACATCACAGACACAGTTATTGAGACACATTCTTTCAGATCTTATCTCTTGACCTTTTTCTTTTCATATTTTCAATTTCGCATTTTATCCAGAGCCTTTCTCTCTCAAATTCAGTCCCCCACCAGTGCAAGTTAAATTGATGTCTGGAACAGCCTGGGGTTTAATAGGGACCCCAAATCCTGTTCTTTCACCTGCCTCCTTGTGTTCCTATGCTCACTATGCAGGTTGTGATGGGAAGCTATTAAAAACAAATGCCATCTCCTTTTATGGCTCTCTATGGTAAATTTGATGTCTGCTCCTTGGTTACTCACACTAACTTTTTTTAGTTTATCTTCTATTTGTTCAGTTGACAATGGTGGTGACATAAGGAGGCCCTGCTGAATTCTAAGTAGTCTGAGCAATGCTGGCCCGCTGAAAGTTCCAATAATGTCTGGCTGTCCCCAGCTAAGCAAGTGCATCTTTGCCCTGTGCTGGGTTTGTGCCCCACAACTGTGTCTCTTTCTGACTCACAACCCTGAACATCATGGACAAGAGAAGGTCGACTCTCTGTGACTCTTTGGCACTGAGTGTTGTTGCTGGGTACACTCGCCCTCACTTCTCCCCTCTGCCCCACATGCCGAGTCTTGCCCGTGGTGTTGTCCATTTCTGGCAGCCCTGGGCAGATCAGTGAGTAAGCAGATATTCAACCAGAAAAATAAGCATTAGCCTCTATACAGCCACTCACTCACTTTATGAGATATTTTCTTATACCCAGGACAAAGGCTGTGAGTGGCCCCTTTGCATCACTGCTTATATTCACCCAGGTGGTAAAAGAAGAGGTGGTGGAGTTGTTTCTGTTGCAATGTGACTCTGAGATTGTCTCTGAGATTTAGCTGTCTCTAATAGCTGGGCGTTCCCTACACTTAGACTGGGCCCTTCACCAACCATGTTCTCTGCCCATTCCAGGAGCCCCCTCCACACACTCTGTGTACATGAATTCATTTAGTCATCACCACACCGCATGAAGTCTGATTGCTACTATCCTCTAAAAATGGGAAAACTGATAGTTCTGTAGCTAGTAAATGATAGCTCCAGAGTTAAGAGAAATTCAAGTCTAATCAAACTTTTCACTTTATCTGGGAACACTGGCGTGGCCTTCAGAACATTTAAAAGACTCATATTTGAACAAGTTAGAAAGGGATCTAAGTGTGATCCTTCTCTGAGTGTAACCCCTGGAGTTCCTTTCCAGGGATTAATGTAAACGGTAAGGAGAGGAGTGTTGGTCCACAGTATCTGAATGCAATGAGTAAACCCTAACATGAATTTTAATTTTGGCTTTTTTTTTTCTTTTTAAGGTTTGTATATTTGAACCAGGCAGTTAATCTTTTCATGTCAAATTCTTTACTAGTAAATAGAAAACACAATCGTTTCCATTTCATTGGATTATTGTGAGGAACAATGAACCAGTTACAAATTAAGGGCATGGAATGCTCCTGAGCACAGAATAAGCTCATGCTTTTTTTTAAAAATATATTTTATTGATTATACCATTACAGTTGTTCTATTCCCCCCCTTCAATCCCCTCCACCCGCACCCTCCCTCCCCCACCATTCTCCCCCCCTTAGTTTATAACCACGTGTCTCAAGTTCTTTGGATTCTCTATTTCCCCCACTATTCTCGCCCTCCCCCCTATCTATTTTCTACCTACCATCTATGCTATTTTCTGTGCCTTCTCCTCCCTTCTCCCCCTCCCACCCCCCTGTTTCTAACCCTCCATGTGTTCTTCATTTCTATGGTTCCACTCCTGATCTAGCTGTCCTCTTGGTTTGCTTTTGTTTTAGGTGTGGTTGTTAATAGCTGTGTGTTTGCTGTCCTTTCACTGTTAATATATTTCATCTTCTTTTTCTTATATAAGTCCCTTTAGCATTTCATATAATAAGGGCTTGGTAATGATGAACTCCTTGAACTTGACCTTATCTGAGAAGCACTTTATCTGTCCTTCCATTCTAAATGAAAGTTTTGCTGGATAAAGCAATCTTGGCTGTAGGTCTTTGGATTTCATGACTTGGAATACTTCTTTCCAGCCCCTTCTTGCCTGTAAGGTCTCTTTTGAGAAATCCGCTGACAGTCTGATGGGTACTCCTTTGTAGGTGACTGTCCCCTTATCCCTTGATGCTTCTAGGATTCTCTCCTTCATTTTGGTCTTGGCTAATGTAATTATGATGTGCCTTGGTGTGTTCCTTCTTGGGTCCAACTTCTTTGGCACTCTCTGAGCTTCCTGGATTTCCTGGAAGTCTATTTCCTTTGCCAGACTGGGGAAGTTCTCCTTTATTATTTGTTCAAATATGTTTTCCACTCGTGGCTGTTTCTTTCCCCCGTCTGGTACCCCTATAATTCGGATGTTGGAACGTTTAAAGATGTCCTGGAGGTTCCTAAGCCTCTCCTCATTTTTTTGAATTCTCATTTCTTCATTCCTTTCTGGTGGGATGTTTTGTTCTTCCTTCTGGTCCATTCCATTGATTTGAGTCCCCGTTTCCTTTCCATCACTATTGGTTTCCTGTGCATCTCCCTTCATTTCAATTAGTTTAGCCTTCATATGTTCCTCTAATTTGTGACTTTGTTCCTCTAATTTGTGACTATAATCTACCAGTTCTGTGAGCATCCTGATAAATAGTGTCCTGAATTGTGCTTCTGAGAGGCTGGCAATTTCTCGGTCGCTTAGAGTTATTGGCTCCGGGACTTTGAGTTCTTCTTGCACCATCTTTTGGGCTGTTCATGCCTGTTCCATAGCAGGATCAGAGCCCTAAAATGTTCACTAGAACAGGGCAACTAAGTCGCTGGGTTGTGACCTTGTATGTGGGGGCGGGGTCAAAGAGGGACTATGGCGTCCTGTCCGCCGCCTGCCGCCACGGCCCTCACCGGTGTCGCAGTTGCTGCCGTCACTGGGCCCACGCGCGTTTCGTCCCACTGCACTCGAGTGTGGCACCACTGTCAGCCCTCGCCCCCTGGGGCCTGCGTGGTCTGTCTCACTGTGCGCGAATATGCGCCCGCGGTCTGCCCCGCACCCCAACTGGCTCCCGTCTGCCTGCGCACCTGGGTCGGGGGCCCTGTCCTGCCCGACCCTGCTCGCTGCTGGCTCCGCCCCTTTTACCATCCCCGTTGAACGGTTAGATGTAGTTGGACTTCCGTATAATTCAATTGTCTGTCCTTTGGTTGTGTCTTTGTTTCTCCAAACCTTTGTTGTATTCAAACTTGGTTGTGGGAGAAGGCACAGTGTTTCCACCTATGCCTCCATCTTGGCGGAAGTCCTCAGAATAAGCTCATGTTGACTCTATTATTATCATCACCCCATTCATACAGGAGCACGGCGACCTGGGCATAAAGACAGAGGCCTTGGCATTTCAATACTTTGGGACCAACTCCAGAAATACTTCAAACTTTGTGAGTTGTGAAGTGCTTCATCATGAGGTGGATTGAATAAAGAACTATGGAAGCCTGCTCTATCTACGCCACTTCCCATCGTTGTAGAAATTCATACATATTTCCTTTGGTTCTGTTTAAAAATTGGGGTTGGTTTTAGGAATGCTGTTTTTGTCTTTCTTTTTTGTTACCTTGTCAGGTAAATGGGAGTTGCTGTGTTGCTTTACTGCCTCCCTCTCTTCCTTTCTTTCTTCCTTCTTATAAGAGCAAACCGAGTATAGCCACTTCAGATTAGACACAGATGCTAATTGCGCGTCATGCAAACCCCAGTTGTCTTGCCCCAACCTGCCACCTGAAGGAGGAACAGGTAAGGATCGCCTTCCTTGATGATGGGTTGCTGTGTTCTGGTTTCACGCTACTATCTCCACAATTTTAGCCCTGGCTTTCAAAGAAATTTTTTGCAAGACTGCCAGTTGGAATATGTAATTACCATTTCAGCTCAGCTCTGAAAGGGAAAAACAACTGTGGCATACAAACTTCTGCCAAAGTCATTTCTCTCACCCAGAAATGCCTGAAATACTCATCAGGGTACTTTCCATTTCACTAAAGGAGAGAAGAAGGAGGCAAAAATGATCAAAATGAACATTTTCCACGTTATCCCTCTCAGCTGTTGGACAAAACCAAAGTGGAGAAAACGAGTGAACTGAAGTAGCATGCATCAACAGGGACATGTCCCGAATTCAGTATTCAATGAAAAATAAGTTGCAAAAGGAAATGGTTTAGATAATAAAATTTATTTCAAAGGTTAACAAATAAAAGCATACTCAGTGTTGTTTAGCGATAAAAATGTAGTAAAATTTAAAACCACCTATGGAAAGAACGTGTACCTGATTTCAGATGAGTTTGTTTTGTTTGGTCCATCTGTTGTGCCTCCAGCCAGAAAGGGGGGCAGGAATGGTTAAAGAAGGCAAAGAGGGTCAAATACATGGTAATGCAAGACTAGATTTTGGGCGGTGAGTACACAATGTGAGGTACAAAAGATTTTCACTCTGAATCATACTCTGAAGCTTATATAATGTTATTAAGTAATGCTATTCCAATAAACTTGATAAAAATTTTAGATAATAATTGTCTTTTGTACAGTGGCAGAGGAAGAGGGGCAAGGTGAATTTGAGAGAGAGTACACAGGGGAATCAGACTCAATTTTTCCTTTGTCATTTGGTGGTGAGTTTATATGAGTCTTCCGACTCTGCTTCTCTTTGTCGAAATTGTTTTAGTTACCCCAGAACTCTTTCATTTTCATTTAAGTTTTAGAATACGTTTGTCATTATACATACACACAGACACAAAAAGCCTGCTGAGATCTTGAATTGAATTGAATCTATACATCATTTTAGAGACAATTAAGATGTTTATAATGTTGAGTCTTTTATTTATGAATGTGGTATATCTCCCATATATTTAGGATTTTATCTCAGCCACATTTTCTAGGGTTTTCTTTTTCTGTAAATATCTTGAACAGTTTTTTTTTTTGTAAAATATAATGCCAATTATCCTATGACTTTGCATACTATTTTAAGTAGTCTTTAAGTTTTATTTTCCAAATTTTTATTTTTAGCATATAGTTATATAATTGATTTTGTGTTATGCAACATCACTGAATTTAATTATTAGATCTAGTAGGTCTTTCTCCCCTAGCCTGCTTAGGATTTTTTGTCATTTTAATTGGATGATCTATAATAATAAAATTTTTATGCTTTTTTCTTTAAAGCATTATCTTTTTTATTGAATATCTTTATTTCTATTTAAAGTATCTAGTAAATGTGAAAATGTAAATGACTTAGATATGACCCTTTTATCTTTATAGTAGTTCTACCTGGTTAATCTTATCTGTCTTTATTATTTCAAGTTCAATTTCTGTATCTAGTTCAAACACATACTTTCACCTTTTCTTTTTCAGTTTTTGACTGCTTATCACTAACCACCATCTGAATTTTCTGAACCATCTCTAATTCATTACCACAACTAAATTTAATTGCATCTCCCCAAGAACTAAACACTTTCCTTTCCCTGAGTTCAAGTCAATGGTATAACCAGTAACTCCAAAGTGAATTCTTGAAATGCATTTTAATTTCCTAGTTTACTAACACCATTGCCCTTTCCACAGATGCACTCTCACTCAGCAACAAACACAAAGTTGCTTCCTAACATAATTCATATACTTATTTTCATTTGTTTGGACTACTGACTATCAGTAGATTGCTGTCCTCATCTACCCTCTACATTAGATAAGTTATGCATAATGACTTTTACATACAAACCTAACCATGCCCTCTTGTTCCCAGAAAAGCCTCAATGAACCCTATTTATGCTAGAATAAAATTCAATTTTTTAACTCTGCATATATACTTAGGCAGGGACAATAGAGAAATCTACAAGGCAAATTTCAAAGTTCTTACTGATTTTGATTTCACATAGTTGCTTGGTATCTTCTCTCGGATCCTCTAGGTGACTCTCTGCCATCTTCCCCCCTCACTACTCAGTAGATGGGGATGATTATGGCCAATGAACCCCTTGATCCTTTGGTTTCCCATTGCGTTTGGCTGGCAGGGAGATGAGTAGCACTGTTAAGAAATAGATGAGAAGATAGGGGTCTAATTTGGGTTATGCATTCTGCAGCTTTACCCCTGGGACTGCCTGTGTGCCCCACTGAAGGTCCCTGCCATGCTTACCCTACGTCACACTGACCTTCTGAGACAACCATGGTCTCAATAGTTGCCTTTAACCTTCATCTTCAACTTCAAATAATCTGTTTTTTTGAACATTTTTTGTATTATTCAAATTGAGTGCATCATCTGTTTCTGCAATGATTCTGACACATTCAAAGATACAAAGGGACTTAAGTGTAGATGACTGTTTCTCTTCATAACATAAGTTAAAATACTAGCTGGTCCCTGTATAAAGATGGGAACAAGTAATATGGTTTCTGGTCTTGTTCTTTCCCAGGTTCATCTCATCTCACTTTCTCACTTCCACATCAGACTCCAACCACATCAGGCTAAATGTAGTCATACGTTTGGCATGAATAATATTTCATCTTCTACCCTATTTCTTTTCCTAGTACTCTGTACAAAATCTGCTTAAACAACACCATGGCCCAACACTGGCTCCATATCTCTTCATAACTCCATAGCTCTTTTACCCCATAACTCTTCTACCTCTGTTTTCAAGTTGACTTTTCAAACTGGATAAGATTTCCCACTTGGGAAAAAGACAAAAACATTATTTTGACTTTTGTATAATCAGTACTCAACATTTAAGAGGCATTAAATGAAGGTTAATTGAATATTCATATAAATAAATAATTATATATGAATGCATATAATACAATTTTAAAATATACTGTGAGTTCTGAATTATTAAATTTACTATTGGTATCGAGCAACTTGGCATCTCTACCTGCTTAGTTTAGTACAGGCCAACTTAATGAAACACATATATAAAACTGAAAAAGTGCTCAACTTCTGAATTTGACAATATAATAGAAAAGAACTTCAAAGGACATTTAAGGGCAATATTGTTGATGAATCACAAGAGAGTTAATTTCCATAAAAGTTAGAAATGCATCGATACCCAAGAATGATACAAGAATTTAAAATGATACAAGTGGCAAGAATAAAGAGGGAAGCTAGTTTCCTGACTGATTGTGTTCATTGAAGCTCTCATATCACTCCAGTCCCTGGGATAGACGCCAGCTTTGTTCATTGTCAGTATCCTTAAATTACTTCTAAAGTTTTAGTGCAACACTCTTGTGCTTGAATTGCTAGCTACCACATTAGGCAGTCACTTACACGTCTGATGAGCTCTATCAGTGTCTGTTTTCCCAATAAAGATAACAGAATAATGTCAAGTAATTATAGAAAAACAATTGTGTCTATGCGATTATACTGAGATTGCAACATTCAGGGAGAGAAGCTTTGCATTTCTAGTGCAATATCCTATTATTTCAAGCCTATGTGAATTTTTGACTCTGGTTTTATTGTTGTTATTTGAACCCCAGTACATTTCAGGTGAAGTGACTTCAGGCAACAAAACTACATTTGAATAAACATCCTGCTTTTTATCACTGACCTGTATAACTATAAATGATTACAAGAATACATAAATGTTAATATAAATGTAAATTTGAAAATAATGTAATGCTCCTTGAAAGTTAGATATTAAATCCTTCACAAACTTTCAATAACAGTTATTAATCACATTACGGTTAGAAATACAAAGATTCATGACTTTCAGAGTTCAAAATAGTTACAGATGGTGTTTACTCCACAATACAAATTTCCTTTCAGTAATATACAAAAAGAGTAGGCTTCTGGACTTAATTTCTAGTGACAGAAAAATTATTACTCCATTCAAACCCCACCAATTCTTAGAACTCTTTCCTTATTACTACAGCAACATTTGTCTTTCTCTAAATTATACCCATTATTAATTGATTACATGACAAAACTAAATCCTTAGACATGTAATAAACTGTCAGATATTTAAAGATAATAATGTCTTCTAAGTTTACATTGAAAGAGTCTTAGTTCACCCAAACATATATCATGATTTTGTATTTCCCTATCCTCACCACCATTTGTCAATACTTAGGTTGTCAATAATCCTTTAAAAATTGGAAGTATGGAAATGATTGTTTCATTCTCACTGTTTTATGACTTGTCTAGAGTAAGAGATGTGAAACAAAATTAATAACTAGAAATTAACCAGATCAACATTTTTAGTCTTGCAATCAAGTTTGAATTTCGAGCTAAGGAGGTAATAACTTGTTAACTGGCACTCCTAGGCATATAATTTTGTGATACAGTCCATTGTTTAATAGCCAAAATTCTGCCTTAGGTTATCTTTTTAAAATATATATATAGTATTATTTTGAACAGACTAAAATGATCATTAATCTTTACATTTTGGCACAAACATATAGAAGTCCTAACTATATGCAAATTTTTTAAAATATGAGAATCAGAATTGATAAAATGAAAAAATTATGTTGAACTTTATATGTATATACATATAGTTGTAAATATGTAGCATATTATGTATAAGTAAGTGCTTAAATTATGACCTATTTTATTTGGATGATTTAAAATGTTTGTCAATATTTGAAATTTTTATTTGCACATTGATTTTCAGAACTATAAGTAGTGTATTGATGTCAAAATTAAAATTTTACTCATTATATTCCAAAATCCTAACACCAATTACAATAAAGTTAATAAGCTAACAATAAGTGAGTTGAATGAATAAATTCATGAATAAGGAGAAATAAATGAGAGGATCTTTTCAGGGAAAATCTATCAATACAGGGAAACATTTTTTTCTGTTTTTCTTTTTTCTCAGCCTCTGTCCTCTACCTCTGCAATTCTCTGTCATTCTGCATTTGTGTAGTTATCTATGTGTATTATATATATGTATATACTATATATCCCTAGATAAATGTATAATCAGAATAAAAAATATAAAGAAAACTAATCACCTACTTTTATTTTGGCTCTATTAAATTTAACAAGTGTATTAATTTGCGATATAATTTTCTTGTTTCATATATGTATGTCTATTTAAAATACATCTATATTTTAAGTGTTGGTCTAAGAGAAAATTGGTTACTTTTTGGTTACTTTTGGTTACTTTTGGGTTACTAAAATTGGTTACTTTTCTTACTGGTTTGAATTTACTATTTAAAATACCATTCTCCTGGGACAGGAGAATACATTTACATATGATATATCAAAATGATATTGTGTCTTTTGCACTTTCAAATTGAATTCTTCCTCCATTGTAGATTGTGATACAACTTCCTGTGCTGCCTCCATTTTGGGAAATAACTGTTGTAGTGAGCAACCACTTTAGTCCATTAGGGTTGCTATACTTAATACCACATACTGTGTGGCTTATAGACAACAGAAACTTAGTTTTCATAGTTGTGGGGGTTGGGTCATCTAGATGAAAGAACGGACGGTTTCTGTTGTCTGGTGATGACCGACTTATTGGTTCATAGACAGCCCTCTTCACTGTGTTTTCAAATAGTAGAAAGGAAGTCTGTTTTCTTTGGCTTCTGATAGGGCACTAAACCCACTCATGAGGGCTTCACCTCATGACCTAATTCCCTTCCAAAGGCTACATCACCAAACACAATCATTTTGAGGATTAGGTTGCCAATATCGATTTGGGAATAGGAGACTGGCACGTTCTATCCCTCAGTTGTGTTTCACAAATGACCTTTAAACAAAGGAAATGCACAAAACATTTTTCAGTCTTCCAAGTATAATCAAAATATGTTGATAAATTTTCATCCTGTACTACCTACTTTTTACCTAGCTAAATAAACAGTATGAATATTAATTTCATACTGTTACATATAAGGAAAGCATGGCTTCTAGCAAGTATAGTCAGTATATTTTTCTAGTAACAAAAACTTAACTTTATGCAGCTTTTACCCAGAGTAATCCAATGTTATCCTAAATGATACAGTAATACCTAAGATATGTGTGTGCATTTTACCATATTACATACTTTTTACTTCTTAGTCACTACCCTGGAATAATTATAATAAGATGATTTTTATACTACTAGGCAAGACAGTGAAAAATGTCATTCCAGGAATGAATTCAAACTAATAAAACTGGTTTCTCATATAATCATATTTTTAATATCTCAGAATGTGTCAGATTATTCCTCACTTTGAGTTCTAATTTTAGGTTTAATGATTCTACCTCAAATTGATTTTAGCACTCACCTTACTGTGTCCCTGTAAAAACGTGACCAAATTATAATTATTCTGGTTGAATACTGGGCCCCTCTTTCAACTGTTATTACCTAAATTACATGTTCTCTTTTGAGTGAAGTCAGAATAAATCAAATAGTTGCTTTGGGATCTAGTGGGAGGTACATGACCTGTTCAAACTTGTGTCCTGGATCTGACTACTTGCCTTGACTGTGGGGACAGGTGGGGGACAGCAACAGGGACAGCTGTAGTAGAATAACAATAAGGAAAAGAACAATGCATGGACATTTAGGTAATTAAATACTTAAGAGTGTCATCTTCTTAAGTAATGCCTTTATTGGTTATTGGACAGTAAAAAACATGAAACTGTAATAAGGTCATACCAAGAAAAATAACTTTTTTTTCCTCCAAAAGAAACAACACTAAAGAATACTGCTCAGAATTTATGCTTCCTAGACATTTATGCTGAGCTGACAGACTGTGACATTTCTAGTTTCTTGCACATTGGAGTCATTTTTATAAGTACATACCTAGTTCATGATCAAGTGAACCTGTAAAAGTATTCTAGAAATCTCTGTGTCTTTGCTATTCCTAACAGTATTTTTCATTATAGACTTTGGAAAATATGGGAATATAAAGAAAATTGAATGCTCACATACATAATGTGTGGAAATATTTATAATGTTAATTTTCCAAATGCTACTGTAAAGTGTTCTTTTCTTTATTATCATGGTTCTCCTGTCAATAAATATTTCTGAAATATGACATTTGCCTAATAGTAATTTATAAAATCATATCTCTTATTTAAACATCACTTTTTCAGTATTTACATTAGTTCTATTTTTTTGTTCTTATACATAATTCTAGGAAGAACATCAGCATCATTCATTAAAATGTGAATATAATTTTAATTTTTCCCTTATGATCAACCGAGAAAATTTTAATGCTCTGAAGGTAAATAATAAGTATTTTATCAGTTTCTTTAAATAAAATGCCAGTTGACTTTCTAAAAAGATTTAAAAACTTTCCTGTGTAGCCCTGGTTGGTGTGGCTCAGTGGTTGAGTGCCAGCCTGCAAATCAAAGGGTCACCAGTAGGAGGCATGTGACAAACAGCCACACATTGATTTCTCTTTCTCTCTTTCTCTCTCCTTTCCCCTCTCTAAAAAATAAAATAAATAAACTCTTTAAAAAAAACTCACAAGTTTGTATAGTTACAAACAAAAACAAAAACAAAACTCCCTTGTGTGGTGTTTGAGAAAATTTTTGCTCCCTCAAAATATTCTATAATTTAGATCACTTCTTTACTTGGATTTCTTCTGCATAAAATTAATTACTTTTCACTATCACTGGCGTATTCATTTTACTTTGTTTTTGAATGCACAGCTAAAAACAGTGCATTAGTTTACAAATGAGGAGTTTAATAATGCTTTGGTTTTACCACCAACTCTTGTTTGCAACTCACTTTACATACTCTGACGATGCCAATGAAAGAATTCAAAACTGTGAATGCTGCATTACTTACCAATGGCTGTGGGAGCTATGCTACAGTATACAACAGGTCTTCCGATATTATCAAAGACATTTACCACAATCTCAGACTCACTTCTTGCCCTTTTGATCTGGGTGACTGTGGGGGTCCGCCAGGCCTTAAGGGGGCCAAGGACAGAGTTCTCCACTGTGAAAGTGGTGGACGAACTTGGTTTCTGGTCCCTGGAGCCGGCGGGTACCTTGACACTTTCCTAACCTTTTAGTTCCCAGCCTTGAAGGACATAACAAGGCTCTGGCGCAGGTGTCATGTTCCCAGATGGTTATGAGAACTTCTTGCCCTTGGTAGCTTAAGGGAGTGCACTAACTTTGAAAAACAATATTGTTTCTAGTTCCCTGCAGTCTTGCTTTAGGCATTAACAGTTTGTATTTAAGACAGCTGTTGCTTGAATAAAGTTGCCATATGCCAGCAGAGCTATGGTCCTCTCCATTATTTTAGTCCCTCGCCTCACTTCGTGATTCCCGTCTACCGCAGCGGGCTGCGGCAGGTGACTCTTGAAAAAGGCCTTACTGAACTGGCATCACTCCCTTTCATGGTGCTGACTCAAAGTTACATTGACTGCCAGCAAAGGCAGAAAACTCTTTGGCTTTGGTTCCTGTGAGGCTTGTCTCTAACCTCACAGGTGGAGGAACTCCTGCTTTTCTGCGTATTGGAACTCTCCTGTGAAGGTAGTATCTGACAGATACTCCTGTAGGACAATGTACGCATAGCTCTTGCAAAATCAAATGGTTATGTGCTGATACATATCTGGTAGGTGAGTATGATGGATTTGATCCACCCTCTGTGCAAAGAAACAGCATGAGGCACAACTCATGAGAGAAGGCAACCAGTTCAGTAAAAGTACTTTCCCAGGGAAAGTACTGCAACATCAAACTGCACGTAAGGTTTCCTGTCTTTCAACAGACTTTGAAAAGATAATTGGATGGAAGTTGGTACCCAGAAAGAATGCATATGATAGTACTTTCATACATAAATGGTGTGGCCACTGGAAAAAATACCCGCACTTAAACGCTCCATTTCCTCCCTTCCTTTCCCCTTACTCTATGTTGAGAGGGGAAGAAAAAAAGAGGCAAGGGTGCAGCCCAAATCCGCATCTGCAGCCAGAGGGATGCTGGATGCTGTCTGAAGCAAAGACATTGGGAATCTAAGGCACTTGTCATGAGTGGTGAATAATCACAGATTATTGAAGAAAACAGGCACCGGTCATAGCCTCGGCTTCTTAACACAGTGTTTTCAGAAGCTCTAATACAACCATTGAGGCCTGTGGACAAGAAACATATCATTTGGATGTTCAAGTAATTCATTAAAAAGGTAAAAGAAAATAATGTAACCCCCATAATTAACAGTCTAGTGGTTCGTGTTAGGCAAAACTATGTTTACCTAAAGCACAGAGAACTCGGACTTAACCCTGAGTTAAGGGATTGGATTATACGAAATGGCCAATCCTTTAAATGTTCCAACTACCGTCTAAATCCATCTACCTATAAAAATGCAAATATTGAAATTTTAATAATCTAGTCTTCTGAGTAAAATTATAATATGATACCATTACATCTCTCATGTATCCCAGTGGGAAGCAGTGAACATGTGGGGAATGGTTTTCTGAAATCCTACAGAAGCCAACTTAAGCCTTTTTCAGGTATCTGAACTTCTCTGAATCTCAAAACTGTTATCCTAAAGTGGAGATTGTATTTCTGAACCATGGTTGTTATAAGAATGATGCCAAATGTCTGTGAAATTTTCGATCAGTTATAGAAATGTATAATCTTACCATGTAAATGATAATAATAGACCATAAATATATGTACTATATGATGAATATGACATGAGATGAGACTAAACACCACACCTACATAACTAGGTATGGCACTAATCCATGCTCAAACATTATGTCAGATGGGACTACCCTTGGATGGGTTTTCATCTCATCTTGTCTGCATCACTCTTGAATGGTTAAATCGATGTTAGTGTTGCTTATGGTACAGTTTGACTATCGTATAAAAATCTGTTGATTGCTATCCTCTAGCATCAGGGTTTTTTTAGCGAGAAAAACATAGAAATGAGTGTTTTGAACAGAGAGGGCTCATAGGAATAATTTCAAATCCTGGGCATTTGGAAAAATGCAGAATTCATAAACAGCTGATGTGGTATTAAAACTCCACTCTGCCACCTCCAATTTGTTTTTCCTCGTGCTGACTACTTAAACTGTTCCTAAAATTCCTTTTCCTTACCCGTTGTGAAATAATTTTTAAAAGGGAGAATGTTACTATCTCATGGAGTTAGAGTCAGCATGTTTTAGGAAAAAATCTTTTATTTATTCCTTTATCCAGCAAACATTTATTGAGCCTCCACCGTAAACCAAACACTGGACCTCAAACAATATTGATAAGATGCTCAGGATATCGATTTCGTGTCTCTCTGGTGCTGTTATACATTTATAACAGACACACACAAGACAGAATCTTCTTTATTTATCACAAGAACATAGCCATAAATTTAATTATAATTTGAATGATGCTACAGATTTCAGAATATTTTCCCAAGCAGAAGCTGCATAGATCAATCAGGTTCCTAGTGGTCTGGGTGTTATCATTACCCTGGTTAGTCAAGAAAATGTATAATCTCAAGCTTATGCAAAAGGAGTACACTTTGAACTTGCTTTGAACTTGTCCCTATAGCCCTTAGAAATCCTGAATGAGCAGTAAGAGCAGAGATTTTGATGTTTGTCCTGTGGAAAAGTGTCTTTTTTGCCTTTATACTATAGCATACCTGCTCCAAGATATCCCACAATGGTATATTCATTATTATGAATTAAAGTCACTTAAAAAAGACTGCTTGTGTGAAAATAAAACCCTGACCTGCCTGTTATCCTAAAGTAAGGAGACATTTGTCCCATGTGCCCTTCCTGCTCCTGAGTGAGAGACAACCTTACCATGCAGTGAAAAGAAGCAAGAATCCCCATATAATTGTATTAGGCAATGTCATCCCCGATGTAATTTTAAAACATCTAGAGACAGGACCTGGCACAAACAAGCCTTTTTACACCTTTACTAATTTACTACAAAAGTCCAAACTTTGTTTAGATTCCTCAGGAACTAAAAAATCCCCAACCCTTGCTTAGATTCCTTTCTAATGAGCACTGACTTTATTTGTCCTGCCAATTTATCATAAATTTCTTGGTTCTCTGTCTAAAAAGTATAAAAAGATGCCTAGTTTGATTATTTGTTTGAACTTTTTTACAATCTGAACATCATGTCCTGATTCTGCTGTGTACACATATAAAATTAGTTATTCTCCTGTTAATCTAGTCTGGTATCAATTTTATTATCTTATTTTTACTACACAATAGTGCTCAACTTGCACAGTTAATAAAGTCCCACTTTTGGAGACTCTCCCAAAATCTGAGGTGCATTTCCAGCACTTTGATTTAAGAGAGCTATTGGAATGTCTGGCTAAAAGGAATTACCTGGATAAGCCAGAAGAAACCAGAGGGAATCTTTAGAGCACATACCTGGCCATGCAAGACTATTCTGCCATACTGTGACTGCCAATATTTATGTGGGTAAGGAAAGGAAGGAGAGGGGTTTCAAATGCTTTTCTGAATTCGTCAGCAGAGGTTTACTTTAATTCTAGTTGCATGTTAAGCTTTTGCAATATAAATGTTCCCTCACTAACTGAAACGATTTTGCAGTATTATCATCACATTTCATCCAGTAATGAAAATCTGTATTACAATCCAACTGCACGGTAAGAACGCAACTAAAAAAGAAAAATGGAAGATTTTTTCTACATAGATAATGAAATCCCATATTGATGAAGTATGTTTTAATTTATGGGCTTGTTCTTAAAAGTGCTAATCACTTGGTCAGGATTTGACTCTGGATTGACTTTTTCTAAGCACCTAGTCGTTACAAGTATGCATTGTCTTTCTCCAAACACATTTGATACAGATGATTAGTTTTGTACATTAATCACTGCCCCATTCCAGGCTTGCCTCCTGATATTTACAGGCCACTGTGATGGGGGATTTAGGATTTCCGAAACTTTTCAGTGAGTCATTTAAGGACAATTTCAGTGACTCCCAACAGATGGCTAATTGCATCTATTGTGTGGTGATTTAGTCCTCACAGGCAATCTTATTACCCAGTTCTCATTTGGAGAGGGGACAACGCACTATTTTCAGGATGTTACACTAAATTTGGAAGGAGCATTATAGATAATCTCCAACTCCCTTCCCGTGAAGATGAAAGAATTTACTGATTAAGTAAATGGGTAAATTGCTTATGAGAAAAATATAAGAAACTCAAATTGTGGGATGAAATATGCAACAACACCATGCATATGTTTACATGGACAAAGTAGTGTAACTTTAAATTTCTTAAGTGAAGTTAAAGAAACAATCAAAACAAGGTAAATCAATACATACAGTATATGCATACTGAGAAAACTCCAACTAACTCCAATAAGCGTTTTAGAAGGGTAGGCTACAGTATAAGCCACCTCCTCCACTGTGTTTAGACCTTTTGTTCATACTTTATGTGTTCGACATGAAGCATTTTTAACAATGACGCATTTTTAAATTAAGGTGTGAACCTTGTTTTCTCAGACATAATGCTATTTCACACTTAACAGACTACAGTAGAGTGTAAACACAGCACTAGAAAACCAAATGATTCATTTGACTCATTTTATTCCATATTCACATTACAGTGTTATTCTGAAAGCAAACTTGCAATATGCCTGTACCTTGTAATTCAGTAGAGATCATTTTTTTTTACCACCCTAAAAGATAATATTTTGCCTGGCTGGTGTAGCTCAGTGGATTGAGCGCGGACCTGCGAACCAGACGATCGCGGTTCAACTCCCAGTCAGGGCACATGCCTGGGTTGCAGGCCAGGTCCCTGCAGGCCAACTCCCAGCAGGGGACCCATGAAAGGCAACCATACATTGATGTTTCTCTCCCTCTCTCCTTCTCTTCCCCTCTAAAGATAAATAAATAAAATATTTAAAAAAATTAAAAAAAAATAAAAGATAATATTTTAAGATAGCCATCTGAAATGTATATTATCAAATTATTTTTTTCAGAGTTAATTTGTTTTTATCTCCACAACCTAAAGTCATAAAGCCTATGACTTTAGTTATATGTAAATTGAAATTTTGTCAACATAATATAATTTTATTCCAAGATAATTTTATTGCTTATAAAACCATCAGTAAAAATAAATTTTTGAGATAATATAAAAGTAAGTTAGGTAGAATCTTTTTCTGAACAGAAATACCATACTTTCTCTATAAGCAAATATGCATCACAGGATCACACTGATTGAAAAAACAAACAATAGGAACTACTGACTAGCATTATTGAGTGGATTTTTAAGGACGCACAGGAAACAATACCTCAATAATAACTGTGTATTTTATTTTGTTAAAGTACATAATTATGTTTCTGTGTAAACAGCTAGCTTCTCACAGGATTTTAGTTGTTCTTTGGAAACAAGTTAGACATTGGAGGACCTGTGTTAAGTATATGAAATCAACAGGCAATAACTCAAAGCAACATATTTTTTCCCCAAACACATAATCTATTTTGATCTCCTATAAGAAATCTACGTTTTGGAAAGATGATGGCAAAGATAAAAATCTAAGAGAATTTCAGGTATATAAACAAAATCTTTGAGCTCAGGGGGATTCCATAATCTATACTTCCTATAAAAGTAAGCTAAATGAGGATATCTTTATTTTTACCTCAAAAAGAAAACAAAGGGAAAAAGTGGTCTCTGTTGGTCATCTGATAATGTTTCAGGGAAGTCTACAACATCATTTCAACAAAGACTTGGAACAGCTAACATTATCGTTCTTGTTGCTAAGACATATGTGATATACAGGAAAATTTTATTTAAAAGGCATAGAAAACCAGTGCTGGATGTCAATGTAGAAACAAAGAAAAAAAAGAAAGAAACGATTGGGTCACATATAATTACTTTGACTATACCTAAGATGATGAATAGCGTTCTAAGAACTTTATATTGCATCTCTCAGCAAGGGTCTCGCTATGAGATAGCTATAAGGGGAACCAGCAGCCAGGAATTACAAATTGATACATAAACTCTATCACAAATAAAGATTACATGTTCCCAAAACATCAGCAAATAGCAACATTTTTTTTAAAGAATTTTTTGACAAGTTCATCTTAGGACCTTGGGTCATGTCCCACCTATAAATAAATTACAGCAGTAAAATGTACAGGACACTCTTGGCTAAACGTGAGTCTAGTTCAGTGGCATGTTGGAAAATTTAACCAGTTTCCTTGGGGTAGGAGTGAGGGGTGGTCTCCGATTAATGGCATTTGTAAGTACCCATGATGTAAATACTACTACCATGACCAATTCCCAACTACTAATACAAAGTAATGAATACAGAGCTGCAAAGAGCTACACAGTTGCTTAAGTTTATGCTCATTGTAGTCGGATATGTAATAGACTTTGCCTAAACATGAATGCATTGAAGTGATGCGCTGCTTAAGTTTAAACAGCAGCTCTTTGTATCTCTATTCAAAAACAACTTATCTACCAAAAAAGCATTAATTTGTGTTCAATGTTTTTAAAATTTTACGACCATACTTTTTGTTTATCTAATTCCATGGCCTAGAATGGCTTATTAACATTAAATTAATGAAAATGGTAATACTTACATTGTTTCATACATTAATAAGAATTCTTCTAATACTTCCTTATTAATAATTACTAAATTGAGCCCTGGAATATTTCATTCTGTAAGCAAAAGGGTACAGGTTCAATCCCAGGTCAGGGTGCATACAGGCAGCAACCGATTGATGTTTCTCACGTTAATCATTCTCTCTCTCCACTCCTTTCTCTCTAAAAAAGCAATGAGCTCTGGCTGATGTGACCCAGCTGGTTGAACATTGTTCTGCAACTGAAAGGTCACAGGGTCAATTCCCGGTCAGGGCATATGCCTAGATTGAGGTTTCCATCTCCAGTAGAGGAATCAGTCGATGTTCCTCACATTTATGTGCCTTTCCCTCTTTTTTTTACCTCCCTTCTTCTCTCTCTAAATTAATAAGCAGGTCTTTGGGTGCAAATTAAAAAATAAAATAAAAATAAATAAGAAAGCAACGAAAAAATGTCCTCAGGTAGGATAAAAATAATAATTCATAAGCTGAAATCCTAACCCCAAAGTGATGGAACTGGAGGTGGAACGTTGAGAGGGGATTAGGTCATGAGGTCCAAGCCTTTATGAATGAGATTAACCCGCATATAAAAGAGATTCAAGAAAGCGCCCTCCTCTATTCTCTCAGGTGAAGAGACAGGGAGAAGATGCTTATCTATGAACCCAAGACAAGTCCTGGCCAGACGCCAAATATAAAAACATCTTGGTCTTGGACTTCCCAGCCTCCAGATCTGAGATAAATCAATTTGTGTTGTTTACACACCATCCAGTCTATGGTATTCTGTCACAGTGGCCTGAATTGACTAAGACGTGTGTAACTTATACATTAAATTATAAATATATTTTAGTCTACAAATAATGAGAGGTTACTTTTGCCAGAAAATACGCTATGATAATATTTTAAGATAATTAGATAAACAAATTATCTAATTTGTTTTATCAGTTTTATAAAGTATTTTGCAACTATTATATATTGCCTATAATGAGCATATAAATATTCATTACATTTACTATATATTAAAACAGAAAATGAAATAAAATATTTAAGTATAGTAAAATGTATTAAGTTATAATATATAGTTATTTTATTATTATTCTTTACTATGATAAGTATTGTAGATGGGAAAACAGAAAGTCTGAAACATTTATTCTGTTCAAACCAAGATATATTTTAACATTTTCAATTATAATTTTGAGAAGACTTGTCTAAGCAACTCAGTGCTAGACTTTATTATATATCAAGGTTTATTTCCATGTAAAAATATTCATGTGTTGATAAAAAGCTATTAGAAAGAAAGAAATTATGTCCCCTGACCTAGATGTAGTTTATATATATATCACTGCTTTTTAAAAAAATCTAACACTAAATGAAATCTGTGAATAGAGATCCACTATCCATTAGAGAGAAATTACATTTATATCTGCAAAGTAATCTATTTTATCTGTGACATGTTATATTGAATTAGATAAAACCAATAGAATATAACTTTACCTCTTGACTTTCAATTTAGAAAATTTCAAAGAAAATAATGTAAGAAATATACATTTCTGCCAATAATGTACTCAAAATGTCACATCAGAAGTGGAAAAACTGAATATCAGCAATAACATTTCAGCATGTCAATGTCTAAGAAACATCTAAATTCTCTCTTATTTGTAAAAGAAGTGATAGTGGGAATGCCTTCACAAATTTGATAGAAAAACCTTAGTGATGGATTGAGAAGATTTACACAAATGAGAATCTCATGATGGGAAGAGATTGATGGGAGAAAAGACAGAGGGTGCTAATGCATGAGCTGTTCTCCATCCTGCCCTCCTTGTTAAACTCTACTTTGTTCTTTACCTATTAAACTCCTACTTGGATTTCAGAACTAGGCTCATTTGTCATTTTTTTAAAAAGGTCTTTTCTTCTGATTCCTTGTTCTAATCCCTTTACATTGGAACATCCACTTGTCCTTCAAACGTTTTTCTTGGTTACAATTTTGCATGCAATATTCTAGTTATTTAATTAATGTTTGTCTCAGTAGATGGCAAAATTCAGGGGAACAAATACATTGCATTTTTATTATTGTTTATTCTAGCCCCAAGAGAGTTCCTGACATAGAGAATGTGTACAATAAATGACTAGTGAATAAATGACAAGACTGACTTTTTTATATAGGATTGTAGTTGTGAAAGATTACTCTTTTCAACAAAAACAACACAAAATGTTCTGTTACTTATGCAGGGAGCTGAGATGGAATGGAGTGAGCAATGGCTAGAGGAATAATAAGAATTGAGACCCGATTGTGTTTACCACATATTAGGAATTCTATGCTTTGAATATTTCCTTTATTTATTTTTTTGCATGTTTATAGCAGCTATGGAATGAATGGTCCCTTTCATCTCTGAATGCTCCACAATTCTAAATACAAAACAGCCCTGAACATTTTCAAAAATGCTAGTGGCATTGGAAAAAGTCAATTGGTATAAGACTTAGCCATTGAATATGTGCTGCTGTGGTAAGTAGTGGTAGTATTGGGTTTTTGATTGAATGTACATTTTTCAAACTTCTATAAGACTATTAAGTCCTTTCTGGTTTGTGTGTTTTAAATTATCCAACCTGCCAGAAAGTTTTACTTTCTTAGTGTGTTATGCTTAGGAAGTGGTTTAAATATTTTAAAATTTTGGAACATAATATGTATTCCCAACATATTGAGAAATCACACACACACACACACATACACACACACACATATAATTTGCATATTTTGATTAGCCTGAAAAGATTTCAGACCTGAGTTGTTAATAATCTTTTCAGTAATATAAGAGTTTGGTTTGTGTAGAATACACTAAAATAGAGGAAGGGAAATAAAATTATATATGGTGTCAAACATTAATTTGTACATATAAATGTATATTTAAATATATTAATATATTCCTTTGTGCATTTTATAAAAAGGATGCTGAAACTTCCACATCTGGGTCACTCTTGTTGAAAATTTATAAAAAAGAAATGAACTATACAGAATACATGCAAGAAGAAAATGCTTTTCCAGCATAAAAGAAGTTTAATTTTTAAAAGACAATTAAAACAATAGAATCAGCAGTTGCCAACTGACACGAGTTTGATGGGATATTTATGGGTAGATATGCAGCCAGCAGATTTCCATTAAAATTTTAAATATGCATTGAAAATATGAAGGATCATTTTCAGCATGAACTCTATTTATCGCTAATTTATAATCCACTTTACTCTTATACATATCTAAGTATGACTGTGGGAATTTTATTTTTTCCAATTTTTTATTTAATTATTTTTCAAGTACAGTTTTCTGTCTATTACTCTCATTCCATCTACCCCCATGCTCCCCCCTCCCTCCCATTTCCACCATTCTCAGTCATTGTCCATGTATCCTTTATATATGTTCCCCTAAATCCCTCCCCTATTTCCCCTGAAATTCCCTCCCCTCTCCCCTCTGGTCACTGTCAGCCTGTTCTCTGTTTCAGTGTCTTTGGTTATATTTTGCTTGCTTGTTGGTTTTGTTGTTTAGCTTCCTGTTAAAGGTGAGATCATATGGTATTTGTCCTTCAACACCTGGCTTATTTCACTCAGCATTATGCTTTCCAGTTCCATCCATGCTGTTGCAAAAGTTAGGAGCTCCTTCTTTCTTTCTGCTGCATAGAATTCCATTGTGTATATGTACCACAGTTTTCGGATCCATTCATTTACTGACGGGCATCTAGGTTGCTTCCAACTCTTGGCTATTGTAAATTGTGCTGCTATGAACATTGGGGTGCATAGGTTCTTTGGGATTGGTGTTTTAGGGTTCTTAGGATACAATCCTAGCAGTGGAATTGCTGGGTCAAAAGGCAGGTCCAATTTTAGTTTTCTGAGAAAATTCTATACTGTTTTCCATGATAGTTGTACCAGTCTGCAATCCCACCAACAGTGGACCAGAGTCCCCTTTTCCCCACACCCTCTCCAACATTTGTTGTTTATTGCTTTGTTTATGATAGCCATTCTGACTGGTGTAAAGTGGTATCTCATTTGGGTTTTAATTTGCATCTCTCTGATAGCAAGTGATATTGAGCATCTTTTCACATATCTCTGGATCCTCTGTATGTCCACCTTAGAGAAGTGTCTGTTCAAGTCCTTTTCCCATTTTTTAATTGGGTTAGTTGTCTTCTTAGAGTGAAGTCATGTGAGTTCTCTGTATATTTTGGAGATTAAACCTTTGTCTGAGATATCATTGGCAAATATGTTTTCCCATACAGTTGGCTGTCTTTTTAGTTTAATGCTGTTTTCTTTAGCCATTCAGAAGCTTTTTATTTTGATGAGATCCCATTTGTTTATTCTCTCCTTTACAGTCCTTGCTCTAGGGGACATATCAGTAAAAATGTTGCTGTGTGAAATATCTGAGATTTTCCTGCCAATGTTCTCCTCCAGGACTTTAATGGTGTTATGGCTTACATTTAAGTCTTTTATCCACCTTGAATTTATTTTGTTGTATGGTGTAAGTGGTGCTCAAATTTCATGTTTTTTGCACGTAGCTGTCCAGATCTCCCAACACCATTTGTTGAAGAGGCTATCTTTACCCCATTTTATGTTACTGCCCCCTTTGTCAAATATTAATGGACTGTAGAGAGTTGGGTTTATTTCTAGGTTCTCTATTCTGTTCCATTGGTCTATGTGCCTGTTTTTATGCCAGTACCAGGCTGTTTTGATTACAGTGGCCTTGTAATACAGTTTGATACCAGGTATTGTGATACCTCCTACTTTGTTCTTCTTTCTCAAGATTTCGGCTGCTATTCAGGGTCTTTTATGGTTCCATATAAATTTTTGAAGTGTTTGTTCTATATCTGTGACATATGCTATTGGTACTTTAATAGGTATTGCATTGAATCTGTAAATTGCTTTGGGTAGTATGGACATTTTGATGATGTTAATTCTTCCAATCCATGAACATGGTATACAAACATTTGTTTGTATACAAACAAACATGGTATACAAACATTTGTTTGTGTCTTCCTTCATTTCTTTCTTCAGTGTTGTGTAGTGTTCTGCATACAGGTCTTTTACCTCCTTGGTTAGATTTATTCCCAGATATTTTATTTTTCTTTTTGCTATATCAAATGGGATTTTTTTCTTGATTTCTGCTTCTGCTGATTCATTGTTAGTATACAAAAATTCCTTTGATTTCTGGATATTGACTTTGTATCCTGCTGTTTTGCCAAATTCATTTATTAGTTCAAGCAGTTTTTTGGTAGAGTCTATGGGATTTTCCATGTACACTATCATGTCATCTGCAAACAATGACAGTTTTGTTTCCTCCTTTCCAATTTGAATGCCTTTTATTTCCTTTTCTTGCATAATCGCTGAGGCTAAAACTTCCAATACTATATTAAATAGAAGAGGTGAAAATGGACAACCTTGTCTTGTTCCTGATCTTAGTGGAAAAGCTTTTAGTTTTTGCCCATTGAGTATGATGTTGGCTGTAGGTCTTTTATATATGGCCTTTATTATATTGAGGAATGCTCCCTCTATTCCCACTTTGCTGAGTACCTTTATCATAAATGGGTGTTGTACCTTATCAAAAGCTTTTTTCTCATCTATTGATATGATCATGTGTTTTTTGTCTTCGCTTTTGTTTATGTGGTGTATTACATTTACTGATTTGCGGATATGGAACCATCCTTGCATCCCTGGGATGACTGTGGGAATTTTAAATTCAGCCAGTGTTTCTCATTGTCCTTAGGATCTTCAGGTATTTTTTCAATGCCTATTTGTGTGTGCTAGTGGCTGTAAGTCATTCTGTGAGGTTGCAGATGGGCTTATAGAATGATCTTTTACTAACACGGGTTACCTGCAGCTGGTGAAGTGTGCTCAGGATGACAGAACCGGTGTAACACTGCCGATTTTCTTACTGGATCTGGGTTTCATTTACTTATGTAAACCATGTCTCCAAATCTCAGTTTCATTTGTTATTATCAAACACCAAGTGTTCATTTAGCTGCGATTGATTTTAACTACAAACACTACAGAAATACTATCATTGGGTGAACCTCATTCTGTAATAACAAGTTATTATCAATTGAAAGACAGATAAACTTTCAAAGTGTGCAGAATGTTATGTCTTTCAAATATGTTTCTCCATACTGTGCCTCAGTATAACTGTACCTAATGAGAACACGGGAAAGAGAACAGCACCTAATGGAACACGGGAAAGTCCAAGGATGGGTTCTTTGTCTCAGTAACTACTAGTGCCATTACAATTGATTAGTCCACTTTAGTATTATGTTTTGTGGTTACTTCATTTTAAAAATGAAGGTAATAGTTTACCTGATTATAAAATCTCCACTAACCTGAAATAAAGGCTCTGAGGAACAGTAACAAAGCTCTTAGAATGTAAATGGTTCACTGAATAAATTAGTAAGCCATAGAATCTGGAATGCACCTAAGTTACCTGAGTTATTCTCTACTAAACTTTTTTAGAGTAAAAATTATCAGAACAACTATAATGACAATAGAAAGATGATAGTACTTTCAATTTTTATTTCCTCCTGTGTCTTTGATACAGATAATGTGTTATTGCCTAAATTAAATGCAACTCATCCTGAATCTAATTTTTTGCTAACGTATGCCAGAGAAAATAGCAAAATAACAATGCCTAACATTTGTATTACACATTTATAGTTTATAAAATAGTTTTTCTACATATAGAATACTTGGCCTAAAATACCATGTTTATGCATATAAGGAATTTTCAATAATAACTATGTGCAATAAAAGAATCTTCTTTCACATAAGTGTTCTACTTAGACCAGTGTGTTAGAATGCTCTGAATTTGCTCTCAGCTTTCAACCATGAAATTTATGTAATTATGCAAATTTCTTTACATAGTAAAACATTTCATCATTTACAGTCTTCATTGTACAGTGTTCAATTTTAAAAAAGATTTTACTTATTTATTTTTAGAGAGAGGAGAAGGGAGGAAGAAAGAGAGGGAGAGAAACACTGATTGGATGACTTCCATATGCGCCGACCAGGGGCTGAATCCACAACCCAGGGATTACCCTGACTGGGCATCTATTGGCAACCTTTAGCTTTGTGAGATGACATCCAACCGATGAAACCACACCAGCTAAGGCTGTCATACAGTGCTTCATTTTCATCTGTGACAAGAGGACACAGGAAATACCACAGATAATTGACAATATATATAACTCATAAACTTAAATTCAGACAGATTCAAAATCACAAAATATACTAAAAAGAATTTAGCAAATAAAACTTTTGGGATGCTTATATCAAGGAACATGTATAAAGGACACATGGACAAAGCCAAAGGGGGAAGATTCCTGGTGGGAGGCAGGATGGGTGGGGCAAGGGGGTGTGGTAGAATGAATATGGAAACAACTATACTTGAACAACAATAAAAACCTATATTTATTAATAAAAGAAAATATATAGGGAGCTGATTCTTTAATTTACTGCCTTTCAGTATCTTCCCATATACTTAATGAGGAAAATGTTCTTCTATCTCTAACTATAACTGGAAATAATGGGCAAGTTAATAGACAAGTACATGTTGCCTGTTCTGAAAGAGGACATGATCTGACACATGCAGTAAAAGGTAAGGAATGACCTAATGAAAAATAAGCAAGAGAGAAGATGGCGGCATGAAAATATTATGCAATAAGATAGAAAAAGAGGTCAGTAAAACAGCGACATCTCCAATAAAAACCTAATTTAAATGTTTTAAGTTCATATTAAAAACAGAAGAGAACAGACAATTGAACAGGAAAAGCTGATGTGCTATCACAGGACAGCTGCTTCTATTGAATGACATTTCTTTTTTATAAAAAAAGATTTTATTTATTTATCTTTAGAGGGGAAGGGAAAGAGAGAAGGAGAGAAATATCAATGTATGGTTGCCTCTCATGAGTCCCCTCTTGGGAACTGGCCTGCAACCCAGACATGTGCCCTGACTGGGAATCGAATCGTGATCGTGTGGTTCGCAGGCCTGCACTCAATCCACTGAGATACA
Source organism: Sturnira hondurensis (assembly GCF_014824575.4). Lineage (NCBI taxonomy): Eukaryota > Metazoa > Chordata > Mammalia > Chiroptera > Phyllostomidae > Sturnira > Sturnira hondurensis. The sequence goes on along the minus strand of NW_028082350.1, from coordinate 5,543,718 downwards.
CCAGCCAGGGCCACGACCTTTCTAAATCATTGAGGAAATGATGGTGGACCTACGGTGCAGTTAAGTCTTTGAACAGTTAGTTATGTATTTAGTAAATCTGAGACAATGTCATCCTAATATTGTGATACCTAGATGTAAATGTAGAATAATTCAAACATCTAGTTTTATATGTATAAGGCAGATGTGTATATAACTTCAAATATTTTTAGAATTAGCATTAGACTATCACTTATGTGTTTTTTCTACAATTGGACATGAGCTTATCAAAGACAGATGGTGTTATAGTCATCTTTATGTTCACTGGACTTAGTCTTTCATGTAGTGGGTACTAGGGTAACTTTTTAAAAATAAACTGCATCTTTACAAAACATGAATATTTGTTTTTAAAGGTTTTGGGACCCAGATTTCCTGAAATTAGGGAGTAGGTGAATAAAAATATGACTCATTCAAATACAAGTAGAGTCGTGCCCTATAATTTTCTATTCTCTACTTTGTCATATTATTCTTTTTCTTGCAGAGAAATGCTAACTGAGTCATTTGTTTTTCACTGTTACTGATATACTCTTAGTGAAGGGGGAAGAGTTTTCAGTGCCTAAGACAGCTCTTGCTCATGTTGCGTTTAGTATTTGCTAACCTTTTGCATCAGGTTTATATGGTTTATTTCTAAAACGAAGATATTTCTTGCAGTGTTTTATTGATTTGTGCTCCCCAAGGTACTTCCCATTATTTGATGCATATTAGAGATTCCTCAGTTTAGTGAACCAATGCATATGTGACTAAAACCTTGAAAATAATGGAAAGCTATTTAAGCTGGTAAAGCTAACATGCAACCGAGTGTCCTGCTTCCACCCAATGATAGTTATGTTCTTCTCGTGAAAATATTTGCAGATAGGTTACGATCAAGACTCTTAGGAAGCAGTTATGAAGGGAGAGAAGCTGGAGCAATATCTTCCATGTCACTGTAGCTTCCAGACGGTTAACTTCTGTGTCCGGTCAAATGCAGAGATGGACACAAGTCTTTCAGAGATGGGCGGAGCCTGGCTGGGCATGGTCGTATCCTCACGAGGACTGCGGGGGTGGGGGGGGGTGGGGGCACACTGTAGTTTATAGCACTAAATAAAAATGCCATGGGATTCGGGTTGCCATCTCAAAATATTGTCATTCTTGGCATTAAGTGAAAATACAAGTATATTCTTAATCATTTTGCATTGATAATACTGTGATTTGGAGTTCGTTTTCATCGTGCTGTCAAAATTTAAAACCTAATTTTCTGTAATAATTCATGATTGCTTCATCTTTTCACTCCATCTGGAGGGTAATCAATACATAAGCACATGAACCAGCTGCTGCCCCAGTCACCGGGCAGCTGCCTGGAGGGACCTGGGCTCCTGTCCAACAGCAGAATCCCCAGAAAACCCTGTGGCTACAGGGAAATTGGTACAAATAAGTGCAAATACAGCTAGCTCCCTTTTTGACCAAAATTGTTGTGTATTGGGATCTAGGCATCTTTGGTCTCTTGTTTCACTGTTTACACCCCTGATTTTATAACCAAACAACTATTTATTAAGTTCCCAATCGACATGGCAATAATACATATAATTACTTAGAGGACATAAATATAATGACTTTATATAGAACTTTTTTCTTGGCTTTCCAAGGCATACCTAGCAATATCATCTGATATGAATACAAGATAGGAAGGAAAGATAAAACTACCCCTACATGGAACATCTAGTTATAAGAGGCCTGTGGATGTGTCAGAGTCCTAAATAAAATCTTGGGGGATAATACTGAAACAACATGTAACAAATTAACTAAATGGAGAATCATGACCTATCAACCTATTTTGGTAATTAAACCGACACAAAAGAAGGTTACAGATTAGATTCTATGACTTTATTGTATTTGTTGTAAAGTTGGCAAGCAGAGACTTGCTATTTCTTGGGTAAAAATCTTACAAAAATGTAGAGCTTGTGCTATTAAGCACTTCATAGATGTCACTTCAGCTACTCTTTTTAACAACAGGATGAGCAGGTTTTTGTATTTCCATTTTATAAAATAGGAGATTTACTTGCACCAAATTAGGGAACTCATTAGTTCTGCAGCATGTTAATCTCGTGTTTTTCCACTAAATAATACTAGATTCCTTTTTGCCTTTAAACATAATAATACTGGCATCATTGCTCTTTTTAATCCCTTAACGCCATATTTCAGTGCCAAAATTCAGAACAGAATGCTTGGAATAAAACAAAATCCACACAGTTATTAATATCTTCAAAGAGTAGTTTAGAAAAGACGGCTTATAAAATCTAATTACTTTCTGAGGGGGGAATTTGAGTGCTAACCTAAAATTAAAAAAACACACACCTGAAATGTTAGTCAACAAGCATTTATTTGGGATCAAATTATTGTAATCCTAGAAGCACAGGTTCAAGCAGTAACTCCAAAAGTGCCCTGATTGCAGAGTGAAGGCAGGGAAACTTTTTGGGACAAAAGGAAAGGCATAGTTATAGGAAAAGAGGAAAACAATTCTTGGTGATGCTGAGTTACTCTTTAACTATACATGATTGGTTACAGATTCTGTCTTCAGATAGAACATCCATAATCATTTGCCCTTTTGGTTAGAATGTCTTCAGTCCTGCTGGCTTTACAAACAACTGTTTGTCAGACAATCCTGGTTTGACCCCATCCAAAGGTCCAAGGTCCCAGGTCCAAGAGTCCCAAGTTTGAAGGAGCAACACGTACAAGGCAGTTCCTCTAAAATGACTTCTTTGGTCCCATTTTTAAATGATCGTCCTTATGTCCACCACTTTCATGTGAGTGGCTGATACTCTTTTGCTTCCCTTGGTTTCTTGTTTGTTAGTTGCTAATGTTTTTAAAAAGCATTTCAGTATTTAAAGTTATTTTTTATATTCTAGCTTCGAATGTATTGCTCTTCCAATCTCCAGTCAGACATGCTATCCATTGCCTATTGTTCTCATTTCTCTCCTGTAATCTGCTTTCTGGTGATAAAATGGTTGAGAAGAATATGTTGGAATGATTCAGAAAAGAGCTACCCTCTTCCAAAGCTTTTGCATTTTCTTAAAAGAATCATCTGTTATTTTTAATTCTAGTTCCAATAGCTACTTCACTAAAACTAGGCATTTCAAGGGAATATTTACATTAATTTTCAAAATTTGCCATATGTTCTTATGAGCTAGAATTCTATCTTCAGAATAAATTAACTTGGTTTTCTTTACTCTATGTCCTTGAAGGTCCTTACTTAAAAGGCAGATAAATGTTATTTATAGAGATTTTAGTTGAAATTCTCCTTGGTCAAATTATGTTAAGTGCTATTGCATAAATTCTAGAATTCACAAGTGGAATATTCTTTATTTTGGTAGTAATAATAATTTACAGTCCTTTTAAAATTAATAATTATTAACATTATGTTAGTTTTAACTATTGCCTGGTTTATCCTGAAAAATTTCTGTTTAGTGTATTCAGATTCTGTACTTGATTCTTACTTGACTAAGTAAAACACTTTCTTCCTAAGGTTATAATAGTGTATCTTTGTGTCTCTTCCTACCTCTCTACTCTTTCTTCTTCAAAATGTCTCCTGGATTTATGTTTCTATTCCTTTGCATTAGTATTTAAATTTAGTGCACAATATATCCCCCCAAAAGTTTTCTTTTGATAATGTTTCATATTTCTCTCTCTAGCCCCACACTCACCTCTATACCAATCTTGCATTTCTAAATATTTTCTGAGTTTGCAAACTGGATAGTAAAAGTTTAGATTCAGAATACTCTGAGTCAAACTCCTCACAAGCCTTCTTGGAATAATGTTTTTCCCCATTAACGTTATATTTTTACTAATGGCTCTGGTATTAGTTGAATTGTATCCCTCAAAAAGAAATGTTGAAATCCTAACCCCCCAGTACTACAGTATGCGACATGTTTAGAAATAGGGTCATTGCTGATATAATTAGTTCGGATGAAGCCATTCTGGAGTAAGGTGGGTCTTTAATCTGATATGACTTTTGTACTTAAAAAAAAAAAGAAAAATTTGGACATAGACACACAAGGGGAAGCCTGTGTGAAGAGAATGAATACACAGAGAGAAGGCAGCCAGGTGTCAACAGGGACAAAGATTTAAGTGACACAGCTTCAAGTCAAGGAATGCCAAGGATTGCCAGGAAATGCAAGAAACCTAAAAAAGAAAGTGTAGATTTCCCCTTGCAGGTTTCAGTGGTTGTATGGCCTTGCTGACCCCCTGATTCTGAATTTCTTATCTCCAGAACTGAGAGTATACTGCTCCTATAAAAGCTGCCCAGTTTGTGGCATTTTGTTAAGAGTAGCTAGGAGAAACTAACATAATCATCTCCCATAATTTAAATCTCAAAGGATTTTTTTTACTTAGTCATCATCTTGACCCCTTACAACCAAAAAAATCTGAAATCCATTCAATTCTGTTTTTTTTTTAATTTATTTAATTATCTTTCAAGTACATTTTTCTAATACTCCCATCCCATTCTACCCTCCCTGTATTCCCCCCTCCCTCCCATTTCCACCCTTCTTACTTGTTGTCCATGTATCCTTTATATAAGTTCCTCTAAATCCCTCCCCTATTTCCCCTGAAATTCCCTCCCCTCTCCCCTCTGGTCTCTGTCCCCCTGTTCTCTATTTCTAGTGTCTTTGGTTATATTTTGCTTGCTTGTTGGTTTTGCTGTTTAGCTTCCTGTTAAAGGTGAGATCATATGGTATTTGTCCTTCAACACCTGGCTTATTTCACTCAGCATAATGCTTTCCAGTTCCATCCATGTTGTTGCAAAAGGTAGGAGCTCCTTCTTTCTTTCTGCAGCATAAAATTCCATTGTGTATATGTACCATAGTTTTTTGATCCATTCATTTACTGACGGGCACCTAGGTTGCTTCCAACTCTTGGCTATTGTAAATTGTGCTGCTATGAACATTGGGGTGCATAGGTTCTTTGGGATTGGTGTTTTAGGGTTCTTAGGATACAATCCCAGCAGTGGAATTGCTGGGTCAAAAGGCAGGTCCAATTTTAGTTTTCTGAGAAAATTCTGTACTGTTTTCCATAATGGTTGTACTAGTCTGCAATCCCACCAACAGTGGACCAGAGTCCCCTTTTCCCCACACCCTCTCCAACATTTGTTGTTTATTGCTTTGTTTATGATAGCCATTCTGATTGGTGTAAAGTGGTATCTCATTTGGGTTTTAATTTGCATCTCTCTGATAGCAAGTGATATTGAGCATCTCTTCATGTGTCTCTGGATCCTCTGTATGTCCTCCTTGGAGAAGTGTCTGTTCAAGTCCTTTCCCCATTTTTTAATTGGGTTAGTTGTCTTCTTAGAGTGAAGTCGTGTGAGTTCTTTGTATATTTTGGAGATTAAATCTTTGTCTGAGATATCATTGGCAAATATGTTTTCCCATACAGTTGGCTGTCTTTTTATTTTAATGCTGTTTTCTTTAGCCACACAGAAGTGTTTTATTTTGATGAGATCCCATTTGTTTATTCTTTCCTTTATATTCCTTGCTCTAGGGGACATGCCAGTAAAAACGTTGCTGTGTGAAATATCTGAGATTTTCCTGCCAATGTTCTCCTCCAGGACTTTAATGGTGTTATGGCTTACATTTAAGTCTTTTATCCACCTTGAATTTATTTTGTTGTATGGTGTAAGTGGTGCTCAAATTTCATTTTTTTTTTTTGCACGTAGCTGTCCAGATCTCCCAACACCATTTGTTGAAGAGGCTATCTTTACCCCATTTTATGTTACTGCCCCCTTTGTCAAAGATTAATGGACTGTAGAGAGTTGGGTTTATATCTGGGCTCTCTGTTTTGTTCCATTGGTCTATGTGCCTGTTTTTAGGCCAGTACCAGGCTGTTTTGATTACAGTGGCCTTGTAATACAGTTTGATACCAGGTATTGTGATCCCTACTACTTTTTTCTTCTTTCTCAAAATTGCAGCAGCTATTCGGGGTCTTTTATGGTTCCATATAATTTTTGAAGTGTTTGTTCTATATCTGTGAAATATGCTATTGGTACTTTAATAGGTATTACATTGAATCTGTAAATTGCTTTGGGTAGTATGGACATTTTGATGATGTTAATTCTTCCAATCCATGAACACGGTATATGTCTCCATTTGTTTGTGTCTTCCTTGATTTCTTTCTTCAGTGTTGTGTAGTTTTCTGCATACAGGTCTTTTACCTCCTTGGTTAGATTTATTCCCAGATATTTTATTTTTGTTTTTGCTATATCGAATTGGATTTTTTTCTTGATTTCTGCTTCTGCTGATTGATTGTTAGTATACAAAAATGCTTTTGATTTCTGGATATTGACTTTGTAACCCGCTGTTTTGCCAAATTCATTTATTAGTTCAAGCAGTTTTTTGGTAGAGGCTATAGGACTTTCCATGTCACATCCAACAATACATCAAAAAGATCATACACCACGAACAAGTGGGATTCATCCCAGGGAGGCAAGGATGGTTCAATATTCTCAAATCAGTAAATGTAATACACCACATAAACAAAAGCAAAGACAAAAACCACATGATCATATCAATAGATGAGGAAAAAGCTTTTGATAAGGTACAACACCCATTTATGATAAAGGTACTCAGCAAAGTGGGAATAGAGGGAGCATTCCTCAATATAATAAAGGCCATATATGAAAGACCTACAACCAACATCATACTCAATGGGCAAAAACTAAAAGCTTTTCCACTAAGATCAGGAACAAGACAAGGTTGTCCACTTTCACCACTTCTATTTAATATAGTATTGGAAGTTTTAGCCTCAGCGATCAGGCAAGAAAAGGAAATAAAAGGCATTCAAATCAGAAAGGAGGAAACAAAATTGTCATTGTTTGCAAATGACATGTTAGTGCACATGGAAAATCAATTCTGTTTTTAGCAATAATTGATGCATAGTTCCAGGTGTACTTTGTCCATCTTGGTCCCAGGTTTTTGGGAGCACAAAAACCTTCTACTTAAAACCTTAGAAGACTGATATATTGACTCCATTAGTACTACCCATTCTTTGCTAGTCCTTGGTTCCATACTGCTATATAACTTATATGCATAATTTCCCTTCCATCATGATTTTGGGCTCCTCCATGAGGTATGTTCAAAGTCAATGGGATGCTGAGGACTATATAGTTCAAACAGTCTTAAATAAACTAGAATTTTGGGACTTTGCTTTTGAACCTCTGCCTCCACCCTCTCTCCATGAGAAGTTGCCCAATTCGCCTACTGGAGTATAAAAATCATACGGCTCAGTTACCCTCAAGCCCTATTATACAGCTTAGTGTCTACATGTGGATGAGCTCAATTGAGAACAGAACAACTACTCAGTTGGAGCTGAAGACCAAATGGTGGACTTGCCAACTCTGGAGCTAAATAAATGCTTACTGCTTTAAGCCACTGAGTCTTACGGTTTATTTACACACACACACACACACACAGCATATACTATTCCAGTAGATAAACTAATCAAGGATCTGCACATAATGCTTAAGGGAAACATAACTTAGTCTTTTCCTCCTCTTCTAAGATAATTGTTTGTTGCATTAGTTCATTTGCCATATTTTCTAGCAACTTCGGTGGTTACTATGAGTCTCAATTGTGTTTGTGTATGATTGATAACACAGAGCCTTTATAATAATAAAATGAGGTGAAATTAAATTTTCTTACTAGGTGCATCAAAACCCCCGGATCTTTTGAAATCTCAGAAGAGAAAAAAACACAAACATAGAGAGATTTATTGTTCATAAATTATGAATTAGAAAAATATATATTTGTATTGTTTTAGAGATCTCTTTTTAAATATAATGATGCACTTAGGACAATAATTTATCAACCAAATTATTATCTTATAAATAAGTAAAGAATATCATGACAATGTTTCCTTTTCTGGGAATCAAATAGAAAACCTAACATCAAGTGGTAGTGCCAGGAAATACATTTATATTCCATATTGTCCAAATGACTCCATATCTATAAGACTGGAAAAACTAAATTATTTATGAAAGTGTCAATTTTTGTATACTAAAATACCAATTTGGATTACAAATTCATGAGTATGTGACATCTTATTGCAGAGTAAGCAGACACTCTAGTGATTAAGAATTCCCAAAGTAACTATATTTTATATTTATATATTTTAATAGATACTAGCCATTAAAAATTGTATGCCATCAGTTATTTTCATCATCTCCTCAATATGATAGATTATACATACAGACAATAAAAATTCAAGGGGAAACTTCCATTCTTTCTCACTATATGTATTAAATTAATGAGAGCTATTGATATAATTTAACTTAAATTTGTGCATATACAATTATATGTATATATGGAATTCTCCAGCATTAGATTTTTAGCAACTATTGGCACATAAGAACTTTTTACATTTAATTATCTGTGCTTAGGATTTTATCCTTTCTACTTAAACCACATAGTCATTAGTTTGATTTTCTAGTCATGTTAACTAAGGTATAACTAAATAAGGTATATTTTTAAAATGTTAACATCGGAAATTGTCTTAGAATTTTTCATATTTTGAAAAGTTCTGAATGTGAAAGAATAAAGTACACACACATTTTTATTTTTCTAGTATAGTTAGCATTATGAGTTTTGCTGCTTTAAACCATCATACATTTATTCATTTTTATTTAACCAAATATATAATTATCAAAGATATATTACATACTATACCTGTTATTCTTAGATATGTAATATATATGTACACACATGTGTATATTATATATCTTATATATAATTGTATTTATATAATCGTGACAAGAATTATTTTATTCAACTTTGATTTATTCAACTTTAATACAACTAGTTTTAAGTACATAACTGGAATCATCTGTAATTGGATTGTATATATTTGGTTAGTAATGTGACACTGACTGCATGAGGTTGTGCTCAGACACACCCCAACAATATCAGAAAGTTCCAAACTATTTGGTTGAATTTTCCGAAGTTAGTAATGCAAGCATGCTCCTTTGAGAAATCAGCCCACAAAAAAAAAAAAAAATGAAAGAGAAAGAGAAAATAGTGAATTCACAATTATATTACTAGCCTCTTTGGATTTTACTCATTTGGATTATTTTAACTAGTTTGTAATTACCCCAACACATTTAGCTTTTTCTAGCTACACAAACAAGAGAAGTCCTTGTGTGCACGAGTTATTTGCTGTTGGATTTTTGTAGAGCAATTTATGCACCACACAAAGCTAGTAGTAGACAATTTTGTAGAGGGTTTGTTTTTTTTTTTTTTGTAGAGGTGAAAAAGCTGGATTTGTTTCTTTGTTCTCTTTTTATTTATTTTCAACACAGAGAAGAGTCCTTTAAAATTATATATTTCAGTTTCAACAACTACCAATAATGGTTATTAATCCTTTAAAACACTTTATTATTCTTTTAGTCTCTCATTTCCTTTTGATGGAACACTTTGACAATATTTCAAATAAGAGTGTACAGATATAAATTTGGTGTTAACTCCTCTGATTTTCATTTTCTGTGTAATAAAAATTTAGTATTTTTTAAAAAACATAATATGTGATCTTCCTGGACCTTTTTAGGTCTTAATATCATTTCAGTGAAGGTATTTTGCTTATATGTTTCTGTCAGGCAATGCAGTATAACTACTTAATGGAATTCCTGGTGTACTGGACTCTCTGATCACTCTTGTCAAGCAAGGCAAGTCAGAGATCCCCTGGGCTTTATTTCAGGCCCAGAAACCTTAGAATTTGAATTTTACCTGTAATGCAGTACAGTGAATAGAGATGATCCTCTGTTTTCCCATATTAAAAAAAAAAAAAAATGGAACCGAAAATACCTACCCACATGGATTTATTAAGTGTAAGTGGACTAATACTTATGGAAATATAAATTTAATGTTTGCTTTGTAATCCAAGTTTACTTCTCTTCCATACTTCACTTTAAAAACAAAGTTTTTTACAGTCTGTTCTAATGAAGACAGACAAAGCCATCCTGGATTCCCTCAAGAGGACTGTCAGCTACCCAGATTCTGAAGACAAGAGAGCAATGTAGTGCTCAAATGTTCTGGACGCTGAAGCCGTGACATAGGTGGACCATCTTACTCTGTTTTCCCCACCAACTGCATTTCTAAACTCTCACAACAGAGCACTTTTCTATAAATCTTTTCACCCTATGCATCTGTTATTTAGGTTTACTTTATATAAATTTATGTACTAATTTATTGAAATAAAACCTTGACAGGTCTCTCTCCAAAAGTAATTTTAAAATGAATGTAGATTGTATCTACAAAAATGCCGAGCCTCAGACATAAGGGAATTTTGCTTTTATCTTAGCAAAGTTCCTGACGTGTATATTAAATTTTAAATAAAATTATTGGGAGGATAAATTATATTATTAATCATTAGGATATGATGACAAACTAAGAGTTGTTTTCACTTCTGGTCACTTATTTGCCTGAACAATCCTCATATTAGTCCTTGAAGAAAAAAGCATTAGGTCACCTATTTATATATATAGGTCACACACACACACACACACACACATATATATATAAATGTCACCTATAATATATACCACATATATATTAAATATACATTTAATATATAATACTTTTATATTATATATAAAATATTTATGTATTTGTTTTCTTTTCCTGACATTGGAACCTTAGAAAGATAAACAAGTAGTTAATTATATTTTGCACCTTCTAAATAGATTCAAAGCAAACCACACAAAATTCAAACCCACCAGGATTATATTAAAACGGGGCTAGAAATCTATTCTGCAGTTTCAATACATAAAGTTAGCTTTGCCTGAATATAGACTATAAACATTGTTGAGAATTTTATTAATAATGACCAGCACATTGTATGCATATCCTCAGAGTATGCTTGAAATGCAAGTCAGTGTTTGTGCAGAGAACTGGTCAAAGAAGCAATTTATCTGTCCTCATTAAGTTGACAAAAACTGACAAACGCGTTATTGTATATATTTATGTTTACCTAGTATATCCTAGCTATTTTTGTTATATCTATTAATAAAGAACACTATTTAGAGTTAGATTCCAAATATTGCAAAGCATAACAATGAGAAATGTGTGAGTCATTTGTAATGAGTGATGCTCTACATAAGTGATGATCATGTTAACAGAGTGTGCACTTGAAATTGTTTTCCCAGAATTGGGAATAAGTTTTTGCTGATACGTCCATATTTTATCAGCCTGGCTCTTTCATTAAAGGGTACATTAATGGTAGCTTCTGGAATGGAGCAAAACTCCCTTTCTGTTCAAGGTTAAAATTCACAACTGTGATTTCATTAACATCAGAATTTTATGATGCAAGCTAACACAATTGAGGACAATGTTATCAGCTGAGACATTAAGAATAACAGAGAAGAGGAAAATTAAATGTCCACTAATGGGGAGATAGCTTTGTTAAGAATATAAAGGTGAGAATTGGAATAAGTTTTATAAGATCATCCGTGTATTTAATCAGTTCATTTTAACACATTAGGAAACAGACCCGCCCCCCGTCCAAGAAAATACGTCTCCTGTTAGAGTATATACATCCCATAGAGAGTAAAAGCAGAGGCAAGGAAAACTAAAACTCAATTGTCTTCATTAGTGTTTTATTTTCTGTTCTAAAACAATTTACTTTCAGAGACCACAGAATAATAATAAGGTGATTTATTGTATAATAGACTTCCTTAAGCCACTCATTTTTTAGTTTTAGCCTCATTTCTCAGGGATTAAAGAAAAAGGGAAGGGAAGCAGTGTGTTAGAGGGGAAAGAAATCCTAATTATGCACCTAAATAGACAGAGGTGAAGAAGAGAGAGATGACCCAGTGAAAGGATATCACTATCTTTGTGCCCCACGTGCTTATACAGGATACATTATACAATCCTCAACGAAGTGTAAGAGGTGCTCTTTTCCAACTTCTAGTTGAGAAAATGGCAGCTTTTTCAAGGTCACGCAATAGGGAAGCCATGGATTTGGGCTCGCAGTAAATGAGAAGGTGTATTTGTATATATTATACCTAAATTTCATGTCAGCTCCATAAGAGAAGTTCGACAGCTTGCCTAAGGTGTCAGGGAAAGTAAGCAAGTGAACTCGAATTTATACCTGGAAGAGCCTAACATCTGTTGTTGCTCTGGTTTCTAGCTCACGACTGAGTTTCACTGTTAGTTGGCTCTTTGCTGCTTCCAACATGCCTTTCTCTGAAGGGTGGCAAAGTTATTCCCGCTTTGAGAGCTGTATGAATAATTCAGAAAACACATGCAAAAATGGGGTTTGAAAAAATAATATCAATACATTTCCCTTGGGTGTACACGACACTGAAATGTATGTGAAAAAAAGTTCTATTCGAGTCGGCATATGTTGAAGCGCCCAGTTTTCTGCTGATCCCAGAACAAAATCAGACTTTTAAAATTATGTCCTTGGTAGTGTCAAATACATAAGCAATTAAAGTAGGTTTAAAAACCTCAAATGCACAGTTTTTGTGTAGCCTTCTGTTTCTAGAAAACATGCAGCATAGTTTTCCAAGGTTTTCCATGGAATGTATTTTTAAAAGCTTTTTACTTTTTTCCAAGAATATGCAGAATCACCTGGTAAACATTAAATTCTGCCTTTCAGTTACCATAAAATGTTAATTTTCTTATTATGAATAAATAATTAATTTGCTTCTAAATTAATTTTAATCTCTACTGTTGTATGTAAAATCATTGCTGTTTCTTTGCATTTCACACCATTCTCATTTCACTCTTATACTATTAATTAAGACATCAGTTTTTTTATAAGGTCTTAGCAAGTAAAGAATTTTTTTAATGACTGAGGATATTTTCTTTCTGTATATTGTTTCCAAAGAACATCATTTTTTATTAAAGCTGTGTTATACCTAATATGCTAATATGTACAAATACTTACATAAAAGATGATTCCTTGTTTGTAAGAAGACAGTAATGTGCTAAAGTAATAGACAAAATATGATATGTGTACTGTTCCATGATAATAAAAACACATATTGCTACTAATCTTTTTTGCTATGAAATTTTTTAAAATGCTGAATGAAATATAATTTATTCAAATAGCTCTGTCTTATAATTGATATATGTGGCATTGAATTATTACAGAACTTCATCTCCAGTAACAAACCATTTTACTGTTTCTTTGCTTTTATGGACATATTTTTTTTTTGAATATCATATTAATACTGGCCCTGTGAGTTACATTTTTTTTTCTTCTTACTGTAACTATATAATTCGAGTCTTTACTGTAGTTAATGATCATATTTACCACATCCAACATTTTTTTAGATACCCACTTTGTCAGATAAAATACTTCAGAAATTATTATTAAAGGAAATATATTTCATTATAATTTCCACCAAGTTATCTTCCTATTTGCTTTGAAGACTTTGTTGTCACAAGGCATGGTATTTGTGGTCTTCCTGCAAGAGCATCTCCATGCTGGAATATGAAAGCCCGTGAATTTGGGTATTCTGAAGCAGGGATAAAGAAGTAGCCCTCAATTTACTGACTTGTAGGAAGGAAAGATGAGATCAGAGAGCTTCCAGAAGATGATCTGTGGACAGTGGCAATCAACCCCTGGTGAACCTACAGTTGCCAATGTTAGCATTAGAGGGAATCCCTCCAGAATGTTTGACTCGTCATATTGTGCTCTAAATAAATGTTGTTCCTCTCTCTCCCTCCCCTCTCTCCCATTCCCTCCCTTCCTCTCTCTCTCTAAAATCAATAAACTAAAAAAATAAATAAATAAATAAAGTAAATGCTTTAATCCTGATGTCTCAAGCAGGCCTCCCTTGTTCTTGATTTATTGTTTTAGAAATCCAGCAAAAGAACCACTTTTATTTTGTGGTTGCTACTGCAGACTACAGAGCTTCTTTGACTACTTATAATGTTACCAACTTAATTAAGTTGTTGGAGCAACAACTTAATCCAAATGCCTGGTAACTTCACTGAATTTTGGAACCAAGTTGACTTTGGCCAAACCCAAAGGGACATATTTAAAATATTATCCAATTCGGTGTCCAGCATTACTTGAGATCAACTACAGGCTTACATTCTCCTAGGTGACACTGTAAGAATTACTCCAGGGCCCTTCAAGTGTTCAGTGGCATCAGCGGAGACAGCCTGACTGCCCTGACCCCTGCATGCCTGATGGTCCAGCCCAAGCAGGCCACACTCTCTGCAGTGGACACACTCTCTACAAGTGGACACACTCTCTCCAGTGGATACACTCTCTCCATTGGACCCAGAATAGAGAATAGTCCTCTCTCTATTTTCTAGTTTCTAACTGAAATGTTCCAGGCATCACTGTTATATGTCAACTTTAAATTAAAATTGGACCATTCTTATGAATGAAGACAATTTATTATCACTATCTCAAAATAGATGTTTGGTTGATATCAAATATACAAATAAACTAAGAAATAAATTACTAGGGTTGCTGTCCCACTGTCCTTAACCAATAAAAGATTATGCATGTAAATCTATGAATTAAAGATAACTTTCTCAATTATGGCTTTGTTAACTTATACAGAACATTATGAAACAAATCAGCAAATAGTTGTCTTTCTTCCTTATACTGTCAGAACATTCTTTTACAAAATAAAATAAGAATGCATTGGCTAAAGCATACATTCCATATATGTTATGTGTTAAGATGCCTGGAATATTGAGTCTTCTTTCCTATATGATTTTTTCAAGATTTTATTTATTTATTTTTATTTTTAATTTAATTTTATTTTTTAAAGATTTTATTTATTTATTTATCTTTAGAGGGGAAGGAGAGAGGGAGAGAAACATCAATGTATAGTTGCCTTTCATGCGTCCCCTGCTGGGAGTTGGCCTGCAGGGAACCGGCCTGCAACCCAGGCACGTGCCCTGACTGGGAATCGAACCGCAATCCTCTGGTTCACAGGCCTGCACTCAATCCACTGAGCTACACCAGCCAGGGCCTATTTATTTATTTTTAGAGAGGAAGGGAAGGAGAGAAATATCAATGTATGGTTGCCTCTCGTGCGTCCCCTGCCGGGAACTGGCCTGCCACCCAGGCATGTGCCCTGACTGGGAATCGAAACAGCGATCCTGTGGTTTGCAGGCCCATGCTCAATCCACTGAACTACACCAGCCAGGGAAATCTTTCCTCTATGATTCTGAATACTTTGAATGGTACTTTTTAAATGTATTTTTACAAAAGAGGTTAGTAGATTAGGTTTCTAATGTAATTTTCTCTGTCCAAATCAATTACTTTTTTGATAACTTACTTCTTTAGCATCATAACTAGAGCTAACCAACAGTGTTATCAGTGTGCTTTGACATTTGCATTTGCATAGTTGAAATCTAATTTTAAACAAAGTCACCTAAGTTTTGGAACTATACACTTTGACTAACACCAAGTCATGATTTACATTCCATAATGCATGGCTGAGTAATGACAGAAATAGTGTGTACATCCAGTGAAATGGCAAACTCAGAAAGGTGTGCATTAATGAGAATTTTCATCATGATGCAATTATTTTACAGTGTTTCAACCTAATGCCTAGCTTTACAAGGATTTTTGACAGAGGTTTAAATTCCTCTGATGCAATTCTATAAGAACTCAGGATTGATTTTTAAAATTATTGGGGTAACATTCGTTAATAAGATCATAGGAGTTTCAAGTGAACATTTCTATGATTCATAATCTATATGGTGTATTGTGTGAGCACCACCCAAAGTCAAACCATCTTCTATCACCACATATTTGGAGCTTTTTACCCCTTGGCCCCACCTCCTTTCCCTCTGGGAACAACCATACTGTTGTCTGTATCTAAGAGTTTCAGTCTTATATCCCACATATGTGTGAAATCATATGGTTCTTAGCTTTCTCTGACTGACGTATTTTGCTTAGCATAATATTCTCAAGGTCCATCAATAATGTAACTTGCAGTATTCATCTTTTCTTATGTCTGCGTAGTATTTCATAGTACATATGTGCCACATCTTTATCTGACCCTGTACTGGAGGGCACTTTGGTTGTCTCCATGTCTTGGCCGCCACTAATAATGCTTCAATAAACAGAACATAAAAGAGCACATACCCTGGCTAATAGGCGATTTTGAGATTTGGGGGTAGATGCACAGAAGAAGGGTTGCTGAATCATATGGTAACTCTATTTTTAATTTTCTGAGGAGACTCCATACTGTTTTCCATAGTGGCTGTAACAGTGTCTAATTTCACCAGCAGTGAGTAAGGAAAGAACCCTAGATTAGTAAAATGGGATTTAAACCACTGGAAACAGAGGCCTTTCTAAACATGTATGCACTGGCTTTGCATTCTGCATTTTCTGTTTTAATTGAAAAAAATATCAGAAGTAACTTTTGCTAGATTACCCTTATTCTCATTTTAAACTAACATTGGCAGATATGATGAGAGACAAGCTTGTGATACTAACTTCCTTAATGGTGTGAAAAAGTAGGGAAAAAGAATGTGATATGTATGTAATTTTATTCCTGAAGTCTCTAAATTAACAATAAATATGCTCTACTGGGTGGCGGGCCTCAGTGGATTAGACACCGGCCTGCAAACCAAAAGGTCTCCGTTTTGGTTCCCAGTCAAGGCTTATGCCTGGGTTGCAGGCTGGGTCTCCAGCTGGAGACGCGTGAGAGGCAGCCACACACGGATGTTTCTCTCCCTCTCTTTCTCCCCTCCTTCTTCTTTTTCTAAAAATAAATAACTAAATCAGTAAATATGATTATTTAAGTAACTTTTATATTTTACCTCAAAAGTATGAAATAGTATACATTTTAAGGGCAGTTGGAATCGTCCGTATGTGTTTTATATATATTGGTTTCAGAAATATAGCATGAAGGAGAGAGGATGAGAGAAACATCAATTTGTTGTTGCAATTATTTATGCATTCAATGATTGATTCTCGTGTGTGTCCTGACCAGGGATTGAACCCAGAACCTTGGCATATTGAGACCACGCTCTAACCAGCTGAGCTACTGAGAAAGGGCTCGTCTACATTTTTAATCTCTAATGCATATATTTCCAAGGATGTGCTCCTAGAAGACACAACACAATCTAAAGTTCCTTTTCTATTTTCTGGCTAACATTTTTTTGAGTAGCAAACACGAGTGCCTTAAGCAGTGTGAGTATAACTGATTGTTACTAAGTGCACACCTTTGACTTCCCCATAGGCTCAAATAGTCACAGAAGTCACTGCCTTTCAATCTTCTGAAACTAATTATTTGCTTAAGGATAGCTGGGCCTCAGTCAGTAACAAAGATCATGCCTTGTAACCCTGTATCTGGAAGAAATTTTCAGAATTCTGGTGACATCTTATTCTCAAACTCCCCCTTCATCCACCCCCTCATGTTTCCAGGTAAATGTACCCAAACTAAAAGTCACCTAATAATAGGCCACCCCACTGGCAGTCCAGTAAATAACCTGTGGAAGTTTCATGTCTCTGATCTCCAGAGCAGAACTAGGAAGGAAGTACTGAGATTTTTGTCCTCTGGTTATTGTTTTAAAACAGGTCACTTGTCCTTATCATGAATGAATTGTGCTTTTTAAAAATCTTTCCCTGTTCTCATCTGTAGGTATCGTTGCCTCCTCAGGGAGTTACAGAGACACATACTTGTCACAGCACCATTTATCCCTGGATCTGTAGCCACTCAGGTGAACGTGGACAGAATTATTATAGACTTTTGCAGTGATATCAATAGATAGCAAAATATTGTGACATATATTTTAACTATTATCATTTCACTGCCTAGAGGGAGAAATATAGAAAAAATATTCATTTGGAGGGCAGGTCAGTGATTAATAGCAAAAATAACTTGTGCAGAGTAAAACACAGAGAGAATTAGGTTATAGTAACAGTGTAACAAGAATTATCAGCTTTTATGAGTATTATATATGTGAAAATGTTGGCATGTATACATAAGATCACAAAGTCACTTTGTGTCTTTAATAGTATTTGTTATTATTAATAATCAGAGTAGCAATTTTAGCTGAATAATATGTTAGGCATTATATTATGCAATTTACACATATATTTTCTCATTTAAAAATAATAATCTAATGAAGTTTTTATGTTCATTTTAAAGAACTAACACATAAAACAGCATTGACAAATTGTCGAGTACTAGAGCTGGAACGTGGTACCGTATCTCTTTATCTGTAAGAAAAGTTTCCTTCCCAGTCTTCCTTACTTGCCCAATGATCTGGTTGGCCTGCCAAAACATCACTCACCTCATCACTCAATGAGTATCAACAAACTATCAATCAAGGAGAATTTATTTCAAATGACAATAAAGGACAATTAATATTCCCATGATTTTAAGAGATCATACTTATTCCTTGCAGTTACATTCCAAAATGACTGGCTAAAAAAATAGATGAAAAAAAGAATCAGCGGAATGCATTTCACCTTTTCATTTTTCTGCTCTATGTCTTATTTCAAATCTGAGGAAAGTAGAAAGGGCTGTATTTTACTGGCTCCAGAAAAGCTCAAACTCTAATAATGTGCAGCTTTGATAATATATATGAACTGGTATTTGATGACCAAACGTGATTGGAATTTCTAGAATGGCACTAATGGAAGGTCTTAGAGAGAAAAGGTCATGTGACATTCGAACCCAGCTTTTCCCAGTGGCTTATCCATAAGGGGTTCACTGTTTCTTAGAGAGTCGGTGCTATTTTAACAGGCCTTTGACTTATTATGTGTGGGCTGTATAGTGCTTAATAAGCAGGGATAGAATTCTCTGTAGCAGCCGTTGATCTGACCTAGGGCATGGGACGGTCCCTCATGATTGAACATGACCTCACCTAAACGGACAGATTTTGTCTGGCAGATAGGTTACATTAAACAAAAGCAGGCTTTGACATCTACTTTATGCTCATTTGAAATAAGCAAAACTTCATTAAACTACCATTTAGCTCATTGAAATGTGGTTTAATTTTCCCTCCTTTTTTTCCAGCCATTACTTCAGATTAGAATGTAGAATTGCAAAGGCAGCTACACTGCACTGAGAAATCCAGAGAGTAACCAAGGTGTGAGATCCAAAGCACCCAATCAGAAGTCCCACATTTTGTTAGTCTTTCTGTAGGGTTTACCCACATTAAGAATTAAGTGGAAAGTACAAAAGGTACTAATTTTTCAGAACACCCACATTCCCTTGAGTCAGACCCCCTTACTTGGTTTCAAACAAAACCTGGATTGAGTTGTTTCCAATACTGTGAATAAAGTTTTAAGTTTCAGAGACCCACATTGGGGTTCTAGCCACATAAATTCAATAGTTCTAATTATACCAAGTATCATATGAAGAGAGACCATTAATTTATAAAACATATGCCATCAACTCTGACTGGGGACAACAACAATGCCAATAAAATCATTGCAAGTTCAAAGATGTAAGAAGACTATTTTAAAAGCTTAAGCTGGAACATTCTGTCTGCGGAAATCTCATTTCTCAGGAAATTCAGGAGTGATTGATTTAAAAACGTTTTGGGCTTGATATCATGAGTAGCGAAGAGTGAAAACATAATAAATATAAGGTAATTAAGCTTGAAGAAAAGAGAATTTCCACATGAGAAATGTTGTGATTTTAAAGGAGAGGGTCTATGCATTGGAAAGGGGACAAATGAGATTTTGGAGGTCAAGCCAGACAGATAAGGAAGCAGAAGACAGACGTCTCGGTGAAATTGGTTTTAAGGAAGGTATTAAAAAAAAGGACACCTGTTTTGGTTTTTAGTAGATCAGAAAGGGTGACTGAACTTCCACTCAAATGACTCAATAACAGCAGAAACAAAACAAGACCTCACTGATTGGGAACCTCATCTCAGAGAGAGTCCAAAACACTGTGAAAGGTAGACTCTTAAAGATATAATTAAAGAATTTGTAAAACAAGTTGAATAGTTGAATTATAATTGGAAATAAAGACTAAGTAGTTAGAGAAATATTAGAAATATTAAGTAGTCAGAGAAGATATGGATGACTTTGAGAAGAAAATGCGAGTAACATCACCAAATATACAACATACGATTACTACTGAATGAGTTCCCAGGTGACCCAGTATGGACAGCATTGGTCCCATCAAGATGGAATGAAGTCTGTTAAGAAACAGAGTCACTTATGTCAACCAAGATGACTGCCACTCAGCCATGACACTTTGGTTCAAGAGAGAAACTACCTAAGTCACAGCAGGTACATATGACAAGGAAATGCACTTAAGTTATCTGCACACGTGGTCAGAACAGACACATCGGGGAAGGAGACACAACTAAAACCTGCACATGATCAGAACAGCCATGCCCACAGAGCAGGACCACCCATAGATAAGCTCCCACAGAAATTCCACACTTGCCAACAAGGATGCCAAGTAGAACAGCCATGTACCACCTATAGGCTCCTAGGCATATTCCCCACCTGGCATCGGGGGTACTGAGATATTTACCAAAAGATAGAGTCTACCACTCTCAAGGTAAAGCTGAGGCAGGCTCCAGACCACTGTTCAGACAGCTCGACACCCCATAGTGTGGCTCCATTCTTTGCTGCTCCATGTCATGCTGATCTCCCTTGGCATCGGATGGCAAGGGTTCTGCCCTGCTGGACTGAGGACTTTGTCTGCCCTGCTGCCCACTTGGCTCTGGAGAGCTTTCCTTGTAAGATGCTGATGACTCCCTTGCCCACTGTGCTGCCTCCCAGACCTGCAGACTGAGATTCTGGGACTCAGGTTCACTATCCTTCATTGACTGTTGTATGTGTTGTATTTCTCTTAGATTGTTAGAGTCTGAGTAGGATATTAATGTATGACAATGTGCTACTCTGAGTGAACCTGCATGAAACAAAAAATGAGTGAGTAGCATTGTTACTGTGTGTGACACTTGTCTATCCCTTGGTGCCGGGCTGCTGAGCAGGCAGCTAGCAGATCAATTGCCCAGCTGATTTATAGGAAAGATGTAACATATGCCCATGACACCCAGTTATTGTAAGTGAGGAAGTATGGCTTGTGTTCTGAGGAAACAGGCACCAAAGACACAAGACACCTTGAAAGAGAACCAGTCTGGATAATAATAAACCCTGTTCATCCTTTAACTGATGAGAAAAATATCCCCTTGATGGAGATATGCAAAGGAAGATATAAAGATACACAATATAACATTCCTTTGACTATTCATTGAATTTTGCAGACTCAGAATTTGTTCACTTGCTTTATCTAACCATGGGCCTCACAAACCAAAGCTAGAGAGCTCATTAAGAAATACAAATATCTGCAGCACTAGGGTACGGTGAAATGAGTCTTTATATCTAGCAGAACTGCTTGCTTTATATGTGGAGAAAAAACGAACTCTGACAGATTATACTGCTAAAAACTCATCTGAGCTTTCCTCAAAGAAAAGGAAGTAAAAGGAAAAAGCCATAGTTCCCTACTGCAGAGAAAGAAAGAATCGAAAGAAATGCTGCTCGAGATATTCAAAAGGCGAAAGGAGAAAATTGGCCAGGGCCTCCAGGTGCTGTGTAGAGAGGTATTGGTCACAAGGAGCCCCGCCCCCGACTCCTTTTTTTGTACTGTGCCCAATAACACAGGAAAGAAAGAGATCTCAAGATCTGGGAACAGGGCCACCATCTCTGTAAATTTTCACACGTTCCCAAAAGGCACATATGCCTCAAATGCCACTTTCTGAGTGAGGAGACAGTCTGTGTAAGTGGATGGCAGGCCTGGCACCCGTTCCCCAGAGAGACACCCACTGCCCAGCCCCAGTGTCTCAGAAAGCGACTTGAGCTCGGCAGGGGCAGGTCAAAAAGTCTAATTTTTAGAATTTACTATTTTTTTTATTTTAATGAGAACTTTAGACTTTGCTATATTTTCAAGTTTTGTACTCCTATTTGGATAAGGAGATTCAATTTTTGGATTGCAATCTCCCCCCCCACCCAACACCATGAGGGGAGTGGCTTAAATTCAAATACAGAGAATGTATGGCTGACTACTATCAGACTCCTTCAATAGCGATTACTTAATCTCATCTATTATTTCATCCACCACTATTTAATTCCACCTCATGATCTCTGGTGAGATATACTGAAGATTGGGAATGTGCATATTTTGTGCTGGGGAGCTGACTGAAAAGAAATATTCAGTTTAAGGTTTCGAAAAGCCTTTAAGGTATTTTAATTAATGACTTGTTCTAAACCAGTACTTCTACAACTTTCATGTATATAAGAATGGCCTGGGGAATCCTGTTAAATATAGAATGAGAAGATCTGGGTTGGGTCTGAAATTCTGCATTTCTGACAAATTCTGCATTTCTAACAAGCCCCGAGGTGATACTGATGCTTCTGATCTGAAATCCTAAGGTTGGTTCTAACCCACTTTGGAACCCTCTGGGGCAGAAGCTGACTTCCCCAAGGGCCACCAGAACCAGCACAGAAGCCAGTTGTCATTCAGGGAGGGGCTCGGTGAAGTTGGGAGCAGGGCTAGCCTGATCAATCACCCCTATCCTCCACTAAAATGAGCCCCTGATCAGAGAATTGTTTAGGTTCGTCAATCAATCAATTGACTCAATCTGAGAGATATTAGGAGAGGATATCTATTTCCCATTTCTCATATTTCTGTGAAAGAGGAATAGATTCCTACCTTGGAATCCAGAATAAAGGTATGAGAAGCACACAGCCAGCTCTACCCTGCTCCCTCCCTCACTGATAGCCAAGGACTGAGAAGGGACATCCTTGTCTACGGGGATCAGAGCACCCCCCACCCCCGTGCCCTTTTGTGAGCCCCTCGCCTGCAGGATGCCTCCTTTCTCCACGGCTTCGGCCACGGAGGATAACCTTTCCATAGTCAGAAAGGCCAGCTTTGGTCCGCTTTGTCAATATTGGGTGGGTCAGTTTTTCTCACCCCGAGGTGAAGCATTTCAAATCCAAGCGGCACATCCCTAAAGCCACGTTGGCCTAGCCGCTCCATCGGTGATAATGATGACATTTTCTCCCTATCTATCTAATTCCTCTGGATTTCTGAGTAAGTTCTAAACTCACGGGGAGAAGATAAAGGTGCTCCTCAGGGTCTGTGCAAAAGACCAAGGGTAAATACAATATTATTGAAAACGGCATTTCAATAATGTTGTGTTTACCATTGGTCTCTGTGCTTCTCTATCACAGGACTGGTTTCTCCTCCCACTCTGCCTGCCACTGGGCTGTGTCATGAGGACTGGACGGAAGGAGAAAGAAAGAAAACAGGCCACACAGAATGACGATTAAAGGAGGAAGGAAAATGATGGCAACTTGTTGAGGTTTCTCTACTTAATTGCTACTTTGTCCATCAGGTCCTAATTTTGGCAAGACACAAGTGTTAAATGGAGCCAGACAGCACGGGGGAAACTTAGAGCAAGGGCCCTGCTGTGGTTCAACTAGCATGAGAAAGCCCTGGTCCACTGAAGAACCTTATCTTCCATGCCAGGGCCCCATCAGTGACCGTGTGCAAGAAATCAATCACATCGGTAAGAAATGAGAATGTTGGGAGGAGCAATTACTTAAATTACAGAGATAAATCTCTACCTCCACCACTAATGTATGTGTAATGAGTCCAGCAATAATCACTTAATTTGCAAAGCAAAAAGAAGACGCTGAGCAAGGAGGGCCCTTGGCTGCATGGCTGGGTTGGTTGAAGCACTTACCTAGGTTGTGGGTTTGATCCCTGGGCAGGGTACATACAGGAGGCAACTGATGGATGTTTCTCTCTGACTTCAATGTCTCTCTCTCTCTTTCTCTCCCTCTCTCCCTTTCCCTAAAATCAATTAAAAAAAACATATCCTAGGGTGAAGATAAAAAAACAGCCAAGGATTGGAGAAAAGAAGCCTATGAGTGTGAGGACTTCATATAAAGGCAAATGGACAAAGACCACAGATCTGAGTAAAGGTATCGACATGTCCCCCAAAATTCCAAACAATGTCCAGGGGTTGCTTGTCCAGCCCTCACACCATGCCCCATCCCTCCCAGAGGAAGGCAGCACAGAAGACATTCCTGATTCTATGTTCTTAGCCACAGCCTGGGCACGGTAATGGCCCTCATATACACAATTGTCATTTGGGGGCAGAGAAAAGAGACTCATTTATATAAATGGAACTATCTATGGAAACCAGCACTTGGAGGGAGCTCAACTATGAATAGACGTTTTTAGCAGGAAAAAAAAAACTGTTATAATGTTATCTGAAATATTTGTTTCCTTACCAGTGGCATGAAGTTCATAAGAAATACCAGGTCAGCTGTGAATAAATAAAAGCTACACTTTTTTATAGTGACCGAATTACAAACTAAACTGAGAATGGAGGTGGAATGGAGATAAGAGACCAAGGACAAAACCCAGGATATTGAATCTCAAACTAAAGGTATTAGAGAAATAGGCAGCAAAGAAAAATGGAAGACAGGAAATTATGAAAGATAAGAATTACTAAGAGATAACGAGAAACATAAATCGTAGAAGTGTTTTTGCCAGCCACACACACATGCACAAAATTTATACCTTTATATATTGCTGTAAAATTTAGGATATGAGTAATAAAGAAAAGATTCTAAGAGAATTTATAAATCAGATTATCAGGATGGTACAGAAAACAAATGGACCTCATAATTCTTATCAGCCATACTGTTGATTAGAAGACAATGGAGCAAGGCCTTTTGAGTTCTGAAGGAAAAGTATTTTCTACCTAGAAATGAAAGACTGACACATTATAAATAATATCTATGTCACAAAAAAGCCATTACTAATTTAAAACTGGGAAATTTATTTCTGGCACATTCTTTCTTGGGAAAGTAGTTGAGTATGAGCCTCAGAAGAAATGAGAAATAAGTCAAGAAAAGATCCTGAAATCCAGTCAATAGTGATTTCAAACCTGGGGATAAGTGAAAAGTTCTAAAATAAGAATTGAACTAGGAAGACAGAGTCCTCTAAGAGATAGGTCATGGGCATGAAGAAAATAATATGTATCCACAACTGACAATATAAATGAGAATTTGGAAGAACATATAATAAAATAATAAATTAAAAGGAATTAATCTGTTTCTATTTTTACTCTATTCCTAATCTATTCTGTTTAATTAATGCATTTATTTTACATTATAATTTATCAATATACAAAGTAATTAATAGAGTAGTCGATATTAATAATAAAATGTACACAACCAAGGGTTAAAATAAAAAGCAAATTAAAATATTGCATGGCGAAATAGTGGCATCTATGAAAGTTCAGAGGGCCAGAGAAGCAGACGCCAAGGACATATTAACCTGCAAAGATTTTATTAGGATAAGTGATTGTGTGAAAAAGTGGGGAGGAAGCTGGACACCTGAGATGGTTTGCTGATAGCAATGAAAATCTGGGTCCCAGTGAAGAAGGTAGGAGGGGGCACCCGAGAGTGCTGGACAGTCTAAGGAAGAAGGTACAGCAAAGCCTTTAGGGGTCATTGATCCTGCGGAGCCATGAGCAGAGTCCCATGTGGCCTAGTGACCTTCCAATGCTGAGCCACATGGTAAGAGCAGCCCCCAGAGTCTGGCCTTTGTACGAATGGCCCTCCAGTACTTACTGTGGGCCATGGCTACTGGTGTCCTTGGTTGGCAGAAACCTTGCTGTTGTTGAAGTTCGGCAAAGATCATTCTCACAGCTACCACAGAAGGTCAGAAAAACCATTTGATTCCCAGAATATTCCATTCTGACTTCCCAGTGTCGATGATGTGGTAATCAAAGAAGAATCGCACCACCAGAATTTGAAATAAAAACATAATATCGTCATAATCAAGACAATCTTCTCAGATGGTTTTAAACATGAGTCAATCTCGACACAAATTGCAAAAGCTAATGTGGTTACAAAATAGCTGTTGTCTTACAGATGCAGAAACAATATTGTAAGTGTCAGAAACTGAGTGGTGGAAGAGGAACAGAAACGAAAATAAAGGAATAGGGCAGTCACAGTCTCTAACAAAGGGAGAAGCCAAGAGATAATTTCTGTAGTTCAAAGAGTAAGAAATGTGGCTTAAATATTTTATTTATTTCAATATGTTTATCAACTGAAAATTAATCTGCATGGTATGATTGTATCTATAGGAAAAGGAATGAGCAGATGAGCACTGATATAAATGGGCTATATTTTCATCTATCAGAGAGATGAATAGTGATGTAAGAAAATTTTCTAGAGTCATGGATATATTCCCCAGAACAGAAAAAAATCAGATTAAAATTCTGATAAAAATCCGATAAAAATTATGAATTTATTACCTCTGATAGTAAGCCTACACATTAGGAAAAATTAGGTTAAGAAAGTTTTGAACTTAATTATTTAGCTTTCTGTATATTACAGCCATTTATCCATATGAATTTGGTTAAAATATTAAGAAAAAAATAAATCATAATTCTATCACTTCTCACAATCATTCTTTTTAAATAATTGACTTATATGGTACATATTGCCTTGCAAAGTTCATTATACTTAATAGTAATTATAATTATTCTCCCACATCTTTACATACTCTTTAAAATTATGATTTTTACTATTTTCATATGTCATCATAAGAATTCACCATGAATTATTCAGCATATATATGGTTTTTAATCTATTTCTAATTGTTATAAATTCTGACAAATCTTATTGCTTTTTCAACATCACAGACATTTCTAATTTAAGAGAGATTGGATAGACAATTTTTCTTCAAATGCATTTATTATTTGTTTCCCCCGTTCCCAATATCAAGTGTGAAAGTATTTGCTTTCTCCTTGCTGCTAGCATTCCATTTTTCTTTCAGTCTTTTCCAGTGGGGGCACGTTGTTATTTTAATTGCATTCCTTTTTGCTTGATTGCAAGTGAAGTTCATTATGTTCCATAAGTTTATTTCAGACTGTCTTTTATATCAGTGAGTATTGTCAGATTATAGCTCTTGATCTTTCCATCAAAATGTCCCTTATCATACATTTTTAACATGTAGACATTTTACATTTATTATGTGGCCAAATCTACCAGGCTTTTTGTTTGTATTTCTTTCATTTCTGCTGCTCCAGGGCATCTGCGAAGCTGAGTCATATGTACCTTACAGGCGTGTGTCCTCAGGCATGTCTTCCCCCTCACCCTGCACGCTGCATGAGGGAAGTAGCACTAACTCAACACTTCGGGGTAGCCCACGATGTGCGTGCCTGTCTGGCAGCGCTCTGTCCATGCAAAACACAGTCAACCTCTCTGGACCCTTACAGTGACGCTTCCTCTGAAATGGGCTCAGAAGTGCAGTCCCAAGGGATTATTGTTCTAGAGGCACTTACTGAAGTTTCTAAGCATTTGCTCTAAATGGTAGCTGTATATAATATATATATTCTTTCTGTTTCTCCTATACACATCTCCTACCTTCAATACGCATTCATTCCACCCTGTGGCTATTATACAGTTGGTAAAACAACTCTTTACTTTTATATTCTGGTGAATTGGTAACCCCTTTGCCAAATCAGGGTTCTGAACTCTCAAAAACTTAAACAAGCTGTAAAAGTAACACAAAACAAAAAACGTTAAAGAAAAAAATCAGTGAGAAGTTACTTGACAATAGTTACCCGAATGATAAGTACCTGACAACAGATATAAAATGACTTGTATGAAAACCATAGATTTAGTCCTGGCTGATGTGGCTCAGTAAATTGAGTGCTGGTCTACAAAACAAAGGGTCCCTGGTTCGATTCCCAGTCGGGGCACATGCCTGGGTTGTAGGCCAGGTCCCCCGTAACGGGAATGTAAGAAGCAAGCACACATTGATGTTTCTCCCCTTATCTTTCTCCTTCCCATCCTCTCTCTAAAAATAAATAAAATCTTTAAAAAAAAACTATAAATGTAGATAAATAGCTATCCTGAACTTTGTCTTACAAGGACTTAGAAACAATTACACTTAATTGTTTTGATGCAAAGTAAAATTTGGTTAGTCATACTGGAAAAATCAAGAGTTGAACCAAACGTAAGGAGCTCATCTTTTTATTTATTTTTTCTTGTGAGAGAGAGTGTGATAAAATTCAGAACAAAGATAAATCCTCCTTCCACTGCCTTGCACGCATTTCTTTTGGGGAAAGGGTGATCCCCTGCTCAGCAGCCCTGTGTGCCTTTAAAGGTAGAAACTTAACTGTGTCTTTTCTTTTCATCATTATGAAGGCTGTATCAGACACCAAGTATTTACACACCAGGGAGCCAGCGTTTTCGAAAGAAACCTGGAACAGCATCACCTCATCTCTGATGTGTAGAAACAATGAATGCTTTTGCCCTTGGCCTAGGGTGCAGGTGATGCTAACAGACATAGTAACTTTCTTTCTCCATGGAAATGGTTTTCTATCAGACAATGTCATCAGTGGTTGATGTCTGCAATGGCCAACTGCTGGGAATGAATTTTTAAGAGTAAGGACCTCAATGTCATACACACTCAGCTGGGTTGAATGCTTACTTACTGTATTATCCGTGCAGTGGAGGCTCTGGATATTGATATGAGAATGAGTGCAACAATAGGTTTGGGGACAAGCAGAAATGTCTTTCTTTGAAGGGAACTTTCTCTGGCATGACATAAGGGAAGATACTGATGTAGACTAAAGGGAGTAACCCACGTATCTCCTGGCAGGACCTTGTCTGAAACCTAGGGTAAGTTCTGTAACTTCACAAATAGTATATTCTTTATCTTTAAAACAGAAATAATACTACCTGGTAATAATGACACCTAGCCTGTATTTTGCAGTTAGGATCAGAAGCAATGCACATAGTTATTTGTGCTTCCCAATGGCCCACCTTGTAAGAGCATTTGTTTTTAATATGATTATCATCATAATTATTATACACTTTGTATTGGTAGACAGTCCTAAACATTCCACACATTACTTTCACTTTCCACCTGGCAAATATAAAAAAGTGTCCTCATTTTCAGAGTCATTTTTAGTCATTGTGTTTTCTTATTTTTTGAAGAAACAATGATATACACAATGCAACATACAGAAGAACATTACAGAATTGTAAAAAAATAAAGGAGTATTACACTGAATCAAAATCTCTGTGAAACATTATCTACAGTCATTTTTTTCAAGAGAGATTCATTCTGTAATTTTTTTCTGTTATTTAAACAAGGGATATACCTATTTTAAAATAATCATATTTCTAGAAGCTTGATCTTAGCAAAGTTTCTAAAAAACCACTCTATTTTGAAAATCACAGATGTATCAATACTGGGAGTGGCCAGAACACCAAATGAAGTTTATCTCCTCAGGCCAGATTTCCCCTTCAACTACAACATGCTTTCTGTAAATTTCCTTTAGACAAAAAGATGTCCTTGAAAAAGTTTTGTTTCTTCTATGTGTTATCTTTAGTGCCATCAGCCAACTTTTGAGGGGTTTGCTTTGCCTCTTTGAGGAATAAAACTGTTCTGATCTGGGTACCACTGCTGTGACTTCTACTGTCCTGGCTGAATGTGGTTGAGCTATGGCTGACGTCAGGGGGTGTAGGTACATCACTCTGGAGATGGAGATAAAAGACTTTATGTAACCGGTGGCCTAGCATCAAAAACCGACAAGAGTAAATGCTAATTGAGTGTTTTCTATGCATCTGACATAATTCTAAATATTTACATGCATAATTCATATAGTTTTCACAGTGAGCTTATAATGGAAGTGTTATTGTTATCCCCTTTTATAGATGATGAAATTAAAAACAGAACAATTAACATATTCACAATAGGTATAAAAACAATGAGTCACTATGTCTTTTTCCTACTTACTGGCCATTTTTTTACCATATTTGGGGCAAATATTTTCCTTCATTTTGTTATTTGTTCTTTCGTTTTTAATTTAGAACTTTACATGCATATGTTTCAAATTTCCTTTCACATTAATTTATTTAGAAAGTGATCTGAATTCTAGAAAAATATTTTATTCTGATTCATTGTTTTAAAAGTATTGGTTATCTATTTATAAGAGATGCTTAGGTCTGCAAGGTTTAAACTGATAGCATAATAATTGGAGTGCATTTTAGTCCCTCAAGTGGCTGCTACAAAACTCAATAAATCAAAGTACATGCTCATTTTGGGTGGCAAAAGGACACAACATATTGGATAAATCAAACACTTATTTCTCCCTAGGGCTGTGCACCTGAAATTCTGGTGAACGTACTCATCATTTGGAAACTTGTTGCAGTACAGATCCATTTTAGTCGGTGGAGGACCCTGAGATGATGCCTTTCTGACCAGCTTACAGATCCTGCTGATGCTACTGGTCTCCAAATACACTTCGAGTAGCATGCTTTAGCAGGCTTTCAATTTCCACTTAAGTGGATGCTTGACTCTTTTTTCAATGACATGTTTGTGTTGCAATAGGAAAATACGGCCAGGTTAGTTATCGTATAAGTGACTTCCCTTGCATTGTCTTACCTCTTCTTCAAAATGGTATCAATCCACTGGCCACTTTACAAATTCACAAGATGGATTCCAAATTAAACTAGGCAAATCACGGCAGCAAGCAAACGCAGGAATGCCACTGTGGGTGCTAGTGAAATACCAAAAGAAAACCAGAAAGTGTGGGTTATGAAAAACCCTCAGCGCTTGGACTTTGTGAGCTCATGCATGTGTATGCAAAAAGTTACGTCAAACACCACAAAACTGCACATCCCGTTGGTTACATAAACACCACCACTGCCTATCTAACTCTTGAATGACAATCAGGCTGCCTCTATCTGATGTTAGAAATGATTATTTCTAGTGGAAACTTCTGAAATCCTACACGCTGCCTAAGCCCTATAAGGGTTGTACTAGAACAAAAGTTGTTTTCATATTCTCAACATTTGACTGAAACCGCCCACCCTCAAATTAGCTTTGACAGCAATTTTGATATTTTAGTTCAGATGTTGCATTTTCTCTGAACCACCCAGATTGCCCAGGTCAAGTTCCAATCAGCAGGACTGGGGCTTCTATGGTCATAAGCATGGGAGAAAGGAAGCGGTAGGAGGAAAAAGGATCTGTCCTGTCATTGTGTTCATAATTAGCCACTTTGAGGAAAGAATTACTGCCTCAGGAAGCCGACTTGAAATTAGTTTCTCACAATGACCTCTTCCTGCACCTGTATTGTCAGCATCTTGGGCTCAGCTGGAGAGCAGAGGGTATTCTGTGCCTGGACCGCTGTCAAAAGCCAGCCACACCTGCAGCCTCACAAGTGATCAGCATTGAAATGGAAATCGTTGGTGTCATAATTAACCTTGAGGAGCCATGATCATTGAAGGCTCAGTTTAAGAGTATATACAAATACACAGTAAACTCCACTGAACTATTCTCAAAGCCACAAATTGAGCTACAGCAATCTGAGGACAAAGACTAAATTAGATATCACTTAAAATTGTACTTCGACAAAAACAGAAATGTCTCATTTCTGCAGCTGATTTATTTCTCTCCTTCTTCCTTTAGGTTAAGACAACTTATACTGTTCAATGAGGGGGGAATGATTTACCTGACCCTACTCTGTAGTTTATAGCAGTAGTTCACTCAAGGCACTCAAATCTCATAGAATGATCTTTAAAACAAGTTGGTGAGCAACTTCCCCGCTGGACTCAGTTGGTCTGCAGAGGGCCTGATTATTTGTATTTCTAAAAATTCTCTGTCATGTTGATGATTCTAACCCTAGACCACACTGAGAGAATTACTGTGAAAGTGTAGTCTAGCGTTTGGTTCATCTACTTTATTTTTAATTTACAAGCTCAACTTTGCTGACTTGAACATGTCTCTTTTGTTGTTGTTGTTGCTTTAGTTTCAAATCTTTCATGTGAAGTCTTCTGACCCTCTTTGGCCAGGTAATTTTGTGTGTCATGTTATTCTTAAAATATAAAGGTGTCAGACTTATCCACATTGTTCAAGTTAGGAAGAAAGTTACCATTCAGCCATTTTCTCTTCATACCCGACATACAGGTTTTAGAAATTTAAAGATAATTTGATGATAACGTAAGTCATTGCTTGAATAAATGGTACACTATAAGTCAGGTAACAAATTTAAGAAAAGTGGTGTCCAAATTAATTGTGGGTAATCACTGAGGAGGGAGACATGGGTAGCCTTTACCCACAGCACCCTAACTGGAACGGGACCTAATCATCAGTAAGAGATTTCTGTAGTACCAGCCAATTTGCCCATCTGACAATCCACATCCTCACTCAGGACCACACCATCAACTCATACCCTCCACCTATGGTCCATACCCCATCCCTTAAAAGAATCCCTTCTGTGCAAGCTCTACTGCAGTTACATCACGGTACACAGAAAAGGAACTTGAAAATAGGATGAATGAAAAATCAGTTTTAGTTATGTTACAGAACAGAGCCCAGGGGGTAAGGATATACTATTACCGAAATGATCACCACCCCCCACTAGGTTTGTTATGTCCACCACCAGAGGAAAGACGTCTCTCAATGCCAGAGATTTGTGAAAAGGAAAGGAAATGTTCATTTAAAGCTATACAGACTTAAAATAGTGACCCCAATGTCTTCATCAAAATCCCAAAGTCCCTTAAAACACTCACAAACACACACACTCCTTCCTTCTCCCTCTGCCCTAATGTGGGGTACTGTACCTTGGGAAAAGTTGAAGTCCATGATTCAAGCTCCCAGTACCATCAGCTGTGTTGCCACCAGGATCTCCAATTAATCCAAAGTCACGTGGCACCTTCTCATGGCCCATTGGTAAAAGTCCTTTCTCCTTTTCTTCCAGGCAAAGTCTCTTCTGCTTCCTAATCCACATGGCCAAAGGGGGCACCTCAAAACCATGGGGTCCTCACTCTTGCCAAAGCTGCAGGGGTCCCCCCATCAAAGCTGTGGGGGTCTCCACTTTGGCAAAGCCAAGGGGGGTGGGGTCGCCACTCTGCCAAAGCCGAGTGGTGTGGTTCTCCCTTAGAAGGCTGTGGGGGGTCCCCACACTGGCCAAAGCTGTGTGGTTCTCCTTAGCATGGCTACCACATCTGGGTTTAAATCCCCACAACAGTCTTCCTCTGTAGCTCTATTTCCGACTCCTCCCATAATTGGCTGCACTTGCCAGCACTCCCATATCCTTCCAGCTTTTCTGGGCTGCCATCATGAGTCTGGGCAGGTGTGGCCCCATGGCGTGGAGCCAATCATCTCCAAGCTCTCACTCGGGCTTGGTTACCAGGGGGAGTTGCCTCCCACTTACATCCTAGGTGGAAGTCACTCCCTTCTCTCTAGCTCAAAGCAAGGCCACAGCTATTTAACTATCTAACATATCTTATAGATATGTTAAATGACCATGCCAGAGGTTAGCTGCAAAGCTGTCACCATGCAAAGCTGTCACCATGCAAAATAGCTCTCAATGGCCCTGCTCCATGTGTCCCTTCCCGCAACTCACATCTGTGTGTGGGGGCAGTGAGGACATGCTATATATATCTTTCTAATATTCCCTGGACACCTTGAGTTCTGGACCCCATTCCAAATTCCTATTTGGGCTCCCCCTGTTGGCTGTACCCTGTTACAGTTATACAGGAGTGCTGACCATATCATGTGTAATGTTAGTGTTTAGCCGGAAGTGATTTTCTTCAAACTAACTTCAAACTATCTGAACTCATCACAGGAGAAGATAAGATTGCAGGAATCAGAGGTTTCATGACATAAATCAAGACTTCAGGGTGAAGTTTCTAATCCTAGTAATTCTGAGACATCTCAAATCTATATATTTCAATGCATAATTGAAAACCTAAAAAAACCAAAGGAAGTATTTGGCTCAATCCTCAGAATTGGGTGTGTTTGCATATTCTAAAACTGAAAGACAGTGTATAGTCATGAATTATATGAAATGTATGACAAAGGTCTGGGATCTGAATTAATAATTAAGCCTCTGCCAGATTTTCAGCAGATTTTATTTTATTTATAACTAAATATTTGGCTGTCTTGAAACATATAAGCAGCCATTACTGTGAACACACTCAAACAGATTTGGGACACGCAGTAAAACATTTTCTCCTGGTCACATCTCTCTTTTTATTTCCCCAACCCCTTCGTATTTTCTATGGCATATCTAATATGATAAAATCGGTATGTGTAACTAGATAGTGGTACAAAGCATGTGATAACATTTAATTTGCTTTGCCTATTTGGGGGCACAGCCTTAAACGAAATGGACTCCTAAAAAATGACAAAGAAGAAGCCTTGAGGCTAATTTTGGCTGCAGAAACTTAAATCTATGAATAAAATATGTGGAAGAAGTCTGGAAGGAAATTCATCTTTGATTCAACACAGTAGCTGGAAGCCCTTCTTTTGAAAGGATTGCAGTTGTGTGAAGGATACAGAGCTTCAGATTTGCTGGATGAAAACACTGGTGATCTCTTACACAACAACGTGGTGATAACGCCACTGAAAGGCACACTTAAAAATGGTTAAGGTGGTGAATTTTATGTTACGTGCTTTGCGCCATGAAAAAAGGAAGAGATTGGAATCCGAGAACTAACATGCTAATTTTGGGATATGTCTGATGCTCCTTTTTGAATATTTTCGTTTTATTTTTCACATAATGACAAAACCTTAAATTGCAAACATTAAATAATCAAACCATGGATGAAAGTGTAAAAGTACAATTCTACCACTATCCAAAAGATGTAGAAGTCTTCTTAAATACATAAATATTGTTATGCCTTTTCTTTCTCAGTAGTATACCTCGGAAAGCATTCATAAATTCTGGCAACAAGAAATTACTGGGTTTTGAGCATCTGCTCTGGGAAAAGCCTGCTTCAATTGTGTGGGTGCTGCAGACGTGAATGAAAACCCTGCCAACGATGGACTTACAAAAACAATGAAGCTCTTTTCTAATCGGATCATTTTAATATATGTCTTTTTAACAAAAAGACTGTCCATTATTTAGTGAGATAGATTCACTTTATTTTATTTAACCTTTCTCCTACTGTTAAATATTTGAAAGAATATCATTTTGGGCTTTTACAAATAATGCCACAATCAACACTTAAAATGTATATTTAAGACCATATAAGAATCTATTTCTATAATAGACATATAGACATATAACAGAATGCAAAGATGTTTCGAGTTGTTCCTTCTTTCTTTCTTTTTTTTCGTTGCATTTTAAATTTTGGAAACTTCACCTCATTGTCCCCAAACGAATTTTGTCAATTTAAACTCTTATATTATACACAACTCCTGATCCCAGCCTTCCCACCCATCCTACTTAAACATGTCATAGAGCCTCATCACTCCACAGAGCTGTCTTTTATTTAGGATAGATTCGGTGGATATCACGCAAGGCAGTAAGTACACTTTCGCAGTAAAATGTCATACTCTGTTGCTTGCTAGTCACAGTGTGGTTTTTGGACAGACAGCATGAGGCTCATCTGGGAGCTTATTAGAAACACAGACACCAGAGTCCCAATCCAGACATGCT
This sequence comes from Sturnira hondurensis, assembly GCF_014824575.4. Taxonomy (NCBI): domain Eukaryota; kingdom Metazoa; phylum Chordata; class Mammalia; order Chiroptera; family Phyllostomidae; genus Sturnira; species Sturnira hondurensis. The sequence continues at coordinate 5,508,277 of NW_028082350.1, read as the reverse complement.
GAATCATAATTTGCATTTTAACAAGATCCCCGGTCGATCCAAATGCACATTAAATTCCGAGAAGCTCTGACTTAGGGTACTCAGGCCTAGATTTTTACCTCGTTGCACTGCATAAATACTTAATGGCTGCAAAACGTGGACAAGTCAATACATCCGACCAGGAGTTTCTACAACTACGACGAAGTGTGCACAATAATACTATGCACTCCATTTGGTTGTTAGGCCATTTCAACAAACTAATATTTATACAGCAGCTAGAAGGACACCTGGCATGAAATAATTGTCCAGTAAATAGTAGCTCCTATTAGGTATTTCAAACATCACATTTACCATACTATTATCCAATTACTGCCTGTTGTGGACATTCATTTTAAGGATAACTAAAATCTAAATTAGTGGAGTTCAACATGATGACACAGGGTTTTGTGCACTGGTATAAAAAAGAGACATTCCCTTTTTCAATGTGCTGTATAAATGAGTTAAAATTTTCTTTACAACTTTCAGTGCTTTAATTCTTTCTCCTGCAATTTATTTCCCAAATATAGTATACACTATGAAATGCTTTTGTATTTATGGCTCTTCAAAAAATATTGGTAAGTGAACATTTAGGTGGTTTGCCAATCCGTGCAAATAAGTCCTTCTAGCGTGTTTCCTAATGTTCTGTGTAAGGACATGTGTGTTTCCCTGGAACCTCTTACAGGATTCAGTTCAAGTCTTTCACATCCCTCATGGGAGAAAATGGCACATTTTAATAAATCTTTTACTGCCTTTCCCTCTTTATGTGGAGGNTATCCAATTACTGCCTGTTGTGGACATTCATTTTAAGGATAACTAAAATCTAAATTAGTGGAGTTCAACATGATGACATAGGGTTTTGTGCACTGGTATAAAAAAGAGACATTCCCTTTTTCAATGTGCTGTATAAATGAGTTAAAATTTTCTTTACAACTTTCAGTGCTTTAATTCTTTCTCCTGCAATTTATTTTCCAAATAGAGTATACACTATGAAATGCTTTTGTATTTATGGCTCTTCAAAAAATATTGGTAAGTAAACATTTAGGTGGTTTGCCAATCCGTGCAAATAAGTCCTTCTAGCGTGTTTCCTAATGTTCTGTGTCAGGACATGTGTGTTTCCCTGGAACCTCTTACAGGATTCAGTTCAAGTCTTTCACATCCCTCATGGGAGAAAATGGCACATTTTAATAAATCTTTTACTGCCTCTCCCTCTTTATGTGGAGGTCAAATTCCCTTTGGCTCAGTCTCACTTCATTACTTTTAGCTCCGCTAAGTTGTTGTTTTATCAGTCTGTTGAGAGAGTAAAAAATTGAGTATGCATTTATTTATTATTTTCATTGACTGAACACTTTCAGCACCTCTGGGTACGCGTGAACGAGAATCCGGAATAAAGTGCTATAGCCCTCACAAGCGTTGTGTTTACTCATAGCATGAAATATTTCATCTCTGGGGACCACCGGGGCCTAGAAGGTATTTTATTCGTGGATGATAAGCATCTTCCCCTTTTGGCTTCAGGAAAGTTCTTAAATCTCATAAGCATTTCAGTGCTGTATTCTTAAAATTAACGTACTTGTGTTAATAATTGGGAATTTCCCATGGGGGGATAAAGACACTGTAAGTGCTAATTCATGGAAAATAGACGGTTAGGAAAAGGGGAAGCCTTTTGAAAGCCTTTCTGATTATAAACGTCTGTCTTGTGGTTTCCAATCTCAGTTTCAGTGCCCCTTCTTCACCCTTGACTTTCATTCTGTTGGAAACATTGATCCCTCAGGTCCCAGTGCTTCTGCAAGTGGCCTGAAGTGACAATTCAAAAGATCCCCCTATTTTTCTGAAATAGGTAATTTTACGTAAAGTGATCACCCCATTTGTCTAAGGTAGTGAGGAATTCATCTGAAGCTATATTAAGTGTTATAGGTAACCACCGACATAAATGAAACTTCAAGGCTTCCTTCAATATGCTTATTGTCTTCACACCTGTAAGAAAATGATTTGTCCTGAGTTCTGTCTGCATCAGATTGCACTTCCCCTCAAGATGTTAAAAGCCACAAGACAATATCAATCCCACCTTAACAATGAGGGAAAAAGCCAGATATATTATAAAGTCAAAATGCAAAGGATGCATTTGCAAAATGCAAGATTCAAATCTCTTTTAGGAAAGACAAGAGTGGTCACCATAAAAGCAGGGAAGAAAAAAATGAAAAAGGCAGTTATCAAAATTTAAAGGCCAAGTATGGGATAATGTGATCATTTAGATGATGTTTTAAATTGTGCCTGTGGCCCTGTGGCCACAGATACAACAGTGTCCTCAACTACTTGTTACATCTTTTCCAGGTGTGTGTGAGAGAGTTTGGTTTCAGGGCAGGAGACAGGGGAGAGCTTTCCTGAGTGGTGCAGGCGTGTAAATGGTGATTGACTTGCCGCATGGGTGTAAATCACCACACCGTACCCTTCCTCCATACAAACAAAAACTATCTGCCGTCAGGGTGAGGGTAGACACCAAGCCTCTCACTTTTAGTCCCTTTAAAACTCTGGCTACCACTATGCCACTGGGGGAGCTCATTAAAAAATAAACAGTTGAACTGATATATAAATGTGGGAGAAGAGACAAATGTGTGATCCAGGAGAACTCTGTGAGTTTGCTAGGGCTGCCCTAACAAAGGACCACGGCCCTGGCTGGTGTAGCTCAGTGGATTGAGCACAGACTGCGAATCAAGGGGTCGCCAGTCGATTCTTGGTCAGGGCACGTGTCTGGGTTGTAGACCAGGTTCCCCAGTGGGGGCTACATGAGAGGCAACCACACATTGATGTTACACTTCCTCTCTTTCTCGATCCCTCCCCGCTCTCTAAAAATAGATAACTAAAATTAAAAAAAAAAAAAAACACAATGAACTAGGTATCTTAAAACAGCAGAAATTTATTTTGGCCCTGGCTGGTGTAGCTCAGTGGATTGAGCACGGGCCTGTGAAGCAAAGGGTCGCAGGTTCAGTTCCCAGTCAGGGCACATGCCTGGGTTGCAGGCCAGGTTCCCAGCGGGGGACACGTGAGAGGCAACCACACATTGATGCTTCTCTCCCACTCTTTCTCCTTCCTGTCCCCTCTCTCTAAAAATAAATAAATTTTTAAAAAAAGAAATTTATTTTGTTCTCAATCTCAGTCTCTTCCACAGTCAAATTTTTGGAAGGACCATGAGTTTTATGAAGACTCCAAGAAAAAGTCTATCCTTGCTTCTTTCTAGTTTCTGGTCATTGCCAGTATTCAGGATTCCTTGCTTGTAAATGCATCATTCTGACCTCTGCCTCCATCGTCACACGTCTGTCTTCCCTCTATATGTCTCTGTCCATGTGTCTGTTCTCCTATAAGGGATTTAGTCATATTGGATCAAGAGTCCACCTTACCCTCCTCTAGTATGACCTCACCTTCATTTAATTATATCTGCAATGGCCCTATTTCTAAATAAGGTCACATTCTGAGAAAGACATGAATTTGAAGGGGTCACTAACTCTACCCAGCATAATTCCCAAATAATTTATGTAAAATATTCTCTCTTCAAAGAAGCAAAGCATAATTCCCACTCCTTATATATAAGCTGTACATAGAAACTTCCTTACAAGAGCACAGTGTGGTGTGCAGGTGGGCGAGAGGGGTAGTTAATTTTATAGTTGAGAAACTTGGCAAATACCACCTCAGCTAGGTGCTCGAGGAAAGTCAACATTGACAGTGATAAGTGAGGAGCACTGGTTGTGACATGATAGTAACGGCATGTAACCTTAGAGTTCTTCCTCTCAGTCACCTACAACCCCAGCCTACCCGTGAGGACCATTGTCGGACTAAGGCGAATTGAGGAACCTTATACAAAAGAGCTGAGCTGAGCAATACTCTCTAAAACTGTCAAGGTCAAAAACCAATCAAAAATCAAAACCCAGGAAAATCTGAGAAACCATCACAGCCAAGAGTGAAGGAGACCTGCTGACTAAATAGAACGTGATATCCTAGATGGACCCCTGAACCAGAAAAAAAAAAGTCACTGCATAAAAACTTTGGAAAACTGAATGAAGTTAGAATTTTATTTAATAACAGTGTATCGACATTTGTTCATTTATTGGGATACGTGTACCAAAGCGATGTAAGATGACTCGCGATGACCCCAGCCCTTGTACAACCTCCCACCCTTGAGAGCAGAGGGGCAACGTGAATAAGTTGAGCTATCACTTCTGTGTTCGTTATGTTACGTGGTGAAAGGAATATTGCCGAAGTAAATGTATTAATCAGTTCATTTTAAATTAGTCAACAGGTTTGATGTCTATAAACTTGTAACGCACATTTACATTAAAAACAGTTGTGGCCTCAAGGCCACACTCACTGTGGTCTCAGCCAGAGTGTGTACAAACTCCAGGGGGAGTGTGAGGGTGAGGCTTATCTTTTGTGAAAGGGCTTGCACTTTTTAAAGAAAATGATTATTATTCAAACAAATCCCTGGCAGGCATATTTTCAGGCAGTTGGGGAAAGGGAAAAGAAAGAACTGGGACAGGAAGTTGGGTATGCATGACTCTGCCACCCCTGGGATCTCCTTCCCCAGCATTCCTGACACAGAGGCCCTAGGTGCCTCCCCAGAAGCTCCACAGCTTCCTCTCCAAAAAATTAAAAACAAAAAGAATAAAAAAGTTTCAATAAAACATAACACACTAAAAAACAATACATAAATCCTCTAAACAGAAAATTAGAAAGCATTCCTGACAGAACTTGAGAACTTGTAAGTACATGGAGAGACATATTGTATTTGTAGATTGACAGACTCAATTTTGTTGAATGGCTATTTTTTTTCTTAGGATAATTAACCCATTGATTTTCAAATTCATATGGAATTACACAAAAAATAGAAAACCAAAACAATTTGGAAAATAGAAAAACAAACGAGTAGCAAAATCTATGGGATTTTCAGACCCATTATAAAGTTGTAAGAATCAGTGAAATGTGGTTTTGGCTCAAGAAGAGATAAAAATGATGAGATACAAGTTCAGAAATACATTTCGTAACATCCAGGGTCACTTTATTTTTTAAACATTTTACTTATTTATTTTTAGAGAGATGGGGAGGAAGGGAGAAAGAGAGAGAAACACAGATTGATTGCCCTTCCTATTCACCCACACCAACCCCGCAACCAGGCGTGTGCCCTGACCAGGAATCAACCTTTCACTGTACAGGGTGATGTCTGAGTGACGGAGCCACACCAGTCAGGCTGGTCACTTAATTCTTGGTAAAAAAGACAAGATAATTCAGTGGAAATAATTGTTTTGGCAGTGTTAGAAAAAGTGGATCTCTATAGGCAATAATAATAAACTCGGACGCTTTCATTTCATACCATGTGCAAAAATTTTCCTGAAATAGACTAAATTTTATGAGGTAATAGTATAAAACTTCTAGAAGAAGAAATGGGAGAATATTTTTTTACCTTATGTTACACAACGATTTCCTAGATATGATACTAAAATTACAAACAGTAAAGTTGATAACCTGTATCAAAATTCAAACAGCTTTTTGAAGTACACTATTGAAAATGAAAATACAAAGCACAGATGTCATAAAATAATTTCAAAGTATATCTCTTTTAAGAGTTTTTATCCACAATATATAAAGAATTCTGGAACCGAACAATTAAAACACAACCCAATTTTGTACTAATAAAAAATACGAATAGACACCACTAAAAAAGATATCCCAATGCCCATTGGGATATCTAAAAACCCTCATCACCAGCAGCCAAAAGGGAAATGCAAATCCAAACATAATGAGATGCCTCTACATATCCATTGGAATGGCTATAGGAAAATGATCCACAGTATCACGTTCTGGCAGGCTTGCAAAGCGAATTGACTTATCGTACATTGTCGTGGGAATACAAAATGGCGCAGCCATTTTGGGAAACAGCTTGGCCCTTTCTTGTAATACCAAACACGCAAGTACTGGAAGATTCAACAACTCCAAGAAAAAAATGCAGATACATGTCCACACAAAGATATACTTGCTCATATTCATTACAACTCTGGCTGGAACTTTCAAAATATTTTTTGAACATCATTTAGATGTGCTTGTACTTGTCAACGAATTAAGAAATCATGATATACTCATAAAGTGACGTATAACTCTGCGATCAAAAATAATAAATTGCTAATGCATGCAACAATGTGGATGAGTCTTCAAACATAATGATAAAGAAAAGAACACTTAGCATGCACGCACTATGACCCCTCTGGTGTGCTACTCTGATAAATGCAAAACAGTAGTGACAGAGAAGAAACAAACGGTTGTTTTGGCATTCAGGGCATGAGTTCATGGTACTGGAAAAAGGAAAGTACCTTTTTGAGTGCAAAGGTACTTTGAGTACCAAGTATTGAGTACTCAATTGAGTATAAAGAGTGCAGGAGTAATTGCAGTGCAAAGAGGCAGGAGTAAACGTTTTAGGGTGATGAAACGGTTCTGCGTGTTGCTGATGTGGTTATAGAACTCATCAAACTGCTGCGAAAGAGCGTGATTTTTATGTGTGCACGCAGTACTTTAGTAAACTTTCCTTTTAACGTTGAGTTCCATCTATATGTTAACTTCAACAGAAACACCTGGGGACCTTGGTTTGTTAAGCATTGAAATTTCTGAGCTCCAAAAAGACCTACTCAAAAAGAATCTGAGCTCTGGCTGGTGTGGCTTAGTGGTTGAGTGCTGGCCTGCAAATCAAGGGGTCGCCACTTCAATTCCCAGTCGGGGCACAGGCCTGGGTTGCGGGCCAGGTCACCAGTAGGGGGTGTGCTGGAGGCAACCACACATTGGTGTTTCTCTGCCTCTCTAAAAAAAAAAAAAAAAGAATCTGAGTGTGGTTCTTGAGAAGCCACGCTTTTAAAAATTACCCCTGCAAGCTTCCATGTAAGCATTTGTCTCATTGTCCTAAGCTCAGAATTGCCGGCTGAGCTTGTTAGAGAAAATCAATTCACCATGTCTCATGGAGACCAGATATAGCCTCCTCTTTTATTAACAATTATGGAACATTATTATGTAATTCTCCTTGTGCATTAGCTTTCTGAGGATACATCAGTTGGTTTTAAAGTAGCAAGTAATACCACAGACATTTTTAATATATTATTAGCACCAATAGTGGAACTGAATTTGGACCTAAGTACTTTTAGGAACTAGAAAAGTTCACTCTGTCAAGAGCTTCATAAATATCCACTCAGAGGCTTCATGGAGAAGTAAATTTAGCCATTTATCCTGTTTAGAGTCTCAGGTGAATTGAGAACATAACACCTGGGCTCAGTGGTCTGCTGGCAAATTATCTGTTTGCAGGTGCAAAGCGAAGTGATAGCTTTGATGTTAAGTATATTTGTGCTACAACGATGTCTAAGCTTTCTTCTTTACCTGGGTAACTTCAGTTCCACAGTGCTTAGGTCACTTGCTATATTAAGAATTAGACATTGTTTTTAGATTATAATAAAGGAGTCATGTTATTTCTGTGAATTTTAAGTTCTATGTCACTGTCAATGCAGTTGAAGCACTACCAATCAAAATATTTTGTCTAAAAGCATTGACTTGCAACGTCATGCTGGGCAAACGGAGATGAAAAGAAGCCCCGCTTTCCAATTGATTTATAGTTTACTGGTGGAATAGAAAGCAAACCCTACAGACAGCTAACATTGCACAGTGTAACCTCAATACTTTCATACAAATGGTAAATACCAGACACCAAAGTTATAATGGGACTTTCCTTTTTCCAGTACCATGATTTCACTAGAAAAATTAAACTGGCAGTTGTTTTCTTTCAGCACAGATCAACATCACAACTTTTATAATAACAACAACATTAAGTGCTTAGGCTGCACAATTATAGTTATAACATCATCTCTCATATATAGAATCTAAGAATGTCAAACTCAAAAAAAAAAGAATGAGAGAACATCAAACTCTTTGCAGCAGAGAGTGAAAGGTGATTGCCAGGGGATGGGGCTTGGGGGAACTGGGGAAGAATTGCTGGAAGGATGGAAAGTTGCATCGATGCAGGGTGCAGACATCTTGGAGACTTAGTGTCTAGAGTGGTAACAGTACTCAATTATTCTGTAGTGTATACTTGAAAATCACTAAAAAATAAATCCTAAGTGTTCTACTACAAAAAAAAAATATGTGATGGGCTGGATATGTTAATCAGCTTGATTTTAGTAATCATTTCACATTGTATATGTATTTAAAAACATACAATTGTATGCATTAAATATATTCAATTGTTATTTTTCAATTATACCTCAATAAACCTAGAAAAATAAAATTGTAGGTATAAATATTTACTACTGTGGAATGTTATCCGATATAAATTATAAATATCTTGTAAATATCATTTAAAATACTATCCAAACATCACAAAAATTTGGTAGTCATAATAGTACCTGTACAAATTTAAGGCATCCTTATAAATGTCTTGTTATAATGAAATTTATTTTTCCACCTGTAAATGTGCAGATACAAATTTATTTTTTACATTTGTTGTTACTTTGCAAACCTTAGATAAGCTACCTAATTTATTTTTAACTCTCTAACTTACTTTGGAAACCTCATATCCAGTAACAGGACAAAGAACTGCAAGACAAATTTGTCAAGTTAATCTCAGGTGATTTTCCACTGAACAGCAACTGTGTTGGGGCCAAAACAGATGGGCACCCTGTTACCTTCTAGCAAACGTCAGCCTTGCTTGACAGGGTGACATTCCACTTGAAAAGAGGCTCACATTTTTCGTGTTCTTTGCTTTCACTGTCTTCCTCTTCTCTGCCTTGGGCATCACGTAAGGTATAGAATTTAAGCACATGCACTTACGCTCTCTGTCCCACAACTCACGATTGCTGACAGTTATGTGAATGCCTGACTTAAAACAGCATCATCTTAATCACTTGCAGATAGATAAATAGCAGATGCAAAGGCATGAATCTTCTGATTCAATGTCATGCTTGAAGAACTAGCATTTAGAGACGCCCTTAGCAACCAAGCTAGTTTATTTTCCACCTTTCCGGTACATGCCATCTATCTGCTACTCTGGCAGTTTCCAATTTTCCAGGTAGTCCTCCACTCCTTTCAGTTCACACACACTTTCTCCTTCACACGGGATCACTCATTGTTCCCTTAAGGTTTACCTGGAATCATACTTAGTCAAAAGAAAGGCTATAATAAATCATGATAAGGTTAATGATATTTCCCACTTTTTATTATTTTTGACTTTGTTATATTATTACCCAAAACCCCCCCCACTCTGTTGTATTTACTTAATGGATTTGTATCATGTTTACCAGTCTGGACAGTTACTTAACAAATCTAATCATTAATAACAACAAAAATCCTGATATTTGAAAGTACACATGATAATAAAGTTGTACTTTCTTTGTTTTTAAAGTAAATTAACTGTTCATTTCAGGTTAAGCATTTATTTGCCTAATTACATGATCACTAGATTAATTTTTTCCTTCTATCTTCTAAAATATTTGTAACAATAATAATACATTGAAGAAATATATGTGTACAAACAAAACAGCTTTAATTTTAGGATTATATTATAACCTATCATCAGACTTCATTTTATTATGACACAAGACTTCCAGGAAATGTTAGGAGAAGCATATAACTGATACTCAACCTTGTTGAGTAGCAATCAATTTTTTAAAAGATTTTATGTATTTATTTTAGAGAGATGGGGAAGGGAGAGAGAGAGGGAGGGACACATCACTGTATGGTGGCCTCTAGCACGCCCCCTACTGGGGATAGGGCCTGAAACCCAGGCATGTGTGCTGACTGGGAGTCAAGCCAGCGATGCTTTGGTTTCCAGGCCTGTGCTCAATCCATCGAGCTACACCAGCCAGGACCAGGAGCAATTGATTTTTACATCGAGTGACAGGACAGATTTCGGACATCATCTTCCTTGAAAGTCCTATATTTACATTGACAACATCCCAGCTTCATTACTTAAATATCCTATGACAATATCCTGATGGAAAATTAAAAACTAGTAAATAATATTATATGGTTTGAGTATAGAAGTATTATTAATAATAAAGTAATTTCAATGATCTGTACTCAAATGCAGTCACATCAATACTTTGTGAAGTTGGAGTCGTCTATGTTTATTGAACTTTCAGTTTGTAATCACTCATTCTCTAACTTTTGAAAAGATAATATCCAGAATAATCTTCCTAAATGTCTAATAATGATAGAGTAGTATTGCTCCCAGTTTCCTTGAGTTCATCAAATGGGTGCTAACAGGCAAAGAAGGCAGACATAAATTAGTGACTAGTAACCAGTGTCCAGATTGTGTCTCGAGGTAATATTTATTAATCAAATATTTAGACACTATGTCATGTCTCTGACATAGATCAAACAGCAAGGAATGTAATGTGAGATCGCCTTGTAAGTGATCCCGCAAGAGACTTCATTGGTCCCACTGTCTTACGCGGAAGATACCCTGTATCAAAGATTTAAATCATGGCGGAGGGTAAAACTTCTCGAGTCTGATTTCTCATCATACGTAGCCTATGCATATGCTACCTGTTGCACAAAATTTTAGACATGTTATGAATTTATAGGAATATATGAGATATATAGGTGTTACAATATCAACAGAGGCAGTACTGCGGGGGTCCCCAACCCGCAGGGCGGAGGACTGGTACTGGCCTGTTAGGAAACCCGGCTCACAGGAGCTCCGGCAGCTGACCCCTCCCTGCTTGGCCGTGGAACTGGTCCCTGGGGCCAGAGTGGTTGGGGACCGCTGCAGCGCTGCGTCTGACTCCACGACTCACGCAGAATGACTGTCTGTGCTTGGAGAGAACATCTTTACCAACAGTGTCTTACAAATTTACCTGAAAAAAAAAGAAGCCTAGGAACTCACAATTGTTTTCAACTCACTAGGGAACTAACTCTAGAAGGTGTGTTATATTTACATTACAGTTTCAAGCAGATACCACTCATCAATTTATTCAATACCATAACATGGCCAGAATAATGACTCCAGAGCATAAGAACTAGAATGGAAAACATGAACCCATCACTTTTTGCACTAAACATGCTTATTTTTTATAAAAAAGGAAAAGCCAAAGATAATATTTACATGTAAACTAAAACTAGAAATATCTAGAAACTACAAAGATGACTTAAAAGTAATGAAAAAGACAAGTAATCCAAAAGCACAGTGAATATTGTATAAAAACAAACACTGCCCAGTGAAGAAATACAACTTGTAAACATCTAAAAAATATTTAAGCTAATTCGTAATCTAGAAAATGAAATGTGAAACTATACTGAGATGTAGTTGTTTAACCCCAACAGATCTCCAAATGCGAAAAGGCATTTACATATTATTAAATGTCACTGAGGGTGTTTAAAATGAATAATTTTATGCACTTGATTAGAATATAAGGTGAAGAAATATATTTGAAAATGCATTTAACTATGTCTGTTAAAATTTAAATGGTAATGTATTCTTAAAATTCCATATATTGGAAAGTTATGTACATTTTTGCTTATTAACATCATGATATAGACCTAAAAATAATCAAAATAGTACATATTGGCAACTAAAAAATTAAGGAAACACCCTCATCATGTAAATTGACTCATGAGGGGAGGGTAATGGAAGGTTTCTGTCCCAAACAAACATTAGCTGAGCTGTTTAAAGGTGAATACATAGACCAAAGTTCAGTGTCAATGTCTCGATTCCATCGGAGATATAAAATTACTGATTCTCTCCCCTTTCACCCCCTCACTGAGATTTACTTCCATTGAAAGTGTTTTTTAATGGGTGTGTGTCACAAACCTCTGACTTTGACTGGAATATATGATAAAAATAACTGTTATTGCTGAAGTGTTAAATTATATTTAATACTTGTGAAATGTTGATACTGTATTCTTAAATCTCTAACCAATTACCTTAATTTTAGCTTTTTGATTATGATAGATAATAAAGTTTATAATTTGAGTCTATTGGTTTTGGCTGCATTGTTTAATTTCCCTTCTCATTTTTCTTTAACAATTACATTGATTTGTCTGGGTATAGTTAAATTTCTAAAGATTATCTTTGAGGAAGTACAGAGGTATTGCCTGTTCAGCAATTATATTGACTTGTAAAATAAAATTTTGAAAAACTAAATGATACAATCAATCACATCTTCATAGCTACTTTCTTTATTATTAGGGGTATAATTTATTTTTACTCCTTTAAAATTTCTGATATATTCAATGGTATAGAAACTGTTCAGGTTTCTCATAGAAGTTGGCTACTTTCCTGTTTGTTATTATTGACCGGATCAGTAAGTGGTGGCGAGACAGTTTCAAATTTTTGAACTCTGTAGAGGCTACATTTTTTACATGTGAACACAGGAAAAGGCTTGTCTCCCTGGCTTGTTCGTGTGTGTTTACTGCTAAGGCACTTCTTATGCTCTGGTCTTAGTCTCCCGTAGGCGCACTTGAGAAGGGCATGGGAAAACGATTCCTCCTCCCATTTTTTTATGCTTCAGTGGAGCAAACGTGGGAGTTGAGGTGGACAAAGTAGAGCTCTCTGATTTGAAAGTCACAAAATAATGACTTAAAATTTAAGGTATGCTTATTATAAATCAGTGGTGTGGGGCAATGTAGCCCTCCTCTCTGAACTTTAGTTTTCCATGTATAAAGAAGGGCACCATTACCCCATTTGAATGTCTGGGCTCTGGACCATCCGAACTGAGAGAATTTATTCAAACTGAAACTCTTTAAAGATCACGTATTCAAACACTCCCAGTCTACACTTCTTGGTTCAGATAGTAAAAAATTAAGTGGTTTGAGACTTACTGAGATCAGTTTCTTAATTTTTAAAATATTATACTAGTTTTGAGTAGGTTACTGAAGGAATAAGTAAACTGAAAAATGCAACTTACATAGTAGCAGTACTTCTCCATAATATATATATGCTCAATAAATGTCAGTGCTTTTTTATTAAACAAATATTTGTAAGATGTCTTTTAAATACAATGCAATGTGTTGGGTCCTCTGATGGAAGTGACTTACAGAGGTTTTCTATTTATATTATTGTAAGAGAAGTGAAATTATATATGAGCAATGTCAGCCACATGGACGGAAATTTAAATACGTGGCCTCCAGGGTCAAACTGTGTACGTTTGGGTTGTTTAACCACTCTGTGGATTAGGTACCTAATCTTTGAAATTAGATTAGCAAAGGACTTACTTCATAGGGTCGTGCTAAAAATTAAATTAGTACTGGTAAAGCACTTACACTACTGTTTGACACAATGCAAATATTAAGTGGTTGATGAATAAAAAATAATATATACGATGCAAAACAGCACATGTCATTTCGTTAGGAAGTGACTGAACGATGCAATTCCACTGCAGAGACTCACTTAATATTTCATAGCGGAGGTTGCACATGGCCAAGGCTTTAAAGACTGGGGGAGAGCTGAGAAGATGGCGTATTAAAAAAGAATGCCACGTGTGAGAGGAACAGATGAAAAAGTCCTGGCCTCTGAACACAAGGGTTTCCAAGAAGAATGACCAGCCTTTATGTTATCTGGAGTGACCAATTTTGAAGGAGGAGTGGGAAAGAAAAGACTGAAATGGTAGGTTAGAAAAGAGATTCTAGTCGTTGTTGAACACCTTTCTTTTCCTGGCAATGGGGAGCAGAAGACGATTTGGCAGCACAACGTAAGATAAAGACACGAAGACTGTGGTGGGAAACTGACTCTCTGCACTGCAGCAGGTCAGAGGAAAGAGTCAAGGCTCAGAAAGGGAACAGGGGAAGTTCATAAAAATGTTTTAAAAGATATGAAAAATACTACAAACATGCAATGATCAGAATTTTCTGGGAGATAAGGGAGGGAGACAGTTCAAAAATGATTCTGATGTTATAATTCTGATGTTTTTAGTCTGTGAATGGGAATATCATTCTAGTATCATAAGAGCAATAGGCATAGGGATACTATTTCAGATTTGCCTAGGCAGTGTTATTTTTTCTAATTATTTCAAATTTTGGTTTTCTATAAATCCTAATAAGAGAATATTTGTAATTGTAACACACTCTTCTTTGGGAAAACATGCACACACACATCCCCACCATCACCATCACCATCACTGTTTTCTTAAAGAACATTTGAGACATTGGAAACTCTTTAAAAAGTACTTAACTTTCTCAATCAGCAACAAAATAGCATTTTTTAATTCTCACCTGAACACACGCTTACTGATTTTAGATGGAGAGAAAAAGGGGAGAGAGAGAGAGGGAGAGAGAGAGAGACTGATGTGAGAAAGAAACATTGACCAGTTGCCTCCCGAATGCACCAGAACCAGGGATTAGGTGTGCAACCCAGGCATGTGCCCTGACCAGGAATCGAACTAGTGACCCTTTCAGCATATGGGACAATCCTCCAGCCATCTCAGCCACCCAGCCAGGGAACAATATAGTATTTTAATAAAAAGAAAATCATTGTGTTTCTTTCTCTTCCCTTTACCACCACTCCCTTTACTATTCCAAATCAGTGATTTCAACCAGTGTGCTATGGCACACCTGTGCGCCAGGAAAATTTATAAAACATGCAGTACCTGACTATTTAGTCAGAGGCACTGACTTCTTTCTCTGTAGATTGTCAAATAAAAAGATGACTGCATCCAGCACAACAGTTGTCCTGTGTGAATGAATCAAAATTATATGTAGTTTACTAGATTGGCACACTTTTGGTGTGCTGCAGAATTTTTGTGATTAGTTCATGTGCGCCCTGAGATGAAAAATGTGGAAAATCACTGTTCTAAACAAGTTAGTCCTAAAACTATTAAGCAGCACACAGCAATGAAGGCATGTGTACTAGTGGGCCTGAGTGGGGGAGACACAGAGAAGGAGAGTGGGGTCCCACATCTGAGCATCGGAACTTGAGCAGAACCCTTACAAAAGGTGATAAGGTTAGAAAAAAACTTAAAGGGGATCTCCATCAGACTCAATAAATATTCATTGATTTAACTCATTGAATAAATTAGAAAGTGTTGAGCTGACATTTATATAAACAAACTGAATATATTAAAAGTTGATAAGGAACTTGGCTATCCACGTTGTTTCAACGTGCCTTTCTATACGATACTGGTTAACTGCAAAATAAAATGAAGAGCCCTGGCAGACACCACCTTAATCAACTGATCAGAGGGATCATCATCAGTGTTAGAAAAAATAGAATCCATGTGCTACCTAATGAGATGCAAAGAGAACTCAACATAGCTTCTGTGATATTCCTGGCAAAGATGAATAAATAACCTGTATAGATAATCATGAGGAGCCATCAGACAGACTTAGAGTGAGGAACACGCTACAAAACTATTTTCTTGTATTCTGAAAGTCTGCAGGTTGTGGCAGTCAAGGAAAGAGTGAGAACGTAGATTAGTTTGAGGAACCTTGGGAGTCACAGGTGAACCTGACCAATTGCTACCAAGAACAATATGAGAATAATTGACAAGACTTAAGTAAGTTTTAAGGATGAAATGGCTATATAATGGACTGATGTTCATTTTCAGACTTTGACTCATATTGTGGTTATGTGGGATGAGTACTTAATTACAGGGGTTTGGGGCTTTTTCCAGGTGGCACAGAGCCACGGTCATCTCTCAGGACAACTGGCACAAGTGCCGCAAGATGGGGCAAGAGAAAGCTCCACTGCAAGAAGCAGAAATACAAGCTGGGGTGCTCTGCTGCCAGCACTGACGTTGCCCCCACCTCCAGCCTTGTTTTCACACAATCTGGGTGCAGGGAGGCAATTAGAAGTACCAAGCCTTAAGGCTCGATTTAGGCAAGCTCTCCTGGGGCTGGGAGTGTTGTGTGCACAAAGCAAAGACTATTGATGTCATCTGCAGTGCATCCGAACATGAACCAGTCCTCACTAAGACCCCATAAAGAGCTGTGTCATGCTCATGGCCAACACACAGTACCAGCAGTGCTGCCAAGCCCAGTAGGCACTGCCCAGGGACTGTATGAAGGGGAATGAGATGATTCCTGAGGGAGAAGAGATTGTAAACAAACAACTATCCAAAGATATGTAGGAGAAATATGATGAAAAGAAAAAATGTCCAAATTAGCCGTCTTCTAGCTGTAAAATTCCAATGGGGCAAGCTTCCTGCTTGCATAGCTTCAAGACCAGGTGGATGTGGCCAGGCAGATAACTGTGAGCCAGAAGGCATGGAGCTCAAGGTCTAGCTGAGGAACATCAAGGCCAAGAAAGGCAAGTAAGTCCTCCTCGCCCCTCCCCCCTAGCTGATGTGATAAAGATGTTCATTGTTCTAAAAAAGAATGTCAGGGTTCAGGTTGATAGGGCATTACATTTTCAATGTACAATCAAATGTTTCAGGGAAAAAACCCAATTTTTTTGTACCTGCAACTTTTCTGTAATTTTAAGAGTGTTCAAAAAACAAATCATAAAAAATGAACAGCATTTTCACATAGTACCCTAATAATAGGTATAGTATAATTACTTTATTTTTATTAATTCTTTATTTAACCCTTCTAGATGTATTTTCCTTCATTGTCAAATATAGACATGCATATTTTTATGGTATACTGCAGACTATATGCATTTTAAAATAATTTATTCTTATACATAGCTTACTGTATGTATAGTTAATGTTCTTGAATATAGTCAAATAAGTATTATCAAAAATACTTCCAAATTCACAGTGTTCCAAATTCACAGGAGAGTGGTAATATAACCTCCCTGTAGGTAAGGGAATGTATACTCAGAGAGGGGAGACATAAAGGTTATGTATGCAAACACATGATACTTTTCTTTTGTGAATCTATAGAATTATAGGACCTGAGAGTTAAAAAAGACCACAAAGATTCTTCAGTACAGTGGGTATTAAGTTTAAATAGCCATGCATTAATTTCCTCAGGATAAATCTTTTATAGAAGCTCCACACATGAGGTAGTTAGAGTCAATTTGACCTGCTCAAAATGTAAATGTTGGCCCAGAGCACAGTCTGCGGGGCTCTTTCTTCATTTCCAAAGAGAACCCTTGGCAACCAGAGAAGAATCCCTAGAAATTCATAAAATGCAATTTGAAAACCACTGTTCTATACCATTTTGTATTTGATGCATGAACCTCTCTACAGCATACCTGGGACACAATTATATAATTCCCAGTTTTGTTTCTGACTGTTCCAGTAAAAACAATTCACTAATTCCAAACACAATTTACTCCTATTTAGACAATGCAATATACTGGTCACTGGAAAGACTGAAATTACCAGAGAGGCCACGTTTATAATAAAAATATCAATGTCATCTTCTGTCATCTACCATTAGAGGACTCACAAGGGCAACAAAGAGATACGCAAAAGCAGCCAAGGCTAAGGTCAATAATAAATCCTGTTTCTTCGGTTCCAAATGCATTTATTCTCTATGTATTGCAATACAGCTAAAATTAAATAAGTACATGTATACATATACATGTACATTATAAATAGAACATCTGTTTCTAAATAAAAATATTAATGTTTAATTAACAATACCAAATAATTTTATTAACAGTCAACTTTATATTTCGTATTTTTGAATTTGTGTTCAATTTTATTTCCACCGAAACATTATTCCTCACTTGATATTTGCTGCATATTGACTTAGTGACAGGTCTTAATTTATCCACTTGGGGTGCACAGAAGAGGACAAAGAGCACCCCTGTTGGCGTGTTGACTAAACACGACAGGTGATGAGCTTCTTAAGTCAGTATCACTAAACATGTAATAAGCATTGCAATTTAGTAATCGTAACATATATATTGTATGTGGATTTAGTTATTCTCAACATTTTTATTTATTCTAATGTCACTATCGTAATATGGATTATATTATAAACATCACATATTTCATGCTACATTATATAAATATAATAACATTATATTAATAGCATAAGAAAGTATCAAATAAACATCTACATTTGCCTTCTTATGGCTATCACCTATGTTTGTGCTTAACAATTTTAGTAGAGGATTAATACTCTCCTTCAGCATGCCAAATTCCAAGACAATTTATTCAGTTTCTGGACCTCTTTATTCTACTATCAATCTTATGCAGGCCACTGAAAAATAAGAGAAACTAAATAGCATATAATATATTTTCCAAATTATCTTGTATATTAAATTCATTAACTTGACAGTTATTATGTCTAGAAACATATCATCTCTTTGTTATAGATAAATTATTTAT
This sequence comes from Sturnira hondurensis, assembly GCF_014824575.4. Lineage (NCBI taxonomy): Eukaryota > Metazoa > Chordata > Mammalia > Chiroptera > Phyllostomidae > Sturnira > Sturnira hondurensis. The sequence goes on along the minus strand of NW_028082350.1, from coordinate 5,490,029 downwards.
TCTTGTAATTTAGTTGATTCAAAGGGTAATATGGTTGAGGTTTCCCTTGATACTAAAACTATTAATGATCAAATCTGAGAATGAGAGAAGAAAGGTATTTTATTCTTAAAATAACATATTAAACTCTCTCATTAGACCTTTCAAAAGAGAAAGCAATTAACAAATAAATTGACCTAATTTTATAAGCCATCTAAATTACATCTCTTTTTATTGATATCTATTAATAAAGTCCAGCTCTTACCTTTATTTTCATATCTTGAGCTGGCTCTTTATTTTTCTTTCTGAAGTTTTCTTGATCTTATAGTGTTTATACTATATATGCAAAATAGACTGTACTTAAATATAGTTTCTGGTACTTCTTTTGAAACTCAGAAAACTATTCTTTATTTTTTAAAATATTTTACTTATTTATTTTTTAGAGAGAGGGGAAGGGAAGGAGAAAGAGTAGGAGAGAAACATCAATGTGTGGTTGCCTCTCATGCATCCCCTGCTGGGAACTGGCCCCCAGCCCAGGCATGTGCCCTGGCTGGGAATGGAACCTGCAACCCTTTGCTTCACAGGCCCATGCTCAATCCACTGAGCTACACCAGCCAGGGCTCAGAAAACTATTCTTGTTCAATAAAAAGTGTTACTCATGTTAACAAAGTCACATAAATGTGTAACAATTTTACAAGTATTTACCAGATATGAAAATATATATACTTATATATATTTTATTATATACTTATATAATAATATATATAAAATAAAATATATATACTTATATATATTTTAGTATATTATATATATACTTATATTTACATAAGTATATTTTATTTATAGATTTATATTTTATTTATATGTATATTTATAATATATAAATGTATATTTTATTTATATATATCTCTAGATAGAAGACATTTAATAGCACTTACACTCACTAAGCAAGTTTGATCTCCAATTTTTAGGAAAAAGGCTACATTCTCCAAAATCTCAATCTATAATAAAAAATGACTTGATGTGGTGTTTAATATTAAAAACAAACAAACAAGAGCATTTATTTTTAGATGAAATAGCTTCATATTCATATGTTAGATTAAGGCATGCATGATTCCAAGCTTAACATGCAAATTGGGGCAAGGATTAAATATGTGTCCTACTTGTTTGGGCATTATTTATACATTTAAAAAATAATATAAGAGATTAAATGTCATTGTGGAGGAATTAACCTTGAAATGTTCATAATTACGTAGATAACCACCCAAATCGTAACTGGGAGGCAACTCCCCCTGTTTTACTGCCTGCGTGAGAGCTTGGAGATGATTGGCTCCAGGCCATGGGGCCACGCCCACCCAGACCCACTAGGCAACCCAGTAAAGCTGGAAGGATATGGGAATGCTGGTAAGTGTAGCCATTTGGGGGAGGAGTACAAAATAGGGCTGCAGAGGAGATTGGTGCCAGGGTTTAAACCAAGTGGGGTAGTCATTAAGGGGAGAACCATATGGTTTTGGCATTGTAGAGACCCCCTCGAAGCTTTGCCAAGGAGAACCAGGTGGCTTGATCCTGGCCCATGACACAGCTGATAGTGTAGGGAGCCTGAATCTGCTTCTTTTCCTGAGATACGGTACCCCAGTTTAGGGCAGCGGGAGAAGGAAGCACTGTGTGCCTGTGGGTATCCTAAAGGACTTTGATATTTAAATAAAGACATGAGGTCACTACTTTATTGAGGTCATAGCTTTAAATAAATATTCCGTTTCCTTTTCACAAACTCTGGCATTGAGTGACATCTTTCCTCTGGTGGTGCACAAGCAAACTTAGTGGGGGGTTCTTTTGGTAATAGTGTATCATACTCCCTCCTTGTCCCTGTTCTGAAACAATATGACTTCCTCCTTAACTAAACCCGAGCCCCTCCAGAGAGCAAATACCAGGGACAGTGTGTGAAAAGACACTCAGATCCAGTGCATGATCCAGAAGCAAGGGGAAGGCCCGAAGGCTTGGAGAGAGAGAATAAGGAGGAAAACTGTGGAATAAAATCCAGGTACTTTGAAGGCACAACCTGCTCATTCCCAATTAATTTTTCCTCTATATAATTTATTATTATAATTTTTAGTTAGTAGTAATTTTCATGGTGACCTGTATTCCAAAATACAGTGTCACACATTTCTTCCTGAAAATGCAGAAAGATAATAGCAATTGGTTGCCTTCTGGAAGGTACATCTAGTGTATGGGATTCTGTATCAGATGTATGAGAGAAAGGGAATAAAAGAGGGAGAGACAAGGGGTGGGAGGGGGGGTGGGGGTGGGGGTGGGGGGTGAAACGTCTGTAGACCCCACACGAAGAATTTTTTTTTTCTGCTTCAACTCATGGTAAAATCCTGTGCCAAAGCACAATTCTGTTTATGCAATTGCTCTTCTTTTTAATTCATGGCTTAGAAAATGAGAGGCTCTGCAAGTTAGGTAAATAACGTTGTACCCCTTCAAGAAAAACTCAATAAATGTTGTTTATTCACTCTCTGTTCAGATGAAATTTCAAATTACACAGTTAATAAGCACGGTGTCTCTTTCAAAATTACTGATGTAAAATTAAAAATAGGTTATTAGGCTTACTAAATATATTTTCAAAAATCACAGTTCTGAATTTATGTTGAAATTTTGATGTTAATTACCTAAGTCATTTTTATTCTGTATATAAATTATAGTTTACCTATGAGAAAATATAAGTCTTTTATGCTTAAGGAATTATACTGAAGGATATTTTATTTTACATATAATCTATTTAAGATAGGTTCAATCTATTGCTTTTGACAAAGTAAAAAACAATGTGTATGATTCAGTACAAGCTCTGTAATTTAACCACTTGTATTTTAAAACTGTTTCAATAGTGACTTTGTTGAGTACTAATTTTATGATGCTGGCCATGTAGTTCAGTGCCTAAGTCTCAGTTTCTTTTTCTTAAGATTTTATTTATTTATCTTTAGAGGGGAAGGGAAGGAGAGAGGGAGAGAAATATCAATGTATGGTTGCCTCTCATGTGTGCCCTGCTGGGAACTGGCCTTCAATCCAGGCATGTGCCCTGACTGGGAATCAAACCACGATCCTTTGGTTCATAGGCCCACACTCAATCCACTGAGCTACACCAGCCAGGGCTCAAGTCTCAGTTTTGAACAAAGTAATAGTACCTACCTCAGAGTTGTTTAAGTGTTAAATAAAATAATATCTATAACATTTCTAGCATAGTGCTAGAAAAAACACAAGCAATTAACTATTAAAATTTTAGAGCTATATCCACCTGAGCCTACCATCAAAGGGGGAAAGCACATATGTTATGCTTCTTCCTGTTTTTCTTATTAAATATACAATTATTAAGTTCAACATTTACTGGATGTTTTTATTGTTGACACTATTATAGATGTCTTCTGTCTCCGCCCCCCCCCCCCCCATTTATCCTCACCATCAGCCTCCTGCCCCCAGTTATCCCTGGCCTTCACTGCACTGCTGTCTCTGTGCAGGGGTTTTACACATATGCGTACATGTTCTTTGGCTAATCTCTCCCAGTCCCCTTGCCCCCTCACCTCTGTGATCTATCCATTTGTTCCGTGTATATATGCCTCTGGTTTTATTTTGTTCATCAGCTTATTTTGTTCTTTAGACACTATATATGAGTGAGATCACATGGTATTTATTTGTCTCTGATTGGCTTATTTCACATAGCATAATATTTTCCAGGTCTATCCATGCTGTCACAAAGAGTAAGGGTCACACCCTGAATCCTAACCCTTTTTGTCTTTGTCCCTGGGTCCTTTATGCATATTCTTTGATGACCTTTCCCCTTATTTCCCATTAACTCCCTCCCTCTTCCCCTCTGGTTACTGTCGATTTGCTTTTTATTTCAATACCTCTGGTTATATTTTACTTGCTTATTTGTTTTCTTATTAGATTCCACTTATACATGAGATCATAGAGTATTAAGACTTTAGGTCTTTTACATCCTTGGTTAAATTTATTCCTAGGTAAACATTTTTTGTTATAATAGCAAATGGGATTGCTTTCTTCATTTCTCTTTCTGATAGTTCATTATTGGTGTATTAAAATGCAACCAATTTCTGAATATTACTTTTTTATGCTGCTACCTTGCTGAATTCATTTATTAGATCTAGTAGTTTCTTGGTGCAGTCTTCAGGGTTTTGTATGTACACTATCATGTTCCTGTGAATAATAACATTTTATTTCCTCCTTTTCCTTTTTTTAAACATTTTACTTATTTATCTTTAGAGGGGAAGGGAAGGAGAGAAATATCAATGTATGGTTGCCTCTAGTTCGTCCCCTGCTGGGAACTGGCCTGCAAACCAGGCATGTGCCCTGACTGGGAATCGAACTGCGACCGTGTGGTTCACAGCCCTGTGCTCAATACACTGAGATACACCAGCCAGGGCTATTTCCTCCTTTTCAATTTGTATGCCTTTTATTTCTTCTTTTTCTCTGATCCCTGTGCCTAGGACTTCCTATATGTTGAATGAGAGTAGAGAAAGCAGATATCTGTGTCACACCTGATCTAAAGGAAACACTTTTATTTTTTGCCCATTAAGTATAATGTTGGTTGTAGGTTTTCCACATACGGCCTTTTTCCTCAAAATTTTCTGCATTTACCGATACAATCAAAATTTTTATATTTCATTTTGTTTATATGATTTATCAAGTTTAGTGACTTGCAAATATTATAACAACCTTGCATTCTATGAATAAACCTCACATGATCGTGGTGTATGATCTTTTTATGTTTTGCTGGGTTTGATTTGCTATTTGTTGAGGATCGTAGCAGCAATGCTCATCAGTGATATTGGTCTATAATTCTATTTTTGTAGTATCTTTATCTGACTTTTGAATTAAGATAACACTGACCTTGTAAAAATAGCTTGGGAGTCTTCCCTCCTTTTGAGTTTTTTGGAACAGTTTGAGGAGGAGAAGTGTTAGTTCTTCTTTGAATGTTTGGTAAAATTTACCTGTGAAGCCACCAGTCAAAACTTTCGTTTGCTGGGAGTTTTTTTATTATTGCTTTCCATTCAATAATTGTTATCAGTCTATTTGCATTTTCTGGTTGCTCCTGATTGAATTTTGGATGATTGTATGTTTCTAGAAATTTGTTTCTTTGTCCAGGTTTTCCATTGTTTTGGCACCTAGTGGGTCATAGTATATTTTTAAAAATAATTCTTTGCATTTCTGTGGTATCAGTTGATGCTTTCCCTTTTTCATTTCTGATTTCATTTACTTGGATCCTCTCTCCTCTTTTCTTGATTTTTCTGGTTAAAGTTTCATCATTTTGTTTATTTTTCATAGACCCAGCATTTGGCTTAATTGATATTTTATATATATTTTTAGTCCATGTAATTTATTTCCACTGTGATCTTTATTATTTCCTTCCTTCTACATATTCTGGGCTTGCTTGCTGTTGTTTTTCTGGTTCTTTTAGATGTAGGCTTACACTGTTTACTTCAGTTTTTTTCTTTTATTTTTTTTCTTTCTTGAGGTAGGCCTATAATACTATGAACTTCCCTCTCAGGACTACTTTCATGGAGTCCCATGTATTTTAGTTGTTGCATGTTCATTTTCATTTATTTCCAGGTCATTTTTAAATTGTTTTCCTTGACTCGTTGGTAACTTATTTGTTGTTTAATAACACGGTATTTAATTTCCATGTATTTCAATGCTTTTGAGTTTTATTGCTGTAGTTGATTTCTGGTTTCATGCCATTGTGATTTCATAAGATGCTTGATATAACTTCAAACTTCTTGAATTTGTTGAGACTTATTTTTGTGTCCTATCATGTGCTCTATTTTTGACAATGTTCCAGGTGCACTTGAGAAGAATGTATACTTTGCTGCTTTGGGATAGAATGTTCTACAAATATAAATTAAATTCATTCAATCTTGCATGTCATTTAAAGTCACTGTTTCCTTGTTGATTTTTTTGTCTGAATAATCCATCCATTGATGACAGTAGGGTGTTAAAAGTACCTACTATGATTTCATTGCTGTGGATGTCTCCCTTAAAGTCCACCAAGAATTTTTTAAATATATTTAGGTGTTCTTATACTTCATGTATTTATGTTCATAAGAATTACATCTTCTTGTTGGATGGTAATCTTCTTTGTCTCTTATTATGGCATTTATTTTTAAATCTATTTTGCCAGGTATAATTAGTGCTACCCCAGTTCTTTTTTCATTTGCATTTGCCTGGAATGTATTTTTTTCATCCCTTCATTTTCAGTCTGTGAATGTTTTGTTCTGTGGTGGGTCTCTTATACACAGCATATATATGGGACATATTTTCTTATCCATTCAGCTATCCTATATCTTTTTATTGGAGCATTTAATACATTTAGATTTAAGGTTAGTATTGATAGGTACTTATTGATTGCCCTTTTTTTCTTAATGCTTATATTCATCTGTTTTTCTTCTTCCTCTTAAAGCAGACCCTTTATTATTTCTTGCAATACTGGTTCAGTGGTAATAAATACCCTTAATGTTTGCTTTTTTTTCCTGAAAAGCTCTTTATTTCTCCTCCAATTTTAAATTATAACCTTAATGGATAGAGTAGTCTTGGTTGCAGATTCTTGCTTTTTATTAATTTGAATGCCTCATGCCAGTCTCTTCTCACCTCAAGTGTTTCTGTTGTAATATAAGCTGACAGTCTTATGGGAGCTCCCTTGTAGATAATTAACTGTCTCTTTCTTGCTGCCTTTAAGATTCTCTCTTTGTCCTTAAACTTTGGCATTTAAATTATGATGCATCTTGGTATTAGTCTTCTTGGTTTCCTCTTGATGGGGACTTTCTGTGCTTCCTAGCATCTGACTTTTTTCTTCAGCAGGTTAGGAAAATTTTCTGCCATTATTTCTTCAAACAGGTTTTCTATTCCCGGTCCACTTTTTTCTCTTCTGTTAACCCTATGATGTGAATGTTTTGTTTCATGTTGTCTCCACATTCCCTTAAACTATCCTCATTCAAGTCTTTTTTTTTCTGCTCTGATTGGGTATTCTTTTCTACCAGTATTCCAAAGTGCTTATACAATTTCTGCTTCATGCAGCCTACTTTTTATTCCTTTCAGTGTATACTGGTTGTTAGATATGCGATTCTTCATTTCCAACTGTTTTTTCATGGTTTCTGTGTCCTTTTCATGCTGCTATAGTTCTCACCAAGTTTTTTGAACATTCTTATAGCCATTACTTTAAACCCTATATCTGATAAGCTGCTTGCCTCCATTTTCTTTAGCTGTTATTCTGTAGATTCCTCCTTTTCTTGCATTTGAGAGCTGTTTCTTTGTCTCCCATTTTGTCTGTCTCTTTGGGGTGTTCTTACATATTTGATAGATTGCTATGACCTGTAGTCTTTATGATATGGCTCTATGTAATAGGTGTCTGGTGGGATCCAGTGGTATCATCTCCTTGACCTACTGAGCTAGGTGACCTAGAAATGTTCCTTTCTTGTTTTCTCATGGGCCATCCTATTGTAATTGAGTCTTCATTGTTGTCAGCTCATTTATGAGTGTGATCAGCCTTAGGCTGGTCAACTGAAATAACCTCATGCAAGCTGCTATGTGAATAAAATTTATAAAAAGAGTAAAGCAAAATTCTTTTCTGCAGAACTCGGTGCCTCTGAGCTGACTTCTCCTATGAGGCAGTGAGAAATTCCTAAGGGTGAGAAAATTGCCTTCATCCAAGCCAACTTCATTGGAAAAGGTTTGCTCCATCCAGAAAAGATGTCTACTCTAGGTAGTTCAGATTGACTTAGCACAGGGATCCTGGGGGCCATCTCCCCACATCTCTCCTCAGAGCCATAAGCCCCAGCCTCTCCTATGAAGACTCCAGTCCACACCAACCTCCCTTTTCTAGACCCCAGGGTACATGCAATTTTGTGGTTTCCTTTTAAGAGGGTACCTATCCTTCCAGTGGACTCTGCCTCTTCTTGGTGGACAGAAACCTCCTGCTTTCTACTTTCCTGTGCTGTATGGGTGTCTCTTCCTGGTTCTGGTGCTGTGAGCTGGGGAGCCTGTGCTGGGGTTTAGGCCATGCACCTCTCGGGGGGAACCTCTCATAGCTGAAATAACTCTCTAGCACCTGAGCCACTGTGGAAGTGGGAACAGCCCAGTTGCTTTTCTGAACTTCCTGCCAGTCTCTATGTGACTCTTTGGTTATAAATCTCCTCTTCAGCCAGTGTTCATTGGTCATTCAGGGTAATTTTTCCCCAGTTCCGTTTCATTTCCAGTTTGGTTCTGGAAGGAAGTAAATGCAAGATTTATCTACTCTGCCACCATGTTGAAAAACACCTTGACTGCACATTTGTAATACAAGTGTGGCAAAAATAAGTCATCAGGGTCTTCTCACACTGGGACAGGAGTTGTTAGCTAATGACATCTCTTTGCCCTGCTTGACTATGTAGAAACAAATTGGTAATGATCCTTATTTTCCAATTAATCCCTCATGCTTCTCCATAGATAAGGAAAAAATCAAACATTTAGCTCTTCAGATGTCTTAACAGCTAGTCCAAATATTTTGAATCAGTTGGTAAATGGGGTATTGAGGTATGACTTTTTGATGCTAAGCTATGAGAACTAAAGGTTTGTCACTCTTTCTCACTGTCTAAGGATCCACGTTCTGTGGACCTGGTCCAGCACCGGGAAGAAGATGAAACCTGTCCTGTGTTGATGTGGTGCACAGCTGGGCAGGAACTGCCCAGAACGACAAGAGTGTTCACAAGAAAGGGCTAATTTTGATATTTTTCTCAGCATTTTCTTCATGTTCAGCCATCCCCTAACAAATTATTGAACCTTGAATGTGTTCCAGCCTCAGATACAGGCTAAGATCCACACAATAATTAGCAAGTGTTCCCCACCCCCTCAGAGTACCCCACCCACCATAGGACATTAGATCTGACATCCTTACCCACACAAAACATTGCTCTAACCATTGGCCCTCCGTGCAGAAATTCAAAACAACCCTCTTTGTTTTTATTTAAGCTGAAAAAGTTCCATACACACCTTATCCAATGCCTTCACAAAGTCGAAACACCAACATAAGTAGTGTTTGCTAATGTAGAAGGTTTGCTGCAGGTTATGTTCAGCAAGTCTGCTCTTTAGCAGCTGGTGGCCTTTCTTATTTCAAAAAAAAAGAATGTGTTAACAGTTATCCTGTTCCATAATTAAACAGATGATTGTAGTACAAAGAGGTGCGCTGTGATTGAAGTCCCTATGTGGTCCTATTGGAGCAGTGATGAGGGCAACAAATTTGAATTACTGTAGTAAGATCTAGAGGGGGAAAAAAAGAAAAAGAGAAAAGGGAAAGCTTTCTTCTGAAGTCAGGTTGAGGCACTGGTCTTGAAGTAACGGTGATCAGCAGGGTATCAGCTTTCAAATGAGAATTTGAAAATCACTCGTCTTGGCAAGGGAAAGGTCAATGTCTTTAAACTGAAACAGATTTGGGTTCAAATTTGGTCTTTACCATTTACTATATGTGAAATTGAGGTCATGTCTCATTCATCTCTTCCAGACTTTTGTTTCTTTGTCTAAAATATTGAAATAATCCTGTATGTTCTATTATGAAGATTAAATTAGTGTTTGTTGAAAAACAACAAAGCTCACAAGACAAGCTTCTCTCAATGTTTTCAAAAATAAACCAGGACATTTTATGAGTACATAGGGAGCTATTACAAGTCAATGGTTAACCACCTTGACCATGGGGTCAGGCTTTCTAGCTTTGATTCCTGACCTACCAGGTATAAAATTGGCTTTGGCAATGTACTTAAGTCTATCTATATGAGGATATTAATAGTTTCTAGTGTTCATGTGACTATGGAATTAATGAGTTAATATGTAAACATTTAGATAAAACTTATGGTGTTATAAATACACACACACACAGGATGAGGCAAAAGTAGGTTTATAGCTGTGAGTATGTGGAACACAGAGCTTATTTCTGTGTTTATGATTTAATCATCATTGCATTACTTTCTACAGAAATAACTATAAGCCTACTTGTGCCCCACCCTGCATTAGGATATGAACCTACTTCTGTTGTTGCTTCATCTCAGGAACAAAGACGTTGTGCATTTCAGCTGTTCCTGCCTCCTGTTGGCCTGAATAATTAATCCCGGAATGAATCACCATCCTCTTTTCTATATATTCCATTCTACCTACCTATCTGCTTTCCCTTTTTCATTGGCCTCAAAACTGGCGGAATCTCTCTAACCTTAAAGGATGAGAAACATCAGCCTCCAAAGTCACTTTCCTACCCAGCTGCCACTCTGTAGTCCTGTCTTCGCAGCCCAATTTCTTTAAGGAATTTCTACACCACACTCTCATTTTTTCCTCCGGTCCATCCTAGCTACTGACCCCTCTAATCAGAGAGTTCTTTCCTTCACAATCACTTACTGATTAAAAGTTCAGTGCATATTTTCCCATTTTAACATTGTCTGATATTTCAGAAGCATTTTAACCCTGGCTGGTGTAGCTCACTGGATTGAGCTCGAGCCTGTGAATCAAAGGATCGCGGTTCAATTTCCAGTCCGGGTACATGCCTGGATTGCAGGCCAGGTCCCAGCAGGGGACACATGAGAGGCAACCATACATTGATATTTCTCTCCCTCTCTCCTGCCCTTCCCCTCTAAAGATAAATAAATAAAATCTTTTTTAAAAACTTTAAAAAAGAAGCATTTTACATTACCTTCTTATTAACATCAAGCCACTACCTCTAAGTAAAATAATAATATTAACAACAGTAATAAAAATAACACCGTAGCCTATTGTCATGATATCATATTCTTCTGTCATTTTCCTTAACAAGCAGATGTGATTTCAGTTGTTAGGTCAGTCCTGACATCAAATATGTAAATATGTATCTATATCTCTTTTGAATTATAGCCCCATATAACCTCATTCTTCTATTTGTATGTATCCATGTTCAACAGTGAGTTTATAGTGCCTTCTTCTACTGACTTCCATCTGAATGAATCATAAAAAAACCCCACCTAATTGCACAAGTTAGAAAACTGGGAAACCTTAAAGTCACTCTCCTCTCTTGTCCCCCATCTCAGTGAGTCCGATGCTCTATTGATTTTTGTCTCCTAAATAGCTCTCAGACTTTGCATCTCTCAGCATCTTCTCTGCCAGGATCTTAATCCAAGCTTTTGTCATGTGTTCCCTGAATTAGTGCAACAACCTCCTAAGTGGTCCCACTTCCTTTTATCCTGAAAATCTTTTTTGTCTACAGTATAGGAATATCAATCACTTAATAATGCAAATCTGCATGTCTTTCTTGTTTATAATCTTTTACTGGCTTCCCTACTTTTAACATGTACAAAGTCCACCATTATCTGGATGCTACCGTACTCTCCAGCTTTCTTTTTAACATTCTCTTATTCTCTCTTTTTCCCCCTCTGATTTTCCTGCCTCTCCTCCCGTGAGTAAAGCTGCTTCGTGCCTCAGGCCATCACACACACTGTTCCCTCTGTCCAGACCGTTCTGTTTGTCAGCTCACCACTCACCCTTTACATATCAATAAAAGGATCAAATTTTTACTTTCCAGAAAACACAGAGGACATTTGTCTAGACTAAGTTAAATCTTTCATTTACAGCACGGTGTTTGTCCTTCATAATACTTATCATGTTATTTTTAATCACTGGCTCTTCCTTTTGACGACACATTTTGACAACAGTGTCTGTTTTACTCACTATTAAGTTTCTCCGTTTTTAAAGGGCTGTACATCTATAATTCCAGCAAGATGTATTCAAGTTACTTTTCCTCCTGCTTTAAGAAAATCCCACTCTGAACTTAACACCCTGGACTAAATATAATTTCATAGTAATAGGTAAGAAGAAACCCCACACAATTTAAAACAATAAAGATAAAGCTAATTAAACTATGTCATTTTCAATTCTCCTTAAATGCAATGACTAAAATATTTTTATCAATTAGAATATCTGTCACTGGTTTTTGTTGTTTATCTGAATTTGAGGAAGATCAATTGACTGAGCATTCTTAGAACACAACTTTCCTTATTGTATCACATCAGGGGCATTCAATGGAAAAGCTCCCGCAACAGACAATAGAGTAATATATTAAAGGAGTTTCTTAGTCATATACTAAAGTGTAAAAGAAAAGGGCTGATTCCTTTTCCATTTTAATGAACGTTCCTGCTGCTAAAATTAAAGTCCCATAGTGAATGTTCTTTTCTTGCTCTCCCATGGTGAAATTCCATTAGACCTTAATTTGCTTTATTTGGAAAACAAAGGTACAAATCTCTCCTTAAATGGTATAGGGACACATACATATGAAAAGAACAAGGGAGTCCCCAGCAGGTCTCAAAGTCTCAGAGGTTCAGTTTCAGGTCACAAACGCCACCCTATCTGTGGGTGTAGGTGATGAATGACAGGTTAAAGATGCCAACTTGTCAGGAAGAGAAAAAAAATTAGGAGTCCCCTTGGTAAGGCAGTAGTAACCCCAGAGTCAACCCTCCTTCTTTACCATCTTATCACAAATCAAAACAAAATAAAATTCAATGGGGAGAAAAGAGAGGAAGGTAGAAAAACATAGTCTGTGTAGAAAATGCAAGAAGGAAGGAAGGAAGGAAAGAAGTTAACACCATCTCTATGGCTTTACTAAACCATTGCTTTGCGTTGAATTTATATTATCCGTCCAAAAAAATGTGCCCGATTTTTACTTGGCCTGTTTATAAACTATTTTGCTATAGTTTCTGACTGTTTATTAATTCTTTGTTTCAGCCACTGTGTATTAAATTTCATACATATATATCTTGAGTGAACATGCATAAATTTGCTGAAAAAATGATCATCAACTCACTGGATTCGACAGCTGTTCAAGGGACCCCACAGTTACTGAAGGCGATCTTAGGACTACAAGAGTGGACTTCTTACCCTGGCTGGTGTAGCTCAGTGGATTGAGCATGGGCTGTGAACCAAAGGGTTGCCGGTTCAATTCCCAGTCAGGGCACATGCCTGGGTTGCAGGCCAGGTCCCCAGTAGGGAGCACATGAGAGGCAACCACACATTAATGTTTCTCTCCCTCTCTATCTCACTCCATTTCCCTCTCTAAAATTAATAAATAAAGTCTTTTAAAAAATGAGTGGACTTCTTTTACAGCTTCAGCAGAGCCTATATGAATATCTTTTGCTGACACACGTAACTCAGAGAAAACTATCTTTGCNGTGTAGCTCAGTGGATTGAGCATGGGCTGTGAACCAAAGGGTTGCCGGTTCAATTCCCAGTCAGGGCACATGCCTGGGTTGCAGGCCAGGTCCCCAGTAGGGAGCACATGAGAGGCAACCACACATTAATGTTTCTCTCCCTCTCTATCTCACTCCATTTCCCTCTCTAAAATTAATAAATAAAGTCTTAAAAAATGAGTGGACTTCTTTTACAGCTTCAGCAGGGCCTATATGAGTATCTTTTGCTGACACACATAACTCAGAGAAAACTATCTTTGCTATTGGGGTTTGAGACAACATGTCAATGCCCTAAAACTTGCATCTAATGTATGTGCTTTCCCACAAGAAAGTTAAATCTCCTTTTATATCATGTTATAACCACTCAGACATTGTGTATACAAAACTGAGTGGACTAACTTAGGGACATATTCCTTGATAAGACTCTCTGTGACCCGTGAATATATAAAAAATGAAGGTGAGTGTGTTCAAACGACTCATACAGTGAATAGCATGATTACTTCTAGGTCTCATACTGTTATAAAAATCAAAATGGTATTGCTAGATATATGTTTCTTTTCCTTAAAGATGAGTTTATTTTCTAATTTCCCAACTGTTTTCAGTTTCCTGCAATACATAATGCATATATATGTACATATATATATGTTTTTGTTCACATGTAATGTAATGTATGTATGTAACATATAATATAATAGTATTTATAGTAAGTTTAAAAAAGTCCAGATTCTGGAATATCTGCAGTGACCTTCATAGATTAATATTTGTAAAGAAATGCTCTATTTATTCTGGAAAAACAATTGCTATTATAAAAATAAAATGCTGGTCCAATTTACTGGTAGGGAGATAGTTTAAACATGTTACTGGAGTCCCAGTATCTCTTGCCTCAGCTCCTCCTATTTTTTCCTGAAAATCAGTGAGTTGCACAGGGTGGTATCCCATTTTAGATCGTTTGCACCCTTGACACAGCCACACAAGCTGTTAATATAAATATTTGAAGACTTTTCTTACATTTATCCTTGAATATGAAAATATTTTGGATCTGAAAATGTGTCCCTAGAACACATGACTTTTCTCTTGTGAGGAACTGGAGATTAATTATCAGTTGCTACCAGCCCAGATGGAGGCACATTTGTGGGCTCTACAATTTTCTTTCTGGAAGCAAGGCCAGAGTTAACTCCCCTGAATGTGAGAGAATTGTCTTAAGGCACCAGGAACATTAAGACCCCTCACACAATTGCAAACCTGCTCAGTGAATGTTCCCTTGCCCACTCTCTGGTCCCAGCACACCCTAAACCTTTGACACCTGCCATTGTGTTATGATTTTGAAATTATGTCCTGTGTCTGCTTTCTCTATGCCTAATGTATCTTGGGCTAGATACTGATTATCAGTTCAACCAATGAGAATAGCATTTTTGCTCCCAGATTCACAGGAACTTTTATAGCCATCAGGGGCAGCTGTCCTCGCTATCCTCATACTACCAAAGGATTACAAGACATCTAACTCATATTTGATACAATTCCCAGCCTGCTAAGATCCAGAGATCCACAATTTCCTTCCTGGAAATTTTAATGACACTAACTTATGAAATCTTTATGTAGTCATTAAATTTTGAACCCTCATCAGCATATCTTGCTACCTATCTGCTCCCTACCAAAACTGCTTAGGTCTTCCTATTGTAGATAAAATGTAAGTTGCTTTTATGATGGGGTACAAGTATTCTCATATGATCACAGCCTCCTGGACAGTCCACAACCTTCTCTAAGAGTTTCACATAGACATTATAGGAAATAGTCAGCACAGATTGGGCCTTCTACAACTTTACCCAGATTAAGCCATTAATAAGTTAATAATAAAATTAGTTCTGAAGTCTGATGTTCCTACCACCACCACCAACCAAGGGTACTCTCCTGTAATAAGCAATGAGTCTTGTACCATGTCCATTTCATTTTCACACAACAAAGACCTCAGCAGACTTATACCAAAGATGTCTGTCTTCTGTTTCATGCACTTAAATATAATGATCATAATACTGTTAGTATTTATTGCGTGAAGGTTAAAAGTTTCATCAGATGTTAATGAGGCCAAGCCAAAGGGTAGCTATAGTCTCTTTCACTAATTTCCATATCAGTTGATGTTTTTCTCTCCATGGTTGACTGTTACTGAGCATTAACTGAGTTTAGGACATTGTACAATGGAAGTGCAGCTTATTTTCCTGTTGAAGAACACAAAATAACATTTATTCTTAAATGCCTTCACCATATACATAGTTATTTTTTATTTTTGTGTGATTTCTGGTTAATGCATATTAACAAAGTCATCACAATTCAATCGACAAATAATACTTCTCTTTTTAAAGTATTCATATAATTCAGTAAACTTTCTTAGGAAACTCTCCAGGTCCTCTGTCCGCCTTCAGTGTGACACAGCTTTGCACTGACATCACTCTTTCAATGAGATGGAGTAGGACCAATTCTCAATTCAAGGGAGTGGAGAACACTGGATGGGATCCCACATATGTTGGTATTTCTAGGTTATGCCATTAAGGGCTAACTGGCATACCTTAGGCATACCTAGATACCATAACTGGCATCTAGGTTAGGCTTACTATACTCATTCATAAACCTCTATGCATTATTAGATTTTTATTACACAACATTGCATCAATGAAGGATTTTTAAAAATAAGCATTTACCTTATTTCCTTTAAACTGCAATTAACCTATACATAGATATCAATTATTTAAAGGTTATTCTATTACTTAGCATTGTTCTGGTGAACAAAAAACATACTCCAAATCTTTCATGGCTTATGTTGCATCTTACATTAAGCCTTACAGCAACATGTAGTAATTATGTCTCATGTGTGTTCTAATGTCAGCATCTGTGGCTTAGCTCCGTGGCTTTGCTTTGTTTCCTAGTCCTGTGTTGAAGGAGTAGCTTCTGTTTGGAACCTATCACTCTCACGGCAAAGGAAAAAATGTATCTAAGTACTTTTACTTGTAAGTGGAATCACTCATGCATGCTCATACCCAACTGAAAAAATCCAGCACATGGAGAAAATCTATGTCAATTCATTAAGGGGGTGTACTCTTTCTACAGAGAATAGGGACACAGTCAGTCACATGGCATTGGGAGATGATATAATCTTTCAACTGATGGCTAGAAGTGAATAATTGTGGATAATAAACAATCTACAACATTACCTATATAGTTTTCAATATGTCTGGAGCCTGCAGATGTTCTGTCTGTCAGACNTGTCCATTTCATTTTCACACAACAAAGACCTCAGCAGACTTATACCAAAGATGTCTGTCTTCTGTTTCATGCACTTAAATATAATGATCATAATACTGTTAGTATTTATTGCGTGAAGGTTAAAAGTTTCATCAGATGTTAATGAGGCCAAGCCAAAGGGTAGCTATAGTCTCTTTCACTAATTTCCATATCAGTTGATGTTTTTCTCTCCATGGTTGACTGTTACTGAGCATTAACTGAGTTTAGGACATTGTATAATGGAAGTGCAGCTTATTTTCCTGTTGAAGAACACAAAATAACATTTATTCTTAAATGCCCTCACCATATACATAGTTATTTTCTATTTTTCTGTGATTTCTGGCTAATGCACATTAACAAAGTCATCACAATTCAATCGACAAATAATACCTCTCTTTTTAAAGTATTCATATAATTCAGTAAACTTTCTTAGGAAACTCGCCAGGTCCTCTGTCCGCCTTCAGTGTGACACAGCTTTGCACTGACATCACTCTTTCAATGAGATGGAGTAGGACCAATTCTCAATTCAAGGGAATGGAGAACACTGGATGGGATCCCACATATGTTGGTATTTCTAGATTATGCCATTAAGGGCTAACTGGCATACCTTAGGCATACCTAGATACCATAACTGGCATCTAGGTTAGGCTTACTATACTCATTCATAAACCTCTATGCATTATTAGATTTTTATTACACAACATTGCATCAATGAAGGATTTTTAAAAATAAGCATTTACCTTATTTCCTTTAAACTGCAATTAACCTATACATAGATATCAATTATTTAAAGGTTATTCTATTACTTAGCATTGTTCTGGTGAACAAAAAACATACTCCAAATCTTTCATGGCTTATGTTGCATCTTACATTAAGCCTTACAGCAACATGTAGTAATTATGTCTCATGTGTGTTCTAATGTCAGCATCTGTGGCTTAGCTCCGTGGCTTTGCTTTGTTTCCTAGTCCTGTGTTGAAGGAGTAGCTTCTGTTTGGAACCTATCACTCTCACGGCAAAGGAAAAAATGTATCTAAGTACTTTTACTTGTAAGTGGAATCACTCATGCATGCTCATACCCAACTGAAAAAACCCAGCACATGGAGAAAATCTATGTCAATTCATTAAGGGGGTGTACTCTTTCTACAGAGAATAGGGACACAGTCAGTCACATGGCATTGGGAGATGATATAATCTTTCAACTGATGGCTAGAAGTGAATAATTGTGGATAATAAACAATCTACAACATTACCTATATAGTTTTCAATATGTCTGGAGCCTGCAGATGTTCTGTCTGTCAGACAACTGACCGACTACCCAAATATATATATTTCAGTACCTTCACCCTACACTTTTCACGGTATCATCAATGAGGCTTATGTTATTGGTACTACCAGAAACTTCTTGACTGCTAAACATCTTAGCCTATTGGCAAAATCTTTAATAACATGTATTTTAATTAGTTCTCCAATAGTAATATAATTAACTCAATTGGTGACAGTCTTGTACTCCTTATATACAAAGTAGTTCCTACAGATTGCATACATAATGCATAATGTATATAGCCATTATAGCCCCCTATAGCCATAAATTCCAAGAAGACAGAAACTAATGAAAAGTGTAGTACTAATAATAACATTACAAGAAATATGATAATTGGCCATCACCTAGAGTATAAGCTGATCACTTTAAGTATGAGAAATAGCATAGCTGAACACAATATTTCAATAAGTTTATCTTCTTTTAAGGTATGTGGAAATAATCTAATCTTGTAAATGGTTTCATTTTTTATTTCCTAAACTTATTTAGTTCCTTTAAGTAAGTCACTTTTCCCCTGCAGTTGGATTTTTGCAATTGGAATACATCTTTGCGTCAAAGTCTGTGTTCACTGTGGTAGTGTTTTAAATTTTTTCTCTTATAGGCTATAATGAAACTGAAACTGTGTCTAAAGTTTCGGAATCTCAATATTCAAGCAGAATGGCTGATTGGTTCTCAATAAATCCTATTCTATTTGGAATATTACAGACAGCTTCCACGGGAGGAAAAGCCACCTGGTGTTTCCATGGCTTCGCTACACTGACAGTCTCAGCCACACAGTCTCCCAGCAGTGTTCGGACCTCGTCTGGCTATGCCTACTAGCTTTGGAATCCTCAAGGTTTGTATCCTACCATCGACATGATTTCACCTTTAATTTATGCGGTGCGTCCCCTTTTGCGCAGGTCCGTCTAGCAGAACGCTCCTTAGTTCAAAAATTGGACATGCAGCTGTCCGTTCTCTATGTCCTTTTCATCCTTTCTCTATGCTTATTGTTTCATAAGGGCATCGTCCTAACATCCTTCTCTTTTCAACATAGAGGAGGTGGTAAGTGGTATAATGTTAGTTATTCGACGGCCAAAAATCTGTGCTAGCTACACAAACTGTGAACAATGATACCTTATGGAGAAGGATAGTTTAATACGAGATGCAGCCTCCGGTGTTCCAGCGACTGCCTGTCCAATGAGCCGGATTCCGTCCTCCTTTTTGTTTATCGCTTTTACGTCACTATTAATAACACTCTTTTATTCTCACAAGTGTACCAGTTTGGGCAATAAATTATATGGTTGCCTTGTGTACTGTAAATATATGATTCAAAGCTAGATTTACCCTTTCTTCTTTTTTTCGTGTTTTTTTTTCTTAGTATTCCTTTTAAATATAAATCCATACGGAGGCAGCCTGAGCCTCTCATAGTTAAGGCAGGGATTTTCTCACATCCTGCAACCAATCAGTACCGGGCACAAGGACACCGAAGCAGCAGGACCCACTTTATCAAGAAAAAGAATAAGCTCCTGACTCTAACACATGGGCGCTTGAGCCTCACAACAACCTTTGAGTGGCTTTACCTCGTTATAATGTAAACAAACAAACAAACAAAACCCAAAGCAAAACAAAACAAAAAACCTGCATGGATACTTAAGATACTAAGACAGGCAATGCATGGAGAAGCATGTAGGCTACACAGAGCCTCGCTGCGCCTGCATGAGCCCTGCCTGCCACCAAGAGGTGGACCCAGAGTCCGACCAGGAGCACAGAGAAACCCAGGCGCTGTGTGAGTCAGACCCCTGCAGCAGATCCCGGAGCTATCCTCTCTCCCCGCATCTGCTCCTTTGACATGTGAGCTCTCACCCTGTTCCAAAGAAACCTCCTCTGTGCATCTGTTTTGCCAACTCTCCTAAATTTCTGTCCTGAGAGGGCCAAGAACCCTCTCCACAGGTGACAATACATTCCCCAGGGATGCTCTTTCTTTGATGCGTTGTCCTTACTTCCCCCATCCTCACACACACACGTTGTCCCCTGGGAACACACTGAATAGAACGGGAAAATTGTTGTTAATTATAGTCTTAATTTTTGAGGAACACTGTGGATGGTTCAACTGATTTTCAGTACAGATTTTACTTACTTACTTACTTACTTATATACTTACTTATTTTACCTTTCAGAGGTTTTTGTAACCATCTGGCTGAGTCATTCAGGTTTACTCTCTAGAATCTTCCCTATATACAGTGTTAATATCAAGCCCACAAATTGCCACTAAATGTCTGCCTCCTTCCAGCCCCATATTTAAAACACCAGGCCATATTTCATTGTTGTTAATTTCCCTTTAGAGTATCTTTTATTTTCCTTTTACATATGTATATATTTCTTATTCACTAACACCCTCAAATCTTTTCATAAACAGGTCTCTTTTTTAATTAATGACTTTTACCATTTTCAAAGATAAAGTACTTACACACACATTCTCTCATAGGATAGCTTTTCTTCCTTTAAAATTCTCGTGTGCATTGTGTCCACTGAGAAAAAAATAGATGAAGAAAATACCACCAATCAGCCCTGGGTGATGTGGCTCAGTGGATTGAGTGCCAACCTACTAACTAAGGGGTGGCCAGTTCTATACCCAGTCAGGGCACAGGCCTGGGTTGCAGGCAAGGTCCCCGGGAGGGGGCATGTTGAGAGGCAACCACACATTGATATTTCTCTCCCTCTCTCTCTCCTTCCCTTCCCTTCTGTCTAGAAATAAATAAATAAATAAAATCTCCTTTTAAAAAAGAAATTGCCATCCATCCTTTTGTAAAATATTATAAATATCAAATCGTTGCCTTGGACAATTTTACCTTATTCAATGTTACATGCCAATTACATTTCAACGAAGCTGGGGAAAACAAAAAATACTTTCCTCCTCCCACTTGCTAAATTTTGGGTAACAATTATTGATGCAAGTTTTGAGCTCTCCTTAAATTCTACCACCTGCAGGTGGAAGAGTCAGCCATATCCACTTATTCCTCATGCAAACCAGAGAATGAGCCCAACTCGCACTTAGATGTGGGAAGAGGCATGACAGACTGAGCAAGAGAGGACAGAGGAGAGTAAAGGGAAGAAGGACTCACAGTCCCGGGGCGGTGATGCCAGGGCAGAGTGTTTATGGCAGAAGGGGTTGGAAAGGGGGCACGTGATGAAATGTGAAATCATGTATCATAGAATTGTATGCTTGAAAACTATGTAATCTTCTTCACCAATGTTGCCACAATCCATTTAATAAAAAGGTAACATTACAGGCTTCAGAGAATGTGGGATAGAACAGATGCTGGGAGAAGAGGAAACCAACTATAAAATATTTCCAGGTAGTATGCGTTTAATATTTTTGATATCCTATAAGAGATTGAAGTTACAAATGCATATTTCATTCACTTACTGAAGTAGGTATTAATGAACTCACCTGGTTGCATTATTTTCTTCTAACATGCCTCAGTCCCAAGTTTGATTCACAGGGATGACTACATCAACAGTGTTACAAGCACATTAGTGGTACTTTGACTTCTAAAAGCCAAGACATTTAAGGTACAGTCTTTTTAAAAGCCATTTTGGGGCCTATTCCCAAAAGATGGAACTATTGTATGCAATTAGGACCACCACGAAAATCTAGTAATTAATAATGTCCACAGCAATATCCACGACCCACAAGCTACTGCTGTATTTGGCATTGATTTAAGACACAAGCCTCATCCAGGTTGGGTTCACAACCAAGGTGACAGAATACTTGAGAAAGTTTTCTAGAAGGGTAAATGAACTCCCAGACGTTAGTCCAACCACATTTCTCTTTTTGAGGCAGAATTCTATCAACCACAGGAAAAGAGTAACTACATTTGAAACAATCAATGTACTGCTACCTTCCTGGATCTAAAGCCCAAATAAAAAATTCTAGTACCCCCTAGACCTCTGTACAAGAGCCTGAATAAACTTCCCAAATGTTACAGACAGACTTACTGCTCCAGGATATTGTACTGCCGTCACACACACCAAATAGGATATCAAATTGAATCTCTGAGATTTTCATCCTCAGGCGTAGGCTAAAAACGATGAAGAGAAGATTACTTTGTGCTTTGGTGGGGTAGGGGCGAGGCCGTAAAAATCTGTCAATTAGTATCTGAGGCGGCCCACAGACGTGCTCTACGGACAAACTGCCCCGTTACTGTGTCAAAGGCTCTCTCTTCCTGGGCCATAAAGAAATGAGTGAGTCTTAGTCCATTTTTTAAGTCTGGTATTTGTCTTAGTTGTATAGATTTAAAAGATTCAAGACAGGTGACTTACTGGGAATGATTCAGTTGTTCCTTTTTATAAATGTGTCAATTGGTGCAGAATTAATTTTCTTATTAAACCCACTTTTTAAAGTGTACTCATATTGAAGAAATAGGTCAAAGGAAATCTATCTGCCTCTGGTGGGGGGAAACAAGCCTGAAACAACAAATGAAACTTGAGTTACATTTGAACAACCAACCCACCTCCCAGCACCCTCTGCTATGCCCCAGGTCCTATTCTATAGCTTCATGACCTTGGTAATATAATCGACAGTCAAGGTGTCCAATGACTTGGTTTAGTTGCACCAATATGCTAAATTGAATAAATAGTTAACTCTCCATGACATGCTATTCAAAAAGAAAGCGTTAGACTTCTGCCAAGATGGAGGCATAGGTGGAAACACTGTGCCTTCTCCCACAGCCAAGTTTGAATACAACAAAGGTTTGGAGAACAAAGACACAGCCAAAGAATAGAAAGTTAATTTATACGGAAGTCTGACAACTACGAACATTTCAACAGGATGGTAAGAGGGGCGGAGCCAGCAGCGGAGCTGGATCGGGCAGGACAGGTCCCCCGACCTAGGCGCACAAGTGGCCCGGACCCAGTCGGGGTGTGGGGCAGACTGACCATGGTCACACATTTGTGCACAGTGAGATGGACATTGCAGGCACCAGGGGGCAAACCCAGTGGTGGAGGGCTGAAGGTGGTGGCACATTCATGTGCAGTGAAACGAAACGCGTGGCCCGGTGACAGTGGCGGCTGCAGCGCCGGTGGGGGCCTCGGTGGCAGGCGGCAGACGGGAAGCCATTGTCCCTCTTTGACCCCGCCCCCACATACAAAGTCACAACCCAGCGACTTAGTTGCCCTGCTCTAGTGAACACCTTAGGGCTCTGATCCTGCTACGGAACAGGCACGAACAGCCCAAAAGATGGTGTAAGAAGAACTCAAAGTCCCAGAGCTGATAACTCTCAGCGACCGAGAAATTACCAGCCTCTCAGAAGCACAACTCAAGACACTGTTTATCAGGATGCTCACAGAACTGGTTGATTATAGTCACAAATAAGAGCAATATATGAAGGTTAAACTAATTGAAATGAAGGGAGATGTCAAGGAAACCTATAGCGATGGAAAGGAAACTGGGACTCAAATCAATGGAATGGACCAGAAGGAAGAACAAAACATCCCACCAGAAAGGAATGAAGAAATGAGAATTCAAAAAAATGAGGAGAGGCTTAGGAACCTCCAGGACATCTTTAAACGTTCCAACATCCGGATTATAGGGGTACCAGAAGGGGGAAAGAAACAGCCACGAGTGGAAAACTTATTTGAACAAATAATAAAGGAGAACTTCCCCAGTCTGGCAAAGGAAATAGACTTCCAGGAAATCCAGGAAGCTCAGAGAGTGCCAAAGAAGTTGGACCCAAGAAGGAACACACCAAGGCACATCATAATTACATTAGCCAAGACCAAAATGAAGGAGAGAATCCTAGAAGCAGCAAGGGATAAGGGGACAGTCACCTACAAAGGAGTACCCATCAGACTGTCAGCGGATTTCTCAAAAGAGACCTTACAGGCAAGAAGGGGCTGGAAAGAAGTATTCCAAGTCATGAAATCCAAAGACCTACAGCCAAGATTGCTTTATCCAGCAAAACTTTCATTTAGAATGGAAGGACAGATAAAGTGCTTCTCAGATAAGGGCAAGTTCAAGGAGTTCATCATCACCAAGCCCTTATTATATGAAATGCTAAAGGGACTTATATAAGAAAAAGAAGATGAACAATATGAACAGTGAAAGGACAGCAAACACACAGTTATTAACAACCACACCTAAAACAAAAGCAAACCAAGAGGAAAGCTAGATCAGAAGTGGAACCATAGAAATGAAGAACACATGGAGGGTTAGAAACAGGGGGGTGGGAGGGGGAGAAGGGGGGAGAAGGCACAGAAAATAGCATAGACGGTAGGTAGAAAATAGATAGGGGGGAGGGTGAGAATGGTGGGGGAAATACAGAATCTAAAGAACTTGAGACATGTGGTTATAAACTAAGGGGGGGGGAGAATGGTGGGGGAGGGAGTGTGCGGGTGGAGGGGAATGAAGGAGGGGAGTAGAACAACTGTAATGGTATAATCAATAAAATATATTTTTAAAAAAAGGAAAAAAGAAAAAGAAAGCGTTAACTTGAGTGTATGCACAGCTTTGATGCATGCCAGATGCTCTCCAGTCCAACATACTGTCAGACTAATGAGCTGCTGGAGTGTGTATGTTCACTGAATGTGTAGCAATTTTACTTTAGTTGTAGATATTTTAATCTCTTTTATATTTATACTGAAAGTTTCATGATACACAGCACTATAACACATAAGAAACTGATGCAGTTTATGTATCAGTCTCATTTATTTAAGGAATATAGTATAAAAAAACAGAAAAATCAAGCTTGTTAGACCATCATTAAAATGATGTGGATTCCAAACTGCAGGTTTGTTTGTTTCCAAATGAGTAAACTGGGGAAAGGTGGGCATGCTATTTTATTTGCTTAAACCAAGAAGATAAAAAGAAAAGATAATTTTTACAAGGGTTAGAAAAAAGATGCTTTGGTTTGAAAGGCAATTTGTTTGGGCAGTTTTAAGGTAGTTATTGGATTACCCTTTTAGGAATGTTTTCCACTCTCTTCTAGTACCCCGTTCCTTTTTTTCCTGTTTTGGAAATAGGTCTACCGTAGAAAGCTGCCTATTCATGGAATGCCTCTTCAGATTATGTTATATTGCATAATCTGACCTGAACCTTACCTAATGCTCCCATTTGGTTTCTCAGATGGCAGTGCCTTTTGTGAATAATTATTCGCATTTTGTGAATAATTCCCTCCTTTATTGCGGGTAAGTGATTGATACAACTTTGTGCTGCAGGAAGCTGTTTCTTCTCCCTCTCGATTTTTTGAAAAAAAAATGGCTGATATATTTTTAATACATTGAAATGCGTATTTTGAAACATTGTAGATTTACAATGCATTTGGTGAAAATTCAATGACCAGATTTTTGGATATAAGGAGTTAATGGAGTCATAAATTAAACCAAATAAAGTAAACCCATCCAACTTGCAAATTAAAGATTTGCACCATTTTATTGATTGATTGACTGATTGATTAGAGAGAGAGAAAAAAAGAGAGAGAATCATCGATATTTTGTTCCACTTTTTTATGCATTTATTGGTTGCTTCTTGTATGTGACCTGATCAAGGATCAAACCCACAATTTTGACATATATGGATGACCCTCTAACTAACTGACCTACCTGGCCAGAGCTATCCAGTTTTATTTTTATGCCAGATCGCGGTCATCATTTTCCTCTCTCTGTGCTTACTAAATGAAATTCCTCTATGTCAATATATTTTTATAAGTGCTGTGGACTGAATTGTGTTCCCCTAAATCCATATATTGAAGCCTCACCCTCTTGTGCTTTAGAATGTGATCGTGTTGGAGAAGGAACTTCAAAGAGTTAATTTAGGTTCAAGTAGGTTACAAAATGGAGCCTAATCTAATATGATTGGTGTTCTTGTAAAAGGAAAAGGAAGGCACCAGACATGCACGTGAACACTGGAAAGGCCATGTGAAGACATGATGAGAAGGTGGACAACGAGGGAGGTCTCGGGAGAAACCAAGACTGACGGCACATTGACCTCAGACTTTTTGTCCCGGGAATTCTGAGAAACCAGTTTCTGTCGTTGAAGCCACCTTGTCTGCGGTGTTTGTTTCGGCATCCTTAGCAAACTAATACACTAGGTAAAAGTTAATGCCTATGTAATTAGGCATTACAAAAAGACTTACATTTTATGAGATTTAACTAAATCTTTATGTTTAGCTGTCTCTAGTTATATCAATAGATACAATTTAATCCAGTGGGTAACTGAACCATTAGCCCACTTGACTCAAAACCGAAGTTCCGCTTTATTAAACACAATAGTCAAAGTGTAAAGAATTACAAAAGGGACTTAGTACTTAGTAAATATATAAAATATGTTTATTTCTCTTCTGCTTAAATGTTGCTTTGGGATTCTCATATGCTGAAAAATTCAATACAATTTGACTTAAACTCCTAATTTCACCACCCGAAAAAAATTCGGTGTTTTCCTCTCAAAATTTATATCTTCTTCTGATTAAAAAAATAATCCACACAGGGCTACCTCAGGCTTCCTTACCTACCTAGAGAATTTAATCACTTCCTCACCCACCCATCTTAAATACACTGCAGCTCAAAGCATAATTCTAGCCAACATCAAATTTAATCATACCAGGTATGTCCTTATATTTGTAATATTACTAAATTTTTTCAGGATACCTCCAACAAAGATGTGGGGGGATACACCTTGAAATGTGATGATGTTCACTATATTGCTTACTTTAAGAACACTACCTGTTCTTCTAGAAACTCTTAGCCTCCCAACATTTTTTATAATGTTCAAGCTTCAGGAAGATGACTCTCTCTGATTTGTGTAACTCCTGTCCTGCTCTTCGTTTCCCCATTGTCTTAGGCTGTATATCTCTTGGAGAGTTTTCCCAATAAGCCAATTTGTCATTGCCACTCTTACCTCTTAGCATATCATCAATTTTAATGTGCATATATATACAATATGTTTAAAATAGAACCTTGATTATATGTTCAATTAATTTTATTCTCTCTTTATTCATTGGAATTATACTGTGAGTAATTTCTAAAAACATCAGTTATATTATAAAGTGTTTACAATGCTTAACATTATCTTATTTGAATGCTCCATAATTTCTTAACTATTCTCCTGCAATCGGAGATATTAGTTGGGTCCCATTATTTTTGTAAGTAAAAATAACACCAACCAAACATTAATTTTTCTGTGTATTTCTGGCTACTCTATTATAATTAATATCTAAAAGGGAGATGTCTAGATCAAAGTTATACAATGTGTTATTGCCTCTTTAATAGTTATAAAAGTAACCAGACATTTTTACTAAAAATGAATAGTTAATATAATATACTATTTTAACAATTACAAATGTATTTCTAAGATTACTAGAAAACCTTTCCTTGTTCTCAACTCATTCAAATCTAGCAGCCTTACACACAAAAAGTCAGTAACGACAGCATTCCCCAGTAGGGAATATCCTGGTNTATTCTCCTGCAATCGGAGATATTAGTTGGGTCCCATTATTTTTGTAAGTAAAAATAACACTAACCAAACATTAATTTTTCTGTGTATTTCTGGCTACTCTATTATAATTAATATCTAAAAGGGAGATGTCTAGATCAAAGTTATACAATGTGCTGTTGCCTCTTTAATAGTTATAAAAGTAACCAGACATTTTTACTAAAAATGAATAGTTAATATAATATACTATTTTAACAATTACAAATGTATTTCTAAGACTACTAGAAAACCTTTCCTTGTTCTCAACTCATTCAAATCTAGCAGCCTTACACACAAAAAGTCAGTAACGACAGCATTCCCCAGTAGGGAATATCCTGGTGTCAAAACCTAAATAAAGATGCCTTCCAAACTCAGTGCTTTTTCTTAGTTGCAGGAGGCACATGACCTGTCTCTTATTTGGAGTGGAATTTCTTAGTATGACCCACATAATTGGACACTAAGAACTTCTATCATGTGGCAAACCTTTAAGTTTTTACACTGCTCACCTTGTGTGATATAGAGTACAGTTGTGTTACCAACTCATTCAGAGCAGTTGTTATTTCCTGCTCACAGGTCACAATATGAAGCTGTCAATATAGGGGGCCAATATGATATTTTTTGAGATGTCTCAAACATCATAATTCTTTTGAGGAAAGAGAGAAAAAGCCCTTGGGACTTACACAGACCTTGGGAAAGAGAACTGGTGTAAAATATATACCTGTGAACTGCGTCCCCTCTTTCTTCCCAGTGGGAACACATTCGCCAGTTCATTAGCCACAGAGTGTGTTAATGTACTGTGATGAGTCCTACAACTGCCACAGCAGTTACAACTGGGGGTAATAATTGGTTCAGTTTGTGCTAACCTGTTAATCCCTGACGTTACCCATGTGATTTTGTCTTGCAACAGATTGTTGAATTAAATAGGGAGGTAAGGGCCACCAACTACATCATTTACGTCTGAGAGGGTCCCAATAATTTCTGCCATTTCTCTTGGGATGTAGTATTGCTTTTAATTCACTACCTTGACCAGAGGTAGGGCCATGTGGGTAATGCCACAGCTCCTGCTTTGCCCTTCCCTGAAGACCACAGAAAGAGTGTGAGCATTCTATCAACTGCTAAGTAACCTCTTCAGTCAGTTCCAATTCTAAATTTAGAACTAAGGAAATCATCACTAGGTGTGTCTTTGAAACCAGACCTGGACTGAAATTGACCCTCTTCTAGTGTCTTCCACTCTTCCTATTCAGTCTGGTGGGTTCACTTCGACTCTGGTTTCTGGTCATAAGAGTTGATTCTCCACCATATTGACAAGGAAGCCCTTTGATGAGCACACTCTGCTTTAAGTTACTAATAGCTCCAGGTCTGTATTGTATCTCTTAAACAAATCAGTGGTACTTCATAACTGCCACCTGATTTTACAATTGCTTATATTCGTTAGATTGAGATAGATATGTAACAGTCCTTTATAGGTTAGTGGGGAAAATGCAATTGTAAAAATATGTATTTAGTACAATGTCATTACTGTGTGCAATCCTGATGGGATAGTACTTAGTTTACAGGGATGATTTAGGAATAATTTAACTGAAAGGTAGTGCTAGAACTCTCTCTCTCTCTCTATATATATATAGATATACAAATATATCTATATATGCCTATATATATCAATATCTATATATCTATATATCTATATCTATATAGATAGATGATAGGTAGATATAGAGAGGGGGCATAATTTGTCATTGAAGAACTTTAATCTGGGTAAATATACAGTTCAGATATTTTTTAGATATATTATCCCAGGAATAGTGAGCTGGAAATTGAAATAGTTCAGCCCAAAATTGGTGAGCCTCTAAAATAAAGAAAGACTAGAGACCATGAGAGGTCAGTTTGTGAGAATGGCTCATGTGTTTCTTATTAAGTGACTAGAGGGATTAGGGGTTGAGTCATTAAATGGGAAGTGCAGGGAGATGAGGCCTGAACCTTTATATCAGTTCATATCATACATTTTGGGTTGCACAAGGCAGTGAGAATCAGACGTGAGGATATCAAGGCATTTGTTTTACATTTGTGACAAGTGATCAGATCTGTTAGAATATTTCCAAATATTGGTAAATAAAGGTATGGAAAAGGGTAAAGGATGAGGTAATAGAAAATGTTCAGGTCTGAGGTATAAGAAGAAAGGGATTTAGTTTTAAACATACTTACGTTTGAAAGATCTAAAAAAAAGCAAAGATAAAGCTTTTTGAACATTTTTTCTCATTTTCTTTTATAATTATCAGTGTCCTTCCTTGCACAGTTAAACATAAATGAAACAACTGAGTTCTTCGATAATATTGCAGTTTGACAAATTTTCAAAAAGAAAAGCATATGAAAATTTTTAAAAAGTGTTATTTATTAACTGAACTCATTAAGACAAATGCCACAAAAAAATCTGTCATGAAGTATAAAATGGTCAGAATAATGGCTTTAACATTTAGAGAATGGAATATTTTATTTTATTTTACAAAAACAAAAGGAAGTACAATGATTATACAAAAAGGAACATAATTTTTCTAAATGAGATGTAATTTCCAAAACATTTTTTGAGAAGATAAGACTAGCAAGGTTTACTTATGATTGGTGTTTGTACAGCATTACTGGTACCCTGCTTAATCAAAAGCACATGTTCTACTTTTCTGAAATGAGGGAAGGAAAGGACTTTCTTCAAAATGAAGGAAGATGATAATAGCAACCTAGTAACAAAAATAAGGCAAAATGTACTATCGTGCTAATATTCATTTAACTCACATGCACAGCTTGTCATGAGGAGATTTCCTCTGTTTAAACTAGGCCAAATTACTATAATAGTGTGCTAATTTTGCTTGCCTTGAAGTCATTCCTGAAAATTAAATTCCTGCAAAATGATGTTGCTCATTTTCATCTCTGGTTCCTTCCCCAACAGCCATGATACTTTCTCACTTTGTTCAAATCCCAGGCATCAGATTATTTTTGATTCAAGATTTTCCTGGCTACAGTTTTCTACTTTGAAGATTTGGAGGTTATATCTTGTTCTCTCTTTAATGCTATCCAGTTTGAGTGAGATATTTCAAGGTAATTAGAGATCACAGGAATTTATTTGGGTTATTTTTCAAATTGTTTGATCATTTATTTCAGAAATGAATGTGATGCTTACAGCAAAGTCCCCTGAAAACAGGAGAAGATTTATTTGGTATAATCATAGTCTGTCTTTTTTGCTTGTTTGTTTGTTTTGTTTTTCTCTTATACTTGCCAATTATCTTTTAATCACCTCACTGCTCATTTGCAGTGAATGACAAAAAGATAAGTTAATGACAGCAAATGGATAACATTTTTATATAACAATTCAATTGAAAGAATGAGGTATCTTTTGATCCATTCATTTACTGACGGGCACCTGGGTTGCTTCCAACTCTTGGCTAGAAGCTAAACAACAAAACAAACAAGCAAGCAAAATATAAAGGAAGACACTGAAATAGAGAACAGGCTGACAGTGACCAGAGGGGAGGGGGGGCGAATTTCAGGGGAAATAGGGGAGGGATTTAGAGGAACATATATAAAGGATTCATGGACAACAACTAAGAAGGGTGGAAATGGGAGGGAGGGGGGAGCATGGGGGGTGGGATGGGATGGGAGTAATAAACAGAAAACTATACTTGAAAAATAAATAAATAAAAAATAGTTTTAAAAAAGAAAGAATGAGGTATCTACCCTTTTATTTAAAGATATAAAAAATATAGATAATTAGCTTAGTACATTTTCATCAATTATACAAAAACAGGCAACACAAAACATTAGTGTATTTGCCACTAAATGTCTTATAGAAAGTTATGATAAAACAAGTTATATTCTCAATGTATAAAGGAGTACATTAGAAGAATTTGAATAAATAAGTTATTTTGAGTTTTAATTATATATAATATCATGCTGATAACTACATTGCCTGACTACAGAGTTATATACATTTTGATGTATAATTGTGTAAGAGTATTCAGAGATTTATAAGAGATTTCAATCAATGCAGAACATTGGGTACAGAAAGAAGTCAGAGGTTTAGTGATTAGGATAAGTAGGTTGACTATACAATTTATCATCCACCAACAAAGTTTTAAAAATCTAGCAGATTAAAAAAATAAAACATTGTTATGAAAAATGTATGGATGGATTAATTTATACTGATTAACTTATTGATTAAAAAACTAGCAGCAGAAATATGGTTTGTTTGCCTTAACAGTGAGCAACAAGGGGCCCATTCAAAGAGAGCTATCGGTAACATTTGATGGAAAGGGTTACATAGGGAGAGATTTGCAGTTTAGTTGATCCAATAGATACAACTAAATTTTAAATTGGGACTACTAGAAAAGACCATGAAGGAAGTTAATTTTATGAGGCAGAGTTCTACCAAACCCAATTGGCTTAAGTTAATATAACTGCTAATACTCACAATGAACAAGTGGAAAAAGGCAAATGCTAAATGATACGGTCCAGTCTATTACAACCGATGTAGATGGGGATTCTCCTACCCCAACTTGGAATTGTAGGCACTTGGCAATCAGACAGAGAATGATGTATTTATATTCCAGCAAGATAAATAGAGAAGAAAATTTCATATTCTGTGAAGTGTAAGGTTTGTCATAAATAAATAAATATGTGATTGAATATTTTATTTGATATATTTCTAATAATAGCAAATAGATTAAACATATATTAAGATATAATTTTCAAGTTCTTATTCAATATGGTGTGTTTTTCTTAAATAAGCACCTAAGTTATTCTTTTATGATTTATTTACAGTTTTTTAAGGGGAAGGGTAACCAAGGAACATGTATAAAGGACCCACGGACAAAGCCAAAGGGAAGCAGGATGGAGGGTGGGAGGTAGGGGTGCATTGGGGGGGGTAGAGATTGGGCAGAAAGGTGGACAACTGTAGTTGAACAACAAGAAAAAAAAAGAAAAAAACTCATACACAACTCCCAGTACAAATTTGAAGAATAGTAAATGAGTTAAATGAGTGTTGTTAAAAATAACATATTTTATCTTAGTATTCAAAACATACATATTAAAATTGTTATCTCATTTTGTTTATTCCAACAAACTAAATAATTTATCTGCTTTTATTATATCTAATAATGATTTATCGTAAGAGGCATTTCTTTTTATTTTTCACCCATCAGCACACTGCATGCCAGTGTCGCATTTGATAACCAACTGTTGGGGGCAATTAATATTCATATTTATCTATGTCAGAAAAATTGTCTTAGCCAGATGGCCAATATTTGTGGTAGACTCATCTTCTTTACTTTTTAATTGAATAGTGAGAGCATCATGGTCTTTGTGATGATACATGTTTACTAAATACAATTAGTGTAACGAGTTGCTCTGTAGTGGCCATTTCCCATGTCAATGAGTAGTTATCAAATGCCTAGAGTTCTAAAAATTGAATTGTAAGTGTAATGTTTCTCCTCCTACATAATTAAAAAATTATTTTTCTGGTACCATTGAATTTTAAAACAATTTACTAATAACTATTCAATAGGCTTTTAAATATATAAGGATAATCTACATTATGCTTTTGGTGTTTCGAATTGTTTTTATTTTAAAGGGAAAACTTGTAGAAAAGCTATAAAGCAAAAGGTTAAAAGCTCTACCCCCCATAAAAATTACTGGTATCATTTAATATATTCCATATTTATATAACATTTTATTATAACTTTTTTAATGTTATAACTCAAAATGTAGTAAATTAAGTTAAAATAATTAATGTCCGTGGCATTAATAGGCTACATTATCTATAAATTATTATTCTAAAATATCACTTGGTTAAAAATTATCTCTGATTTGTTCAAGACACTTGCAAATCTTTGCCACATAAGAGGAGAAAATTTTTAGAAATAAGCTTTTTCCATATTTTATTTATATTTTTAGAACATAGTCTTAGAATTGTAAATACAGGACTACCCACAAATACAGTTTGCATGCTCTTTTTTTTGCTTATATCGGTGTCCATAGTTCAATGCCTGTATCTGGACATGGACCTTTACCTGAACCACGATGCTCAGCATTTTATATCTCTATCTATCTATCTATCTATCTATCTATCTATCATCTGGTGCTATAATAGAAAGAATAAATGATGTCTCTACTGATTATTCTACTTTTTGTTGAGCACTTAATTTTGAAATTGTTTTATACATTCTTCTTTAGGACCTACCTATATATATAATTTATGTATTCTGTTATTGGGATGCTCACTTTTTTACTGATTTACAGAAATTCTTTATATATTGAGGAAACACAATTTTCCTTTAATATATGTTGTGCTGAAGTGTTTCTTGGTCTGACAGTAAATTAAATGACTATTTCTGACATATATATACATTTTTTAATTTATATGTAGTTTATCTTCTTCATGCTATTTGGAGTCATCCTTAGAAAACCTAGAGTAATGTTTACTTATGTTGTGTCCTGTTATTTTAATAATATTACACTTAAAACATAGGTCATTCATCAATTTGAAATCCGTTTTTGTATATCTGCTGCCTCTGTTTTATTAAGATTTAGAGCCATTCCTGGAATTTTGTGCCCACGAGCTCTGCCGATTCCTGTAATATAACTCCACATGATGTTCCATAGATCACTTTATGTATCTTGGAATTTAAAAAGCTCTCTGTACACTATACAAGTAAGTTATTCAAAAAAATTTTCAAGCCACTGATAAATATGAATGATCTGTTCTATATTTTTATATCATATCTGATGTACCTTAACTTTGCACAATATAGGTTACAAAGAAAAAAGCAAAATAGGAAGCAGGCAGATACTCATTTGTGTGGAGGTGGTGAACAGGACTCACATTCTTGGTAAGAGCAGTTAAGGGTATGCAAATATATAAATCTGTGAAATATCCAAATTCAGGTCTTGAAGTTATTCATAATGCTGATCTGATGAAGAATTAATATGTTGGAATTATAGTCATTTTGAGTCATTAGGTAAAGATTAATTTTCACAGGGGGAAGCACCTAACTTTCAAACTAAATATAAGCTATAGTCTAATCATTTTAAAGCCATTCAAATTATCTCATGAAACAGGATTTTAAATAATGTCACATATGTAATTATATACAGTCGATATAAGGCTAAGTGTATTGTCCTGATGATTATAAATGTAATACAAAATTAATTAATATTCTACCCTGATTTTCGTGAAAACATTATTTTTAAAAAATCCCTCAGGCTCATTTCATTTCTGGTTTTCTTTTCTCTGTAACTTAGTAACATCTGTCAGCAGAGACTCCCCGGGGAACACGAGCTGATTGCCTCCCAATCCCGAGTTACTCACCTAGGCAACAGTGGGAGGCTGGTGGGCAATGTTCTCCAAACGGGGATTAAATTGTATTGGCTGCTACAAACTATTTCTAACCCCCCTCTGCCTCCAAACAAGTTTATCATTCAAGTTTCCACTGGCTTGCCTCACAGGTTGTGCTGGCGGCCTTGGGGGCTTCTTTCTCCTGGAATCCAGCAGGCCTCAGAAGCTACCCAGTTCTGCTTTCGCTACTCCATGTTTGGACTGTTGGGATTAGGGTATGCAATTATAAATGTATACATGTAATAAACATTTATAATTATTCTCATTCTGCAGAATTCTATGTCTGGGGAGAACAATTTTCCAATAATCACCCAACTACCAGGTGACCAAGAATCTGAGCATAAGAAATAAACTTTTGAAACCTGGTTTAATGAATTTCCCCTGGAACTCATAAAGTTGTTATATAAAGGGGGAAAAAAGGCAATTCTATACTAACTTTCTTGCATTCAGGGGCTCTGATTTGAGATTTACTTGCTATCAGCACGGAAGTGTCTTCACACTATCACCTACCCCGGTGTCCAGTCCCATCTAATCTAGCATGTAATAGCTCGTTCTGTCCTTTTTAAAGATCAACTTAAAACAATTTGTCACATTACCTTAATATCACCACTAAGCAGCCTTCCTAATCCACTTTCCCATTCCTGGGGTGTGTTTCCTTTCCTTTTCCTTCTCTAATAATTTTCTCTAAATTTGGAAGGCAATGTGTAGCGACTCCTGAGTCCTCGATTTACCAGAATACTGAACGACAGGCCTATGGGCACAGGAACATAAAATACACAACTTGGTATCTTTAACTTTCTACTTAACTGCTCTTTTTTATCTGGGTAAGAAGTAAGTCTTGACCCACATTTGCAAAGAGTTATTTGGAGAAGTTTCTAAAGCACACCATCAACCCCATTCTGCAGGGCTAATGGTGGCTCTTCATAATGAGTCATAAATTGGTACCTCACTCTCACTAGGTGCTCAATACTTTTCCACACACAGCCCTTCCCCCTTTCCCTCCCTCCTGCCCCCAACAAAAGGCCCATAAAACTGCGGAAGCCATTTATTTGAAGCTCTTCCATGGGAGGTGCACTGACCTTCAACCCCTAGCCATTCCATGGAGAAAAATGATCAGTGGGAGTTGGCGCTTCCTCAGTTTTAGAGTCTCTTTTATTCCGTTGTGGTAAGTGATTAAAGGCTTAACTCTCCCCTGTTTGACTTGTTTCTGTAATTGGCTACTTGGCACGTGGTAGCTCCGCTCTCTTTTCCAGATCAGAACTCCTGACAAGAACATCCATCGTTTTAGGGGGAAATAGCAACACATTCAAAGACGGATCAACAGAAACAATTGACCTTGATGCCAAAAATGTTTAGCTCACCAGTACTCAGTATTATGCATTGCCGATACGTGTCGATTTCCAATACACGCTTCAGCCATCTGTTTCTGTATTAGTGGCCGTATCAAGGGAAGTGTATTCATGGTACTGAAACCTATCAGCAGTCCATTTTCTTTCCCTTCTTATCTGTTTCCTATTTCTTCTCTTGGCAAGAAGAGATAGAACTATGGCCAATTCCTTTGGCAATTAACCTTATGCCAGAAAACATTTAGCGTAGATAAAAGCAGGTGATGTATGTTATGGAAGCTGAGGAAAGAGAGTCAATGTCAGGGCAAAATTAATATAAAATTCATTTAAGACACTGTGAGAAATTCATCGGACAAACCATGTTTGCTTGATTGCAGGCCATCACTGGTACTGATAATTTAGTTAAATCTTTTAGGAAAGTGTTTGGCATAAACATATATATGGTATAGTTTTTGAAAGCACATATATTTCTAAATCTGGTAAAATATAAATTAGTGTCATTTGGGGGTTGATTTTATAAAATTATAATTATGGTATAGTACTTGTGTGAAAAATATTTACAAGATTATAAATTTTAATTACATTAAAATCACATAGTATCATATCACATATAAAACTGAATGACATATTTAAATGTAATTTTACTGGGAATACGGGAATACAAGAAAGAAAACTGTACTTGAGCAAGAGTTAAATAAAAATTAAAAAAATAAATGTAATTTTATGTTGTTTAGATAGTTTATGAAAAAATTATAAGGAAATACGTTTTGAGTTTTGAAATGAGTTATGTTTTACTAACATGTATCAGAAATTCATATATTTGTATTTTAATAATAAAGTCCAGTCT
This sequence comes from Sturnira hondurensis, assembly GCF_014824575.4. Taxonomy (NCBI): domain Eukaryota; kingdom Metazoa; phylum Chordata; class Mammalia; order Chiroptera; family Phyllostomidae; genus Sturnira; species Sturnira hondurensis. Next base: position 5,453,214 of record NW_028082350.1, on the reverse strand, counting down.
GAGAATACTATGTCTAAATTCTAATTTATAAAGCATTACTTGTGATGATTGTATCAATGTTAAATATGAATAATATTCTAAATTCTAAATTCTAGTTGGTCTGCTCCTGGGATTTTGTTTGCTTAACTACTTAACTACTTTTGATTAACTACTCTATACTTGGAAAAAATAGTTTTTAGTAAACTCATTTTATGATTTTTTTAGGAACACCAGGAAAAGAGAAAATATTGAAAACTGAAAACAATTATTAGAAAAAATAAATGGGAAATATACATTTGAAAAAAGTATATAATATTATCTATAACTTTGTTTCTAAATAGAACCAATAATGTATGCTTATATTGTAATGTTTAACTCATATTCTTTTTCAACAAGCTGTATATGGATAGATAACAATAACTAAAACAAAGATCAACAATAATAAATGATGACAATAATAGTGAAAACATATATATTTGAGATTCTTGCTCTTTTGTTCTTATATAAATTCATAGAAGACACTTCTCTGCCCCAAATTTCTTCTTTTTCTCATTCCTTTTCTCATAGAATATTGTTTCTCAAGATAATCTTATTTCTTTCTCTTATTTTCAATCATTAGGTTCAATTTTAGAGGAAAATAATAGGGTTTTAAGTTATTAAGACCTAAGCCATTTTCAGGGAATAAGTAATGTCTTTATAGGAAGAATAGACTTGATACAGAGAACACATGCAAAAAAATAGGTGGAAAAAAAGTAAATTGGAGGAAAGCATCTGAGCACAGAGCAGTACACATTTAAGAGGATGGAAACCCCACTAGGTTATTCTAGGAGAATTTGGTGGTGTTCTAGAAGGTAATGGGGAAGTCAAAGTCATCTGTTCCCCTAATCAGACAAGTGGCAGGTGTGGGAAGAAACAGACAAGTAATGACAGAATATATTAATACTTTATGTAAATGCCTGAAGCTTGAAAAACTGGCTAAGAAGAAACACAATGTAGGAAGTGGCATTAAAAATAAAGAAAATTGCTTAAAATTTAAAAGAAAGAAAACCACAAATACTATCTAACAGAGTAGGTGATAAGCGATAAAAGTTGTTTTCCTTCAGAGTGGTTCAAATAGAATATTCAAAATACAACTGCAATACTTGGAAACTTTTAGTGTGACAGTTCTCTAACAGATTAAGAAAAACTTCAATGTTTTATTTTATAATTCATTAGTTGTTTTGAAACACAAATTCTTCTTAGGAAGATTGTAAATTTTTTGGATATCTATGACCAAGATGTATTTTGTTTATGACCACCTCATGCAATGCAGAAAAATATTAAGCAATGTACAAATTATAAAACTCTCCATGGAGTATAAAGCAATTAAACTGAACATTTAATTTTAAAGTATGAATATTTAAATCACTAAAAATATCTGAAATTCAAAAACATTTTTAGCCAACCTCACAGTCTTGAATAAAACATACTATTTAAACGAGTTCAAATTTTAAGATCTTTGAAAATGTACCAAACTCTCCTTTATATAGACATCTGATACAAAATTTATGCAAATCCTCAAAATGTATCTTTCTGGCACTGGAAAACTTATCAAAGAGTACATGGTGGTATGTGGAAAATGATAACACATGGATGAAAATGCTCTGAAGCATGATCTTACACACTTTATATTTGTTTTATTAATTGATCTGATAACTTTTCAAGTATCTTAAAATATAAACATTTTATAGTTCAAGCAGAATCAGATTAAGCTAACTTTGTAAACAATTCTTTATCTATTTATAGTGAATGTCTATACCAATATATTCTGTAGACTGTGGTATGACGTTAATAAAAGTAACATGTTCTATTGGATTCCTAATATGGTTAACTTTTCGCTGTTTAATATCCATTAATAGAATAATTAACCTCAGTCTAACATGAGGCAGACTGCTTTCAATTTATGCCTGTGATCACAAGGATAACACTCACTGGTGACAAGAGCAATAAGCAATATAAATTCATACACACTTGCAAAGAAAATATTTTTGTCATACTCCTTACTGGCTGTTCATCATATCTATTGCTTTCATACATATGAAGTGAAATTTTATGTTTCAGAAAGGCAACCATTTAAAGTAAATAATTATGTAGGCAAGCTGATAAAAAACAAGAATATTTGACGTCAATATTATGAAATATTTAAAAGCAGAACATTTGGGTCAGGCAGATGTGAGTTCCAGCATCGGCTCTGCCGAATAATTTCTTTGTGAACTTGAGAGAATTATTTACTGTCTCCAAGATGTTTAATGATAAATAAGGATAATAATAGCTTTTAAAAAAATGGGTTGTTTTCTTAGCTAATAGTTAAAATGGTTTAGTAAATTTAAATGCTTAGTATGGTGTTTGGCACTTGGCAAGCAATCAATAATGATGTTTTAAAATAATTATTTATTTACTTTTAGAGAGGGGGAGAGAAGGAGAAACGGGGTGCGGAGAAACATGGAAAACATGGACAAGAGAGAGAAACATCCATAGACTACCTTTCCTACACACCCCAAGTGACTGAACCCACAACCTAGGCACGTGCTCTAACTGGGGATTGAACCAGTGACCTTCCTGTTGTTGGATTATGCCCAACCAACTGAGCCACACCAGTCAGGTCACACTCAATAGCTCTTAACTAAATCAGTATTTACATTAAAAAATATTCTAAATGTTTTTAGGATTATTTGTGTGTACTTAGCACAATACCATTCAATAAAGGACAGGAATATAGGTATCAATACATTCATTATTATAAGTTGTATTGATAGATTAATAGATTCTAAGATCCTCAGTATTTTGAGATTCTAGAATTAGAAGCTATGTTTATTTTTAAACCCTCATACCTAACAACATGCTTAACGTATTATAGGTGAGGCCTATGTTATTTGTCATGTGAATATGTTTTAATTATTTTTAGTTTTTACCTTTGAAAAAATATAGACAATTAAATCTCAGAAATCATTTTTAAATCTTTAAATCATGAGTTTTCCTCAAAGAAGAATAAACAGATTACTCACTTTTATGTTTCTTAAAAATATTTTCGTATTATTCCATAATATATTTTATTATAAGATATTATAAATATACTTTCAATATTAAAAATTCAAAAATATATTACTGCTAAGTGTGATTTTATAGTGTATTATAACCTAGGATGGTGTTTAATTCCTACATTGCTGCTTTCATACCCATTAATAATATTAACCAATTTCTGACAATTGTTTGGAGAAAGTGTTGTATGGATATCAACCTTATTAACAAAACTATTACATTCTTAATTTTGGAGAGACCTTATTTTTATTTTATTTATTTATTTTCAAAGATTTTATTTATTTATCTTTAGAGGGGAAGGGAAGGGGAGAGGGAGAGAAATATCAGTGTATGGTTGCCTCTAGTGCACCCCCTGCCGGGAATTGCATCCCCTGCTGGGAACTGGCCTGCAACCCAGGCATGTGCCCTGACTGGGAAACGATCCGTGATCGTCTGGTTTGCAGGCCCGCGCTCAATCCACTGAGCTACACCAGCCAGGGCAAGNCATTCTTAATTTTGGAGAGACCTTATTTTTATTTTATTTATTTATTTTCAAAGATTTTATTTATTTATCTTTAGAGGGGAAGGGAAGGGGAGAGGGAGAGAAATATCAGTGTATGGTTGCCTCTAGTGCACCCCCTGCCGGGAATTGCATCCCCTGCTGGGAACTGGCCTGCAACCCAGGTATGTGCCCTGACTGGGAAAGGATCCGTGATCGTCTGGTTTGCAGGCCCGTGCTCAATCCACTGAGCTACACCAGCCAGGGCAAGGGAGATCTTATTTTTAATGTAATCCCACAGGGAAGTTGAAGATGATTGACTGACCTGTCAAGAAGCTGATCTGGCACCACCTTTTCTAATTTTCGACCATTTTTTAACCCTTTCAATTTGAGTCAATGCCTAGTTTTGCTTTCTGTTTTCCTTTAAGTGACTTGATAAGGTATTTTGTCATGTAATCTTTTCAAGATATAGCTCTTCATATTAATCATTTTAATTTGCCTTATAAAAGATATGTGTACACATATATGTGTGTCTATATGTGCATGTATATCTCAAAATCACTTCCCATGCAATGCAGAAATAAAAGAATAATTCACGGTAAGTTAAATAAGAAGTTAATGGGGTTATAAATTGTAAATAGAAAAATAAATATATTCTTCCTAATATAAACACTTGGACCTTTTATTTGTGGACTAATTATATATATGTATATGTCGTAATAATTCACTGTTTGCAGATTTGATTATTTTGTGTCTTTTTAATTTTAGTGGATCTCATTGGGACATTTAACCAGTTTTTAATCTTATTTTTTTTTTAATCTTCATTTTCTTTCCACTCATAAATAGGTTCCATATACCTGAGTCACTGCTCCTTTTTACATTTTCCAATGTTCCTCAAGTCAGTTCAATTACTAAGTCAGTTATAGTAAAACATTCATTTAAACTTATAATGTTTCTTGTATGTTATGTATCCCCTGGTAGAATTCACTCGGCATTTATTTATTTTTTAGTTTTGACCTATTGACTTTATTTTTACTACCTAGTATTTGTTTCCAAATTCCATTGCATGCCTCTTGTAGATGTTGTTCAAACAGCTTCTTTATACATTCTGTGAAAATCTGGCTATTCCCCATCCCCTAACAACCTGTATTTCCTTATTTGCTCTGAGTTTCCCGTTTTGAGAATAAAACAAATGAAAAAATTTGTCCCCGACAGGCTGACACATTACTAGTGACTCAGCTTTGAAAAAATTACAAAAAAATTAAGATTTTGAATTGTAATCATCATACAAGATACCAAATGTGTACATGTTGATTTACCTTTTCAAGTCTATTTTATTAACAGCAACCTATTCTTGCAAAACCATGTACAATTTCTACTATTTTTTGTCTCTGCTCAATTAACTTACATATTCTAAAGGTTTTCTCAGCAAAAACGTAAACATGTAGTCTATAGTTCCCGAGAAGATTTTTGGAGCCATTCTAATGAATCAGATTTATATAAAAACCTCAATTATTTTTTCAATGTACTGGGTAACTATTTCAATGAATAATTTCATTTAATCCACCTCAAAACTTTGGAAATTTTACTTTTCGCACCATAACCTTTGACAGTATTAATTCAATATAAAACACTCTAGTTATTTTTTACAGTTTGACTGAATTTTTACTCCCATCTACTTGAATAGATAACAAAGCAGTTATACTTTGATTTAACTAATAAGACAGACTGTCCAATGCTTAACATCAGAAGAACAATCAGAAATGAAATATTATTTTCAATGTGTATTCATTTCCTATGGTGGCTGCATCAAAACAACACAAATTTATTTTCTTACAGTTCTGGATATCAGAAATCCTAGACCGTATTATGGGCTAAAATCAAGCTTTCAATAGGGCTAATTCCTGTTGAGTTTCCAGGGCAGGATTCAGTTCTCACACAGGTTCTGGGGACTGTAACCATTCTCTGGCTGTCTGGCTGCATCACGGCTATTTCTGCCAACTACAGAAATAGGGGAGCAGAGAGAGTGTAGATAGGACTTTAATTACAGTTGGCTCAGACTTTCCAGAACCATCCACCAGTATAAGGCAGGCACCTCATAAACTGTCCTATTCTTTTACTGTACTTGTGTATTCAGTTGACACCTTAAATTCTAAACATCCTTAAAAATGTATTTTTAGAGAAAACTGAAATTAAGAACCATTTAAAAGATTAAAAAAATAAAATAATTCAGTACATGGAACACTCACTGATAAGAAACTAAAATATAAATAATTATATTATTTTTGAGTTTGGAATTAAAGAGGTGAAAAAAGTATCATTGATGCCTCCAATACTGAGACAGAGAGAGAGAGAGAGAGAGAGATACATCATGGAAAACACAAAATTCTTACCAAAGTCCCGAACTACTAATATTATTCAAGATGCAGCTCAGAAGACAGTTATTCCACAAAGTCACTCTTGCCTTTTATCTCCCTTTCCCCCTTTATCTTCAGTAGACTAGGTACCTGTGTTATTAAAAAAAGAAAAATATTGCTATATCTTTTATATATTAATAGGCAAACTTCCTAGGATCTCAATTCACCATATCTTTTACCTAATTTTATTATACTGCATAACACATTGCATGAACCAAAAACATCCATGGAAAAAAAATATAGCATGGATGTATGGGTAATTCTTAAAATAAGATACTGCAGTTTTACACCTAAAATAAATATTTATGAAGTAAGTATTCCATATTGGAATCACTAAAATATAAGGGACATAGAGATAGACTCACATTATTATTATTATTATTATTATTATTAATTTGTTAGACGTGTCAGTAGGATGTTTCTATCTTTTAGAAAACTAATGACAAATTAACATAATTTTCTGTAGATATTCCAAGTTAGAAGCCAAGTCCAAAGGAGCTGGTCTAGTAAAGAACAGCACTTCCTCAAGTCTTTACAGAATTTGATAAGTGAAGGAAGATTGATACTTTACTAAATACGAATAATATTATCTTATGTAGTTTTATTTTCCAATAAAATTTACAATAAAGTCTATAGCATATTTTTATTTTTTAGTACTTTAGTTCATTTTAGAGTAAGCTAATTGTTGGTTTGACTCTGTTCCTTACTTAACTATACAGGGAACATACTTTTATCAGTTAAGAAAGATATTGAAAGAGATGATATTCCTACATACAACCACAGACAACCTGAAAGTCAAAACTAAAAACACAAACAAAAGCAAAACTAGTATGTGGTATGTAGAAGTTTTATAACATGAAGTAAATAATTGTTTCAAGTCTCAGCATAAACCAACACAAATAACTGCCATTTCCATAAATCAGAAGTATATATATATATACATATATGAATTGTGATATTATATTTAAATTGGTTTATTAGAATATTTGGTTGAGTTCTCAGAACAGATAGACTTATTCAAAATTATTATAGCCTGAGCTTAGTACTGGATTGAGTCATGTGAAAAATCAAGAATCTCCATTACAGTGTTCTTTCCCACCTATTATATTAATTCTAAAATGTCCGATAAGGAATGGGTCCTGGCCCACATGGTTGGTAAGTGACCAAATGGCACTCAGTGTGTCCTTTCTTCTGGGTACATTCAAGGTCGAGCCAGGATTTACTATCTCCCTATGGCCATCATTTCTCTCCCTTACAGGTAATGCATCTACCACAGCTGCTGCTGTCCAACTGCTGCTGACAGCGATTTTTGTTTCCTAAGAGGGATACAGCGATGCCTCTTTTTGAACATATTTTCTAATTGGCATGTAGCCCAGAAAGAACTACTTAACTTTCCTAGATATTCTTGACCTTCAACTTCAGGTGACCCCTTTCAAATCTGCTTTGAATCCCACATATATATATATATATATCTATTCTCTTGCTTTTATCCAGGTTTCTTGCTCATGGGTGCTGGGCTACTCTCAAATAAATGCTCTTTTAACTCTTAAACTTTGCCATTCCTAAGGGAGTCCTGCCTTCCAATACCTGCCCCATTATCACCGTTTCTAACCTCTTTTACCTCAGCTTATCTCAGAACTACATGCCCTTCAAGTTACCACCTAATCAGCCACTAATTTAATATTAATCCTAGCATTATGCTAAGCCACAGGGAGTATAAAGATGAAGTAAATGTAGTCCTCTCCCTAGGACAGCTTTTGGTCTAGCAGAAAAAGTGACAAACAGTATCATTATACAGCAACTGATAAAGTCATTATAAGAAATAGGCATTAGATTTAATGGTGCACATGAAAGGGACCCTATTTGAGTGTGATGCTTAGAGACTGTGTTCTAAGGAAGTACTTCTGCCCGAGGGAGGTGGAAACTAGAAGAGAGAGATGGCGACCAAGAAAAGAAGTATCACCAAAGGCAGGAGGCAATAAGGTACAGATTATATGACAGTGCTGTGTAAGAGTGTGGAGAGTGAGGCAAGGGGTTATGTCAGTGAAAATCTTGTTTTTGACCATATGGACCTTAGCCTTTTTTTTCATAGACAAAGAGGATATAGCAGGTCTTTAATTATGATCAGATTTAAAACTTATACAAATTACTCTGATAACAATGTAGAATGAATGGAGGAAAATGATGTTATAACAAAAATATAGTAGCTTCAAAAATAATGAAGTTGGATCCTTACCATGTACTATATAAAAGGAACCTCCAAACGGATCAAGCACTTAAATATAGGAGCTAAAACTATAAAACTCTTAAAAGAAAACATGAAGGAAAGCTTCATAACATTGAGTTTAACCATCATTTCTTGGATTATGACACCAAAACCACAGGCAACAGCAAGAAGTGGATAAATTGGATTACATCAAAATTTAAAAATTTTGTGCATCCCAGTACATTTTCAACAGAGTGAAAAGGCAAACCATTGAATATGATCATATATTTACAAAACAGATTAAATAAGGCAATATTATTCGGGTTACAAATAAAACTCCTAAACAACAATAAAGATCAATTTTAAAATGGGCAAAGAACTTTAACAGGTATTTCCTAGAAAAATCTACATGTGACTTACAAGCACATGAAAATTTGTTTCACATTATTAATTATTTGGGAAATGCACATTAAAGCCATCATATTATACAAGTTCATATTCATTAAGATGACTACTATCAAAAACAAAAAATTCAAAAACAACATCAGAATATAACGAATGTTGGTGAAGATATGAAGAAATTAGAACCCTTTTTCATTACTTGTGGGGATGTAAAATAGGGTAGCTGATATGAAAAACAAGTAGGGAGTTTTGTGAAAATAATTAAAAATACAAGTACCATATGATTCAACAATCCCACTTCTGGGTGTTCACTCTGCAACCTTCCCCATCCTCCCAGATTATTAGAGACCCAAACAGATGTCTGTACACCCATGTTCATAGTAGCATAATTCAACATAGCAAAAAGATGAAAGCAAACCAAGTATCCATGGACAAACAAAATGTGTTATACACTATACGTTATTTGGCCTTAAAAAGAAAACAAACTTTGACACATGCTACAGCAAAGATGAGCCTTGAGGATTCTGTGCTAAGTGAAATGAACCAGGCATAAAGGGACAGACATTGTCTGATTCCACTTATATGGAATATATGAAAAATATATGGAAAATACCTTGAGTATCAAATTCATAGAGACTAAAAATAGATGCTGGTTTTCTGGGTCTGAGGGGAAATAACATGGATTAACTGTTTAATGGTTATAGAATTTAAGTTTGGGAGGGTGAAAATATTTTGGGGCTGGATAGTGGTGACTGCACAGCAATGTAGATATATTGATGTCAGGGCACTGTGTTTTTAAAAGTGTGTAAGATGGTAGATTTTATGTCATGCATATGTTACTACAATAAAAAACTAAGGACTTAAATTTGAACAGTATTATCAGGAATCAAAGAGAATAATTTGGGGAATATCCAAAATTATAAATACTAGCAAATAAAGAAAGAAAAGTGTAAAAAAAGTTTTTGCTGGGTAGGGGTGGGTTCTATTTTACCATCCTTGGGAATTTTCAGCAGTGGTGATCTATATAAGCTAGAGAGGATATGTAGCATTTTCTTTCACATAGTACAATCTATAGACCAGCTAAATCAGAATGACATTGGGAGGGGGTGGATCTCCAGCATCTGAAGTTATAATAAGCTCTGTAGATGACTTAAAAGCACATCAAAGTTCTAGAACTATAAAGCTAGAGATAATAAAAACATTAGAAGAAAAAAATGGACACCTGGAGAACACGGACATTAAGGGGAAGAAGGACAAATGGAGATAGGATAAATGGTTAAACAGATGCAAGATGAATTCTAAGAAGTTACTTGAAGGTCACCAGACATGTTCATGAAACATAGGAGTAATTGACTGTGTCAAATGCAGCAGAAAAGACCACTAGATAAAAAACAAATTTACTGGGTTAAAAAAATAGGCCATTAAGAGTGACATTACTGGGGACATTGTCAAAACATTGCAGAAACATAAATCCAATTGATGGGTTGAAGAAAAATTTAAATCAGTTGACAAGAGTTAAGAACTGAATGGCAGATCATGGTTTAAACATAAGGTTTGATTAAAATGAGAAACGAGGGGAAAAAAGTCAGTTAGAGGAGTCATCAAATAAAATTAAGCTTTGTTTTATTCATGGAAAAAGGATGTGAGCCTGTTTATAGACTGCAAGTAGAAATCCAGTAGAGAGAGTAAAAATATATATAGAACAAAAAGAAGAAGAGAAATAGAACATTAGGATTACAGCCAAGGAATAAGGCAGATTTGATGACCTTGAACTGGAGGCGTTAAGTTAAAGAAATGCCTCATCAGAATTTCTAAATCCTGTTCACTGCATGTACCAAGCCACGAATTTCTTTCAGCTCACAATTAATTCTTCCCAACAGCTATGACAAAAGTTGCACCGTGCCTCAAATTTTAGGTTGGTATTCCAGAAATTCATCATCTAAACATTTCTAATCATCCCAGAGTGTGATGCCTTTTCTGCCTCCTTTTGAGGCTCAAAGAGAAGCCTGGGAAAATTTGTATTCCATTTTTAATTTTGTTTCCTCTCTCACGATGAGTGCCTAGGGGCACATCCATACATGCACTTAGGAAATAAATGCTGCATCTGTGCCTCTCCTCTAAGCAGGGACTTAAAACGGGGCCAGCTGGTCAGAGCACAGCTATTATAGCATTATCTCCTACAAGAAATCGTATGGTCCTTGCAGAGATAGCTTCATTTTCTGGTGCTGAATTCTGAGCCTACTGTCATTTTGCTTGTATTACACAAGTTGCACAAGAGATTGTGATTGCTTCAGGGATAATAGAAATGTGAAAGAACACCTTGTGAGGAAAATCCCAACTTCCAGCGCCATGAACAAATGAGGCCACTGGGTGTCCATTTCCTTTTCAGGAAAAGGAATAGTGGAAGTAAGAACCCACTCAGCGCAGATGATAAAATATGTCGTAGGAAATGAGTTCTTGAAAATTTAATGCAAAGAGTCTGTTATATTACTAGAAAAACGTGAAGTATGTTACCTTAACTCTTCAGTGAAATGAAATCTGTAAGTCCAAAAGGAATACCTCAGGAATTGTGCAAAGTCAAGGTTGTGTTAATGGTGAATGGCACAAGATGTTAGACCTTGGTTCTTGGGTTTCAGCTAAAAAAAAATTCAGAAGCAAGACTTAAATACAAGTAAAAATTTATTTAGAAAGTCATAAAGGTACAAGTGAGCCATGGAAGAAGTGAGCCAGCTGGACTGTGTGGGCTCAGGAAGCAAGTTACCGAGGCAAAGAAGGGCCTTTTAAGCTTAAGAGAAATAAAGCAAAGGCACAAGCCATGAGGGGAAAAAAAGAGGAAGGAGGGAGAAAGAGAGAGAGAGAGAGGTGTTCTCAAGAGAAAGTACACTGAGTCCTCTGTCTTGAGGTGTCAGGGGAGGATCTCAAAGGAGTATTTATTCATCGACTTCTCAGGTGTAGCTCTTCAGAGTCAGGGTCTCCACTGACTAAGCTGCACCAAGGAAGGGGAGCAGCACGCTTCCCTCCTCCAGGTCTTGCTGCTTGTGCCTGGAGCAGAAACAACCGAGGCCTAGATGTTATCTCTGGGCTTAATGCTTAAGCAAGGGATCATGCCAGTGAGTCATAGAGGCTATTCACCTGCCCCTATTCCTCCTCTAAGGGGGCATCTAACCCCATGACTAGCAACATATCAGAGGAGGAAAGTTAAGGGGGGGTCTCAATCTCATGGCCAGTGATCTGAAAGGTCAGGGGGTCTGAAACACAGGGCCAGGGTGTGCTAGGGGAAGAAAAGTCAGCCTGGGGGAAGGTCCCACCCTAGTTTTGCTTGTTGTTAGGCACCCAAAGCTTTCAAGCCTGGGGACCTTCTGTACCTGCTCATGTCTGTTTAATTGACTACTGTATCAGCTGTATGTTAAAATTTTTGACAGCCATAGAGAAATTTAGAAATAATTTCTTCCATATAAAAAATGGAGATTCTGTTCAGGTAAATATACCCAGAGGACTGATAGATTCAAGTGATTAAGCTAATTACTGTGAGTAGCTATAAAAATATGCATTTTCTGTAAGGACACATATGTACACGCTCAGGAAAGCAAGAGAGGTTTATTAAAGTTGCCCTTATATTGAACTTGTTTAGTTTTTACTCACAGGAAAATACGTATTTTTTTATCTGCTTTTCCCCATCATAGAAAAGCACACTCAAAAAAACAGTTACATGTCTTATACTAGCTATGTGGCTAAAAGCATATCTAAGAGGTAATTTAAAAATCTGTTGTGCTGATGTTCAATTCACTCTGGTGAAATATTTCAGTTAATATTTAATTATATAAGAAACTATAGAAATAACAAAAAATTTTTCATTTTCTTTTTTGGTGTATACCTAGCAATGTTCAAAGGCAGATTTACAAGCTCATGAGCCAATAGGAATGATGACAGGAATATTTCTGACTTCAAAATTTGGGATAATATATATTCCAAAAACCTCTTGCTTTCTGTATCAAACAATGTCATCCAGGTTCATTTATATTTGGCTAGTTTTTCTCTTTTACCCATTATGTTTATTAATTAAAAAATATTTCCTGATTGTATTCTTAATGCCAGATTCTTATCTTAGAGTTAGAGATACTAGAGAACCAAAGAAAAAATTGCTGTATGTTCAAGTTTAAATTCTAGTAAACGCATTCTATTACCTAAACTTGACAACTCTTTCTATGTACTGTCTTTGTTAAATGTATCTCATTACCTTTTCTATTGTCTCTCTCTTTCTCTTTCACGCTTGGGTTACTGAAATGCCTACACAAAGTGTTCTCCTTTCCACTATTTCTCCTTTTCAGTTTCTTTTAACCAGTCTACACTCTTCTACAAAAGTTATATGTTCTAAAAGAAAATTTTAATTATGTCAGAACCCTGCTCAAAAACTTTTAATCTCCCCCCAATTGTCTGGAAATTCCCCAACATTGCTTCAAGGCTCCTCATCAAAAAAAATTTCCAAAATTTTCTGCAAATTAAACTACTATATTATAATTAATACTAATGTTAAACAGGACTCCTTCCTATTACGAGGCTATCCCTGGGGTTTACGGCTTTCCTTCCTTGCCTGATATTGTACCTCAGAGTTGTCACATTTTTCTGTTAAAACTTTGAATGATTTGAAGCATTTGAGGGTATCACTTCTTCTGTGATAACTATTCTCTTCCCCAATGTAGTGTTTCTTCCACCGTTTGTATTTTCACAAGCTCCCTTTGTATTTCTATAGGAAATCTCTCCGTTATGTTTTTATATATCTACTTTTCTATGTATTTTTAGACTTTGGCATTCACAGGATGAGAAAAAAATGGAGGCAGAGGAGATTATCTCTTAATTCTGACTTCATCACTTAGGTCATCTTAAAAAATTTAACTTCTTCCATTCATTTTATTACTGCAAAATAGAAACCAATCTCTTTGGAGAGATTGTGCATGTAGAAATCTACAAGGCATTTTTATCCACACGTATAATAGAATACAGCTTGAGAAAATGGTTGTATATGCCATAATAGATGCAATACTAGGATTTTTCATGGCTTAATAATAGTGCCTGGTGAGTATAAAGGTATGCAGCAACCTTGTAAAATTTATTAACTTATATTAATGCCAATATATATTACGACTACCAAATGCTAGGTATTAAGACAAAACTGAAGATTTCAAACACAAATCTACATAAAATTTAGAATCTAGATTTTTTTTTCGGCTGAAGAATGTATTTTATTTTATTTTTTTAATATTTTATTGATTATACCATTACAGTTGTTCTATTCCCCCCTTCAATCCCCTCCACCCGCACCCTCCCTCCCCCACCATTCTCCCCCCCCTTAGTTTATAACCACGTGTCTCAAGTTCTTTAGATTCTGTATTTCCCCCACTATTCTCGCCCTCCCCCCTATCTATTTTCTGCCTACCATCTATGCTATTTTCTGTGCCTTCTCCCCCCTTCTCCCCCTCCCACCCCTCTGTTTCTAACCCTCCATATGTTCTTCATTTCTATGGTTCCACTCCTGATTTAGCTGTCCTCTTGGTTTGCTTTTGTTTTAGGTGTGGTTGTTAATAACTGTGTGTTTGCTGTCCTTTCACTGTTCATATTTTTCATCTTCTTTTTCTTAGATAAGTCCCTTTAGCATTTCATATAATAAGGGCTTGGTGATGATGAACTCCTTGAACTTGACCTTATCTGAGAAGCACTTTATCTGTCCTTCCATTCTAAATGAAAGTTTTGCTGGATAAAGCAATCTTGGCTGTAGGTCTTTGGATTTCATGACTTGGAATACTTCTTTCCAGCCCCTTCTTGCCTGTAAGGTCTCTTTTGAGAAATCCGCTGACAGTCTGATGGGTACTCCTTTGTAGGTGACTGTCCCCTTATCCCTTGATGCTTCTAGGATTCTCTCCTTCATTTTGGTCTTGGCTAATGTAATTATGATGTGCCTTGGTGTGTTCCTTCTTGGGTCCAACTTCTTTGGGACTCTCTGAGCATCCTGGATTTCCTGAAGTCTATTTCCTTTGCCAGACTGGGGAAGTTCTCCTTTATTATTTGTTCAAATAAGTTTTCCACTCGTGGCTGTTTCTTTCCCCCTTCTGGTACCCCTATAATTCGGATGTTGGAATGTTTAAAGATGTCCTGGAGGTTCCTAAGCCTCTCCTCATTTTTTTGAATTCTCATTTCTTCATTCCTCTCTGGTGGGATGTTTTGTTCTTCCTTCTGGTCCATTCCATTGATTTGAGTCCCCGTTTCCTTTCCATCACTATTGGTTTCCTGGACATCTCCCTTCATTTCAATTAGTTTAGCCTTCATATATGCCTCTAATTTGTAACTTTGTTCCTCTAATTTGTGACTATAATCAACGAGTTCTGTAAGCATCCTGATAAATAGTGTCCTGAATTGTGCTTCTGAGAGGCTGGCAATTTCTCAGTCGCTGAGAGTTATTGGCTCTGGGACTTTGAGTTCTTCTTGCGCCATCTTTTGGGCTGTTCGTGCCTGTTCCATAGCAGGATCAGAGCCCTAAAGTGTTCACTAGAACAGGGCAACTAAGTCGCTGGGTTGTGACGCTGTATGTGGGGGCGGGGTCAAAGAGGGACTATGGCGTCCCATCTGCCGCCTGCTGCCATGGCCCTCACCGGTGCCGCAGTTGCTGCCGTCACCTGGCCCACGCGTTTCGTCCCACTGCACGCGAGTGTTCCACCGCCGTCAGCCCTTGCCCCCTGGGGCCTGCGTGGTCTGTCTCACTGTGCGCGAATATGCGTCCGCGGTCTGCCCCGCACCCCAACTGGTTCCCGTCTGCCTGCGTGCCTGGGTCGGGGGCCCTGTCCTGCCCGACCCTGCTAGCTGCTGGCTTAGCCCCTCTTACCGTCCCCGTTGAACGGTTAGATGTAGTTGGACTTCCGTATAATTCAATTTTCTGTCCTTTGGTTGTGTCTTTGTTTCTCCAAATCTTTGTTGTATTCAAACTTGGTTGTGGGAGAAGGCACAGTGTTTCCACCTATGCCTCCATCTTGGCAGAAGTCTAGAATCTAGATTTTTGTACAGAGAGAGTTTTGTTTTGATTATTTTTTTTCTTTATTTCTTTCTTAGGTTCCCCCTTCCTGAGAAGGGGTGTATTATATTAATCCTGGAAAAAACGTTGCATTGTTTATTGACTAAACCTACGCAATATATTTTATTACCGATGTACTATGATCATTTTCCTCATTGCTGACTTTCCAAAAATTAGCTGCAGTGAAAGCCATAAGGCTTTATTGCTTGGGGTATATTTTCTATTAAAAGAATCTTATTTCTCAGGGACTAACAATCCTGCAGTTTAGAGGTGGAAATCAACTTTATGACACATTTTCTTTTATCTCATAAAGAGAAATTGTCCAAATCCAAAAGAAATAAGACTTTGAGTATAGTCAAATCTTAATAAATACAATAACTTGACTTACTGCAATGTTACTTTATGTTACTCTACTGATTTTCACTGCCAACGAGTGCATTAAATGTGCACTATTTTCAGTGAGAGACAAGAGAATTATCATTTTTTGGCAAAAGAAGGCAAAGTGTTCTTATGATAGCTATAATAATTTTGCAGATGCACTTATAAACATACCCAATTTTAAATACAAACTACTAAAAAAGATAATTTAGCACAGTTTCTGGATACTAATAATTCTAAAAAAGAAAAAAAACAAGTTTCAGAGTTCATCAAAATTAACAATATTTGAATGTTTTGTATATGTAATTCACCTCTCTCTAGTGTACCAAGCACATACAGAACACAATTTTAAAATTCTGTCAATTCTGCTAATAGTTTTGAACTTTTCACCATCTATTGTTAAACAAGGTTCCCAAGTTTATTTGAATTTTAACCATTGTGAACTTTGATGTAGATTTAGGCTAAATCTGTACAAATTTACAGAAATAAATTTCTTCTGAAGTTCAGAGAAAATTGACAATTTTCAAATATGTTAATGTTCATCGAACAGTATAAACAAACATTTTGACCAAAATTATTTTTGTTAAGTTTTGTTTAAAAATATTTATTCTCTATAGTCTCATAAATCAAGGCAGAGACAACTGAAATTTCAAATAAAACATCTGCAGTTTTAATAGTTAAATGTTAGTAAATCACTTTAATTAAGTCCAACCAGTCAGTTGGTGAAGTCTTATTTGGTTGCAAACTATTTCTGTAACTGAAATCAACTAGTCACTTGCAGTCACTTGGTGTGTGAAGGAGAAAAGGAAGAAGAGAGAGAAGAATGCACAATTTTTCTCCGGAGTCTTGCAGAAACTAATTTCCTTTGTTTAGATAATGGCTTGGTTCCTAGGCAGTAGTTAACTTAGCATGAGGTCCAGGTCACAATTACTATGATCGTTTCTGTTTGTAATAATTATATTTTGAGTACCCAACACAGCAAATTCCTAATCAATTCAATTTTCTATGAGCAAAATAAAAAAAATTAAAATGTGCTGAAGAACCATGATTACTAAGCTAACTGATGAATTCAAATAAATAAAGAATTTTCTTAAATTTTTTGGTAGTAACACTAATCAAGTTCCTCAAATTTTAGCAAAGATGAATTGTAAGAGAGGATGAGAAGAAAATTTAGAAATGTCTATATAGTATGGTTTCAACTATATAAATCAATATTTGATTAACAGAATCATTAAAATAAAACTAATTTAAAATTATCAATGTTCAAATTAATACTTGTTTGATATTTTAAGAGTAAGTATTTTGGTTAAATGCCACGATTAAAGTGATAAAGAGTAAATTTATATTCTGGTGTGTTGAAATTATCTCTTTTTCTGTATATTTCTCTATCCAGATAGCTTGTGTATTGAGGGTAATTAACGACTCGTTCTATTTTATTATTTTTTAAAAGATTTTATTTATTTTTAAAGATAGGAGAAGGGAGGTAGAAGGACAGAAAAGTGTTGGTGTGTGAGAGAAACATCATCTCTTGTCTCTGTCACACGCCCCCTACTGGGGACCTGGCTGGCAGCCCAGGCATGTGTCCTGACCAGGAATGGAACCTGCGACCTTTCAATTTGCGGGATGATGCCCAACCCACTGAGCCACACCAGTCAAGGCTATTTTATTGTTTTCCAATGTGCATCGCCTGTACAGCGTCTCCTGGATACTCTCTGCATATTAATCACATAAGACACGACCCATTCAGTTATTTGCTTATCTAAGAAAGTACATGAAATCTGACCACTTATTTTAAAAGGTCAACCACAACTGGCCAATTTCTAACAAGGATTACTGACAATTGTCAAGAAGTGATGAATAAAATGTTCTTGTTACTTTACCCCACACCTAGCTCACCTCCCAGCTGACTGCAAAGACCTGCATATTTTTAACAGGAAGAAGAATAAAATATATCTTACATTGCACTATCATGCTGCTTTATAAAATATATTGATTTTTTATCAATGCTTATTTCCAGTGAACACCATAACTTCAAAATGCTGGGTATTAAAATAAAACCTGAAATTTTCAAGCACAAATTGACATAAAATTTGCAATCTAAGTGACCGTCACTTAAATTGTCACATAAGTCTTCACACATACAACTTTGTGATTTTTCACAAATGCAGCTATTCCTTCTTATCAGCAAAATCTGCTGCAGCTGTGTTTCTTTTCTTTTTTTTTTAAGATTTTATTTATTTATTTATCTTTAGAGGGGAAGGAGAGAGGGAGAGAAACATCAATGTATGGTTGCCTTTCGTGCGCCCCCTGCTGGGAACTGGCCTGCAGGGAACCGGCCTGCAACCCAGGCATGTGCCCTGACTGGGAATTGAACCGCGATCCTCTGGTTCGCAGGCCTGCGCTCAATCCACTGAGCTACACCAGCCAGGGCCTGCAGCTGTGTTTTCATAGGCATAAAATTCTGCTTCATATCAGGCTGAAAACGTTCATATAAAATTCTGAGTCACATGATAGAAACAATATAATTTCATAGTATAATCAATTAGAAATTCCTTCACCATTCAGCTCAGTTTTTGATACAGGTAGCCTTCTGAATGACTTTGCTAAGTCATTACAGAACAAGGATGTCCAGGTGAAGTTAATGTTCCCTCACTATAAATGTCCAAAGCCATGGCCATTTCTTAAGGACAGATGAGGCAAAGCCTGTTTGAATAAATGCTTCATAATGTAGCCTTTATTTAAAAATTAAATTAATGTTTTAAAAAGCCATTCGAAGACATACTGTATTTTTAGATTGAGATGTTATTAGTCTAAACAGAAAAAATCATGCAAATTGTTCATAGTGTGTTTTTGAAAAGTGTCCAAGTTGCTTGATTGGAATCTATATAATATATTTTTGCTTTGCCTTTTGACAATGACAATGTATGTTTAAGGATATACTTTCTTAAATATATCATTTACTTTACCTGGTCACCAGTGCTATTTTCAAGAAACCTCAGCATTTCAAATATTAAATAAAAGTACTAGCAAATTTTAATTCAACATGCATATGTTCTTATATATTTCTGCAATTAATAAATTAGATTAAATGCAAATTTGTGAATTGGTTAAAAATAAAAATAAATGTACAACAGGATTATTTTAAAATATTAAAACACAGCATTTAATAATTTTAAAACACAGCTGAAAGAAGGAGCTCCTACGCTTCACAATAGTACAGATGGAACTAAAGAGCATTGTGCTGAGTGAAATAAGCCAAGCAGTGAAAGACAAATACCACATGATCTCACCTTTAACTAGAACCTAATCAACAATACATACAAACAAGCAAAATATAACTAGAGATGTTGAAATAAAGAACAAACTGACAGTAACCAGGGGGGAGGGGAAGGGAGTTATCAGGGTAAAGAAGGAGAAGGGTCGTCAAAGAACGTGTATAAAGGACCCATGGACAAGGCCAAATGGGGGAAGGATTGAGCATGGGACTTGGAGGAGGGAGGGTGTGGTGGCAGGAAAATGCAGACACAACTGTATATGAGCAACAATTTTTAAAAAGTTAAAAAAAAGTTGTCATCCATAATCCATTTTTGAAGTTGATTTTTTGAATATAAAAACTATAAAAATATACTCTCATAACTGTCAACAAAGATAATTAAATAACAATGCCTTTTATGTATTTTATTATACAGTGTGAGTGTTATAAAAAACAAATATTACAATGCTTAAAATAACTTAAAAATCTGTGTTACCAGGAAATGTAATTACAGGTTATTAACTTCTGCCTTCTCCAAATATAAAGGCACAAGGGATTTCTCCAATTCTAAAAAAGTAACTGTGCCTTTCACAGCCTGCAGAAGGAATTCAAGGTCAGGCTGGGTGGACATGGAGGAGTGGAGGTGAATGTCCTGTAGATGAGTATTCGGCTCAGGGACGAGAGTTCCAGCAGCAGCTCCAGGCAGGAGAGAGGGAAATGAGACTTCTGAGGACAACCCGTTTTAGGCCGGTGGGTGTTTCCGCAATTCCTTCCCTTTACTACTGTTTCTCCTGCCACGGTTCTTTACCCCTAATGANATTTTTAAAAAGTTAAAAAAAAGTTGTCATCCATAATCCATTTTTGAAGTTGATTTTTTGAATATAAAAACTATAAAAATATACTCTCATAACTGTCAACAAAGATAATTAAATAACAATGCCTTTTATGTATTTTATTATACAGTGTGAGTGTTATAAAAAACAAATATTACAATGCTTAAAATAACTTAAAAATCTGTGTTACCAGGAAATGTAATTACAGGTTATTACCTTCTGCCTTCTCCAAATATAAAGGCACGAGGGATTTCTCCAATTCTAAAAAAGTAACTGTGCCTTTCACAGCCTGCAGAAGGAATTCAAGGTCAGGCTCGGTGGACATGGAGGAGTGGAGGTGAATGTCCTGTAGATGAGTATTCGGCTCAGGGACGAGAGTTCCAGCAGCAGTTCCAGGCAGGAGAGAGGGAAATGAGACTTCTGAGGACAACCCGTTTTAGGCCGGTGGGTGTTTCCGCAATTCCTTGCTTTTACTACTGTTTCTCCTGCCACGGTTCTTTACTCCTAATGAAGTTTTTAAATATATTTTTACTTATCTTTTCTAAATTTAATTATTTTTCAAGTACAGTTTTCTGTCTTTTACTCCCATCCCAGCCCACCCCACCCTCCGTGCTCCCCACCTTCCTCCCCTATCCTAATTGAGTTTTCTTTCCACCAAAGCCACCAAATAGAGTTGCTACCACACAGTGTCTCCCCTACCTAAACAAACCCATGGTCAGTCTGTCTGTCTGTCTGTCTGTTTATCTATCTATCCATCTATCTCTCTCCCTCCCTCCCTCCCTACTGTTTGTAGTGTGAGAAAAACAGTGATAGGGCTAAATGTTTACCTTTTCTTCTTCAATTACCAGTCTTTTTTTAAATAGATGGAATATTAAACACACACACACACACACACACATTCACATACACACTAAGTTCTAAATACATGGACTAAAATCAAACAAAACATAAATAGATGAATAAAAACCACTTACATGTCACGAGAAAATTTCATAGAGATATCACCACAGAAACAAGGCCCTGAGCTTTGCGCTCATACATGGGACCCTTTCCAGGAAGCATGAATGAAGAAGGGGGGTGGGCACTACTGCAAAGTTCCAGACTCGAAGAGGCCTAGGGCTGGGGAAACAAGGGGAGAAAGAGTTCCCTTCTCCAATTCTGTCTCTTTACTCTTTTTGTTCTTGTTAAGTCCATTTTACTACGAATGGCTCCACCTTGTACCAGCACAAGGAGTCTGTGAGTATGTAGGTGGTGAAAAAAAAGAGTTGAAGGCTGCATTTTTTGAGAAAGAAGCATGAGGGGAACAGGAAATCTAATTGCCGAAGTAGAAGAAACACTGAATTGTGGTGACTCTTCTTAGGTGGATAATTCAAAGCAAAATTTTTGGGTGACTCAAATTATTGAAGTTGTCGGGGTACATAGTTCATGGTTTAGTGTTGTTTTAAAGATCAATTATATACAAATCAATAGATATTTTTAATTCAAACCTAACTAATTAAAAGGAGGTTAGGGGAATCACAGGATAGGACCCAGGGAAAACTAACACAAATACATTTTTTTCATCAGATACAAGTTTCACTTACACACAATGTGTATTATATTATTTCCCTAAGTATTATTTTAGGATTCAAGAGTACTCAAAGCAATAGAATTAAATAAAAAATCAAATTTCCCAATTTTTAAACTTTTAGCTTTTCACAAAGACAAGCACATGGATAAAACAAAATAAAAAAAATTAAATTCATGGTCCCCCAAGTGATTTTTTCATTTTTTCCTTAAGGACTTTCAGATCACTATTTAAATCTTGTAATAAAATAAAGTCTACATTAAGCAAAATATCAGGAAAAAGGAAAACTAAAACAGTACATAGCAAGTAGGGCACTGGGATGCAAAAACAGAAAAAAAAGAGACCTATAATTTATACACTGAATCATCATTCATGTAAAGTATAAAGTAATGATCTAGATACAAATAATGATCTGGAATTATACAATAATAATTATTTGAGATATTTAATAATATAAGTACTTCCCTTTTAAATAAGTAATAGAAAAACTGAGAAATATGCATATAACTACTCCAAGAAAGATTGTCAAAACTAATCCAGCTGTGACATACTAGAAATGTATCAAACTAGGCAAAACAAAAGGAATAGGAAGACTAATTCACAGTACAAGGTAAATGTTTCACGATTTTGATTTTTGGGTCTTTATCTCAATTATATGACAGATAGTTACACATTATTTGTGAAAAGGATAAAAAAAGATTAAAAAAATTTCAGCTTAAGGGCAGACATGCATTTACTATATCTACTCATTGAAAAATCTTAGAAATTTTCTCTGGACCAAAACTATTGTTTGAAATAATGGTATACTTGACAATGAAATCTGAAGATAAGTAGATTTTGTGAACATCTTGTTTAGCATCCCTTATATCACACAACAAACATATATACAATTAACAAGAAACAGACTACCCCACCCCAACATTTGTGAGCACCACTCTGTCTTGAGCACATGATCAACGAAGATATTTTTAAAGATTTTATTTATTTATCTTTAGAGGGGAATGGAAGGAGAGAGGGAGAGAAATATCATTGTATGGTTGCCTCTCATGAATCCCCTGCCGGGAACTGGCCTGCAACCCAAGCATGTGCCCTGACTGGGAATCGAACCGCGATCCTTTGGTTCACAGGCCAGCGCTCAATCCACTGAGCTACACCAGCCAGAGCCCAACGAAGATTTTATCTCCTGAATGTTGGCATTATTATCTGTGGGTGACTGATGGGATAAAAGGATTGCTGAAAGATTGTGTTGCCCCTTCCTCCCAGTGTTCAGCATGTTCTTGTGTGTGTGCTGCTTATAATGAAAATGTTCATGACATCTTACAAAATACAGAAGAAAAAGGAAACAGAAACTGAATGGATCAAGCAATTACTCCTGTAAAACTTGTGTAAGAGAAATACACATATACATATCACAACCTAAAAAAAATGCTGAAAGTAAACATTGTTTTCTTCTTCCGCTTTCTTGTATTTGCAGACACAGAAGATAAGTTTATTGCACCAATTTAAAATTGCTGACCGTGCACCTTCTTCTATTTTTTATCCACTGGAATGTTTTAACATATTTTAACGATACTGAGGGTCTTTAAATATTGAAAATATAAGGATTACCTAATCATTTTATATTATTTAGATATGATCTTATATAAAATATATTGAATGTAGAGTTTGAGTTTTCTTTTTAAAAACCAAAGTTTAAAACCAAGAGTATCTTTGTGTGTTAGATCACACATAAACAGGAATTGTCCTGTTTATGAAAGACTTAAAATTGTCCATTTTATTTAAGAAAGACTTACAGAATCATATTACTATTGAAGAACAGTGTGCTTTTACTTGATGATCTATTTAAATTTAAATGAAAAGGGAAATAAAAAAAAAGTCATTTTTTGAACATCGTTTTCACAAAATTGCATTATATTTGTGGGGGTAGAAATAAAAGATTCCATTTTACCTGTAAACAAATTATAATTGAATAGTATAGAGTCAAAATATATTTCACTGAAGTCTATAATTTATTAAATAAATATACATTATTGCTCTCTATGACAATTAACAGAAGAAATATGTATATTTTCTTTGAAAAAATTTTCAATTCTGGATTAGCCTCAAATTTTGTTGCATGTGTGGAAAAACTATTGTTAAGTGGTTTTTCTCCATTTAAAACGCCACATATAAATGTGGCATATGCAATTTAAATCAAACTACTATTTATTTATTTATTCATTTATTTATTTATTTATTTATTTATTTTTAGAGAGAGAGGACGAGAAGGAGAGAGGGAGAGAAACATCAGTGTGTGGTTGCCTCTTACATGGCCCCCTTCGGGGGCCTGGCCCGCAACCCAGGCATGTGCCCTGACTGGTAAATCAAAGTATTTTTTTAAAAAAACAATATTGACACAATAGAAATAATTTGAGTTGGTGATTAAAATACCTTTTTTGGTTAAGTTTCATCCATACACCCAATTTTCCCCCCAAGATGGCAAATACAAATCACAAAAAGACAAACGATCTCTTCTCCTAGGTGGCTACATTTTCAACATGATTGGCACACTGGGCCCCCCAATAAAATGAGTCAGCTGATTTTCATAGTTTCTGTCTTTGGGGCCGAGTTTGGTTTCCTGTACCACTTCTCCTGCTACCTGTTGTCACAGAACCTGGGTATGTGTAATAACCCAAATCATTTTGATCTCCAAGGCACCTTTATCCCGATACCATTGTCAAGAAGCACAGTGCCATGAACCAATGAACACTTCAGAAAGAATGACTTGGAAGTAACATGATTGTACGTTTCTCAGTTGAACTGATGATGAAAAAGAAAGCCACAATAGACAACAAGTCTGTAAGGGAGGCATGATTTATCTCCTTCACAGTTTTTTTAGGTTAAGACCAACCAGATTCAGCCAATTCCTAATGAGAGTAACTAGAAAAATATAAATATTTTTCAAAACTCAAAGTAATGTAAATCAACCATGTGAAGAATAATAGCAATGTAGAGCATTTCACTGAATTAAAGTCGTCAACATGTAACCAATGTTAACGATCACTTTAAAATATTTTTGCCTTCCATTTATAGACAGATGCTGTATCCTTACACTTATATGTAGGTATTCATAGTACCTACAAATCTTATGCAACAAGAGTTCCAGATGGTAAGATCTAGGTAGGGTTTGAACTACAGAATGACCCTAAGGTGAAAACCTAGCAGCAGGAATCACAACTTGATCCATTTGAAGAAAATCAGCACCAGTGGAATTTCTGTCCTGACAAACAACATACCGATTGCTCGATCTCTTGGTAAGTGAGGCATCATCTGTACGGAGAATCTGACTCATGAGCCATCCACTGTTGGAAAACACTTCAAAGAAGCACACTACTTCCTGGAGCTCTTCAAATCGTCTTCTCCACAAGGTGGAATGAGAAAAAAGATCTCCTGTTTTGTAGAAGGCAGAGATGCTGGTAACGGAAGACCAGGCCAACAGGCTCATTAGAAAGATGAACTGATGTAGCTACCATGGGTATTTTAGTCATGTGGTCAAATAATAAACAGTAATTGTTTAAAATTTAAAAAATAAATAAAAACATTCAAAAAAGAATGAGTTTATTTATCCCAAATCATAATGTAATTATCTTATTTACATATTTATTTATTTACTGAGGCCATTAATTCTTATATCTCAAATGTAAATCCACTAGCAATGTTGCAACAGTTTATGATATAGTGCTATTAAGAATTAGTATGAAATTATCCAATGTTCTAATGTGATTACCATATTTACATATTTATTTATTAACTGCCTGATAGATACTAAGTTCGGAACTCCTTAAAAGTAACTGAAAGTTTATTATTTAAAAAATAATAGTTTATGCTTAGTTTGCGCACAACCACATCCTTACTTTGTTTTATTGTATCCCCTTTCCATTCACATGGCAAAGTTCTGGTTTCACAGAAACATTTTCAAATGGAGAGAAATCTAACATATAAATACAATATATCTGGGGCAACCCTAAACCAAACATTATTTTTCCTACTGCAGTATTTATAAATTTGTCATGGTTGTGGTGCATGGTATGAATAAGTAATTGTCTAGTCTCTTTTCTTTTTTTGTTATTTTGAAAGGATAATTTAAAGGAGTCACCATGTATGTGAGCTATTGGCATTAGTTACAGTAAGTGTATACAGAGTATGTGAAATTACATACTATTAATTGAGTCACCATGCAACACACCTAGAGACTAGATTTAAGTTAAAATTTGCTTCATAAATATTTTTCTAATTAGTTTTGAATAAACAATTACTTATTTTCTTTAAACTATGCTTGCCTTTACTCTCTGGCATTGTAGGTAATGTTGCCTATATTCATACCACATATAATAGACTACATTTTAATGTAATATATTTATAAATATTTACAGATAGAAATTTAAGCAGAAAATTTAAAGAAGATATCTGCACATTGTTTAACTTCAGTACAAATGTCCAATTGTGCCAATTGTTACGTGGCTGTAACTTTCAAATGACTTAAAGTCATTTGAAAAAAACATGTTTTATATATATATATATATATATATATATATATAATGTTTTATCAATATGATGGACTTACATTTTCTCAATTAGTTGTCTAAATGTATTGTTATTTTTTTCTAATTCAACAATAAAAACGTAATTTAAGCTATTAAGACAGTAATTAAATCACAGATGTGATATCCACATTCCTCTTTAAAAAGTAAACAGAAATCTGCATGTCAGTATTGCTTGTAGAATTACAGTTCAAATGTTTAAAGAGATTCAAAATTATTAAAAATGATTCATTATTCCTCTTAAAAGTATGCACTATGTTCTAGCATATGATAAAATGGCTCTAACATTCAACATACATAACAGGTTTCACATTTTCGATTATTGAAATTATTTAAAAACAACTGAACTGAATATTTAGTTTAAATGTCATTTGAATGTGCACATAAATGGGTAAATTTATTTATTAATCAGTTAATGTATTATTTTTGTTTAAAATTAAAATAGTGATTTTTGTTTTTCTATAATAGCAATTCAAATAAAGTGATTTTAAATGAATATTACTAACAGAAATCTGATTTACTATTAAGAAATGAGAGAAAATAGTGGAAGATATTTTTTCTCAACTACAGAAATGTATTTTCATTATATTTATTCTAAATATTTTCTAAGGGTGTTTTTTAAAATTTTGCTCCTCATTATAACACATAACAATAGTATTCATAATATAAAATACAGTTTTTCATCAAGCTTAAAATGAAGTAAGTTTGTATGGAAAGAATTTATATTTTGGTACCAAAGCAGCTTGATGACTTCTAAAATTGTCCTGTTTTGGGTTCATAAGAGATAAAAATGCCTAAATGATGATTAATGAACATAAATGCTTAGAAAAATATGTCAATATGTTTTCAAAAATACTCTATCCTATGGTCATGGCACCTTATGACCAAATGCAACAGTCTTTTGAAATATTAAAACTCTCCCACTGAAATATACATGACTCAGCCCCAGAGAAAAATGTGTCCAGGTATAGGAAACTGCCCTGAGGAATGAATTATTCCTTCTGGATTACTTTTTCCCTGGAGGTAACATTCTCATTAAAAGGGTGAACTGATTTTCCCAGACCCAGGGGAAAGCACATAGTGCCCAGAAAAGCTTTCTAAATAGATAAACACCTCACCAGGATTAAAACACCAGGAGCACATCTGTGAAACGTCTGAAAATTTCACCACTATCTTGAGTAAGACAGGCTCTGAACAGCAATGTTGGAGCAAAACAGCAATCTTTACTTTCCTCAATTATTTAAAAAACTTCACACATTGTACCAACAAAACAAAATTAATCATCAAAATTTAGAATGGGGATGAGTTTCATATCTAAGTGCTAGAGTTTTTTTCTTTCTATATTTTTTTCAGAAAAAATATAAGTGAACTAAAATTTAAAATAAGAGCTATTTAGCCTTGGTTGGTGTAGCTCAGGGGATTGAACACCAGCCTGCAAAACAAAGGGTTGCCTGTTTGATTCCCAGTCACGGCACATGCGTGGGTTGTGGGCCAGGTCCCCAGGAGGGGGCGCATGAAAGACAACCACACATTGTCTCCCTCCTTCCCCCACTGTCTAAAATTAAATAAACAAAATCTTTAAAGAAACTAAAAGTATTTACAAATATTTTCTGTTTATTAAAAATGTATTTTAAATTCACTAGTGGCATCCTGGTGGTTTTCAAATGTGAATTTTCATGCCAAGGTACTAAAGAGTCACCTATATCCTTATTGATCTTGACTTCTTTAAAGTTTATGTCAAGGTAAATGCTGTGATAGACAAAGAAATTTATAATTTACACTGAATTCACCATAGTTAGTAGACATTTATAAATGTGTATTTGATAACTTATTAGAGCAGTGTCTACTGAGTCCAAGAAATGGTTCTGGGATCTGATGATAAGAGTCACTCTCCTAAATATCTCTTTTGCTTTTTATGCCTTTGTTTAGATAAAACTTGCCAGGTTTGTTAGAGAGAAAAATTACAATAAAAATAATTCTCAATTCATCCTCTGCTGCACTGAACAGAAACATATTTATATAGAACTACATAAATGTTGTGAGATGATATTAGTCAGACCTTTCTATTAGGTATGAATGCCAGCCTGCTAGAATTCCAATGCTTTTCAAGACATTAGTTCAGTGTACTTGAGTTTGTTGGCTTCTTAATAGGGATGGTGATGATTTAATTATTAGGCTTGCAGTGGATTTGTCATTGCTACCATTTAAAATTCTGAACATTAGAGCTCTCTGTTTATAACAATCAAAGAAGATTCATTTAAGCATTAGACAGGGGGATTCAGATCATCATTGAGAGTAGAAAATAGCAGTTGTAATAATATCTGAAAATATGAAGACAGAAATAATTTCATTATTAAATTAACAACCGAATTTATACCACTAGATAAAAAAAATGAGAAACTACCTACATTATTAATAATAAGTAGATGAGCAATTGCTAAATTTAGAATATGAAAATGATAAACGCTATATCATATATGTAGTCTACCTTTTGTAATTAACTCTGAAATTAAATAAGTCAAACATTCCTTAAATATTATATGGTAGATTGCTGATACATCTTTGCATAATTTTATTATTATATCATACAAAACAAGTATGCCCAAGACTGTTTGAATTAAAAGCAGAATAATGAAAACATAATTTCCAAGTCTATTACAAGTAGACAAAAATTACCATTAATTTAGAAATAGCACTCAATTTTTTGAGAAATAAACTTTAATCATATATTTTTGGAATATACTGAAAGCTTAATGTAATCATTTCAAAGGATAAGAAATGAAGTCAACACAACTACACTAAATTCTTCCCTTTTTATAGAAGTCCTTCCTTTTTATAGAAGTAAATTTAAAGTGCTTTTAAATTTACTGTGAAGTAAGTATCTGTAAATGACCAATTAATTTTGTAAACAACTTACTGGAGATATTAAAAAATACATTTTAAACTATGGTATGCTTTCACAGGTATATAACTTAAATAGCAGTAGTCACCAATATTGTCAATTTTAGAATTACAATTGACATGCGCCCAGTGCAGAAAATTAGAACCTAAATTATTTAAGCTCTTCACTTGATGATGCATTATATTATATTTAAAAGTTAAAATTATACTTAATTTTTAAAATGAAAACTAAGGCAGACACAAAGAAAACTGCCAAAGTATGCATCATCTGTAGTGAAAAAAGGAACATAATTTGGAAGTTTAGAATCATCCTTTGTCTTGTTGCAATTGGCTACCATTTGTAACAAAAATAGAGACAATATACAACTATTGTTTTATTATTTCATGTTCATTTTATCGCTGAACCAAATCACCAATAAAACTAAAAATCCAACTGATAGTATATTTATATAGCAAAGCTCATTCATATTTTGTTAGAAAATAATGAAAATGAATTCCAAAATTTTTTTACAAAGTGTCAGTATTTATTCTCAAAAAATAAAAAAAAATCTTTAAAAGAAAACAAAGAGATTTGGACAATTTATGAATCCCTTACTTCCTCTAGATATACATCAATTTATGGTTTATCTCTAATAGAGTTGGCAATATTGAAGAATATCTTTCATCAAATTATAAATTTGTAGCCCTGGCTGGTGTAGCTCAGTGGATTGAGCACGGGCCTGCGAACCAAGCAACCACCGTTCGATTCCCAGTCAGGGCACATGCCTGGGTTGTAGACCAGTTCCCAACAGGGGACACGTGAGAAGCAACCATACATTGATATTTCTTTCCCTCCCTCTTTCCCTTCCCCTCTAAAGATAAATAAATAAAACCTTAAAAATTATAATTTTGTTTTGTTCTTATATATTAAAAAAATGTCTTCACAATTCTGTTTCCTCCTTTAAAAAAATTGGGTATTAACTTTATTAGATCAGATTTTCCTAGTTACATCTTCCGGCCTGGCAGGACTCCTTGTGATATTTGATGTTTGACACAATTTCATTGAATTGACCTTTCACACTGTTTTCAAGTATATCCTCAGTCAGACATTTGGGGAAAAGCTTCAGTTGTTATCTGTGATTGTAATTTTCCCTCTGTAATAGCATACTTTTTTTACTAAAGCAGACTCCTTAGGTTGTCCAGGCCTGTGGGAGGCAGGCCAGTTTATACAGTCTGCCCTGAGAGACATGAGTCACTGTAAATCTTAACTCTTACATTTCCATTTCAAAGAGAATAGTCATTTTAAGGCAGTTCCCTTTGGTTGTAAAAATCACCCATTCTTGATTTTTTCTATATTTACTCTGATTTATTTACAGTGTAAACCTACATAGAATGTGCTACTTCAAACACTATATATTAAGTGTTGAGAAACTGAGATCCTGACCAGGGCCTGAAAATCCATGATTACGATACATACATTTTAATACTGAAGGAACAAAGTTTAATTAAACATGGTTGAACATGCAAATGCCCTCATGGTTCAGCAGATAATATAATATTATATGAAGCTGCTAGGCTAAGACAATAGGGAGGGTGCTTATTCAGCCTAAAGGCCTTCAAATTCGAATTTATGTTTTTAAAGAAAATAAAATTGTTCTGATCAAATAAAGCAGATTTTTCAGAACTTAGCCATGGATCACTACTTGATGAGCATTGCTTTAGAGTTCATAAGCACATAGCGAAGGCGTTTTGTAAACTCTGTGAGCTACCCAATCAAAATGTCTAATTTTGCATACATTAACATTCGAATAAATTTTCGCCTTTATATTTAGATGCTTGTATTAAAGATGATTATTGAGTGACAAGTCCATAGTGACAACTTCTTATCCACATTATCGCACTCACATTAAGTCATGCATACAAAAATAGCTGGATCGTTGCACTAGGAACGATGTTGGATAATCATATTTTTAGTTTAATACTATAAAGAGAAATATACCAACTCCTTCTTTTCAGTTTTTCGGGGGGAGGAAAATCGCTGGAGTTGCAAGAATCAAACATAATAGAGACCATTTTCAAAGTTTAAAATTAGGCACGGAGCTTTTAAATGAAAGTGCAAGCCGAAGCTATAATAGGACAACAAAGTGACTTAAGCAAATCCAATGCAAAAAAAAAAAAAAAGAAGAAGAAGACAGAATTCATTGTTAACTTAAATTACAAAAGATTTTTCAAGCCATATGGAATTAGCCATTTCATGAATATATAGTTTTATACAAAGACCTTTCATAAATGATCTTCAGTATATATAATTTTGTTAACTTTTGAGAAAATATTTTAAATTAAGATTCTGAATAATCAATATCTGCCTTTCACCCTTCTTCATATTAATATTTCCAGTGAGATATCTAATTCCCATCTAAGACATGGGGGTATTTAATCATACATACCCAGGAACAGCAGTGCTATTGTACTTGAACAACAATTAAAATAAAATAAAATAAAATAAAATAAAATAAAATAAAAAACAAAGTGCCATTGTACTGATTGAATGAGTTGAAAGGACAATATGGTGAATGATTTGGAATGTTCTCTGACATGTGCGAGCAATCTGAGGATCTGAATGCTCAGATTTGTAAACACCCCTTTAAATATACTACTCACCAGCTTAAAAATGTGGGGATAATTACAAAATTGAGGGAACTGTTTCAGTGAAATAAAATTTAATTTACAATTTTAAAAGTGCTAGTTCATAACTGTTTAATATTTGCTACCTCATTGTCCAACAAAAAAGAAAAATATTGTGTGTATTCGCATATTTAAGGAGACTTTAGCAAGGACACAGCTAAGTAATATAAAGAAAAACATGTATAGTAAACTTCACACACCTGGGAGTGGAGATAAAGTAGATGTTAAAATTCGGGATTTAAATAAATTTAATAGCTGTAAGTTTCGCATTACTATTAGGACTTTTGCGATTGGAACACCATTTTGACTCTGGGCTTATATGCAGCAATTAAACATATTATCGTAATGTTAAAAAGCATGATTTTGTACAGATAAGTAATGTAGATATATCATTGCAAGTAAAACGTATTTATTAATCAAGTAGTTATTTCTATATATAAATTTTATATTTAATATGTAAGTGTTTAGTCGACATGGGCCTGACGAACCTCTCATAAACAGAGCACGCTGGTCACAGTCTCTGTCACAGCATCAGACAAATGATTCAGCCACTGAGGGGACACAGGTTACTGTGCCCCTTCTGCTTTTATTTAAACAGACATGGACCTAATTACAAATTGCAAATATACACAAAATTGGGGTTTCATATCCCATATTGTTTTGTTTTTAATGAAACATACCAGATTATTTTTAAAAATGTGTTATTTGTAAACAGTAAAAATTATTACTGGTGGTAAAAAAAAGTTTAAGAAAATCGAATACAGGCATATTCCAGAATATTGAAAAATTACTGATTTTTGCTATTTGCCCATGTATGACTCAATAATGCAGTTATATAATTAAATTTGAATTTGGTATATTTTGTGATATTTTTATACATACTTCTTTGTATTTTTGAAATATTTCTTAAAATGCAATGATCTGCAAAGAAGTTTGTCAGAAGTTGACATTAAAATATTAATAAGCCCTCAATTCAATAAAGCCACAATTTCATTTCTGCATTTTAAATTTTAAAAAAAATCATTGAAAACATTGTTTTTTAATTCACCATTTTAGAAACATGCAATTTTGTTTATTTCATAGTGGAAATATACAGTATTTTTTCATATTCACTGATAAGGATACCTAATTAGGGAAAAACTCTTTGGAAGATTTCCATTCAATATATCACTAGCAATATTACTTTTCTTCTGTAGAATCAATTTCTTAATATCTAATAAAAATGTACCTGATATACTTAAATTATGCCATATATCATTACATTTTTATTTTAATTCTATAGAAAATGAAAAAGTCAAATAATTTCATATTTGCATTACATCAATTTTCTATGAAGTATTTAAGTTTTGATCTTCAAAAAATTAACAAGAAAAAATTTAAATCACTCTTAAGCTTATTTACAGATAAATATTGTTCTTTTAAAAATTGGGTACAAAATGGATTCATTTTATAATACTGGCACAATTACCATGAAAAATATTTGACTTGTGTCTCACAAGACAAAGAGTCTGCTCTAAACCAAGGGAGGAAATGGTATATTGTTATCACAATCAAACATTATACTGCATAAATTCCTTTCTTTACTCCACTCTAACAGGCCTAAAGCACAGAACATAAAATTATAATTTAAAATAATTATAAAAATGAAATATAAAGAAACTAGTTGAACATTAGGCATTCAATGCTCTTTGATAATACATGTTTTTTGTATGCCACACACATGCAAATACAGTGAGGGAAATACGCATAAATAGCTATAGAAAGGTGTTTAATTAAATTAAATCAAATTAATGGTACAATGCAGTTCTCAAATGCTATATTAACTGTACAAGTTTCCAAATACAGATGTTAGATAATTAATTTTATGCACATGACTAATGGCCATCAACTAATTTTATCATCATATATTGGTATTTGGAAAAAAGTAGAGAACTTAAAAGGTTTAAGAAACATTATCCTTAAGCTAAATAGTTAATTTAGTAAGTTTAATTACTACTATCACAACATTGTATTCCCTTTGAAATAATTAATTAAATGTTCCTTTGTTCTAGCATTTAAGTTAGCTCTTCTGTTGTTTTTAGTTCCTCTTTCTCAGCATAAAATTTATTATTAAAATTAGTTATACCAAACATTTTGCCACCCTGGAAAATATTTTAATTTGGAGCCATCTGAAAAGTGCAAATGCATATTTTCAAGTTATTAGAAGCATATTGGTAGTCTGTTTTATTTTCCTTCATTTGGAGCTGTGTGACTTTGAAAACCATCTATGGAGCTCTTGAAATCAGGCAGTCATTTTTTACATTTCAAACAAGAACTGAACAATTCTCACTCTTCCCTTGCCCTACTGAAAAGCAGTGAAGAGAAAGGATAAGAAGAGGGAAGGAGGGAGGGATGAGGGAGATAGAAGGAAAAAGTGAGCAAAAAGAGAAAGTTAGACATTTAATTTGCTAATTTGCTATTGTCATAACTTAGTAGCAAGACCAGAATTAATGCTACAGGGCAAGAAATTGGTATATTAGATTAAGGCCTTCAGTTCTAAACTTTCCACCTATGTGTAGCTATTTCCATCACACATGAGTTTCATTTTCCTATTGCTATTGAGGAAACAGTAGTGGTACTAGCTTGGATATCCAGGACATTCACCAAAGTTTTCCACTTAACATATTTAAAGGTGATAATCTTACCTTAAAAAAAGATGTTTCAAGTATGATATTATGCTAAACTTGATTAATTCATAACTTCAGTCAATAGTTTAGCTGCAAATGATTTTGACTATTACCATATCAATTAGTTGCATTTATATAGAACATATTTAATTCCTCTGAAATAATTTAAGTATTTACACTATACTCACACAAAGGTAAAAAGAAGATTTTATTAAATCTACCTAGAAATTATTTGTAGATTACGCAGCATATCAAGTAGAACAAGCACAAAGAATAAGCTTAGTTTGTATCTAAATTTCAATTGATGCCTGAAATATTACATATTGTTCTCCAAAATTCTATGGAGTATGCAGGCCCTCTTCATCCAATCACATACCACTGATCTACCCAATTTAATTATTGATCCAGGAAACAACCTAAAAAAACAAAAATCAAATATTCAAAAACACACAATTTATGTCGTATTGTTTATGTTACTGTATCGGCAGGAGACCATGTCTAAGGAGAAAAACAATGCATTTTAATTCTATCCAAGTCTCTTGACTCTATATATTAATTTTTTTCAAGTTTATTAGAGAAATGATGTTTATTTTTATCCTCTTGATACAGTTGGGAAAATACAATTTTAAAGTTAGAAGTTACCTCTTTCCACAAATCATATAATTGTTGTATTTGAGATTAAAAAATGTTGCATACCATAGGAAAAGTAGAAATATAAATAAATCAGCTAAAGAGAGTGCATGTTACAAATTATGGACTACAGTGCTAGTATAAAATATTATTTTGGAAAACTTTGAAATACATCAACAAACTTTGTTTGAAAGCTACATCCTTAATTTCATGTATTTCTCATCTTCTACTTTTTATGAATCAATTAAGGGAAATAAACCTAGTTAACAGAGGATTCCACTTCGCATTTTATACAACCCCGCCATATCTATATACAACAATACTAAGAAAGTGATTTTGACATTTTTAAAAGAAAAATAATTTCCATAATGAAGAGAATTAAAACCTCAACTGTGACAGCAAAGGCTACCATTTAATTTTCTTTCCTAATCCTGGATTTAACATGGAGGAGGTAGATGAAAAGTAAGAGATATATTTTAAAATTTTCATAGCATCACGTGACAGTTTTAATCTTGTTCTTGATGCTTTGAAAAAAAATTGGAAGAAAAACTCTTCACAGAATGGGGATAGCTTACTTCACTTGGCTGATGTAGTATTTATACATATATATTCCTCAGGGAAACTCTTACCACCTGTTCAACCTGAATTCAAGCAGTTATTGTCAATTTACTCATGGGTGAATGCTGCCTCTTTGTGGCAGTTGGCCATGGAAAGTACTTTCTAAACACAAAGTTCATGAACAGCCCTTAATATTGTATGCATTTCAGTTGAGATTATCGGAAGACCCATCAATAGCAATGAAACACATGGCTCTTTAAGGTTCAGATGAATCTAAAACTTTTTACCCTTAAATACTAATCTCAATTCACTGGCAAAACTTATTCAGAGGTAAACCGCTTATATCCACCCATATTTTTAACATTTAGGATATAGATCAACTTGAGATAAAGCATCCACCATAATTTTTGAAGATAATTTTACACAAGTAAAAATATAGAACTGTAGACATTTGTAAAGTGAATAAATACTATTGACATGAAAGAAATACATAATATTGGAAGAAAGATGGATAGGCAATATATTACTTACCATGCTCCATGTATTAGATGAAAACTTCAATAAGGAAGATAAGTATACAATTAAAATTTCATTAATAAGCACGTTGAGTGACATATGTAGAAAAACAGAATTCTGTGAACCACCATGGTCTAATTACATCTATATAGTTTTAAATTTGATAATTAAGGGGATTTTTTCCCATAAGGAATAAGTTAGGTATTATGTCCTAAGTTGTTAATAATGAAGATTCAGTCAATCACACACAGCTAATTCTTCCGCACTTTAAGTAATCATTACTTCAATCCCTCATATTTGACATAGTTATCAAGTGTTTATTCAGAAACTATTTAAAAAATTACATGTGCTGGGATACATATAAGAATGTAACAACAGTAGCCCCATCTTACAGAGATCCTGTTTGTGGTTATCATCACTGCTTGCTGCCCAGAGGGATCAAGACATTGTATAGGGATTTGCACAGTCCATCATTTGGTCTTCGGAGGTGCTAGTACGCATGGATCTGCACAAATGCAATGGGGTTTGGTTAAACAATCCAAAATCGGCTACAACAGTAGTCAAATCAATACATCATTTTGGTTGACTAAGAAAAATACTTTGAAATCTTCTCTAATAAAACCAGAAACTTGCACCCGATTCTCCCCTGAATGGCCCGATTAATTGCCCTATTTTTAACATATACTGGGACACAATCAGTTTTTTTAAAATGACAGATCCAATTGGGTGGGTTGCATTGGCTTTAAAAATTTGGCCTTGTGTTCTCCACATTTTTAATGGTTTAAAATGCCTTCCTGATATCACTTCAGTTTTGGAAATGCAGCTCCTAATATAGTGCGACACCTCTGTGAAAATCATAGGCTAAATAGTGAAGGAAAGAGAAATGCTAAATGTGCATATAAAAATAGGTGCTACAATAAAATATTTGTATATTTCATCAATAAGTTATTTTGACTAATCAATTATGGATCATATAGCTCTGTAAATTTAATGATTTGTCCACATCTATGGTGATCCTTTTGAGATCACAATACTTTTGTTTTTAATTCAAATGTCCAGAATGCATACAAACACATCCTTTTAAAAGAAAGAAAAGAAATGAGGAGGGAGGCAAGGAAACAGAGAGAGGGAGGAGGCAGGAGAAAGGGGAGAAGGAAGAGAAGAACTTGCTATTGAAGTTGGGGGTGTGCTAATCTCTCCACAAAAGCCATTGAGACCCACCCATGGCTAAAAGGGGGAGAAGAGCGGAGGGGGGAGGAGCGCAAAAGAGAAAGAGCAAAACCTTCCACCACTCTTAGTACTTCCTACTACAAAGTGACCGAGACCTTCAACAAATCACCGCGCAGCAAACCGCCTTCCAAAAAGCCTTTCTCTCTCCCCCTACCCGCATGAGAAAGTGATGTGCCCAGTTTACACAAATGTTCCCCCCACGTGTAAAATTAAAAGGAAATTGCACACCCTTTCAGTATCTTCCGCTGAAGCTGAGAATCTCGTGCCAAGGCACTTCACTCTAAACGTTGAAACAACACAATTAATCAAATGTGTTCACGTGTGTATATCGGCTTGCTCGTTTGCTTTAAATGCAAAAGCTCCAAGGGAGTTTCTTTACTTTCAGAACTGGCTAAATGTGGTCTGTTTTTCCAGCACTTCGAGGTAGTCCGGCTCAACGTTTAGTTTTGCTTTTAACTCCAGATATTCGTTCCGGTTGGGTTCTACAAAGACAGCACTGGGGGGGCTGTAAAGCACCGGTTCCCGTAGCCTGCTGTCCCCTGCCCCCGGGTGCAAATACTGATGGGGGCGTCTCAGGTCATAGTTAGGGGAGAAAGTGTAAGCAGCAGGGCCACAGGGGAATTTGGGGTATTCCGGGAGGCTACTGCCGGCGGGGGTGGTGGAGCAGTGTTTGTCTGGTTCTAAAATGCCCCTGTAAAAGCGGTCGGCATCCTGCACCGGGGACAACAGGTCCTCCCGGGGCTCGATGGTGCTGACGCTATAGGCGGGGCTCCGCAAGTGGTGGCTTTCCCGCCGGTCCTCCTCCGCGGGCTGCAGCTGCAGCTGCGGCGGGGGCTGCTGCTGGGACTGCTGGGGCGGCGGCGGCGGGGGCTGCTGCTGCTGCTGCTGCTGCTGCTGCAGGTGGTGGTTGCTGCTGTAGGTGACCTTGAGCTCGTGCAGGTCTTTGTAATCCTCCACGGAGTTGCCCTCTCGGGAGCGGTAAATGGGGTTTTTGCACATGTGGCCCAGAGGGTGGGGGATGTACTCATACACGTGGCCCGCGGGCGTCTTCACCTTGGGCAGCGAGGGCCCGCGGTGGTGCACGTGCGCGTGCGGGTGGCCGCCTGCACCGGCGCCGGCGCTGTACACGCTGTACTGCATGTTGAAGGAGCTCACGTCGGAATTGTTTGTGCTGGTGTGGTCGCTCTGGTTCTTCTTCCTGCGCTTCATCACCAGCACGAAGAGCCCCGCAGCCACAAAGACGGACATAATGAAAACCAGCAGGAGGCTGAGTATCAACACGGACAAGGGCACCGAGGAAGCTCCTCCACCGGTGCCCAAGCCCGCGGGCGCCCCCGTGCTGTTCAACCTTACCGTAGGGGTCACCGGGTTGGTCCTCGAGGGGAACTGGATGGAGGAGGGCGTGGGCGTGGACACCACCACGTCGGAGTAGTCTGGGCACAGCAGCTCCGACTTAATGGATCGCATATCTGTCTCCGCGAACTTCTTGGGCGCCTTGCAGATGACCTCGTCCACCAAGACACCCACTTTGAGCTGCTCCACCCACAACTTCATGCCCACCACATCGCAGGTACAATCCCAGGGGTTGTCGTGCAGGTCGATTTGGATGAGTGACTTCAACTGGTCCAGAACCCCACTCACTGGCAAGGAGGTGAAGTGGTTACTCCTTAGGTTCAGCCTGAGGAGGGTCAGGCTGGAGAAGACTCCGGAGGGCATGGTCTGCAGGAGGTTGTTATTCAAGAATAGCAGCTGGAGGTTTGGGACTGGATCAAAAGTTCCAGACTGAATTTCGCGAATGAGATTGTATTGGAGGAAGAGATACTGCAGGCTCTGGAGCCCATAGAACAACTCTGGGCTCAGCCTCTCAATCCTGTTGCCATTTAGGTAGAGGCGCCTCAGGTTAGTGAGATCCCCAAAGGCGTGGTCTTGGATCATGGAGATGCGGTTGTTGCCCAGGTGTAGCAGGTCCAGCCCCGTGGCCTCCAGGAAGTCGCTCCTACGCACCACGGCGATGTAGTTTTCCGTCAGATACATTTTCTTGGGGTTGTAGGGCTTGGGCTGCAGCTCTGCGATGCTCTCGATCTTCCGCTCCTGGCAGTTGACGTTGAGGCCCAGATCGGAGATTTGCAGATTGCAGTAGCACTGGGTGGGACACTCCAAAGGCACAGGAGATTTGGTCTGGTAGGCAATGCTGGGTCCAGAATTGCTGTAGCTCAAGTCCTTGAAGGGCTGCCTAGAGGTGGGGCGCACCCTGGGCTTATTGGGTTGGCGGGTCCCTTTAGGGGTTTTCAAGGGGGGTTTGTAAACAGCGGAGGAAGAGGTGGCCACGGAATTCACCGAAGCTGGGGTGGTGTGTAAATACCCCGTGGTGCTCAAAGGCGTCTGAGGCCTCATCTCATAGTCGGAAATGAGTTTCCTTGGGCAAAGTTCCTGCTTGGACACTTCATCCAAGTCTCGGCCATGTAAGCGGAAGGGCGTCTCACAAACGACATCCCCCACCAGGGCCGAGTAGGAGATGCTGTCCAACCAATCCTTCAGCGAGATGAGCTCACAGGAGCAATTCCAAGGGTTTTCCTCCAGCTGTAACTCCACAACTTTATCCATGTGCTGCAACAGCCCCACATAGGGCAGAAGTTTCAGCCTGTTTCCCCGCAGGTCCAAGTGCGTTAAGGGCACAAAACGGAAAAGGTTGTTGGGTAAACTGGACAAGAGATTGTCATTTAGGATCAGCACCTGCAACAAATGCAGTTTTCCAAAAGCATTGGGTTCAATGACACTGATGTAATTATAATCGACCTGTAGGTACTCCAGGCTCTCCAAGCCAAGGAATATATCGTCACGCAAAAGTTCCAGTTTATTATTGTTCAGATGCAGTCTCCTTAAACCCCGCAGCCCATGGAAAGCCCCTGTCTCAATGTCCTGGATAACATTGCTACCCAGATGCAAAATTGAAGCCCCAGTGTAATTGACAAACTCATTGGGATAGAGACGGTTCAAAAGGTTTCCAGACAACAAGAGGTGGTAGACTGGGAAACGGGGAGGGCTAATTTCAGAGAGACTGATGATCCCTCGGTTTTCACAGCTCACAGTTAAAATGCCATCCTTTTCCTCACAAGGACATGCATTGTCACAGATTTCCCCATAATAATCGATGGTTTCTGCACACGAAAGGACGAGAGATGTTAGAGCAAATGCTAGAGTCTGCAGCATCCAGCTATGCATTTTTCTGTGAAGGTCCTGTTCCAAAGTCACTGGGGGGCAGCAAGTGTGCATTTTACCTCCTGCAAGGGAGAAAGTAAAGAAAGGAAACAACAGAATATGACAAAAATTAAAGGGGTCAGTCAGGAAGTCTCTTTTCCTTAATACTATCTCTGAAAGTCAGTAGGAGGGGCTAGGAATGACACCGCTCCCCAACATGGCATTCTCCGGATTTTATTAACAGCTGTTTTTTTTTCAACTTAAAGGTTGATTTCCTTTCCTTGTAAGTACCACAGGAAAAACTGCTCTTTACAAGATAAGGGCAGGTTGGTTAAGGTCCTATTTTAGTGTTCTTCCCATTCCCCCCTTTTCAAAACCAAGCCATAAATATACATAAAATGGCTGTCAGTTCAGTTTCATGGTTCTAATTTAAGAGAAAAGAAGCACCGTTTTACAAGGTTCCCCACCTCACCTACACCCAGCCCCTCTGCCTTTCTTCCAGCAGCTCTTTAGTTCATGGTGAAAGTCTCCCATTTCCCCAGAAATTCAAGGAACCACAATATTTGGGCTATTTTAAACCGTCGCTCCAAATGCCAAGGTGGGGACCTAAAGAATACTTTTCAGAGGCAAAAACATGTGAGATAATGCACCAAAAGGACCCAGAAGAAACTCTTAAATCAACTGTCTTCAGGGGCTTTGGAGAAAAAGGAGACCGTGTTCGCTTTGATGGCAGACTTCACTGCCACGCTATTAAGCACATCAGCATCCTAATTGCATGCACGGAGCCACTTAACAGTAAGAGTGCGCCCTGCGTCCACTTCTCCTCATTGATCATGTCAGCGACGCTACCGAACCGCATCTTTAAGCCACTGAAATAGTTCTGCACGATGGATTGCAAAGAGCTCTGTGAAGGCATCCGCAATCTCGGAACACCTTTCGACAGCCAGAGTTTAAAGAGGACGGTCCAACTGCTTACCGGGCATCAGCTAAAAGTAAACCAAGGACCAGCGCCAAAGGCCCCCTTACCTCGGGCTACAAGTCTCTTTGCCACGGTATGCAAAACTAACCCTATTGAATTAGCAGGGTATGGGCTGAACTACCAGCATTCCCATCTTTGGAGCTGCTTATTACATTTAATTGCCAATGCTTTGTACTACCCTCCCCCCGGGGCTTTCTCCCCCTTGGGGAAAGGGCACTTGGGTGGATAAAGAAGCGAAAAGGTGGAAGTGAGGGAGTGACATAGGTTAATTCTTTAGTATCTGAATTTCATCACCCCGATGAATCAATCTGATCCCCTCCCCCTTTTCTTTCGTGCTTTCTTTTTGTCCTTTTAAAGGCTTCCTTCGACTTCCTACTTCGACTCGAGAGCAGCACTCATAAAAGAAAGGACATGAATGTAGCGAGTGTGTGAACGTGTGTGAGTGCGTGTTGTCGGCTGGAGGGAGGGAACGTTTGGTGGAAATGCTCCGGCTCTTGGAGCCAATGCCTTTCCTCCGGTCAACCTGGCGTTCGGCACACCGCCACCGAAGTCCAGGGTCGAATCGCAACCCAAAAGTAAAGCCAAGACGCTTCCGAGTCCCGGGTTCAAGCAAGAAGACCTAGATCTGGATCTCCGAGTGGAACTCAGCCCGTGCATTTAAGACCCCCGGCGTTCCACGCACATGTGCAAGTGTGCCTGCGAATCACACGTGTGGCCACCAGACGTGTCAAGATGAATCGGAATCAGTGTATAAACCTTGAATATCCCCGACCTCCCCACGCAACGGCAAACACCTTCAGGCTGAAAAGCGGCAAAAGACCCACGAGGAAAGCAAAATGTTTACCTTGAAATTTCGGTTCTCAGCTGGATCAGATCTGCACACCCATTCAGCCCCGGGTTGAGTCCCCTCCCCCTCCCTCCTGGCGCTTCCCCGCCCCCACTCACCTCCCACCCCTGACAGCTCCTTGCAAATTGTGTCCAGCCGGTATTAAACTCGAGCGTCTACAACTTTAATTCAGTACTGGTTAGCCAGGGACCAAGAGCTTTCGCTCACCCTACTCCCTCCCCCCCCCCACCTTCTTACCAGAAAAGGAGCCTAAAAAATTTCAGAAAATAAAGTTGAATGAACGGGGAAGGCTGACATTCTGACTCGGAAACGCACCATCCATGTAAATCCACGGGTGTGCTGCACGTTCTCAGGTTATGATTATTATTATTACAATTTTTTTAGGGCAGGGGGCCTGTATTTGCTTCCCCCCAAAGAATTTGGACTCTGAATCATCGCCCTGCACATACCCATTAAGCAACTTGGGGACACGAGAGCTGGAGCCCAGCACCCAGGCCGGACCCGCGGCTGAGGGCACAGCTGCTCCCACAGCGGCCCAGGCAGAAGCACCCGGAGTTCCAGGACGCGAGGCTACCCCTCCCCCACCCCGCCCCAAAGCTAAGGAAAGGGAAGGGGAGGGAGGAGAGGGGAAGAAAGACACCCATTCCGCTGCCACACACACACACACACACACACACACACACACGAGCCTCTTTTGCAAAGTAAACGGCCGACTTACCCGGTCTCACATCTCCAGGGCCCACTCATGGTAGCCACCCATACAAAAATACCTCTTTGGGGTGTGCTCTCCGTTTCTCCAACCCAAGAAGGGCGAGGAGGTGGCGAGCAGCGCAGTCCGCGCGGCTGGAGAAAAGGCGCCCGGACGTCGCCAGCCTAGGGCCGCCACCGCGGTGTCGACCGCGGGTTCTGGGGCTCCCCAAACGGCTCTCCCGGGCGCTTCCGCAGTAGTCGAAGTGGGCAGGGGGGTAGGGGGTAAAGGGGGGGCGATCGCGAGCTGCAGGCTGAGAAAGGATGGGGAGGGGGCGGCGGAGGACGAGCTATGGAGGCGCTTCGCGGAGAGGGCAGAGACCGGGGGCCCAGCGGGGTGGGAAGAAGCCGTTGGAGGAGGGGGCGCGGAGCAGGCTGCCTGGTACCGCTGGCACCGCCAACGTGACGGCCAGCCCGCGGAGTGCTCGCACCCGCTCACACTCACTCGTACACACGCTCCCACCCGCGCCAACGCGCGATCGCGGGGTCCCCGGCAGCCTTCACCGCACACCCCAGGCGGATACTTACAGTTGCCATCTGCATAAGGGGCAACTTTCTCCAAGCTAGCAGCAGCCACCGCCCCCGCCAGCCGTCTTTGGGTCCTCACACCCTTCGGCCTGGGTTCCTGCCGGCCGGCCCTCCCCTCCCCCCTCGGGTCTCCTCCTGAGAGTCTTCACCACATTCCCCCCTGGTCAGTGGCGCGCGCCCGGGGACCAGACAGAGGGAGCGGGACGCCGGGCTTTGCATGCATCGCCCGCCTTCTTCTTGCAGCGCACACTGTACATGGTAGTGAGGGGGCGAGCGAAGGTGGCACCGGCCCTTCGGCTGCTCCCGCAGCGGTAGCAACTCCTGCTCCTGCACGGTCCTCCTCCCCTCGTGCAGCGGCGACCACCGCGCTGGGATCCTGCCGCTGCTTCCCCCGGCCGAGCCCGCCGCCGCGGCCCCTACTTAGTATTTGTACGGCTCCCGCATCTTCTCGGAGGTTCCAGCGCTCCTGCTGTGCGCAGGGGTTTTTCTCTATCCCTTTCCCAGATGCAGCCCACAATCGTCATTATTTGGAACTCTCTATCTCCGACATCCTT
This sequence comes from Sturnira hondurensis, assembly GCF_014824575.4. Taxonomy (NCBI): domain Eukaryota; kingdom Metazoa; phylum Chordata; class Mammalia; order Chiroptera; family Phyllostomidae; genus Sturnira; species Sturnira hondurensis. The sequence goes on along the minus strand of NW_028082350.1, from coordinate 5,408,965 downwards.
TAGGGGGTCTTGGGGGACAGGAACAGCGTTGTTCTACGCCTGCGGCGCGTCCCGGCAGCTCGGCGACTCTAAGAAACTGAGCAAAAGTCGCGTCTTCCCTCCCGGGCGCCGAGGAGGTGGCAACGCGGTAAGCATCGCAGGGGTCTCTAGGACGTCTGCTCCCGGGCGGGCGCAGGGCCGCGTCCAGGGCACTTGTTTATCGTCGCGCTGCTGGTGCGAGCCAAGCTGCAGCAGACATGATGGGCCCGGGAGGAGGCGGTCGCCGCGCGGCCGGTAGGTGGCAGCCGAGGGTGGGGGCGCTCGAGCGGCTCGGCCGAATCCCCCCCTCGGATGTCACGTTCGCGGGAGACCGAGGAGTCTTGGACCAGGTGCGTAACGCGAACGTGGCTCCGTGCAGCCCTCGGATGGAACAAGGGAGGAGTGGAAATGACCCCGACAGTGCCGGGCTGGGTGGTGGTCGGGCAGGCTGGTTGCAGCCCCGCGCAGAACGCCTGCGGACCCGGCTATTTAGAGTAACAGAGCCCGTGCGGCTGCCTCCTGTGGGAGTGGTTCATCGTAGTGGCAAACCAGGGTGTCTTTTTTTTTTTTAAGAATTACGTTTCATAGGTATACCTGGGCGATACAAGGGAACGGGAATGACTTTCAGAGAGAATATTTCTGAATACACTGGGTGTGTACTCAAAAGCTGGAAAACCCTAAATAAATGCAGTATCGATAGAAAGCGAGTTTCTTGAAGAGTCACCTGCTAAACTCCACTGGAGTCATCTCTACAGTAAGTATCCCTGGCTCTTTCCATGAAACCAAACACCGCCCCCCCCAAAGGGGGTCTTTATGCCCATTAGACGTGTATTTTCAATATTTGTGATATTAAACCCACAGTACACCCCAGGTGTGTGTGTGTGGGGAAAGTTGATCAGAAGTGGCCCAGTGCGGGTTGCGTGCACATGTGCCTGTTCCTCTTCTTAACTGGGTAGTTTTACCACTTAAATATTTTTAAATGAATTTTAATTTGGAATTATGAACTATCTTTTGGAATAATCTTACACATGATGGATATTGTCTCTTTGGCTACGTTTTGGGGAGTCATTATGGTTAATCTGTGGTTTCCCGAGTAAATGTAGGATTAATCTAGATTCTGATGTATATAGCCACAAACATATCTTCCCACATTCTCTGTGTGTATTGAATTGGACTTTTTTTCTGGAGGTGGTGAACATTGCTGTCTCCTGAGGTTTTGCAGTATTTCTTGAAATTTCTTCTGACTCTATTTCGCAGTTTTTGTTAGGTAAGCCATATGTAATTTGCTGGAAACAATTTTGTTTATTTGGCTTAAATTCAGGACTTGTACAAGAGAGAGAGAGAAAAGAAGTAATCTGTATTGGATAATGAAAATAAAAACCTTACAGTAGATCTTGGTGTTAAATTTATAAACATTTGACCTAGGAATGTTAGCCACTTGCTACAGATACACTGTATAAACAGACAACTTCAACTGCGTTCACAAATGGCTCATTACTATATTTTTTACATTATATGCTAACATGATTATTTTAAACACTTATTTTAAAGTATACAATCACTTCTATTTTCAAAAGGGAAGTACTAATGTGTCATAAATTTAAAATTACATGTTAATACAGTAAAAAACTTTTGGCATACAAATATTAAGAACTATCGAAGACATAATTTCCAATGTTGATAAACTATAGAATTTCTGAAAGGGTAAAAATGCCTTAATTAGTGGACTTATCTTTATTTTATTATTGTATTACTTAGCAAAATCTTCACAATTGCAATTTAATATTAAATTGTCATTCAATTTATCATTCTGTATTATTTTTATTTTAATTTAAATGTTTCTTTTTCAAATTAAGATAAATTGTGTCATGCTAAGAAGTATTGAACATATCTGTGATTAATTGAGGTTGTAGTTTTGCTGGAGACATTGACACTGAAAATACCCTAGTTCACTTCTTGTGGTTCAAACTTATGAGTGATAACTTTGTACCACTAACTCAGTATTAACCAGGGCCTGAGAACCACCGTTATGGTTTTCCACTAGGTGTCTCCACAAGCTGCTCTGCAGGAAAGGGAATTTTGAGGAAATATTGTGACATGAAGAGACCACAGAAGAACTGGGAGGAAAAGCACCACAGAAATAAGAAAAAGCCTCAGGAGTTACTCTGTAGACTCCTATTTTTTTTTAATGTTTACTACTACCTAGAAATGAAACACAGGAATCACCTAACAAATCGAATTCTAGCCAAGGTTTAACCAGAAGAACAAACGTTATCTATGCTGCAGTTCAGACTGAAAGACATACAGTCATATGATATGTCCACTCGCTTTCATCCAAAACTCAAATATAGCCCATGAGTACATAAACACAGTTGGGAACTACAAAGTGAAATGATGGATCAAGTAGATCTCTCCAAAATTAGAGTCATTGATACTGGATTAAACGTTACTTGATTGAGTTGGATGTGAAAAGCTGGGGACCTTTGTCTCAGTATTTGTGCATATAGTTATGCATGTTTTAGTTAGCTAATGGTGTAGTGTCATTGTAAATGTATTTCATATGAGGTAATGTGCTTGGCACTATGCAAAATATGAACAGAATTTGATATCTGCAGATTAAAATTTAAATTCAAGCCACGATTAGCATACTTGCCTCTTGAAATATGTGAATTCATACTTATTATTATTTGTAATCTTTATTTTAGTTTTTTATGGGCTCTGTGGAGGTTAAATGCATTTCTTAAAATGTTTCATCGTGTTACATTTGTGTAACAATGCTTGGTGTCTTGAGAATATGAAAATGCTTAATTAAGAATTAGTTTCTTACGAAGCAGCCTAACAGATTATAAAGTAGGCCATTACTTGGTAATAATTTTGAAATTTCACAAGAACTAATCAACGTCATTGAAATCTAAAGCCAGTAGATCTTGCGTTTCTTTTTGCAACCCTAACTGGTGAGTGGAGATGATAGCGTTTCAGTGCCGGATTCCCTATCCCTCTAAAGTTAGCTCTGTTACTTTACTTTCACAATAGTAATAGCTAAGAAAGTTATGCAATGACACTTATTCAAGGACACATTTTCCTAACTAAATTATATTTCAATGTCTTTGAAATTTAAATTGCATATACCACATATACCTAAATGGAGAAGAGTCTCTTCTGGAGGGTAAAACACCTCATCATTTATGACTGTTTCTCCTTGCAATTGCTAAATTAAATGACCATATAACATATGTTTTTGATCAGTCTGACACACTTGGAATTACAACAATCAAATATATAATGCAGGATGTTTATAAAATAAAAAATGACCTTTATAGACTTAATTAGTTATTTATAGGCTTAGAATATGTTCTCTGAGGCATAAGAGATGTGCATAAAACAATATGTAAGAAGATATTAATTCTAACAATGTTTTTTCATATGTAAATGGCTAAGGACAACATCTATAATTGGAATACTCTTGGACCTTTAATAACTACATATAAAATATGGTTCTGTAATTATTAATAGTGTACATAGCATCATATAAAACTATATATAAATTATTAGTGTGTATATATATGTATATATATGGACAGAGAGAGAGAGAGACGGAGAGTGAGGGGAAGGGGAGGAAACCTTGTGGAAAGATACACAAATTCAGTAATAGTGGTAACCTCTTGGGAGAAGACTGGGGAGTATTGAGTAGAATGGAAATGTATTTTTCATCATATATTCTGCTTTTTACTATTTGAAAATTTACATACACATTTCAGCAAAAGATTAACAAGAAAAATACGCATTTAAAGATAGTATTTGAGAGACTGATATGAGAGATAATGAAGAGGTGGAGACAAGTTTACCAAATTAATCTCTATCCCATAGTTCTCAAAACTACTGCATTTTTAAAAAGATTTTATTTATTTATCTTTAGAGGGGAAGGGCGGGAGAGAGAGAGAGAAATATCAATGTATGGTTGCCTCTGGTGTGTCCCTTGCTGGGAACTGGCCTGCAACCCAGGCATGTGCCTTGATTGGGAATCGCCTGGTTTGCAGGCCCTCGCTCAATCCACTGAGCTACACCAGCCAGGCCAAAAGTGACTGCATTTTTGTGACACATTTCTATCAGTGGAGATACTGTACATGTTTTTAAACATGTGAGTGTTAATTTGTTAAAATGTTTTTTCTTTATAACTCTTATATGTGACATTTAATTCTAGCTGTCTATACTAGTTAATGGAATAGTAATGAATAGAAGCTAGCTTCTATTATCTTCACTATATAAGACCACGCTGGGTAGTGACAACATTAATTTTATTTGACACTCTGGTGGGTGAAGGGAAAAATCAAAATGGTTCTCGAGAGAAGATAAGTTGATTATATTAGAAAATAGCAGCAGCAGGTCTTTGCAGCTATCTTCAGGAAGGTGAGTGAGTGTGTGATTGTGACGTTTTAAGTATAAAAACAATCATCAGACCCTGTTAAAATAAAGGCTGTGTCCATCTGCCTTATCCATACATTGACATATGCAGATTCCACTGGAAAATGGCAGTTTCATTCTATAGCTGGATTAACTTCTTTATGTGTTTTTCTATTAGATCTGCAATTTATGCCTTGGGATCTACTGGCTCTTGGTTCTTTCATATCTCTAGTCAATTTTAGAAAACAAGTCCGAACAGACATCATGTCATACCTATATTTTCTGTATCCTATCTGGTTTTTCAAAGAAAAACAATGAATTATCCTAAAGCACAATTTTATCATAAAATTTCCAGAAGAACCCCTACTTAAATGATCATAACTAAATCAACCATACTGTAGTCAGCTTTTGATGTTCAGTCCAGAAATTGTTATTCCATTCAGCTTTTATCAATGGGAATCTTTCATTCAACAGGAAATTAACATAATCTCTCTATTCCCTCAAAATGAATCAATCATTCTCTTTACTTCAAAACTTTGGTTTATACCACCCTTTCATCTAACTGGCTTTTCACTCTTCCTTTATCTATTATTCTAAAGAATTTACCATAAATCCTTTCTTTAGTAAAAGAAAAATCTTCCTTATTCCCTCTAACCAGTATTGAACTTGCTCATCTTAAAACATTCTCTTGCGTTGTCTACCACTTGCTCTAGCAGAGTCCTGTTTCCTGGTTGAAGTTGTCAGATTCTTCTGGCATATTGTGTCTGTTGCCCATAGTGGTGAGAAAAATGAGCTCCAAAATCTACATACAGAAGAAATACTTGTCTATTTATGAATTTACTCATTCAACAAATATTTGTTTAGTGTCTATATTGTATTCAACCCTGTTATGTTTGAGATAAGATACTAAGTTGATTCATGTCACGGTAGCTAGATTTCAGAGATATTTTGACTTTCTGCTGAATCACGCGTGTTCTCTAGTCCAAACAAATGGACTGTAAAATATAAAAATATTATTGCATAAATTGTATACTTGACTAATGTTTTTGTAGCATATATTTGCCAAGTGTCTAGATGAGTGCTCTCTAATAGAACTTGCTGTGATGATGGTGGTAATCTATATCTGCGTTTTCAAAATCGATAGCCATTAACTACACGTGACTATTGAACATTTAAAAAATGGCTGGTATGACACAAGAAACACAACTTAAAATTTTAACTTATTCGAATTTAAATTTCCACATGTGGCTAGTGGCTACCATATTGAACAGTGCAGATCTAAATAAATCCCTACGAGGCTGAAATGGTGTTTCTTGTGCAATTGATGGGATATCCTGGAAATTCAATCAAAATGAACAGCTGCACTCACAAGTAATGGTGGTGATTATGATACCCTCAATAAATAAGGCAATTATGATCCATATTGGCAAGGGGCCTGATTTACATTCTGTTGAAGGGCTCTAGTCAGTTTTTTTTTTTTAAATTGCATTTGGTTGAGGGCCTCTACCATTCTTTTAAAGATTTCAAGGCATTTCACAGTCACTTCAGAATTTCTTATTACATTCTCATTACACCCCTGTCAAGCAGGAAAGGTAGATTATTTTATTATCAATAGACTTTTATTAGAATACAAGTGCCTTTTTATGCATGATGAAGTGCTTTCTAAAGTACTTTTCTCCAGATCACACAGTGGTGTATTAGTAAAACTGGAAAAGAAAGTCCTAAATGGGTACTTGGCTTCAAGAATGATCTAGAATAACCTTTTTGTGCAGAGAAGTCTGTCAGTAATAAAACCGAACTCCTGCATTCCGTCTATTTGAATGCAAAAGCTCTATGTTGAAGTTTAGGAGTGTGTGTAGTACAGTTAGAGTAGGCAGTTTAGACAGAAAATTGTAATTGATGAATTTATAGAATGCAAATATAGCCCCTAATTTCAATGACCATCGGAGTAAATTTCAGTTTGAATGAAAGTATTTTTATATATTTGAAACAAAGATGTAATAGTTTGGTAAGTAGTCCCACTCACAATAAATTATTATAATATCTGAGATTAAGTTTTATTTGTTTTTAATCAATGTCTCTTAAATATTGGTAATAAAGTTGACTTGTATTTTCACCATTATTTTTTTTCATGGGCAGAAATCAGTATAGCTTCAAAAGGATTATTCATTAAGGGTTTAAGTGAAAAATAAGTAGAAAGCTGCTTGATCCAGAGATGTAGAGTGGTTCTCAAAGATCTCAACTCCATTCTTAATGATTTGCATGCATCACCTGTGCACTCTCATATGTGAAGAAACCTCTCACCCTGGCTGGTATGGCTCAGTGGACTGAGTGCTGGCCTGGGAACCAAAGGGTCTCTGGTTTCAGGGCACATGCCTGGGTTGCAGGCCAGGCCCCTGGTGGGGGACATGTGAGAGGCAACCACACATTGATATTTCTCTCCCTCTCTCTCTCCCTTCCTTTCCCCTTGCTCTAAAAAATAAATTATATATGAAATCTCTCTTGGTAGATTGCATGTTTTATATATATAGGAGTTACACAGTGAAATACTACTTGGCCATAAAAAGAAGGTATTCTTACTTTTTGTAACAAACTATAGAAATGATCCCTGAAAGTATAGTCTTTAATCTTACCCTTTGTGACAAGCTAGTCAGAGAAACACATACGATTTCACTCATGTGGAATTTAATAAACATAATAATCTAGCAAACTAAATAGAAAAAAAAACCTCTCATAGATAGAGAACAAATTTGAAAGCTGTCAGAGGGGAGGGCTGTGCACACTGGTTGAAAGAGGTAAAGGAATTAAGAAGAGGAAGGAAGGAAGGGAGGGAGGAAGGGAAGAGCTTGTAGACACAGACAACAGTGTGCTGACTACGGAGGGGAGGAGGTGTAGGGGGTGTGGAAGGAGGTGGACTGGGGGTAAACAGAGACAGAGGGAGGCTGGACTCTGGGCGATGAGCACACAATACAATATGCAGGTGATATATTGCAGAATTGTACATCTAAAAATCTATATAATTTTATTAACCAATGCCATCCCAATAAATCCAATAGAAAGAAGCTACTGTACTTTCTTTTTGATGGACTATATGACTATCACACTGTTTAACCCCATTATAAGTAATAAAATATCTCTTAGAAGAAAAATACATGTAATTATTATTCCTAAAATTTAGACTTTCAATTATTCATCGAATCCGGAGTGTAAAGTTATCTTCATTTAAACAACTATTGGTAATCTAATGGTTATTTGTGAAGATATACCTTCTGTGGAAAACAAGTATCTGACAGCCCAGTTTTTGTTTAACTTTTATGATGAATTTTTATCTAGTGATCAAAAGCATTCTATTAATCTCATAAAGCTTTTAGAGTGCTACTGACTGCATTTGTAGTTATTGTCATATGACGCATTATACTCGATGCTGAAATTTTAATTGATTTTTAATCGAAGCTGAATTTTTAATCAATGTTAATGTACAAATAACCAATTTGAATTTGAGTCACCGGTATGAGATACATGATTCATTTTACAACCAATCCACATATTTAATTGAATATTATGCAAGTAGTGACTTTCATACAGATAGAGTTTGGTCTGTGATTACACTGCCACTTATTGTTATGAAGATACTCATGAACTGATTTCCAGGTATTTTTATATTTAAAAACATTTTACTAGAGTATTATAATGTTAGTATTTAGAAGTAATCTACAATAGGTGGTGATGGAAACCTAAATTGATTTTTTCTAAAGAATAGAAGTCTCTTTGATGAGATTTTTTTATTTTCATTTTGATTTACCAGGCTCAGTCAACACAAGCATCAGTTCATATATATATGAACTGATGTGTGTATATATATGTTTATATATATACACACAAATACATATGCATCATATATAATTAAAAATCAAAGGTAATCTATATACACATGCAACATACATATAATCATTTACTATTTGCAAACTAATTTCATTAAATTCCTGCTTCTTTCATGTAATCGTTACAACTATAAGGTGCTATTTTTTCTTACAGATGGAAAAACTGAGTTTTAAGGTAGTTGGGGATATTGCATATTTTTAAACATTTTAAAAGATATTTTATTTATTTATCTTTAGAAGGGAAGGGAAGGAGAGAGGGAGAGAAATATCAATGTATGGTTGCCTCTCATGTGTCCCCTGATGGGAACTGGCCTGCAACCCAGGCTTGTGCCCTGACTGGGAATCGAACTGCGATCCTTTGATTCACAGGCCTGCGCTCAATCCACTGAGCTACACCAGCCAGGGCAAAGATATTGCATATTTTATAGCAGATGCAGACTATGATATGAATTACAAGGACTCAGTACGTTTTTTTGACTTAACTATGCTAATTCAAATGCACACCTCTGACCTTCTACTTCAGTTTAAAGAAAAATGAAATAATATATATATTAATTATTACTTTCAATAAAGATAGTTTCCAGGTGATTCATCATTTCTATGATGTAAATAAATGTATTTTGAAATGGTCAACAGTAGAAATCCATTCCAAATTTCTCATACTACATAATGTTACTCTTAAATATTATAGCAATAATATATGTCTTAAACTGATTATGAAATATACCTATAAATAAACTGTTATTAGAGTGATCTACCTTAAGGGTATCAAAGGCATTATTAACAACCACAAATTATTGACACAGTAACACAGAAACACAAAGTTCATAAAGGAACACCTTTTGAATGTATACAGCATACATTTTCCTAAAATAGAAAATACTGGTAATAATAGTTTATTTCTATTTCTGAATTTTTGACTAATCATCGTTTTAATATTTGATAACCCAGTGTCAAAACAAGCATTATGGGCCTCATAAAAACTCAATACTAAAATACTCAAATGGCTCTTTTGAGGAGGATTCACATCAGTCTTTTCATGAGTAAGTCGAGGGATATAGCCCCATAGTTCTTAGTGATATGAATTTGTTATTTACATGATTTAATATTGAAAATGGCAGGACATGTTCTAATTTTTTCAAAAGGACACATTCAATGAGATACCATGCCTAAATTAAAATTTTAATGATCAATAAGCCAGTTGGTGAAAATATTATTCACAAATAACACATGTCCACTCCAAATAGCTAAATTTTATTTTATTATGCTTCAATATCTGACTTTAACTTCATTGATCATCCCTGTCCAAGAGTGCAATTTCATTATGAGTGCAACCTGCATATCTCCGTAAATAATTCCAAGAAAATATATGAGTCTTTGGATATGCCACTATTCATTTCCTTCCTGTAAGTGAAATAATACATGGAATGATTTGACATAATTAGGAGTCTCCAAATATTCTAATTTTGTAAATATTAGATTCCTCATTGACCGTCACTTAATCTATTTAGGACTCTGCTGAAATCAGTCTGTGTGTGGAAGGAAAGAATACAAGTATCTGTCCAATTCAGCAATTCATGACATTTCTGACCATCTTCTAATATGCACTCGGAGAGCCTGCAGCAGCACTTGAGAATGCATCTTGGAGTCCTTCCAGAAACTGTGTCAAAGAGCCATGTCTGCATTCACAAAGAAGCATTCACAGCTGTCAGAAGTTAAATGTCCCTGAGACTCATAGTACAGCTGCAGTCCTTCCAGTACACTGACAACATCTGTGGAAACTACAATTTGATAACTAGTTCTTCCACGAAAAAATATCACAGAAGACTGATTAATCTTGGGATGACTGATAATAAATAATTATACATCTATGGCAGATGAAGCATCATCGCCCTTCATTACTTAGCCTGCACTGCTTTTGCAGCTAATTTTCCCTACGAGGGAGAGTACTCTTGCTGCAATAAACTGTCAATGAACTTCTTGTAGGCAAACACCTGCAGACACCTGCTGGCAGCACGCATGAGATTTAGGATCGTAGAAATTCCAGCATAACCGAAACACTGCAAAGCAGAACTGGGTTTAAGTGAGCGTGCGAGAATATGCATGACTGAAGAAATGCACGCTTGAATAGGAATTTCATGTTTCCATTTATACTTGATAAAATGAACAGATTTTTTTTTCTGAAATGTGTAGTATAGCTGAGCTGAATAGAAAGGCAAGCTACATTTGCAAATAAGGTTTTCAGTTTTGGAAACTCTATCCCGATTTATTATCAGGTCTTTTCAGGATAAGTGAGTCCTCTATGGAGCATGTTTAGCCATATACCCTCCATGTCTATACGGAGATAAGTCATACAGACTTTCAATAGCTTTTTAAAAATGTTTAAGGTACTTTTAAAAAATATCTGAAAAAATTCTAAGGTTATAAATCTTTATTTCTGTAATAGATTATGTGAGGTCCAAATGGAGTTAAGTGGATTAGTTCATCTTTGGGTAGCTATTCAACCTTATGGTTGGGTGGAGAAATCCATTTGAAAATGCATCAGTGTTTAATTGTTGTTATTTAGCAGATCAATAGTTCCTAAAATTAAAATGTGGTTCCCCAAATCTAGGGAATTATTAGAGATTTACTTGAAGGGGAAAACATTTTAATCATGCAAGTTTTGAGTATGTTTTTGGAATTCTGAGTATGAGAAAATGAGTAAAATGGAAAGCTTAGTTGCATTACATTTTTTAGAAGATTTTATTTATGTATTTATCTTTACAGGGGAAGGAGAGAAGGAGAGAGACATCAATGTATGGTTGCCTTTCGTGCATCCCCTGCTGGGAGTTGGCCTGCAGGGAACTGGCCTGCAACCCAGGCATGTGCCCTGACTGGGAATCGAACTGCGATCTTCTGGTTTGCAGGCCTGTGCTCAATCCACTGAGCTACACCAGCCAGGGCCTAGTTGCATTACATTTTAAATGTGGCAGGGGGCCCTATAGAGATCATGGAGTAGTACAACTCAATTTATGAACCCACACAGTATAAACGTTTTAACCAAGTGTGCTTCTGGTTATTAGAGAATTAGATAGGTCTCCCAATGTTATGACTCCTTACTCAGTGTAGATCAGACTGAACAAAAGTATGATTTAACTTGATAAATAACTTATAGTGAAAAGTACAAAATAAGAGTACACTAACAACCACACATTCCATGCCTTCCATGCCCGTTTGGCATCATTTAAAGTTATTTTCGTAAGAACTTTGTATACAAGTAGATTATTATAAAAAGTCAGCTTGGTTTATTGAATAACTTTGTTACACAGGTGAAGAGTAGGTAAGTTATTAAGTCATAATCTTACCATGTGTGTTTACTGACAGTAAACATCAAGCCCAAAGGTTAGTTAACTTTATGGGAATAAATAAAGTTGTGTTGTGATGAAAATTGTCCTACACTCTTGATTACACATGCATTAATTTATGCACGCTAGTTAGATCATGCTTAGGGTGCCCTTATTCATATTAGAGACTCATATATATACATTTCTGATATCAACTAATGCAGTATAAGGACTTTATATTTCAGATTTTTTGGTGAATTTGATCACCCTTTAACAGAAGACAATAAAATGTAGAGTATTTTCCAAATGGCATTCAGGATAGGTACTCTGAGGAGATTGAACAAAAATAGGAGGTACATGTTTTTATTTTCAAATTATTATTAAGGAAAATATAGGTTTAAAGTAAGACACATTTTTATTATATTTTATCCAATCATTTTTAAATTAAAATGTCTTCATCTAATATTTTCAAACACAGAGGTAAGGTTCCCTTTAGGTTACACTATTATTCTTTCTTGTGTATAATGGACTTGCAAATACTACAAGTGATTAAAATAGAGGTTTGCATAAACATTCCCTGGGACTCTCAAGTCATCTCTGCCTTTTGGTGGCTACTTAAAATATCGGTTAGTTTTTTTAATATCGGATAATACCTCCATTTTCCATGAGAATTAAGTGAGATGATTTATACAAAATGTTTAGCACACTTCTCAGCACTTTGCAAGCACCTGAGTCTTCATTATTATTATTTTGTTGTCATATTGTTAGTGGTTAGGAGCGCCAACCTAGTTTGAGTCTATGCCATAAAATCAAGGGCTGGAAAAGGCCACACAGGACTGCTGCATTTTCCCCCCAGAAGTTACATATTCTGGGGAAAAAAATAGGACAGGCTGCACTCATTATCAGCTGATCCTGATTAGTTACAGATTTATGGCACCAAGAGTCTCCCATAGATGAAGTGGTTGCTGGCTTGCAGGTTTCACCAGCTCTTTTTGGCTACCGGAATATGAAAATGGGAATGCTTGCCAGACCTCACTTCCTATGATGAGTTTTTTTAAAACTCATGCATGCAAATTGTTCCAAAAGGCCTGGAGGACAGAACAGAGGAACTCAAGTTTTGTATCTCCAGTTTACAACATCATAAATAGGGAAAAATTGTACCAAAATTGTATGGGAAGTCAGGTTTGAAAGTGCAATGTACTTCGATACACTGAAGAAATCATAAAGCAATTTTTATAACTGTCTTCTTAATGAAGATGTAATTTATATATATTTAAAATAAGTTTCTGGACTTAATACCATAGTTAATATTTGGATTTAGAAGTTAAGTTTAATTTTATAAAAACATACAGGACAGCCACTTGAAGTTATTAGGAATATTAAACTTTAGTTTAAATTACTTAGTTTACCATGTATATAGAATGTTATATATGCATAACATTAACTCAAATTATTACTCTGCTATATTATCTTTTATGTTTTTCAGTTATGTGCAAATATATTTCAAAAATGTTAGTTTTGATTGCTATCTATATGTATATATTTGCTTGTATATTTGGAATGATTTTTGCCATCCCTGAGCTTATATTTTAAATATACAATCTTTCCTAACTTTTAATTTTCTTATTTAATATGTCTATTTTAAAATGCCTGCATTAAACAAGTATTTTGGTTGAGTGCAGTTTTGAAATATAAGATTATGACTTTAGAAGTCACATATAAGAAAAAAATGAGTTCCTTTTTGAAGAAAAATTCCTCAAAGGTTGATTTTGGTACATTTGACTTCACAGATACTACTTTTCACATGAAAGCAAGTTATATAACTTTGCACTTACAGCTAAGGAGATGAAGTTCATACACACACACACACACACACTCACACTGGCAGAGAGTGAAAATGATGAATAAATGTACCATGTGTGGAGTGTCCCATTTTTAAATCTCAGAATATAACAAAATGCACTCACCATGAATGTCATTCTGAACACAGTGATTCTTTTTTCTGTCAATTTCAAAGGACACCTCATGTATTCAAATAAACTCTTGTCACGAATCTGAAATTTTCTTGAAGCAGGTCCCAACTACATTGCAGTAATACTTACATGTCTCAGCAACTTGGCTACTTGTTGATTTTCACATGAAGATATGACCTATGTGCCCCATCATTTCAAATAATTTTTACTATATCCAAATGTTAGTTAATAGATACCTTTTTGCTGGGAGAAAATCCAGTGGTTTTTACTTTACTTATTTGGGAGGGTTTAGATGTTCAACAGAAAATGTATGTGGCTTTGATTATGTACACCAAGGTTCTATGTTGGAGCAATATTCTTATGACTTGTTTAGGCCTAGTTTCTAAGCCTGTTTTATCTATTCATTGTTATTTTCTTTTTATGTTCTTCTTGTTATTATTTAAACTGTTACAGTTGTTCCCACCTTCCTACCTTTCTCCTCCTTCACCCACCTGCACCATCTCTCCACCCCAAACTAATGCATTGCTGTGCATGTCTGTGGGTTGTGCATAATGTTCTTTGCTTTATCCCTTCACCATCTTTCATCCAGCACCTTCTTCCTTTAGGTCAGCTGTCAACCTGTTCTATGCATCTAAGCATTTGCTACCATTTTGTTCCTTAGTTTATTGTGTTCCTCATTTTCCACATGTAAGTGAGATCATGGGGTATTTTTCTTTCACCTACTGGCTTAATCCCCTTAGCATAATTTCTAACACTTGAAGGGTGTATTTTTCTTTTACTGTTTGAAACTGTATTCCTTATGCATCCAGCCACCTTTTTTGCAGAATGCTGAATAACCCAGGGTGTAGAGTTTGAGGAACTGAAGAGGAGGCGCCGGGGGCCATAGTAGCTGGAGCTTTTGCCTCCAGTCGTCTGGAGGGCTGCTTGGGGAAGAAACCCTTCAGAAATGCATGGCCGTGTTAAAGTCCTGATTGGTTGACTCAGCAGGTCATAGCTGACCATTAAAGAAGCTCTGTGCTAGCTTTAAGGGCTGCAGAAACTTCTAGCAACTGTTTGAGCAATTACTTCTAGAAACTTTTTTGTGGCTAATGGCAGTGGGTGATTCTAAGGCACTCTGCCCTCCGGAGTTCATGAGCTTCCACTGTGAATTGTTAGGGAAGACTGATGAATGTTTTCACAAAATAAAACACTGAAATGGGTTTGGGTTCGTTTGTTGGTTTTAAAACTCTTTTCATTGTGTGACACAAAATAAGAACTCGTATTAGCAAAAGTGATGCAGTTTAAGAACAAAAATAATTATGAAGGAAGTACCAGTAATTTGGGGGACATTCACAGGTCAAATTCAAGGGATGTTCAACATTTTGTTGCCCTGGGGATGATAAATATTTAATCTCTCTAACCTTTCTAACCTTTTAATCTTTATTCCCAAAGTGCTGAGTGCATACTGTCTACCTTAGAAGAGGATGTCTTGGGGAAATTTTACTCTTTGCCTTGTCTGATTTTAATATGAAGTTTGTAGGCTTATCCTCAAACCCTCATATTTTATCTTTGATCTGACCTCATTTATTACATTTGCTTTTAAGGGCAAATTATACAGACACTTTCTTATGGTCTAATGATACTTGTCTCCTTCTCCCCCCATGCCTCTCTCTCCTTCTTCATCTCCATCTCCTTCCCTTTTTTCTTTCTTCCTTCCTTTTTCCATTTCTGTCTCTATTTGTATATCACCAAACCTAAAGTGTATTGATCTTGGCTCTTGTTCAATCTTAATAGAAGGCATCAGTGGAAGTTTTTACATAACTTTTCAAATTGTCATTGAAACAATAGTGATTATAAGAAGCCATTTACTGTAAAGTATACCTTATTTTCCATGTCATAAATGTAAGGGAAAAAGTTGTGCTAGAATTGATAAAAATATATAACTAAGTTGAATCTATGCTAGAAATTAATACTCAGCCTCTGAAGGAAAGTTTTTCATGTCTGTTTTATACTTTCAGCTTTGCGCCCATTTCTATCTTTATGAAGTTAACTTTTCTGCTCAAATGTCCTTTAGAATTTACCATGATCAACAATCCCGAGAAGACTGTCTCTGATGCTTCCATAAAATCTACTCCTATCTTTGCTTCAGAAACACTGCACACCTTTGTGATTGTATTTGCCACACCACGACATCATGGTTTATTTGTCTCAGTGCTTTATTCTAACATAAGTTCTTTCACTTTAGAATTTAATGAAAATTTTGTTTCCAGAGACAAGCATTACATATAAGCAGCTTACAATAAAGGATCAATGGATATATGTTGGACGAAAATTCAATAAATTAAGAGAGAGGACAAGCTATGAATGTTAGATGTGTTTATTTCCATTTCACAAAAGTGGACACTTCCGGAGGTTGAATGAATTTTCCGATAATGGTGCAGGACTCAGACTTACCTCCTTTGTATTCTAGCCCCAGAGCTGTCTCCATTGTTCAAGCCTAATGTTCTGTTTTCTTCTTGACTAATTGAGTGATGCCAAATGATCACACACCAGACACTGGCTTAAGAACAAATCATGACAGAGGAAAAACCATTTTGAGAATTAATGTATTGGCAAATTAAGTAGTATGGGACTGTTGGATTAATTAGCCCACACGAGCAGTAGCAGTAACCTTGGATGTTGTACAATAGTCTTAAATGGGTGGATGTTTGGAGGTTAGTTTTAGTGGATTCTATCTTGTAAGGCTTACTGTAGAATATCTTTTGGCCTAAAAATCAGATGTTAGAATACACTGACAGATAGATTTGAATCTTTTAAATAATAAGCACTAATACTTTTGAAGCAATTCTAATTGCCTGATATAATGTATTCTCTAATTTAAGTTGGGGCTAATTTAAGGTTTTCTTGAATGAAAAATTGATATAATATTGTACAAATTTGTAAGCACCTTGGTTCTCAATTTATTCCCGTGTTGCAGTTAAAAATTCTTAGCTCACATTATGTCAATACTGTACAAGTCTAATTATTAATATTGTATTTCTGAGTGAACACAAATACCTCTTTGAAAACTCTTGAGGTTTCCAACTGCATAAGAAATATGTGTAAATTATGAGAGGAAAAAAGTGACTAATTTTGCCTTCATGGTAAGTTTCCTATAAATTATAAACCTTTTCTATCATAATTGTTATTTTAGACAAACAGGTTCAACCCATGGGACTGTTGCAACATCAGCCATGCTTGACTTATGACTTTAAGTAAGTAGGTCCATAATACATTTTTCAACATGAATATCATCAAATACTATCATTAATGTGAGAAATGAAAT
Source organism: Sturnira hondurensis (assembly GCF_014824575.4). NCBI lineage: Eukaryota > Metazoa > Chordata > Mammalia > Chiroptera > Phyllostomidae > Sturnira > Sturnira hondurensis. The sequence goes on along the minus strand of NW_028082350.1, from coordinate 5,392,065 downwards.
TAGTGCAGAAGTTAAAGAATGACATAATGCAGTGTTTCTGAAAATTTTAGATTAATTAGAATTTATGATTTTGGAGGTTTTATACATAATATATAATTTTTAAAAATTGAGAGAGAGATAGAATCAAAGGTGGGAAGGGGGGATGTCTGGGGTGGAAGGGAGTGGTGGGGGAACATGGAGACAACTGTACTTGAACAACCAAAAAAAATGTGGAAAAATTTGAGTAAAGGCAACTTTTTTCAAAATTTGAGCATATATTATTGCCAGAAAAGTGTACAATCACCATAATAAGTAATTGGTATCAATAGCATATTTTCATTTATCAATATCGTGTGTTAACTCACATTTTTTCAATTTGTTACATCTCAAAAATCACAGCAAGATTTCTGAGCAAGCAACTCAAATTCTTCAAAAATTCGATTCAGGCCCATTGAGTGTGTGTGTGTTTTTAGGAGAGTTTCCTCTTAGTGGACTCCTTTCCAAGAACACTCTGCTGGCTATAGAATACACAACAAAGAAGGGACCCAGCCTAAGAAGACTGAGAACATGTGACTCTGTCTCAGGCTCTCGGCCTTAGGGACACATTGCTTCCCTCTGTCTTCGTAGAGCTCTTCCTTAGGAATAGTTCTCTTAGCTGTCCCTTCACCAGTAGAGGCATAATAATCAAAGAACCCATGATTAGAGCAAAAGAACTCTGGAAAAAGGGCCAAGAAACTCATTGGTCGTGATTTTAGTTGTGTTCTTGATTTGCCAGTGGTCCAGGCAAAATGAGTTCTTTTATACAGACTAACCTGACTCGGGAAGCCATTGTGTCTTGGACCAAAGCTGTAGCTAGTAATACCATCTGTACATTACCTGTCTGTATGTACTGGTCATCTCCTATGTCACTCTGTGATTCTAAAACATGGGTGTTTGAAGATTCAAACATTCTAAGTTGAAGCCAAATACAGTTTCAATGGTTAAATAACATGCAAATGCAAACATTTCAGCACAACTGAAGAATAAGAATTGTTAACCACAACATCGAGGTATCTTAACAGAGTCTAATATCACTTTAGTGACATAGGTAAAGTCACAGACTAATAAGAAGAACAGTAATTAGGATTCCAGTTCTGTTAGGAATATAAAAAGATGTGGTCTCCATATGATATTGATTTGCTTTCATGGAATACTAGCATCCATAGAAGAGAGCTTCCATTTTTATTCCAAATTTTTCATAATTTTAATGAATTTGAAGGAAAGACTATTTCTTGAGGAATCACAGATATGAGAGATACATATTTGTGACAGATTGGATTTGGATAAGAGCAGGAGAAAATGATGGGTTTTCAAGGCACCAGAGATGTAAAAGAGCAACTAAAGTCTTACAGTACCAAGTAGTTTCCTACCAGTTTCCTACCAGTTTCCTACTGTTTCCTACCAGTTTACAGCTGTTTCCTACCTGCTACTATAATCACATAATATGTTGTCGAATAATAATAGATTGAGACTGTTCCTAAATGCAATAACCATGTGCAGTCACTTTCTCTGGGTAATGTATCTTTCCTTCTTGTTTTCACAATGTTGTTGCAAAAAGTATTAGTTGTAGTGATTAATAAGCAACATGAACTCAACTTGTTTCGTAGCTTGGCTTGACTTAAGACTGGCAGGATTGTCATAACTCTGTTCTCATTCTTCGGGGGAGTAGTCTCTTGTAGTAAATGTTGTTTTGAAATTTTATTACAGGGTAATCTTAAATTTATTTATTACAGTTAAAACACACAGCAGCATATCATAAGACTATCATAATAGCAGATAAGACTGGCATCTAACAGATTTAATTTTTTTAGCAATTTCTTTTCTTTTCAGATTTTATCAAGATTTACGTGCTTTTCTCTCCTGAAGTGAACTCTGTATCTCTCTTCACAATTCGGGTGTATGAAGCAAGGGATTCACTGCTAGCTGCCTAACGTGTAATGGAATCAACCAGAAAAAAAGCCAAGAGTTCCCTTTTACAAAATATGAACCCTATTAAAGAAAAAAATAACCCTCATCCTGATTCTTCTTCTTACAAATGCCCCTAAAATAATTTATTACCCAAGTGAACGACCAGTCTAGTGGGAAGCAGCTTTCCAGACTAAGATGTAAAATACCTAAAATACCTTAAGAACGTTTATTGCTGTTTAACTGCACCTGAACATTTTTCGAAAGATGGGTCAATGAATCAGAGGTATCAGTTTGTAGAAAATAGTTCCTATGAAATTTGGAATATAATAAAAATGAGATTAACTTATTTAAATTACCATTTATATTTTATGTGATCGATTTCATAGTCTTGGAGAATTTGTGAGTAGAGCCTAGCTAAATATCCCCCAAGAATGGTGTTCCACTAACGATGTTACTCACTTGGTAATGCTGTCTTAGTTCCTTCTTAGAAATGCTTTTTAATAAGAACTAGTTCCAGAAAGCCCTTGACAATACTACAGATCTTTAGATATAGTTTCATAATAATTGTGGCTTAGATGAATATTTATTCACTGTTGGCACCTCTCAAAGAAAGGGGTAAATCTTCATGATTCAAACCTTTGAAATATTTACCCTAGAAGTAGGAGTAGTTCCCAAATTAACTCAATCTTTACTTCTGCTTTTTCACTTAATTTTGTCCATATACTTGTAGACATTCTATTGGATATGTGAAAATATATATATATGGTCAGCATTAGAAATACTGTGAAAGCCAATGAGGGGATATCTATTAAATACAGATGTGTTTAAGTTGCATAGATACTTCATGTTGCATCTATACAAGTAATTTTTAAGTTATAGTTGCACTCAATTAAACATGGTTGGAATGCTTAAAAACATCATACGTATGTTGTGCATTAAAATTAACTGGTTGGTTGAGTGAACTTGTATTTTTAAAGTATACATATATAATTCTTTAAAGCCAAAACATTAAATAACAGTAAACTAAATTCTCTTGAGCAAAGTATGCAAAACCTGATGTTAACTTTGACCTACACATCCTGTACAGTTAGCAGCACTCCAGACACTCAGTTTGAAAACAAGGCTGTTTTCTAATCAAGTTTTTCAGATAGTTGCAGTGTCCAAATGTATTAGCCATTTGTTCATCTGTACCTTTTCCACTTTGTACGGAGATATAAAACCACGAAACAAATAGAAAAAGATTGGAAGAGTAAGCCAACTTGAATTTATTTTGTGAAGTTGGTTTAAAATAAGTTTTTGAAATCTACACAAATGTGTGCAATGATTGATGATAATACTATTTTTGAACTGAAAACCTGGTAATTTAACTTGAATTTGATTTCCAGTCATCAAATGAGGCTTTTTCTACATTTTCTTTTCACGTGAATTCTTCAGTTTTCTGTATGTTTTTCTCTTTAAATTTTAATTTAGATCAACGGCTTCTATTTATTTAAAAGATGCACATTCTTATTCAATTTATAGTAGAGACAAATAAATACATTTAACCCGTAAGTCAAATAGAAGTGTAATAATATTAATAATAATTATAAATTAATAATAATTAATTAACATAATTATAAATTCATTAAAAACTGGGTTGAAATTCAAGTAGAGGACTTGTTTAAGATAGGAAAAAACAATTAAGAAAAAATATAAATAGCCAAGAAAATGGTCAACAATTAAATATGAGATATCATCTCACCTACAATATTAGCCTTAAGTATGCAACATTTGTCCAGAAAAAGTTTAAACCAGTAATAATATAATGAGAATGGTTTGTGTGACACTGATGTAACCTGGTAGCCAAGGAGAGTGGACTGGAATGTGCATGCATGAATGATTAGAAGTTCACTATACTAGTCAGTGAAGGTGGAATATACTGTTGAGTGAGCATGTGTACTGTGTGGCCATCACATTCCAAATGACTGAGAGAGAAAAGCAACAAATCTCCATCAACCTTTGCATTAAGCATGAACATTTCTCCACAGATGCTATTTGGATGACTCAGAAGGCCACAGCTGTGGATAACTGGTGACTGATTAGCAGCTTCCCCACGACAACACACCTGCTCTTGCATCACATCTCATGCAGTTTTTCGGCAAAACATCAAATCACCCAGTTGACTCAGCCCCTCTACAGCCCAGATTTAGTGCCCTGGGAGTTCTGGCTTTTCCCAAAACTAAAATAAACTTTGAAAGGGAAGATATTTCAGAGTGTTGATGAGATTCTATAAGATATGAAGGCAGCTAATGGTGATTGGGAGAACTGTGTGAGGTCCTAAGGTTTCTACTCTGAAGGGGATTGAGATGTCCTATGGACAATGTGTCTTGTATATTCTTCAATAAATGTCTCTTTTTCACATTGCATGGCTGGATACCTTTTGGACAAACCACATATATAAGATCCATTGTTGGAAAGGTGCATGATATTCCAAACAATATTGGTAGGAATATTTTGGAGAAAATAATTGATACAGATGACTTTATATAATTTTCTTTCTCTGTGCACTTGCAGACAACCTAATCTATTTAAACTTCACTTTATCAGTCTGTTACTTTGAGACAATGATATCATCCACTTAAGGAAACTATTATATAGAGTAAGAAAATCAGGTATGTAATATTCTTTATTGCAAGCTACATAAGAAATTGCATAAATGTTAACCAGTAAAATTATTATAATTTATAATTAAGTTTATACTCATATTTTCTAGAAAGAAGCTTAGTAGTCACAATTAAGAACCTTTACTATGTTCAGATCTTTGGTCTAATATTTCTATTTGTAGCAACTTATTAAAGGAAACATTAAATTTTCACATGCATACAACTACAACATCTAGTTTTTGATAAGTATATAGTGAGTTTATGAAAATATTTACCAATCTAAGTGTAGTGACTATTTCTGATTTTTTAAAAATGTTTTGGAATAATGAGTTCAGGGGCAAGCAGGGTGCTGACAAATGCGAGCATGCGGACTGGGACCTGAGGCCAGCTGCACCGCCCACTTCCGCCCAGTGGGTAGAGCAGGCAGCTAACTGTAGACCTGCCTTCCTGATCTTTCAGTTTAGACAAGGCACCTGTGTCTCTCTTACTCTCAGAAACTTCACATTTATCGAGGCAACTTTTTAGACGTCTTTCCTTTCCGAAATGAGCTTGAGCAGGAGTATAACTCTCTTTATTTCTCTCTTTTGTATCTAAATATTTTCTCTTTTTCCCCGTATCTTTCACTGTAACCATGAATAGTTTTACACATTTAGAAATGTATAAAAAATAGTACAGTGAGAAAGTGAATGCCCAAAATCTGATTTTATTTTTTAAAGATTTTATTTATTTATTTTTAGAAGTTTCATCAAGGTAGGAGGGGAAGGGAAGGAGAAAGGAAATATCAATGTATGGTTGCCTCTTATGCGTCCCCTGCTGGGAACTGGCCTGCAACCCAGGCATGTGCCCTGACTGGGAATCAAACCGCGATCGTGTGGTTTGCAGGCCCATGTTCAATCCACTGAGCTACACCAGCCAGGGCCCCAAAATGTGATTTTAGTTGGGTTTCATTATTTTCTATGTCTATTTCACTGCCTACATTACTTTTAACATTTTAAAATATTGAAAAATTACAGATACCTTGATGAAACTTCTTTCCTAAATAGCTCAAGTATGCAACTCCCCCGGAAAAAAATTCTCCTATTTCAGTACAATACCATATCACCTCTAAAAAATTGAGTTACATTACCAGTATTAGTTAATATTAATTCTGTATTTGAAATATTTACATATTCCTAAGTGACTTTTATAGCTGATTTCTTCACACCTAGAGTCAAAGACCACACATTATTCCATTTGGTTGTCTTGGCTTTTAAATCTTTTAAATCTAGAACAGATATAGTCTCTCTCTTTTTCCCCTGCCTCCTCTTTCCTTTTATACTATAGAAAATGTAACATTGGGTATATTACATGTTCTCACTTATAACTTAGAATTGATGTCCCTTTCAATTCACTTACTCAAGATAGCTGTTTGAATATAGAACTTTTAAGGACTACAATTTTCTAATATAAAATTCAATAAATCATGGTGTTTTATAAATCAATAAATGATGTTTCCTCCCTCATTTTAAGAACCATATTTCAGTAAATGCTGAGAAACACAGTAGATACAGTTGTAAAAAAGTTGAATGCAGTTCCAAACATTTGATTCTTTTCCAAAGGAGTACATTTTGAATGATATTACTATATAGGAGCCTAATGGCATCAGCCAAGAAAAAATGCCTGCTCCCAGAGCTAATTATCCACAGGGCAAAGCACAAGAATTTGGAGGGTTTGTATAGTATACTGTGTGGTGGTCACATTCAAAAGGACTGAGCGAGTGGAACAGCGAATCCGCATCACATTTTGTGTTACACTTGAATACTCCTCCACAGGATCTATTCCAGTGATTCTAAGGCTTTCGGAGACAATGCAATGAGTGCAGCACAAGTAAAAGTGGGGCACAAACACTTCAAAAATGATCAAGAGTCTGTTGAAAGTGATCCACGTTCTGGAAAGCCTGCAACAAATAGAACACCAGAGAAGGTTGAATTCAGCCCAACCACAGCCCAGATTTGGCGCCCTGCAGTGTCTGGCTTTTCCCAAAACTCAAATCAGCTTTGGAAGGGAGGAGATTTTAGTCTGTGGATGAGATTCAGGAACACACCGTGGGTGCTGATGGTGATTGCAACAAAAGATTTTGCAGAGTGTTTGGAACAGTGGAGGAGATGCTGGAAGAACTGTGTGAGGTCCCAAGGTGGCTACTTTGAAGGGGACTGAGGCATCATGGTCCCATGTACAATGTTGTAGCTTGTATCTTCTTCAATAAATGTATCTGTTATTCATAGTACATGACTGGATACATTCTGGACAGACCTCTTATTTCCTGCTTTTAGGGGAACAGAGGAGAGGCAAAGATTTTGTTCCTGTTCTTGCTGCTGCTTAGATGATTTTAGTTCCAAATAATCAGTATTTCTTATGAAGTGTCTTGGGTTAGTCTTTCCTTGGTCAGACAGTTGGCACCTCATTTATGAAATTATTCAATGTGATTTTCCTTCCTGAGGTATAAAGGTCCAAATCTTTTTGATGTTGGAGTTTTATGTTGGGTAATGGGTGGGTAGTATTATTGGTTAAGTTATCATTCTTGAATTAACTTTTCATAAAGATTGCTTTCCATGTTTTATTACATGTTTTTGGTGAGAACATGTAATATAATGAAAACTATAATATAAGGCTTAATCTCTAGAATTATCAACAACTAGTATTAAAATTTTGAGTTTCGCAGACTTTCAAATCATATATATTGTTACATATTTATAACTATATTTTGCTCTGATTTACCTATTGAGGATCTCCGGGTTGAACTTTAAGTACAAAATTTAATACTTCTTGAGTTAAATGTAGTCATTTAAAAATATACTAACCCTTTCCTGCCTTCATCTTAGTTTGAGGTGGCTATTTTCCTTTCAGTTGACTTGTTTTTACTTACATATCTATGTTTATTAAGTGTATATAAGATGAAATTTATTGAATAGGGTAGTATAAGATTTAATAAATTTAATATCAAAACATTTTTTGATAGTTAAGATACTTTTTTAAATTAAAATGCATTGTTGAGTTGAATAGTGCTTCCTAAAAATTGTGATATTTAAAGGCTTAGCACCATGTAAAGTGTGAAATTCTTCTCTTTGGAGTTTAGTGTTAGAACAGAAAAATATGGAATTCAACATATTTACCATATGCACAAAATATATTATTCTTATCAATGAAAATATATTTCTTTCTATAAATGCAATATCTACTTAAAGTTTTAATCACTCTTTGGTGGTACATATGCAGATAAAATATTCAAGTGATGTTAAAGAGTGCCTTTATGCTGTTTTGTTCTCAAGCAGATCTGAACATTGATTGAAACCAAAAACTGCAATATCAAAACATTTAAGTTTGCAAAGTTATTTTTGTAAAGTATTAATTAACCCCAAGTCTCAGGAATTAGATTATAATATTGACTAAAATGAACAATATTAGGAATTCAAAAAAGATTGAGATGTAATTGACATGTAACATGATGTTAGTTTCAGGCGTGCACATAATGATTCGATATTTGTGTATATTGTAAAATGATCACCCCAATAAATCTAGTTAACAGCCATCACTGCATATAGTTAAAAATACTTTCTTGTGGTGAGAACTTTTAAGGTCTATGCTCTTAGCAACTTTTCAATATACAGTAAGGCATTATTACCTATAGTCATCATGCTGTACATTACATCCCAGGATTTGTTTATTTTATAACTGGAATTTTGTACCTTTTGACAACCTTCACCCTTTTCACTACCCTGCACATTTCCAGCCCCGAAACTCTGGCTACTACCAAATCTATGACTTGGTATTATATATTTCTTTCTTAGATTCCATGTGTAAGGGGAATGCTAAGTTATTTGTCTTTCTCTATATAACTCATTTAATTTAGCATAATTCCCTCAAGATCCATCACTCTTTCAAATCACAAGATTTTTTCCTGTGGCTGAATAATATTCTATTGTATGTATGTACCACATTATCTCTACCCACTCTTCTGTCGAAGGACCCTTAGGTTGCTTCCACGTCTTGGCTATTGTAAATAGTGCGACAGTGAACATGGGGTGAATATGTCTTTTCAAGTTGGTGTTTTTGTTTCCTCCAAATAAATACTCAGAAATGCTATTCACAAATGTAAATTATAGAAAGAGTTCTTTCTGTTTTTTAAATCCCAGTCATCTTTCCAGGCAGTGTTATACAGTAAAAAGCGCTTAAATGTTCCCACAATGTTATCCTATAAAATAACAGCCACCATTTATTGAAAATTCACCATGTACCAGACCAGGTATCAAGGATAGGTCATATATAATTTCCAAACTCTCAACAAGTAGTATAAATTTCTTCTAGCGCCACTGAAATTTCCCTCCTTGCTTATTAGGAAACTGAGCTTAAATGATGCTAACTAAAGTGGCCAGGATCATACAATTAGTGTTGACATGGATTGAAACCCAGGCTTGAACAGTTCAGTCTCCTTCCACCACCACAGACCCTAAGAAAACAAACAAGCAAAAAATAGCTGGGCCAAGTTCCTGTCTCTCAGTTGCCATAATACTTGGTCTGGCTGCATAGACCTCACTTTCTTCCCTTTTAAACTGAGATTAATATTTGTCTGAATCAAAAGGCTAATGTGGACAGCCACTCACCCCCATCCCCAACATTAAAAAACATGTGATCAGGGCACCATGGAGGACACTGAAACCCTTTTAGCAGGTCTAGGAAGTCCTCTCTTTTTTTCAAAGATGCATTTTCCAGGCTGGATCTTCTCCATATATTTCAATTAAAACAACATATCCCAGCAAATCAATAGAATGCAAAAACAATGGAAAATTCGGCTGGAGTGGCTCAGCTGGTCGGAGCGTTGTCCTGTATACCAAAAGGTCGTGGGTTCCATTCCAGGTCACGGCACATACTTGGGTTTCGGGTTCCATCTGTGATCAGGATGCATATGGAAGACCACCAATCAATGTTTCTCTCTCACACTGATGTTTCTCTCTCACTGTTTTTCTACAATCATTAAACATTTCAAAAAAATAAAAGGAAAAAATAAAAAAATTATTTTTCAGTTTTGATTTTTAGTACTACAGTATCAAGAAATATAATGCACATAAGCAAAAGGCCTTCGGAGTCCCCGTAGTGTAAGAGTTTCTGCATGAGGGCCACTGCTCTACATATTCAAGTCTTTCTTTTTATTTCTCAGAATGCTGTTTGATGGGTGCGTAGTTGCAATTTACTTAAAGTGGAAACTTCATAAACATAGAAATTATTCTGTTGGTTTTATTTTTCAGTGTTTGTAACACCATGATATGCACACAATCTACACTTAAATTTATCTGTAGATTGTTGATTTGTAGAGGTTGATTAATTCATCCTCACTTTTACATAAGTAGTTAAACCCAGAGCAGAAATTCACACAGGTTTATAGTTTTATTTGAAGTCACAATTAGAAAATAAACTTTTGTCCAAAAGTGAAGGATTTCGTATTTCACCATTGGAAAATATTTTCCCTTTTTAGAACACTCAAACTCCTTCTTAGTTAATATTTGTTTTGTAGCCCAAAGTCAGGGCTTTTCATCACATCTTATGAAAGAGAAATTATTTTCTTCCTTTAAAAGTTAAAATTTATTTTCACAATATGAGTTTTTAATTAGACATACTCAAGTACTAGCTGAAAGAAACAAAGTAACAGATTTATTATAAGTGTGGAGGGAACTAAAATGGAATTTTACTTGATAATGTACATTTAAGTGTCTCAATGGCTGGAAAACCACTTCTGTCTTTGTTAAGCTCTTAAATTTTTATCTTTCCCGGTGTGCCTATGTTCCCATCTCATTTCTGTACATGGCCGCCTAAAATTAGCATAAAGCAGATCAAAGCATCCCCACAGTGGACATCTCAGAGTGAGAGCGGATGGATACAGCTTTATAGGTCAATCGTGCATAGCTCACTGACTGGGCATTGCTTTGTCTCCATTCTAAACTCCCTGGAGAATGAATCCAATTGTGTGTGGTTCATTCTTCACACAATTAACTGAAACTATGTCAGTAGTGTATTTGGGCAGGGAGGGAGAGAATGTGTCATCTCACATGGAATGCAACGCTGACTTTACATGGGAAACAACACAGTGTTAAAGAGCAGATGTATGGGAAGGTTCTCTAGTTTTAGGATTCCAAATAACTACATCTTTCAAATAATGTTAGACTTGTAGAAAATGCATGGAAAATGCCCATTGATTTATTAAAAATCTACTCAGAAATTATGTAAACCTTTGCTTCAATGACTTTAATATTAGTGGCCATCATGTTCTAGGAATTTTGATCAATAACAAAAATGCCATAATAGCTACTATTATCCTATATGTGGTAAGTCATATAAAATGCCCACACAGCAGTTTTAGTTGGTTTCTCTAAAAAATAACATTACTATAGCACATAGACAAGTTTACTGGTTTCAGCATGAACTAAATAGGCTTCTCTTTGAAAACTTTAAAAATATAACTGGATACTTACATTGACACTTTTTCAGAATATATGTTTTATGAATTTCCTCAACCTGAAACGTAAAGTATAATGTATAATGTGGAAAGAAAAGTATGTAATTTTATACTAAGGACTTAGTACCATTATAATAAACTCCATAGAAAAGTTACACAGAAACACAAAGACCTGGGTTTGTGTTTTTCTAGAGAAAACTCTAGAAAACTAGAGTTTTCTTCAACAACTGGCCCTAGGTCAACAGGCACAAAGCCTGACTTGTTCTCCCTCAAGTCTTACCTCTAGAAGTTACACAACTGCTAAAACCTCTTAGAAGAAACCTCTGAAGCCAGTAATTCTAGTGCTACACATTGTCACTGAAATGTTTTCTTAGAGTTCATAGATCTATTATTGTGTAATACAGATATTGCTAAAAAAAACTTTGTTTAATAACAAATGTTGCAATAGGAGAAATGAACATGAATTAGGGCATTTTCTACTGTTCTCAAAAATATTAATGAAGGCTTGGTTGGTGTATCTCAGTGAATTGAGCTCGGGCCTGGGAACCACACGATTGTGGTTCAATTCCTAGTCGGGGCACATGTCTGGGTTGCAGGCCAGTTCCCAGCAGGGGACTCACGAGAGGCAACCATGCATTGATGTTTTTCTCTTTCCCTCCTTCCCTTCCTCTCTAAAGATACATAAATAAAAATCTTTAAAAATATCAATTAAAAAACATCTGTGTACTGCATTAAAATTATTTAATATGAAGTTTATTGCAAAATATAGTAAACATCAATTCTGTGTATTATTAAAAACTGAATTCAATATAGAAATGAATATAGGAGCTACATAGTATACAGACTTTAAAGTAATTTTGTGTGTTACTCTCAATGCATTTTGTTCTCATTGCAAGTAGTAATTATTGTATAGTCTATTTTAACATTCTGGACCGGTAATGAGAAGGCTTAGGCAGGCCAACCTTCCTTTGTGGGAGAGATTAGGAAGCTGAGTGAATGATCGAAAGTACTGCAAAACAGATCTTGGATGAGTCTGAACAGGTGAGAAGATACCTTGAGTTCATCATCAATACCCTACCAAAACAGATGGATACAAGGTTGGAGAATTCTAAAAAAGTTTAGGTATTTTACCTTTTGTTCATTTTTTAACAATTTAACGTTTAGTAGGGAAAACTTTTAGGGTTTCCAAAAAAGGGAAGACGACAAGTCTTTTCACCAATTAATTACTAGGTAGAGAAGAAAGAATATGTGCAAGAGAACCTGAGACTCAAACTAGGATATGAAAGGGAGAGAGTATAGCTAATGTCACATTAAATTTTACTTAGATGAAGAGAAGGCAGGGAAGTCTCTGAAGTTAACATAATGCAATTTACGTAGACTCTGGTAAGTTCAATAAATTTTAATTTTGTGAATATATTCTTATTTTGGCTGCTTGAATTTATTTATCCATGATCAAAACACTAAAACCTCACTGTCTCTGTAGATCTATTATTCTGCTTGAGGGAGAGTAATCACTGATTTTTTAAGTAGGCAAGATAGGTAAATTATATAATAGGTTAGACTTCATATCATACTATATATGTTTATATATGTTTGTGATAGATTTCTTAAATTATCATCCTTTTAGGAAACTATTGAAAGCTGACTACATATGCTGGAAATGAGGATGGATAGAACCAATGTGATCTGTACTCTGTTAAAATTATAGTGGAGAAAATAATATAGATATTAAACAAATCACCACAGTAGGAATTTATTTTATGGGAAATGTAGATTGCTATGAGAATGGATATGAAATCAATATTGGCATAAGGGTGGACATTAAAACCAAAAAGAATAATTTGTGGGGCTCCTAAAAGTAACGAAGATAAGCAATTTTCAAGAACTGAAAGAAATTCATAGTATGTAGAACAGGGAGAAATGTGGTGTTGCCCCAAACAACAGGAAAGCCAAAGAAACTGCGGTTCTTTTAAAGTCAAGCTAAAAGTAGATGAAGAGTAAGAATGAGGTAAAACAGGGATATTTCAAAGATGTTTCTCCTTCAAAACTGAAAGAGAGTTACAATTTACTGGCATGGGGAAGACTACAGGTGGTGAAGTCTTGAGGGGAAGCCCCTGAGCTTGTTTTTTAACTCGGTATGTTTGATGGACTTCTTAATCAGCCAGTTAGAAGATCTCTACCAGACATTTAGATACAGTGATCCACAGTTTACGTAGGGTTGAGGACTGCATTAGAGATGTAAAATCGGATGTAACCATTAACTGTCAACAGTTAATAGTTAAACTAATGTGACAGGATTTGATGCCAAAGGAATGGGTGTGTGTGAAAGTGAGGTGTGGATACCTGGTAGAGAGGATGTAATGGGGTGAGCCTGTCCCTGTCCCAACCATTCCAGACCCTTCGCTACATCCTTCCACTTGCTATTTGAGTTGAGGATTTGGGGCTTGTCTTTCCAAATATGGGATCCTACTCTAGACATTGGACTGAATTTGTTTGGTTCATAAGGTGATGAAGTGAGGAAAGCCTCTTTTTTTCCAGTTTTTCCAATTGCACAGGATGACTTTTAACCGCTTCATCATTTTTTAGTGATTTGATGTAATAATAAAAAATAAACAGAAGTAGTCTATTGACTCATGTTTTATATTGGTAATTGAAAAGTTAATATTTAATTATACATGGGGTGAGAGCTCTTGAACATAAAATAAGTCAATTAAATAAAATTGAATGTAACTGTTACAAGTAATGCCATCTACATTCTTATTCATTTACATATATTTTGATGTAACTATAAGTTTGCACATGGTTTCTTTATCCCTTCATTGGCTCTATTCTCTGATATTGTGGCTCTTACCATCATGATGAGTGGGATTCTGGTGTCTGTAGATAAGAGGTTTAAGTATCACCAGGCTTCTAGATTCAGGATCACTACTTTCTTTGGTGATCAGTTGAATGTAAGACTGTCTTTTAAAAGTCAAAGGAAAGTTCAGTTCCTGCCGGACTGTTTGAGAAGTGCTTTGTAAGCCTTTATGGAAAACCATCTTCCTTGACATTTTTCACAAATAATGCTCTTATTACCCAGTATTCACCTCTGTGCTCCTCTTAGAAACTCAGCCCTGTGCAAGGTATCACGGCACTCACCAGCCTGCTGAGAATGATGGGATAAGTGCCCTGGTGTGTTCTGTATATCTTAGTGCACACAAGGGTGATTCTGTGGGATATATTTCTAAAAAATGTAAATGCTTTGTCTAAGGATTTACAAGTTTTTAATTTACATAGTATTACCAAATTGTTCTCTGGAGGCTAAAAAAGCTTACACTCTGTTTAACATCTTATGAGAGTTCCAATTTTCACACTCTTGATAATATGGGTATTATAAATCTTTAAAGTTTTCACGAATATGGTCATTATCGTTAGAATTTTAATTACTCTGCTTCCTACTGATATTGAACATCTTTTCATATATTTGATTTCTGTTTAAGTTTTCAAATGCCTGTGGTATCTTTGCCTTCTTTCAGTTGTGTTTGAAATTATTTCCAGTTGCTCTTTATATTTAATCCATGATTCTTTATTTTATTTACTGTAGTACATTCACCAACTCTGTCTTAATTTAGCTTGTTTCAAGTATTGCTTACCGTTTATCATAAAGAATTTTTCATTTGCATGTGACGGTGGGGGTACTGTGAAGTCTCCTTTTGTTTTATTTTGGATTTTCTATTCTCAATGCTCTGCTAGTCCCATAAAATGAGTGTGCAAGTTTTTCAGTATTTTCTATGTACAGTTATACTTTTGAAAACATAAGAATTATTTATTACAGAAGTTTTGTAGAAAAGAAAATAACACCCTCGACACCATGTTCTGGGGTAAAATTCAGGTGTTTTTAATGATGTGTTCTTATCCAGCTTCAGCAAAAATATTTCACCAGCCTTTTTTTTTTGAGTGCTGTTCTAGATAATTGGCTTATTTTCTGAGTCCTTTGCATGTCTGACTTCTCAGTCAGAGGAAATAGTGAGTTCCTCCCACCTTTACTCCCTGTGGTTGGAAAGGGTTTTCTAGACCAAAGAAACAGTTCACATATTTTGTGCTACTCACCCCCAAGTAGTTAGCTTCCCTCTGAATTCGAATTCAACTGTGAGAATTTTTTAAAGTGTTCACTTTTTTCTTCCCCGCTTGTAGAGAGATGGCTGGGAGATGTACATAAGGTGACGATGCCAGGGACACCCTGCCAGGATGCCAGCTCTGACCGCGGAGCTCCGCAGCCTTCCATCCTGAGGGTACACGGTGTCACCACACTTGGGTGTCTTCATCTACTAAAGGGATGACACCTCCAACCCCGTCAGGTCTTTGCGAGCTTGAAATGCATGTATATTTGAAAAGTTCTTAGAGTAGTGCTTTGACTCCTAGTGAGAACTCCACAAGCATTACCTAAAATGACGTTATTAGGTATTTAGCTAGAGGCATAAAATTGAGAGGATAAATTATTGCAAACATAAATATCTGTGGCACAGATAAATCTTAAAACTCAAACTCACACATGTGGAAATGTGTACCTATTAATTTCTATTGTTTAACTGCATTTTCATTTTTTCGTTTTAATTCAAGTATAACATATAAGTAAAAATGTGGGGAAAGCATATATATGTATATATACATATGTGTGTATGTATATAAAAGTATACTTATATGCATAGTTATATATATACTTATATACATATATATAATAATTATATATATATATATATTTCAATACACTACAGCAAAGAAATCACCTGTGTAACTACAACCTATAAAGAAGTAGAATATTGCCAAAACCCCAGAAGCTGCATGCCTTTTCCAATTGCTATCTGCTTCCTTCCTCTGCCTATATATAAGACTTCTTTGTTTTGACCTTGAACTCTGTGGTCCAGTTTTGTCTGTTTTTTGAACTTGGAACAATTGCAGTCATACAGTAGGTAGTCTTTTGTGTCTGGCTTCTTTCACTCAACTGGTATGTTGGAGCCCATAGCTGTAGTTCATTAATTTTCTTCACTACATAGTAGTGTTACATTGTATGAAGGTAGCAAAATGCATTAGAGATAAACATTTGAGTCATTTACATTTGCTATTATCCATAACATAGCTGTGAATAGTTTCATACATGTCTTTGATACACAATCACACATACCCTAGAGCAGAACTGTCAGGTCTAAAAGTGTGCACATGCTTACCTTTGGTGGATACACTACACTGTTTTTACAAAGCGTGAGTCATTGTTCTGTTCTCACGTGAAGCATATGAGAGCTTCTGTTTCCCCATATCCTTCATCAGTCTTCTAAATATTAACAATCCTAGTAAGTGTATAATGTACATTATTATTATTTTAATTCATATTTCCATAATTACTAAAGATTTCTTCACTTTTTTCTTACATTGTTAAGCTTGGGGTAACTTTATCACAACAGGCCTATTCAGGCATTTTCCATAAACTTCTATATATGTTTTCTATTTCTCATTGCGCTATAGAAGTTCTTTATATATTCATGATTGTTCACATGGCATATATATGATCTGTAAAAGACACATTCCATCTTTATAATATTAATTTTGGCAACCCTTAAGCATAGATTCTTTTTCCATTTATTTAGGGTTTACTTAATAGCTCTGAATGCTTTTTATAAATTTTCTTATAAAGGCGTTTCATATATTTTGTTACATGTTTTTCATAGCATCGCACATGAAACAATGTATTTGAAATGTTTATTTTCACAGTTTCTATAATGAATTTGTGGTAAACACCCAACAAGGATTTAGGGAGGCAAAAAACGAGCTTTAGATTTTGCTTTAAGCAAAGTCATGACTGCATTGGGAAGGATGGTTGAAAAGCTGTGAGGAAGGAACATTTCTGGGGACAACCTTTTCAACAACCTAAGTGACTGATAGTCTGAACTTCCTGTAGAGAAACTGGAATTAGTATGTGACAAAAATGTGAGAAACGTGAGGGACTGTATCCATAGGAATTGATGTCACCTGTATGTAAAATGTGATGAGGTAGGGTGAAAAAAAGAAAGTCACTTTCCTAGCCAAAAAAAAAAAAAATCTCCCGTCTTTTTATTTTTTCCTGAAGAATGGGGTGAGGTATTAATGCTAAACTGGAGTTAAGAGGATATGCAGGGATTTGTATCGCTACTTTTACAAATGTGGCTGAAAGCTTGCTTCCACAGTCTCTACTTCTTATGCGCTCACTACATAGGAGATCAAAAACAAATAGCTTCAAAAGTTGTTTCCTTCTCTTTCTTGTCTGGTCTCCATCCTTCACGATAAATGCTCAGCTATTGCTAGGCATGAAGAAAAAGCATCAGGGAAGTTTTTAGTGATGGAGTACGAGCTGAGGAATTTGCAGTCTGCTACCTAGGACGTCACTTGGAAAAGTCATTGTCATGCCTGATCAGCACACTTGTGCAGGAGCTTTTTTGGAGGGCAGATGCTCTCACCAGGTGTTCTGGGGCTGCGCGATCCCAGTCTCGGGTAGGGAGAAGTGATGGGTGATGTTAGCTGTCCAAAATGAGCCTTAGTTTCCATGTTTGGGGCAGAAGTGACGCGGATAAGGTACATCATTAAGCATTTAATGAATGCTGGTTGGGTCTGAAGCTGAACATAAATCTCTTGCACTTATACGCTATAAACCCACAATAGAACAGTCCACTACAAAAGAACAAACTCTGGATACAGGCTATGGTATGAATGAACCTCAAAAACATTATATGCAGGGAAAGAAGCCAGATATAATTAATCACATATTCTATTAATCGATTTACTTAAATGCTCTGAAAGGTCAACTTTAGATATAGAAAGTACGTTGGTGATCAACGGGAATGGGCTACAGGGAAATCATCAGTATATAAGCTAAGGGACTATGGGAGTGATGAAAATATTCTAAACTGGAGATGGTTGCATAACTTGGTAAACTCACTAATAGTATATTGATAAATGCACTTGAAATAGATGAATTACATAATGTGTAAAATATTGCTCAATAGTACTTTTTAAAATTTAGATTATCCATGTACAAAACCAAGAGGGGGTAGAAGCAAGGGAGGGAGGGGTGTTGGTTTGGGTCGGGAGAGTGCTGAGGGGGTAAATGCAGACAACTGTAATTGAACAACAATAACACAATTTTTAACATGTAGATTACATCTTTATTTATTTTTGTAGTTTTAACTACTAACCCAAGATCTGGCCCACACAAATTATTGATGCCTTCAGTTCTACCAAGTATTCAGCTTTTAGCCCAAGTCTTTTTCTATTTATTTTTCTTCACATAATACAAATGCCCTATTACCAATTGGTAAATTTTTGTTTTATATCAAAGGACACCCATAATTTTAATATAGTTCTATGTAATATTTGCTAACCCTTCCTTATGCATATTGCATTTTCTGCTGACAGCAATTATTTGGGATGATTTCTGAAACAACAGCAACAAAAAATATTCTGAAATGAAATACAAGTTTACAAAATTACATGATATTGACCTCTCTTGAAAGATTTGTAATAAAAGCTATTACATGGTTTTAGGAGGTTTGAGTTAGAGACTGTCTAAGTTTGTATTGGTTGGCTAATAGTACAATAATGCTACATTTTTGAAAAGGAAAATTTGTGGTGGTTTGCCATCATAAACCTGTTATTTCTCGCTCCCAGGTCCGATGGTCAGAGGGATGTGGCTCGGACACTTCAGGCATCATTCTCTCTGGGACGTGGGTAAAGCGGCAGAATCCACCCCGGGGCAGGCTCCCTTCATGATGAATTACAGGAGACAAGAGGCCATGCTAAACCTCACAGACACATGAAAGAGCTCTGCTTGGATGTACAGTATGTTGGGCTTGTGAAGTAGAGCCCCAAGTCAATGCCATGGGGAAATGCACTTTACGCATCGTGGAGTCTTGGCAGAGGAGAGAATGGAAGGAAGGCTTGCAACCTCAGTAAGCAGTTTTCTTAATTTGTAAATGGCTTTCACTCCCCTTTTTTCCCACAACAAATTTAGAATCTCATTTTTGTGGATCATGATTTGGGAAACAATGATAAAGTAAAAATGTAATTCCTGGGTCTGGCTACATATTAAAACCACATCGACTTTTTATTTTATTTTTTAAAGATTGTATTTATTTATCTTTAGAGAGGAAGGGAAGGAGAGAAGGAGAGAAATATCAATGCATGGTTGCGTCTCATGAGTCTCCTGCTGGGAACTGGCCTGCAACCTAGGCATGTGTCCTGACTGGGAATCGAACCACGATCGTGTGGTTCACAGGCCCGTGCTCAATCCACTGAGCTATGCCAGCCAGGCCACATGGACTTTTTAAAAAAAAATACTGATGACCAGACTCAACCCACACCAAATGAAACAGAACTTTTAGGGTGAGATTCAGGCATCAGGACTGAAAAATTCTCTTCATTTGACTTAGGCATCGTAAGAAAAGGTTGAGAATTATTGCTGTAGAGAAATAGAGTATGACAGAATATATTGCATAGCCTTTATTTGAATACTTTAAGTAGACTCAATATTTATTTTTATATCCTTCATCTTAAGTCCATTCCTTCAGTCACATCTGAATTTTAATCTTCTAGTTATAGAAGTAGTAGCTGTTTTTTTTGCATTTAGAAGGGCTTTAGTCTAGTCTTAGGCCTTTATCCGGATTCTAAATTTTATTTCTTTGCAGTGATTCTGTGAAGAACGGGCTATAAATCTCTTTGTATGATTATTATTGCCCTATCTTTCTCTGGTATATTTTTATATGGAAGAGAGAATATTTCTTGAGTCACAGATATATTGTGATAAACTGCTATGTTTTCTGGGAGAAATAGAAAACAAAACATGTTCTCACTGTTCCATATTTGCAGTTTAAAAAATGTATAGCCAATAAATTCCAACATTATTTCTGAAAAAGGCATAGGGCATTCAGTATTTTTTGGCCTTAAATACTGTGGTCACCTTATAAGACAGTGGTTTTCAACCTTTTCATCTCATGGCATACATAAACTAATTATTAAAATTCTGTGGCACATCAGAATTTTAATTTTGCCAATCTGACAAAAAATAGATATGCTTTGATTCACACGGCACAGCTATTGTTGTGTTGGTTACTGTCACCACTTAATTTGACAGTCAAAGGGAGAAAAGGTCAGTGCCCTGACTAAATAGTCAGGTGGTGCATGCTATAAAAATTCTCGGGGCACACACACCAGTTAAAACTCATTGCTGTAGGAGACTCTTATATTCCCCATAAAGCAAACATCTGTCATTTGACTTTGAGTTGCATTGGTTGCTTTTTAGTTTTCAAATTCATTGAATATAAGACACTATTTATACTTAATGAGCTAGAAACATTCCATTATGCTATCACTTTGTTCGTATTTATGATTTGAAACTTTGAGTATTAATATGTAAGGTGGCCACTTAGTGTATGGAGTAAGAAAGAAATGAAGTAGTCTATGCCACATCAAAACATATTAGCAATAAAAAATAATAATCAATGCAAAAAACATAGTACAGAAAGCAAGATAAAGTAATCAATAGCAATGGACTAGGGTATATGATTGCCAATGATTGCAGAAAAATCCACTTGAGTTATAGAGTGAGACTAAAAAGGCACAATGGACACCCACTGCAAAATTGCTTTAAACAAAGGATAAAGGAAATCCCAAACAATAATGGCAATGTTTAGAAGAAGGTGGTGGACATAAAACTCTCCAAAGCATTTAAAAAAATAATTTGGGGGGTTATTTGTTTTCAGACTACCAAAAGAGAAAAACAGTGTGCCTAGCCCCTAAAACACATATTGAAAGGGCTAAATTAGATATTACTAATGAGATATTACTTACTTTATAAGAAATTAGCATGAACTAGGCCAGTTATTTATTTTTGCATCAAAAGTGATTGCTACAAAATTAATGGATTAAAACAACAATAATTGCTTTCCTTTTCTCTCTCGTGGTCTTGGGCACTGATTGATCTGAGCTGGGTGGTTCTCACTCAGAGTCTTGCCTGTGCTGCTAGTCACGTGGTGGCTGGGTTTGAAATATTCTTCTCAAAGGCTTCGACTCTCGCAGGTCTCTCCACATGACTTGGGCGTCCTCACACTGTGGTGGCCGAGTTTCAGGAGGAAGCATCTGAAGAAGACCAGGCAGAAAGTGTATTCTAGGAAGTCATATGATGTCACTTCCACTATAGACCAGAGATTCAAGAGAAGGAAGGGCATGTAGAGCCTATCTCTCAAAGAGAAGGGTCAAAGTTAGATTGTGGAAGTGTGTAGGATAGAAGGTTTGTTTGCTGACAGTCTGATGCATGGATCTTAAATGTCCATTTAAATTTCCCTGTAGTGGACACTGGAATACGCACCACCAATAAAGCTTCAGAAAAAGTTTCATGGAGAAGTAAATTAATTGTTGGATGGCTAAATGGATTTATATGTGAATGCTTTTGGCAAGTTTAATTTGGGGGCATCTGTCTTTCTCAAATAGTCATACATCAGACACCCTTTGGCTTTTAGGCCTTCATGTCTGTTCTGTTATTCTGGGGCCACACAGAAAACCATTAATTCTTCCACATGTCAGAATGTTCTTCAAGAATTTGAAAATGACTTTTTGTTTTGTTTATATCTTCACTTTACAGGTTCTATGTGCTTTTGAATACATTTAACATGACAGTCTCAGAACTTCTTTGTCATATTTGATATATTGTTTTGGAAGTTTCCAGTTTTCGAATGACCTCTTCTAAGTGTGTGCTCCCAGGAGAACATGATACTTTAGGTCCCGTCTCAGCAGCTGAGAATATGCTAAGACACTTCCCTTGTTAGGATTCTTTATTTTTATTAATGTAAAATACAATATTTTGACATTCTGAGGAACCATCTCATGCACAAAAATCAAATATATCTTTCCATTTTTAACTGTATAATTTTTAGCCAAAGTAAAAATCTGAGGCCTTTATTGTATTATGTGAAAAGTATCAAGAATTTTAGGGCCTTTTAAAATTGATATGTTTGGTGTACTGGCGAGGCAGTTCATTTGGTTAGAGAGTCAGCCCCCTATGCCAAGATTGTGGATTCCATTTCTCTTCAGGACAGGTACAAGAATCAACCAAAGAATGCATAAATAAGTGGAACAACAAATTGATCTCTCTCTCTCTTCCCCCTCCCCTTCCTTCCTCCCTGTCTCTCTCTCCCATTTCTCCCTCTATGTAAAACCAATCAATAAAGAACAAAATAAATAGAACTGACATACAGGAACAAAGAAAACAAGCAGTTTTTCTAAGTAAGTTACAATCCCAAAATAAATCCAGAAAGATTGACACAAAATGAGATAATGCTGTTTTCATAACTGAGATCAAAAGAAATTTCCAAATAACTCATAAGACTTCTGAGGCTGGCATCTCTGAAACAACCAGCTTGAACTTTCTATTAAGAATGGTAAAGACCTTCAAAAACAGAGATAAAATCAATAAACCCGTTAGAATTATTTGGAATTTTAAAGTTGTTTAAATTAGTTAAATTTGTCAACTTACTCTTTTCTCAGAGCCCTCCCATCCATATTTTGACTTTAAATTCTATAATCTCTGGAAATCTGTGAAGACTATCGCCCAGTAGTCAGATTTACTAGATTTAAATCAGAGGTTCACTGCTTATTATCTTACTGATGGTAAAGTAAGGCAAATTACCTAGCATCCTCCTGGCTCAGTTTCCTCATCTATAAAATAAGGATATTAAAATAATGAAATCTGCAATATGTATAAAGTAGTTGAAATACATGCATAAAACAAGTGCTCAGTAAAAGTGAGTTGATAATAATGATGCTCGTATTATAAAATAGAACATTTCAGTTTGATTAGAAATATTATCATGTAATCCTTTTTTCAATGGTGTCCCTATTAGTTAAAAAAATCTATGTTTTCAGCAATAGAATATGGGAGTTCTGTAGGACCAATGATAAAAATTTGCCTTTAAAAGCATCTGGATTGCCACTCTGCCCTCATCACCACCATTGCTATTGTGCCTCAAATCCTTGATCTCTCCAGTAGACCCTCACTCTTTAAGCTCCTATCCTCAGACTCTCAGTGTGTCACCTGGAGCTCATCAGAAATTCAGAACTTAGCCCATTTTAGATCTACTTATCAATGTATAAGAAATTACAATACATTTATGCAGAGATTGGAAGTCAAGAAAAACCCTGGTCAAAGATGATCAGAAAGTAAAAATAGCACCTTTGGAGTCCACTAGCAAATCCAGATGTACAGCTTTGCAGCCAAAAGCAAGTGGTACACTCTTGAATTTAAAGATTCTCATCTATTTTATCTGTGCACTTTCAGATGTTACATAAAGGGACACAAAGGGATTTATGGGCAAGTGTTTGTAGTTGGAAGCCGAATACATCAATTGACTTTGAGCTCCAGATAGGAGAAGAGGATTTTGAATTGCAACCAATTAGGTAATAAGTAGAGGGAAAGAACATTGAAAAGCACCACTTGTATTTTAAAAATTCTTCAATATAATTGCACAACAAATGAAACACTTTTTAAAAAAATAATATCTGCAAGAGAGCCTGGAACACAGGAGACACCAAACTAATATAGTTTGAAATCACCTAAAAAGTAAAAATAGAGAAAATTACAAAGAACAAGGCATTTTCCCAAGGTTTAGAAAGCTCGGTTTGGAGGCAAAAACAAACAATTATAACAGGTGCCACGAGTGCAGAGTAGGCGTTTGCACAGGGCATATGAAAGTCTTAAGGGGACCTCATCTGACTTGTGGGCATGTGGGTATAAGAGGGATTCTTGTAAATGCCAGCATTTTGCTTGCGCTTGAAAGGCACAATTGCTGCTTAAGGGGATGGAAAGGAAAGTGATGACATTCCAGGAAAGTCAACCTGGGCTTCAGTGTGAGTCACGTATGACCAGGGAGCAGCCTTGAGGTACTCAGAGAAGACTTTGGGGAAATATTACAGTCCACAGCACGGAGCTTTCTGCATATCCTGAAGAGCTTGTGGATAATGTGGTGGAAGTGTGAGTAGTTTTAGATGAGGCTTTGAAGTATTTAAAGGAGAAAAATATTAAGATAATTTGTTTTATGTATAATGATAATGTAAGACCTAGTGGTATTGTGTACCGACAATGTATTATATCAGGGGTGCAGTGTGTGTCTGTCTGTGCGTGTGTGTGTGTGTGTGTGTAGTTGATCCCTGGACAATATGGGGGTTAGTCCCCTTGTGCAGCAGAAAACCTGCATACAAGTTTTGACTACCCCTAAACAACTACGGTCTTCCTTTGGTATCCATAAGGAATTTGTTCCAAGATCCCATTGTACCAAATTTTAAAGATGCTCAAGTCATATATATATAATACACACATGCAGATCAATGCATATTGTTGACCCTGCATATCTGCAGATTCCCAACTGTGGACTATAAATACTGTTTCCAATCCATGGTTGGTTGAATTAATGAAATTCTCAGGTGTATGGTGGGACAACTGTGTATTTATGGGAAAAAATCATGTGTAAGTGCATTTGTGCAGTTCAAACTTGCCTTGTTCGGTGGTCAACTGTGGTCTCATTTCAATTTAATAAAATAAAATCCTATGCCTTATGAGCTGAAATTATTCTCACTCTAGAAATGAAAACATATGAGTTTAGACAATTTACTTATCCTAAAATTATATCAATGGAGCCTTGCAATTGGCAAGATATTGATCTTTCTGTTTATAAAAACAAAAACAAAAACCTTTGCCACAGTGATAACATTAGGAAGGTTTATAGTTCGAGCCATTTTTTAATGCCCTTCATGGATGGAAACACGTGGTTAGTGAAAACAAATCCCACTGCGTTTTCGATCGTGGCCTTCCTTCCACTCTCATGAGAAGGAGAAAGCAGCGGCTTCTGTGGGATAAAATAAATGGCCTCTTGGAATATAAGCAGTAGCAAAAAGGAAGAGAGCGAAACTTTATTCATGCATAATGAACACAAGCAAGGAAAGAATCCTGCTTGACGCACCTGGATTTGTCCTGGGGGTGAAAGTATGATAGAGCATTGCTGGTCTTACACCACCTTCGTATGAGCTGTCTTCTGGGGCACAGGCTTCCATTCTGAACTGGTTGTCTTCCATTGAGTGGCACTCTCAATGTACTGTCCTGTCAATTGCATCCACGTTGCTGTTATTCTGGATCTATTGTCTTTCTGCCATTTATCTTTCTCAGTGTACTCTCTTACTTGAAGAATATACTTTCCAATAACTCATTTAAAATTGTTCCTTGGGAGAAAATTGACCAAGATCTCCAATGTCAGAAAATATTCTTATTCTACCCCCATACCTAATAATCTGTACAATTTTTCACTGAAGATCATTTTCCATCATAATATGTTAGATATTGCTCCCTTCTGGTTTCCAGAGCCATCACTGAGAAATTTCAAGTCATTCTGATCTGATCTTTGTATGTGACCTTTAATTTTTTCTCTAGAATTTTCTTAAATCTTCTCATTGTGCATAGCACTCTGATATTATACAATCATGTGCATGTCGAAACAGAACTTTTTAGTTTATTTTCTTCAATTATGGTGATCATTTGTGATAACTTTCAATCTGATCATGTAAATCCTTTGGTTCTAAAAAATTGTTTATGATTTTCTCTGTTATCTCTTTTTGGAATTGTGAAATCATGAATGCAATTTTCTCATCTGATCCTCTAATATAGTTAATTTTAATGTTATACTTTAATCTCTTTTTGCTCAGCTTTTTTAATATTTAAAATTT
The DNA here is from genome assembly GCF_014824575.4 of Sturnira hondurensis. Lineage (NCBI taxonomy): Eukaryota > Metazoa > Chordata > Mammalia > Chiroptera > Phyllostomidae > Sturnira > Sturnira hondurensis. The sequence continues at coordinate 5,366,241 of NW_028082350.1, read as the reverse complement.
ATTAATGCTTTTATTTCTGTTTCTATTAGCTTATTTTAAATCCAGAGTTCATTTTAATTTTTGAAATAGTCTTTATATTATGACATTAGGATTCACTATTTAAAAAAATTTATGAAGATATTGACAACCACTTTTAATCACTGCATATTTGGCTTCTCTTCTGTATATTTTGTTCTCTTTCTGTTGAGTTAGAGTCTTCGGCCTCAGATGTCTGATAACTGTGGATGGTTAGCTTATATTTAGAAGTAAAAATATTTTTAAAAACGAAACATCAAATTCTGAACACTGAGTGAAGCGTGATAAAATTGCAGTACACTGCAGGCTGATCTAAGTGGAGTGTTTAGTGGGTAATTTCTTGTTCTTGCACAGTTAGGTTTTTCTTCTTGACTGATTCATTTCTGAGTAGAAATGTATTCCCTACTCTTATTCAGAGAGTTAAGTATAACTTCCAGCATTCTGAAAAAAACAGAGAGACAAAAAGAGTGTCAGGCTTAAGCATTCAGCATTCATTTCTTTCCCACTTTGTAACGGGACCTACATCTTCAGTTATTCCAGGAGTCTTTCAAAATCAAAATAATCGGTTTTACTCTTTCAAATTACATCGAGTCAGACAGTGGGACTGTGGACTTATCCCCATCCTTGTGTTAGTGGCATCCCTCACTCACCACGGGGTGAGGTTAGGATGCATCACACTCCTTACTAGAATGAAACCCCCCAACAGCACATCCATACTGTAAGTAGTAACAGATAATAGGTTCTCTTACAGTTGACATTTAATAGAATATTTGTGTCTGGTTAACAGAAATCCATGTATAAGCATCCATGTGGTTTTATGTTTGTAACAGGATCACAATGATGCAACTTAGTTTTCTCTTTTCTTACTTTAAAGCAATCTTATAAATCTGAACATTTTATAGAAAATGAATGCATAAAAGGCAACCTATTTGTAAAGCTATGACAGCAGGTAGTGTCAATTTAGAGACATGCTGATTTTCTCGTAAATGATGCAATCACTCCGATCAAAGACACTAAGACAAAAGCACAAGAATAACATTGACTAAGGTATGAAAATTTTATTTTGTGTTAATGTCAATGTCTTCTCTCATGTGGAGTAGCATGAAAGGAATTGAGTAAGTTTTCATTTAGAGTGCAAGTACAATAACAAATAGTTAATATTACAGTTGTGTATATTATAGAATGTTTGCACTTTGTATAGAGTTTTAAATTTATAAAGCATATCATCAATAAATTGCACAGAGTACAATTTTTGAGGAAATACATTCAAAACTGTTTCACACTGAGTTTAAGTGTCACAGAATGCTGATTAAACAGAAAGCCACAGAAAGTAACCATTACATGTGGCAGAAAATTGTTCTCGTACAAGCAATAGTTGTAAAATCGTGTAGAGGGGCAGATGAATAGAGAGTGAAATGAAATGAGATTGCAGGTCTTTCTCTCAGTTTCAGAGAGATAGGCATTTAAAAATGGATCAAGAAATGGATTGGGAGCTAAAAGGAAATCTAAGATAAATGAGAAGGCAAGCATGAGATTTAGTGTAATATGAGTTTGAACAAAAAGCTCCTGCCCAATTTAGAAAATGAGAAGATGAGATCTGTTCATATTACTTCAGAGCAAACAAAGTGTGAATTTAAAGGGATTGTAGTTGAGGGGAAAGAATATCGTTCAGCATTCTGGAACGAGGGAGCCACGAGTATGTTTACAGATGTAAAGTAAGTAGAGAGGATCTGAATTTTGTAAAGGAAATTGGTGAAGAAAAGTTGATGGATGATCAAAAGGATGTAAATAAAATTAAAAACCTCAGTTCGAAAATTAACCAGATCAAGAAGAAATTGATTTTGAAGTATCTAAATGGTATATGAAATTATTTTCATGAGTTCTTTGGGTCATGCTAAAATTTACAGAGAATATACATTCAATTGGACATGATTTATCACAATCCATTTATACCTTCAGAAGAATAAACTTTCTAGACACATTATGACTGATTATCAGAGCTACTATGATAAAGCCATAAAACTTCCCTACTCTCCCCAAAGTAACCTAAGATTAATTGCATATAATTTCCAGAAAACTAAATTAAATTGTTGTGAGTAAAAAATGTGAGTTCATGCATAGGTTCCCATAAGTGATTTGTAAAGAGCTGGAATTAGACGATGGCCAAGCTCTACTCAGTCATTAAAAATATATTATTAGGGATCTGTATCCAGCTTTCCCTCCCTCAGGCCCCAAACCCTCTCATATCTTTGAGTTGTCTTCATTTTCTGGAAAGAACTTTTTATACAGTGGAGACATACATTTGTCTTCTGAATCAAAGCTTATCTTTATGATTCATTAACAGATGGGTGCTGAAAATAACATCTACAAGAGTGATCCATTCCACCATGTAAATTATTAATCAAGGAGGCGTAACTTGCTGATTTTTTTTAGCTCAGCCAGCTGTTCCCAGTACTACCTACCGCCCTGGAGAGTGGCGGTGGGATACCGCCATTGGGATAAAGGGCCCTCTGTAAACGGAACGAGCTGCGGTCCACTAGCGGTACCAAGGCTACATGCAGCCACCATTCAATAAACACCAACGATGAGCCAGCGACTCTGCTACAGGCACATCAGTGAAAAAAAGAAGCAAAAATGCCTGTCCTTATGCAGATAAAGGCATCAGTTAAGAAAATCAGAATATAAATAATACACATACAAATAAGTGCATTCTATGATATTTAGAAGGCGATGAATACCTTACAAAAATAAAAATAAACACAAAAGGTAGAGTAGAAGCAAAGTGTCTGGTGGTGCAAGGATTTGGCGTGTAGGGGTGTTGGCACTTTAAATATGGTGCTAGGAAAGGATTGACTGAGAAATTGTTACTAGAGCCAGAGCAGGCCTTGCATGGAGTGTGATATCTTGGAGAGCAGCCATCCTCCGGGGTCTAAGACAGCAACTTCTCTGATATGTCCGAGGAATAGCATAAAGCTAGGGTGGAGATGAGGTAAGGCATTTTAAATCATTTTGATTTCGACTTTTCTTTTCAAGATTTTATTTATTTATTTGTAGACAGAGGAAAAGGGAGGGAGGAAGAGAGGGACAAAAACATCACTGTGTAGTTGCCTCTAGTGCATCCCCTACTGGGGACCTGGCCCACAACCCAGGCCTGTGCCCTGACTGGGAATCAAACTGGCGACCCTTTGCTTTGCAGTCTGGTACTCAATCTACTGAGCCACACCATCCAGGGCTGACTTTGACTTTTTATTCTGAGTGAAATGTGAAGGCTTTGGAAGTTTTTGAGCTGATGAATGACACACTCCAAAATACATGTTTTTAAAAGGTCACTCTGGCTACTCTGTTGAGACTACACTGTTGATGGACAGAAAAGCACAGGGATTCCTTACTAGGAAATTGAGTAAACCAGGAATTGATGATATTTTTTAGGTCAGGATACCTCTTGAGCCTTCTGGTTCTTGAAGAGACACAGAGCAGGCAGAGGATACATGTACTAAAACAATTCAGATTACAATTTCTCTTTAACTTGGCCAGTGCTTAATGAAGAGAACAATGCAGTATTTTACTCTCCCAACTTACAAGTTTTAATGATAGCATACCTGCTTATCAATAATGTAGCTAGTGCCCTGGCTGGTGTGGCTCAGTGGATTGAGCCAGGGCCTGCAAATCAAAGGATCGCAGTTCGATTCCCAGTCAGGGCACATGCCTGGGTTGCAGGCCAGATCCCTGGTAGGGGGCACATGAAAGACAACCACACATTGATGTTTCTCTCCCTTTCTTTCTCCTTCCCTTCCCTTCTCTCTAAAAACAAATAAACAAAATATTTTTAAAAAATAACGTCGCTAGTAATCATGGACTTACTAATAACCTTCTATACAATTTTTCAACTCAAAAAAATTTTCAAGAATTTCAGTGTAAAGCCACCTTGAGCACATATATATATATTTCATTCTGCTATTTTCTCTAATGTGGGCTTTTCTGTTTACTTATCGGTTGTCTTCAGTGAAGTTATGCAGCTGCGCCCATTTTCTTCCTACTCACTCCTTTCATCCTTTGATTCTATTGCAAATGTTTGATTGCTATTTGAAGAACAACCCTTTCGGGGAATGATTCTCCAGCCCTTATCTTTTCCTTTCTCCTGTGGAATTGGGAACATTTGATAGAGAACCTTAAATGGGTTTGTCCTCACACGCTCTCTGTCTCTCTCTCTCTGTCTCTCTCTCTCTCTCTCTGTCTCTGCTTTCTATCTTGGTACTAGCCATTTCAATTTGGGTGCTCCAGGTAGGTGAGTACTAGATTTCACCCTGAAGAAAACTGTGCTACATTTATATGATTTTTTTTATCACAACACCTGTAACAACATAGTTTAGCCCACTTCTGTGCACACGGTTATGCTTAAAAGATATCCACTGAAATGTTTTCCTATAACACTAGGATTTTAAACTTTAATTTTATAGAGGCTTTTAAGGTTGTGTATTCTTCCCATTTCTGGTGTTTAGCTTTGACATTACTCATCTTCCAGTTGTTCTTGAGTACAAAATTTGGAATTGCCTTTCATTCAAATAGGTTGATCAATAATTGTTTATTTTTACTTCCAAATTACTCTAAGTCGAGCATTTTTCTTTATTTCTATTTCCAACCACCTGGACCTGGAATCATTAGCTCAGACCTAGTTTACTTCCCTAATATTACCCATAATGTATTGGCTTCAAGACAACTTTACTTATGCCATTTTTATAATTTCTACCTACATATTGCATTCAGAAACCCCCCGGTGATATTTTCCCCCACAGCACCAAGTCTAAATGTCTATCATTCTAAATTTGTAACAAATTTGATATCAATTTACTTCTCAAAATTTATTTTACCAATCCCCAGAATTTTCTGGTTTGTTCAAAGAAAAGAAGCAGGAACTAATGTTTTTGAAATGCCCATTACACACACTGGTCATCTGAGGCGTGAAAGAGGATCATTAGAAAGACACTTTAAAAGTAGTATTTGTACACGGTGTAGTCACTTCATAGAGAAGTCATTGTAGTTGACATGGAGACATGGTGCGTGTAAGAGAAAGTGGGAAAGCTATTCTGAAAAGTGAGATCAGATGGCAACTCCTAGAACAATTTGTTCGTTTGTTCTGCCTCTGGCAGTGTGGAAGGATGAGCTGGAAGCACACAACTGCAGGCACGATTTCTCCTGTTACGCCTTTGGTTGGATCTTCAGATCCAACCATTTTGTAGACTGAAACAATATTCACAAGCTTCTAATGTGAGTCTGAGCTCATGCTGAAGATTAGGTAGGTCCATAAGGGAACTCATAGTTAATTCAAGGGTCATTGCTTTCAGTTAGATTTAGAGGAGTCATTAAATGTTCAAAAATACATTTCAAAGAGCTAATGGATTGAATAAAAAGGATAATCAGGATTTTACTATTAAAAAATACAAAGAAAAAAATCTCACTGAGCTTTGAAATAAATCTTTCTGTGATATCCAGTATTTCTGTGCAGATCACCACCCAAAAGTTGGCACGTATTATTTCATATTTCCTTTTAACTTTACTTTTAATAAAACTTTGTTGCCCTGGCTGGTGTAGCTCAGTGGATTGAGCACGGGCCTATGAAGCAAAGGGTCGCTGGTTCAATTCCCAGCCAGGGCACATGCCTAGGTTGCAGGCCAGTTCACAGCAGGGGACTCATGAGAGGCAACCATACATCGATGTTTCTCTCACACTCTTTCTCCTTCCTGTCCCCTCTCTCTAGAAATAAATAAAATATTAAAAGAAAAACCTTTGTAACAAGTGTGCGTGTTGGGTACATGTGTCTGCAGGTGTGGATGTGAAAGAAAGAGACACAGAGCGGGGAGCACAATACATTTTATAAAGTCTTATGTCCACAGAACTCTTTTGAAGATTGAATACAGAAAAGGGTGTGCATCACACATGTATGATAACTTCATCTAGTCAGGTGTGGTGAGAACCTTAATGAAGTCAGAGAACTGAAGTCAAGAGCCTTGCTCCAGGTGTAATAAAAAGACAGATCACTTCTGGATACTGAATAAAACTAGGAGACATGACATTTCCACCAGAAATAAATTGGGATTGGAGTCCATTTTGTTTGAATGTGAGAGGACAGGCTGCTGGTCCAGATCTTGTAACTGAGTTCTCTGTGGGTGCAGTCACGCCATGCTCCCTGACCAGTCCATGCCAAACCGGCTGTGGGAGTGGCCGCTGGCCGTTGTACAGGGTACTCAGGCACACTCCATTCTGTATTGTGAGCAAACAGCACCCATGGCTCACCTTACAACCATGAGGTGAAAAGAGCCCCGGGCCTGAAAGCAAGACCACTGAATTTCCCAGTTCTGCAGTTTAAAGTGAGGTGGGACATTGAAAAATAAAAGAAAAGCAAGTGGTAAACAAAAAAAAAGAGACCAGTTAAATCAGCATTTCTAAAAAATGTAGCTTATATTTTTCTGTAAAGTTTTTTAGGTGATATCAATGTTAACTAAGGTTGAAAAACATTTTCTACCTGGCACTGTAGACTTTAACATATTTGAATAAAGCCTGTGCTTACTCTTTGTAGAGCAGTTAGTAACATGCATGAACTATATTATTTTTCTCCTTTTTGGAGGATAGATTGAAGGCAACTTAAGAACAGACACTAGTTTTTGGATACTGATTGATTGATTGATTGATTGATTCAGTCTGTTATATCCTTAGTCCTAGCACACTGTCTAGCATATATTAGGTTCTTAGAAATGTTTGTTTTACAAATATTAATTGTTGAATACTAGATTACATGATTCCATACTTTACTTTTCTCTCCCACTGCAATTAGCTCTGACAACTGCCAGCAGGCTTGTTTTCTCTTTGCACGTTCACGACTCTCTCCTTATCATCCACGGCCTAGCTAAGTTTCTAGACTAGCATTAATAAAACAAGTCTCCAGAGTGTCTCTTGTGAGGCTACTCTTCAAATCAATGCCTACCAGGTGTTTTGGTGTCCCAGGGCTTGCCGTAACAAAGTATCACAAACTGAATGTTTAAAGCAACAAAAATGTGCGCTCTCACATGTCCACGGGCTAGAAACCTGAAACAGAGATGTTAGCCACACTCCCCTTCTGAAGGTTCAGCAAAGAATCTTTTTCTGCCTCCTCCAGGTTCTGTTGGCCCCAGGCATCCTTTGGTTTGCTAAGGTATAACCTTCTTTCTTTTTGTGTGTCTGTGCTCCCTCTTTTTATAAGGATACCAGTCATTAGATGGAAAGTGCTCCCTAAATTTAAAATTATTTAATTTAAAGATTCTTAACTATAGATGCAAACACCCTATTTCTAAAAACAAATCCTTATTTTATGTTCTTCATGGACATGATTTTTGGAGGGGCGGGCAGGTGCCATTCACCTGAATACACTAGAATAGTCACAAACTAATTAGACATTGCTGGTGTCACATGGTTGAAGTCGAGTTAGTCCTATGACAAATATTCAGTAGGACAGCTTTGCAAAAACAATCAGGAGGTTTTTACTTTAAGTGATAAACTAGATGTACTACATTTCAAGAGCCCATTAAAAAATAAAAAAGCATACCAAATAGCTTTTGTCTTAGTATTTTTGAAATTCTTTGTTTTGCTTTGGGGATGGAATTTAGAATTGTTTGTTAAAAATTTTCCTTAAGCATCATATATACAGATGTAAGTGTTGTTTCTGTATATAAGAACTTCATTAAGCAGATTCTATATTCATCTTAATGACTCATAATAAAGCTTTAGCTGTAAAAATCATTTTTACTCTGGAAAGAAAAATATTCTTATATAAAGAAAGCTTTTAAAGCAGCTTTAAAATCATTATTTTAAATGATTCTGGAAATCATTATTCAGGAATTTTCAGATTTGTACACTAATTTTTATGCTAGTAAAATTATATAGTTTAACATTAAATATTCTAGAACATAGTGAGGTTTCTTTCTTGAAGTGGATAGTAAAACTCTAAAGAGCATTTATACAAGGACTGACTGTTTTTGATCTTCTAAAATATTTCTGTGAATTAGAAATATCTTAGAATGAAAAAAACTAATGTTTTATAATTAATTGCATGTAATTTTTCTCATTATAAAAAGTTTATGACTTCTTAGGTAAAGAAATTTCCTTCCATTTATTTAATTTATTCTATAGTATCTGTAAGCAAAAATGAGGATGTTGACTCTGATAAAGTACATGCACTTCTTTTAGAAGTTTATCTTATACCTGGCTGGTGTAGCTCAGTGGATTGAGCGCGAACCTGCGAACCAGAGTATCTCGGTTTGATTCCCAGTCAGGGCACATGCCTGGGTTGCAGGCCAATTCCCAGCAGGGGACTCACGAGAAGCAACCATATATTGATATTTCTCTCCTTCTCTCCTTCCCTTCCCCTCTAAAGATAAATAAATAAAATCTTTAAAAAAAAGTTTATCTTATAAAAATATTAGTAAAATCAAATGGTTACTTTAATCATGTCTGAATATGATGTTTTGCTTATAAAACGTGTGAATAGCTTTTGCATATATCTATTATCAATATCAAGTTATGTATAACATAATAATAGTAAAGAATTCGTATTATAATGGGTTTAGAGAAAACAATAGTATACTAAAATCAAGCGTATTTTAAATAGGTATTTTTCCAATGTGTGATTTCAGAATATAACATTTATGTTCAAGCTTCAATTTAAGCATATTACATCTGTAGAAATATACTATGAATTTTAACATTAGTTCAATTAAATAAGTCAACACTGTAACTAAAATATACGCCTTTAGGTTAACTTTACTTCTTGCTGTTTATTTGAACAAGTAAAGAGAAATAACTGTTGGATTACAAAGTAAAGTCGATGTACTTTTACATTTACCTAAGAGCATCTGCCTAGGAGGAACAAGCCATTTTCTCTCTGTTACAGCTAACAACTTACTGTAAATTTGTAGACGGTATTCCTTTAGGAAAATGAATGAAATCAGATGGTGACTTTTTGGGAAATGAAACACACTGTGAGAATTGTGTAGATTGTGATCTATAAGATAAAGTAGGACGTACTTGCTCAGAACCCTAAAATAACCATTGATGGTATTTCATAATATCATTCTTAATAGTCAGACAGAAAAAAAGTTAAGTAGCGCATGACACAGGAGAATGGTTCCATTTTTGAAAAAAAAGCATCTAGGGATACAGAGGACTGCATCAGAAAAAAATAAAAGTTTATGAAACTAAAAGTAAAGGATAAGACTAAACTTCAAGTATGTGGAGTGAAAAAAAATCTCACAAAATGTTTGTTCATTGACATTTTCAAGTCAACATGAAAAGTAAACCTACTGACAGAATATTCATTATCCTATAGCAAAAGTGACATAGACTCTATATGAGTGCATGGCATATAGCAGGCATTCATTTAAAGTAGATTATGACTGGCATGTACATGAGGCAGGGTTTAGGGGGAGGGCCGGTGTCTGAGAATGTGTGTGCGTGTGGTTACATGCTCAAAGTCGTGATCCTAAGGGGGGCTGGGGCATTTGTGTGGGTTTTGTGGGGTGAGTGAATGATACCAAGGGGAGTTTGGGGAGACTTTTGAGTCCTGGGCCTTTTCTCCACCCCAAGGTAGGGGAAGTAGAGGTTCTCCCTCGGGTTGGCCAGGTGCCAGTTTTCCATTTCAGGTAAACTCCTGAAAACTGAGTTTTCATTCCTGTGAGTCAGCCTCTAGAAATGGCTGAGAGGATTAGCTTACTTGATAAAGGGTCAATCTTTACCTTAAGTGAGCCTGTCTATTATCTTTTTTGCATCTAAGATAACATACCCTGGACAGAGTAATCACCCTTTTCTGGACCCCTGAGGGCAACCCCATGCACCAGATCATAGAACGCTTCCTTGTTATCATGTTCCCCAAATACCATTTCTGTGTAAATGTTAGTGGTTAACTATCCTGTACTGACCAATGTGAAAGAAGGATGTGTCTCTTCATTTGATTCTTTATCCAATCTCAGAGATTTCCCTGCTTTGCTTTCTCCCACTTCCCTAATCAATTGCCAGTGAATTTCATGTAACCTCCCCTTACACCTCCTCCTTTGACTGCTCTGTGTAAAATAAGCTACGGTACTGCCCCCCAAAATAAAGTAGATTATGAAATATTTCAAACTTGCATATGGAAAAACTCTAACTATAGCCTCTGTGTGACACATATGTCCATTCCCTTTTTATTGTTAATGTATCAAATCCTAAATATTAGGCTTAAATATAATGCTAGTTCAATATATTTTTACTTATTTTATATACATATGAGTACATACATATATAAATGTATAAAGCATATTTTTTATTTTTTATTTTTTTATTTATCTTTAGAGGGTAAGGGAAGGAGAGAGGAGGAGAAATATCAATGTATGGTTGCCTCTCATGTGTTCCCCGCTGGGAACTGGCCTGCAACCCAGGCATGTGCCCTGACTGGGAATTGAACCGCGATTGTGTGGTTTGCAGGCCTGCGCTCAATCCACTGAGCTACACCAGCCAGGGCTAAAGCATGTTTTTAAATGCATCGTGATTGAGCTTCTGCCTCTCAGTGGGATTAGTGGTTTATGTCAGGTCAGTATTGCAACCACAGAAAACTAGACAAGCCAGATTAACTGGAGAAATTGCCTCTTTGAAGGTATCAGATATCTGCAGTGCCAATGGCATCTGGAGGGGCTGATGAGATGAAAGAACTTTAGAGAATTCAGCTGGCATTGTGAACACTTTTATTCTGGAGGACTTTGCAACTTCTGGGCAAGTATCATAGTACTAGACTTAGTATTGGCAGAAAACGATTGGCAGTGGGATAGATTTTTGGTGGGAACCTAGACTCAAGCACGCAGGGCGTGCACCAATCAAGTCTTTTACAAGGAAGGGACCTAATATTCTAAAACCCTAAATTCTAAAATCAGGCCGAGTTCTCTCAGTATTGTGAGAAAATTGTGGAGTCAGGTATCAACCAGGGGAGGGGCCCTGAGGGACACAAGACTCAGAGTTTAAAGACCCGGGGTGGTCAGGTACAAATCAATCGATCATACCTTTGCTGAGTCTACAGTCCATGTGGATTTAGCATTGTCTAAATCTAGGTTAAGATGGTCAGCCTGCACTTTGCCTTCAACTAGGGATTAATCATCTCTTAAGAAAGCTAATATTACCTGGAGATTTAAAAAAAACAGTGTCTATTATTAAAACAAAATTACTAAACACAATAAAAAAGTATAACCAAAACCATAGAAAACCACAGCAAGCTCAGATCTGCAATGCTTCACATATTGGAAATAGCTGGCAAGGACTTTAAAGTACTTTTAATGAAGATGTTAAAGAAAATAAAGGAAAAAGCAGGAAATTTCTCTAGAACACTGGCATCTATAAAACAGAGTCAGTTAAAAAGAGGCAGATAAGCTAACAGGAGAATAGACCAAAACCTTGAACAGGAGGTTCATAAAAGAGCATTTTAAAAACAGTCAATAAACATGGAAACCTGTAAACATCCTTCCCTTCAGGAAAATGCAAATTAAAACTACAAGTGATGCTATCACTACATATTCACAATAATGAACATGAAGAAAGAGTCCGAACATGGCAAATATTCTAGTTTTATATAAATTTGTATATTTTTACTTTAAAGAAGCTATTTGGCAGTATCTTATAAAGCAGGATGAACAGATTCACTTAAATTCACTTAAATCCAGAAATTTCACCCTTTGATATCTAACATAAATTCAACAAAAGTTGTATACAAGACAATCTAAACAGCTCTATTTATAATATTCCAAATAGAAACATCACAAAATACCTCTTTACTGTAGATTTATTATAGTGTATTATAATTGTATACTGAGAAGAAATAAGATTAAGTAAATAAAGATTGTGACAATCAACATGGAAGATATCTCAAAAATAACATTGAGCAAAGTAACCCAGATACTAGGAACATACACTTTAGATTCCATTTACATTAGATTCAAATAAAGGATAAATTGATCTGAAATGTTTGGGTTCAGGGTGGGGGTTTTATAACTGAATTGGGGTCCAAGGAACAATTTTGTGATGTTAATAGTGTCCTATTTCTAATGTGGATATTAGTTAGACAGTTGTAATAGCTTTATAAAAATTCATCAAATTGTACACATAATTTATACTCATTTCCTTTGCTATATTTCAGTAGGTATACATTAAAATAAAATAATTTTATGTAAGTCATGTAAAATTATAATGAGCACAGATATATTTGGAATTGCTTTTGAATTCCTTTGTACAAAATTACTTTGAAAGTCAGAATTATTATAATATTTTAACCTTTTTCACCTGTATTTAATGCATGCAAAATAAAAATGTAGTAAGTGGTGAGAAACTTTATGTTACACTACTCAAGCCAGTAATAAGAAAACAGGATATTCCAAAAAAGTAGAAACTTAAATTGTTTCAGGCACTGTGGTGTTGACAATGATGAGTTTGCTTTCCAGATAGTATTGGGAACGGTTATAAATCTAAAACCAAAGAAACTCAGGTTATTACAGTGACATACATACCCAAGGAAAAGTGAGGATGAAGTAAGTGATTTTACTCGCATGGTTTCTCTAAGAACCTTATCATGACACTCCTGTTGATGAAAATGTAACCTAGTCAGCTAGTCACTTTATTGACTGTAGCTGGTATACGCTGATATGACCACACAGCTGTCATAAATACGCCGTTTAAAGAAGCTTTTCACAAAGTAAGTCAACATGTCAGTTTTTAGCCAAACATAAGCACGATATACACAGGGAATAGATTCACTCTCCAATGTTCATATCTATTGAAAGTTATGTTTAAAGGAGAGAACCTTGGTGAAATACAAAATTCAATGAGTTAAATTTGAAGATCGAATTGGCTGTATCCAGGGATCCGTGAGTGAGGCAGCATCCCATGTACCACCAAGAAGGGAGCTCAGAGGGGTTGTGCAAAGTGTTAAGGTTTTTATAGGGAGGTAGGCAGAGCAAGGGAACTGACACTGAAAAGAATAGATTATTTTTAGACCAGGACATTTTCTTTCATGGTGAAAGGGACTTCAGGGTTTTTATCACGAAGATTGCTTCTTCTTACTATGGAGAATGGAAGGAGCCCATCCAAGAGAGATCACTTATTGGCGTTGAACAGAAAATTCCGCACCGATTGTTCGAGATTATATTTCTGTGAGAGGATGAAGTAGCACATAGGTCAGGCACAAATCTTGATTTGTGCTACTGTACTTGTAGCACAAATGACACCATTGTGAACCTTTGATTTTCTCTAACAGCACATGGAAACCGATTGTGAAAGCATCTGTTTTCTCTATCATACTGAGGGGTAGAATTCTGATGTCTTTCCGAAGTTACGCATTCGAAATTAAAGCACAAATGTAAAGCCCTAAAATATCCGACCATTTGGTCTATCCTGTGATTTCCATCTCGCGTATCATTTATTGTTTTAACGTTCTGTGTATTCCACTTGGACCTGGATTTTTCCCATAAGGCAATTTCAGCACCTGTTTTATTACCAGCCATGTCAGCTCTTGGTTCTTGAGTCCAGCCAAGAAAGAACTCAGAGCTGAGGACTCTAGTGCAAGAGGAAGTTTACGTAGCAAGCACAGTGAAAGTACCCTCAAGGAGAAGATTTCAGCAGACTGCACAGAGAGCTGCCTTGGCCTTTGAGAAAGAAAATCACAGAGGCAGAAGAAGTGAGCCTGCTGGGCTGTGTGGACACAGGACACATGTCACAGAGACAAAAGAAGAGTTTGGGGGACAAGTTCAGGAGGTTAGACAAGGTTGAGCTGTTGCTGCTTCCTGTTTCCCTGGTTGCCAGTCTGTGAGGACCCTTAGATCTTAGAAGAAAGAAAGTGAAGACACATGTGTGAAGAAGGAAGGCACAGGTGAGAGAGAGGAAGAGAGAGAGAAGGAGGGGGAGGGAGAGAGAGAGAACACTGAGTTTTCTGTCTTAAAGATTTGTATCTGTTTTTTAAAGGGAGGTTATTAGGGGCAGTGTCAGGGCAGGATCTCAATAGAATATTCTTCAACTGTCCAGGCATGTTCTTGAATGTTCTGATGCATCACTATGACCATATAGGCCATTCTCTGGTCAGTTTCACCTTAAAAGCACCTCACCAAATGGGAACTCGGTCTGCCCTAGCACGGTGTGGAATTTGTAAGGAAAGACCTTGTGATTTATTATCTTGCAGGGAATTGCTCAGCCAGTGTGTTCAGCTCTCTTTCTCAGTTTCTCTAGTTCACTTGCCAGGGAATTTTTTTTAGCTTCTTTTTGTCCTGCCTCAACTTCATCATCGTCCATCAGCTTGTTTTAGAATCAGCCTCTTGGATCTGATATGCTGCAATATGATGTAAATGTCTTCAAAATTCCATTGATTAGGAATCTGATGTTTTCCAGCAGAAAAAAAAATATTCACTTTTGTGCAGATTTCCCTTCTTCCCCTCTTGCTTTAGGTGAAGCTTCTGTTCTGAACTCAATATCTGTAGCCTTCTGGTATGAACTGCCTCCCCGCTGGGCCTGGCCTATATTTTGGGGTTGTTGACCACAATATAAAAGAAAAGTTAGTTGTACAACTAGGATTGTGCTCCTCCTTTCTACCCAGCCAATCAAATATTTTTGACCTACAACAACAAAAGAGATTTTGTGCTGTGTATTTACATCTGTCCCCCTACATGCGACACTCTGATCAACAACATTGGGGGCACCCGTGCCCTTTGGACAATGTGTCCGCTCTGTATTTTCTCTACAGCCGCTGTAATTTTCTCAACACAAGGAGTGCTGGGTGGCCCTTGTCTGCTTTCCTTCACCTGGAAGGTCACTGAATTGTCATGTTGTTGCTTGTGCTGGCATACTTCCCTGCTATTTCATCTAAAGAAGGGTTTCGTTTGTTTATTTCCGTGGCTTTAGGTTCAGGGTAAATTGTTTAATTACCTTGAGTGAATGGAATTTAAAAGTCAAGTGCTCAGTAGTATAATCCAAAATTACATATGATAAAAATCACAGACTTTGAAACAAAAGATCTTGAATTCTGGTTCTGTCAACTTTCAAACTGTGTGGAACTGGACAAAGTATATTGGACTCTGGGTTTAGTTTCTTCATCTGTAAACTAGAATAATTATATCTATTTATCAGGAAAGAAAGTTTGTCATAGAGATTAAATAATTTGATTAATGTATATAAACAATTAGATGAGTGTTTGGCAGGTACTATATACTACATTAAGACTAATTATTATTATTATTACAAATATTCTTTTTTAAACATTTCTATTGTTGTTCAAGTATATATTATTACATATATTCTTAAACTCTGTCTTCTAATATATGACTTGTTACTTCAGTATCCCAAGAGTTAATACCGAGTTTTATTGATAATTTTTATGATTCAATACTGGCTGATTTGTTACATGCTTTGTTTATAATCAAAATATAATGCTGGCAAAAGAGGTAAGTATCTTTGATTTCAGTAGCTAACAGTTCATTTAAACAACCATGAAATTGTTAAATATTTACTCCATTCCAGAAGAGGTATAAAAATGTAAAATATTGTCTTCATCTTCAAGGACATTAAAGTCTATTACTGTTTACATTATAGTAGAAAGAAGAAAGGAGAGAAAAAATGAGAGTATCCAAAAGCATGATATTAAGTTGGTTAAGAACTGATGCCGTAAATGCCACTTAATTATGTTCATGTATGTATTGACTTAATGCTTATTTATCCATTACTTTATGCATTTAAATGGAATCATTAGATCTCCCAGGTATAGATAAATACTATTTTCATAAAATTAAAATATAAATCACTATAAGTCTTTAAGGATAGTATTTTTTTTTTGCCTTAAGTACAGATAAGCAAATCTAAATTTAAAGAGAAAGAAAAAGACCGTAAGTGTCCTGGGGGATGCAAGGAAAGTTTATTGTCCGAAACAGTGGGTTTCCTAAACTAATGTCTTTAGAGAATGCAAGTTATTTATGTTGTCAGAGTAAATTTGTGACAGAGTTAAATAGACGTTGAAGACTTTGTTCGAGGCTGCCGCAATAGGAGATGAGACTACTACAGTGTGGAAAAGAGAATAAATTTGACTCTACGGAAACAAAAGGAAGGAGAGCTTTTAAATACTATGGTGAATTAGTGGAAAATACCCCAAAACGTTGGTCAGTGTGATTAGGCCATCTGTGTTCCTTAACAAGAACTGAATGGAAATTAGCCTTGTACTCACACAGAGATTAGGAGATATGCGTGCTGTGTTTCTTCAGGGTTGTATTAAACACATAGCTAAAGACATTTTGGGGATTACAAAATGAGCAAGAAGCTGGGGGAAGATTTATATCTCAAAGGGACAGGTAAAGTATTAATAATAGAACCTTTTCTAAATTAACTTCTTTAGGAGTAGGAATGTCAGGGGCCTCTCATCAAGAAAAACCTGGCTAAAATAGAATTCAACCGAGGAGGAACAGTAAGGTTGTCTGGTATATATTCTTCTTCCAAACACGTATTTTCAGTCATTTTAACACTAGAAAAGAAAACAAAAAAGTGGAACAACAAAAGCTAATAACAACAATAGAAAGCTCTACAATATGTATGTAGCCAAACATGTGAGAAGAAAGTTCTTATATGTGACCATGTTGCCAACTTAGTCTTGCTATTCAATGTTTAACAAGACTCACAGATGATGAAAGGACATCACAAAAAGACCAAGATAGATAAACATTGAACACTGACCAATGTCTCATAATTATAATGAAAATTGTGCACACAGTTTCTGGATACTGAACTTGAACTTAAACCTATTGCTATGATAATGCAAAACATAATGATTCAAAGGCTGCCCCTATTTGCCACATTACATTTCATTGAATATGAACAGATGGTCTCTCATTTAGACAAACTGTACCTCAAAACAAAAGATTATTTTTTCTGCTCTATAGAAGATATATATTCTGCCAACTACTTTTCCCAGTAAGTATGGCATTAGATAAATTTTTAAAAAGCTGTTGTAATTATGGTGACATTGCCTATTAGCAACTGGCAATTTTCTGTGGATCACATTTTCATTTCTAGTTTTGGAAGTTAAAATATATTTTAAATTCTATCTCATGAATAAAACCTATTTTAATGCCAGTGATATTGATATTTCAAATTGTAAATGATTATTGCTGAATTGCAGACTTGCAATTAAACTATAAAATGAGACTACTGAGCTATATAGAAGCCGTACTCATTAACTTCCTAAATAGCTCTAAAATATTTTAAAATACAATTCTCTTGAATTTTTGAACAATGCTGATAATTATTTAGTGGCAGTAAAAGATAAAAAGGACAAGATTCTCTCAAGAGGGAGAAAATGAGGGTTTGATTTAAATTATATGTTGGTTTTTAATTTAAACAAGAAAAACTGCCATTTCAATATGTGAACAATTACATAATCATAGTCATCACGTTGCCATCACTGTCACCATCATTATAATCATCATCACTATCAAACCACCATCATCGTATATAAACTTAAGTGGGGAAAAAACAAATTAAAACATTTACCTGAGATCCAAATTCTCCTCTAGCTACTACATTTTGCTGTTTCTCTTGATCAGTTTAAGAACTTCCCACCTCTGATTCTCCTCTGCCCATAAACCTTTACAAAAATCCCCCACAGAATCTGCACTGGTTAAAAACATCACACAAGTTACATGTGCAGCACCAAAACCAATGTCTGGTATTCTTCTCTACCATTTAACATCATCTTTAACACTAATCATCCCAGCCCCTGTACTTGGTACCAAACCCACCAGCTGCCCAAAACAAAATATTGAGATTATGCTTGGCTCTTTGTTCTCCATTACTCTATATACAATCTCTAGAGATATTATATGCAGTTGTCATTGTGTCTATCGACTTTTCTAAGTAGCTACTGCCATGAACTTCATTTAAATCAGTCACTGTTTTGAACAAGAATTAAATAAAAATAAAAATTAAAAAAGAAACTACATAATAAGTCAGTCACTGTTGTTTTGATGACTACATTTTCCCACTAACGTGTCACCCTTTTTTGCATGTCCTCCTGCAATGCCTTCTCTACATGATACACAGATTGATCTTTTAAAAATAGTGTCATATCAATCCATTTAAAAATTTTCAATGATTTTCCAGTGTGTTTGGATAAAAATTAAACTCACGTAAAAGACTATTTCTGTTGAGGCTCCTAACTGTCTACGAAACCTGCAGTTTCACCATTCTCCTTGTCCAAAGGGTTCTAGGTGGCCTGGCCACCACCCATTTCCTCAAACCTAGCCACCGCCCTTTTGTCTTAAGGCCTTCGCATATTAGGTTGTTCTTCCCTGGTTCTACTATTGCATATGTCCAAACTCATAAAATTATGTATAGTAAATATGTGCAATTTATTGTATATCAATTATATCTCAATGTAGTTAGCTGTTAAGGTTACAGAATCGCTATAAGGTAACATCTCAGAAACACTTTAGCTCATCTCTGTCTTAAGTTTTTCTCTATCTCTTTCCCTTTTTAATTTTGCTCATATCTCAATTGAAATTAAATATTTGCTTGCTTACCTTTTTGTTGCAATCACATGGATCACTTTTTAAAGTATATTTTGTTGATTTTTTTACTACAGTTATCCTGATATTTTTCTCCCCTTTATCTGCCTCCAGCATTCCCCAATCCCTTAGTTCATGACCATGGGTCATACATGTAATTCATTGGCTTCTGCATTTCCTGTACTATGCCTAACCTCACCCCCATCTATTTCCCCCTCTTTTTTATTTAGACTTGTAAGTCTATGTGTGTGTGTGTGTATAGTATTTACATAAAATTTAAATTGTATTTCATAAAGGGACACATTTTAAATTGTGCCTGATAGCAGCATGCTGATTACAGTATCTGCTTTGAATTCTAGGGATTACGCATGTGCTATCGACTGCTTCATATTCAGTGTAAGACGACATTTGGCATGTGGAGTTCTAACTTATACATAAATACAGGATGGAGCAAAAGTAGCTTCACAGTTAAGAGCATGCAAAACACAGAGTTTACTCTTGTAGTAGTCAGTATTAATCATTGCATTTTCCCATATGAACAACTCTGAACCCACCTTTGTTTCCCCCTGTATGTTTTGAATCAATTAATAAAGAGGGAAGTAAGATGAAGGCTCCTCTTTCTCCATAAGAAAACTTTTCTAAGTTCCCACCACTTTATTAACTATAGTCAGGAGATTTTTTCTTATGCTTTTCTGTCCATGAAGGTACATTTGTCAGAAAAACCATCAAAAACCAGTGTTCTATAGCACAGAAGTGGATGGTGCTCTCCTTTTGGCAAACACACTCCTTGATGGAATAGGTTGATAGCATAATCAACAAAGAAGAAATTTTAAATTAAAAAAGTAAAACTGCCCCCCCAAAACATAAATTATATTTTAGGCTGCTGCCTTGATTTCTTTTGGTGCTAAAAATTTTCCTATATGTTTGGAGGAAACATGGTATTACTGAAGCTTACTGCTGGACAGTCAGGTATTATTGAGAGAAAAATACTTGATATTGGGTGCACATTTCTGCTTTTCCTTTGAGAAATAGGATAATAAATAAATAAAAGAACTTTAAAAAGAGGTTTACCCTGTGTCCTCATCTGAAATAAGAAAGTCTTCCACAGTCTACTTGAGCACAGCTGGAGGCCTTAATGAATAAGAACACTGAATTCTCCTTCAAGCAAGGTTAATTTAGAGCTTTTCTGCCTTCAGAATCATCCATAAATTAATTTCTGCAGCCTATAACATTTTATTAGCTCTTTCAGGAGAAAATTTGAATGTAATGTGCATAAAAATCCTATAATGTCACATTTCCTGCTTAAGAATGAAGCGAAATATCAGATATAATGTTTTTGCTCTATCTTATGTTTATCAATCAGCAGTGTTATCGAAGTACATGAGTTTTAGGAATAAATTTTTTTAAAGATTTTATTTATTTATCTTTAGAGAGGAAGGGAAGGAGAGAAAGAGAGAAATATCAATGTATGGTTGCCTCTTGTGAGTCCCCTGCTGGAAACTTGGCCTGCAACCCTGGCATGTGCCCTGACTGGGAATC
The DNA here is from genome assembly GCF_014824575.4 of Sturnira hondurensis. Classification (NCBI taxonomy): domain Eukaryota; kingdom Metazoa; phylum Chordata; class Mammalia; order Chiroptera; family Phyllostomidae; genus Sturnira; species Sturnira hondurensis. The sequence continues at coordinate 5,346,115 of NW_028082350.1, read as the reverse complement.
GAACCTCGATCGTGTGGTTCGCAGGCCCGCGCTCAATCCACTGAGCTACACCAGCCAGGGCAGAATAAATTTTAAATAAACAAAGTTGTGTACTAATTAGAATATTTTCTATCCTTTGATAATTTTAAATGTAGTTTCTAGTGCCTATTTTTAATATTAGGTTGTTTCTTGCTTTTCAATTTTGCTATGTAGAAATAAATGTGACTTATTTGTTGAGACCTGTTGTTCTTTTTTTCATTCCTTGTCTTCTAGTGCCTGATTATATGAAGAATATCACTTATTTAACCACCTTTTAAAAAACTAGCCAGGTTTCCTAAGCAACAAAATGGGTTTAGACTAAAAATAATTACTGACAGACTATCTATCATGATTGGCCTGATTTATTATTCAACTACACATGGCTAGCCTTTTCTAACCATATCGAATTATGCATTGGTATTTAGCCAAAAAGCATTGTGCAACTAGATAATAATGTACTCTAAGATTCTTATATTGGTCGACCAGTGACAGTGTGGAATCCTGGAATTTCCAAACCATGATAAAACGTGAAATAACTACGCAGCAAAGTGTCCATGGCATATAAAACCCTATTAAGAGGGCAGATGTCACGCCAAGGGTTCTTCGCCAGCTTGTATCCTCCCTCCCCGGGTCAGGCCCTGGCACACTTGGAACTGCAACCCTCACGTGGCTTAAGCTCTGATTCCCAGCTGGGACATGTTCCTCTGTGAGTGTGTTTCTCACAGTCTCTTCAGAGTCAGAAGGACACAGTTAAACTGTCACTGAGCTCAATGGTGGGTGTTCACAGAACAAAGTAAAAACAGCAGGGACCTAAAATGCACTCTCCTGCCTCATTAAATACAAGGCCTGGCAAAAATAATGTCTCCTTTTTATGACAAATGCATAAGCATGTCATTCGATAATGTAACAATATTACATTCAAGCATAGCATACATTTTAGGTGAAATATTAAAATTAAAACTATAAATTATTACACCTGTATTATTACATTACTAACCACACTCAAGCAGGCCTTACTTCTGCTGGACCCTGTAGTTATTGCAGTGAGGACTATCTTCCCAAATTCATATATATATATATATGCCAAATATATATGAATATGTGCAGATATTCATATATGTGATAGGAATATATCAGATATAGGGAAGCACATATTCAGATATATGTGGGAATATTGGGAAGATCTATGAATATGTGCTCCCCAAATTCATATATATGAATATACATGAATCTGGCATATATATGAATATGCCAATATCTAGCAGATGCAATCATGTACAAACAGAGCAAAGTAGTTTCTAATAAATAAATTAATTGCTTTAGTCAATACATTAATAACTAAATGATTAAATAGAGCATGAAATGTATTTAAAAATCGGCCCTGGCTGATGTGGTTCAGTGCTTGGAGCACCAGCCTGTGACCCGAGAGGCCACGGTTTGATGCTCAGCCAGGGCACATGCCTGCATTGCACGCCAGGTCCCCAGGTGGGGGCGTTCGAGAGGCAGCGGATGGTTTTCTCCCTCTCTTTCTCCTCCTTCCCCTCCCTGAAACTAGATAAATACAATCTTTTTAAAAATTCTCAATTGTAGGTATAAAGTAGAATGGAAATTGTGGATTTTCATGAGGGTAATTTAATTTGTATTTGATTTAACAATTCCACTTAGGATTTCTACAGATGGATTTCTTATACATTGATATATTCTATTTATTTTTAAGTTTTTATTTATTTACTTTTAGAGAGAGGGGAAGGGAGGAAGAAAGAGAGGGGGAGAAACATCAGTGTGTGAGAGGTATATCAGTCAGTTACCTCTCACTTGCTCCCAACTAGGGACCTGGCCTACAACCCAGGCATGAACCCTTGCCGGGAGTCATACTGGTGACCTTTTGCTTCTCAATCCACTGAGTCACACTGGCCAGAGCAACACTGATATATCCTAAACGTACATATTTACTTTTGGAACGTTTATATCCTAAACACTCATATTCCCACTTCGTTAGGAAATAGATAATCTTTCTTAAGAGAAGTCAGAGTTTTAATAGAAAACATGTCCCCAAGAAGGGTGAGGAAATTGTTCAGACAAGTACCAAAGAACATTTAAATAAAACTCATAATGTAAAAAGAAGAAAAAAAGTTGGAAATATTGTTAAAGGTGAGCCTCAGTAAAGAAAATGTCCTCTTTGAATAGAATTTTAGTTGAAAGGTAATAAAATATAGCGATAGAATAGGTACAAGATTTGAAAGGTGTGAAAGCATAAAGGATAACACATATTTAACTTAAAATCATGAAGTAGAGAATATTAACATTAACAAAGGGTGGGTACAATTAAAAGCATAATGCAGGGTAGACTGTACTGGAATAAATGTTACATAAACAAACAATAATTGAGATTTTCTGCACAAGATGTTGATGGTATTGCCCTGGCTGGTGTGGCTCAGTGTATTGAGCACCAAAGGGTCAAAATCAAAGGGTCGCCTGTTTAATTCCCAGTCAGGGCACATGCCTGGTTTGTGGACCAGGTCTCCAGCAGGGGGCGTGCTAGAGGCAACCACACAGTGATGTTTCTCTCTCTCCCTCCTTTCCCTTCTGTCTAAAACTAATAAATACATTCTTTAAAAAAAAATGGAAAAAGACGTTGACAGTGTGTTATAATGGGAGAAATAAGAAAAAAGATTGACAGACATAAATGAGTTCATGATTCTAACTATATTTAAAAGTTTTCATATATTCAAGAATGTCAAATTGGGGTGTAGTAAAATCAGGGGTCTCTTTCTTTCTTTCTTATTCTCCTTTTCAATCTTCTCATTATTCCAAATTCTACCTACTGGGGGAAGAGTAAAGCATATGGAGATGACTGCTTAATGTAATATTGAAGTTCAAAATGAGGTTTTAGAAGCTCAAAAATAAAATTAGCACGTAGAATAAGTGCAATTCTAGTGGAACTCTGAAGACCTAAGAGTCCATAATGGAATATGATTATAATTGGTTTTCTTGAATATTTTTATGCTTTTATGTCTATTTTATGCTTTTGAATGTCCTATTGGACTCATACAGTTTTATTTTCATGTTATCAGGATATTTCTGCTCAATAGTATTGCAATAGGAATACATTCCATTATTTTATTAGTTGGATCAAACAGTTGAATTAGACCATGTTCTCTAATGGGTTGAACTATTTTCATTGCTTTATCTGAATGTAACTTCTATCACTTTATTTTTCAGAATAATATAAATTCTTAATCAAGTTACTAGTTCATGTTTAAATAACTTAGTGTAAAATACTTGTGCAAAAATGTGATTTTATAGATCATATTTTGTCTAATTTTCAGTGCTGTAAGCATAAACATAAAACTTTAATAGTGATGATGTTTTAAAAGTAGCTTGTATGTGATCCCTATGATCTCAGTAGCCCCATCTAAAAATTTTATCCCACTCCTCTCCATGTTTATGATCACAATGGCAACTAACATAATTTTATACCTGACAACATCAACATTCATTCTTCACACTTTAAGTAGAAAGGAACAATTCAGCTTATTTACAAACTTAAAGATCTTAGAAAACAAAATGTAATAAAATCCAACAGCCTAAAGATAGAGAATTTTAAATTTTTTAAAGATTTTATTTATTTATCTTTAGAGAGGAAGGGGAGGAGAGAAGGAGAGAAATATCAATGTATGGTTGCCTCTCATGAGTCCCCTGTGGGGAACTGGCCTGCAACCCAGGCATGTGCCCTGATTGGGAATCAAAACACGATCGTGTGGTTCACAGGCCCACACTCAATCCACTGAGCTACAACAGCCAGGGCGAGAATTTTAAACTTTTAATGTACTTAGTATATTATGTAGAATAACTTGTTTAATCAAAATAATCTGATGAAGTACAAAACATATTTTTAAAAATATTTTATTTATTTATTTTAAGAGAGAGGAGAAGGGAGGAGGAGAGGGAGGGAAACATCAGTGTGTGGTTGCCTCTTACACACCCCCAACTGGGGACCTGACCTACAACCTAGGCATGTGCCCTGACTAGGAGTTGAACCAGTGACCCTTTGGTTCACCAGTTGACACTCAATCCACTGAACCACACAAGCCAGGACACGAATGTTTTAATAAGTCTTTTCATTTCTTACTCAATATAAAATTAATTTCTTGATAGGGAATTTGAAAATGATGATTAGGTTTTCTATTGCAATTATTGTATTGCTGAAGCTAATTTGCAAAAATGTTAAAGAGATTTTTAAAACTAATTTTAATATGTGTTGGATTCTAATTGTAATACTGAAATAGAAGATATTTATAGTAACATAAAGAATGAATTTATGAAAAAGCTGAAATTGCCTCAGTTCATTATGTCATTCTTTATAATTTAATTTTGTATCCAAAACATGTTTTATATTGATATTTTTGATACACAGGTTGTTGATCATAAAAATAGAACTTTAACTAAAAAATGTACAGCACTCTACTGTATGTTTCAATGATGTGAATCTCCGATCCTTCTAATAACATGTTAAATTGGAAGACATGCCTCCTTGCCCCATTGAAGCCATGTTGTAAACAGTGTTTATGTTCCCAGTAGAGACAAAGGAGACTTGTTTCCATGAATTCATTCATTCATTCATTCATTCAACTAATATTTATGGAGAGGTTACTGGGTTCCTGGTCCTGCTCTAAAAGCTGTCAGAATGGTGGAGAACTAGGCAAAGAAGGTGCCTATTGTGTATGTTTATCTTTCCATTGGAGTAGAGAGAAAAATTTTAATTCATGTGTCCTCACACACAGGTTTAAAATTTCAGACAGTGATAATAGATACAAGTAACTTCTCCAATGAAGTGGATTTTGGACTGAGACCTGAGTAATGAACAAGAGCCATACTTGTACCCTATTTACCTAGGAGGGAGAACACTCAAGATACAACAGATATGAAGCTCAGGACACCGTGTGACACATTCAAGGGGAAAAAAAGCCCTAAATATAATCACAAGTGTCCTTCTGTGAGGGACGCAGAAGGAGATTGGACTGCAGATGTGAAGGACATGTGATGAGAGCAGCAAACACTGACTGGAGCGATGCATTTTGAAGAAGGAGGAAGGGGTCACAGCCAAGCAACACGGGCGGCCGAGAGAGGCTGAAAATGGAAGGAAATGGATTATGTTTTCACAGCCTCTGTGTAGAAACAGCCCCACTGATAATTTGCTTTTAGGCTAGTGAAACTGATTTCGGATTTCTAACCTCCAGGATTCTAAGAGAATAAAGTTGTGTTGTTTTGAGAGAGAGAAGAGAGGAGAAGTGGGGAGGGGAGGGGAGGGGAGAGGAGAGGAAAGGGGGGAGGGAACAAAAGAAAGAAAATTCTGGTTTTCAGAATTTTCTGCATCTAGATCAAAAGACTGTTTCCTCCCACACCATCAGTGGAAATTTGGATTGTATTCCAATTATAATGACAGGCTTTGAAGGTTTTGAAGTAGACCACAGATGTAAGGAGATTTATTCTAAAAAGGGGAGAGAGGACAAAAAACATATCAATGAAGATGCAATGAGACATATTATTCAAGTACAATTTGTAGACCTTATTTCATCGAAAGAAGCCAATGAAGTAAACAAACTAAATCTTATGAGACTATTGGAATTTTTAACGCTGACTGGATATTTGATGATACTAAAAGAAAAATTTTTTAAAATATGTGATAGAGGTATTGCAGCTACATGTTCAATAAGAACCTCTACCTTTTAGTTATGCATATTGAGATAAAAAGGTATAGCGCCTGATATTTTTATATTATGGGGAGAAGCTAAGTGAGAAATAAAAAAAATGTTCATAAATTTATCTTTTGCAGTTGGTTAATGAGTGCCTGTAGATTCAGCTGAAAGAGGAAGGGTTCATCACTCTGTGGAGTCTTCATTTATCTAGTCGTCTTTGCTTCCACGGTTCTCCGTGTCATCAAAGCTATGACGCACACAATTCACGTGCCTCTGTTTTGGTACAATGGAAGTGAAGGCATGGCTTTATGTACTCTATCCTACTTGGGTGTGAACACATCCTATTCAAAACTTTAAATCTACTTCCTTTTCATGTATAATTTCTAGGGATGCCAGAAGAATCTGGACGAAGTCTTATGTATATTGGTATATTTCCAAAAGTTTAAAATTGCAGAAGGTTTAGACGTAGTGTGCCACAGTTGTGACTGGTTCACTGAATCATGTAGTAAAGTTTAGTGGGAAAGGTCATAAGAAGCAGACCCCTGAAACACAATCCAGGCCTGAGGTTTTTCATAGATTGAAGGGGCACAGATGTATAGATTCAATATTTTGTTGACCTACCGATTTGACTGATCCACTTCCCTGAAGGTAATTAGAAGTTGCCCGGGCAACTAAACGGCATAGATATTTTCTCTCCTAATGTCTTTTCTTATATCTTTGCCACTTTCTATGCCAACATAGTGATAATTTTATCAACTTATTTGCAACCCAGGCACGTGCCCTGACTGGGAATTAATTGATCCAGCAAAGTTTGGTTTGTGGGATGATGGCCAACAAACTCAGCTACACCAGCCAGGGCAGAAATAGTTTTCTTGATTTTGGAAAAACTGAATAATTTTTAAATACTAGTGAAAATGGCAGAATTAAGAAGGAAAATTTGCTAATGAGGGAAAGATGAAATTTTCAGAATCAAGTACTTGAGTAGCCAGGACAACAGTGAGAATACAGGGATTGTTTTCTGACAAGGGAAGAGATTATTTACTCATTTTTATCACTGATGTAGGCAATTCTCATGTTAGTGATATCTGATGGTTGATACCTCACCTACTTTTCTTTAGTTAATGGGAGAAGTGGAAGAAAAGCTCAATACTATTAATACTAAGATAGAGAAGAGGAGACAAGAGCAGAGTGGAGGGAAAGGGAGGAGAAGGGAGAAGTGGGAAGAAGAGATGAGGAAGTTGTTTAGATATAGAATATAAGAGATAAATATCAGGAAAAAATGTTAAGAGTGGTATGTTTGTAATAAAAAAAACTTGTTGAGAGTTGTAAGTGATCAATGTGTCAAGGATGTAAGATGTTTGCTTAATTTTTTAATATTTGAAATGGAAGACTATTTGGAAAATAAACATGAACAGTCTAGTCATCTGCAAAGAATACTTACTGGAAATCAATCAACAAGAAGAGCAGTTAGTCACAGAAAAGGATTACCTAAATATGATTAAATTCTACTACTGAAACAATTGAATTCAGCTCAAACAATGAATGTATAAATGAAAACAGGAAATTTGTTTGGTCTCAGTACCAAATCTGAAAGCAAGTATTTTGATATTTCTACAGAGAATTATTTTAAACTTACTGTTATAATAGTAACACACTTATTATAATGGATCCACTATAACGGAAAGACATGGATATACATTTGCTGAATAAGAATATGCACTCTAATATAAAGGGAACTTAGCTTGGACACTGTGGATAATTACAAAGTCTGGATCCCCAATCTTGCTCAAGCAAGTTGTATAAGCTATCTGCACTTCAGAGTCTTTGTCCATACAATGGAGCAACAATGGGCACTTCTGTGTCAGACGGGCATGGGAATTAAATGACTTATGCAATGTTCTGAGAGGAGTGTCTTACATGCTGTCACGGTTATGTCACCATGACAGGTGTGTCCATCAGGCTTTCCCAAAGCCTTGAAACACAGATGTGAGTCCTTGAAAAGGATTTGGTTCAAGAGTGTGAAAATTAATCGAGTTGGAATATAATATTAATAGAGTCTATCTAAAGCATAATTTATAAGATTGAGGAAAAAAGAGAAAGAACTCACAGGCAAAGGCAACAGTGTGGTCATTGCAGAGGGGAGGGGGCTGGTTGGAGTTGGAGGAGGCTATAGGAAGATCCATTATAGGTAATGGAAAAATATTATAAAAATAAAAAAATTTTAAGACTCAATTATTTAATTTGGAGAATTTGTAGAGGACTGATAGGTAATTAGAATTATAAAAGTTATTTTTGTCCATTTAAACTTAAATATTATTTAAGACCACCCGTGCGTGAATGCTACCTCCTATTATAACTGTGCTAAATTACACTTGGGTATCACACTCATAGAATGGTTGGGTGAATTGAATGCTTTTGGATGCATGAAAACCTCAATGAGATGCTTTCAAAGCTTGCATGATTTTTGACAATATTATTTCCTCATATTGGAGATGTTTGAAAGTATATTCAAATAAAATCATAGTTCAGCTATATGCTTTTGCTTCCATATCCCAAACGTTTGTCCTCCCTTGGTGAATTCTCCCCCGAGATCATCCAAAATTATTTCTCTTCTCTCCTCTTGATAAACTGTTTTGTCTCAATCGAATTATGTAATTTACATTGTTCCTCTTTTGCACTACCAATCACACTGAGATTTCTCCAGTCTTTCTTGTAGAGTGATCAATTCTTAATGGATCACTTTTCATCCAGTTTTTATCCAAAATATATCATTTACTTTGTCATAAGGTATATTTCCCCAATACACAATTCTGATTTGTTTTTTGAGAAAGCTTCCAATGTTTTCCCCATGTCAATAAAGAAATAGTATTCAGCATGGATCTGTAGGCCCTATGAAGTCTAGCTGCATAACAGTATTTAATTCTTCCGACATGCAGTTTAACTCCAACTACAGTGGAATATAGTGTTAGCCTCTATTTCTATTTCCACTGTCTTCCCATCTCCAATCTTTACACTGATTAGAAGCTATAGAACTTCTCTATCACAGATAAGGTTCAAGGTCCTCAGTCAACCCTAACTGAATGAGATACTCCCAATTCAGTGCTAACACCTGATGAACCTTATTTTAATATGTTAAGAAGAAAGCTTATTTATTTGAGATATTTTAATATATTGTAGATACATGACCTAAATGCAGCCAGTGCACATTTTAGATGGGACATAAATGAGAATATTGTGTTGGTGGACTATTTTGCATGAAGTCAATTAGGACTTATTTCTGTAAGGAATAAAACAAATAATTTCTATCTAGATAAAAAAGTTTTTGCAGGTGGAAGTCATCATAATGTTTAAGATTTCAAAAATGAACAGTGTAAGCCAATTCCAAAAATAGCAGTAATATAATCTCCATGTGTTAAAATGGCCTGTTAAATTGTAGGGTCCATACATTTGTATCACAAATGAACCACAGTAGGTACATATTCTAATTTACCTTTATTGTGTTCCACAAACTTAAGCTATTATTGTTCATGTAATCAAAACAAAGCTATAATTTCTTTAGACAACATCAACAAAAAGTTGTTCTGAATGACAATTAAATTAACCTATTAAAATTACAACAATAATACATTTTCTAGCACAGTATATTCTTTAAGGGAAATGTTATTCTCAAAATGACTCTGTTTGTCACTAACTGAAGACAGTGGAATTTAACAAAAAAAACATTGAATACAAAGTTTCATCCAGGCATTACTTTAGCTTTACCACTAACTATATGACCCTCCTAGGAGGAAACACTTTTTCTCCTTAGGTGAAATCAGCTATTTACACAATAATGCTATGTGACAAACTACCCAAGCCCCAGGAGCTGTTGGTATTGAAAAGATTTAGATGTTTTACCCCACGCTGAGTGCATTTCCCTCGGACAAGCTGTCTGTGCTTCAGGCTGCAATTGAGCAGGACTCGGCTGGTCTCCACAGGACCAGGCTCCCCGTTACCTGACTTCAAGGTATCAAGTCAGGTCTCTTTCGACTGTTTTTAGGCTTCAGGGGGTCAAGGCTACAAGAAACACACTCTTGTGATGGCAGACTAGTGGAGCACAAGACAGCAGGCCAAACTGCCAACTTTATTTAATATTTCTGCTCATGTCATTCCGTACATCATTGGACAAATCGAATTAACTGGTTAAATGGAAAATACTTTCCGGATAACAGATTTTTCTTGAAGAGGGAGTGAAGTGGCTGTTATAGTAAAGTGTAATTCACTCTATTACAATTTAACCTTTTGTTCACAAGTCCATTTTCATTTGTATGCAAAATACATATGCATCTTCCCCCTGGCACACTGAACACCATTTATAGCAGTGAACTGGAATTACGCTTAAAGTGTGTGTTTGGTTCTTTTTAGTCTGGACACCTATTAAACACAATGGTAACAAAAGGAGGGTTGGGATAAATGGTGGAGTTGCAACATTTGAAAGTGGAGAAAATTTGAGACTCATAGAAATCACTTGTTGTGGAAATGTTGCCAGGTCCTTTCATGCTGTTTTTATGTAATGTACTAGTTTTTGCTTCTTTTTTCATGATGAGAGCTGGATCCCCAGTTCAATATTACCCAGTCTTGGACTCTACATTTCAGGAAACACTTCTTTTTCCAGATCCACCTTGGCTTCACTGAGGAAGGAATTGGAGAATTGAGTAATTAATGAAGTGAGAATAATGAATTGACATAACTGTTAAAGTATTGACTTTTTCCATTTATAGTGACTCCAGTTAAATGATTAAATAATAATAGTCTTTTTCTTTTTCATACTCTCATTTCAAGAAAAGTATGCTTTCTTGAGTTCTTTTATATTTGATTAAATGATCTGTTGGTTTGCTAATCAAAGAGTGGTGAAGTAATAATACATGCTATTTAATTTATATGATTGATTATTACAGAAAGAGTACTTGAATATATTTTTGTTAAATTGTTTACTAGATTTTCATAAGGGAATAGCAAAAATGCCTGAAATATTTTATAGTCTCCCAATTGCAAAATAATTGTTAAGAACACTTTAGTACTAATATGACTTTATAAGATAATTGTTATGATTTATAAATTTTAAGATATAGAGTCATATAAAATGAATGCAGACCATACACATGTACATATGATGTTGTATAGTGAATAACATCTTATTTAATTCTTAATCATAATTTTGTGAATCGACAATCAAATTAAAAAAAAACGTTATGATCCCCTAGGCTTCTTTTTTTATTTAATTCAAAAAAGTGTTGAACATTTGTTAGATATAAGTTTGCATTCATTATATAGGCTTCCTTAAACATCTGTTATATATCCACAGTAGAAACAAAATAAATTTGCTAAAATTTATCCATATGTTTAGTGAATCATGTGATTATAGTCATGCAAAAAGAAACAGCATAAGATTGATTAGAAATACTACAAAAATGGAATATGGCTTATGTCTTTATTATATGCTTTTTTATTGATATTAATTACAATATGGATTTTTAAATTTAGTTTACATTCTACTAACTCATAATGGTCTCAGTATATTACCTTTGGAATACAGACAACTGAATTAGCCAATTATAAGTTACTAATAGGTTATTAAACAGTACATTAGTATGTTTAACTCAACTATTTAGCCATGATTTATCAATTATTAAAATGGATTTAAAATTGTGTAGAAGCATGATTTATCAATTTTTACAATAAAGTTTAGCAACTACAGGTGGCGGTGTGCTTTGGCATGTATCAAACTATAACTACACACACACACACACACACACACACACACACAAAGGTACTAATTTGTTAAATAACCCAAAGGATTGCCATAGTGGTGTTCACATTAATGATTCAGTGATCCTCTAGAATTTTAATTTTCAGAAATAAAGAAAAATATGTATTAACACTGTTTAACAATCTCATGAAGTGAAGATGGAGATGGAGAATATTGAAAAATGATTAGAGTTTGTTTTCAATCAATACCTTTGTAAATATGTCCAAAATGACAAAAATGTACATCACAGTTGAATAGTTTTTAAAAGTAGAACAAAAAGAGTGCAATATGTATGCACTTCTGATTATGCCTAACATAAATAATACCTAAGAATTTAGCAGAGCAAAAAAGCTTTTTATAATTTCATGCTGTGTCTGCTTTAAATCCAGAAATGTGAAAAAACCAGGTGTCTCCACTAGTAATCAGGGCTGCTGTTCAATACCAAGTGCAAGGAGAGCTGTATAATTTTTAAGTCCCCCTTAAATATATTTCAAATTAAAACTTCATTACAACTTTATTTAAAACCATATTTATGTAGAGTCAACTTTTTATGCATCCATTTATCTACTTTGTGTTGATTGTATTTTAGTATTGTATTATAATTTATGCATTATAGTCATCAAATCATAGTGATAAAAAGATATTCTGGCCTTTATCTTTTTTTTCCACTCTGATTGGTATTTACTCCTCTGGTTATTATTCTGTCTGTTGAAGCAATGTTTAACTTCAAATAGAAATATGGACCAGGGGTTCCCAATAACGGAGCCACGAACTGCACCAGTCTGGGCCTGCTGGGAACTGGGCCGCACAGCAGAAGGGAATTTGAATGCAATGCACTTGAATCATCCCCAAACCATCCCTCCACCCCCAGTCTGTGGAAGAATTGTCTTCCAGGAAACCAGTCCATGGTGCCAAAAAGGTTGGAGACCAACGATAGAGACGATCATATTCACGTAAACAACAATGCAGATTAATTCATATCTGTAGTCTAATCACCTTCAATTTACCTCATTGCTACTAATGTTTTAAAAATGGCACCTTAAGAAATAATGAAGTTTCATATTTTCCCAGTACCTCATTCATTTAACCAGTATTTCCACTTATTCATAAACAGATTTTTTTGACAGCTTTCTGTTCCTTTAATATGTACATGTTTTAAAGAAATCTTAGGCGTAATCTGATGTGATGTCTTAATGCAGATGCTAAATGGAAGTATTACAATTACAGCCATATTACTTCAAATTCATAAACAAATTTTTATATAGGTGCATAAAATTCCTACAAGTGCTATGCTCTTTTGACTGCAAAATTAACAAAACAAATGTTTTCAAGTTATACCAAGTACTGACCTTCCCTCTTTTCTATCCACAAAGGAGAAAAAGGACACCATGGATGACATATTTAGCTCTGTAATAAATTCATTATGTCAAGTGCTTTCACACCACCCAGACTTATCTGCCTTCCTCTCTCCTTGTGTTCATCTGTGTGTTCCCTTATCTGTGTTCTTTCCCCCTCTCTCAGCATTTGGTGGCATGCTCATTTTTCAATCAGTTTACCTTGGCATCACTTACCAACTTTACTTTTTTTCCCTCTCCCACATGCAGGCTGTTCATACGAAACACTTCAAAATTCTGTTATTTCTTCCTGTTCCTGTCCTAAAAAGCTGTCACTTCCTTTCTGCTCCTGAAGCCAAAAAAACTCATTTTAACATTTTTATCTACAGCAACATGTTCTCTTCTCCTCCTCACAATTTATCCTGTGGTTAAACCACATCAGCCAGCAAATAAAGTTCCAGTTTTGCACTCAAGGTGATTACAGTTTTTACATTAAGCTGCTTGACAATCACTTTGGACACTACCGACGTTGAATTCCTCAGATTCACCCTGGGATTTCCCATTCAGATTATCCAAATACGGGTTCTCTCTCTACCCACCTTCTTCTCCACATTCTTTTCAAGGCCAGGCACACTTTGTTTGTAATTTCTACCGTATTTCTGGGATGAAAAAGTCTCCAGCTTTATACCTCCGCATCGATCAGCATAGATCAGGGTATGCTGTTAACACACAATCTTTGAACCTCAGTGGCGCATAACAACGAACAGCGATTTTTCCTAAGTGACAATCCCACTCACGCCGACTGCAGTCTGAGTAGGAGTTGCACGTGACTTTAGACGCGAGGCTGACAGAGCAGCCCCTGGTGAGAGCATCACTGATCTGTGGCGGAGGGTCATAGGAAGCACGTCTTGGCCGACAGAGGTCACTTCTGTTCAAACGTTATTGAAATTAAATCACATATCGGTGCTTGAGTTCTGTGGCATGAAACTATATCTCATGCAGATTTACTGAGATAAGGGTATCAACTTATTTGGCCAATAGCAGTGCTATTTACCAGACCCAGCACCTGAAACTTCTGTATGCACTTTGGTAAAGAAAATTCAGTTCATGTGAATATATGAAACACATAATCTATCATCATCTCTCTGAAATTCGGTTGTCAGTTTGAAACACGGCTCTGTCAGAGGACAAGTCCGAGGGACAGAGTTAGGGCAAAACATATCTTGGTGATATGAGTTCCAGATGGACAGCTAAGAATGATGGCAAGGAGGTTACTGCAGCTTCTTCAGGAAAGTTGCCTGCACTAGCATTATTGTCCATTATTTTTATCCAAATGCAAGAAGCAGTACTATACTGTGTGAGTGTCACCAGCTTCAAATAGTAGATGAAAAAGAACCAACTGGCAAACACATGAGGCACCACTGTGGGAGAAAATGCTGGCTGAGTTCAGGTCCCGTGTCTGCAATGCAGGAGAGAGAAGTGACATGAGCCCCGAAGGTCTGTGCTTTGCTGATGGATTTGAACACTGTCAAGATGAAATTTGTTATTGTAGCTAAACCTGTAATTACAGTTAGATTTGCTGATGGATTTTCAGCTCTAGATAATTATTTTAAGCAAATGATGAAAATATTTTAAAGTGTATAACCTACAAAATATTCAGTTTATGTCAGTTTGTTGATTTTAAAAGTTCAGTGACTTACAGTAGTTCTATTTTCTGGTTTGGTATTAGAAAATGATATTGACAAATTATTAATTCTCAATGCAATTGATGTATCTTAGAAATGATTTAATACAAATTTGCCAATCTTGGACAATTTCTAAGGCATAAGCCGGTGACTGTTCTTCCTCTACTTTAAGTTCTGTTGGAGAGCTTCACATAAATCTCTTGTCATATCACTATACTGTAAAGTCTTCTCCTTTTTAGAGAAGTCTTTCTTCATGTTTATCTAACGCTGAGCTTTCTGAAACATCGAGTCCTTTATCACAGTTCTACCCAACAGAAGAGACTACAAGTTTGTTTAATCTTTCATGTGAAATAACTTCAACCATCTGCAAGCTGCAATGGATGCTTCCCTACCTTTTCCTTGTTTTTTTTTTTCAAAATAAATTACTCAATTTCTCTGTTTCCTGCCATAACAAAATGTATACAGTCTTTAAAAATCTGATCACATCCCCCAGGATTGCTTTATTCATTGAAGCAATATGTATTGTGTGTGTGCTCTGCATGGTCAGAAGTTGTGTTGACCCAGTGCTGGGTGCTCAAATGTGCCGTTTGCTCTAATGAAGTTCGCAGTGTGGTTGGTAGACAATTAGAAATAATCACATAAGTTCACACAGTTATAGAGCATGATACATGAACTGGAGGGATGTCCCAGCATTGTTTCTTAATGTGTTACATGGAAACTAGCTTCTTTTTCCTACATGTAATACTATCATGCCGAATCAATTTGCTTCTCACATTGTATTTCCTTTCTCACATTCTATGTTGTATTTACTTCAGCTGCAATAGCATCAAAATAGTGACACATTATTGGTCAATAACATATGACTTTAGTTCTTTAATACGCCTTCATATGCATACTTGTCAATAAGCTTTTAAATTCTATCTTCCAATTCATATTTTGCAACATAATCACCTACTCTATAAAACCTGAAAAAACAACTGAACAATCAATCTATCGCTCCAAAATAAAAATAAATGTGCAAAAGCTCTGGCAGGTTTTTCTGTGTTTCAGGTATTTGGTTGGAATTATTTAGATCAAATTTAAGTAAGATGTCAGGCCTAGGTATGATGAAGTTTGAATAGGGAATGATGCGCTGTTTTAGTTGACCCTGGAAATTTTGGGAAGGTGTCAGGTTGGATCGCAAGAGACAGTTGCTGGCTTTGGCTGGTGGGGCTCAGCTGGTTAGGCACTGTTCTGAAAACTGAAAGGTTGCTGGTTCGAGTCCCAGTTTGGGCACATGCTTGGGTTGTGGGTTTGGTCCCTGGTCAGAACAAGCACTAAAGGCAACTGGTCAATGTTTCTCTCTCACATTGATGTTTCTCTCTCTCTCTTCCTACCTCCCTTTCCCTCTCTCTAATTAAAAAAAATAAATGAAGTTTAAAAAGAGGAATGACTGCTGTTTGTACCTCTTTGTTAAATGTTGACAATAAGCTGGAGAGTGATGAGTTATTGTTTTCATCTAGCCAAGAAGTAGAAGTCTCATTTTATTCTGTTTTACAACGTGGTAACCATAAAATGCTCAAGAAAAGCCTAAGGAAGAAAATGTACTGAACTAAGTAGAACTTATCAATTTAAGAAAAACTGCTGTTCTTGTCCTGTAAAAAATGAAAGACATGATTGAAACTTAAGACATTAAGAAGTGAAAGAAATTGAATTCTCAAGATTAATTCTCTAAAGAAGCCATGGAGTGCTTCGGTTTTCTTCCCTTTTTTAAACAAAAGTTATTGTTGTAATTTGCTAAAAGGAAACAAAATCTTGCAATTTCATCACATAAGGGGGATAAAAGCAGTATCTGATGTAGACAATTTATATACAGAGAAGGTCCATTAGAGATAGTTTCCTAAATTTGTCACTGATGAGGACAGTAAAGGGAGTACACATGTTTTCTAGATTAATGCAATTTGAGAATAGGGACATTATGAATCCAGTTCGAAAGACATATTTCATGAAAGAAATTCTATGATATTAATTAATGTTTACTAATAGAATAGTAGTTTAATCTGAGTGATTTTTTAAAAACATGAAATACTTTATTTTTAGATAAATTATTAAAACAAAATGCATAGACTGTCAAAGAAAAAGTTGATGCATTTGGTTATCTAGAATAATATCAGGACACTAAAAATGTGACCATGCTCCGTAGGATAATCAGGAAAAACAGTGCCTCTCTGGAAAAAGTCACCTCTTTCACTCACCCACCAGTTTTAGGCTGAAGTCCAATGAAGAGAAGGAAAATACGTTTCCCTGACAGTCTCTCTGTTTCTTAAGTAAAGAGGAGGCACCGCACCGTTGATTTCGGTTTGTGCACCCCTAAGGGGGCCCACAGCTGGCTTACAAGTCAATTTTAAAATATCTGCAGCTTGGCCTTCTCCTTCTCTAACAGTCCTGCTCAGAATGTTCTATGCTTTTCTGAGGCATCTTGCAATTGATCCTGCATTTGAAACTGACAGCTGTGAACTAGCAGAAAAATGATGTTGCAAGGGTTGCCATGCCTGAAGGAAATTCAAAGAAAGATCTATTGGGCAGGTTGTAATCCATGACTCCTTCGTAGGCAAAGAACACCAATTTTTATCTTTTGAGTCCCTTAGGGCCTCGTGGATTTTGAAGTGCAATATATAGTTTATGTGTGTATGTACGTTAACATTTCATAAATGTACAGTATACTGTATATTATTTATACATTTTCTATATTTTATTATTTATTTAAATTACTTATATTTATTTTACGTTTATGAATATGTAAAAATGTTACTGCACCATAGATACTAAACATCATGTAGCACACTGAATAGATTTCAAGACACTCGGATGCCCAGAAAGTATACTAATTACTGTAAGAGAGAGAAATCAAAATTCTAAAGCACATTATTCCAGTTGGTGTTCTGTCTGCAAATAAACCCAAGATTTTTACAATACTGGGATTTTAGAGCTTTTTTACATTTTGTTGTTGTGAATAAAGTAGCACAAGCCTGTGTTCACTGAATATTTAAATATGAAGTTCTGATTTGCTTTCACAGGATCGATTGTTTGGGGGCCTTTCCCCATTCGAAGGCTGTGACCCCAACAGGGGCAAGTGTATCTTCTTGTGGCCAACCAAGACCCTTCAGCAGCACGGATTGATGATTACAAACATTTCTAATCGACACCGATAAACACTTGTATTCGTGTTCTTTCTCTTACTACATTGAGAAACCCTTGAAAGCAGGAGTCATGATCTTATCCCCCCATGCATATTCCTTGCACTTGGTCCATTGCCTGGGGTGTGAAACGCACTGTATGTGTATTTAGTAAATAAGTACAGTGACATGATTTTCATTCACATTGGGGGGAAATAAGCAAAACCACTCACTGACTCTACATTTTATATGCCATGTTATATTAAAATTACTCTTCACCCCAACAGAGAGTGTGTATTAGGAACATACACAATTTTTTATGCCAAAGTGGGAAGCAAATATAAATCCAGAGCCTGGTTTCCAGTACCTGATAAGTTCCGAGCTGGGAATGTTATATGATCACATGTAAAAAAAAACGAAAGCAAGAGACATAAGCTACTTGTCACGTAGACATCAACAAAATGTATTGGAATTTAATTTGAATGATTGCATATTTGCTGAAGAAATGATATTTATTATTCCTGGTTTCTGCTTTCCTTATCAGCTAAATAAAAACAAAATGAGGAAAATCTCTTTACTTTCACTCAGTAAAATGATTTGGAAAGCAAAATTGTGTTATGCTAATATTACTTAATACAGGAGCTCAGGCAAATGGGTAAAGATATGGGCTGAAAAAATAAAAAAAATAAGACGCTTTGGTATATGATGAGCGATTGGAAAGAGCATTAGAGGAAGATGGAAAGCCTTATTAAAGATGTAAATTGTTGTGTAGAAAAGGTACAGTGAGTTTGAATATACCTAGAGAGGTTGGAAGGCTCAACCATGAAAGGGCTTGACAAGATGAGCACTGAGGGAGTAGTAAAATTAAAAATTAGATTGATTAGCTGCATTGCATTCTGATTTAATTGATAGAACTGTATAAGGAGGCCCTTTTTCAATCCAGTAATTTTTTAAATAACTAATATTTGTAATATACTGAGAGTGTACCATATCTAAGTGGAAAATGGCTATACCCATATGAATGACTATGCATTTGCTGATTTTTGAACCATAAAACTATCTTCAAGAATTTCAGCAAAATAACCTAGGTAAGACCAGGTAGGTGTTCAGCTGCTCTGTGACCTAAAGAATCAGATGACAGTGTCAGGACAGCCATCAGCATAGGACTTCAGTGTCAGAAGGAAGAACATGGGTATGACCAAGAAGAAAAAACAAATGTCTATATATATATATAATATAATATAATATAATATAATATAATATAATATAATATGATATGATATATTATAATATGTTATAATATATAATATAATATAATATAATATAATATAATATAATATAATATATATTTTGCAGTTCTCCTGTTGAAAACAAATGAATTCACCTTTATGCTTTCCTTGTACGGCACAGTCTTTCATCTTTTCACACACAGAATTATATTCTTTTCATTTCAGTTGGTACTCCTCCCCTAGACCCTCTTTGATCTCACTTTGAAAGTTTCCAAATAAAAGTTTTTCAATTACATGGTAGGCATTGTTTTCTTTCCAACCATCTATTTTCTAATGATTGTATTTTTTTTGTTTCATCTAGGGGTTTCTATTATTTCCCACTTTTTCTTGGTTAACAGAGAAAACTGATACTTAACCATGTGAATATTTTGAAGCCGTGGAGCTCTGAAGCATATGTGATGCTTTAAGTTGCCTGAGAAGATTTCTCTCCTTTTTTACTGAATTTATTGGTGTGACATTTGTTCACAAAACCATGCAGATTTTAAGAAAAAGTGTTCTTAATATATATGAAAATACAAATTCTGGACAACCTACCATTAAACAAAAGAGAAAAGTGATCAAGGAACATTGCTTGAAAATTCTCAAAACTAGGAAGACTTATTTCTTTAATTTCAGTGAATGTAAGTTATTTGTCTTGATCTTTTCCATGCAAAGAAATAAACTGGGAAGAAAGAAAGTATTAAGAATAACTGAGAATCAGTATTGGAGAAACAAATCTGATCATAGAATGCCATGAACGTTGGCTCAATAGGGCAACATCATTTTTACATTTGGTACTATAGATTCACCTCTTTCTGGAATCATCTTTTGCCCCTCCTATTTTGATTACTGAACATAACATCATCACAGAACCCCCAAAACCATAAAATAAATTTATGATACTTTCCAAAACTGTTTTATTATTATACTTTGGGAAAGAAAAGAAACAGAATACTGGAAGAGTATAAAAATGGCATGGAACTTTCATTCATTCAATTGTTTAAATGGGGATGAAGCTAACTGATAGAAATCAAGTAAAGTGTGCTGCTATTACTACGTCATCTGTCTTTTTAGATCTTTTCCTTATTTATTATTAACTTTTTTGCTTGCTAATTAACACCCGACCTTACGGTACATTTTGGCTGACCTTATTGTTCTTCTAGTAGTGTTGACTCCAAAGTGAGCTGTGTTCAAAATTTTGCCTGGTCATCTCTGTCTAGCTAAATTTGATGATTTCTTAACAGCATATGTTAAAAAAAATAAAAATAGATGAGATAAATGTATATATTTTCTTAATGTGTACCTTGGATTAGGTGTCCATGTGATGATAACCTTGTTTTAATGCCATAAAATATTGACTATTGGATTTTTCACAATTGCAATGTGATCTATCATACTTACTGTATCAATGACTTAAGTTCTATAAAATGCTTACTTACCCATATGGCAGGTGTTCAGATGAAGAAAAAAGGAAAGTAGGCAACTCAAGTAGAATTGGGATGGAGACAGAGACTTGCCTTGGGGTGGAAACACACAATTCAGTGGCCAGACGATGTGTTGGGGAGTTGTGCCACTCAAAATCTGTATAATTTTATTAACCAATGTCAGCTCAATAAATTCAATGAAAGTACTCTTATTAGTAGCTGTTATTGGGACCTTGTGTCTTGATAAAAACTCCTAAGCACTCACACTAAACAGATTCAATAACTACTTATTACCTAACATGGAAGATACTGCATGATAAAGAGCTAAAAAATGAAACAATGTATTTTCTCAAAGAATTCTAAATCTAGAAGAGAGAAAAATACAATAATATATACTCTTGAAGTATATAGAACTAAATTTCTCCCTTAATAGTCAACCTTATCCCCCAAATTATTGACATTGATATAATTAAAACAAGATCAAACAATATAACAAACCCTCTCCAAGGTTTCTGGGTAAGTGGAGAATACTGGTTTCCCCCCACATATAATGTCTCAGGAACTCTTAGGCTATTTAAATGTTATCAAAAAGTAAGAGGGATAGTTATTGATTATGCGATGGCATAGAATGGTAAAATAACCATTTATGATGTTGGTAATTTTGGGTGGAATGATGTATGCAAAGAAACAGATTTTTCTTGTTTATTTTTTATTTTGAAATTATATTTGTATTGTATTTTCATCATTATTTATCCCCCTTATACCCACCTTCACCTCCACCCACCCCCTCAACAATCTCCACACTGTTGTCTGTGTATATGAGTTCTTTGTCTTTTTTGCTTGATCCCCAACCCAGAGCTGTCAGCCTGCTCTCTTTTTAAGGAAACTCATTTTAATTTTTTAAAATGAATTCAGATAAGCTCTATGTCTCAGCTCAGAGAAATAGGGGGCTAGACAGACTACTGTTTATACCCTGACAATTAAGAACAAGGTGCACAAACTCAAAATTAACTACTTTCCCTGAAAATATTAGAAAACGAAAATTATGTGGCTTAAATGTGGCTTATTTCCCCAAGACCATCTAAGAATAAAAAGATATAGCGTAACAATACTAAATTGCCGAAGGTTAGCCAGCATAAGAACAAGAAACCACTTAGGGCCGGATAGAGGGGAATGACGCTCTCTTGCCAGGGTCGCAAGGAAAATCAGAGAGAATCTGGGAGCATTTGTCTTACCGTACTGACTCGAGGAGCGGAAGGGAGTCCACTGCCGAAATTCCTCACTGCCGTCGTCACTCCTCCAGGGAAACCAAACCTTTACTGTGTGAAGGTTAAGAACAGCAAATGCTCTCCTTTCAGAGCTAGTGGAAAACCATTGCTGTTCATGGAAAGAACTAGCCCTGAGAGAGGGGAAGCTATGCTTTGTCAGATTGTGAGTGAGGACACTTGGTGATCTTGTGGCAATGCATATTGGGCAAGTGGCGGCGCCCCTATGACAGCCTAGGCAGTGTGTATGCTCTTAGGGGCAACGAGTCATCTAATCATGTGAAATTGTAGGAAAGAAAATCCATAAGCAGATCTCTGGTATTGGTATGATCAGAAAAATGAGAAACAAAGATAATTACCCCAGCTTGTGTGGCTCAGTGGATTGAGTGCCAGCTTACACACCAAAGGATCACAAGTTCGATTCCCAGTCAGGGCACATGCCTGGGAATGTGCAAGCCAGGTTTCCAGTTGGGGATGCATGAGAGGCAATCACATGTTGACGTTTCTCTCCTTCTCTTTCTCCCTCCTTTCCCCTCTCTCAAAAAATAAATAAATAAAATATTTTTAAAAAGAATCTAGGATAAGACAGAGTAATGTACACATGACTCATTTTGCTTAGAGGGAAGAGTACAGAAAACACGTTTTTGTATTTGGGAATAACAGTTCAGACATTCACAGGAAGCTGTCTAGGGACTTCAAGGGGAGGAGAGGAGTCTCTTTCCTCACAGGATCTTGAAAGAATTCAGAAACTTGGAAAAACTAGCATTCCAGGGATCTCATGCCTTTGCAATTAGCCTTAAAAGTATTTAGACGACTTTTTAATAAATGTCAATTATGGTTTACACTCTTATTAAGTTGCATTTCTTTCAGCATATGGGTTAGACAATCATATACTTTTCCATTTTTGCCCATATCTTCATACTAGATCGATGTGATGAGCAATACTACTGTTACAAATCATTATATTATTTATTTAAATAGTGGAAGAAAAATCAAGAAAAAAATGACATGGAGAAATAGAATTCAGAAGAGTAGATTGTTCTCATGAAACTAAACATATTTTAGCAAATTTTCTTGTTTTTATCCAAAGTAATTGAAAACACATGCCCAGACAATAATCTGCCTGTGAATTCCTAAGCATCTTTATTCACAATTATCCAAACTTGGAAGCAAGAAAGATGTCCTTCAGTAGGCGAATGGGTAAATAAATGTAAACATGTTATAGAGGGCTGAAAAAGAAATGATCTATCCAGCCATAAAAAGACATGGACAAATCTTCATATTGCTAAGTGAAAGAAGCCATTCTGGAAATGGTATGTAATGTATAATTCCAACTACATGACCTTCTGGAAAAGGCAAAACTATAAAGACAGTAAAAAAGATTAATGGTAGCCAGGAATTGGGAGAAGGTAGGGAAGTATAGACAGAATATAGAGGCCCCTTAACTCAGTGGAACTGCTCTGCGTTACACTCTTAGTGGCAAATACACGTCATTGTACATTTGTCCAAACTCCAGACTATATAATATCAAGAATGAGCCCTGGTGCAAACTATGGACCTAAGGTTGTGATGATGTATCAGTGTGGACTCATCAATTGTAACAAACATATCACTGTATTGGGGAATGTGGAAAATGGAAGATGTTATGTATGTGTGGACATAGGATACGTGAAGTAGCTCTGAAACTTCCTCTCAATTTTGCTATTAAGATAAAAACATGTCTCCCTGAGCAAGAGGAACAAAAGAAAAAATCAATAAATGACACTGCATCAAACTAATTTTCTTTGCACAGCAAAGGAGACCACCAACAAAATGAAAAAGTTACCCACTGAGTGGGATACTATATTCACCAATGATACATCTGCTAAAGGCTTAATATCCAAAGTTTATAAAGAACTTATATAACTCAGCATTAAAAAACAAAAATGTCCAGTTATAAGTAGGCAAATAACTCGAATAGACACTTTTCCAAGGAGGACATGCAGATGGCCCATAGACAGGCAAAGATCCTCAGCATCACTCAGCAACAGAGAAATGCAAACCAAAACCACGATGGTATATCGCCTTGTATCTGTCAGAGTGGCTGTCACCAATAAATGGACAAACAAGTGTTGGTGAGAATGTGGAGAAAAGGAAACCCATATGCAGTGTTTGTGGGAATGCAAACTGATATAATTACTGTGGAAAACAGTATGTAGTTTTCTCAATAAGCTTAAAAATGTAACTGCTTTATGACCTAGTGATTCCACTTCTGGGAATATAGCTGAAGAAACTCAAACCACTAATACCAAAGAATATATGCACCCCAATGTTCATTGTCTCATTATTTTAAATAACCCCAATTTGGCTGCAGCCCCAGTACCCATGAGTAGATAGTAGATAAAAAAGAGTGGTGTGTTTACATAATGGAATACGGCTCAGACATACGAAAGAAGGAAATCTTACCTTTTGTGATAGCATGGATAGACCCGGAGATTATTATGTTAAGAGAAATAAGCCAGTAATAGAGAAACAAATTGTGGGGTCCATACATGGCTCTCCCAACACTTGCGATGAGGGCTGGCCAGGGGTCCCCTGTTCAGAAGGGATGTGCATTGTTTTGGGAACGGATTGTAATTCCCTCCTTGTCTCCTTTTGGGAGCGGTTTCTTGTCCTGTGACTGCCTTTCACCTTCTCCTTCTGCACATACACACTGATGTGCAGTAGCTCTGGGCCACACACAGGTTTGTGCCGTCTGGGGCTGCTGCTGCCTTTGTCTGGGACCCCTTAAAATGAGCCTCAGACTGCAGGAGGCGGAGCCTCTCTCACACCGACTCACAGCCGCCAGTGCGCTGCCTGGAATGTGAGTAAGAAACAGCGTGTCCACACCAGCTAGTCCTCCCGGTTGTTTTCATTTTTCAGAATATCATGAACACTTAAGCAGCTCCCTGGTTTGGGGCTCCTGTGCCACACAAGCTCCATATGATTTAACTTCTATGTGAAATTTAATGAACAAAATAAACTGACAAACAAAATAGAAATGGACTCATGTATACAGAGACCAGACTGGCAGCTTTCAGGGGGTATTGGGGTCTGGGTGAAAAAGTAAAGGGATTAAGCAAAATAAAAAAAGACAAGCTCATAGACGGAGACATCAGTTTGGTGATTGCCGGGGGGAAAGAGGGATGAGGGGAGAAAGGGTGAAGTGACATTAAACAGTGATGGAAGAAGACCTGACCTTGGGTTGTAAACACACAATACAATATACAGATGATTTTTATAGAATTGTATACCTGAAGCCTATATAATTTAAATAACCCGTGTCCCCCCAATACATTCCATAAAATTTTTACAAAATGCCATTAAAAAGTATATTGGAAATCAAGACTGGATTTTGTCGTAGAAGAAGTCTACTTAGAGAGAAATTCTACAAAAAATATACAGAGAGAGTCAAAGAATGAGAACAAAGAACTTAATTTGTTCTTTAGATGTGGATAAGCTTAAACAAACAGAAAATGTGAAATCAGCAATGCAAAAAATCACAATTTGTGTTGATGGTGCCCAAATGGAGGCTGCTTAACATGACGACGGTGAAGAGAATTGGGACAGAAACTTGATGACAGCCTGTAGAGGGAGATTTGCAATGTCTGTGTGTTTCAGTGCAGGCGAGAAGTGTAAAATGATTATGGCTTTGAGTAAAGCCGTAATAGCTTATTTCCTCCCCTCTCTAATTGAGAGCATTTACAAAGATCCGGTAACTAAATAGGTTAAGTTAAACTGAAGGCTAATGCAACAAGGCCCACTTACATTATAAATTGCGTACCTGTTTGATCTTCATTGTTCAATGGCTACTTGTAGTCATTATGCAGTCTTAAAATCTAGGTATATGGACATCAAGTTGCTATCTATAGGAAACCCTTAATTTCTTGAGTAAATGGTCTAAACATTTTAGTATAAATTTGTTTTCCTGGATTATTTGATAAACCATCCGAGTGAAAGCTACTTGGTTTGAAATACAAAATGTATATTAAAAACCAACTAGTAAGTGAAGAAAACCCAATAGGTTGATTAAACTTAACTAGAAGCTATGTTTAAAATACCCAAGAATGTAAAAACTGCTTCTTCGCTAAATTAACTTAGTTGTCAAATCAATTACTGATGTAAATAAAAATAAATTTGTTTATGTTATATGGTCATTGCTTTATGTTTTAGCACTATAAATTACAGTAAAATACTAAATGAAGTCCAAGAGACAGTCTAGCACACTTTTTTTTTAAAGACATGCCTATCTTGAAGTAGCACAGATGGAGAGGACACCAAGCCTGGTTTAATTCATCATAACCCCTTCACTCTTCTGATGTCCATGGTTCTGGGAGAAAGGCAACTCATTCTCAGAGTAATGAAAGAATATAAGCATTTTCAGTTGAGAGAATTCAATTTTCCTGGAATGCTCCAAAGTAGTATAACCTTAAATGGCTGAGGGTCCTTTTGGATGAGTAATTTGCTAAATATCATTCTTCAAGTACCCTTTTGGTTGTCATTTTGAGAACTTAGTTTTTGGAGCATTTTTCAAAATGTCCTCTTATTTTCAAATTGCAGCTGAAATAACATTTTCAAGCACAGCATCAACAGTTTTGTTGTTCGTTACACATTACACTGCATTCTTCCAGGAATTAGATTTTATTCTTGAACACGAAGGAAAGAGAAACCAATTTTAACTTTTTGTACTCCCGCATGTATCTTTTACCCAAGAAATGAATTTCAATATACTTGTGTGGAAGTATGGGTTTTAATTATTTTCTCAGGGACTGACAATTCCAATTTCCCAGATGATAAGTTAAATGTGTAATGCTTGATTATATATCACATTTCATTATGTGCAACTGGATAATACCCGTGTGAAAGTAATTCCCTGGAAATAGAACATTAAAGTACCATTCTGTACTCTGCTGGTTTAGGGCACTGGGTGATACCTCAGTATCCAGAAATAGTTAAAAAATTAAAAAAGGCAATTTTCTTTCCTTAAATATTTTAATAACACTAAATTCTTTATAGTTTGCAAAGCAATATACAAATGTGATTATTTTGTGTTCGTAATAAACCTGAGAGATACCTAGTACTGTCTTCATATTACAAATGAAGATATTATAGCTCAAAAAAAATTTCTGTTATTAACATATCGATTGTTAAGAAACAGGGCTGGAAATTTCACAGAAACCTACTGACAGTAAGCCTTGGCAGGCTTCCATAATACAGCTTCCTCTGGTTCTGTGTGTATGGGGACATTTAAATCCTCTGCTGAGGGAAAGGCACTTTACTATGAAATACTAAACTTGTGCTTTTAGTGCATCATTTGGGAAATGCAAAGCACAAATACTCTGAATTGTTCTAATTTACCTTTTAACATGAGATACTGATTGAAAGAAAATAAAATACCCACGGCCAAATAGGGTACAACTTCCATTTTTCTTCGTCCAGGGCTTCTGAAAAGTAGGATTGTGGGTGAGCAGAGCAAGAATTTCTCTAGCGCCACAGCAGACGTCTTCTTTCTAGTGACACCCGAGAGTGGGTGGTGAGGGCTTCAGATCAGCAAATTGGGTTCTTGTGAACAGGCAAAGAATGTATAATGGCTGGATTTACTTTTTTCATTTTTTTGTCCTTAGATTGGCCATCATACTGCCTTTCAGAATTAAATTCCTGTCTCTCTTCAAAAAAAAAAAGAAAAGAAAAAAGAAAAAGCAATACTAGATGAACCTGGACTACAGATAACCTCTATAAAAGATCATTTCTTTAACTCTTGGGTTTTTGGGGGGAGAACTCCAAATGTTTAATCAGATAATTGTTAAATTGTGTTTTCTTTTTTTTCCTGAGGATCAGATAAAATTAAATTATGGTTTGGGTTATTATTAAATGCACTTGACAGAGCCTAAGAAAATATTGTTTCTCTTGGATTCTGCTTAGAGGAAAACACACGTGAGATTATAAAACAGGATATCTCTGAAGTCTGGAATAGTTCATCTTTGCAGAAAAGTAATTCAATATATAAGCCAAATATCCCACGTAGGTTCAGTTTTCATTGTGTGGGAACAGGACACATAACAGAACAATAATTACCTTTAAGACCATGTGACTTTTAAGCAAATAAAACATATGTTTCAAATAAACTTCATATCCTAGAGTCCCAGTGATATTTCAAGTTTGTAGAATTTTTAGTTACCATCTTCTTGTCAGAAAAACCGAGCACCCTCATTCGGTCCTTGCTTGCTTGTTTACTGCATACTAGGTATGTAAATACGCACAAGTAACTCACACATTCTGTATGCTGTTTTCCCCTTTTGAAAAATATGAAACATGAACCTAAATTATAGAGTTAATTTGATGATGGAGTATATTAAATTAATTTTTGACTATTTCTGGTCTTTTTGTGGAGGAGATAGACGAACATTAAAAGATGAACATTGTAAAAAAGTAAAAAGATGCATTTGCATGCTATATATATATATATATCTATATCTTATTCATTTTACCTCCTTTTGTCTTCTAGGATGGTGGAGCATTTTCCTTAATTTTAAGACTAGCTCAGAGAGTTTCAAAACAGTGGATGAGACAGGAAGGGATTGGATACCAGGAAACAAAACTGACCTCTCATCTCCAGTCTGATGCTTCTTAAACTGACACATCTCAGCTTGTCTGGATTCCTGTAACAGAGAAGTATGCTGCAAGGGGTTTTGTGAGCATACAACCTGTCACTGGAGAGTCTGATCAAGGCACACACAGCATCTTCTTTTGTCTGGAAAAGCCTCAAGGTGTTAGAGCAGCCTCACTGAACTCACCTGCGGTGGCAGAGCAAAGGGACCATGTTGCAAGGAAGATGCAAGACTGGGTTTCTGTGCTCTAGAGAGGAAGCAAAGGCTATGTTTCCAGTAGTTAAGTTGAAAAGGCGACATGTTTACAAAGAAATGGCAGTGTTGGAGGTCTCCATAACAGCACTTTGGCCTTCAAAAAGCCACCGTGTTCCCCACAAAAGAATAAAAGGAACATTTGAGTATATTTCCCATGCGGGGGACATCAACCGTAGATGACACCAGTCAGGACATATTTTCATTGCCAATCTGTTTCACCTCCCTCCCCATTTCCTGTGCAGGAGAGCTGGAGGCAGCACAGTGCAGTGGGGAGAAGCAGGGAAAGGACAAGAAGTGGTAGCGCACTATTTTTCTGCTGCTCTGCTGAATTCTCAGGACAGACAGACTGGAGCCAGAGAAGGGGACTTGCTTAAATTGGATAACTGTCATAAGTTTGAGAGTAACCTTAGCTGAAATTTTATTTTAATATTCAAAATGAGTTTTCTAAGATGTGAAAGTAACCAAGTATGCTTTTCTTACCACATAGCTCAGTTGGTTGGAGCATTGTCCGAATGGGCCAAGATTGCAGATTGACCCTGTCCGGGGCAGGTGCAAGAATCACCCGTGAATGCATAAACTGGTGAAACAAAAAGATGATCTCTCCCTCTCCCCACCATCTCTAAAATCAATAAATTAAACAAATAAAGAGAAGCAGGATTTGACACCAAATATACAACTATCCAGTGGCAAGAAGGCAAGGTCTGACAAAGATTATTTAACGTGAGAAGTGAGAAAGGAATTCTTTTCTTACCAATACACAGCACATCATGGAGTTCAGCTGTGTAAAAATATTAGTACTTGTCTTGCCAGTTATATCCTCAGAATACAACAAACCTGTCCGTTTATCCCCATCTTTATTGATATCACCTTAGTTAAAGCCCCCGACTTGTCTCACCGTAATAATCACAGCACTGTCTTCTTCTGACTTGCTGCTCCTATTGTTTCTCCTGTTCTCGTCATTCTCCATAGGACAGAAAACACGATTTTCTCAGAACATAATTTAGGTCCTATTAAACTTCCTTGCTTAAACATTCTAATGGCGTTTCATTGCATTATTTCAACATCTAAATGCCTTCCCTTGTCCGATGCCGTCACTCTGCCGCCTATTTTCCCAGCTTCTTGCTGAGCTGTCTCCCCTTCCTCTACTCTGTTGAAGACTCCTGTTGTCAGTTTCTGGCTGGTGACATGCTTTTTTCCGCACACCGTGACAGCAAGACCTTCGCCTTCCTCAGCCTCTTCAGATAGCCAAGTCAACTCAGCTACTTCTCTTTTTCCAAGATTTTAAAAATTTTCAATTAGAGTTGACATTTAATATTATTTTAGATGCCAGGTGTATAGCATAGTAGTTAGACATTTCTATACTTTACAAAGCGATCCCTCCAATAAGTCTAGGACCTACCTGGCAACATGCGAAGACATTATATTATTGACTTTATTCCCTATGCTGCACTTTACATCCCTGTGCCCATTTTTAACTACCAATCTGTACTTCTTAATCCCTTCACCCTTTTCACCCAGTTTTCAAACCCCCTCCCATTTGGCAATCATCAGTCTGCTCTCCGTACCTATGAGTCTGTTTCTGTTTTGTCTGTTTGTTTACCGTCTTCTTTGAAGATTTTTTTGACCTCCCTACCTAAGTAGAGTTTTCTGGGCATTTTTCCATCTTGACTGATTTTCTCCTTAATGACATTAATTTACAACTCACTACAGTGTTTACTAAAGCACTATGGATAGGTTTAAATTTCAGTGTTGATTTTTTCTCTTAAAACCCCCACATCTCAAACAATATTTGAACATGGTAGGTGTCCATATGTTGGTGAAATAAATGATCATATTCTTATTTGTGAAAATGATAAAAAAGGTTACTACTTAGTATTTCTGTCATTATGAACTTCAGGGTTTTTCCTTTAAATATAACCCCAGTTTAAAATCCTGCTTTGTATGAAACTGGACACATTTCATGAGTCTAAGCTATATTTCTCACCTATAAAAGGGAACTTAATAATACTTGACCAAGAAATTACTACATGTGTTAAATCAAATAAAATAATGATAGGCCTCGGGGCTTGCAGTCCATGTGGTGTTCTGAGAGGATGTTTAAGACTTCTATCCCATCTCCAAACATACCAAAGAAGACTGCCTATCTAAAAGACATGCAGATTGCATGTCTGTGGTGTAATCCCAAGTTAGGAGTAAAAAGAGGATTAAAGCAGAGCTGTGAGTGGGGGTTAAGGCTAAACATTTCAGGGAGTATCAAAAGGTGACGAGCACGGAAGTCTCAGGCAGGAAGGGGGCCTCGGCCTAGAGCCCCGCATTCAGCCGCAGGGACCGAAACCGCCCAGCTTGCATTAGGTCATCATTGAGGAAATGCTGGCTCCTCTTTGAAATGAAACTACAGGTTTTTTACCCTAATGTCTCCGATATGTAGGAAGGAAGCAGAGGGCTTATAAAACACAAAGGAGTTGTAGAAATTTCAGGTCAAAAATAAATTTTAAAAAGTGGTCTGGATTTAGGCAACCCATACAGACCCCGAAGCATAAATAAAATACATTACAGGGAGTTTTTTTCACTCTAAGGCTCTCGGAGATAGCAGAAAACAACTTCTATGGCATGCATTAAATAATTAATTAAGATCTAGAGATAATAGGATACTATAAAAGAGATTTAAAAATAAACATGTTTAAAATGTTCAAAGTGAAAAATGGACTAGGAACTGTGAGGAAAATAAAGATACCATATAACAGATTAGATGTATAAAATTTCTAAAAGGAAAAAATATATCTATAGAGAAAATGTAGTCTTTAAATTGAACAACAGAGCTAACAAATAAACAAATCAAACTAATGATGAAACATCACCTAGGCGAAAAATGAATACATTGGAATTAAGATGGATAAACTGAAGAAATAAAAGCAAGTCTTGAAACTAAGACTTGACAACATAGATAATTATATTGAATGTTTTAATCTACTTGTATGGAATATCCATGGTCTATGAAAGCAATTTAGATTAGCTCTAAAATGTTTTTCTCCTATGATTTATTTTTACTGAATTATGCCCCTCACTTCAAAACCTGTACATCTATCAAACATGTGTATTGCTGCTGTGGACACTAAGATTGTTGGGTCATAGAGAAAATTGGCCTAATCACCTTGAAGTCTCCCCTGGAGACTTTTCAGAGATATCAATGTCATACTGAGAAGGCACTGAAAGTATCTGCTCTGAATGGATGCACCAACTACAGAAATAGAAGCAGGGAGCATGTAACTCAAAGGAGCATCTGTCTGGAGTGAGGTCTGACAAACCCTAGCACCCCACAGCACATTCTATGGGAGGGTGGCCTTATTAAAGTAAGAGTCCCATAGGAAGATATATAATTGTATGGATAGAACCTTTATATGAGACCGAGTTTCTATGGACATTTCATTTTTAGTGTTTCAGATAAACAGTAAGGAATGTACTTATGTTGACAAAAAGAGGTAGTAAAACAAAGAAGATATGATGTAAAATCAAGATACGATGAGCAATGGCACAGAGTCTGAATTAGAGTGGACAGTGTTCTCCACTTAGTACTGGAAGAAAATTGGGAACTTAAACTACAAAAATGGGATGTATTGTAGAAACGTCATTTAGACACAGAAATGGGGAGTAGAACTTTGAAGAGAAATCTAGGAAGTAGAGATAAAAATTAAAGATTAACCAGCTCTGACTGGTGTGGCTCTGACTGTTGTTTGGGCATTGTCCTACAAAACAAAAGGCCCAGATTGGTTAGATTCCTCATCAGGGCACATGCCTGGATTGTGGGCTTGGTCCCCAGTCAGGGCACATACAAGAGGCAACTGATCAAGATTTCTCTCCCTTTCTTTCGACCTACCTCCTCTCTTTCTAAAAATAAATGAACAAAATATTTTTTTAAAAAATTAAGGATTGACCATAGAACATAATGTAAGAAAAATTAGACAGCCAAGGAAATCTAGAGGTTATAAAAATGAAGGTAAAAATGTGAAGAAAAGAGAGTTAAATACCTGAATATACGATGAATTAAAAGAGGCAAGGTATTCAAAGTTTGAGGGTTATTGTCAAACGCTGAGGTGTTGTAAGAATGAGGAATGAAAGAGCCTGAAAGGAGCTTATGAGACCATATTCACAGAAAAGGATATTATTGATTTACTCATTAGATGACCATTATTGACACATGCAGAGTACTATTTGGAGGGATAGTGCATTTTTTAAAGTAACTTTGTAACTTTTTAAAGTTACAGTTGCTGTGCCAGTTGTTACCCCAGATGCACTGGGGGCCTCTTCCTGGAAATATTGCTGCCACCAGCTGTTGGTGAGACTAGAAATCGTAGGGGTTTTTTTGTTTATTTGTTTATGCCATTGTATCTGGGGATTTGCTACTACAGACTAAACTTCAGTAAAAAAAAAAGGGACATTAATATCTCAGGTGGGTGGCGGTGACAAACATGGATATGTGGCATTGGATTAGTGGTCTGGAAGTCGGGCCCCATAAATTGTTAAAAGGTGGTGACCCTTCTTTGCGTCATCAGGGCCGCTCCACTGTTGTCTTGGCTCATCCCTAAAGCAGGCCATGCGGCTATTGAGCCCGTAACTCTGTGGAAATGGCTGTCGAGAGCTGTAATGTGAATGCACACTGCCTGATTTTTGCTGCTTTATGCAAATTATTACAATAAAGAGAAAACCTCAGGCAAGTTCTGACTGACTTTCAAAACAAGATGAAAGTGAAAGTCCAGAAATACGGGGCTTTGCAGGGCTGGGAAATCCAACTTATTTTGTATTCCTCCAAAACAAGAAGATAAAAATGTCATCTAGAACATTTATCAAGGCTCCTGATTATAATTCTTCAGCTAAGAAAAGGTACCTTGATTTGGGGCAATCATAATATTATGAGTTTTGTCTTTCCACCCAGATAGCTTCAAGTTTCCTCCACTAAAATGAGTTAGGGAGGGATGGGTACACAGAAGAAAATCTTAAGTCGTATTTAAGGACGATGTTCATAAAAGATGAATTTCAAAACTCATTACTATGATTTTTTCTTTGTACACTGGTACAAAGGGGAAGAAAAGAGACCAAAAGCCTAATGAATTTTTGAAAGAGTAATTACAAAGAAATCAGAAAACTGCCTACAAAATATGACTGTTGGTCTCAAAAACAACTCCTAAGCTCCTAGAACTGCAACTGCAAGAAGTAATTTGTGGAACTACGCAATCTCGAAGGAGAAGGTACACTTTTTCTTCAGAGGTGGCCTCAGGAGATGATAGACACAATCAAGAACCTTCCAGAAGGCAAAGCCAAGTGTCACAGAAGACTGAAGACTAGAGGCTTCTCACAAATCAGAATGAGTCTAACTAATGAATCCCTTCAACTTTCAACAAAGCTGGGTTTTATCATTTCTGCCAGCATTTGAACATTTTAATGGACTGACTTCTTTCTGTTTTACGAATGAATTGTAAAATTGGGATTATTTTGTTCTGTCTGCACCATCATCTATTATTCCCACAAACAATTTGAGACAAAAGCAAAAGGGCTGCTCCCCTGGGCTGCACACGTTGGCAGCCCCAGCTCCTTCCCTCTGCAGCCTTGCCCCAGTGGTCAGGGTGAGACTGCACACCGACCGGGAGGCAGCTGTGGCCAGCGGCGGCCCCTACTCCACCTCTAGACCATGCTCCTGACACCTGGGACTAGGGAATGCCTTTCTAAATGGCATTTGGGTCCCAACTTTTTCACAGGGGTTTTACCCATTATCCTGCTGATTGTGGCTGTTTCCACTGGTGGCTTTAGCTTAAGCCCAAGAGCTAAGGGACAGCTGGTCAGGGGAGGTGTGAATGTAGTTGAACTTGCAGGCTGGAAGTGTCACACAGTGGACCATAAGACAGGGATCTGAAGAGAAGAAATAATCGTGGATAAGGATTAGGAGAATATTTCTCCTTGTTGCCACATTCTGAGGTGGAAAACAAGGAATTATTTTTTCATTATTCTTAAGATAATGAATTTGTCAAAGTAGGCAGAAAGTACTATATTTAATAATTCACTTGCTTGGTTTATATTTTTAATAAATATCTAGGTACATGTTATGTAAGCCTCTGTTTTTATTCTTGCTTCATCCCCTTGAATGCTGGGACACACCCGAATGTATGAGAAAAAAAAAATGCAGTCTTGAGCATAAAATGCAGATACTTTTTCTATTCATTTGTAATAAGCCACGTTATGGAAGTCACAAATTGACGTATAGCTTGGATCATCCATTAGCCTCAGATTCTGCATTTGGAACTGGACGTGGCCGTAGGAGAGAACCATGGGTTTTGCCCTGTGTGGAGAGAATGAGTTCAATATGTTGGAAGAAGAGTGTGCTCAGATATGTGCGTGGTGGCTCTCCGAAGGACGAATGGACTCTGGCATTCTGCTAGTTTTCCTTCAAAATCCAGTTTCTTCTTCTTTCTGGGCACATGGTTGCACAGCTGTGGACTAATTTTCTCATCCTCACATTTACAACCGTGTGCAACTCTGCGCGAGTTTTTAGCAATGAAATATGAACAAAAAATGGGGGCGAGGTGTTTCTTTAAAAGAAGATTTCTTACCCTGTTCTTCCTCTGCTTTACCATTTGCAGACTGAGATGGTGACGTGGCAGAAGTGTAACATCAGTCGTGCTGAAGAAGACATCTGTGGGAGTGACAGAGCGTGCAGTGGGGGAGAATTCCTGACGGAGAATATCACAGAACAAAGCTCTTTACCTCCTGGGCTCTGTGGGTGTTGACGTTGTTCTGTTGCATAAGATAACCCTCGATCTCATCTGATCTCTTGGGTTTTTGTTAGCAGATTAATGTTTGTCTGTGGGTTGATTGCTACTTTTTAAAACCGAGTAGGTAAGCAGAGTTGTCATGATAAAAAATCAACTTAGTTATCTTTAGAGTAAATGAGAGGCAGATGGACTGTGTGGAGATAACCAGTTTATAACATTGTCTTTTTGTCACATAATTTCTCACCTCCTTAGGAAATGAGACATTAATCAGAATTGTAAGAAGATATGTGTTTGCATAGTCATGATATCTTATTATAGATATATCCTCCAACTGTCAGACAAATATAATATAACTTAGATTATATAGAGTATATAATACAGGAGGAAGTGTATATATATATAGTATAGATTATAAATCATATAGTAAAAAGTATATAGAGTATGCAGTATAGAAAGTACTATATATTACTGTCCATACATTCACAAATATGTCATATATTCATATATTATTTTCCACACAGAGAGTATATATTTTCTGAAATTATTGGAAGATTGAATTTTAATAATTCAAAAAACAACAACTTTCAAGGTGTTGTAAAATTGGGTAGAAAATAGTTACTTATGTGAAAAGATCCAGAAATTCATCATCTGTCTGAATGTGTAAATGGATGTGACATTTACTAGGAGCTAATGAGATATACACTTGCTGTCTAACTTGTCAAACATTCTTTTTTTGGAAATCTTAAAAAAAGAAGCCTTCTAAATCTGAGTCTTTAAGGTGAAATCATGTTCTATCAGATCCCTGTCCTCTGATGGGATCTCGTACAAAATAGCAAGGTGACCAGTGTTGGGCAGATTTGATTTAGATCCCTGATCCTGTGAGTTACTGGCCGTCATCCTGTGAAGCTTACTTGATTTCTTGCAGCTGTGCGTGTGGTGACAACTCAGAAGTTCCTCACTTAGAACCAACTTCAGCTTTGGTCTCCGCCATTGCCAATGTTGTGACTGTTCTTTCCATTTTCTCTTCTTTACCCCCCATTTTCTCCAGTTTATTTTGTAATTCCTATCTCCTTTTACAATGCAAAAATCAACACCTCAATTATGAGCTCAGATTTAAACCACTGTATCTGCTAATGCCTAGTAGAGCAGTTTTGTGTGTCCCCCATACAACTGATTACAGTGAATAGCTGCTGCTTTCGACTCCATTTTGGATTGGTTCTTTTAAAGAAATATGCTGGCATTTTGGTGCACCTACAGAAAAGGATGCTCTTTACATTTTTAAAAACTGGTCTGTAAATTTTCACTTATTATTTCCACTTTTGGGAACTATTTTTCCCATTTATTAATCACATCTTTTTCACTCTTTTAGTCTTTAAGGTATTTTAAAAAATTTTTTTCATTAGTTATGTTATAAGTATTTTCTCCCTGATCGCAACTTACCCTTTAATTTTTTATGATGTATTTGATACATATTTTTATTTTAATGCAGTTGAATTTCTAGACCTTTTCTTTTAAAAATACTATTTTGTCTTGTTTAAGACAACAGGGAGGTGCAGATTGAATGTGGGAGGTGGGAGTGGGGAGGGCAGGAGAAAGTAATGGGGGGAAAGTGGGGACAACTGTAATTGAACATCAATAAAAAAGTTTATTTCCCAAAGGTATTATGTTTCCCTGAACATTCTTCTGAACATTTTTAAATGTTACCTGTCACTTTAACCTTGTAACTCACTGAGTTTTTGAACATTGGCTTTTACGTGAGGCAGAGTTCAAAAGTACCTCATAGGTTTTCTCCATCAAATAATCACATTTAAAAATCTTTTAATTTGTTTGATAGGTGACTTATATTTGTATTTCATAATTTTAAATTAAACCTATATGACTACACATTTGGTCAAAAAATTGTTGCATCGTGTGAATATTTTTTATTTGCCAACGTGCCATTTAGAATGTTGTTGTCCATATTTATATGTGACAGCTTCTGGTATTTCAATTTCATTTTAAACTCTAGTATTCCAGGATAAAATAGATTCAAGACTTTCACAGATTATGACTGCACAGCTCAGTGAATTCATACAGAGCAAACACAGTCATGTATGTTAGGTCAAGAAATAGTGAACGTCTCAGAAGCTTCCCTTGCGACTCCATGAAGTCACTACCTTCAAAGGTTTTTAGAATTCTGATTTGTAGCACCAAAGAGTAGTTTTGCATATTCAAAAATTTAAATAACAGAATAATACAGTAAATGATTTCTAGTTTCATTCCATTGCGATTGAAATGATTTAAGTCTTTTAAAATTTAGTAAGACTTGTTTTGTGGTCTAGAATCCAGAGAGTGTCCATACACACTTGAAAAGAATGTGTATTCTCCTGTTGCTGGGTGGAGATACACGAGCTCTGTCCTGAGAAAGTCCGCCCGTTGTTCACAGAATAGGAACGGTGACCACAATGCTATACTCATATAATAAAATTGCATAGAGCTATGGAAATGCACACACTCAGAGATGAGTGCTTTTATACCTGGTGCATTTGAGTAAATTCTGTGGGTTGTATCAATGTCAGTTTCCTGTATTTATATAAATACAATGTAAATATAAATATAAATATAAATGTAAATATAAATATAAATATTGTATTTATATTATGCAATATGTTGACAGTGGAGGGAGCTGGGTGATGAGCGCAAAGTAAATGTGTACATTTCTTGCAATGTACATGATAGATACAAAATTATTTCAAAATAAAACTTAAAAAATAAAAACAAACACACAATTTTAACACATTATTTTATTTGTTTTAACAGAATACACTGTAGAAATGAAATGTATAAAATTTTCTACATTTTAAAAATGATTAGCTCTCTCTGCCTAATGAGAATTTTATAAAAGTATTTGTTTTTTTTATAAAGTAAAAACAAAAATATAGTATTTTCTGTGTACTTTTCCCTTCAGGAAACAGCTTTGTTATGCTGTTCTTGGAGAAGTGGTCATAAAACAAAAGAAAAAAAAGATGAATTGGAAGTTTACGTCGAATAGATTATCAAATCATTTTATGCGTATATTCATAGTCAAGCCAGAGTGAATCACAGTGTAGTTCCTAATGGGCCTCATTCATTAAAACTCTTGTTCTTTGTGGGAAACACTATGCATGATTTATTAGTTACCAGACAGGTAGAAGCATTTATTATAGGGGGTTGACTCCTGAGGTCCCAAGGGTGCCACGTCACAAGGTGAGTCAGTAAGCTAGAGACCCAAGAGAACTAATGGTGTTTTTTTCAATCAAAAAGCCATTGGAAAGAGCCAAGATTTCAGTTTGAGTTCGAAAAAATAATGTCATGGTTTGCATATAGCCAGGCAGGAAAATTCCATATTACTCTAGAGATGGTCAACTTTTTTGTTACATTTGAGCTTTTGTCTGATTGGATGAGACATACTCATTAGGTAGGGTGGTATGCTTTATTCAATTTATTGATTTAAAATTAATCTCATGAAAAAAAACCACCTTCACAGAAACACCTATAATAATATTTGACCAAGTATTTGGACATCTTGTGGTCCAGGCATTCTGACACCTAACATTACCCATCAATCACAGAAGACCACAGACCACCAAAGCAATCTTGAGGGGAAAAAAGGCTGGAGACATCACACTACTTGATCTCAAAATATACTACAGAGCTCTAGTAGTCCAAACAAAGTGGTACTAGCCTACAGACAGACATGTAGAGGGTCAAGTCAAGGAACAAGTATAAATGACCCACAGATAAAGACATGGTGGGGGGAGGATTGAATGTGGGAGGTAGGGGGTGGGCAGGGCAGGGAAGAGTAATGGGAGAAAAATGGGGGCAACTATAATTGAACAACAATAAAAATATTTTAAAAAGAGAAATGGACATGTAGACCAATGAAACAGAATAGAGAGCCCAGAAACAAATCCATGTATTTAGGGTCAGTTAATTTTTATCAAAGGTGCCAAGAACATACAATAGGAAAAGATATGAGTAGTGCTGGGGAAATTGGTTATAAAAATGCATATGAATAAAATTGGAATCTTATCTTATACCATATACAAAAATCAGTTCAAAATTATTAAAAAATTTACATGTAAGACCTGAAACTGTAAGAAGTCTGGAAGAAAACATAGAGAAAAAGATTCTTAACATTGGCAATGATTTTTAAAAAATATTTTATTTATTTATTTTTAGAGAGAGGGGAAGGGAAAGAGAAAGAGTGGGAGAGAAACATCAATGTGTGGTTGCCTCTCATGCGTCCCTTACTAGGGACCCGGCCTGCAATCCAGGCATGTGCCCTGACTGGGAATCGAACTGGTGACCCTTTGCTTCACAGGCCCATGCTCAATCCACTGACCTACACCATCCAGGGCTGATTTTTAAAATCATAATACCAAAAGTGTAAGCAAGAAAACAATTTGATTTCATCAAACTATAAAGTTTCTTCATAGAAAAGAGAACAATTGATACATTCAAAGGCAGCTTATGGAAAGAGAAAACATTTGCAAACCGTATGCAGACAATGGGGTTAATATTTCAATATGAGGGTTAATATAAGAAACTCATATACCAATAATAGCATCATGGATGGAACTGGAAAGCATTATGCTGAGCGAAATAAGCCAGGCGGTAAAAGACAAATACCATATGATATCACCGTTAACAGGAATCTAAACAATAAAACAAGCAAGCAAAATGTGACCAAAGACACTGAAATACAGAATGTGCTGACAGGGCCCAGAGGGGAGAGGGGAGAGAATCATAGGGGAAAAGGGGATGGACTCACATGAATAAGTATAAAGGACACATGGACAATGACTAAGGTGGGGGGGGCGGAAATGGGAGGGAGGTGGGGAGCACTTCGGGGGGCAGGGCGGGGAATACAAGACAGAAAACTGTACTTGAACAAGAATTAAATTTAAAAAAATAATAGCAAGAACGCTTGAAAGAACCCAATTAGAAAGTCACCCAATGACTTGAATAGATGTTTTCTGACTCATGAGAACCTCCCTGTTCCCCTCTGAGGTAACCACTGCCCAAATTTGCTTTGTATCATTCTTGTAACTTTTTAGAAATTTACTCTTTACAATTATATTCATAGCCAAATCCTGTTTTACCCTTTGTGCTTTATATATAAATCTTACTTGCATGACTTTTCCACTTGCTTTTTAAATTTAACATTGGTTAAATAATATTGCTTAACACATTGATATATATAGCTTCCGACCATGCAGTTTCATTGAGGATGACTATTTCCTTATGTTGCTATAAAAATATTTGGATATTCATGTTATCCCAAAATTTGTTTTTACAAGTAGTGATTGTTCTTGCTCTGTGTGAAATTTTTCTCATAAGTGTATACATAAAAGTGAAATTATTTAAAGCTTTTGTTTTTATAGATTTCCATATAGTTTACTAATAATAATCTAGTTGAAAATATCTTCTTTTAGGGCAGCTTTTGAGATGCAGACAATTGCAATATTGATATAACCATACTCATAAATTATTTTGTTTTTTTAATGCTATTTAATTGTTCATAGTCTTAAATATATAAATATAATACCTAGTTCTCATCAAATGTAAAGACTTTCTTTTCAATATAGCTTTTCTGTATATTCTAAATATTTTAATGTATTACCTGGTATTGTGATACACTTTTACTCTATATTAATATTGACAGTTTTTTTTCAGTCCTATTTACGGACTCATTCAGACTTTAACTCGTCACATACAGAAACTGAGTTTTATTCTCCATTCTGTCTCATTGGCTTATTTGCCAATATTTATGGTAATATCAGATTATTTTAATAACTAACTTTGTCATGATATTTTTATTTACACCCGTGTTATTATTTCTAACACTGTGTACTTTTGGTTTCCCTGTTCACTTGATGCATCACACCAGAAGAAAAGTGAGGAAAGTTAGCATTTTGATTCAGAAGGACGATAGAAGGAGAGAATAATATGTGAAGGGCTGGACCACATAGCTATGAACTTTACCACATGAGTAATGGAATGTTGAATGTTCACGTGTGTCCAAAGAAATATAAGCAAAGAAATAATTAGAGGATGACATCATGAAATCCTTGCTCACAAACACTGGACACTTTTTTTGTCTCTGGCTTTGATCATCATGTTTTCTGTATATTTGCATTCTATTTCAGCTATTTCCCAATAGTTAATTTAAATTTTTATTTTTTTGTTTAATCTTCTTATTTTTTATAAGTTGTGTTCCTCTTTTGTTAACATTTTAAAGTTTTCCAAAGGTAATTAGGTCTAATAATTTTTTTTCTTATACAAGCTTTTAATTGTGTAAATCTATGACACTTGAAGCATAATGCTCAGCAGTAAAAAATAGAAAATTTTACCCTTTGGTGACAGCATGGAAGGACCTGGAAAACATTATGCTAAATGAGGTAAGCCAGTCAGAAAAAGACAAGTACAATATGACTTTACTCATATGCGGGAACTAAGGAACAAACTTAAATAACAAGCAAAATAGAAACTGACTCATGGATAGAGAGCAGGATGACAGTTCTGGATTGAGGCTTGGCTGGGAGTGGAAGGACGAGGAAAAAGAAAATGAACTCACAGACACAGAAACCAGGGTGGCGACTGGAGGAGGAAGGGGCCTGGGAAGAAGTGGAAGGGGGTATAAAGGGATAAGTGGTATTTGGATACACACAATAAAATCATATAAATTAAAAAAAATACAAAAGCTTTTAAGAGTGCAATCATTCCTTTAAATTTCCTCTGGGCTCAATCCCACAATCTATTTCTGTAGCTTCTCATTATTATTCAGTTTTAAGTAATACTTCATTTTCACCAATATGGACGTATTATATATTAGGATTTATTTCTCTTATATTTTGTATTTCCATGTTATTTTATTGTTTTATGTGTTACATAGGTTGCATGTTTATTACCTATTTGTCTTGGCATTTTAGGAAAATACACTCTATGTACATTTTAAATGGCTTCTATTAAGATTTATTTTACTGAAAGTTTAAGATGAGTACATTTCTCTACCCTCTTTTCACCCAATTCAATAACCCAAATATGACTTATTTAATGTTACTCCTTTCCTGTAAGAGTAATAATATAATTACTCTTTACTAGTTGTATTATTGTCCACTCTTCTGATTTTATTTTATAATTACCACTAATGATAACATTTTAGTTGTATAGTATCAACACTTATTTAAACTTACACACATATTTTTCTTGGTCGCTGACTATATATTTTCACTATTTTTTGTGGGATCATTTTCTTCCCAAATTACATATAAAAATGTGTATTAGAAGGAGTTAATGAATAACACATTTTGAAAACACTCTTATCACAGTATCACTCTAGAGTAGCAATAAAGATAATCAACTCACCTGGCATCCAGTCTGAATTGAATTCTCTGCTTGCAATGCTTTACATTTGCATAAAGCTAATTGGGCATAATAAATTTACATATCTCTTATATCCAATTTTAACAGAATTTTAACCTGAAATGTTTTTAGATAATAGTTTTTAAAAGACATCTATGGAAAAAAAATCTGTGCATTTTACAGTTGCTTGTTTAATGGTATCTAGTGTTGTGGACAATTGTTTTATGAACAGACTGTGAATGCGTGCTTTGCAATGATTGGTATAGGATTTTTATAAAAGGACTTGTCAGTGAAGATAGAAAACATGGATTTGAGGAAGACAGAGAGGAAACTATGTGGTCCTTGACATTTCAGACAGACTCACTATTGCTTCTATTTTGTCCTTTAAGTTTTACAAGTTGCACAAGTAACTTTCCTGCTAGGGTAATTTTTTGTGAACGATTAACTATGTTAATTTTAAAGTGTTGATAAATAGAAGATAAAATACACGCTTTCAATGTTTCTAAGAAAATTTAAAGAGTCCCACATCAGTCTGCCAGTGTATAATCCCAGGGAGCTCACTCAGCATTCATCAGCTACTTTGTTTGGGTGTCTGGGGGCCAAGTGCTATCGTCTAGTAGAAACAAGCTATTTATTTCCTTGTTTATGTATGATAGGACACCTTCAGTTTAATTCAATTTTGAATAATCCTCCAGGAAATGTTGCTGCTGCAATGTTTTTGCCAAGCAAATTTTTACAGTTTAACCCCCAATATTAGAAATGTCAATGGT
The DNA here is from genome assembly GCF_014824575.4 of Sturnira hondurensis. Classification (NCBI taxonomy): domain Eukaryota; kingdom Metazoa; phylum Chordata; class Mammalia; order Chiroptera; family Phyllostomidae; genus Sturnira; species Sturnira hondurensis. The sequence continues at coordinate 5,302,681 of NW_028082350.1, read as the reverse complement.
TGTTTTGGTGATTATATTTTCTGGGAAGTAACTTTAGTTACTCCATATATATTACCTAACAGAATTTTTATTCTCGGACTTTACCTCCAATCACCACTGAATAGTCCCAGAAACAACCTTGAGACTTGAACTCTAATTTTGACCTTAACTCTTTCAGAGTTAATTCATCCATTAGTAATAATAAAATGCCTACTTTATAAGTTAAATCAATTTGATGAGTTTGTTGGAAGGACTGGGCACATCAGAGATCATTATGTTACATGTGTACTCACTAACTTACAATGGGCTGATTTTATTATCTCACTTGGAGGCCTTCTTAGGATCCCTACACACCTCTAACATGACTTCTGGCAGCTGGTCTTCTGCTTAGAAAAATATTTGTGAGAATAATTAGCTAATCGTTAAAAACACAAGAAAGTTTTGATTATTTAACAAACCTGAAAATGTCGACCCTCTTTGGGACAACAGGTTCACTGACGTCCGAGAACATACAGCAGAGTGAAGGCACAGGTGAGTGCCCCACAGGTCACCTAATCTGGAGTTGTGAACTATGGAAAACGCCCTGGCAGACCTACGCCCTGGGCTCTGAGGAAATTGCAGTGGCTTCCAGAGCAGGCTTCCCAAATGGAGTGAATTATAGGACATCATTACATTAAGTATTGTAATTGCTTTTGTGTTTGATGACAGCTAGAATTTAATAAGGGGAATCGGCAGTACTATTGTATAGCTCCTTGTATTGCTGAATTTTCCCAAGAAATAAGTGTACAATTGTGTGTGGTAGCAGCATATATTCTACATGATCTCTTATTGTAAAACAGCTTCTTATTAGAAATAAATAAATAAATTGCAAACCTTGCTTTTCTCTGCTCAAGATGCTGGATATGTGTGAATGGAGGCTTTTGAATGTCCCTTTTTCTCTCCTAGTTCCCTAAGCATGAGCAAAGTATTTAAAACAATGCTATTCTAAGGGCTATCTTGGAGTAAGGCTTAAAGATATCAAGAGAATGCAATCTTCTTAGAGAATGACAGAAAACTCATACTTTGAACCCAAAGTGCCAAGCAATAAAAAGGACAGCCGAGGAATCCGGGGAGAGGCTATGAGAAGAAAATGTGAGCTAAGGGCTGGGGGAAAGGGCACCAAAGAAACAGTCAGGAGTCCCGGGTGGCACTTTTCTGCAATGTGAAATTACACTAGCCCTTAGTTCTGTGTCAATGGGAAGATCATAAAACCTCCTAAACTGTGCTTTAAGGCTCATAGTTCCCAGGTATAGCATATAAAGAGAGGCAGAGAGATCAAACTTCATGATTCTGTTTTATGGCACACAGCAAAAGCTGGAGATTGCACGCACTGAGCTCCTCTGTCATCTGCATCATCCCTTCTCCTCTTCCCCCACCCTCATTCTTTTCTCTTCCACGCTGCTCCTCTCTTTTCCCATTCTTTAATGAACATCGGCGCAGAAACGGGCGCTGCGAGGAACCCGTGCCGTAGCGTCCTGAAAATCCTGAGTGACTTTGTTATTACACTTGACGTGTCTAATCCAAAACAAATGTTTCCTGGAAAAAAGGGAAAAATAAGTTAATCAAGTTTCTCAGTAAACAGTAGTAAAATATCTCATCAGAAAGAAAGAACCAAATTCTGTATCTGCCAGGCCTGTAAAGTGTTAAATGTATAAAGACAAAACTTTTAATCTAGTGTGAGAGATGTATCTGAATTTTTTATTTTTCCATTTTGAAAATGCAATGCTGCTTCAAGTAATTTAATAAAATCCAAATGGAAGTTCTTCTAAGAAAAGTGAATATCACTTCTTTTATCAGGTTCTAATGTTTGGTTTAATGATAAGCAAACAGAAAGGCATCTGTTTGTTTTAAAATTGCTGGCGGAGGAAAAAAGTTCATTCTCATTCATTTAAATTAGACCTATTCACCTGTAACTAGAAATCAATTTTTAGTAGAATACAATAGATTTTCAATAATAAATTATTCAATAGGTTATTGATTTGTTCAAACATATACTATCACATGACAGACACCATTTTAGACCTGGGATACCAGAGGGAAAAAGATGGAAGCTATTTCTCCCTACATTGGTGCTTCTAATTTGACTGGAATAAAGATAGACAATAACTAAGTAAATGAATAAGCAAATGAAATATTTTCAGGTGAAAACATGTTATGAGGAAATTGAAATTGAATGAGGTGGAGAAACTAAAGTCAAACTGCAGGGTTTGGAGGGGGAATATGTGGGATTTCCTATCCAAATCCTGCAATTACCTCAATTATAGAAGGATGTACAATCATCTGGTGATTATCTAAGAGTGACTGGGGAGAATGTGGGTGAGTCTGAAAGACAACAAAATGATTAGGAAATGCTTGGTGTAGGAAATTCGCCATTGCAAGGGAGTGAGTTGAGCAATGCCTTTTTGTGGGTTGGGGAGGAGGATGATAAATTTAAAGCAAATGTAATTTTGTATGTGCACATGCAAGCAGGAAAAATACAAAGGAATTGTTGTTTTGCTTTGTTAATAAGATTGAACAAAATTTGTTGTATTTGCAACTTTTTCATTGTAATAATGTACTTGTTATTCCTAAGAGTGTGTTAAAGAAGGGAAGATAGTGAATGGTAATAAACAAAAATTGACTGAATTTAAGGTTTTTCTCTTGTTCAGTTCAAATAAATGTTGGGTTCTTGATGTGCAATTCCTTATATGAAACTCGGGAACAAATGTCTTTTGTAATTCAGTGTGCTTTAGATTTAAGTGAGTTCACACGGCCTTCATTAGGGAACATCTTTAATGATGATTGANTGTAATAATGTACTTGTTATTCCTAAGAGTGTGTTAAAGAAGGGAAGATAGTGAATGGTAATAAACAAAAATTGACTGAATTTAAGGTTTTTCTCTTGTTCAGTTCAAATAAATGTTGGGTTCTTGATGTGCAATTCCTTATATGAAACTCGGGAACAAATGTCTTTTGTAATTCAGTGTGCTTTAGATTTAAGTGAGTTCACATGGCCTTCATTATGGAACATCTTTAATGATGATTGAGAGTTCAATAATCAAGGATAGTTACTTTTCTGCATCTAAACGTAGGCGTAGTCACATATCGTGAGAGAAATAATAATCTGTAAAGTGAGATGAATACTGTCATTTAGGTCAGGTGTGTACCACAAAGTGAATTTTAGCACAAAAACTTCTGAAAATGGACTTTTGTATTTTGTAATTTTAGTATTTTGAAATTTCTTTAATGTAAATGAGCAAGAAATATAGGATAGGTTTCAAATTGAGAAATACTTCAATTGAATATTTCATAAATGGGGTGATTCTAATAACTAGTCTAAATATAGTACCATAAGATTGAGGGCTGGGGAGAGGTAGACAATAAATGATAATTTAGTTGTTAAGCTAAACAAATTGAGTGACCAGAACATTGAACAATTTGTCCATGAAAATGTTGTTGCCATAGAGGAAGAGTAATGCAGGGAAATGTGATGAACCCAATATTTTTAAAAAACTATAACTTTTGGGAAACCTTCTTCTGTTCTTATTCTTTTGTTTTATAAAATTAATTCTTATACTTCCTTTAATTCTTTGGGAAAATTACATAGTCTCCCATCATACAATCAGAGCATGAAGAAGTGATTCTAACAAGAAGTCTCTTAAACTCCGTTATTCGTTTTTCTGAGAAAACAAAAAAGTTATGGATTTCAATGGGAGAGGTCAAAATTTGAACTTGGATTCTGGAGATGGTCTCTTTTAGGCTTTCCTTTAGTAATAGCAATTTATCTTTTCTCAAAGAAGAAGACAAAAAAAGTTCTTCATTTAATGTTTATGCCAATCAGGGTGAGTATAGGCTCAGTGGATTGAGTGTGGGCCTGTGAAGCCAGGGATCACGGTTCGATTCCCAGTCAGGGCACAAACCTGGGTTGCAGGCCAGTTCCCAGTGGGGGACACCTGAGAGGCAACCACACATTGACATTTCTCTCCCTCTCTCCTTCCCTTCCCCTCTTTCTGAAAATAAATAAATAAAATATTTTTTAAAAAAGAAATTATACGTTGAGATTACATGGAATCTCAGAGCATCAAGCCACTTAATGTGCAACTAGGTAACTTCAAAGAGAGTTGTGGTTGCCAGGTACGAGTGAAGAAGTGATATGCCTGGTCAACAGACCTAAGTTTCCTGTTTTTGTCCTCACTAGGAAATACTGAGGTCCAGATTTAAAATAGCTGTTTTCAAAGTGATATATGTCATCATTGGTTTACATAAAATAGGTATTTTTAGAATAATAAATATCCATTTTTATATCAATAGCTTGCATGACATATTCTGGGGAGCTATACACTCTCCCTTCTATCAATAACAGTTCTGTTTGCCATAAGTAATCCTAGCTAACCAGATATATCCTGTTGGTAAATACCACCAGCGCATTTGTTAAATGTCTGTCATTAGCATATTTACAAATATATTTCACTAGAATGAGCAGTAGGTCTCTGGGTAATTATTTTATTCTCAGTACACTCTGAATTCTGTCAATATATCTTGGACACATATGTCTCAGTTGTCTTTTTATAATGTCTGAAANATTACATGCAATCTCAGAGCATCAAGCCACTTAATGTGCAACTAGGTCACTTCAAAGAGAGTTGTGGTTGCCAGGTACGAGTGAAGAAGTGAAATGCCTGGTCAACAGACCTAAGTTTCCTGTTTTTGTCCTCACTAGGAAATACTGAGGTCCAGATTTAAAATAGCTGTTTTCAAAGTGATATATGTCATCATTGGTTTACATAAAAATAGGTATTTTTAGAATAATAAATATCCATTTTTATAACAATAGCTTGCATGACATATTCTGGGGAGCTATACACTCTCCCTTCTATCAATAACAGTTCTGTTTGCCATAAGTAATCCTAGCTAACCAGATATATCCTGTTGGTAAATACCACCAGCGCATTTGTTAAATGTCTGTCATTAGCATATTTACAAATATATTTCACTAGAATGAGCAGTAGGTCTCTGGGTAATTATTTTATTCTCAGTACACTCTGAATTCTGTCAATATATCTTGGACACATATGTCTCAGTTGTCTTTTTATAATGTCTGAAAATATTTTCTGCCATATTTTATTCAAAAGAATAAGCCTCTTAACACCAAAGGTAGCCATGAATTATTGCTACTAAGCATGTTGATAACAACTATATTCCTTCTGAGGCCTTTTAGCAGTGTATTGCAAGCTCAATCACTTTGTCTTTCTTTTTTTTTTTTTTTGAATTTTGCCATCCACAGTCATTTGTAAAATTATAATAGGGTATGCAATGTCTTTATAGCCATTTTAAATGCTTTCCTGTCCAACAATTCTCCATAGGTGTTACATTAATTAGAGACTTTAAATCAGTTTCCAGGAATATCGTTCCTCCTTCGGGTCATTGTCTACATAAGTTTGATTTGTATTTAATTCTAGTGATGAACTTATAATACTGCTCTTCTAACACATATATGCAGTAGAATGATCAGTGTTATTTCACATCACACATTAAAATTACACTATCATTCTTATGTTTTCACAACAGATATGACTTTTGATCACTGACTATATATTCCGACCAGGAGGAGTCTAGATGCCATTGGTCAATAATTGTAGTAGGTTTGTGAACATAAAACTATTCCAGGCAGGTGGCATACTTATCACTAGTAACATCAACCCCTATAGTAACAACATAATGTTGTTTCTTTATTTGCACAGTTTCAACCTTTTCCTCATGCCACTTGATAATAAATTATAAAGTCTATTGTCCAGAGGTGTCCTGTCCCAACTGAGGCTTTGCAATAAGTGACCACCCCATTGCTCCACTCAGAAATTCTGACTTTCAAAGGCATTTTTCTGTGCTATTTAGAATACCAATAGTGTTTCCTGGGTGAGGGTTTAAGAATACTCCTGGCATTGTTGATGTGTGTGATGTTCTGTTATGATAATCCTATTAGTCCATTTTTTCAACCTAAGTAATTGTGTCCCAAGTTTTCTGACACTAAATGACCCAACTCTGTATCTAGCCTAAGAGCTCCCATTAGAAATTCAAACAACATATTTTGACCTCTGAGTCAATTTGTTTGAAATATTATGGTTTTACTTTGTAGAAAAAAAATCGACCTTTGTTCAAGAATTTCTATTCTAAACTGTGATCCTTTTAATTTGATTCGTGTTTCTCTACATCAGGCAGAACATTTTTTCATGGTGTTCTAAAGGTGGGGGAGGTGTCAGAGTGGCTCTTCCATCCCACAGATGTGAACAGTGGACTTTCAGGTCTGCAGTCCAAATCCTGCCAACTTCTTTTTTTTCCCATTCCTTTCTTCCAATGGCAGAAATCTTGTTTCTATTAATCCACCGCATGGTAGTACCTGGACTACCAGGTCAGTTACTACTTGCAGAATTGTCTTTCATTCTTATAAATAAAGATGCATATGCCTCTCTAAGTCTGGGTGGTTTTTATCTTAGTATTTACCACAGTCTGCCTCAATTACATCGAATTAGATGTGTCCCTGTGGCCACCATCCAGACAGTCTAGGGTCATCTGTTCTTTGGAAGACATATTTCCTCTGTTGAAGTAACTCTGAAAAATCCCAGCATTCACTCCGCATAGCCCATCAGTTGGCATTTCACAGGAAAGTATCTGGTCACAAAAATATCCAGCTACTTGGAGGTCAGTTCCCAGACAATATTATCTAACTTGGTAGCAGAATCTAGATTGGTGAGTACATTCCCAGATCAATAATTCTAAAATTCCATGTGGATAATTGCGGACAAGGCTTCTGCAAGTTCTCCTCTTGAAAGTGTCTTAGCCATTTAACTGAATACCTTTAAGTTTCAATAGGCGGGGGCCCTCAGTCTTTGGCTACCTGTACCCTCTAAACAAATAACCTGTGTTCATGATTTAGTTACTTTTTAGTGAATATATTCAATAATGTCTACTCAGGTGGATATACAGGAAGGAGGTTTTTAAGGGACAAGAAAATCAATCTCACTGCTTTTCTTCCACTCCTCTTGACTATTCTTAAAGGGCTAGTTTTTGCCACCTGGACTAACAACCCCTGGATTTTTTCACCCATCTCCCTCTTATCATGTCCTGCATCTCCATCCACTTACCAGTTTCCGTAAATCTATTTCCCCCAAGTTCCATTGGTATGATTTGTCCCCAGTATTTGCCCTAAAGCCTTTATTGCTTTCTACCAAAGGTCAGTAATTCTTCATTATTAGCCATCTGGGCATCTACTTTTTATTCTCCCCATTCCTTCCTCTTACTTGCCCTGCACCCCTGCCCCAGAACTTTAGCTATTATGTTTCATAAGTCTGAAAGGCAGTCTCGGACCCAGTGCTAACCTAAAATAATACAAAGGTCAAGGGTTAAACAGTGGCATATCATTCACAGAACTCCGTCAAAGTTAACCTACTTTGGCTTCACCTCACAAGGAACAGAGATGCAACAGCAAAGTGCGAAGAGGTTCAGGCCCAACACCAACAGATTCAAAGGGCATTTATACATATCCAGAAAATGGTGCAACCAAATCCAGTTTTGCTTACAGATATAGGAGCGAGATGGGCTGTAAATTGTCTTCATGTTTTTTAATAGATAACAGGAAAACATAATTCTCCATTATTAGAAGTACTTCTATGTTCCAAGATCTCTAATAAGTACCAGCCATATTTTCATTTGGTATTTTCTTTAGTTATATATACATGTATAATTAAATATATATATATCTTAGTATATATCTTAAATATATATATATCTTATATATATCTTAATATATATATAAGTAATATATATATTACTTATATATTTATATCTATAAATATATATAAGAATGCAAGAAATACATATATAATTAAATACATATTTCTTGCATTCTTACAGATGAATTATTTTATATTCAAGTATTCAAGTAAAGGACAGTTGATGTTATATCTATGTATGAGACAGAGTCTGATCCTGAAATAGAATACAATATATCGACATGAATTACACTAACAGTGACTAAAAAAAGGAAGGAGACTAGCAGTTTACTTACCAGTAGGGTAAATACATATACATACGTTTTCTCATTTGCTGTTCACAAGTATCCTAAGAGCTATTACTACTACTTTTGAAATTCAGGTGAACAAGTTGATCTTCAGAGGTAAACTACTAATCTAAGGGTGAATTCACCATGTAGAATTCTAGAATTCTCAAGTTTTTCTGACCCATGGTATTTTTATCATGTGATATTAAGAAATTAAATATCACAGTGAATAAAAATAGGAAAGAAGAGTCAATATATCGAAACTATTTAAAAACTAAATTTAATATTGAACACCAGGCATCTTTTAAGTTTCAAAATGATTATAGTCTGGAAGTGTTATTATGTTATAGGTAAATAATCTATATTTCTCATAATGATACAAAAACAATTTATAATATATTTTTCATGAAACTTTTAAATAAGAACAATAATTAAATAACTATTCTCTACAAACTGGAGATGACAGTATGAGAATCACACATCAACAAGGTATCTTTGTTTTATATACTCTCAATTCTCCAACATGCCCAGCTCATTTTGAAATCTTCTATGCCAACTCCTATGGATGTGAAGAATGTTTAACCTATATTTTATTTCCTCTGGCCTCATAAAACTTCTACAGTTAAAGAATGGTAACAATTGTGATTCCATACTGCATTCAGAAACCTCATATTTTTTTAATGGCAATGCCAAATTAATCCGCAGAACCCACTGTCAGTTTATTCATGATTACAGTATCTCATTCTGTTTTGAAAAGTCTCAGTTCGCTTAAGCACTGGTGGAAAAGGAATACGTTATCTCTTAGGAATGGAGAGATTCATTTACGGATCTTTTGTTGGTATATAGATCCAAAACCTTCCAGGGAGAACAACAAATCTTCATAACATCCCTCTGTGTACAATTTTGCATTTGATGTTTAAATTTAACTGACAGATGTGTAAAATCACAAATGATTGAATGGCTCCCTACCGACTTCACAGATGTGCTATAGAAGCTGGAGAGTGTGAATTTTACCGCAGGGATGGTCAGCAAGAAGCCACATAACATCACACATATTCAGGATTGAGACATTGTAAATATCGTCTCAGATGTATGCATTTAAAACAACGTTTTCCATGAAATGTAATTTGTAAGATATAATCTTCAGTTTAGGAGACTGGTCAGAAATGTTTTAGTGGTTATGTCATGACTATTAAAGTTTTTTAAAATATATTTTTAGATAGAGAGGAAGGGAAGGAGAGAGAGAGAGGAAGAGAAACATCAATGCGTGGTTGTGTTTCTCACACCCCTTGTGGGGCAACTGGCCCACAACCCAGGTATATGCTGTGATTGGGAATGGAACCCACAATGCTTTGGTTCACAGGCTGAACCTCAACCCGTTGAGCCACACTAGCCAGGACTATGATATATTATGGAATATTACAGCATGAAACCCACATAAATATGCTTTTTCATTGAATTGAGATTTGATTTTCTTCATTGTTTATGCTTCTTTTTTATATTCATTTAAAATTAAATGATTTATGTTGGAGTTTTACCAATAGTTCATTTTGTATATGGTTAAAAATTCTCATTCATTCAGTATGTCAAATCTTTAATAAAACTGAAATTAATCCAGAATTAAATTTGGAAAATTCTGATACCAGTTACTCTTCCTATCCTTTGGGTTACATCTGAAGTTTGCAAATGGCTGAGACCATTGTGTTTATCATTTAGGGAGAAAAAGTAGAGAAAATAACAGTGTTATTCTTAGTACTTCATGAGGCAAGTTAAGTAGGGTCTCTTTCTTGCTTTAACAACGTTTGACATACACAATGTCAAATAGTGTATGTCAAATATTGTTGTATTGTATTGTATTGTATTGCAGAAGAGTTTCTTTGTTTTGCAGAAGAGTTTCTTTGTATTGCAGAAGAGTTTCTTCCGCAATAGCTGCATTTAAGCTAAATTCTTATGGAAGGAAAATAGCCTCTTTTCTATATTCAAAATGTGAATTACTATATTTCTATTTTTTGATATTTGTTGCAGCACTTTATACTTTGATCAGGGAAATACTATCCCTGCATTAACAATAGTAGAAAAATTGGGTTGTATGGACATTTTAATGATGTTAGTATTTCCTATCCATGAACATGGTATGTGCTTCCACTTGTGTCTTTAGTTTCTTTCTTCAGTGTCCTATAATTTTCCAAGTACAGGGTTTTTGCACCCTTGGTTATATTTATTTCTAAGCATTTTATTCTCTTTGAAGCAATTATAAATGGGAGTGTCATCTTAATTTACCTTTATATGTGTTTAATATCGGCATAAAAATGCAACTGATTTTTGGATATTAATTTTGTATCCTGCTACTTTGCTAAGTTCGTTTATCAGTTCTAATAGTTTATTGGTGAAATATTTGGAATTCTCTGTGCACAATATCATCAGCAAACAAACAGCTTTACGTTTTCCTTTCTGATTTGAATGCCTTTTATTTCTTCTTCCTGTCTGATTTTTATGGCTAGGACTTCTGGTACTATGTTGAATAAGGAGATGAAAACAGGCATCCCTGTCTTGTTCCTGATCCTAAGTGGAATACTTATAGTTTTTGCCCATTGAGTATAAGCCTGGCAGTGGGTTTGTAATATATGGGCTTTATTATGTTTAAGTATGTTCCCTCTATCCCAACTTTGCTGAGAGTGTTTCATCATAAATGGGTGCTGGATGTTATCAATTGCTTTTTCTGCATTTATTAAATTGATCATGTGGTTTTTATCCTTAATTTTACTTATGTGGTGAATCACATTTATTGGTTTGTGAATGTTGTACCAGCCTTGCATTTCCAGAAAAAATCCCACTTGACATAATGGTGTATAATCTTTTTCATGCATTGCTGCATTTGGTTTGCTAATATTCTGTTGAGGCTTTTAGTGTCTATGTTTATCAGAGATATTGACCTATCATATCTTTTTTTTAGTGTCTTTATCTGGTTTTGGAATTAGGATAATACTGACCTTGTAAAATCAGCTTGGGAGCCATCCCTCCTCTTGAAATTTTTGAAATGGTTTGAGATTGTCCTGGAGAACATTATGCTAACTGAAATAAGGCAGTTAGAAAAGACAAATATCATTTAATTTCACTCATATGTGAAATCAAATGAACAAACTGAACTAAGAAGCAAAATAGAGACAGACTCTCATAGATAGAGAGCAGGATGACCACTATAAGTGATAGAGAGGTTAGAAGGTGGAGGAATTGAGCAAAAAGGAAAAAGAACTTGTGGACATGAATAAACAGTGTGGTGATTGCTGGGTAGGAGTGGGGTATAATGGGACTAAATAGCAATGGAAAAAATATAATAAAAATTAACAAATAACCACTAAAATAAGATTTTAAAATAAAAAGCAAAAAAAAAGTAGTAGAAAAATTTAGAAAATGCCTAGCATTTTTATAACATATAATAATTGTTCAGAAACATAGCATTCGTGTACCATGCAAGTATTAGGAGTCGTATTCCTCTCTTGTTACCAGTGATCTAGACCTTTAGGGAGGCCTAATATTTTCCTGAAGGGAAGAGAGCAAACAGAGAATGCCCCAAGTTCAACAATTCCAGTCTATAAGTTAGACTATAAAGATAGTCAGAAAATGAAAAGCCATGCTATTCATAGTAATTAAATGATTAAACCTGGGACAGCATGTGTCAATAAGAATATCCTAGACAAACTGGGGTCTTTGGTCACCTTAAGTTGATACCCCTTCTGAAACAAATCTGTGACATTAAAGTCAGTCGCTCGTTCACTCAATATGATTTCAGTGCTGACTGTGGGCTTTGAATAGCTCTTCTAGGGATAAAATGATGAATAAGCCAGACAAGATAAGTATGCCCATGAGTTTTCATAATGGTGTGGGATGAAAAGAAATGATATGCAATAGTTAGAAACAATTTTAGGCAATGGTTAGGTGCACCAACTAATTGATAAAGGTTTGCATTTCTAGAGAGAATTTATATGGGAGGGTAGGCAGAAAGAGTTCAATTTAAGGTAAAGCCTGCATGAAGAGAAGGAGCCATCAAAATAAAAATGTTAGAAAAAATGATACTAGTTATACCACACAGCAAACAAAAAGTTATCGAGACAGGTGTCAGCTTTCTCTATTCAAAGAACAGACAAAACTTGGAAAATTAAGAAATTCAGAGAAATCTACCCAAGTGAGATGACTGTGGGCTTTTAATTTACAAATTAAGTTTATCAACTATTCTCCCACTCAAAATAAATTTCAATCTGGTAAAAACATAGAGGAATGACTAAGTACATAAAAACCCTGAACACTAAGACTATAATCAGTTGGCCAAAGACTTCGATGAATATACAAATGACAGAAAATTGATGTTTTCATGCTGAGAGCCCACAGCAGAAATTGACATTGTTCCCTGAATATCCATATAGTTACTGACATCAAAGTTCTTAAGCAGGAAAGGAAGAGAATTTTTAGCACAGAAAAAAAATATCAGGCACATCTCTCATAGAGTCAAAAATTGAAAATTGCCAACAATACAAAGGATTCAAGTTCTTTAAAGGATGCCGTTATTATACACAGTGAAAATCCCAGTCCAAGAGAAAGACTTTTGGGCTTTGGTGGGTCTTACTCGAAATTAAATCACCTAATCAGTGCACTAGTCTATGTCAGTCTTTCAAAAATCTTTGCCCCCCCCCACCCCGCCTCCTCACACAAACACTTTCCAAAGCAGAGAGTTCCTGGGGAATCTTGGGTAAGCCAGAATGGCCTAAAACAAAAAAGCAGTTGCCTCAGGCCGTGTCTTGCTAATGGATATGCACAATAAATTGAGATAAAGCACAGATACTCACACAGATAGAGTTCAAAGTCGAGGTACTCCACGCTGAGATGCTGAGTGCAGTGCCCAGGGAAGGAGTGTGGTGAGGCTGTTCTCACTGCTGAGCGTGCGCACTGCCTTTATAATGGGTCCCTACCAAACAAATGCTAAATGTGATTTTCACTTCTTTCTGTATAAGCAGAAATCTTTCTTCATATTTTGTTGGTTAGCAAAAACAGGTGCAAAAATATAGGTCTTTTATAAAAGTGATGTAGCAGAAAGCAATCTTTCAAAAAGCAGGGAAACCTGTGACAGCTAATAACCACGGTCAACAGTTAAAGGACAACAGGGAGGATGAACTGGAGCTTGGCACATTCCGGCAGCAGTTTCCTGGATGCAACATTTACTGAAAGAGTCATACTTTAAGCCTACTAGAGACAGTATATACAGAGAAACATAAAGATAATTTTAAAAATATAAAATAGCTGCAGCACATTTCATATAACGCATCTCATCTCTGCCACCACCCATTCAGAGTCATTGCCAGCATGGGTATTTACCTCAAGGCTAAAACTATAAATTTTTTCTATACAAAAAAGAAAATTTTATATGAATGTTGATAAAGGTCCTGTTTGCTTTTGGTAGTGAAAGTCAGAAGAGAGAGTTTTGTTACAGAACAGAGCCAAGGCGGGTACGATATACTATTATCAAAAAGGCCCCACTAGGTTTGCTAGTCCGCTGCCAGAGGAAAGATGTCTCTCAATGCCAGAGATTTGTGAAAAGGAAAGGAAATGTTTATTTAAAGCTATACAGACTTAAAGTAGTGACCTAATGTCTTCATTAAAATATCAAAGTCCTTTAGGGTACCCACAGCCGCACATAGTCCTTCCTTCTCTCTCTGCCCTAATTTGGGGTACCATATCTCAGGAAAAAAGTAGATTCAGGCTCCCAACACCATCAACTGTGTCATCAGCCAGGATCAATCTCCATGGCTCTCCTCTGCAAGGCTGCGAGGGTCTCCACTCTGCCAAAACCCTGTGGTTTTCCCCTTAAAGGCTGCTGCATCTGAGTTTAAATCCCCATGCCAGTCTTCCTCTGCAGCCCCATTTCTGACTCCTCCCACAATTGGCTACACTTGCCAGCACTCCTATATCCTTCCAGCTTTCCTGGGCTGCCACAGTGGGTCTGGGCAGGTGTGGCCCCATGGCGTGGAGCCAATCATCTCCAAGCTCTCCCGCAGGTGCTATAATCAGGGGAAATTGCCTCCCCAGAATTACATCCTGGGTGGAAGTCACTCCCATCCCCCAAAGCATGGCCACAGATGTTTAACATATCTATGCAACCAATTAAAGGTCATACATATGTTAAACGACCATGCCAGAGGTTAGCTGCAAAGCTGTTGCTATGCAACACAGCTCTCAATGGCCCTGCACCCTGTGTCCCCTTCCCCAACTCACACCTGTGGGGGAAGGGGTGAGGACATCGTATATATCTTTCTAGTATTTCCTGGACACCTTGAGTTCTGAACGCCATTTCAAATCCCTATTTGGGACCTCCCTCTGGGCTGCACAATGTTACAGTTTGTCCTCATCTATGATTCTGAAGACAAACCTTTATGTTTATCCATTATTTTCATTATTGATATATGAAGGAAAGGTGAATATTTACAATCCCTTTGCCTTGGTTGAATTCTGTTCCAATTAAGGTTCTAGAAAATAAGGCCAGGTGATGTATAACATGTACTCTACAACTGGATAATAATTTAAACAGAAAATAGCTTAATGTGAGTACTAGATTAGAATTCCTGTCTTCATAACCAATCTCACAGCTTAACACCTTGGATAATCCACCCAAGGAAATTCTGACTTTAACCATCAGATACAGGTTTTCTAAATAATTTTAGAAAAAATAAAAAATAGATTAGTTAAAATATATAAATACATCTTTTACATAGAAGTAAATTAACCATATTATATACAAATGCATAAAATATTTAAGTGAGCTAAAATATATACCATATATATACTGCAACAGACCAAAATTAAAGAAGATATTATTGAAAAACAAGTCTTTATGACACATGCTACTAAATATCAACATCTATCACAATTACAAATTGCCAAATGTGTTAATTTAGACAGTGTAGAATATTTCCAGATGCAGATTAGCAACATACAAGAATAAAGACAGCCCTGACTGGTGTAGCTCAACGTATTGGGCGCAGGCCTGCGAACCAGACAATTGCGGTTCAATTCCCAGTCAGGGCACATGTCTGGGTTGCAGGCCAGTTCCTGGCAGGGGACACACCAGAGGCAGCCATACATTGATATTTCTCTCCTTCTCTCCTTCCCTTCCCCCTCTAAAGAGAAATAAATAAAATCTTAAAAAAACATTATAAAAAAAGAATAAAGACAGACACATGCATATTACGTTAGATGAGTTATTTAATAGTGATATTGGGTCAATTATTTATTTTTTATAAAAATAAAAAATACATTTACCTTATCTCATACAATTATAGTTATTCTATACAGTAATAATCTATGGAATAAAGGGCACTTGAGGGTTTTATTTAGAGAATGTTAGGGAGCCAAAACCAATGTGAATAATACAATAAACGGATATTTATTCTGAGTATATTACCCATTTTGTCAAAAAGTGAAGAAATAATGGCCGAAAAGGAAGCTGGTAGAAGACGGGAGAACTACTGTTAGCCCAGGACAGGAAAGTGGTCCTGGTGCAGGACCCCACAGGAGGTCGTTGCTTTGTCTCTGGTGGTGGCTGTGGGGTCCTGCTTGACGGTTCAGAGTTAAGAAGAGCTGGGCCGCCAGAGGTCAGTGTCCCAGGAGGGCTCGCTCTAAAGCAGATTGCCGCTCTGAAGCGGGTTGCTGTGCTCCAACCTGGATTTCCAGATTCAGTAGGTCTGTGATGGGAGAATTTGCATTTCTAACAGATTCGAGGTGATGCTGATTCTGCTGGCCTGGGGCCCGTTCTGAGAGCAACAGCCTGAGGCCCAGCAGAACTGGCAGCAGGCGCAGGGCCAGGAGCTTATTCGAACTGCGGATCTCAGGCTCCAGAGTGTCTACCGAATCAGAAACCTCCGCGCGTTCGTTACCTATAGCTTTTTTTATGTCTTTTTTTAGAATAGTTTTAGAATTATAGAAAAATTGTGAAGATCCTAAAGAGAATTCCCATATATCCTATATCCAGTTCCCATGTTATTAACAACCTACTTTTCTATGGTAGCCTTGTCACAATTAATAAAAAGATTGATATATTGTTAACTAAAGTTTACTTCATTCAGATTTCTTTAGATTGTCCTTGATGTTCTTCTCCTGTCCAGGACATCACATTCTTTTGAGTTCCACTTGGCTGTGACAGTTACTCAGACTCTAGTTTTGATGACCTGTCAGCTTTAAAGAGTGTCGGTCAGGTATTTTGTAGTAGGTCCCTAACCTGGGGAATCGTTGCTGTTTACTTCATGAGTAAATGGGGCGCATGATTTTGGCCACAGAGGTGAAGTAGCATTCTAGTCAACATCGTATGAAGGATATTTGCTGTCACCATGACTTTCCGCTGTTGATGTTAACCTTGATTCCTGGGCTGAGACAGTATTTGTCAGGATTCTGAACTTGAAAGCTTCTCTTTTTTGCCTCCTTCTCTGAACGAGGTGCAGAAGAGGACCAGTGTTTTAACATCTTGGGGACAGGGAGTCTCCATTTTACTTTCACCAGTTGGAATACTAGAGTGTTCCGAAGGCCAGGGGAAGGTGTGCGGGTGGTTTATTTCAGCTGAGTTGCTCTCATAAATCTGATTACCAATGGCTCTAAGAATTTTGCACAACTGGTATGTGTTAGTGCACACTTGAAAGCGTGTGGACTCTAGCTATATTAAAAGAAAAAACAAAAACGGTTTTTTAGATGAACAGCTACCTGCTCGGAAGTGAATCCTAACTGCAAGTTAATGATGCCTTCCAGCAATTTACTACTTTAGCTGAAAGTATATTATCAGCCGCAGCCCAAATAATAAGAGCTACAACTCACACAGTCAAAAATCATCCGCCAAGTCCCACCTGGACTGCAGCTGCAAAGCCAGCTGTGGTTTGCCCGCTCCCACAATTTGTGTCGACATTTCCCAAACAATGCATCATTAGGCTTGAGCTTTGTGGAGACACAGTCTCACTCCTCCACCCCTCTGATTTCTAACGGAGAAGAAACAGTATGTGAGGTTTGAACTATCAGGACTGTTCAGGTTATGTGAACAATGGGAAATGGCTTTCTGCCTCACAGCTCAACTCCTTAAAAATAAGTAACAGAGCAAAGAAAGAAAAAGTAGGAATTACATAAGTTTAACTATAGTTAGAGAATAGAGAAAAATGGGGCAACGGTGATATTGCAAGAGTTATTAATGGAGAATTTTCTAAAATTGACTGAAGATACTAGTCAGAAGATTCAAGAAATTCAATGAATCCAAAGAATAATAAATTAAGCATCTATGCTAACAAAGATGAAAGTGAAAATGAAGAGACCATTAAGAGATCCAGATATATTCAGAGGAAAAATATATACAATTAAATGGAGGAATAACAATTTAAAGGGAGTGGTAACTAACTTTTCAGAAACAATGAATTTAGAATATAGACAAATGAGCACCAAATTCCTTCTGGAAAATAAGTACCAAACTTGAATTCTAAAAATAGTAAATAGATTATTTATGAATTTTAAGAGTACTTAAATACTCATTTTTTTAAAAAGCTGAAGCAAATTTGACAAAATCAGATTTTAACTGACAGTAAAGATATGCAGAAGGTCTCACCCTCAGAAGGAAAGAAGGTCAGGGATTCAGGGAAAAATACTAAGAAAAAATAATGAATAAAAAAGAGAAAGAGGAAAAGGACAATATTTTTTTAAAGATTTTATTTATTTATCTTCAGAGAGGAAGGAGAGAGGGAGAGAAATATCAATGTATGGTTGCCTTTCATGTGTCCCCTGCTGGGAGTTGGCCTGCAGGGAACCAGCCTGCAACCCAGGCATGTGCCCTGGCTGGGAATCGAACCGCGATCCTCTGGTTCGCAGGCCCGCGCTCAATCCACTGAGCTACACCAGCCAGGGCAAAGGACAATATTTTTAACTAATAATTTAGTCGTGAGAAAATAATGTTCTGTTATAATAAGCAATGCAAAACTATAACCTAAAATAAAATAGGTAACATTATACTGGGTGAAAGTAATCAGAAGTCTTTCTTTTTCTTTTTTGCCCAGGAGGAGAATAATAATACAATAAAATGAGACCTTTATCGATTAAACAGTACTGTTGTGATTTATTGGATAAGATTTCAAACTGGGGGCTGGGTGGGATAGGGTGGAGGGATAGAGCAAAAAAAAGAACAAAGGAAAAGAACTCGCAGACATGGACACTAGCTGGTGATTGCTGCCGGAGGGGGCATAGGGGCCGTGAAGGAAGGTATGGGGTGAGGATGAATGGTGATGGATGAAGACTTGCCTTGCAGTGGTGAACACACAAAACACTGTACAGATGATGTATTAATAATTGTGCAAGTGAAATCTGTACAATTTTGTTAACCAGTGTCACCCCAATACATTCAATAAAAAGGAAATACTATGATAAAATAGAATTATAAAAATTATAGGAAAGATATAGAAAAAGAATTACAGGGTCTAGCAGAAGAAAGGCCTGCTTGAGTCACGGTTGGTAGGGTAATAACATGGCTGTAATAATTGGTAGTTTTCTTTTAACTTTTCACCTGAAATGGCATATGCTGTGTTTGAGTGTAATACTATTGTATCACAGGGTTACAGGCTTATAATTTTGTAACAAAAGGGTTTGTAATAAGAGAAGGGCGTTATCTGTGCCGGGCCCTGTAACATACAGAGGACAACTAGAGAGTACAAAGTGGTAGTAGGTTTGATTGAAACCTATCAGTAAATGTAATAAAAATAAAGGCATTGAAATAAAGTTTCTAGCCCTGGCTGGTGTGGCTCAGTGGATTGACTGAGTGCTGGATGTTGCATCCAGCAACCACGAGAACAAATTTCGGAGACTTTCAGGGTTTCAAAGATGTTACTTTATTGGCCAAGTATAATCTGCGCAGGGGCGAACTCTCCAAAGTGTCTGGAGACACGGTGCCTGCAGGGGCTGCAAATGAGAGTCGCACACAGCACTTACAGCTAAGTCCTTATATAGGGTCAAGCAAGCAAGCGTTGCACAGAAGCAGATGGCGGTCAGCTGTTGGCTCACAGAGCCCGTGCGCAGGAACTGGGTGGGGTCTGAAAGGAAGATTTTTTAAACTAAACAGATGGCAATCAACTTACAGGATGTTTGCTAGGGACACAGGCTCCTTGGGGCTGAGACTATTTTTCTTGTTCCCAACACTGGCCTGTGAACCAAAGGGTCACCAGTTTGGTTCTCAGTCAAGACACATGACTGGGTTGTGAGCCAGTTTCCCAGTGAGTAGCGTGCAAAAGGCAACCACACATTGGTGTTTCTCTCCCTTCCTTCCCCTCTCTCTGAAAATAAATAAAATATTTTTAAAAATAAATAAAGTTCCCAGTTAAGCAACACATGTTGTCAGTCAATTCAAAATGAAACAATTATTTTATTATTATAAAAGACATGACTAATATGTACAATCTGAGACATGAGCCAGGAAAGGGTAAGGAGCTGTATCTATATTACTAAAAGAAAAACAAGACTTTACATTAAACCATATCAACTAGATATGGAGAAGTTCCCTTTCTAGTAATAAAACATACTGTGATTCTAAATTATATGAATGTATCAATACTGTTCGAATATATAAATATAAAAAATGAAAAAAGCTAGAAAGCTGTATAGAATATACATAATGAAAGATTTTAACAATCCCGATAATCTGGAAAACAATCAAATAAAAAGTCTGGAAAAGTTTCTAAAGAGGATATAAACCCCATTAAAAGCACTTATATATTTATTTTATATATGTGTCATGTAAATAACTATAAGCACTAGATATCATTATATTTATATATGAATTTATATGTATATTGCTTTTCTCAACAGTAATACACAAAATTTGCAAATATGAATTATTTAATGCTTCATAAATGCAGATTTCAGCAATCTGGTACAGAGTAAAAGCATATGCAGTAGTTGTAATAAACCAAAAACAATACAGATATCTAGAAAAAATTTCAGGAGGTCTGAGATTAAGAAGCATACTTCAAAACAGAAAAAAAGTCCAAGAAGAAATTATATTGGAAATAGAAAAATAATTTAATATGAATGATGAACCATTGAAATGCAGCTAAATCAGTAACAGAAATATTGTCATATATACATATACATAGTAAATTCAGAAGACTAAAACCCTTGTTAAAAATAATGTCACTGAAGAGTCTGAAAAAATCAAATAAATTAAAAATAGTAAAAATAGACTAATGTGTAACACAGCAAAAATAATAAAACTAAAAGCAAGCATATATAAACAGATATTTTAAACACATTTCTACTTATGAATGACAAAAATGGATAAATTTGTAAGAAGGTTGATCATACATACACATATATGTGTGCATATATATCTATACATATATATACATGCATATATGTATATATACACACACATACACACATACACAAAACCAATATCAATGTCAAAAACAGGGCATTAGGTACAGATGCCACAAAACATAAAGCATAGTTATATCACGGACCTACTTTATTCATGAGATAAAATTTTAAAAATTTAAAGAGACAAATATAAAAGATGAAAGAAAAAACCTGTAAAACCATATACCTATAATTATATTATGTTTATTCAACTATAAAACACTTGATAATAAATAATTCAATTGTAAACATTTAATTTCATACAGCAACAGCAGCATTAAAAATTTTTACCACAAAGACAATTCTATGCTCACAAAATTGTGTCTGTGAGCTATAAAACGGATAAAAGAAAACAAGATACCTAGCATATAAACTCTTGATAAATATAGAAAACAAGGGATATATTACTAATCATTTTATGAGTCTTATATAACTATCATGTCAATAACTGGCAGGACAATATAGGACAGCAAATCATAGGCAACTCTAATTCAAAGATATAAATGGAAATCTTTAGTAAAATTTTAGCAACCTGATAGAAAATAAATCACAGCTTGTTGGTTTAATCCCAGTAACACTGGATTGATTTTTACATTACAAAATCAATTATTGTAATACATCTCAGATATAGCTGGAGAAAAATATCACATTTGTCACATGGAATGCAGAAAAGCTTTTGGCTAACTACAATATATATTCACAAATAAAAATAACAAATTAGAAATAAAAGTGAACTTCCACAACCTGAAAGAGTTATCTCCAAAATCCTTTAACAAACATCATAGTAATTGTGACATGAACCTTTTCTTTGAGATCAGGAGTAAAACGAATATGTCCAACAGTGACATTTATCTTTGGCGATGGCATTTCTATTCTAGAGGTTTTGACCAGTGTCACAAATATTTATCATATTTAAACATTTGTATATACACCTATATAAAACATGTATAAACATATGGAAAATAACAGCATTTACTTCCGGCTTATTTCTNATCCCAGTAACACTGGATTGATTTTTACATTACAAAATCAATTATTGTAATACATCTCAGATATAGCTGGAGAAAAATATCACATTTGTCACATGGAATGCAGAAAAGCTTTTGGCTAACTACAATATATATTCACAAATAAAAATAACAAATTAGAAATAAAAGTGAACTTCCACAACCTGAAAGAGTTATCTCCAAAATCCTTTAACAAACATCATAGTAATTGTGACATGAACCTTTTCTTTGAGATCAGGAGTAAAACAAATATGTCCAACAGTGACATTTATCTTTGGCAATGGCATTTCTATTCTAGAGGTTTTGACCAGTGTCACAAATATTTATCATATTTAAACATTTGTATATACACCTATATAAAACATGTATAAACATATGGGAAATAACAGC
Organism: Sturnira hondurensis; assembly: GCF_014824575.4. NCBI lineage: Eukaryota > Metazoa > Chordata > Mammalia > Chiroptera > Phyllostomidae > Sturnira > Sturnira hondurensis. Next base: position 5,280,820 of record NW_028082350.1, on the reverse strand, counting down.
ATTTACTTCCGGCTTATTTCTGCTGTGTGTGTGTGAACTTGTCTATTATGTATTCTGCACTTGCTTTATTCTCTCAAACATGTATTTGTGAAATACCTTCACACCGTATGTAGTTGTATTTCATTCAGTTTTATTGGTTTAAAGTATTACCTTATGTATACCAATTTACTTTTCAGTGCTGCTGTTGATGGAAATTTGAGTTATTTTCAGTTTGGGGCTTTTATAAGCCATGCTGTTATAAACAGTTTTGACACCTTGGTGCATATCTGCAGCACAGCTAGTTTATTTAAGGTCCTCTCTTGAACTGGAATTGCCGCATCATATCACATTGGCTTTGCAACACCACCAAATGGCTTTCCAAAGTCACTGTGCCAGTTCATACTCTCTTCAGCCCAAGTAAGAGAGTTTCATCACTCTACGTGGTGTGACTCAGAGCGTTTATTCTACACAGATTTTGAAAAGTTATATTAGCATTGAATCCTGTCTGATATATTTTTGGTCATGGATCAGCAAATATGCTGGTCCAAAGTCTTCTATTGAAGGTTTTCTCTCATTTTTATTTTTTGTCCTTATTAATTTGAATTGCATCTCGTGTATACTTACACCCACACATTTGTGTATAGAGAGGTTGTATATATGTACATATGTATGTATAAATAAAGAGGTTTAAATCACTATATGTTTATCAATTTCATCTTTATGTTGATATGAACTTGTATTATCCCAATTTGCTAAAAAGTTTGTTCTTTCTCCTTTTATCTGTCACAACAGACCTTTCAGGTAGCAAGTGTCCATACAAGTATGAATTTACTGAGAGTCCTCTTTTGGGTTCCAATATCTGTTTTCCAGTGTCTGCAACAATTACACATTGTTTTAATCTCTTCGACTGTCTAAAAGTCCTGATAATTTGTGGATGATAACCTTCAACTGTTTTCTTCAGAAACACTTTGTCTACTCTTGTTTTTAATAGATATATAAATTATATAGGTATATTATACTATATATGAATACATTTGTTCAACAAAAGTACTTTATGATATGATTGGAATTATATATATACACATAAAATTATGAAAAATTCATAGCTTTATGAGGTGGAATTTTTAAGAATTGCAATGGTTCTGAAAAGTTATTTTATAGTAAACTATCGATTTAGCCTGCTACAATTCCACAAATGCTTGGGTATAAAATATTTGTTTAGTCAACAATAAGCCCAATTAGTCTTTGCTCAAGAGGGAGATGTTATCTTTATTACAGTGGGCAGTAAACAATGTCTCTCCCTTTGCTCGGAGGGAGGCGATCTCTGGCTTCCAGGGCTGTTTACGATGCAACCATCCTTGAAAAGCTATTTCAGAAAAATGGGACTTCACATGGAAAACACACAGAAACATAAGAGAGCAATGAAGGATTACATTCCGACAGAACCCTCCTTATTCATGATCATAGCATGTCTCAATTTTTATTTACTTCTACATTAATGTGTCTAGATTTAAATAAATATTACCTCTAGGAGAAAAAAATAAAATTTCTAGAGAGCCTTTAAGGGACTTTTTTGGTACAGGCAATGTTTCTATATCTTGATCTATATTACATATGTATTGTACCTTATATCTTGTGATAAAAATAATAATACAATTAATTCAATCCAATAGGAGACAAGGAAAACATGGATTTGAAATAACTCCTGATTTTACTGCATTTTTGTTAGTTTTAGTCTATCTCTGGTTTTTCTTCACTCTTAGCTTATGGTTCCCTAGGGGTCCAAACTGAGATTCTGGGGATTTGGGAATTAATCACAGATGTTTAGTAAGTGCATCCCATTTGGGTGCCTGAAGGAGATAGAAAACTGCAAACCGTGATTCCTAAGCCTTTAGATGGATGGATTTTAGACATGGGTGCCTTTGTTAAGATGACAAAGATTTTTAAACAATGTTCCTTCGTGAAAGTGCATAATATATAAATGTACATATAGACATTTTCTTATGTATAATTTAAAAGATTCTTAAATCTGCAGAACATCCACAGATCAATTCTGATGAAAAGCCAGGATTTTTAAGTTTTTGATTAAGAGACAGTGCTCGCCAGTGCTCTAAAGTTTTAAACTACTTGAAGATGCAAAACATGCTTTTAAAGCAATTAACAACACTTAACAACAGTAACACGCAGTGTATGCAAAACGCCAGATGAGTGGCATAACCAATAATGACTGTCATGGTTCAGAGGAATAAAGGGTCAGTAGAATCTCAGACATTGAAAAATGGGAATTGGAGGAGATGATATGATAATTGAGAGGGTGGAAAGCACAGAAAATTGAAACACCTACTAAATAAAAACAGCAGGTAGGAAAAGGCAGGAACATTTTTTAAAAGCCTGATTATTTTAGATGATAGTGATGAGACCAAGGGAAAGTCAGTATTTAAGTATCTGGTAATGTGGAAGTTCAGAAGATACAGGGGTAAAATCACTGCAGAAAAAGTCTCCAGGTACTCAAGAAAGTTAACTCAGGAGAAGGTCAAAGACATTTTTAGTGGAAAGTGCAATGTCCACACTAAGCCTTCAAGGAGGCTGATCTCTGGAAGATAAAGAAAGTGGATGAAATACTGTAGGTATAGAATGAAACAAGGAGGCAAAATTTCTCCATATATGGGCATTTAAAAACAGTTTAATGATGTTAAAAAATAAAGCCTGTGGGACTCCGGTGGTGGAAACAAAGAAGGTCATTGAGGGTGTCATAGAGGCAATTCTACATCAACCACTGCATTTAGAGTTTGTTTTATGAATAATGCCAATGCATGGAGGGAGAAATAGAGACCACAGTGCTGATCTCAAGGAAAGAAAGGTCTTGACTAAGCTTCATTGATTGATTGCATGTTCATTTACTCTACCCCTTATTTAAAAGAAAAAAAATGATAATGTCTTATCAAAATACATATTACTATGTGTGCTATAATTTAATAAAAAACACAAGAAAATGTATAAATAAAAATAAGGAAGGGATATAGTTAAAATATAAAATTGGTTAGGGATAAGGATAGAGTTCAATATGTACATCATGAATTTCTGAATGTTAGCAAAATATAAGAGGGTAGGGTAGCTTTGAGTTTCCTAGAGACAAAAGAAATGCAAATTAGTAAATTGAGTCGATAAAATATGTGCAAATTAATTTATTTCTCTGATTATAATATATAAGTCAAGTTTTAAAAACCACACCAATTTTTGGGATTTAGACCTAATCGAGTCTGTGAAACACACTGATGAATTTTTGACATTGTTTCTTATCAACCTTTTCAATGGCAAAGTTAGTTTGGTAAATAGGTCTATGACAAAATAAATTTCTGTAATATCATCAATGTCGATGAAGAATTACAGGAAAGCATAAACATATAAATTTATTTCAGCAATCTGAAATATGAGCTGACATTTTATACACACAGTGCTATTTGAAGCAGACTTTGAAAAATCATCACAGTCTCAAATTAATAGTTAAAATTTTTAAAATAGTTATTGGAAATAGATCATTTTAGTGCACCACGAGTAAAACCAACTATCCAATGGCACTGTTTAGATATTGGAAATTTTAATTTCCTTACTGATTTCTGAGTTCTTTTTGAAGAGTAGGCATTACCTTTTGGCAATTACTAGTTTAATTAATAATGAAAACTGTCAAACACACTTCACACAAAGTATTTTTATGAAAGTGAATATGGAATGGTTTGGAACGAAGATTTAAGACAGCAAGCAGCTGGCTGAAGGGAAAGAACATCCAAAGGTCTCATGAGCTCGTCTGTATCAGGATGCTCGCTTTAGGCACCACTGGGTACACACACACCTGGCTGCTACTCTCCTTCATTACAGTCACAAAGAGGAACTGGAGCTCAGAGAAAGTAGCTGGCAGATTTGCAAAAGACGTAAGGTCTTGTCAGAGAGGTTTCTACAGAGCCACGTCGGGAAACTATCCCTCCCAAAGCGTAGCTGGGAGCTATTTATGTTAGAACTGCCTGCTTGGTCACAGTAAACGGAATGCTCCTCCTGTGACCGAGGCCACCAGCGGGGACCTGCTCTCCTTCTCACTCAGCACCAGTCAGCAGTGCACGCGTGGAGCATGAGAATTCAGTACTTGGAGAGTGATAGCATCCATTCCTGAGGTAAAAGTCAAATGCTAATGTGTCTTCACAAGACCTTTCAAACATTGAAAAGGTATTAATTTGCACATGGTAGAAGGTACAGCCACTTTTGCATTGAATTTTGATAGGTATTTAACTGTTTGCTACTAATATAACCCCCTTGGTCTGAAACATCACACTATTTAATATGACCTTTAATGTTGATGAACAGAAAGACCATTTAAATGTTGGAATGTTGTCTAGGAAATAAATAAAATAAATAAGTGTTATAAGCTCCAGCTGATAATAAATTCACTAAAATTAGCTTTGAAATTAGTTTCTAAGACATGAATTAATGCTTTTGAGGGTATAAAATGGTAAAAAGAATGGTCGAGGGTTGGTTTAAAAATTTTCCAGATTATTCACTCAACCAGAAAATCTCGAAAGGGAGATTACAGGAAATACAGAAGACATGACAACAACAATAACAAAATCCCTCTGTGTGATGGTTAAAGAACTCTGCGCTAGAAGAGACAAAGGGGGAGGGGTGGGAAAAGAGAGGGAGAGAGAGAGAATGGCTGATTGGGAAGTTTACCAAGGATACTCATTCAGAAGAAAATGCAGCGACCGCTCCAATGCCCAGAAGCATTAAATGATGGTTTAAAACTGCAGTATAGCTCTTGTGAAATGTCACAAGGTCACTGGTCAATTTGTATGACTCAAAAAAAGACCTACATTTCTTCACGCTCTCTACCACATCATCCGCATGTCATTAGCTTGGTCCACAATGACATCTGAATCTGAAAATGACTGCCTGTATGACACCTCAAAAATACAGTTGAGTTTTTTAGCCACATGAGGACTTCTGGGCGGTAACCATCTGGGAGTCCAGAAGTAAGGAGAAAAGAAAGAAAAGAGCATGTCTTGTTTTAAGGACTCTTCCCAGGACCTACACCATTCCTGTCCTTCATTTACACCTTTTATTAAACTCTGTGCATATGGCTGTGACTAAAAGCAAAGGAAGTTGAAAAAGTGGACTTTTGTGTTCATTAACTATAACCTAACCTAGGTTTAAGAGTTTTAATAATGATTTTTATTTCAATATCCTATTACACTAGGTTGCATAGATTTAGATATATTATTTTTGTTGTTATAGGATATTGTTTCCTATGCCATTAAGCAGTTCAGACATTTGCTACATCAGTGTTTTCCTATTATGAATGATTTTGATTATAACAGACCTGTGTTAAAGCAAAGGGCATTTTAGGAAAGAATAAACTCCAATAAATGCCTTCATAGCTTTACATTAAAAGAAAGAACAAACAAAAAAAACCCTCTTCCCACATGTATCTAAGGAGGATAAAAGAAACTGACCCTATTTTCAGGATATAAGTTAATTCTAACCAATTAAGAAATGTAAATAAACACTGTTCTTCACTTAACAAAAAACATCATCTTTGCCCAGAGAAGTGAATGCTGGAACTCAAACTCATGGGTATTTAAATAAAACCCTTTTTTTTTCCATCAAAATTGTAAGTAGGAGAGAGACATTTCTTCTAACAACGATGGTTAATACATTAAGTACAATCGCTCTGGTGAAAATTGGTTTTTGCAGTGTCGTGAGAAAGGAATTTCAAAGGGCACGTTTGTGGGAGGGGTTTAAGCTTAGTGTCAAGATTTATTGGGGTGAAGGGGAACACCATGCCCCCTGGGATGCAGAGGGCAGGCAGGCTCTAACAGCAACTGCCCTGGGATTTCTGATAACCCTCCCTATATTTTCTTGTCTTTCAGGAATGAACGGGCTGTCTTGCAATCAATCCAATCTTCTTCCTAACTCTCTGCAAGCTTCTGCTGGGCCTTCTGCCTAACCAACCCCTTTTCTGGACCTTCTGGGGTTCCGCGCTCTCATCCAATCGGATCCTTTAACCGGATTTACCCAGGCTAGGCTCTGCCCCCTTATGTCCCACCTCAGCTCCCACTGCACGTGCCCCAAAGTTTTGCAGCATCGTGTGCTTTCTGCTGTACTTGTGCCTACCACCCCCTGTACCATCTTGGCTTCTACTGCATGGGCACCTGACAAAGGGATTGCTACTGCTGCTTTATCCCTCCCCCTTGGCTCTTACTTTGAATGAATGGTAGCAGATTCTTCCCTTGAGGGAGGCTGTGAAAGCCCTCTGGGGAGCCTGTGAATGCTGTGGCTTCCTAATGAATGTGGTTTACCATCCATCGGTATCGGCTTCCTAGTAGATTAGGCTTCATGTCTGATTAAATTTTCTCTCTTTCATTGTTGATACTAACTAGCTACCTATGCCAACACCATCATACATCTTTCCAGAGTATTAAAGTGTTATAGGCTATCACTATTCTTTTGTTTTGGTAAGACATTAAAAAATCATTATAAATTTAAAAAAATGAACAAAAAGCAAACAGTAAAAAGAATCTTATTCTTGTGAACATAGATTCTATTAGCTAAACCTTTTCTTTCTTTTTTATTTTTCACTAGCCATATAGTTCCGATCATTCTTTACCTTAAAGTGGAATGCTCCAGAGACAGCTTCTTATGAATACTTCTTGAAAGATCTTTGAGGTCAAAAAAGTGATTTAACCTCAGAGATCAGCCTCGAATTCTGTAGTGTATAGAGAAAGAAAAATATAATTTAATTTCTAGGACATACAGCAGCTAGGGATTTAAACAGCTATAGGCCAACACATGATTTGTGTTGCAATAACCAGTTGTGACAGCCAAATATTTTTGAACTATGTTTAAAAGAGCTAGCACACAATGTATTTAAATATTCCTGGTAGCCTCTTTGTAGCAATTATGGCACACACACACAACACATACAAGTACGCGAATGAATTATGGCTCAAAATTTGAAGAAAAATCAAGGTATAGATATATTAACGTGCAGTCAATGGAGTTTCTGGTTCTGATTTTTACTAATGACCAGGTCACAAAGTTGTATCTTATTCACAAGGTAAATGTTGTTTTAGTGCAAACTGGCACTTTACGTTGTACGTATATTCAGGGACAATCTCTTACCTTCTGTTTGCTGATCTCTGAACAGTGCTCTACATATAATGTTCTCTTGATTGCTGAACCAATGGATTTTCTACTGTATTCAAAATAGAAAAAGTGAAAAATTGGTTTGCTTCAGTACATATATGAGGTCTTTCCAGAAGGTATCCAGCCATGTAATATGAAAAATAAAGACAGTTTTTGAAGAAGATACAAGATACAAAAACATTGTACATAGGACAATGATGCCTTCAAAATAGGCACCTTGGAACCTCACACAGTTCTCCCAGTCACCATCAGCTGTGCCATCATATTTCCTTCAGTCTGATCAACGGTCTGAATCTCTTCCCTTCAAAGATGACTTTAGTTTGGGGAAAAGCCAGAAGTCCCAGGATGCCAAATCTGGACTGTAGTGAGGCCAAGTCACCTGGGTGATTTGGTATTTTACCAGAAACCTCTACAGGAGACACGATGCATTACAGGCACGTTGTGATGAAACTTCCAATCACGAGTTGTCCTTAGCTGCCGCCACCCCACAAGTACAGGTAGTTGTCATTGTTCACGCCTGCACATTCCAGTCCACTCTCCTCGGCTGCCAGGTTACATCAATGTCACACAAGCATTCTCATTATATGAACAACTCTTGGACTTTTTCCAGACACACCTTGCATATTTTGATTTTTAGTAACAATTACCCACATAAATGCTTTGATTTTGTAACCAAAATTAAACTTGAAATAAAATTATTTCTTCCAATAAATTAAACATATTGGCATGCCAGGAGCTAGACAATATGCCGGTACACAATTTTCTCTACATATGAATATTAATACTTGTTCTTTTATTGCTTTTGTTACAAACTGAGGCAAAAATTCTTCTACTAAGTGGCTATGAATGAGACAACAGCCAATGATTTATGCAGCCTATAGGCTTCAAGTTTCTCCACAGTAAACTAAGAAAATCAGAAGATATCAAAGGGTTTGCTACCCAGTTTTTTAAGCTACAGAAATACAATATGTCTTGCTTCTATGGCTACATTAATTGAAAATCTTACATCTAAAATACCATGAAACAGAACTTGTAAAGCAGTGTATTAGATGATTTTAAAGATCCTTTTAAGCTCAAATTGTATTTTGCTTTTTATCTATGAATCCCATTACATATTTAATGAGTGAACATTCATAATGGTCATCAAAGGTGTTTTGGGCAATATTTATATATAAACAAGAATAAACATTTAAAACATGCTAAGTAACACATTGCCAGTTTATATGAAAAACAAATGCAAATAATCATTAGAAGATAAAAGAAATCTATGGAATGCAATGTATGAGTCCACTGCCAATAAGTTTAACACGTGTGAAGAAATATGGAAACAAAGTAAAACAAATCACCAAATGGGGAGTACCAGGAAGGATAGGGAAATGCAAAGGCAGATATATGGTCATGCACATGGAGTTCCAAGTGATGTCATTATGGTTTTGCTTTACCATCCCCTTGATATACCCGTCAATGACTTTGTGTTTGTCTGTAAACAGAAGTTTAATCATTTCAAACAAGAGAACGTGTGAGCAAGAAATTATTTTAAAAAGAAAAATTATTCATGAGATATACTGTTAAGAGCATCAGATTAGAACAAAGAATGGAATGGTATCCCTTGCAATTGGAGGGCACCAAACTTTAAAGATGGCAACTAGTGCTAAATAAGACTCCAGACACTTCTAAGGTGAAATTTAATCTATTTATTTGTATATCTCACTATCACTATGAGACCTGCACAAGGTGCTTAAAGTACTGGATTGGCAATTTCCAACACTTGAAGTTTTGCATTAGTTCCTTTTAAATTATTTTTGGTTTCAATTTTTGTTTTAGCATAGGTAAAAACTTGCATAGAGCATTTTTGTTGCTTCACTATGCTATCGCCTATGAAGTCTGTAAGCATGCATTGTCACAAAATCTTGGTGCAATGAGGTGGTTCTTCAGCTCCCCCTTTCCTGTGTCTGATCAATAAGACAATGTTGAAACTCTTGAAAGCAATGACAGGTAGACTGTGGGGCCCACTTTCCTAGCAAGTCCCCCCGTGTGCCATGGATGAGAGTAAACATGACTGAGACATGATGCGATCTGCTTGGGGAGGAGAGGTGGCCAGTTTCCCAGAGGAAAAAGGCCTTAAGCAGTGGCCAGTTTCCTAGGGTAAAAAGGCATTGAGCCCCTCCTCAGGGGCTTTTATTGGGTTGTAATACACAGGAAAACAGGGTGGCAAGGATCAAAGAAATCTGAGGGCATAGTATGAGTTAGAGTCTGTCAGGAACAGAGTTTTAGGGTTTCCTGCTCAAACCTTAGCGTATGAATGAAAGCACTCTTAGCAGAGCAGATTTCACAGGCTTATCAGGGAGTCTTTGTGATGCCAGATTTTCCCCCAGGACATGTTCTAACAAGGCAAGGAGCTGCACCCCTCCCCATCAGGTATTCAGGCTTAAGGGGATTAGAGCCAGGAAGCGCTTCTCCCAGAGGACAGGGGGACTCAGGCTTTGTCAAAGCCAGGGGGTGAGAGTCCATTGCTCCCTCTTTGTCGCAGCCCCCTGAGTTCTTCCATGATGGCCTCCCAAGTGGTCATGTCTGGCCTAGGTTGCCCCCCACTGTGAGGGGTCTTCCCCTTCATGGACTTCCAACCAAGCTTTGGGGCAGGGAGGAAACTGAGGCAGCATTTGCTACCCGAGACAAGCTTTATCTCCTGCGGCCCGCATTCCAGAGGTCACTGACTCCTCCTTAGCCGCAGGGGTAGAGTTACAATTCCCAGAACCAGGCAGAGCGGTCCACAATAGCAGACAATTTTGGAGTGAAGGCAACAGGTCTCCGTAGTAAAGATAAATGCTTTTATTGAACATATGAAAATAGTGTTAGGGTAGATTGAGGAGTGATACCCACTCCAACCTACCCTACCATGGAGACTGTTCTGAAACAATCCCACTAAAACTATTGACATACTTTGTGTGTTCACTGAAGACATTAAAAAAATGTTAAAAATGCTTCATGTAAATCTTTAAATATGCAATATAGCTTTTGTAAGCATTATGAATATACATATGCTTACATGTGTATGCTATACATGTTCACACACATACAAGTATATACACACATACACACCTACTTATTTTCATACGTTAATTTGAGTGAAGAAGTGAAGAGTCAAAATCTTGATGTGAAAATGTACCTGAAATGAAGACCCAGAGCCAGAATGCAAGTTAATTGGTGATAACAGTTCATACACAGTTCACATTAATTCCATTTCCAAGTACCTTCTGGAGGCTCCTTTATGAGCTTATTATATCACTTCTTTCAAATGGTTCCATTCTTCAGGACTTACTGTGTAGTCCAAATTTGTCAAATACTTGAAGAAATTAGAGAAAAGCTGTGAAGGACATCAACAGTTTTATAGGAATCAAAACAGTAGAAGATACTCTGGTTTCTCTTCAGATTATATAAATCTTTTGCCTCTTACAAAATAGTGGAAGATAGTTTAAAAGCTTCAACGTATTGAAAAAGCAATGCTTTCAAAGTTTAGTGTATAACCACCATAACTGTTTTCTGCAACAAAAGAAGAATCCATATAAAAATAAAACAAAAACAAAAATCATGATTAATGTATCTTTTTGTTAGGTACAAAGAGAAAGATAGATAAAGATATAAATATTGACATTGATATGATTTTTCTAAAACTACAATTCGATTGAACTGTTGCATAAAATGAAATAGGTTTCTACACAATAGAAACATTAAAGAGAGTTTTCATTATAAATCTTTTAATATTTTGTTTCACACAAATATTTTTTATTTTTAACTGTCACTTTTCCTCCTATTTAGGTAACTGAACGTTCAATTTATTTTTCTTAATCTGGCTAATATTTTGGCTAATTTAAATATTTTAGGGATAATAAAAAGGGAGGAGGCATAACATGACTTTTGGTTTTTATCATGCGAAAGAAAACACTGAACTATAACTATATTACTTAACTCAGGAATATAAATATAAATAAGTATTTTTGCCTGTGATCTCTTGCAGGTATACCATCACTATCTTTTCTCAATCTTAATGTGAAAAAATTTTTTGGAAAGATTAAAGAAATCTTTGTAGAGATGGAGTATGTTCACCTTGAAAGATACATGCTTTTCTTTCTAGTGATTGAAACTAGTTCATTTTCAAAATCTTACAATTTCATAGGATTAGCAGGAAATGGCAATTCAATTCAGGATTCATTTGTGAGTTCTTCAAACAATACTTTTTTCTTTGTGAATACTTGAAATACTTTTTTTTGTATTACAAAGCAGTATGACATGTCTTGACAGGCAAGAGAGTTAAAACGATAGATAACGCATTGCCGGTTTCTCGAAAATGAATGTAACTTGAAACTGTGTGTGCTGATTTTCTACTAGCTTGAAAAGATTCAAGTTTTTTAAAACGTGTATTTTGAATTATTTTTAAAAATATTTAAATTATTTATTTTGAGAGAGAGGGAAAGGAAGAAAGAGAGGGAAGGAAACACCAATGCGTGAGAGACACATCGGTTGGTTGCCTCCTGCACGCCTCCAACCAGGGATCTGTCCTGCAGAGCAGGCGTGTGCCCTGACTGGAAAGCCAACCAGCAGCCCTCCTGTTCATAGTCTGCACACCAGCAAGGGCCAGAAGTAATGTTTAGTGTCTGCTTCTTGAAAATCTTTTGAAAAAACAGTGTTTATGTATTATATAGCATTTCCATAATGATATTTTAATACATCAAAATATAATAATATTTTAATAGATGGCAAGAAAATCTATATAGAAGTCTTCTTTACTTTAAGAGAAGTAGATTTCATGACAATAAATTAATATGAACAGTGTGCAAATGTCTTGTGTTTTATAATCTGGCCTCATATTGCCTATTATACCACTGTTTTGCAAAATGTATATTCAAATTCCTACCTGCATTTAAATTTTACTTTACAATTTTAAAATCACTTCTTTTAATCTCGTTTTTGTTTTGAGATTAAACAACAAATGATCTTTGAAAACTGATAAGGCAGGCATTACCATTTTTATGTTTAAAATAAAAGCAGCTATGTACTAGTATGTGAAAAGTCTCGCAATATGACTGTTAAAAGCACAATTCAGCTACTACATGCATATATAACCTTAAGGTGATATAATAAAATGTTACAAAGCAAATCTTCTCCATAAGACCTTGATTAATATGATAAGAGGTGAAGGGAAACTATAAGAAGGATAAGCAGACAGGGTATGACTATGCTGAGAATATGACTAGATGTTTTCATTCTTGGTGATAAAAAGATCAATGCTCCAAATCAGAGATCTTCTTCATAGACTAAGACCCAAAGGGGCTTCTGAAATGCATCTCACATAAGCTAGGCTAAACACTGACTCATACACATACAGGCACACTCTCTCAGAAGCATACTTCGTTTCAGACATCTATCACCCCATGGCCTGCTACAAAACTCACAGGCATTGATAGTCTGAATGTCAATGGCCAGTGCACATGATTAAGTACTGACTTCACTGCTGTTGAGCATCACTTCCTGCCAGATCTTGGCCATATCTCAGTACTATCAGGACAGGTCTCCAGGCTAAAACTACCGCCTCCTGCTGTATCCCATTTGTATAAAGACACTGTAACTATATTTTTTGAAAAAAAAAAACAACCTTTATTCAGATGTAATACAATAATAACATATATCTAAAGTATAGTACTTAATAACTTTTGATGTATCTTTACATCCATGAAACCATTTCTACAATCAAGATAATGAAAACTGCTATGACCCCCAGAGGTATTTGTGTGTGAGGAACCTGCACCAAGTTTTTGCAAAGTAGGTGCACTAACGAACAAACCTCACTCAGCTTGACAGTCAGACCCGGAAGAACCGAGGGAGCCCTTTCTTTATATGAAAATGCCTTGCAACATGTTGTTCAGCATCAACAGGGTGGAGAAACAAACAGGGTTTAGGAAACACTTGGCTTCCAATTATATGTAAGACACTATGACATTTTGATCAAAAACTAATAAATTACTAATACTAAATATATCAGAAATTCAAGTGAATCACAACATCCTCCTAGAAATAGTAAAATACAAATTTTTAACACAAACATTTAAAACTAATTTTTCTAATTAGTACATACATTGAAGAACATAGTGACTCGAGTCTTATTGATGGTTGTGAAAATCAGATGGGGAAAGTATCTTGAAGCACAGAGTCAAGTTTTTAGTTGCAGATTCTGATATAGACCGAAGAGTTAGCGGACAGAATCTGTAGACCTCTAGGCCTACACACACACCTATCCATGAAGGAAAATAATGATTCAACAAAGAAGAAATGCCATTGCCATAAGTACCAACATTATTTACCTCATTTTATGCAGGACTGATTAGAAAAGACATATGCTGATAAAGATATTGAAGGTTGAGTAGCAAAAGTTCTAAATGGCAATGAAGGAAGAAGTTACCTAAAAACAAACAAACAAATAAAGGAAAGAATTGCAAGCTGATCATTCCATACCTATTCATAATTTAATTGACAGGTGAAAATAAAGGAATATTTTCATCATCCAAAAGCCCAGTGATATTTTGTACCCTTACCTTAAGTGAAGAAAATATTTTAGATATGATTTAAGCCAAATAAAAGTCCTAGGATTGAAACTTAAAGAAGGGTACACAAAAACAACAATTTTGAAAGAACTTTATAATAAATCTGAAATGAAGATTATAGGCTGGAAATGTGTGATGTGCATTCTAAATAAGAAGTCTTAAAAATAAAGAGATACAATTTCAGGAAAATTCTATTACTAGTGTGGACTGGAGGTCAGCACATTAACCCTGCCCAGTGCTTGTTTTTGTAAATAAAGTATGTCCAGTAATGCATTTATTATTTATGTCTGCTTTTGCATTATAGCAGCATGCATAAGTAGTGTTGACAGAAAAAAAATATGTTCCTAAAACTTATAAAAATTACTATTTGATGCTTTACAAGAAAAAAAGAACCATAGTCCACACCTGAAAATACTAAATATTCTCAGCAAACCTTAAGACTGTAGGCAGAGGATAATAGATGAAACAAGTTCAATGTCTCATTGATTGGAAGAGAAAAGAGTAGGAAAGTACAAATATATTTCAAAGACCACATTTTAAATGGCCTTATGTCAAAGGAGATAGAAAATCCTATAGAGAAGGAAACGATATATCTTTAAAAATAGTATTCTGTTTCTAATAGTTAGAAAATTAGTTTCAACACTATGATATTGAACCTTTGGTCATAAAAGACAGCGTCACAAAAGAAAAACAAAAGTTTATTAACAAGTATTCCTCATGTATACATGGGAGAGGACGGGGAAATATGTGTAACTCTCTGGAGTGGTTTCGAATTTCAGCTCAAACATCATCTTAAACGGGGAAGGGGTGGGAGGATGTAGGCTTCTTAGGGGAGAGTAAATCCTCTTTAGGGAAGATGGAAGGCTCCTTAGAAGAATCCTTGACAGGTAGGATAGATTGTGTCAAAGTTTGTTCATACGCAGGGTGGACGTTCAGTCTCTTCTCTCCCCTGGATGGTGACAATTTGATTCTTTTTGGAGGCTGTGTTTGGAGGCACATAGGGGAACCCACAGAAAGCCTCTCACGTTGTTTCTTTGTTTTTCAAGTGTCTGTAGCTCAAAATAATCAATACACCACAGTGGCACAGTCAGGGGTGGCGTGTCCTAAACTCCTGTGTTAGAGTGGCGTATTCCCCTGCCCTTCGAGAGAAAGGAGAGTGAAAATGAGTGTTATGGAAACTAGGTAGGCATTGCACATTAGGAAAAAAAACCTTAATGAATGGAAAATTGAAGAAACCAAAATAAACAAAAAAGGTAAATAAAGAGAAGAATATATAGGAAATTCAGTGCACACCAAATGTAGACATTTAAATGATCAATTGTAATGATTCTTGTAAAAAGTAGAAATAAACAGGTTCTCCCTCTGAAAGGCAGTCTCTGAGTAGATTCAAAGAGAAAAGGTTGCCCCTATGCGATTAACAAGAAAACTTAAGCAACTTAACAAATTCATGTTAAAAAATAAGAATGACGGGGAAAGAACAACAACAACAAAAAAGAATAGGCAAACTTGTGATAACGAATTGACCCCCGGTTTTCAATGGTTCAATGCAATAGGTCATCTCATACTTACATGACATTTCTTAACGTATGATCGGTCCTCCTTCTTATTCTTTGATTCCAGCTAAAAGAAAAGCAAAGGGCTTCCAGAGCTCTCTGGGAGGCTTCTGGGGACTCTGCCAGAAGGCAACGCACTTCACTGGAGATCTCAGCTGTAGGGTCACACCCAACTGCACAAAAGAAGATGCACTGTGAAGAAGCGTTTGTAACCCACATCACCTCTCCTACTTCATGGAGAGTTTTTAAGGTTCTCCTGCTTGAATAAAAACCTCTCTGTGCTAGACACTTGGGAATCAGACCCTATTTAATTTTGCCCACAGGAGGTACAGATTGCAGATTAGTGTCTTAAATCTGGGTCCGTGAGGAGCATTCAAAGACATGGGGTGAGGCTAGGTCATGAAATGAATCTGGGGTCATGGGAAGGGCTCTGGTTCTACTTAAAGTGAGAAGAGGAGTCATGGCATAATTTTGGCAGATAAATGTTACAATGTCATGTTGTGAAACAATTACCCTGCTGTTTATTATAGAGTATTGAAGGTACAGAGAAGGAGAAAAGGAGGAGGACCAGGCACAAGGCTTGTACAGTAGAGTGGGTGAGTGATGGTGGTGGACTGCACCATAGATCTAGCAGTGGCAGTAATGAGAATTGGTAGTGTTTGTTTATGTTTGGGGTTACAGCCAACCATAGGTGGAAGATGTTGCTGTAAGAGAGAGAGAGAACTCAAAGATGCTAGTCAGGGGAGATTACAGGTAACAAGGAACTAACAAAAGGAAAAATAATACAGGTGTTCTTTCAATCTCTATGTTGGGAAGATTGTTAGATATAATGCTAAGGGAGAAATGATAATGAAAATAAGTGAAAGCATATTTAGTAAGCTCTCTTAAAAGTAGAATTAATGCTGTTCTTAAAAGGTGATCTAGTCTGTTAAATAACATCGATGACTGAATTTAATGATCACCAAATCTGTTATTCCGTCTTTAACACACTCTGTTTTGTTGATTTGCAGTTCCATAAAAATGCATTTGTCTCCTAGTCTTTAAAAAGACAAAAATCTTTACATATAACTGCAATCTTTGAATTTGTAAGAGAAATGATGGAAATAAATGTGTTTCTTCAAATGAATTCTACATTGAGAATAATAATGTAGATTTATCTGAGGAATTTATATGTAAATTTTCAAATTGCCTTATCAAATGCGGATTTGAATCTCAACTCCTAGGCAGATTGCATTCTCACATCTTTCCAAGAGAGCATTTACATTCAATTCAGAAATCTGTTTTTGCTGGGGCTGTGGACCAACATAAAAAAATCCTCAGCTATGCTCGCTGCAAAACAGCATAGTCTGAGGTTTTTAAAAGTGGAACAATTAAGACAGTTAACATTCATTTGTTTACTATGCACAAACCTTCCAAAGTCAAGCATTGTACTTATTTGTTGGACACAAACGTTCCAAAACGTAGCTCTGGCTCTTAGGAAGAAGCTCCGCATGTACCTGTCCTAGACAGGTACAGGGGTCACTACATTTTTAAGTTTGTTCAGAAGTCCAGCCTCATACATAATAGCTAAACATATTTTCAAAGAAAAGCTTTACACTGATACAAACTCTTAAAGTTATAACTTTTAAATTGTAATTGACAAAACCTGTGTTCTCTGTGCACACTCAAATTTGGTTATATTTTTATCCAAGATACACAAACTAGGACAAAAGAATACTTGATACAAGTTCGGCTTTGGAGGGGCCCAAGAAATAACATCAATTTTCCCTATGTATTAAATTATTCAAAGTATGTTTTATTCATTAAATTACTTGTACTCTGTTTAGACTAAGAAATTTTCTTTACCTTGATACAAAGTTGGGCCAAATCCACACATGCACAAATCACAGTTGTCACAAAATTACTGACAAAACTTATGCATTTTGTCTTAGACCTGGGGCGCTTTTAGCACCTTTGATTCTGCTTCTGTAATGTGTGTAAGAAGTAATAAACATTTGAGACTCAAAATATTCCCATTATTATAACACAAAATGCCGTGCTAAAACAGCCTTTCTTCAAATTCTGGATAAGATCAATAACTTTATGCATTATTTAATATATATCATAGGGATATGGAGACAATACTGTCCAATTCACTTATGAATAAAAGTAAATTTCAGGGTTTGAATATAACGACACACAAGATCAAAAAAAATGACAAGGACACTGGCTGGTGTAGTTTAGTGGATTGAGCATGGGCTGAGAACCAAAGGGTCACCAGTTCGATTCCCAGTCTAGGGCACACTCCTGGGTTGCAGGCCAGGTCCCCAGTGGGGGCCATGTGAGAGGCAACCACACATTTGTGTTTCTCTCCTTCTCTTTCTCCCTTCCTTCCCCTCTCTCTAAAAGTAAATAACTAAAATCTTTTTTAAAACAGTGACAAGAGCACCAGAGATTCACCTTGAATAAGGAATATGGTGGAAAGCATATAGGAGTAATTTGGAGTCAAGCTTACATTGTGTATTAAATATCACGGCAAATATAAAATTTCTCGAAGTATAGCCATTGCAAGAAAAACCTGTAGTTAATTTTGGGGAAGATGAATCAATGTACACTGAAAGCCAAATATTCATAGGATGAGTGATATTATATTATATTATTTTTATTTACTTGCCTTTAATAAATACATCGGTTTACACACCTTTTCTTGGCATTAGCTTAACAATCCTCACTTTTATTTGCAAACTTGGCCTGGGATGAATGATAAAGTATGTAATCACCTATAGGTAATACATTATTTAGCACACAGTTAGGTGAAAATCAAAAGCAAACATTGGTTTTGTCTTGTTCTTCTCTAATGAATTCAGTGAAGAGTGTTAAGAATACTGAAATCAAATACGTTTCAGTACACTTGCAAGTTTACATTTCCAGTAGAGAGGTAAAGTAGATATATGAACATTTTTCTTAGTGCTGTTTAGAGGGTACATTATTTTTATGTGCACTTTGCTGGAGCCCCCTCTGTGGCCTCTGGGGGAGGCCTTAATAGCGTGGGGGGGTCGGCTGATGCCTCAAGTTTTGTGTGCTTTCTGGGGCGGCACGATCTACAGTCCTGGGCCTCTGGGTCCCCCAGCGCTGGCACCACATTCTTCAAGATTTCTGTAAACCACACTTCAGAAAACAGTGAAAAACACGGGGACTTCTTTATTTTCAGAATGAGACAAAAATGAAAGATAATGATGTTGCCCAAAGTAATGAGAATAATTGACATAAAGGATCTTCACGAGATCCAGGACTTCATTGTGTACATATTAAATATGTTTAAAAATTAGAGCTTCTCCCACCCTGACTTATGTGGCTCAGTGGATTGAGCACCAGTCAGAGAACCAAAGGGTCCAAGTTCAATTCCCAGTCGGGGCACATGCCTGGGTTATGGACCAGGTCCCCAGTTGGGGGTGCGTGAGAGGCAACCACACATCGATGGTTTACTTCCTCTCTTTCTTCCTCCCTTTTCCTCTGTCTAAAATAAATCAGTAAAATCATTAAAATATTTTTTTCAAAAAATTAGAGCCTCTCCTAATTGCACCATAAAGGGAATTAAGTGGTTTGTCCTGAAATAAAGATGATGATAGGCAAATGTGAGTGCTGGATTTTGTTGTACATTTTGAAGAGCAAAGTTTACTAACAAGGCACAATGAAAATTACTAAGAGGAGCAACAAGCATAAACAGAGAAGGTACTAATAACAGGAGGGCTTGAAAAGGGAGAATACTACATATATATATATAATAAGTAATATACCATAGATCATGGACACAATCGTGGAGATTATTAAACTGACCTTTGGTGAGTTGTTATCTTGAAAGATGGGATGCTGTGTTATTGACGGGCAGCAATAAAACAAAAGTTTGCATATGAACAAATGTCTTCCATTATCTTTTTTTGTAATACCAGGAACTACAAGACCATAGTGGATTATATAAGTAAATCAAACTTCTATTTTTCAGATATAAATGACAAGGATGGGATTAAATAATGCCCAAATGGGAAAATGACATCATGATGGGAAAAAGTAAAAAAATAAATAATCCATTCTTGTTCTTTACTCTGATTTTTGGGAAATACTACCTCTCTAAAACTACAGTGTTCTACTTTGTCTGCCTATGAGTTTTTTTTTTTTTCCTTAATCACTTCACCTTCTTCACCCAGCTCAAACCCCCATCCCCTCTGATAGCTGTCAGTCTGTATCTAAAATTCTGTTTCTATTTTGCTTGCTAGTTTATTTTATTCACTAGATTCCAAATATAAGCGAAATCATATGGTACCTGTCTTTCTGTGACTGGCTTATTTCACTTCGCATAACAGTTTCCAAAATTTTTAAGCTCATTCTTTCTACTATTCCTCAAATCACAGCTAATGATTATTCTATTCACTTTGTTCTCACCACACTCATGCCTTCATACCATTTTATATAGATTGTATAGATAACTAATTAGTCACTGCAAACTTCACAAACCCCACAGTGTCTTATTTCACTCACAGCTTCATCATTTCACTGACTCTGGACAGAAACTGTGGCCTCATCTTTGACTCTTATTTCTCACGTGCCGCGTCTCATCCATCAATATTCCTTGTTGGCTTTGATTTCAAAATATACACAGATCAAGGCCAGTTCTCTCTATCTGTATTGAAAGCACCCACAAAGCCACCACCACTTCTCATCTGGATTTCTGAACTTGCAGTCCACTGCTGTCTCTGCTTTCGCCCTCACCCTTGTAGAGTTTGTTCCTAACACAAGACATAGTGGAGTGAGAATGTCTAGGTCAGATCAGGATATTCCTCTAGTCAAACCTACTCGTGACTCCATTGCTTCTCATGCCCCTCTCTGTGAAAACTATTATAGTAAAATAGTTTAAAATCCTATCTGAACTAGCATTTTTATACCTGATCTCTTAGAATCTTCCTCTTCTCCTTTATCCCCTGGTTATTCTCCCCTCCTGACTGCAGCTTGACAATTTGTAGTTCTTTGTACCTGCTTTTCTAATTTGGGGGCTGCAAGCCCGGGGTGATTGAACAGCTCAGGGGTGATTGCATGACCCCATTTCTTTGGGATGTCTGCCAAATATCACATTCTCCGTGAAACCATCAGTAGTTCTGTGGTAGAAACTAGCAAACCCATTCTCACAACTATCTCGGAACATTCCTCTTATTGTTCTGGTTTTTTTCCTCAATAGTACTTATTTTATACACACGCATACACACACACGCACATGCACATATATATATATATATATATATATATAGTATACATATGTATAGTATGGTATATAGGACATGTATATAGTATCTATATAATATAATATATAGGACACGGTATAGTATAGGGCATATATATATGTAGTATATATATAATGTGTATATACAGTATATACATACATATATATATTCTATACTTGATGAGTCTCTCTAACTAAATTGCCAATTCCACGGTAGAGAATTTTTTTTGATTAATTCACTTCTACAAACACACACACATTCACAAACATACAAAAATACAAAATAAATACAATGTAGTTAGTGAAAGTAGAATAAAGCAACTCTAAGCTCTATACTAATATTAAATGCAAGAAATATACCAGCAAGTAGGAAAATTTAAGGACATTTTTTTATGTGCTACTATTTGGATAACGATTATATTTATGGGAACAATATTTAATTTGGAAAGATCTCTGGTTACAAGCAGAAAAAATAATAACAGAGAGGGTTGCAGGAACTCTGGATGAATGGAATAAAAGAACTTTTATCGTGCTTTCAGTTTACATTTTATTTGTTTGTATCAGGTACATATGTTATATACCCACAAATAAATATATTGCTCAGAATAACAAAACTAATAAAACTCTATTGTTAATATACTGCATATAGCCAAAATGCAGATAAATCTGTAAACCTGTCTATAGATTTATAACTGTGTGTTATTATATATAATAACTGGGGTAGTCAATACAAAGACATCATAAACATATAAATTATATTTTGTATCAATAGTACATACAGTTCATTTGGAGAGACAAGATGCATTTTTTGAAAATGGAAATGAGTCATAAATTCAGAATTTTCATATGGAGACACCTCCTATGAATAGTTTAAAATAGATATATCTAAGTTATATGGAATATAAAATTCTACTTTAGTATGCAAAGTATTCATAATCTAAATAGAAAGTGAGAATATCCTGCCATAACCATCTTCACAAGCACAGGGATTCTGTATAATTGTTATCTAAGGTACATGTTGACCAAGCTGCTTATGACAAAGTGTTAAAAGATGTATTCATGACAATGGAGAAGCAAGGTTGGAGCGAACCACTGAGAATCCCTGGAGCTGAATACTTCGTGAGAGTCTCGCTTGTGCCAGTCATGTTGAGAAGAGCATTTCAGGACAGAATACCCTGCTTTGGCAAAGCTCCTTAAATGTGTAAACTATCCCAAAATACACGAAGAAAACTTTTGAGGGCTTTTTTACGTTGAAACTGAAGCAAGATAAGTCAGACTTAGTAAAGCAATCCATTACTCTGCTAAAGAGATTCAATACCAGTCTTGCTGGTGTTAGCCAGAACTTTGGCTGCTGCTTTAAAAACCAGTCCAGCCCTGGCTGGATTGAGTGCGGGCCTGTGAAGCAAAGGGTTGCCAGTTCAATTCCCAGTCAGGACGCATGCCTGGGTTGCAGGCCAGGTTCCCAGTGGGGGACCCATGAGAGGCAACCACACATTGATGTTTCTCACCCACTCTTTATTCTTCCTGTCCCCTCTCTCTAAAAATAAATAAATAAAATGTTTAAAAGAAATAAAAACCAGTCCAGCGTAGGTGAACAGCTCTGTGCCAGGCTACATGGGATAGGAAGAGGGTAGGTATAGTCATTTATTCACAGTCTTCTCTTCTATTCCACTCAGTGGCCAACTCCAAAATTCTTACTGAAAATAAGCTGAGTACAATCTGAGAATTAAATAGAAGACAAGTAAACTTTGAAGCCAGCAAGTGTGATATTCTGGCTTTGTTTTTTCCCCTCAGGATTGGTTTGGTTATTTGGGGTCTTTGTGTGGTTCCATACAAACCTGATGATGTTTTTTTTTATTTCTTTAAAAACATGCCATAGGGATTTTTTGTGGGGACTGCATTAAATCTGTACATTGCTTTGGGTAATATGGCTATTTTAGCAATGCTGATTCTTCCAATCTATGAACACGGAATATCTTTCCACTTCTTTGTGTCTTCTTCAATTTCTCTTAATAAAACCTTGTAGATTCTAGTGTGTAGGTTCTTTACATACTTTATTAAGTTTATTTCTGGGTATTTTATTCTGTTTGTTTTCATTGCAAAGAGAATGAACAGGACTATGTGAAGCTAAAGATCTTCTGCACAACCAAAGGAACTGGCAACAAAACAAATTCAGCGAACCCAATGGGAGAAGATATTTGTGAACAAGAGCTCTGACAAGCGGATAGTATACAAAACACACGAAGAACTCATACAAGTCAACACCAAACAAATCAAAAATCTAATTAAAAAGTGGGCAGAGGATTCACACAGACACTTCTCCCAAACAGACATACAAATGGCCAACAGATATATGAAAACATACTCAACTTCACTGGCTATTAGAAAAATGAACATTAAAACTACAACAGATAACACCTCATGACTGTCAGAATGGCTATTCTCAACAAGACAAGTAAAAACAAGTGCTGAAGCAGATCCCACAAATCCTGGGCCCAAACCTGAGTACGGCTGGCAAACTCACCTCCTTGCTCCTCCACAAGGAGAACTTGACAGCCAAAGTTAATGAAGTAAAATCTGTGGTCAAGTTCCAGATGAAGAAGGCACTGTGCCTGGCAGTGGGTGTTGGCCACGTGAGGATGACAGATGATAAGCTGGTGTACAACATCTACATAGCTGTCAATGTCCTGGCGTTCTCTCACACAAAGAACTGGCAGAACATCTGGGTTTTCTACAACAAGAGCACCACAGGCAAGCCCCGGAGCCCACACTAAAGCACAGCTCAATAAACCATACCATTGCTAAAAATAAAAAAACGAAAAAAATAAATATACAAAAACTTCCAATTCTGCACTCCCGACACCTGGGTTCAGTTGGAAAGATTGTATGTAAGTTACAAATTGCTGAAAACAGGCCCTGCCAAAATCTTCTTCATAAATGATGGCATATTTGAGAAATAGGACAAATTTTGTAGTTCTTTGTGCTAATACTATTCATATAATGGTTTTGAGCATAAAGCTCCCAACCAGGGGCAGAAATGATGAGTGCAGGTACAGATTCACTGCAGACACTTCTCTTTAAATAAGGGTGCTCTCTGTCTGGGAGAGCAGGTGATATAAAATCAGAGAGAGCCAGAGCTGCAGAGTAAATTATGTGTATATCATATCACCATGTATTTAGTAGCCACTATCACCATCGGGGGCGGGGGGCAGTAACCTCATCATACAACTAAAGCCATTATTAGTGACGATCCATAAATCTATGTGAAGGTGTAGTTCAGTTTGTCTCAAGAGGGCATATCTAAGAGCCACATCAGCCCATCATGAAGAATATCCAGTGTTATGTGCAATCAGATATTGAAATAATGGTAAATTGCTAGGTCATTCTATTGTACTAGGATTCCAACTTGGAAGTACGTTTTCTCATTGAGTGACGCTTTCCTATCAGGGGACAAGTATCATAGGCAAGATTATTTGGTACCAGTAGTTTAGATATTAGGTGAGTTGTACTTGTCATGTGACTTAGGGGAGCGTTGCTACCTCTTCCTGAAATTGAAGGTCTTAGGAAGCTGAACTGGCCCCGTGTAGGATGTGCCATTTTCACTTCACAATAGAGGACATTAAAGCACTAGGGATCTGAATTTACACCCCATTCAAGGCCCAAGCATCATTAATCACTGCCGTGGGAGCCGTTTCCTCTGTGGGGGTCACCGGCATAATGTCCTGGATGCAAAGGAACATTTCAGGCCCTACCAATAGCTCATATGGTGTTATAGCATATCTGACCCACTGATGAAATATTGTGGAATAATTCAAACAGCTTTGTGAAAAGAGTGCTCAGATATATTGTGGGCCTTACCCCATTGAAGCCATTGATTCTGATCTTTTTTTGGAAGAACACACACAAAAAAATGTTGGCAATTCAGAAGCTTCATACCAGGCCCCACAATGGCAGCCTTTTGTTGGGTCTCGGCGATGACATCAGCCCTTGGCTGCACAGCAGCCGCCTTCCTGTGCCGTTTTTGCTGCTCCCCAGAAGGGGTCTGAGTGTCAGAGACTCCCACGGTTAATGGGAGAGTTCTGCACAGGACCCCTGACTTTATCACACCTTTTGTGAGAAGACCGAGCACATTTTCTTCACTTATGGGAAGTGCGTAACCGTGATGAGCTTTATAAGTATAGCAGGTTCTCAGCCGTGTATTGCAGCTATAGTTGTGAAACCTGTTGGCAGGAGTTTGGACGGTGTGTCAGCTGACAGGTTGGCATGCTTGCGCAGGGCCTACATACCCCAAAATGTTTGTATCAAATATACTGCTTATGAAATGGTCACCAGTCACAATCCATTCAAAGAATCCAGCCCCCCCCCCCACACACACACATAATTGTAGCCACCGTCTCTTGGCCAAAAATGATGCCGTTTCATAATGCTGAAAGGGGAATTTGTTTATCAAGGTACTACCCAGCCCTGAGAATAAGATACCTGAGCTCCCATACTAGAAATCCCAGAACTGTCTGACAAACCCCAAACCCCTGTGTGTTTTTTTGTTAGGTTGATTATTTGTTTGTTTCTTTCTTGTGTACATATCTCAGAGGGTACGGTTGGCAGTCTGGTTCAGAGTGACAGGGAAATGCACTTGATCCCTAATAGTCACTTTATTACTTGAGTGGACTCCTGCCTTACGAGAAAGTCCTGTGCCCAGAACAAAGGCATAGTGGGGCCCATTCAGCTTTTCATTCAGAAGGCATATCCTGGGTTGCTGTTCAAGGGTGCCCACTGCACTGTTAGCTACCATAAAGGTTTCGCTTTCTCTTTTTTAGAGTTTAGAACTTTTCCAAAGTGACAGGAAGGAATACAGGGGGTGAAGGTTTAAGCAAACATACCACTCTTGCTGGCCCTTTGTATTAGCTTTCTACTGCTGTCCTAAGAAATCACTACCATTTCAGTGGCTTAAAACAATATTCGTTCATCTTCTCACCATGTTCGTAAGTCAGAAGTCTGGGCACAGGGTTATTTGCCTACTTCCTCTTTGGTCCTTTGCCTCTTCCTGCTTTGGGTGTTACACAATCTAAATTAAAGTGGCAAGAAGGTTGAAGCTTCCTTTTTATACATTCTAGAAAAAAATCCACTTCCAGGATTTCAGGTTATGGGGTGGATTTAGTCCACATGTTTTTGCTGGCTGGCAGCCTGTCCCTGGCTTTCCTGATAGCTGTATTGACACCATGTCATGGTAGACCCACTCATGACGCCAGGGCCGTCTTGGTAGCCACACAACTGCTTCTGCTTCTAAGCCTGGGTATTCCAAATTACCCAGATGACCTGCCACAGCCGAAGGCAGTGAGCTATCCCTAGAGAAGCCCAATTTAAAGTCTTTTCCAGCTTTATAAAACTGTAATACTGAGACTGTATCATGGAATTCCCTCTGGTAATGCATTCTCGTGCAAGGCTCATGTGCAGACAATTAAACTATTTCCTTTTACTTCTAAACCCGCTCTTTTAAATGCTCCTTTGTGATCCTCAACTGGAACCCCGCAGACAGGCTTTTTGTTTGTTTTTGGTTTGTTTGGTGTCTCTGTATCAGGGTCTGAAGTAGCAGCAATAGCTGGTGATGAGAAAAGACGATGAGGTGAAAAGGAGGCCCATCCCTCTTTTTGCTTTGTGTTTCCATCAGTGTTTCCATAGCAATAACCTTCCACCTTCTAAACGGTATTTGGTTCTAAGCTCCAGCTAACCAGCCCTACCCGAACTGTCCTCATCACATCCCTGTAGAGGCACGGGCACCACCTAGTGTCCTCTCACCTAAGGTCTGGCTCCCAGACACAGACACAAGACCCTTCTTCCCTCCTTCCAGATCTGGGGATGCTCAGGTGCCCCTTTTTTTCCCCAGGCCTTGGGATTCCAGAAACTACTCCAGGGTCCTCTGTTCTTTCAGGCGCCTGACATGTTTAACCAATTAATTACCCATCCAAGTACACTATGGTATTAAATTACCTTTGTTTAAGAACCAGTGCGGTTTCTGTGTTTCTGAGTTAACTCTCCTTAACTTACCATTGAGGGGCAGGACGGTGCTCTTTCTGGCTGGAGGTCCCATTGCCTTCCACAGGCAGGGTGAGTACAGGACGTGGTGCAGAGTGAATCGGCCACGTCTTAAGGTTTGTCTCTCTTTGATCACAGCAGAAATAAATGACTGCTCCCTAAAGTCAATGAATTTGAATGTGAGATGTGGGGATGGGTAAGGTCCGGGAGACTAGTGGTGGGGAAATGGGGACAACTGTAATTGCACAACACTTTTTAAAAAAGACAATTAATTTGTGTTTTCATGAGTCTTATGATACCTTCAAAATCAAGTGTGCCAGAGATTCATGTCATATCACAGAACAACACAAAAATATGTTTCAATTCATAAAGCAGTTTTGGATGTATCGTTATAGTATCATTTTCACGGTAGATAGAAATTGCCAGATGACAAATTTATACTTAATTGAAATGGCACCTTCATCTATATTATTTACATCATTTAAGTGTTTAGAGATGTACCTGTTTGCTAATAAACAGCTTCACACTTTAAACATATTCAGGCACAAAATTAATGGGGTCTAATATTGGAGAAGAAAAACAGAACCAGTGTTTTTGTTTTTTTCAGGAGTGTACAAATTGATGTGCAAAAGTTTTACTTATTGTGAGATACTTACTTTTCCAAATCTTTTCTATTCACCAAGTAAATGGGTTGCTATTATAGAAAGTAAGTTATCTGTTAAAATGTCACTTACTGACATTGTCTAAAATAATCATACAAGTAGTTTTGAACAAAAGCACTCCCAAGTGCAATTATTCATTGGGAACAGCATTTTATTTTAAGGTACTGTATGGAAGGCAAGTGTGGTCTTTCTGCTATTAATTCTGTGACATAAATTATAAGTGATAAAGTCTAATTATGTCATATTTATGCAAAATAAGGTAATTGAACTTGCATACAAAGATCTTCACATTATGAGAAATATCAAAGTCATTTGGAGCAATCTGATTTTTTTTTTATTTCATGACATGTTAGATACAAGAATGGAAATTTCAAATGTTCTCTTGGCATGCAAGGCATGCATATAAGTAATTATAGTGAGCCTGGATAAATTGTAACTTTGAATTTTTTATATATAAGAAAATAAATACTATATGCATATGTACATACACATGAGCATAAAATTCATTTTCTTATTCAATTATATATCCTGTCCCACATTTGATTATAAATCTTGAAAGATTCCAGTCCTCTGGCATTATAATGGATGAAGACGTCTATAGGTTAACTTCTTACTGGCTGAAAAACACACACACACACAAACAGAAATGCATACTCACAGACACATACCTGGGAATATGTGCCCACTGCTATATCAGGGAGCCTCAGGCAGCGTTGTGCACACATTCTCCCCACTAACCCATGTTAGACCACGGATCATATTTACTATTTGATTTGCGCATTCATTCTGTCTTTGCTGATCTTCCCAAATGGGCGAGTTTCTGTCGTCTTCTCACCCATAAAGATAGACAGCCGATGGTCATGGTGCAAGGAGAATCCCATCTGTATAAATCCGGAACACGAATCTATTCTTCTGCCATAAAATCAGTTAATGCTCCTCCCACTCCCCTCCAAAATGATGTGCTGATCTTTACATGAACTTAGCGAAAGTTCCTAAAGGTCATTAATTAAAGGGATTTAAATCCCTTTAGAGTAAAGAAGAAATGGCAAGAAAAATACGATTATGTGTTCAGAGTGCCTGAATAATTCCTTACTTGTTCTTTGCCAGCATCAAGTCAGGAATGATAAAAACAACTGTTTTCTTTTCTCCCAAGTATAATTTCACTGGTTGAATGTATCTTAAACATGTTTTTCTGAGTTTAAATAAGAACATAAAATCACCAACCCAAAGATTTATTTTTTAATTCTTGTCAGGCATATCCAGAGTTATTTGAGATCAATTTTGAATTTTGATGATGTTGCCTTCCCTGACATATTCTCAAAACCAAGTATGCATTGTCTGTATTCCAGGAGGAGAAAAAATCATTGGGATTTTGCTCTTTCACATTTACTTAGGTACATGATTCCAACAAAGCCTCAACCAAGTCTAGACAATTTTAAGACTCTTAGTCACAGTGGAAGTCATGGTCACCATGCTACAGCACCTTAGGAAATCCAAGCGCAATCTTCAAACCACAATTGGAACCTGTTGTTTTATCTCTGATTTATTTTTTAGTCCCTGAACTTGGTATTTGCGGCTTCAGGTTCATACTCTTATAATACTGTCCTCAGCTTGGTGATTTATGTTTCTGGGAGTGTCTGTCAGCTCTCATTTTCTCATTCGCAAACTCTACCCCACTCCTCAATATCAGCCCCTGGCCATGAATCCAGTCTATAAATTGCTGGGGAAATAGAATTAAAGCCAAAATCTTCTTTCAACCCAGGAAACCTCTCTACCAATTCGGAAAAGAAAGAAAGCAGTTTTGTTGTTAAACAAAGATTAAACCAGCATGTGATGTACATGACAGGTAGTCCAGGAAGAGACTGCAAAGACCTCAAGAATCCCCGCCCCATTTATACAGCTGGGCAGATATGACCCATCACATACATGTTCTCAATATAAATAATAATCAGCCCTCAAGTCAGGGGACTTGACGGCATCCTTGGTCAGACATAGTGACCCTAACATTACCTGATGCTAAGGGTGAGGGAGGACATAATATTCTCATCTTTACAACAGTAGGTGGTTTTGCAGTTTGGAACAAAGCGTCCACTGAAGTCAGGCCCCTTACCTTCCCACAGAATCTGGAAGATAGGGGTGGTGTGCTATCTGCCTAAAGGATCACATTTCTTTTTTTAAATAAACTTTATTATGTATTTTTCCCATTAGCATTTAGTCTTCTTATATTCCCCTCTTGCAATCCCCGTTATCCATGTCCATGAGTCCTTTTTTTCTTTGTACCTAACCACTCCACCCCCAACTCCCGTGCCCTCCGCTGGCTCTCAGCTTGCTCTCTATGTGCTAGTCTGCCAACTACTGTTGTTTAATCCATTGCATTTCACTCTATTTTAAATTTATTTGTAGCTTTTAACAAAAACAGAAAACTAGGCATTCTTTTATATTTTCTGAATTACATGTATCCATCAATTCTTTGACCCATATGTTCCCAAATTTTGATTAATAAGAAGCTGTAGAAAAACACTGGAGTATATGAAAACAGGTATAAAAGACAAAGGGTAACAGAATTTTTTATCTGTAACTAGACATTTAAATTTCTAATGGTGTTTCTTAGTGAAGATTTCAGAAGAAAAAGTCTATGTTGTTCTAATTAATATCTTAACATGTTCTTGAAATAATTTAAGATAGGGAATATTATTTTTTGAAATCACATTTTTGGGTTATAACAATAGAAGACCATCTCAGGAACAATCTGATGGCCTTTGCAAATTCCGTGCAGAGTGAATCATTGCTATAGGGAGCACAGTCTCGTGGAACAATTGATTAAAGTGCATTAATTAAAAAGCTGCAGAAGTTAAGTTTTTAGTGTGCAACATACTACCTTTTTTATGTTTTCTGTCACTTCTTAGATACCTTTTATAAAATGGTAGAACTACTTGAGATTAAACATGAAATTGTCCTTTGGGGACCAATACTGTGATGACATTGATGTGATACACTGCATGCAGCCAAGATAGATCCTAGACTCAGCAAAATGATTATATATATATATATATATATATATATATATATGAATGATACATATACATATATATACACATATACATTCATCCTTTTGTGTGTGTGCATATAGCTTTTGTGTATATATTCACCATTAATTTGAATATCTAATAAGGCAAGGCACAAACACAAAACATCAAATTTAGGTCTAACGCTTTACCCTTCTTACATCAACTTGTTTTATAGAGATACTTGAACATTAAATTTCAGTAGGAGATTTTGACATTTACATTTTTTTGTAATTGTGGTTTTCAGGAAAATCATCAGTAACACAAGCTAAATAATAATTCTCAAGAAAAAAATACTTAATTCACGTTCAACACTTACTATTCATTAGTCACTGTGCTAAGTCCTTTACATTATCTCAGTTAGTCCTGGAAATAGGCCCACAGCGATATTTATTTTATGTTTGTTTGTTTGTTTATAGAAGCAGAGGCTTGAGAATTAAAAGCACTTTCAGGGTATCTTCCATTCAATGGTTAACTTCTCTGATAGATTTAGCATTAAAGCGTTCTATGTACCCGAGATTTCAGTTTTGTGTTTGTTATTTTGTTAGCTTCTTCAAACAATTAAAAATTAACATATGTGCAATCTATAATAACATGAGTGCATCACTGTGTTAGACACTAGGGAAATAAACATTAATCAGGCTTAATAACTTTCTTTAATGAATCCTCAGACTGAGGTGGACACACTTGCATGCAAGTCATTATACTACACTGCAGTGATCATAGGGGCTAAAAATGTCACATGAGCAACAAATGAGCACTGTGCCACTTTCTCAGGCACAGCAGGCTTTGTTAGACAGCCTAGTCAGGGGAAAGAGTGTGCCTACAGCCACATGAACCTGAGTGGACACAGTGAAGGGGACACTGATAATGTCTTGCTAGATCCACTTGACCAACGTATCCATCCCTGGTTGCTGCAAATGTTGGCAAATAGCAACTCGCAACTGTTCTTTTCTCTAGTGAATTGTCCCTTGTGCCTTGTCAATGTTTCCCCTGGAAGCTGTAATCACCCAGATTGCTGTAGATAGAACTCCTCGGCCTGTGGCTTAGTGACACATAGGGTATACAGTGATCCCTCACCTATCTCGGGAGTTATGTGAAAATCTGCAAAGTAGCGGTGTTATATTTGTTTTATTATTTAGACATATGTTAAGGCTTCATAAACCCTTCCCACACTCCCATAAACTTTTCCCACTCTCTTATTAACCTATCTCACATTCTTATAAACACTTCATATGCTATTAAACACTTCCTACACTCTTAAACCTATGTAATTTTAACATATAAAATTCTAGATGGGTACTCACCAGTGAAGTATACAGTCATCTCTTGCTATATCGCGGTTCACTTACTGCAGCTTCACTGTACAGTGGATAATGTTTGTTTCTGAAATAACTGTGGTGACCAGGAGATAGTTCTATATAGGTTTACTAAGACTGCATCATCTGGTATTCCGTTAAAAACAAAAAAGAAAAGAAAAGAAGAAAAAGCACTGTGGATGGGGAGAAGATTCAGTGGCTCCCATGTAGTTGGTGCCATGGACAGAGGCCCTCTGTGTTTGTAGAGGCTGCGAGAGTAGGAAGACAAGAGATGTATTCACAAAGAAATTAAGGATCATAGGTAGGACCAAACAAAAATATTCTGTCATAGAAATGGTATTTATGCTGAATAATTTAATATTCAGTCAATGCATAAAAAGTACCTAAAATAATGCTAGGTCACAGAGAAGTTAAATTAATAATTAAGAATGAAAGTAGGCTTTATAGCTTTATATATGAAAAGGAAGTTATTTAACATGTTTAATAATGGAACTCTTCCTAACAAAACTTGACTAGGGTGATAAAATAGCTCTAACACTGGAATCACATAAAGGTACAAAATGTCTTCTTTGGATAAATAGGCTTTAAATCAATTAATGAAATTATTATATATAACAGTGACATAGAAATATTTGTTTTGTTATTCACCTTTTTATTACTAATCGAATAGTCACAGGAAAAATATACAAAATAAAATACAGTTGAATGGGTTTTGGTAAAGTGAATACTATTCTAACCAACGCCATTCAAGTAGCAGGTTTGCCAACCACCTGTGAAGAGCATCCCCGTGTGCCGTCTCAATGTCAAGTCCTTCCCTGTCTGTAGTAGTAATCACCATCCTGTCCTCAGCACCCTTTGATATCTTTTTACATCTTTCTTATAACATATATGTTGATAACGATTTGCCTGTGCCCATTACCTTTGACAGTTTAGCTAAATATAAAGTCCTCAGCTTATATTATTGTCTTTGATTTCCTTAAATATTTTACTTGGTCTTCTACTTTGCATATGCAAAAGCATTATGCTGAAATGTTTTTGATGTATTCAAAAATTTTTGATCATCCAATTCCTTTTCACTTTCATGATACATTTATATTTTTTTCTTAAATTATAATGTTAGTATGTTTTTTGCCCTCCTTGCTTTGGTCTTCATCTTTAAGAACTTTAAACAATAACTTAAAGAATTAAAAAAAAGTCTAAATAGGCCCTAGGAATAAAAAATATTTCTCCAGAGTAATATTAAAATTGTTAGTAGTTAAAGTTGAACAAAAATAGATTGTACCATTGAATTATGTTTAATATACTTGTATTAAATATTAATAAGGGTATTAAATTAAAAGTAATAAAAAGCAATGTTTCAAAGGTTAAAAAAGAGACTTCTATTACCCATGCATTGGACTGCTTTTAGATATACTATATGCTTATTGCTTTTCTAGAACTCATTTATGTTTGCATTCATTTCTTTTTTTTTAGTAAACTTTTTCAAAAATAATTATAAACTAAGACAAAAGTTGTAAAGGTAGTACAAAAAAAGCTCTTATATACGCTTCCTCCAATTTCCCCTAATGTTAATAACTTTTATAATTATATTACATTGGTCAAAAATTAACACAAGTATAATAACTACATAAATAGTAAATATAGTAACTACAGAATATCCTTACTCAAAATGCTGTTATTTTCTTAGTCCTGTGCATTTTTTTAATTAAACCTTTAATTTTAGAACAGTTTTAGATTTACAGAAAAGTTGTAAGAGAGTACACAGCTCTTATATAACCCACACCCGATTTTCCTTATTTTAACAGTTTATATTAGTATATTTGTCATAATTAATGAACATGATATTGATGTGCAAGGTAAATCAAAAGTGGGTTTACAGTTATAAGTATGTGAAACAGCTTATTCTTATATTATTATTTATTAAGTATTGTATTATTTTCCATATGAAAAACTGCAGACCTACCTTTGCCCCACCCTGTAGTATTATTACTAGGAAAGGCAGTCTCCTCCCTGAATTTTTCAACCTCCATTCAGCCACAGAAAATGGGTCTGGGGCTTGGGAACTTTCTTACCAAGAGTTAAAGAGCCTGCATATCTTTGCTGGACTTGGGACCTGGTGTGAGAATCTCTTTTCTGTTTCAGGCAAAATGAGTCGTCCTTTGTTCTGCTTAAGCACGAATACCCATGGGTGTCAGACACATTCCCAGCCTCCGCTATTTCCGACAGGGATGAGTTGGGGTCCTTCCATGGCAGCAGGGAAGGGCTGCATGTAGGCCAACTGTCCTGTTCCCCTGGGCAAGGCCTGCTAACATGGGGAAGCTAAGTGTTCTATTAAAACGGATCCGGGCCTGTCTCTTCTATACATAAGGAAAGTGATATTCTGTCCAGGGCTTTATCATGTTGTGTTTCTCTTGGTGACTCTGACACCAAGGCATGATGGGCAGACAGACATGTATTGACCTCATTTCCTGGTGGTCAGCATCACGATAATCTTTGCTATTCTCCGTGTGGAGTCCTCCCTTGGGATCAAAAACTGGTGCATGGTACCCTTCTTGACTATTAATAACTAAACTGTGTATCTTTCGAATGTTTTACAATATTTTAACGTCTTTGTGTGTGTGTCGGGATTCCAGAATGTATCAAATTACATTTAGGCACCACATCTTCTTAGACTACTCTTAGCTGGGACAATTTCTAAGACTTCCTTTGTATTTGCTGACCTTGACAACTTGGTGAGCACTGGGCAGGTATTTTGTAGAGCATAGCTGAAATGCGATTATGGTACGTTGATGCTTTTCTCATGATTAAACTGGGGTTATGGGTTATTGAGTAGAAGACCAAAGAGGTAAAGTGCCTTTCTCATTGCATTATATCAATGGTACACACAATCAATATGACATTGCTGTCACTGTTAATCTCGATTACCTGACTGAATTCATTAGGCTTTTCTTCTCTACAGTTACTCTGTTTTCCGTCTTTTCATACAATGCACTTCAGAAAGATGACACTCTGTTAGCCAACCTTGATGAGTGGGATGCTAAAAGCCACCTGCCATAAATTAATTGAAATTAGTCTGCACAAGAGATTTGTGTATCCTCTTATATTTATTTATTTATTTAGTCGATTACTTAAATATTTCAATATCGATTTATAGATGTTTACTTTACACTTGGGTTATAACCCAGTACCATCTACTTAGATAATAAAATGTTCCAGGTTTAGCCATTTACAGCTCTTTCACTGGTTTCTTTGTCCCTTTGATATTTTTTGGTGATTATTTTCTTATTTTCTATCACTAAAATATATGCCAGACTTATACAGTAGATTCCCTGCCCCAGGCTTAGAATCAGTCATGTCTCTAGAAATCCCAGTTTGTTGAACTAGGAAATGATATTAGAAACAGAAATCTATCCACTGTACATGCTTCTTATTGCTGAGATGCCATTACTTCTCCACTTCCTATACTAGGAAACATACATGTGTATACTAACCTGTGTGTGCGCACATACCCACAGGCATTTTACAATATCCATGTGCATGAATACTAACACAGTTTGATACTGATATTTCCAGCACTAATCTATCACCATTTGATCATTCAAGCTTAACTATAATCTTGCATTCCAACAATGAAAAACCTGGCTGTAATTAGTATTATTTACCTGTCATATATTTTAATTATGAGAATTTGCATTACTCACATACGTCATTTTATTGCAGATGTGTGGATATGTTATTTATGGATTGAACAGTTATATTTCCATGCCTTAATTTTCCTTTGTAGGTTCTATGGTACCTTGGTTTTTCTTTTTTTTCTTTTAGATAATGGCTATCTAATTAATATTTATTAGATTTTCTTTAAGTGACATAGTAGCCCATTTAAAAATATATAATAGAATATTTTTAAAAATATTTTATTTATTTATCTTTAGAGGTGAAGGGAAGGAGAGAAGGAGAGAAATATCAATGTATGGTTGCCTCTTGTGCGACCCCTGCTGGGAACTGGCCTGCAACCCAGGCATCTGCCCTGACTGGGCATCGAACTGCGATCCTTTGGTTCACCAGGCCTGAGCTCAATCCACTGAGCTACACCAGCCAGGGCTAAAATATTTTTTAAAAATATGCTTACTTTAAAGTTGAAATATCAGGTAATGTTATTTGTGAATTCTCTACAAATGAGCTAAATTTATATAAAGTAAATATGATCATATTATATGCCTTGAAAAGGTAACTAAGGTTTTTTTGATAATAACTTACTGAAGCTTAAAAACGTGAAGTGAAATAAAACTGTAATATCCCATTAAATATACAAATATGTCTTTAATAGTGTGAAACTTCAATAGCACCTGAATTTTTTGTAGACTAAAAATGTTTGTCATTATTTTATATAGTAAAATTATGTACCAAAATTATTTTCTTGTGATTCTTCCATGATTCACTGCCAATTGTTTGCTTGTATTGCAGTTGACATAAATGTTATATCATTGCCTTTCAGATGAATTGAGTCTGTAGATAGCCTGAATCTATCAAAAAGGTTTTGATAAAAATCAGGTTTCAGAAAGTTATTTTTCCTTTCTAATTATTTTCAGCATACACTTCTGAAATAAATATATGCCCTGGAGATAATTAATCACAGTGGGGTTTAAGAAATGATTTGAAGACATAAAACATTTTAAGACTGATCCTTTAAAATGTGGTGTTATTTAAATTACTACTAAGACAGTTACTTAGATCCTTTAAAATGGCATTACGTAGATTGGAACTTTTTGTGATTTTGCATGTAAATCTGTTACAGAACAAGCCAATGATGTTCTGGAATAGCCGTGAGGTTCAATGGCCCACTGCCAAGAAGACCGGAGTTTGGCGAAAAGGGAAGGGTGTTCTTTATCTAAAGGTTATGCAGATTTAGAATAATAGCAGATTTCTGCTGTTAAGTCCTGCTCTCTTTAGAAACACCCCAAAACAAATAGTCTTGTCTCCCTCTCCCAAACCAGGCCAGTTTCAGATTATGCCCCTCATAGGTGCCATCGTTCAGAAAAGCAAAAGCCTTCAGCCCAGCATTCCCGGTCCCAGTTCAGCTCCAAGTATCTCCAATGTGTCTGTGCTTGGCCAGATAGCTCCTCAGCTCTACCGCTCTCTTCTCCAGACAGACCTGCAGGCAGACCTCCCAACCTTGTGGCAGCTTCCCCTTCAGACCTCCTTGAAGATCTCCTTGAAGACTTCATAGCCACCTTAATATAAATGCTGGGCTCAGAACTCCCTGTGTAACCTAACACCGGGCTTGTCCTATGGTGCATTGTTGTCCACCATTTTTGTCAGCTCTCCAGTGTCTCTGACCCTCTTTTGGCTGCCGTTTTTAGTCAGGGCAAGAGTTTCCAGTGACACACAGGCATCAGATGAGGGCATCCAGCCTGTCCCCGCTGGTTTAGCTCACACAGGCCCAGTTTGAGCTCCCCCCACCACCACCTGGCTATGTCAGGAGTCCTTGCGTGTTCCCTAGCCATGTACACAATTTTGCAGCTTCTGCAAATCTTCCTTTCAGGAAGTCAAGGCTGTTAACCTGCTTTTGTTAGGCAATGTGCCTCAACTCTGTACCCTCTGCTCTGAACTTTTGTTCCCTGTGCTCTGCTCCCTGCCCCCAATCTCCCCTGAAGGCTGCATTGTGGGGCGTTCCCTACTATCAGGAGACTAATGCTCTAAACCCTTTTACAAATCTATACAACCTATTATACAAAGACATGCATTATAAGTTTATATGTTTGAAAAAATGAATTTGAGAACACTGCTAGCAACACTAAATAGTCAATTTTTAGTCTAAAATGTTTCAATAAGTTTATTACCATCAAACGTGCTCCAATATGTTTGCAGTTCTTGTTTTACTTTTTGTTTATGATATTTGAAGGGTATTTTCTGATAAGAGTAAGCCATTCTTTGCAGAATATTAAGAGCTAATAAATGCAGAAGGAAAATTTAAGCAAAATCATCATTTGCAAAATGAAGAATAATATGAGTGAGTGACAAAAACTTAGGACAAATACTAGTGAAAAAATCATTATTCATAGTATGCTAAAGTTCATTCAAAGCTTATTTGCTGGTCGTAGGGAAAAAAAACAACTCCACCATCCAGAAATCCAGTTTTCAACAGCTGACTCCATGAACAAAATCAACTTCCTGAATCATGGGACAAGCAAACTATTTATACCTTCTGGTTAATGTAACATGATGTATACCATATATAAACTTTTAAAAAAAGGAATGGAAAATATACGTAAGTACTTAGCATTGACTTTCAGTTTGTAGAATACATACGGGGCAGAGGAATATGCTACCCAATAAGATGAGACACAGATAACTTAGAAAACAGAAAGCTTTACAAGACAACTTGACTCAGATGTTCAGCAAATCAATGGTGGGGAAATATGGGTTGGGGTAACGTCCAAAATTTAAAAAAAAGATTTAGAAGCTATAATTTCCTTAAGTCTCATGTATGCTTTGATTAGAATATACCAATTGTAACAAATAAATATATTGTGTGCGGGAGAAAATTAGAAGAAACTCTGAATATGAGCTGGATAATAGATGAAAATATTAAACTAATATTATTAATTTAGTAAGAGTGAATAAGTGTATTTAGATTATGTAAGATATTGTCTATAATTTTGGAGAGGCATAATAAAATTTTAAAAGGTTAAATGTCATAGAGTGACGTATTTTACAAAACTTCAAAAAACAGATTAAGCAACTATGGCAAAATATTAAAGTATTATGTCAAAACAATAGATATATAAGGATAAATTATAATATGCCCTATAATTTATATATGGTAATTTTAAAATAAAAATTAAAAAAAGCAAAATGAAAAAAGTTAACATTATTTTCCTGTAATCTAATCTTATGAAGCTTATTTTTCTCACATTTCAACTAATTATTTTCCTACTGAATTTTACTTTCAAATTTTATTAAAAACAACAACAAAAACAAAAATACAGCCTATAAACTCAATAGTCAAAGAAAAATGTTTCCTTTTTAAAAAATTTGTTATTTTAAGTAAAGTCAGAAGCAAAGAGTGTAATTATGGGTCTTCCATCTAAGGAAGACTTTACTCCATTGGCATGAAGAGTCAAGTTTAACCTGCTGAACTCTCTAACAGGCACGTTGAAAGCAAAATAAATTAAATCTGTGATTCAATTTCCACATTTAAAATGATGAAAAATTGCCATTGTGCCTTACCTGTTTATTGTAAAGAATAAATGACTTGATAAATGTGAAGCGCTTATAAAAACACTTGTTATAGAATGAACTATAAACAGAATATTAGCTAGCATTACTTTAATATTATCCGTATTATTTACTATCCAGATGAGCAATATTCTATAGGAAGGGATGTAAAAAAGCAAAAAATAATTCACAGCCCCAGATGTGAATTAGCTAATTTTTTTCAAGTTTAAAAAGAAGAGGAGATCATTAATTAGGCAGTGAAGCAGAGGTCTTCATGGTTGTCTAATAAAACCACTGTAGATAAAAATGATCAGAAAATAAATAGATATATAAATAAAGTTGCTACTAGTCACTGATCACATATTTTTTGACATTTGCTTTATTGATTATACTATTAAAGATATCCTGACTTTCCTCCTTTGCCTTCCTCCACATGGTACCCCCATATCCTCAGGCAATCTCCCCAACATCGTTCATCGCCGTGGGTCATGTGCGTAAGTTCTTTGGCTACTCCATTTCCTACACTGTACTTTATATCCCCATGGCTATTCTGTACTATCTTTTTGTACTTCTTAATCCCTTCACTTCTATACCCATGCCCCCACAACCCCCTCCCATCTAGCAACCGTCAAAATGCTCTCAATATCTATGATTATGTCTCTGTTCTTGTTTGCTTAGTTTGTTTCTAAAATCCAATTGTTGATAAATATGTATTTTTTGACATTTTATTGTCCATATTTTTTATCTTCTTTTTCTTAAATAAATCCATTTAACATATATAATAATGGTTTGGTGATGATGAACTCCTTTATTTTTTTTCTTGTCTAGGAAGCTATTTATCTGCTCTTTGGTTCCAAATGATAGCTTTTGCTGAGAGTAATCTTGGCTATAGGTCCCTGCTTTTCATGACTTTGAATATTTCTTGCCAATCTTTTCAAGCCTACAAAGTTTCTCTTAAGAAATCCACTGATAGTCTTAAGGGAACTCCCCTGTAGGTAACTAATTTCTTTTCTCTTGCTGCTTTTAAGATTCTCTATCTTTAACCTTTGGCATTTTATTTTTTTAAGATTTTATTTATTTGTCTTTAGAGAGGAAGGAAAGGAGAGAAGGAGAGAAATATCAACGTATGGTTGCTTCTTGTGAGTCCCCTGCTGGGAACTTGCGTGCAACCCAGGCATGTGCCCTGATTGGGAATCGAACCGCGATCATGTGGTTCGCAGGCCTGCGCTCAATTCACTGAGCTACACATGCCAGGCAATCTTTGGCATTTTAGTTATGATGTTTCTTGAAATGGGCCTCTTTGCATCTATCTTGTTCAGGATTTTCTGTGCTTCCTAGACTTGGGTGTTTATTCCCTTCACCAAATTAGGGATGTTTTCTTTCACTATTCTTTCAAATAGGTTCCCAATTTCTTGCTCTTTCTCCTCACCTTCTGGAATCCCTATGATGTGAATGTTGGACATCTTGAAGTTGCCCCAGAGGCTGCTTACACTATCCTCATTTTGAGGGGTTCATTTTCTTCTTGTTGTTCTAATTGGTTGTTTTTTGGTTCCTTGTATTTTAATACATTGATTTGATTCTCAGCTTCATTTATTCTACTATTGTTTCCCTGCAAATTGTTCTTTATTTCAAACAGTGTATCCTTCTATTCTGACTGAATCTTTAATATGCTGCTGAGGTTCTCATTAAGTTCCTTAAACATCCTTACAACCAGGCTTTTTACCCTGTGTCTGACAGATTGCTTTTCTCCATTTGGTTTAGCTCTTAACCAAATGACCTGTTCTTTCATTTGGACCATGTTTCTTGTCTTTTTTGGTCACCCTCCTGTGCTCGTTTCTATGTATTGGTAGAGCTGCTTTGATTTCATGTCTTGGTAGTAGGTGTCCTGTAGGGTCCAGTGGCACAGACTCTCCGATCACCCAAGTTGGGTAGCCAAGTTGTGTTTTTGGTGAGGGCTGAGTAAACCTTCCTCTTGTAGTTGAGCCTTGGTTGCTGTTTGCAGATCAGTGGAAGGAATTTACTCAGGCCAGTCATCTGCAAGGATTGGCTGTGACCACTGACCACCAGTCTCTGCTCTACTTGAAGGATCAGCTGTACAGGGGCAGAGTGGTGGTGCTCTGATATGGTCTGTATCTGTTCACTGGGTGCATTGGCCCTGGGGTTTCTCATGTGGTACAAGCCAAGGTCAGCCTCAACTGATGTTTTTACTGGGGTCATCCTGCCTGAGTTTTAAAGCAATCTGAGATGGCTGCTACTTGTGCTGGGCTTGGAGATTCCCAGCTGTTAATGTAGACTGCTGCTAGTGCCAGGATTGGGGCAGCTGTTGCTTACTTGAGAGGATTTAGGGAGTTGTGAAGAATGAGCCAAGACCAGCCATTCATATGAAAGAGCAGCTTAGGTGGGCTGGTAAGGAGCAGGCAGAGTTTCTGGGGCTCTCCAAGGTGGGTAAAACAGTGTTAGCCAGTTGATGGAGTCTTAAATATGGCATCAACCTGCCAGCTCAATCTGGATGCATGTGGTTTCTTTAGTTCTGTAGTTGTCAGACTTCCATTCAGCTGGATATCTGACATTTCTGAGTGATTGTTGTTCTATATTTTAGTTGTAATTTTGATGTGGATGTGCAGAGGCGAGCCATGTTTGCCTATGCTGCCATCTTGACTGCTGATCACATATTTTGACTTCCCAGAATTCCCTAGACTCTCTGAAAATCTTGTTTGGTTAATAACACACTGGAAAAATATTAAAACATGGTTCAAATGACATTATTTAAAAACATTTAAGGTGAATAATTGTGGTCAATTAATATTTTATATTTTTTAGTTTTTACTTCTATATCTGTATTTTTTATTGTTTTCCTTTATTAATTTTTAGAGAGAGGAGAAGGAAGAAAGAAGGTGAGGGAGAGAAACTTAACATTAGTAGGCTGCCTTCCGCATACATCTCCACCTGGACCAAACCTGCAACCCAGGCATATACCCTGACCTAGGATCAGAACCGTGACCTCTTGGTTTACACAATGATGCCCAACCAACTGAGCCACACAGGCCAGGGCTATGTCTGTGTTTTTATTATCAAATTACTAAATATAAGATTATCTGAAACCTATACCAATCTCATAGCTGTAAATTATGCATTGTGATACTTTTACTGTTCCAGTAGTTTTCTAAGTAATCCTGTAGTCCTGGTTTTCTTTATCATATTCTTAATCTTGGCAGGTACACATATATTACAAACAAATAAATGTACAGAATGCATGTTTATATATTTGTGCATGTTATATGCTTCCTAAATATGGTTAATATATTGGCATACAAAATAATTTCCTTGTTTTGACAGTGGAGGCATGCTCTAAAATGATTTCCATGTACACATTAATTTTTCCCAACAAGTTCTCAAATAAAGAATCTGTTGAACCAAATTAATGGTAAAATTAATGGTAAAATTAATCTTACCATTTTCATTTTTAAATATGTCAGGTTTATCTGTGCTTTGATATTCTCCCCTTTTGCCCCAACGTGTGTTTTATTTAAAGTCAACTTCTTGTGTGTACTACAGAGCCAATTTGCATCATCGCAGTCTACCAAGATCTATCCTTCTCCTGGTACCCTGCGTAGTAGCACCTCCTGAACAAGTAATTCAAAGCCTATCAGAGTGTTGAAGAATGAATGTTCTCTTCTCCTTTTCATGCTTCTGTAAGAACGATTTCAAATGTCATCTCCCTTCTTATTGAGAATATCATTAATGCCTTGGCTGGTGTGGCCCATGAGGTGTAGGGTTGTCCTGTAAATGATTCCTGGTCAGGGCACATGTCTAGGTTGTGGGTTCATCCTGGTCAGGGCAGGTAGGAGAGGCAACCAATTGATGTTTCTCTTTTATGCTGATGTTTCTGTCCTTCTCTCCCTCCCTTCCTACCCCTCTTTCTAAAATCAATGACTACGTACTTGTTCATGTGAGTCCATTCCCTTTTCCCCTATAATTCTCTCCCCTCTCCCCTCTGGACCCTGTCAGCCTGTTCCATATTTGAGTGTCATTGGTCATATACATGAACAAGTATAAAGGACACATGGACAATAACTAAGGGTGGGGGGTGGAAAGGGGAGGGAGGCGGGGAGCATGGGGCAGGGGGCGGGCAGGGCTGGGAATATAAGACAGAAACCTGTATGTGAACAAGAATTAAATAAAAATTATATTAAAATAAATAAATAAATAAATAAATATACTAAGAAAATTTCCCCACAGTGAAAAATAAATAAATAAATAAAAATAAAAATAAAAATAAAATAAAATAAAATAAAAATAAAAACTAAAAAAATAAAAATAAAAATAAAAATAAAATCAATGACTACAACAGCAACAGAGTCACAGAAATGGAGATCACATGGAGGGTTACCAGTGGGGAGGGGGAAGGGAGATAATGAGGGAAAGGTACAGGGAATAAGAAACATAAATAGTAGGTACAAAATAGATGGGGAGATTAAGAATAGTATAAGAAATGTAGAAGCCAAAGAATTTATACATATTACCCATGGACATGAACTAAGGGGGTGGGGAGAATGAGGGTGGGTGCAGAGTGGNTTTTTCCCAACAAGTTCTCAAATAAAGAATCTGTTGAACCAAATTAATGGTAAAATTAATGGTAAAATTAATCTTACCATTTTCATTTTTAAATATGTCAGGTTTATCTGTGCTTTGATATTCTCCCCTTTTGCCCCAACGTGTGTTTTATTTAAAGTCAACTTCTTGTGTGTACTACAGAGCCAATTTGCATCATCGCAGTCTACCAAGATCTATCCTTCTCCTGGTACCCTGCGTAATAGCACCTCCTGAACAAGTAATTCAAAGCCTATCAGAGTGTTGAAGAATGAATGTTCTCTTCTCCTTTTCATGCTTCTGTAAGAACGATTTCAAATGTCATCTCCCTTCTTATTGAGAATATCATTAATGCCTTGGCTGGTGTGGCCCATGAGGTGTAGTGTTGTCCTGTAAATGATTCCTGGTCAGGGCACATGTCTAGGTTGTGGGTTCATCCTGGTCAGGGCAGGTAGGAGAGGCAACCAATTGATGTTTCTCTTTTACGCTGATGTTTCTCTCCTTCTCTCCCTCCCTTCCTACCCCTCTTTCTAAAATCAATGACTACATCAGCAACAGAGTCACAGAAATGGAGATCACATGGAGGGTTACCAGTGGGGAGGGGGAAGGGAGATAATGGGGGAAAGGTACGGGGAATAAGAAACATAAATAGTAGGTACAAAATAGACAGGGAGATTAAGAATAGTATAAGAAATGTAAAAGCCAAAGAATTTATACATATTTCCCATGGACATGAACTAAGGGGCTGGGGAGAATGAGGGTGGAAGGGTGGGTGCAGAGTGGAAGGGAA
Source organism: Sturnira hondurensis (assembly GCF_014824575.4). Lineage (NCBI taxonomy): Eukaryota > Metazoa > Chordata > Mammalia > Chiroptera > Phyllostomidae > Sturnira > Sturnira hondurensis. Next base: position 5,236,573 of record NW_028082350.1, on the reverse strand, counting down.
TTAGAGGAGGAAAATGGGACAACTGTAATAGCATAATCAATAAAATATATTTAAAAAGAGAAAAAAATCAATGAGCATGTCTTCAGGTAAAGATGAAAATAAATAAGTAAATAAAAAAGTAAGTAAATAAATAAATAAATATCACTAGGGTGGTATGTTTTTTCTATGCTTTTACCACTTTCGCTTCCCCAAGATAAGAGAAACATACAATTTAATAAATAGGAGTTTACCATTTTTAGGGCAATATTTCCTGTAGAGTGTTTTTCCTACTTCATTTAAAATGTCATACAGGAAGTGCTGTGGCCTTCCTGTCCCTTCCTCTAGGAAGACTCTTCTGGGGATACTTTGAAGGGATCCACCATTATCTTACTTATTCATCTACACCTTGGCGTGTGATTTTATTTTTCAAGTAGAAAGTAATAGTTCCAACTTTCTTCTTTAAATCTGATGCCCATTGATAAAGCTGATGTTAGTACTCTTTTGCCTTTTGTGTGTCTTCTCTCAATCATAACCCTAGAGAGTAAGAACTGTTTAGTAACTTTATGTTTTATGGTTTGGCATCTTTCACAGGAAATTTTAATCACATTTGTCTCCTTTGGCCCTGTACTTACCATGTAGTATTATTAAATAAGAATGTGATGTTGGTACAGCTACATTCTGGTTTTTCATCATAAGGAATCCTATAACTCTGTATGCATTTAATCATTTGATGCTTTAGTTACATTAAACAGGGATAAATACAGTTATTATTGCACAGGCTTTGGAGTCAGCCTTTTCTAGTTTATTTCAAACCCTATGTCTTATTCTATAGACATTAACTTTATTTACCTGGCAAAGATTATTTGCAAGGAGTAAATAAAATAATACATGTAATGTTTGTAAGTATTATATTAGGTGCAGAGTAATCGGTGTATGGTTTCAAGAATTTCTATGTATCAAAAATCTTTGCTCAATAATTCACTTCAGTTATTTCTCAAAATTCTTTCTCAACTCTTTGGTACAAGTTTATTATTGTTTTCATTTTACAGGTGATCAATTTGACAAAAACAAAAATTAATTTTTATATCCTAAATCTCCCAAGTTATTTCTAGAGCTCCTTAATAATTGCTCTATGTAATGTCTGATAAATATTCACTCTTTTTTTTCAGGTGTAGGTTCTGTGCTTAATTCTGGTGATACTAAGACAAGTTAAAATAATTGCTGATATTCTGGTAGAGAAAAAGAGGTTATAAAAGAGATTCAAGTTTTACAATGTTTTTCTATCCCTTCTTGGTATTTAGTTTGATGTTGGCAAAAAACATACTATTCTCCAAAGATACATGTTATTCAAAATTTATTCATATGTAATTCTAAGCAATCATATATTATATTTTCAAGTTAAATTATGGGCATGAAGTATTGTGTTTATTTTATCATCAAAATAGATTCACATCTTTATCACAGGGTTTTACTTAATTTGACTTATGTCCCCATAGATAAAATGAAATGGGTCACAGCTTGAGAAGTCAAGAAAGGGAATTGCTGTTGAGAGAATTTTTAAATGCATGCTCACACAGCTTCATAACACTACACAACCCACCCAACTTGCATGCTATTTCTTTTCTCAGAAAACTTTTTAGGGAGTAGCATTAAAGTGCAAAAGGATGCAATTTACCAAATTCACTTACTGAGAATGTTTGGGTAGGTAACAAATGGAAGGTAAGGGTAATGCTGCTAATGGTTCAAGTTTTATGGTCTGGTATAAGACAGGTTATGTTAATAAGAACACAATCACTTTTGCAAACCTAAGTATCAAGATAAAAGCTGCTAGTAAGTAGTACATTTTAAGAACAGATCAGAGGCTAATAAAGGTAAAACCATAGTGTTGATTCAGTCTATAGTTGGGTACACTGTATGTAGAGATTCTGCAAATTCGTATTATTGGCAGTAGGGAAAGAAGTCAAATATCTATAGTTGCAGAGTAATAAATGTTATGGTGAGTTATTTACAAAAATAGGGGGGAAGTAAAAAGTTTAATACTAAGTGCATAGCATATTCAAATGTTGAATACACTATATTAAAGCAAGTACAAAATGATGATTTACATTACATGTAAATGAAAGCTATTTATTCTACTGTGGAAAGAGGATTTTAAAAAAATCTTAAGTATATTCATCTCTGAAGGTTATGTTGCAAAGTAGAGGTAAATAATATAGGCACCATTTGTAAAGAAACATTAGCTGTGCACTATACCCCTTAGGATTTTTATGTAAAACCAAGTACTTTCTGTGATGAGACCATAAGAACCCACAGCTGAATTTTTAAATATAATAAGCAAGAAAATTGCCACCTTATTTTAAGTTTGTTTTTTTGTGGAGGTGGTTAATGGGTTTAAAATGAAAAAAAGGTAAAACCTACTATAATTTGTTGGAGGCAATATGTGAAGTACTAAATACTAAACTTTCACCACAATATCTTCCCAAACAATGTGGCGTAACACTTTTCTCACCTTTCTTGTACAGTATTCAGCATCCATTTTAATAGTTTCATATAACCAATGCAAGTGTGTGAAATATATTACCTGTGTGTCCCCAGAAGACATACAAAAATATGTTACCCCTATGGCCCCATCCATGAAGGGAGTGAAATTACTGAAGCTGTTTAAGCCATATACAGCGCACCCTCACTTGTAAGATCTAATCAGGTGTGGGTTTCACCATGATTCAAGGTTAGGTTTAAGTGACAGAAAGGCCTGGAGCATGAGGCCGTACAGCTGACAATTCTGCAAATCTCCCGTTGCAATTAATATTTATTGATCCTTCCTCAATTGAGTATTCTGTGTTCTGCTGAGGAAACAGGAATGAACAAAGCAGACAGTCTGCCTGTGCTCAAAGCTCATGGGAGTTCTCCTTTCAAAACATCAATGTCACAGTGACTCTGAAGTTATCTATGAAAATCTGAGTTCAGTAACCTCATTAGGAGGATACCAGTCTGGTACAAACAGAGAGAAAGAGAAAACTTCTGTAAGTAGCTTTTGCCTAGTTTATTTATTTTTTTTTTCAGGGAAAAGCTTGGGTAGCCTTGTAAGCTAATGAGCTTAAACCTTCCAGACTTCCAGAAAATGACATTTCTCAACAAAACCAAATGAATTAAATATTTATCTTAGTAAAAGTCAATCAATGTCAACAAATCACTAACTCAGTGTAAATAGAGGTGCAAAAAGATAAAGTAGCCTCACCGCTATAATGCTGTGGTTTCGGTAACACATAGACACTTGAGAAGGTTACCGAAAGGGAAAGATGAAATAATATTTTAGCAACATTCCATTTTTGATCAAAAGTATCTGAATTTAAAACAAAGCGGGGATTTTCAAATGTTCATATACTAACTTCAAGGGAGTTCAGCAAAGATGAAGATGAATGAACATCAGCGTCATTGGTGTTGGTTTAAAATGATGGCTTTCAATATATTTGTCAAAAATCATCATGTTCTTAAATTTAAGTAGTTGGCAATGAAATCATAGTGTATATATGCAGTTCTTATTCTGGGGCAAATTAGCTCATTTCAATGATGCAGACTTTTCCATCGTCTCAACTGTCTCAGTGAGCCTTCACTGAGCTCTCTAAACACTGGATGGTTGAAACCGCCTTGCCTCAGAGCTCTGTGGGCTGCAGAACATTCTCTTGGCTCACAGCCCTCCCTTAGCTGCCAGGACTAACAGTGTCTCGTTCTGTGCCTACGTGGCTATGCACTTGGCCAAACACTTCAGGAGGCTTTCACTCGGATTCCTGGTATGATTTCGTTTGTTCTCTCCTCTTGAGAGAACCCTGATTTGCAAATTTATGCCATCTCCAAAATCCCAAACTTTGATAGCGCGGTTCTTCTGCCTGGGAGATTACTGATCTCTGCTCGGATTTCACTTCCCTGTGATGTTTTATGAAAAAAGACCTGAGGCAGAAAGTCAAGGTGTGAGTGTCCGTTAATGTGCTTGCTTTCTCAGACAGGTCACAGACCTGGAATGTTGATGGAGGCCTGAAGAATGCTGTTTGTATAATGCGATTAATATGATCTCTATCTACGACGATAAAGCAAGTCCTGATACCCACTTTTTTCCAACGTGGCTGAAAACAGAACTGCCCAAGGTAGTAAACCATAAAAATAGATATTCACATAGTATATCTCCAGCTCCCAGTCTTCATATCTTTATCTCCTTTGGTGTGTTTTTACATAAAAAAACCTCAGTTAATTCTAGTTACACACTCTAATCTCATATACATTTTAAATATGATGCTTCTCCCCATCACTGAGAATCAATGTAAAAAGGGAAAGTAGTCCTTTAGTTTATTCTTTCTCTCCTTTTCTTAGTTTTGAGGGGGGAGCATTGTCCATTTCTGGACAATGCATCTCTTCCCCCTTCATTTTCTAAGTTAACTGGGGTTAGGTTAAAACAAGTGAATAAAAAGGATAAGATGGTTACCTATATTGGTTACCTAATACATTTTCTGTTCTTTATTGGTTTCTGTCTCTCTTTGTGCAGAAGGCCAGCAATGCTAATTCTTTAGAGAGGAATCTATGAATGATTTTGTAGTGTCCATGTAAAGCCTTCAAAATCAGGTTTTGTTGTTGTTGTTGTTGTTGTTGAAAGGCAGATTCTAACCCTGTCATGTCTCTCTCTACCTCAGCTTTCATCCTTATATCTCACCTAACACTGTTACTCTCCTCATGAACAGGAATGGGCACTATGTAAAATGGGTACAACCTTAGGAAAATTATGATGAGCCAATAATACAATGGAGTAAGAGGACCCAGGGTACATAAGAATGTCTCTATAAATCAATTTACTTTAGAAATTTAAAAACCAGAATTATCAGTAATGGTCAAAACTAAATGCAAATTTCTCACCATGTTCTAAAAATAATCTCTATTTTGAAAACAAAATCTCTCCATGAGAAGAATGTTTTTTTTCTTTTAGCCTTTTAAATTAACTTTTGAAATAAAAATTATTATTTTATAACTTAACATTTATTCATTAAATACTGTCGTCATCATCATCATCGTAACTTAATTTTCCTCAGTGACCAATTTCCACCACCTGTATTTGTGGAAAGAGCTCATGGGAAAAAATGAACCTGAACTTGTGTGTAAATATAGTTTCTGTGCAGTTCTTTAGTCTTCATTTATCCAGGAGGGAAGAATAGGAAATATTTCTGACTGCTCAGCATGCTATTTCTTTTTCTTTATGTTCCAGAACTTAACTACATAATTCCTATTCAATATCAGTGACTGAACCATGTATTTCTTGGCTTTCCATAATACCTGTGGTAGTATGGAGACCACTGTGGGATTTTATTAAACATTTATTCATTTGAATATGATCATCTTACAATAGAAATTCTTTCGTGATTTTATACTGTATTGTAATCATGGGCAGAACTTGTATACTTTGGGAAACCCATATTGGCGATAATGGGAATGAAGTAGTTTGGTTCTAAAAAGCACCTTCTTTTATCTAGGAAGGAACTCTTGAGTTGATTAATAAGTGTTCATTTCCTAAGTTGATTTTTTTTTAGAAAACCTCCTGGTTTTAGTTATATCTATAGTATATCAATGTGTGTCTATCTCTTGATATCAACCAATCAACTAATCATCTGTATATTAAGGGGAAATTTTATTTCTGGGATAAAAAAAATCGAGTACATTCTTTTTTATTTTCTACAATCGGGATTTCCCCTTGGAGAATGCCAAACAGTGAATCTTACATTTGGCCGAGAACAAACTAAGCTGAGATCTTCATAATAAACAAAATCTGAGCAACACTAAACAGTGAATTATCTCATGTATTATAACCAGTAGGGAATACTAAGGGCCTAGTCCTTGGCTTTTATTGACTGAGACTCCAAATCTTTGGGAATTTACATAGTTTCTGTACTAAATACAATAGAGTACACATGAGATGAGGAAATGATACACTTTTTTTCCATGGATACTATGAACTATCTTGAATTATGAAAATTAGAGAGCTTGAACTTTACCGTGTGTTTTTTCAATAGAATGCTGAAGCCATTTCTCTCTTGAAGGCTAAATGCCTTAAGAAATATTTAAACTTCAGTTACTAGGCAAAAAGACATCTTACTTTTATTATTAAGGAAAAATTCCCTTTAATGACAAAACCACTTTGCTCTGGTATTATCCAACTATATTTAGTATGCAAAGATATTCAGAAAGCCTGCTAGCAGTACAGATTACCATAAATTAGTAAATTTAAAAGAGGAATCACATTGATTCGATGCTTGCAAAAATGCTGTAGATTTATAAGAACTGAGCAATTTTATACTTATGTTTATATATTCTCTGTGCCTTGTAATTCCAAACAGATATTCTGTATCATATAACAAGAATACATAATTATCTTTCCCATTGTGATGATTTTCAGCTTTTCAATAGTATTGTAATGCTGCAGATACATTTTTTTTTAAATTGTGGTAGTAACAAAACAACAACCCATACAAATGTAGAATAATTTGCATGAACTGTGTTTTTTCTTCTTTTTTTCTATTACTACATGAAAAGTGGTCATGGGCACCTTACATCAGTAATAGGTTGGAAGATTAATAATGAGGAAATGTGAAAAGCAGAATTAGGATTCACTTATTTTGTTAAGCTTCCAATAAAATTAGGAACTTGGAAAACCTGACTAAAAGACAAAGAGACCATGTTCTGTTAATAACTGGTTTTGTGATCTCTGTGAAGTAAGTCATATGCCCTAAAGCTCAGTTTATTCTAGTGTAATATGATAGTGGAAGGTGGAAAGAAATAAATATGCATGTTATTTTTAGAGATAAAATGTAATATTATATAATAATTTATGAAGTATAGGCAATGCAACCATAACCAACCCTTAACTTTTTTCCCCTTCTTTTCCTATCTCTTCATCATGTGTCTGCTCTTTTTTTCTTCTAGTATTATCCAATATAAATAATAAAAAACTTTTTCACAATCCCCAAACACAAATGATTTGATCTCATATTTTTTCTGCCTTAAAACTCTAATGAGCAGAATTATATTGTTTTTGATATAATAGTTTACATTGTAAACATTTATTGTTAATTTTAATTTTAATAAAATCAGAGATATTCAAATAAAATATATTAAAACAAAAATGATTTGTATTTTTTCATGGATCAGATTTTTAATTGGGCTTCAACTTATCCAATACAGAAGTTATCTTTGGATATATTTTCATTTCAATTATTATTTAGATAATTGAATATTCTTTATAGCAAAATGTATATGAGACATCTTGAAGTAGATAATGCTGCATGATGGAGTGCTAATTTGAGAAACATGGAAGATTGTGAGAAATGAATAATAATAATTAATCACTGAAGTCAATACATAATACAGAAGAATCAATATAATTTTTAGAATATAAACATATAATAATTATAAAGACAACATACAAAATAAGTTACTGTTTTTCTGTGTGGTTCTTCATTTACCCAAAATCAAAATTCACTCTAATGAGCTTAAGACAAATTGAAAATGTATTGGATGATTACCAAAGTATCACAAAAAATAAAGAGCAATAGTGTAGCCCGGTTTTATGACATAGTTAGTCAAGGAACAGGTGAACTTCAGGAATGAAAAGTAGTGCTCTCTCACTTCTGTCTCTCTCTGAGGCTTCTTGACCTGACCTCGCTGTTCTTTATTGATTTACCTCTTTCCTAGGGCTATCATGGTCATGTCCCTGCACTGCATTTTCAGGTGCGTGTGGTTAATGATAGACTTTGTCTTCTCATTTTTTACTCCTGGGAACAAGTGTTTCTGTTGTGAATGTTTTGAGTTAAACATATCTCCCTAGGCTAAACATATTTTTTAGGCAATTGTGTCAAGTTGCCCATGGGCTATGCAACAAAATGATTTTTAAAAAGGTCTTTGAGAAGAGACATTTTGGGGAGATAAAATGACAATGGACTTTCCCAGATAAAAATAAATAGAAAGAAATTTCCTGAAGGTAGATAATATGTGGATGATAATATGAAATTATTTTTTGCCCTATTAGAATGTATGAATAAAAGTCTCTGATGAGCAAACTGGTATTAAACCACTGAGTTATGTGGATATTGACTGACTATAATCTATGATAACATAAACTGAATTGAACTGAATTACATTGACTAGAAAGTTTTGTTTTGCTTTATTTTACTTGCTTCGTTTTTTGTTTGTTTTAATAGTGAGAATTCAGTTTTGAAATGTCAACCAGCTTTTGGGCACTGATGAAAGTCTGTCCCAAATGGTGACAAAAATACATGTGAAGATGAAAACCGATGAACTTGTACACCCTGAAAATTAAGTCTGGTGATCAGCTTATTGTCAGAATCTGGAAGAAATTGTATTGCTTACCAGCATGAATCATCTAGACTGTTTGGCATATGTTCAGTTTTCTCTGCCACCACATACAGGTGGCTGGGAAACACAAATATGAATTCTTAATCTCTGTTTTATCAACAGGGATATATAAACAGTGCTGAACTGACGATTAGTATGCCATTCTTTCTCTTCCCGAATTCTACATTTTGTCATATCCAGAAAGTTTCTCCAGCTACTCTTTTACTTTCCACATATTACAAATTGTTATGTGATAGAAGCACACATTTTTATTTCAAGATGTATACATACTACATAAAGCATTTATAGAGGTACAAAGAATTCTATTCCCACAGTGGATTTTATAATGTAGCTTTTCATTTCCATGATATGTTGAGAGTTTACACAGCTTAGGTAGTCAGAGGACATACAATCTCATCTTGGCCAACATATGATATTTTGTTAGATGCTAGGGATCTGATATAGGAACACAAAGCATCAAGCAACTTGACTTCAAAATTTACATGTTGTGGAAAGTTATCCTAGCAGACAAGGACATAATGAGTGGGGTAGAGGAGATTTACTGTTATCAACTAATAAGCAAATGTGTAAAATGAAGAGGGTTTATGTTCCCAATTAATAAGATGTTTAAAACTGATCTAATATACTTAAATGCTCTTCAAAATAAAACATAATAGAATATAGAAAATAGAAATAGGACAGAAGAAAACATAAGATAATAGAAGATAGAAGATAAGCATAGAGTAAAACAATTTAAACAACATTATAAAAGCACTATAAATAAATACAAGTTCCAATAACATAAGCAATAAAGAAGCAGGGGGAAATGCATACAATAAGAATTGAATATTAAAGTAAAGAACTGAATACTAAACATATAAAGGATGGCAAACATGCACAGAAGAACCATTCCCAGTGAAAAGAGACTGAAGAGACATGAAAACCAAACCCAAAGTACCATATTCTTGAACTAAGACAGGGGACGAGGGAAGCAAGTTCTTTAAAAGTCATCACTAAGCAATTGATTAAATTTAGGAATATTAATGACATATAAATAGCATTGAATAAATATAGACTTTGCTGAATTTAATAATTGCATTTGGTTATATAAGTGAATATTTTTGTTCTAAGAAAAACCGAAATATTTCTTACGCTTATTCTCAAGTGATTCACAAATCATTACATGTCTGTGTGTATGACTATATATATTATATACAAATACAAACTTGTTTATATGTATGTGTGTGTTTTATAATATGGTTGTATCCTCAGACTTCATGAGGCTAAGTAGTTGAATTCCTATTTCTATGTAGTATTATATACATGTCTATCCACACCCAGATATGACACAAAATGTATTAACATGTTAATGTCTGGTCACTTTCTTTGAGGATTATGTGGGAAATATTTATACTATGCTTACAGCTTCATATAAGTTTGAAATTACTAAAACAAAATTATAAAAATAAGTCATCTCAAACCTATGTTTTTATGTTCAACTGACAAGTCATTTCTATTATTGTTTAAAGCAATACTTTCCAAGGAGGGTTTCTATGAAGCAGGAGCGCGGTTTAGAGCCAAAGAATGCAGGATGATTTGACGCTCCTGTCAGTCCTCAGAGAGAGACCAAATGGCAAGAATTCTTACACCCCGGACTTGGAACACTGCCGGTCTGTCAGCATTGTTTTGCTCCAATGAGGCTCTGCATGCCTGAGTATATGAAAGGATGGAAAACAGCAGGACATGACCTGCAGGAAAGCTGGCTGAAACCATAGTGTACAACCTTGGACTCTGGGACACAAGTGGACACGCTTGTGAAACATCATTAGCCAACTGATGGAGCTGGTGAGTAACAGTCAGACCACAGGTGGCTGGGTTTGAGCAAGACAAAGACATTAGGAAATCTCAAGATGAAAAGAGAACAAGAGAAATTCTCCTAATTTATACATGAACCTGAACATGGAAGAATGATAGAATGCAGATTCAACAGTTTACTTAAAGTGCATTCCCACCAGAGCATTGCTGAGCCAGAAAGAGAAGATATGAGTTTATAAATGTGAAAATACATTCTAGTAAGCAAAGTATAAGTTTCATTGAAGCAAAGGGTTTTAAATCGAAGTTTACTACACTGATGATCAGAAGGAAAACTATATCATTACCTATTTTTTTTATATTGAGAATATGTTTATTTGAGCTGGGGACAATGAAACAAGGCAGGCTGCACTGGCTTTCTAGAAACGTTATGGTAAAGAAGTGAGCTGAGCCAGAATGTGTATAATTACCTTATACCTAATATAAACACATCTTGTTATATTTAAGGTGAACTTTTAAGTTTCACTTGCTCATGTAGTAATAAAATGAACTGCATTATTTGTCTTAAGTGTTTTTAATACTTAAAGAAAATGAAAAACTAAATTTGTTAGACACTTTTGTAGTAAATGGAGTACATCTTATGCCATGAAAATGGCTGATATTAAAAAAAAAACAAAGTGGTAATAATTAGTATAAAGTATGGTCAATTTAGTCTGTGCACTTCATTAAATATGGTACTCCAAGCGCTATTTTAAATGAGTGAGCAATGGACCAGTTTTGAGAGTGATATACATTTGTTTAATGTACAAAAAGAATACAAATCTGGAGATGCACCTAAGAAGAACAGGCGCATATAGAAGGCGGTTATGGGGAAAATAAAGACAAGGTTTAGAAGCAATTAGTATGCATTTATGAACATGTTGTTTCCTAGGCCAGATTTTGCTTTGTTGTGTTTTCTAATGAGAGAGTATTTCGGGCTCCTTTTACAATTGAACAGATTGGTGGGATTTGGGTGGAATCATCATCAACCCTATGTCACTCATCGCAGGGAAAACAGCCGGGTTGTATATAACGTCGTTTAACTGTTCATTCTGAATATGCAGTATTATACTCAGAAACGCTTAACAAATTTTTGGTAAAAGTGAATAGTTAGCTAGCTTAAACATGAATAGAACTCAATTAATTGGCTAGATAGACAATTTACAAAGAAGAAGGGATGAGTTAATGCAATATTGACTTTTATTTTTGACATTTTGATTTGAGATACTTGTGAGATGTAACTATAGCTATAAATTAACAGTCTGAGAAGACATGACATGTCTTGATTGTAGTAGGCTGGAATTAAGGTCAATAAATAAGGTTAATAATACATAGCTTTCTTTTGGATACGACAATATATAATATTTTCTGAGAGACACAAAAAGTATGAGTAATATTAAAAACTGAAAAACTCATGTTTAATATGTCTTTAGCAGTTAGCAGTTTGCACATTATTCACGAATTTAATAATAAAGAGCTTACAAATTTATAAGAAAAGAAGGAAAAGTAAGTCTAAAATGAAGAAACCAACTACAATTAATTTATCGATGAAATGGCTTGGTAATATACATGAATTTTTAAATAGTCATGTAATGCATCCATTACATGAAAAACACAAATCACTGGATGTCCTGCACTTGAATAAATCAGTTTAGCTGTTACTTCCTTCGAGAGCTACGAAGGACAAACATACGTATGTCAGTGCCAATATCTCTTCATGTGAAACACTGCTCTTCCCCAGACAGGAAGCCCCACAGTCCTTGATCTGGGAGAAGCACAGCCCTAGAGGCTAAAACCAATCAACAGTAGGGTAACTAAGTTACAGAAACTGATAAAGTGATTAATTTACTTACTAAATTCCAGGTGTTCTCTTTCTGGGCTTGGACATTTCAACCGTTCGTATCTCCTTTTTCATCTCCTCTTTCAGAATCTTTCTAATGGCTTAGTAATACGTGCACATCACGTAACCTCCATCAATCTCATGGTGGCGCCAGGTCCTAGTGCTGGTGTTAATGTGCTTGCCAAAAAACTGGGTTCTGTTTCCTTTGCTTAGGCTTTTCTTTCTTTCTTTTTTTAGTTTCTTTACTTTAAAAAATAATTGATTAACCAAGACCTAATTATTTGGATTCTGACACATAATTTGAAGGTAATTAAACATCTAATAGCATTACAAAGGTGATTCCCATCTCCTTTTAAGTGGAATCATTTTCAGAGTGGTTATAACTACTAAATCAAAATAGAAATAAATCAGATATTAAAGATGGACTCATTCTAGCAATAAGTAATATACCCATGAGTGTATGATCTAACTGAAATAATATCATAAATTATTGAGATTCATTCCCCCCAAGTTTTTTTTATTGAATTTATTGGCAAGATATTGGTTAATATATAAGTTCTAGGAGTATAATGTTACAATACATCATCTGTATATTGTGCTGTGTCCGCACCCCAAGTGAAGTCTCCTTTCATTACCATTTATTTACCCTATGTCCACTTTTACCCTCCCTATCCCTTCTTCCCTCTAGTAATCACCATACTCTTTACTGTGTCTATGAGGCTTTCTATTATTATTACTATTTTTGCTTAATCTCTTCATCGTTCTCACCCAGCCTTCTAACTTCCTCCCTTCTGACAGCTGTCAATCCATTCTCTATCTATGAGTCTGCTTCTATTTCATTAATTTTTTTTTGATTCCACATAATAGTGAAATCCCATTGTCTATCTTTCACTGGATTATTTCACTGAAAAGAACTCTCTCCTGGTCCATTGATGCTGTCACAGAGGGTAAGGTTTCCTTTTGGTTTTCTGGCCAAGTAGTATTATATGGTGTAGGTGCACCACAGCTTTTATATTCTCTCATCTACTGATGGACATTTGGGCTGCTTCCAAAATTTGGCTATTGTAAATAATGCTGCAAAGAATACAGGAGTGCACATACTCCTTCAAATTAAGTGTTTCAGGTTTCTTTGGATAATTTCCTGGAAGTGGAATTGCTGGGTCATAGGCAGTTCCATTTTTAATTTTTTGAGGTCACTCCATACTGCTTTCCACAGTGGCTGTACCAGTCTGCATTCATACCAATACAATTTTAACTCATTATGCTTCATTGTAATTCATTAAATTTTTAGCATATATATTTTTGTCAATTGTATAATGTTAACAATTATAATTATAAATGCACTTATTAGTGGGAGCCAAATAATCACTTAAAGCAGGCCCTTGGAATTTTTTAAAGATTCAACATAAATTTCTGTATGTTTTCTTGGGAGAGTAGAATGATAGGAATTGTTAATAAGGACTTTTAAGAAAAATAGCGTACTAGAGTATAATAAAGAATAAAGACCTGTGGGGGAAATTGAATAAATTAAATTCAAGGAATAAAAGAAAAAGTTAAATTTTCTTTTGTTACATTCACAATTTTTTTTTCAAAAATTGATGACGGCTTTCAAGAAAGCATTTACTGTTCTGACCCTGTTAATTCCATTTTAAAGTGAGGTGACACTTGGTTTAAGATGTCAATGCAGTATATACATTTTTACAAACATAGAATTGGAAAAATATGTTATGTATAAACATAATATACATAATTACATATAACATTTAAATGAGTAATAAAAATTAAAGTTAAATGTTCTGGCTATGGATAAAAGCTTCTGAATCAATTAGAAAACAAAACTTCTAAACAGGAAAATGAGTGAAAAGTATGAGAAATTAATTCATAAAAAAGAAAAAGAAAGTATCCATAGTTAATCCAAATTGTCAAACTCATTAATAAGCAAAGTATAAATTTAGCATAATGAAACATTTCCATATTTGTTTTCTCAAAAGATTTCCAGTTAAAGAGATTATCTCTAATATCTTTCTCTAGTCATTTGTCAAATTTATGTTCACATTAGTTTTAGTATTCTAATACATGGCCCTTTTTTCCCATGTCACACCTAATTTATTTATTGTTTTGTCCTGCAAATCCTCTGAAATTAATAATAAATCTATTGTTACAGGAGTTCCAGTCAAAATGTTGCATAGGTAGATGCCATATGCAAATCCTCCCTCAATCCCATCAAAATTACAACTAAATTATAGACTAACCACCATTCAGAATTGTGTAAAATCTAGTTGAACAGAAGTTCTACAACTAAGGAGCCAAAAAAGAAGCCACCTCTAGACTGGCAGGAGGAGCAGGGATGTGGAGCCGTTTGGTTCCACACCCATGGGTGGCAGGTCAAAATCAAGAGGGATATTTTGGATACAGAGGAACCCCTAAAAATGAGGGGTCCCAAACCAAGAGTCCAGCGCCAGGAAGACAGGTTCTCCTAACTTCTGGCTGTTAAAACCAGCTCTAATTGTAGCTGAGTTTGATGGAAGCCTTCTGGAATTCTGCGTGTTCTTCTTAAAGGGCTTACACATGGGATTACTGTGACTCACTCTGAGTTGTAGCCCTGGGGTATCAGCAGAGAAATCGAGTTATCGGGTACCTGGTGAGAGCTGGAGGGATATAGCTTTCTCCCAGGCATCCCTCCCTGGAGGGATATATGCTGGCATAGGTCATTATTCTTTTCTGGGCCATCACCCTACTGAGCTGGCAGGTAAATGCCTGATGGACAACCTCAGACTACATCGAAGTGCATGCAACTTCCTCCACAAAGAACACACTCAAGGGGCAGACATAGTAGCGCCAAACCCCCCCTGAAATAAGACCTGCTCCATGTGGTTGGCCTCTACACATCCGAACTTCCACCAGTGGTTGCAGCCAGTCTACTCAGCTAATCAGCCCGGGGGTAAATCACTCTCATTGACATGGCAACAACAATCAAGGTTTGGGAAGGTGTACGTGGCCCAAATCTGGTGTACCCAGCTTGGGTGACCAGGTAGGCTGTGCCACTGGATTCCACAAGATACCTACTACATAAGACTACTGTACCAAGCCTGGGAGCTGAAGCAGTTCTATGTAATATACAGAAACAAACATAGGAAGGCAGCCAAAATGAGGAGATGAAAACATGTCTCAAATGAAAGCACAGAACAAAACTCCAGAAATAGAACTAAACAAAATCAAGACAAGCAATCTATTATAGATGCAGGCATATAAGTATGCTCAATGAATTTAGTGAGAAAATCAGTAAAGAGAGAAGAAACATAAAAATCGTACTAGAAAATAAAAAAAGGACTAGTCAGAAATGAAGAATCCCCTAACTTAAATGCAGAATACATTATAGAAAATCAACAGTGGACTAGATGAAGTAGATGGTAAATTCATATTTGGAAGATAAGGAAGCAGAAAACACCCAACAAGAATAGGGAAAACAAAAGATAAAAACAAATGAGGGCAGTAGAAGGAGCCTCTGGGACAACCTTAAGTTGTACTAGCATTCACATCATGAGGGTGCCAGAAGGAGAAGAGAAAGAGAGTAAGGAATTGAAAACCTATGTAAAAAAAAATAATGACAGAAAAACTCCTTGACTTGGTTATGGAAATTGACACACACATTCAGGAAAAGGAGAGAATCACAAAGAACATGAGCTCAAAGAGACCCACAACAAAATGCATCATAATTAGAATGCTAAAGGTTAGAGAAAAAGAGAGTCTTTAAAACATCAAGAGAAAAGCAGTTAGTCATCTAAAAGGAAGTTCCCATAAAACTGTTAGCTGATACCTTAACAGAAACTTTGTAGGCCAAAAGGGATTGGCAAGAAATACTCAGTGACAAAGCAAAGACTTACAGCCAAGATTACCAATCGAAGTTATCATTCAGAATTGGAGAATAGATAACAGTATTACAATCATGTCTCAAATAAAATGTTAAATGTTAAATAAAAGACATGTTAAATAAAAAGACACAGACTGAAAGTAAAGGGATGGAAAAAATACTTTATGAAAATGGAAACAAACAAGCAAACAAAAGCTGAAGCAGCAACATGTATGCTAGACAAAACAGACTTTAAAACAAAGGTTGTACAGCAAGAGATAAAGCAGGACCTCGCTGTTCCACTTCTGGGTATTTAGCTGGAGAAACCCAAACCACTGAATCAAAAAGAAAAACACACACATATGTTCATTGCAACATTATTGACAATAGCCAAGGTATGGAAGCATCTTGCGTGTCCATCAACAAATGAATGGGTAATGAAACAGGCATATATACAGTAGACTATGTCTCAGCCATAAGAAAGAATGAAATCTTGTCATCTGCAATAACATAGATGGACCTAGAGTGTACTGTACTGAGTGAAATAAGTCAGATAAAGAAAGACAAACACTGTATGTTTTCACTTACATGTGGAATCTAAAAAAACAAAACAAACAAAAACAAAATAGGAAAAACAAAACAAGAAAACCAGAAGCAGACTTTTAGATACAGAAAACATTTTGACCGTTGTCAGATAGAAGAGGGGTTGGGATGATAAGCTAAAAAAGGTACCAAAGTGACAGTTAAAGAATAATCATGGGGATACAAAATACAGCATAGGGGATATAATTAGTTGACAGTGATGTAATAACTATGTATGGTGTAGATGGGAACTAGGTTTTTCAGGGTGATCTTAGTAAGTTATACAATGTCTAATCACTGAGTTGTACATATGCAGCTAATATAATAGTGCATGTCAACTATAATTTAAAAATGAAAAAATGTTTAAATTCAATGAGTAAGAAATAAAGCAATTAGTATAAAGAATTTGGATGTTTCTTTGTAAGGTTCTTTATTATAGTAATAATATTCAAAACAATCTATGGCTCTCTCAATTCAAATGCTTTTAAAATCATGGTTCATCTCTACAATAAAAGCCTAGAGAATTATGTATAATATTTATGTATAAGAAAAAATTTATTATATGTTTTATATTATTATTGACATTTCATTTACTGAAAACCAAATATCTCAATTATGTAAAGATATATATTTACAAATGTGCATATTTTTATAAATTCATTCATTATATATTTATGAAACTATTTTTCTTAGCTATCTGAGATTTTGGTTTCTGTTGTGTTTTCAAGAAAGAATTTTTATTTTCAAATAGCAATAATAAATTATATGCTTAGATAAGAGTTTTCTTTTATGTCTGTTTTTATGTCATTACATTGGCCAAGAATTTTTCAAAATATGTTAAAAATAAAGGTCAAGGCAAATGTATCTTATTGCTGATTTTAATGAGATCATATTTCACAGTTAAACATCATATTAAATGTTATTTGAAAATCACTTTATATTGAGCTCCTCTTTGCTAAGTTTTCACTAATGAACAATCTAGTTTTTATTTATTTATTTATTTATTTAAAGATTTTATTTATTTATCTTTAGAGGGGAGAAGGAGGGAGGGGGAGAAATATCAATGTATGGTTGCTTCTCGTGCATCCCCTGCTGGGAACTGGACTGCAACCCAGGCATGTGCCCTGACTGGGTATCGAACTGTGATCCTCTGGTTCAAAGGCCCACGCTCAATCCCCCAAGCTACATCAGCCAGGGTTTTTTTTTTAATTTCAAAGTACATTTTACATCATCTTTGCTGTCATTTAAGTTTCTTCTATCTTCATCATCACTTACCTGAGTTTCCCCCTCTGGTAATATTTTGGGAAACTTGATTATCGTTTCTTTCAGTAGATTAACTGAAAATAAATGTATTTTCTCTGATAATTCTGTGCCATTCCCTTTCAAAATTTATAGTGTAATATTTTCATTAGTCTCCCTAGCTGTTGCCGCTGTTTCTCACTTATTTACGAAGAGTCCCCATAGCATTGCCTCTCTGCTTGTTTTGACCACTCTTAGGAAGGATGGGCTCGTCTCATTATGCAGAATATCTCCTCATATGATTTTCCTGCACCCCCTCTGCCCTCATTCCAAGTTTGGCATTATTAATGAGACCTTGATAACACATTTTCCACACACACGCTCTGTTATTTAATGAGAGTCAGAATTTTAAGATGCCTCATTAGTCTTTTTCTAACTTGTGCACTTCAGTGTAAAGTCTGTCGAGGCTTCTTAGTTGGCTATTCCTTGTTAAGCATGACATCCTGCCTTCTTTCCAGAATGGATTCATTTTTGCCCTTGTCTTAAGCTTGTTATTTCCCAAAGGATACACAGTTAGGGGTGTAAACTACTGAACTTCCATTGCTTTTATACTTTAGAAAGAAAAACATTTTAATAAACAGCAAAATAAATAGTTTTGTCTCTGATATTTAAAGTAGTATATTCCTATGAAAGGTGTGATTAATATGTTTGTCTTGGGGAAGTAATCATTGCATTTCAACATTTTTACTTAGTATTTTCCACAAGGGCATTTGGGGCATCTTGTGTTTTTGAGTATTTCATCAAAGTGACATGCCATTGTGGCCAAGGACAGTTATGTCTTTCCACAGAGCCCTGGACAAAATAAGTAAGCCCATTTTTTAAAAATACAAGTGAATTCCAATAATAGGAGCTCACAAATTGTTATCAGTCACTGATTCTGAAGAACGTTATCTAACACAAAACCTAAAATTATGATAAAGAAAGGTCAGGAATTGGACTTTCCAGAAAACATGTTTTAAAAGTTTAGAATAGGCATTGAATGAATCCTTGATTTTCTTAGGAAGGGAAAAAAAATCTCAATCTTTCCTATACTAACACCTGAACAATTGACAGGTTCTAGATATGACTTCTGTAAAATAAGACAGTGTATCTACAAGTAAGTGTTCTTTCTCATACACGCAAAATCATGGAGGACAGATGCTGCTTCTGCATTTTCATCTCCGAAGAAAGCATTCCTTTATAAATCATAACAACACGAAAGCGGCAGGGCACTGTAAGGACATCTATCCACCTCGTGATGCAGGGCGGGCACCTTTCACGTGGGAGATTTATTTGCTGCTTTCAGGGAGACGAAAAATACTCAGTTTCCTTTTTGCACTGGCTGTTTTTTAAATGCCTTTAATTCAAAGTAATCAATATGCCAGAGAAGAGTATTTTGCTGTTGCCTGCCTGAAACCCATTAGCTTCCTTTTCTGAATCTTCCCAGCTAGTCTCAAACATCAAAAGCTCAGTTGGTAGATTGCTCCATTATTTCATTGAATTAATCTTTCAATCTTGAAAATAGGTCAGTTTAGTTAAACAGCTATGCTCCCTTTCAGGAGGCGGCAAAGTAGGTGAGCTCCCCTAAGTTAGGCCTACGGTGTAAGCAGTTAGGTATTTATAAGTGGCATTTCCATGGAAACCACAGGAAAACCATGGTTAATGATTAGAGCAAATTATAAACCAGATTTTGAGTTCTAAGGGTAGCCAGACTAGAACAATTTGGGATGTTAAGTTTATTTCCAGTGTAAATATCTCTGAGGATGTCATTAGGCGTTCAGGCAAGCTCTTTGCATGGCCCACACGGAAGCAGGAATAAAGACTGCCTAAGTGCGGGTTATTGTGGTAATTTATTTGAAGCTTATATTGATGGCTCATAATGGTTTACAGGGCTTCAGGGGAAAAGGACAGTTTTATTTTTCAAAACTTTCAAGTGAGAAGGGTGGAAGAAATGTTGGAAATTTAATTTGGAGAGTACAGTGACATTGGAGAAAAGTAGAGCAATTTGCTTCTAGTTCAGTCACAGGTACACCTAACAGAACTAGACTTTGATATTTACAAGTGTGTATTATATGTGTTATATATACATATTTTTACTCTAAAATTATACTCCCTTCCATCAAAGATAACAAAATCAAAACTAGCTTGTTTGCAATCCATGAACACGGTGTATGTTTCCATTTGTTTGTGTCTTCCTTGATTTCTTTCTTCAGTGTTGTGTAGTTTTCTGCATACAGGTCTTTTACCTCCTTGGTTAGATTTATTCCCAGATATTTTATTTTTGTTTTTGCTATATCAAATGGGATTTTTTTCTTGATTTCTGCTTCTGCTGATTCATTGTTAGTATATAAAAATGCCTTTGATTTCTGGATATTGACTTTGTAACCTGCTGTTTTGCCAAATTCATTTATTAGTTCGAGCAGTTTTTTTGGTAGAGTCTATAAGATTTTCCGTGCACACTATCGTGTCATCTGTAAACAATGACAGTTTTGTTTCCTCCTTTCCGATTTGAATGCCTTTTATTTCCTTTTCTTGCCTGATCATTGAGGCTAAAACTTTCAATACTATATTGAATAGAAGTGGTGAAAGTGGACAACCTTGTCTTGTTCCTGATCTTAGTGGAAAAGCTTTTAGTTTTTGCCCATTGAGTATGATGTTGGCTGTAAGTCTTTCATATATGGCCTTTATTATATTGAGGAATGCTCCCTGCCTTTTGACCCAGCAATTCCACTGCTAGGATTGTATCCTAAGAACCCTAAAACACCAATCCCAAAGAACATATGCACCCCAATGTTCATAGCAGCACAATTTACAATAGACAAGAGTTGGAAGCAACCTAGGTGCTCATCAGTAAATGAATGGATCAAAAAACTATGCTACATATACACAGTGGAATTCTATGCAGCAAAAAAAAAAAAAAAAAAAAAAAGAAGGAGCTCCTACCTTTTGCAACAACATGAATGGAACTGGAAAGCATTATGCTGAGTGAAATAAGCCAGGTTTTTGAAGGACAAATACCATATGATCTCACCTTTAACAGGAAGCTAAACAACAAAACAAACAAGCAAGCAAAATATAACCAAAGACACTGAAATAGAGAACAGGCTGACAGTGACCAGAGGGAGAGGGGAGAGAATTTCAGGGGAAATAAGGGAGGGATTTAGAGGAACCTATATAAAGGATACATGGACAACAACTGAGAAGAGTGGAAATGGGAGGGAGCGGAGAGCATGGGGAGTGGGATGGGATGGGAGTAATAGAAAACTGTACTTGAAAAATAATTAAATAAAAAAAAGACTAGCTTGTTTGCAAAGCCACATCCAAGTTCAAGTCACATTGTTTAATTGTGTAAGTACCGCAAAAGTGACAACTGACTCTACAGATTGCTTTAATCCTCTTTGCAGGAACTTTTATAAGGAATCTTAGATTGAATTTTCAAATTATGTCTCAAGGCCAGTAAGATAAGCCAAGAAGTTGCTATCAGACTCACCTGCAATACCTACCTATTTGGATGAAATCTTCTTTGTTCAAAGGCCCCAAAATATCCTAAGGTTCCTGTGCCCTTCAGGACTTGACCTTCTTTTCTCACCTGCTAAAGCTGCTTGGAACCCTGTAAGCAAGGCATCTGGCCACTTTCCCAAAGGGCTTTATTTTGCCCCATAAAAGTCAATTTACTTTCTTAAAGCTGTCTTACCATATTTGATACTATCTACATCTTTCTCAAGTGTAACATTCCAGTCAAAGCTTTGGTAGTATAGCCAATGATTTTGATTGTTTCCTGTGATAAAGAGACAGATTCTTATTGAATTTATGCAAATATCTATAATGCTATTAAAACAAGAATACTCATTAAAAGTTTCTAAATTCTGGAAAGATTACATAGGGAGAAAAGATAAGTGCTTCATCTTTGTACACAGAAGTATGTGTGTATATTCTACCAAATTGTTCTAAGTTATAGATAGCTTAACAAAAAATGATTTTCTTAAATATGAAAAATAAACATTTAGAAATAAGTAGTGATTCAAATCAATAAGTCATATAAATCATAGGCATCTTCATTAGTACACTTATTCTCATGTAATTAATTTGTGTCTATCTTGACTTTCTGTTAACATTTTTCTGAAGCCACCAATTTCTCCATTATATTGTAGTTCTGTAAATTCTTACCCTGTTCTGTGGTATAATCTGAAAGTCTATCAGAAACCTGTATTCAGAGTACATTTCATGCGTCTCCTTCAAGATGAAGCACATTTTCAAAAGCATCAAAGTAAAACCCTAATTCTCTGGAAATGACAAAAGTCTTAAAAATGGCCACAGGTAAAGATTTGATGATAGATATAATTAAGTTGGCATGAAAATTTGCTTATTTCTGTGACACACCACATTTTGAGATAACTGTATTATAACTGATAACATTATACCAGGACATATTAAGTGTCCAAGCATTGCTCATAATTTCTGGAATATTGGTATAGCTACACAGACACACATAAAAAAGGCTTTGCCCTATTTATTTGATAATTTTCCCAAGTAAAATAACACATTAAATTTTATTTATGTATCTCTGCAAAAGTTAAATAGTTGTTATCAAAACCAAAAACTTGATAAAGATAAGATTATTTTGATAAAACACAAAATCTTTGCTTCCTAGACAGATTACCTAAAGAAAACCCTTTATAATCTACCAAGAGCAGACCAGTAGTCCAAGAAAACTCAGTCCTTTTGACAGTGGAAAGAAAATTAAGTTCTATTTTTACAAAAGTACATTATTGACATTAAGCTTAGGTTTGACACTGTTACAATAATTCAAATCTAGCCAAATTGACTGCACAATTAAGATTCCTTTCTTCTTCCAAATTTGTAATTTGTACTTTGTAAGAGATCAAGAAATAAATTTTCATTTTTACCAACTTACTTATGAAATTATAAACTCATTCACTTTGGTAAATTCATTCTAATCTTAGCCTTTTTTGAGTACCCAAGAAATTCTTTTCCAAAGAATCCTTTTCCACAAACCTGATACAATTTTCTTTCTATCTATGAGAGTTCATCTTCATTGTTATACTTTCTTTTAACAAAAACACACATCTTTTTCCTCTTAAAAAATAAGATATTTCCATGATTATTTCTAGTAGCTTTCATTATATATATATATATATATATATATATTAGAATTCTTAACCCTTAGAAATTATAAACATTTAAAAAAATTATTGCTAGAAACATGAGCACGTGCATAGAATATTTCTGAGCATGACTTAAAATATGTTTACTGATAAATAAAAATATCTTCAATTTCTCCAAAGCAAATATAGATACATCTATGTTCAGTAATTAATGTTATTTGGAAATGATCTATAGTCAATGAATTTAACTCAACTTATTTGAATCAACTTAGCAAGACTTTAAGGCTTCTAGTAACCAAACATATTTTGGAAACTATTTTACATACACATACCATAATATATAATTATTCTTAAAAAGTTCATCTAGAAACTTTTTATCTGACTTGCATCTATTAAATTTACGTGTTTCCAGCAACCATGTTTAGATTACCTAGGAAAACTTCATTAGACAATGTCAGTCATCATCTCGAGTTATTTATTTAGTTTTTGGTTGACAAATTTTGCAACAGATCTAATGAACTTATTTGAATAACAATCCCAGGTGGAATAAATGTTGTTCATCTGCATGACATTGAAAACTCATAACTGTGAAGATGTCTGTTTTTACTAAACCAGCAATTTAAATTAGCTTTAATACAATTTACACAGACTATAAGAACCTAAGAAGCATTTGGGTTCATTTCCAGTATATTTTTGAAATAAATGTATGAATACAAAATTTATCTAAGTGCTTGTTTGTTTTGGCCAATTTAGGTCTCCATTATAAATTACGTTTAGCAATACCATCTACATGTAGAAAATATATTTATAATACATACATATATATATGTGTGTGTGTGTACTGATAAATACAAATATCTTCAATTTCTCTGAAGCAAAAATAGATACATCTATGTTCGGTAATTAACGTTATTTGGAAATTATCTATATAGTCAATGAATTTAACTCAATTTATTACTTGAATCAACTTAGCAATTTTAAAAAAATTGTAGTCGAGAGATGGGTGCAATAGTGTAAAACTCACAAATGTATGAAACATCAGTTGGATCCCAATTTTGTTTTGGTACATACAATAAGTTAAATTTCCTACTGAGGTGGCTAAAGATTTTTACTACTTGTAGAAAAGAATTTTAAAGTTTATTTGTCCCTGGAAATAATTTTATGGAGGCTGTGGTTTAGCATTTGGGCAAGAGAAGCTCTTGCAGTTTAATGCAAAAAAGGCCTTCCCTCATCACCTTTTTTTTTTGCTTTAGTCTCAGGTGAATATGGGGTATAATTACATTTCAGCAATGTATATCTCCCATGGACACACAGCGCACATTTTTTATGGACATACAATGCCTGTTTTTTCCTCAGCATTTTTGGGTATATTTTTACTATTTAAAACCTTCTTTTTCTTAATTATAGGACAATATTGTTTCTAATATCCTGATGTCTTATAATATTTTTAAGCATTTAACAGGAGGAATAGATGAGGTTTGGAGATTGTTAAAATGAGTGAGTTTTGATTTGCTACTAAAGTTGTTTCTGTGTTTGGAGAGATCTTTTTAGACAAAGACAGTTACTTCTATTCACTGTTGAACATGAGACTCTAGCAGGTCTATTTCCTGATTATTTTCAGAAGAGCTTGGGGATAGTTTTTAAGAAGGGGGATATATTTTTGTCTTAAGTTTAATTTTGGTAGTTTCATCTTGTGTGGGGGTTTATAAGGTTAGCTGCTCTTTGTATTATTTTTTAAAAAAATTGATCTTTCCATAGGTACTAATAACACAGTTTCTTACAGAAAACTTTCCAATTTAAAAATTTCATCACCTGGATATTGATGTGTAGAAGCTATAAATCTTTAGTCATAAAGACTTAAATTTTTTATGACTTAAACAATGGTGCAAGAAATGTCTCACAGAAGCTTGGAAAATAAGCATTCCTAACAACTTCCAGAAAGCTTACTCCCAATGTTAGCCTGAAAACACAAAACAGTTTATTTTTTAAAATTTAATTTTATGTTTTAATTTAATTCTTGTTCAAGTAGAGTTATCACAGGGGAAAAGGGGATGGACTCACATGAACAAAACAGTTTATTGTAAAGATACTTTCTCAGATTTTACACGAGAACTTCATAGACCCATTAATGTGTGGCAAGGAACTTGTACTCCTGAATGGGGCTTTTCCTGCACCAGCAAAGCAAGGAAAGTTGAGACTACCAAGTACCCTAATGGACTGGGACTCCATATGACAAATTCTCCCTAGAGCTGCTTTTGACTCCAGTCTGTCTGACAGATGCACCGCAGCAAGTGAACCTTCCAGATGGTAGAGATCAGAACCTCAGTGCTCATAAAGCCAAGTTCAAGACATAGAACAAGACAAACTCTGCAACAGGAAGAGATAAAAAATAAAACAAAACAGGGACAACTGTGGGTGGAAAAGGAGCTCTATGGAAAGTAACCTCACAGACTCATCTGATCATAAACTAACTGGGCAGGACATGGTTGGGAGTCACACCCCAGGCCTATAACTTCTTTACTAAAAGGTTTGAACAAGCCCTGTTCATTGTTCTTGGCCATCTATGTTAACCCACTTTCCTAATGCCATAAGAAATGCTCTTTCCCAGACCCCTGGAAGGAATAAACACCCTCAAGGAAGCACATAGTTTGTTGACTACCCTGTACCTTGCTTTCTCCCACCTTCATGTAATTTTCCGTACATCTTCCTTACACCTCTCCTTCATTCCAAAGGTATAAAAGAAACCATAAACTGTCATTCACCAGCGGATTTGACATCTGGCTTCCTGGAAATTGTCCAATGATTTATTGTCCTCAAATAAATCATTATAAAAATTCTCTACCGGTTAAGACATTTCGTCTTTAACATCATCGCTGGGAGGGAAAGCTCAATAAAAACATTTACCAACTTTACCCTACTCCCTAAGCTCAAGGAGTAGTTCCACCGATATTTTCCCTGGCTGGTGTACATTTAGAGAGAAAAGAACTCTCCCTACTCTCCCTTGCATTGGGCCCTGAAGACAGAGATCTGGAAGACTAACAGGGTTCTTACCTCCTGCCAGTGCTAATCAGAAGTCCCAAGATCCCCAGCTGCAGCAGCCTGAGAAGGCAAGTGACGCTGATTCAGAGAAATCAGTCCTAATGACTAAGCCCACTGTCAAAGGGGATTTTTTCCCTACCTTTCTAGAATCTGGGTGGTCTAGGAATTAAATTGACATCAGACAGATGAACAAGAGAAAAGCAAGCTTAATTCAGTATGAATAGAGGTTTTATAGATATGGGACCTAAAGTTATGATGAAAGCAGGCAGGATTTATATATTTTAGACAAAGAAATGATAAATTCATGAGGAAATGACAAGATGGAAACTTAGGGTTGTGTACTTCATTAGTGATGAATCTAAGCAACGTGGGCTTACACTACCCTCTGTGTCCTGAGTTCCTTACCCCTGATGATGAGGGTACCTCTGTACCTCCCCATGTAGGAGGGGGTCTTTCATCACCAGGGATTTACTTCCTGCTTTGGGGGAAACACATTGCAGTCAGGGTGTTATTGCTGAATTGGTTTCTTAAAGTAACTTTTATTTAAAATTATCAATGTGAGAAAGTGGCATGTTTTGAGGTGGCTGGCCCTGAGTCCCACCAGTACCTATAAATCCTTGAATCTGCACTTGGCACTTAGCTATGATCAGCAGGTATAACAGTAATGAGTAAAAATGAACTTCAAATCCATGTTTGCCTTCAGAGTCTAACTGCTTGCCTCAAAAAGTCAACAGACAATGGAAGCCTGAAGTAGGTCGGTAGCAGTAGAGACAGCATCGCCTAGGTGATCCGAACAGATTTTGAAGTTGAATGAAACTGGATTCGCTGATAAATTGGCTGTGAGTGTGAGTTAGTGTAACCAAACTGTTGATTTGCCTTGGTTCCTTTTTTCCAGGTGATGACACAGAAAGTGTTGCTTCTTGAGAATGTCTTTAGGAAAACCGAGTGATTAGTCATCATAGCCTTGAGAGCAAAAGAAGTCTCAGGTGGACTCCAAAGACTTTAGCCTGAGAAACTTGAAGAGTATAATAGTTATTTAAAAAGTATTTTCTGATGTAAAAATATAAAGATGTCTGCCAAAACCACCTGTATCAAGTTACACTCATAAGCGGTGCCTAGGATATCCTAAAGATTCACATCCTCCTCTACACTTGACATTGGTAGGTCTTAGACTTATTGCCAATTGAATGTACATAGATGACATTCATTGCACTTTTGACTTGCATCCCTCTAATCATTAATTACACTGAACATGTCTCTATGTATTTTCTGGCCATATGTGATCCCTATGTGTGTGTGCGTGTGCGTGTGTGTATGTGAATTGTCTGTTGCTGTTTATTCATTATTTCAGTCTGGTAGATTATTTTTCTTCATTGATTTTCTGGAAATTTTAAAACTCTCATGCTCTACCAACTGAGCCAGCCAGGCTGATATGATGAACATTTTAGACATTTAGTTTTTTAATTTATCTGGAGTTAAATTTTGTTCATGGTGATTTGGTGATCTAGCTTCTGTTTCTTCTTATTCTTTTTCTTGTTCTTGTTCTCCTCCTCTTCCTTCTTCTTCTTTTTTGCAAAGTGATAATCATTTTTCTACTTACATTGCTGAATAGTCCTTTATTTTAGCACTAATGTTACAGGGTGCCTCTGTAATATTAAAGTTTAATATAGCACAGACCTATTTTATGCATAAATGTGCAAGTTCTTGATCAAATACTGTATTACCTTAATTCCTGTGACCTTATAATTATTGGAAAGCATGTTCCCTAGGTTATTTTCCTTAAGAACTATATTAAAATTGGGGGACTATTTGCCTTGCATGTGTTTTAAAATCAGCTTATAAAAATTCTCAGGCAAGATCTGTTGACTTTGAGTGGCATTTCATTAAGTAGAAAAGTAAGTAAAACCCTGGAAAATAGGAAACTTCATGATATTATCACAATAAAAAAAGGATACACCCTTCATACACTCAGGATTATTTAATGTCTTTCAATAAAGTCCTATAATTTTATATATAGGATATCAAATAATTTATACTTGCCATTTACTTTTGATATTTTGCATTTTATGGTACTATAAAGGTATATTTATAAACACATTGTTGTTTGCTCATTTATTAATACAAAATACTTTCTGTTGATTTTATATTCATCAATGTTACAGATTTTGTTTTCAATATTTCAACCTTAAGTACAATATCGCCTATGTCTACAGGTGTTCATTTGTAAAATATTACTCCTCAATACACTGAGAAGTTTCCTGTTATTTCTTGGTAACAGTTAACTAATTTATTTTTTAATAATAAATGGAAGTTGTGGTTTTATGTTTTCTCTCTGTAGCTATTTATTTTGCAAATGTTGAGAATCTACTATGTGCCATTACACTTCTAAATGAAGGGATATCCTTTAATCAGAATGAAAACACAGGTCATTTCCCTTTCTACACTGAAAGGATATAGGGCATAACCTCTGGATTTTTAAACTTAATCCTGTGAACCTAATTAGTTAAATTAATTGACTTTCTGATATAAAAGATTCTTGAATTCCTGGAGTGATGTCACTTATCCAACACGTAATATTGGTTGTTAAATATTTTAATTATCACCTTTTTCCCACTTCTGTTATTTCTTAGGGATGTTTTCATTTCATTCATTTTTTGAAAAACAGTCATTTATAATATATGCATAAGGTGTGTGTATATAAATATGTATATGTATATGTATATGTGTGCATATATATAGAATGTGTGAATGTGTGTGTATATGTATCTATATATGTATGTGTACACACACACACACACACACACACACACATATATATATATAGAGAGAGAGAGATTGGGTGGGTGCTAGGTTGGAAATTTGTCAGCCTTGTTGGCAGGCTGAAAATTCATAGAAGAGTTGATGCCGCAATCTTGAATCATGATTCAAGACTGGAAATCACAGACTGGAAATAGCTTAGGGCTGCTCTGTTACATTCTTGAGACAGAATTGTGTCTTTGGAAAAAGATAGTTTTTTTTCCTAGGCCTNTGTATGTGTACACACACACACACACACACACACACACACATATATATATATATATAGAGAGAGAGAGAGATTGGGTGGGTGCTAGGTTGGAAATTTGTCAGCCTTGTTGGCAGGCTGAAAATTCATAGAAGAGTTGATGCCGCAATCTTGAATCAGGATTCAAGACTGGAAATCACAGACTGGAAATAGTTTAGGGCTGCTCTGTTACATTCTTGAGACAGAATTGTGTCTTTGGAAAAAGATAGTTTTTTTTCCTAGGCCTTTTTACTCCTTAGATGAGGTTCATAACTCCATCATGGAAGGCAATCTGCTCTAATCAACACCTATTTATTTTAAGTTTAATCACATCCAAAAAGTATTTCATAATATTATCTAAAATGGTGTTTGACCAGATAACAGGGAACAATAGCTTAGCCAAGTTTACATTAACATTTAGCCATCACAGTATTTGAACCTAAGAGGTTTTACATATTAGAGTCTTGGAAAATAAGGGCAAGACCAGAAATCCAAGCATGTAGATTAAAGTATGGTACTTGATAAGATTTCCCTGAGTGAATGAATACACAGATGAAGAAAGTGCCCCGGGGCAAGCCAACACCACAGTGCAGTATCCGTGTTATGTGGTTACAGTTGCAACTTCAAGGTTAAAAAAGGTAAGTTGGGGTGACTGCTGTATTAATAAATTACAGTGAAACACTAAGAAGATGGATATGTCTTCATTTTGCCTGTGGTTCCTCAGATGGCATCACATTGGTACATTCTCAGAGAAGACATCATTGTTTAGCTTCCAAAAACGAAATTATTGTTTTAGGATTATATTTTTTCTAGTTCAGTATTTTTGAATATCTTAATCTTCTCTTTATTCAACCCCGATTTCTTTAATTTATTATGGGTAATTCAAAATCCTTACCTTTGCTATTTATTACATTGTTTTTCTCAATACTGTCATTTATGTTTTACTGTTAAAGTTATTATTGTCATTATGTTATGCATATATCTTGCAAGATGCTTTAGTCATTTTCTATTTGTCATTATTGTAATTAAAGTCAAACATACTTTTTATGTAGATTTCATTTAATTTACAATAAAAGAACAGTTTGGAAGTGTAGCCTCCTCCTGCTGTTAGATAAAATTATTCTGGAACATTAAAGCCACAAAAAAAGTCATTCAATCACTCAAGCACAATAAATGCATTGAGACAGTTTTACACTTGTTTATTTGTTCTGGAAGTCATCCAAATTAAATTGCAATTCTAAATAACCACAGATGCCAATGCAAACTAATTTGAAGTGACAATGTATCAGTTTAAAGTGCAACTATAGCACTAGGTGTTACAATTTGTGTATAGCAGGTTCAACCAGGGCATTTCATTATGAGAGGTACTGATTTTCAGCATGAACAGAAATATTTATAAAACAAATTATTCCACCTAATAGACTAATAGTGATGATAATTTTTTGTTCAGAGATAAGGCAAATGAGCTTGTATTTAATTGCCTTATCATCAACTGTCTGCTAATTATATCAACTAGCCATCCCATGCATATTCATCTTTAAGAAATAGATGTTGGAGGAAACATTTTCTTCAAAAGCCTCATGAGTAAATGACTGCTTTGCTCAAATATCACAGAATCCTTAATAATTTGAGTGAAAATATTTTTATTCATTTTCATTAAAAATTTGTATAGGTAGAAATAATAAATTGCTTATACAGTGTTCCCACTAAACTATGTATAAAACAAGTTTTGTCAATCAAATGCTTATTTAAAAGAATCAATTTTAACGAGGTACAAACAATTCACAGGTAATAAAGATATGCAAGTGCTATCGCTTTTTGGTTCATAATTAAAGACTATTCAATATATATATTGAATAGTAATATATATATATGTTACTATATATATATAGTAATTTTTATCTATTTTTCCAATTTGAACCCAAAAGAAGCATCAAAATTGTTTAAAATACATGTTTATTATATGGTATAGAAAGCCTACCATTCTTTTACCATTTATTCCTTCAAATTTTAACTTGCATACCTTGATTTGTTTATTTATTCAGATTAATTGTTATCTAATTACATCAAAATTAAGTAAAAATTAATCAATGGGACTAATGCTTAAATTTTCAAAAAATACTTATTAAAATATGCTACTTTAGTACAAATCTGTATCTGCCCACCTCAAGATGAAATATGTACAAAATATATTAAAATAAATACCATTTATGTATATTTATTTATTCCATTATTTACATATTTGACTGAAATTAATATTATGAAGGCATATTTATTAATGGATATAAGGCATGCATTTTTAAAACTACTGTAGATGATTTAAATAAAAATTTTATTTATCAGAGAATGAAGGCGATATTATCTCACATATATGATAAAAGCAGCCACAGGAATGTTCTCTAGAAGGACTCAAAACTGTTATATTTATATGCTATTCAATACAAATATTATATCTGGGCCTTATGATGTATCTTACAATAAAATTTTACAAATTATGTAGTTCATGTGTACTTTGATCATGAATAGTGCAAGAATATAATCACATCTGATTACAAATTTAATAAAAATTCACAAGAACTTTTTTATTTTTACTCCTAATTTTCTATAATAAGTTTTGAGACAGCTTTATTTGTGATATAAATAATAATATTTTTATTTACTTTTCTTGTATGGTATTAATAAACAAAGTCTACATGATCCACCAATTTCTTCCCAATCAAACTATTCTTAAAACTCATCAAACTGCTCTTAAAGCAGTTTGAAATGCAAACTTTTGAAATGCAGCTGCCCTTTGTGACAGCATGGATGGACCTAGAGAATGTGAGGTTAAGTGAAATAAGCCAAAGAAAGGCAAATATTGAATGACCTCACTCATATATGGGATGTAATGAACAAAATAAACTAACATACAAAATAAAACCAGAGGCATAGATACCTAGAACAAACTCACAGAACTCAGAGGGGGTAGGGTGGTGGGTGGAGACTGGAAGAGATTAGCCAATGAACATGTAAGTGTATATGCATAGTTCACAGCCACAGGCAACAATGTGGTGAAGGCCAAGGGTGGCATTGGGGGCTGGGTGGAAGGGGGCAAAGGTGAGGAAAATTGGGGACATTTGTAATAGTGTGAACAATAAAAAATACTGTTGCATATGAAACTTAACTGTTTAATGAAGATTTATGCTTATAAATATCTGTGTATGTGCACAGCTGTATGTGTGTAACTGTATATTCAGATTTTTGCTATACTTTTCTTAACACTCAGTAATTTTTTTCTCTGACACTTTTAGAGAAATATTTCTACTTGACAAGAAAATAATAATCAGAGTTTCTTTTAAAATTATAATTCATTTAATGTTAAATAAAAATAATTTTTAGAGCTTTATAAAGAAATTTGAGCAAACGGTGCAGATTGCACACATGTGCTTCATGTCCTCCATTCAGTTTCTCCTCTTTTTAATATCTTGTATCAGTGTTGTTTATTTATTTTAGTTGATGAACCAATATTGGTACGATATTACTAACTGCAGTCTGTAGTGTACATCGTTTCACTCTTTGCCTTGTGAAGTTGTGTTTTGACAAATGTATGGCAGGTGTTCAGCATAACAACATTATACTGAGCACTTTCACCTCTCTAACAATTTCCTGCATCTGTTTTATCCACTCTCCACCTATCAAACCTTCTCCTTCAAACCCCAGCAGACAGTTGCCAGACAGGGAACTGCCCAGAGAGGGTCTGCTTCAGGGTGGCCAGTAGTGCGTGGGTTCTTGACTTCATGTAGAAACGAGTCCTGGTGATTTTGAGAGTATGTTTATCAAAGCTGAGGCTAGTAAAAGAAAGAAAGGGCCTAACAGAGAAGAAGCAACAGGAGAGAGCCCAGGATGGCAGTTTTGGTTCCCTTGAAATGTTATAGGCAAAGTCAGCTGAGGCTGAGCTGTCTTTAGCTCACTGGGAAGTCAGAGAATAGGGGGCCTTGGAGACAGGATCAGTGGGTAAGTCTGAGTCTTCTTGCTGATGCCCACCGCTCTCCTGGTTGCAAGTCTCACGGGCACCCTTAGTGTTTAAAAGAAAGTAAAAAGCCCATGCCCAACAAAGGGCATGGGCATGCTCTAGAGTGAGCTCGTATGAGTCTTTGTTCTGAGGGCACAACTTTTGTCTGCAGGTGAGAATCTTAGAGGAGGGTTCCAGCAGAATATTCATTAGCTTCCCAGGTGCATTTTTAATATGCTGGTGCATTAAAATGAGCACATAGAAAGGCTTGAATTTTTTTTGTCTGTTATACCGTTTTATTTTTATCTTGAGTCTGTCTGACTTTTAATGAGTTTTTGTTATTTGTCTCCCTGACTTCATCTGTCATTAGGTTTAGCTGGCACGAATGACATTAACTGAGTCTTTGTTCTCTGTTTTCCTAGACCTGGGGGATTTCAGCTCTGTGTTTCCTGGTTAGTGAGGAGGAGTATGAACCATTCACTCTCAAAAGTCCTTGGTTAGGGGAGAGAGGGCCTTACAATTCACAAGCTGGCCGTATGTTGCTTAAACTGTTTGGCCTTATTTAATTTTTATCTCAACTTCCCCAGTCCAGTCACCCAGGGATTTTCCTAACTTCTTACTATCCTCTCACACAGACACTGATCTTTTTATTATTAATAGTTTTGTCCTTTTCCAAAATGTTGTATGATTAGAATCAAACAATATACAACATTTCCAGACTGTCTCTTTTCATTTAAGACTATGCATTTAAAGTTTCTTTGTGTCTTTTCATAACTGTATAGATAATTTATTTGTATATATGAATAATGTTTTATCGTGTAGAGGTATCATAGCATGTTTATACAGTCCTTCCATGGAGAAAGTTTTGGTTGCTGCCATTTTTTAGAAAGTAGGTATCAACTTGCATAAACATATTTTTTTCAAATTTAGTGTGGAAATTGTTTTCAAGTAACTTAGGGAAATACCTGAAAGTGTGGTTGCTGGATTGTATGGTAAGACGATGTTAAACTTTGTAATGAACTGCCAAACTCTTCCAAAATGCCTGTGCCATTTTTTGTTTTCATAAGCAGTGGATGGAAGTTATTGTGGCTCTGTATCTTGATCAACATTTGATGTTTCCAATATTTTGGATTTTAGTCTTTCTAATAGGTATGTGGTCATGTCTCATTGTTGTTTTAATCTGCAACTCTCTCCTGATGTTGACCATCTTTTCTTCTGTGTACACACCATCTGTATGTCCTCTCTGGTGAAATGTCTATTCAGATATTTACCTGGTTTTAAATTGGTTGTTTGCTTTCTTACTGTTGAATGTTCAACATGTATGTTTAAGATACAACTACTGTATCAGGTATATGTTTTGCAAATATTTTCTCCCATTCTATGACTTGCCTTTCATTCATTTAGCAGTGCCTTTCACAGAGCAGTTTTTAATTTTAATGAAGTCCAACTTATCATTTTCTTCTTTTATAAATCTTGCTTTTGATGGTATATTTAAAAGTCATTGCTAAGTCGAAGTTCACCTAAATTCTCTTCTATGTTATGTTCTTCTGGATTTTTCATTTAAAAGTCATGGTCCATTAGGCTTAATTTTTGTGAAAAGTGTAACATCAACATCTAGGTTTATTTTTTTTTTCTTGTGGAGATCCGGTTTTTCCAGTTCTGTTTGTTGAAAAGACTACTCTTCCTCAGTTGAATTCCCTTTGTTCCTTTGTGAAAGATAGATTGACTATATCTGTGTGAGTGTATTCCTGGACTCTCTCTGCTCTATCTTTGATCTATTCATACATTTGTTCACCAGTAGCAAACTACCTTGATTATAATAGCTCTCTACAAGTCTTGAATAGACGGTCAGACCTCTACTTTTGTTCATTTTAGTATTATTATCAAATGATAATTCTAGGTCTTTTGTATTTCCACCTGTGATGGTTAATTTTATGGGTCAACTTGGCTGGGATATGTGGTACCCAGACATTCAGTAAGTCATTATTCTGGGTGTGTCCGTGAGAGTGTTCCAGGATGAGATTAACATTTGAATCAGTAGACTGAGTAAAACAAAGTGTCCTCATAATGAGGCTGTGCCTCAACCAATCAGCTGAGGATTTGAATAGGCCAGAAAGGCTGAGTAAGAAAGAACTTCTCCTGCCTGAATTAATGAGCTGGGACATTGGTATTTTCCAGCCCTCAGACTCCCTTCAACATCCAGCCTACTGGCTTTTGGAATGGGACTTACATTATCAGTTCTTGGGTCTTTGGACTCAGGTTGGAAATACACATTGGCTCTTTTTTCCCCCACTAGCTTAATGGCTGCATTTCCTGGGATTTGTCAACCTCCATAATCACATGAATTAATTCCTTATAGTAAACATTTTCATGTGTATTACAAATTAATTGTTTTTTTTCCAGAGATACAGAATTAACAGGATGGATGGATAGATAGATAGACTACAATAACAATATTCTGCATATCTCTATTACTGAACCTTGGCATGAATTATCAGTAGTCTATTTACTACTGAAAATACAATCCTTATTGTGCCAAATATAAGCATATTAGAAAGCCAGTTCCAGAAACTCCATATCCAATTTGAAAATTCATCCTTAAAATTCAGTTTCATTACACAAGGGGACTTTTCAAAGTAGTGGATATCTTTAAACTTGACTTTTGGTGATAGTTTTATATGTGTATGCATATATCAAAATCCATTAAATTTCATACTTTAAATAAGTGCAGTATTTTAAAATCAATTATATCTGAATAAAGTTTATTTAAAATTTTGTTCCTCTTGAATTTCTCTTGGTGCCAATTTATATTTGGCAGGATTCTCAAGAAAAACATAGCTATATGTTTATATATCCATAATATATATTAGACTTTGTATAATTTTTAAAGAAAATCAGTAAGGAAAGTTCTAGGAAGATATGAAAAATCAGGAAGAGTTACCAACAGGTCAATCTGAGCAGCACATTGGGCTCTTGTGGAGCCCTGAAGTGATAACTGGCATGTGGTCCATGGAAGACATTCAGGGATCCACAATCAACTGTCTGGTGATGAACTTGAGATGCACAGTCACACAAATGGGAAGTGGTGGGCTCAGCATTGGAGAGGACAAAGACTCCCTGGCTGGTGTGGCTCAGTGGATTGAGCACCAGCCTGTGAACCAAAGGGTTGTCAGTTCGATTCCCATTTAGGGCACATGCCTGGGTTGTGTGGTTGTGGACCAGGTCCCCAGTGAGGGGCATGCAAGAGGTAACCACACACTGATATATCTTTCCCTCCCTCTCTCTCTAAAAGTAAATAAATAAAATAAGAAAAAAAAGAGAGCAAAGAAAACTCCAACCTGCCAGCTCCTATGCTTTTATCTGTCACTGCCATCAATTACTATGAGCTCAGAGAACAATGGCCACAGCTTTACTTCTGTCTCCAAACCTAATATTTAAACTTCTTCAAGCCTAAATTAAACCTGAATCTCATGGAAGAGAAATCTGAAATACAAATTATAAGTATAACCTAGTTTACAACAGAACCAACCAGGGTAGAAAGTGAGAGACATATTTGAAAGATAGGGGCAGAAGAATTTTTGATACATTGATCCTGGAGTAAGAGAGGAAAGTAAGTGAAAGATATGTTCATAAAATTGGTTGAACAGTTGAAGATTGGTGCTCCCATTAAATAAGTTGACAACTCTTGTGGGAAGAGGTTTGATGGGGGAACAGGAGTTAAATTTTGGAAATGTTGTGTTTGTGGATCTACTATATGTTCAGTTGTAGATGTGTAATACATACTTGGATTAATAAGTCCAGAATTTAGGAGAAATTTTGAGTTTTAAACCTGTTATTCATCAGCATTCTGGCAGTATGTAGAGCCAGGAAAATAGATGGGATCATCGACAACGTAAGGGTAGACAGAATGAATCCTGCTGTAGTAAAACCATTACAAGTTTTGGGAGAAACAAAGGTTTTATTAGAGCAAAGAAAGCTGAGATGAATCAGTCAAGGCATTAAGAGAAAAATCCAGAGAATATGTTGTTCTGGAGGTCAATGAACAAACGAGTCGTGATAGAAATATTATGCTGGACTGATGAAAGGCAGCTATAAAAGCGATATTTATCACCGGTTTCTAGGTAAAGGCCAAGTCCTGCTCCCTGGAAATGATTCTCTGCCATTCTTGTCTCCACAGTCTGATTTCACTTTTAATTTGCCTACTCAATGGTAACTTATTAACATTTTCAGCCTGATTCCTACCTATGAAAATATGGGAGTCCAGAGTGTTTTAACTCATATTTTAATCCATGCTGGTCAAATATCTTCATATGCATCAAATTATAACCTGCTCTATTAGACAAAGTTCCACTCTCCTTTCTTTGCAAGACAGAAACTCTTCAACATGCACCTGAGTGTGAAAGCCCCAGACCTTATTTTTATGATTATTATTCAATAGATGTTAATTGTCTAGGTGAAAGGATGTATCTGTCCTAATACACTTAATGTCCCTCTTACTATTATTTTGTTCTAAGATTTAAACAAAAGAAAAGATCTTATGGTTCCATTTCCTGATATCTTTACTCTTATCTGTTTTGCTGGTGATGCCCTGAATAGTGAACATTTGCCCTGAATCTACTCCTAAAGTGATAAGTTTTATCTTTCCTTGAAGTAACTAAGAATGAGAAACAAATTTACTTTTGAGCTAAGAATGTTTTTGCTCCTTTAGATCCCCTGTAAATTCTGCTTGAACACTGAACTTTTTTCTTAGCTCATTTTTCTATATCTGTACCTTATCACAAGCAAGAAAATGGAATTCTTTGTTACACTTAACATCTACCTCGGAATTCCATCTTGCTAACTCCTCTATTAATTACCTACACTTTCTATTCTCCATGTTACAGCCAGTGGTGGTTTCACTGGTATTTCTGCCACTCCCTAGTAAGGAACCCATTTTCTCTAGGATCACTAAGAATTTCCTCAATGTCCTCACCCTTTCCATTTGGCTTCAGGTATTAAAGCCTATGCTACATAGTAGAGGTTTTTATTCAGGCACCACTTGACTTCCAAGATCTGTTCACACTATTTATTACCACATTTAAGAAGTCCACCCAAATTAGTGAATTAAAAAAAAAAAAAAACCCTTCTGTATCTCTTTGTATCAACTTAGGTAACTCAGTGGAATTTAGCTGGCAGCTCGGCTGGGGGTAGGGGTAGTTTTGAAGATGACTTTAGTCCCATGTTCAGTGCCTTGGGAAAAACTGGAAGACTGAGAGGTTTCTCCCTTTGTGTAATTTTGACACTTCCAGCTCTGGCTGGTGTAGCTCAGTGGATTGAGCGTGGGCCTGCGAACCACACGATTGTGGTTCGATTCCCAGTCAGGGCACATGCCTGGGTTGCAGGCCAGTTCCCAGCAGGGGACTCATGAGAGGTAACCATACATTGGTATTGCTCTCCTTCTCTCCTTCCCCTTTAAGGATAAATAAATAAAATCTTAAAAAAATTTTTTTGAAACTTCCAGCAAGGTAGCTTAACTTCTTCCTTGGTGATTTCAAAATTCTAGAAGCTGCGTTGAGGACCACAAATATCCTCATGGTCTCATCTAGAAGTCCTGGAATAGCATTCCACTATAGTGTAATTGTCAAGTAAATCTCATAAGCCAATTCAAAATGAGGGGAAGGAGAATTTGATCTATCTCTAAATAGATGGGGAAAAAAGAATTTATACTCTTTTAAAATCTACTTAAATGTACCATTATTTTCCCTTGTTCTGTTCTACTTAACTTTTCCATAACTTCTGCTATCATTCAGTGCTTGTACTATTTTTAAAACTCTTAACTTATTTCTCAGATGCACCGCTCTTCCGGGTTCTGTATAGCAGTCTTTTCTTTAATTTTTTTACTTGTGGTCTCTGTTTTATTTACCCCTTTTTGAGTGTCTTCCCTGAGACAAACTCAACTTATATCATCCAGATAAATATCACCAGTTTAGAAGGTGTTCACCTTTGATGTACTCATCCCATTGTAATTCACATTTGGTTGGCTTGCAGGCATGTCAAACTGAACATGTCCATTACAGAAAATTCATTCCTACTGTGCTCTCTAAATCGGGTTTCTACTTTAGTGAACAGAACTACCATTCAATGAATGCTCCCAAGAGAAGACATTATTTCCCTTCCAGTTCCTTTTCCTTCCAATCCAAATGAGGCCAAAGTTATTTCATTCTTCCATTTTGTATACATTTTTTCTAAATTGATACAATTTTTTCGTTTATGGTATCACTTAGCTGGTTTAGGCCAACATCATTTCTTGTTTGTATTCCAACTACCTCCACCTAATTATTTGGTTATAACTAGACCTTAATTCTATCTAATTCATTTTCCAAAACATACATTAAGCAAATCATTTAAAAATCAAATCAGATCAATTTTACTTACTTAAAAAATATTCAAGAGATTCCTTTGACTTTTTTTTAATGGAGTCCTAAGTCCTTGACAGAGCTTATGTGGTCCTGGGTAATGCGTCTCCTGCTTAACACTCCAACCTCATTATCTTTTCACATTTGACAATGCAACGCTGCAAGTTACCTTTTATTCACACAACTCAAACACCCGTCATTGCCTGAATGACTGTATTTCCTATCCTGTGTTTTGCACAAAATGTTCTTTTCACTGATCCTCCCACTTCTGTCTGTGATTCATTCACTTTGTCGATTTTAATTCACTGTGGAAATATCACTTACTTTCACCAGCCTTATTATGATGCCCCCAGATGGAAATTATGTCCCCTTTCACGTCGTTTTATAATAAGCCAAACTTAGTTATCAACACACTTTATCATACAATATATTAATTGACTTTTCCACTATACCATATGTTTCATAACAAATACATGTTTTCTGTTATTTTCCTCATATTTTATATAACTGTTAATACTAAGTCATTTACTTAGCAGCCTCCTTAGATGAATGCACATTAAAAAATTGTGGACATTCTGAATGAGGGATAATATTTGTTCAGGTGGTCCTGCCTTCCAATTTGAGTTTCTTTGGTTGCTGGTCAATTTACTAGTCTATAGCATTTAATACACTATAAAGTTATGATTTCCCACCTGTAACATGAAGATAATATCCCAAAGGGATGCATTTGCTGAGGCAAAACACATTCTCACTTTCCATGTTTACTAGCAAGAGAGGGAATGTCTACTCCTCTCCCCGGCAGGAGAAAGAGTAAGCAACATACACGCCTTTTCCGCTGTCTTTCTTACTCTTCTTGTTTTTCTCTCATTCTTCTGGACCTCCTGCACAAAGTGCTCATTCCCATTTGCTCATACCAGAAATGAGCTTTAGTATGTAGGCATGATGTTGGCCAGCTGTGTTTGTAACAGGACAACAAAGTCACCATGTACCATGGCTGATCTCTATCATTGGTTGTTAATACCATTAAAGCTTTTTCATTTTTTTGTCAGCCTATCTACCAATTACTTTTTAATGCAAAAAAGAAGTAAAGAGCGTTTTTTTTTTGTCTTCTGAAACTGAGGTAGAAATGTATATACCATGCAGATAAAAACCACAAGAGATCTGGAGTTCCTATATTAATATCAGACAAAGTAGATGTCTGATGAAGATATATTACAACAGAAAAAGAGATATGTATCGTAATGATAAAAAGTTCAATTTCTTTGGGTATTTTAAAAAAAAGTGATATAAATATTTAAATCATGGCAATATATACAAGATGGAAGTGATTGTTATGCTTCACCAAAAAGACTTGGGCTTTAATTAAAAATCACTATGGGACAGAAGTGACCACTCACCACTATTTTCAAAATGTGAATCCAAGTTAAACAATGCCAGGAAGTAGCACGTGGCAATAGGCTTGAAAATAGCTCTGAATTCCATGTCTGCCGAAACAGCACTTCAGTGGCCAGCGTAGACTGACTGACAATGAGGGTGGGATAGTGGGAAATAACTTCCCACAGCTTCTGAATAGCTGGACGCCAACTTCTGAGAATCAAATGGACACAGTACTGCTATCTTTTTCTAGTCTTCCACTTGTGTTTTAACTTTACAAATATTTTTGGTCATCATTTGTCTTTCCGATTGAGCTTTCATTGAAAATCTTGATTAGATTTTATTTTCCAAATATTTTGGTAGTGTATCCATATTTGCAGTTTTATAAATTTGTTCACAAATTGTGATTTAAATATGTATTCTTTCTAGGTAACTTATGATTTTTCTTGCCAAAATGAGTGGAATTCTTTTCAAATTGTATGTTTTCTAAATGATTATTATCAGTTTGATAAATCCTTGTGATTTGTATGTGCTGATCCTGCATGTAGAAATGACATACGATTCCCTTACTACATTATTTTTATAGATTCTCTACATAGAAAAACATGCTTAGTAAGTCTTACTAAGTGTAATTAGCTAATGAATTATTTATAACTTTTTAACCATGTCAAGTGGTATATTTTTATTTTAATACATATTTTGGTTTTCATTTTAGCATTCTAGTATGACTTTGAAAGAAATAGAAAATAGTTTGGATCATCTTCCCTTTTTTCTATTACCAAAAACAATTTTCATATGCTATAAATGTTTTGATACAATTTCCCATATATTTCATGTATATTACATATATGTGCTTTTAAAGATAGTTGATTTCTTATCAGCTGAGGTAGGAAGCATTACATATAGCTTACCATTAAGGGTTATTAATCTTTAATCTTTTCTCTTAAGTCATTAACATAATTTTCCTGCATTTCATATTTCTATAAACTTTCAAATTACTTACATAAATGTGTCAGGGCACTTAAAATAGTAACTATATGTATATTTATCCTACATTTTAATTTTTTATATTCTTAATCTGATTCTTCTTTTTTACTTCCTTATATCTCCCCTTTCTTTTCTTCTTGCTTATTTTTCTGGAGACATGTCTGAAGGTAAAAATCACAGGTCTCTGCCCTCAATTTCAAGAAACCGTCTGTGCAGGGAATGGAATCAGTGAATAGGTCAGGGGTACTCTGTAATTGACCACTGTTCAGGAAACTAGGTGAAAATTGCATCTTTGCTGTTCTGGATATATCAAGAAATAATGCAGATAAAGGAGGTGTTGAACCAGAGGAATACATATTACTCAATCAGGCTGTGTGGCTGATTTTTCTATGTTAGTTCTTCGCTTAAACATTTCTGTTCTTGGCATCCGCCCCTGCATCAAAAATAAACCCAATTTAAAACAGCCCCCAACACAAGCCCTATAGGTGATATAGGCTGACTATTGCACAGAGAATATGCAAACACAGGGTCTGGCATATGCTCTAAAGGACTTGGTCAAAAAAAAAAAAAGGACTTGGTCAAAAAATTAGCACTTATCAAGATGATATTTTTTAAAAAAATGTTTGGAAAGCTCATTTATAAGAATCCTCTCCAGTTTTTGTCCTTACTTCTTTTTGTTTGTAAAATCACATTTGACTAACAGAAGAGGCATAAAATTAAGTCTGTCACACCAGGTGAGTGCTACAGTCTTCAGGACCTTTTAAATGCTGCAAATGTTTTATTTTAGGGAAGGTGTAACTTGGTGTGTTGCATATACCAGAGCCAAAACTCAGATCATCAACACTTTCTTAGGAACTATTCTGGCCTCTGGAAAAACTGAGCAACTTCATGTGAACAATGAGGAAATGTTTTACTATATCTAAAATATGATGATAATTAAGCTCATACACTGAAAATTTTCACGCTGAAGTCTTTTGAAGTTATGTTTATTGTCAGTCTTCCAAATAGAATGCCCCGATTTGAAGAATTTATCATTACAACTCCATGAATATGTTGCTTTGTCTCTTTAATTTTTTTCTTGTGGAATTGGTTTTGCAGAATGTAACCAAAGACATTTTATAAGGAAAGCCTAAGACCAATACTCATGCCATTGAAAATGGCTGTTTATGGAAATTTGGAGGATAAACAAACACAAAATAAGGAAGAGAAAATTTGGGGACAGAACGATCCCTTAACTGTGGTTTCACAATAAAGAGAGTAGGAAAAAAAGTATTTGGGGCTTGTGTATATCAAAGGTAGTGGTATTGGACAGAGGGACATAAAAGAACCATAGAGGTAAATAAACATTACACTTTTTGAGGGCAGGGGAGTTGGTCTAGCTGTACAGATTTTTTTTTATTGGTCAGCATGAAAATAACCAGATGGACTGATATAGTGTGAGAAACAGGATGACAAAAATTTGTTTGCTGTTGAGACACTATAGCCTCTCTCTTTCCCCTGAAGTTCTCTTTCAAACTCCTTGAAGCAGGGGCAGGAAAACTCCATGAAACCAGCTGACGGATCAGGCCTGAGCGGCAACACATCCGTCAGCCTTTACCCTTGGAGCTTGTGTCTCTAAGACGAGGCGCCTTACTGAAAACACTGCTTTATAGGCACTATTTTATGTCTGATTTCAGTATTCATCTTACAATTTTCTTTTGAAAAGCTGCATTACAATAATAGAATTTACCCCAATACAAATGTTTCCAGTATACATGTATTATATCATAAATTATCTGAAATTTATTTTATTTTGGTCGAAATTTCATTACTTTATTTCCATTTCTGCCCATCCAACCCTTCTAACATTCGTTCTACACAGTGCTCTTCAAAACTGGCCTTGTTCTTTTTCTACAAATTCAGCTTCTGAGATTATTTGGCAGTTTTATGTTCTCTTTTAATTTTTTTGCTTATAATAAATAATTTTAGGTCTCTATTTTTCTAAAATAATCAACTTAGTCTGTTCAAAAGACTATATGGGAAGAGAAATGTCTCAGAGAAAGGCTGGACATTTAAAAAAAATTTCCCCAGGATCATCCCTTTGTTTTCCTATGTTTGTTTGCGGCAGCAGAGGTGAGGGTGAAGGATTTGGGAGTTAGAGGTAGGGAGAGAAATCATCCAAAGTAAATAGGTGATGCCAGGAGGGATAGATAAGCAGAGCATGTACTGATTTTTCTAAATGCCAGGGAGGAAGGTTCAGTGAGTGTCAGTTACTAAATTTTGTACAGATGAAAGGAAGTGACAATGGAGAGGTTCAGGTGTCCGTTGCTGGTCTGGGCCCTCTGATGGTGAAAACACAAGTGAAAAAAGAATCCTTGTACATGCATTGTGATGGCCAAGAGTCAAAATAAACAGTTTATCTGAGAGAGGAAATAGGATTTTAATCATGATTTGTGCATGTCTTTTTAAAAAATTTCTTTAATTATTTTTTAAGTACAGTGTTCTGTCTATTACTCCCATCCCATCCCACCCCCCGGGCTCCCCCCTCCCTCCCATTTCCACCCTTTTCAGTAACAGTATCCATAAGAGGGGTACAGTAAACTCTCATTTCCCTGAGTTTTTTAAAGAAGAAGCTAATAGCCCTGGCTGGTGTGGCTGAGTGGACTGAGAGCCAGCCTGCAAACCAAAGGGTTGCTGGTTGGATTCTTAGAGCACATGCCTGGGTTGCAGACCAGCTCCCCAGTAAGGGCAATGTAAGGGACACCCCACATTGATGTTTCTCTGCTTCTCTTCATTTCTCCCTTTCCCTCTCCCTGCAAATAAAAAAATAAAAACATCTTTAAAAAAAGCTAATAAAATGAATTCTTAAAAATTTAAATTTAATTGATTGCTGAATTGTAAAAGTAAATATCTTTGGGATACCCTTTTGCTTAGTGCTATCGCTTGTGAGGAGGAATACTTGGGGAAGCTTCCA
This sequence comes from Sturnira hondurensis, assembly GCF_014824575.4. Classification (NCBI taxonomy): domain Eukaryota; kingdom Metazoa; phylum Chordata; class Mammalia; order Chiroptera; family Phyllostomidae; genus Sturnira; species Sturnira hondurensis. The sequence goes on along the minus strand of NW_028082350.1, from coordinate 5,191,897 downwards.
GAACTTTTAGGGACTGCAATATGTTGTTGGCAAGTGAATATAACTGGGTGTCTTGGCTGGGGAAGCTTAAGTGCAGACAGACCTGTTTAAGGAAACAGAAAACCTGCCTTCTGAAATACTGTGGAATTTTTCTCCCTAGGGTAGAGTCTTACTTATCATGTGGCAAAAGTACTGCCTTCGAAGCACTTTTTCAATTAAATGTTTTAATCTAAAGATTACACTTTTAAAAATACAAGCCAGCCCTATAACAGAAACAATCTAAATTATTTGTTCCTACCAATAAAGCTATTAAAACTGTTTGTAGGGAAGATATGTGGTATGAAAATGTTGGCTACTTTTCTGTGGAGAATGTTTTGAATGGATGGGCTGTCCCACCACTATCTATTATCTCCATTTGTGTAAAAATGTGCTGACACTATTATTTACTACAGAATGTCACTAGTTGAACTTAATAGGGGAACTGCTACTCATCTGCAACATAAAATGTTTTGCTTTATGATGCAGGTTCAAGTTGAGAATCAAACTCATTAAAAATTTCAAGAATGTATTGTGATAACCAACCGGAGGAGGACAAATTGCCAGGTTTTACTGCTTGGAAAATTAGGGAGCAAGAATGATTGATGTACGTCCCTATGGCCTTAAAAGATAAAACTAAGTTTGCATAAAACTAGGGTTATGCTGGTGGGTAGAAAAATAGCAGATGCTATTACAAAGACAGGTGAATAGATGGAGATATACAGCTCAATATCCCAAAGCAGTAACTGTTGTTCTAAAAATATTTAACTCTTTTGTGACTGAGAGAGAAGAAAATTCATTGTTCAAGAGTGATATTAGAGCTGTTTGGGGTATTTGTTAAATTACCCAGAATGGATAATTGACAGAATGGATACTTGAAGTAGATCCCTGACTGTTATAATTTGGGTTGTTCCTTGCACATCCAAAAAGTTTACAGTCAGCATTTTCTTAAAACTAACGTTCCATGCTTTTAGTACATAGTCACTCTGTGCAGAGCCATTTCTAGGTTCTTTGGTAGGCACAGAGGATGTACAAAGATTAGACAGAGCCTTGAAGAATTACAAACGCAGGGCACCATATTCCATTCTGACAATTCAATTCAGAAAGTCCTGGAGATAAGAAACAGTGAGTTAAAAATAGCTTTATTGAAAACCAAACATTCATCTAGTCTCATGTATTTTGTTTCTAACCTGGAAACCAACCAGAAAAATAAAGCAACCGAACAGGACTAAGGAATGAGAGTGGCCACCATTCTATACAGTCAGTTCAAATACAAATTTTTATAGGTAGGTTGTTAGAAAAAAGATACAGAGGGATTTCCACCAAGATGGAGGCATAGGTGGAAACACTGTGCCTTCTCCCACAACCAAGTTTGAATACAACAAAGGTCTGGAGAACAAAGACACAGCCAAAGAACAGAAAATTAAATTATATGGAAGTCCGACTACAACGAACCTTTCAACCAGGATGGTAAGAGGGGCGGAGCCAGCAGCAGAGCAGGGTCGGGCAGGACAGATCCCCTGACCCAGGTGCACAGGCAGCCTGGACCCAGTCGGGGTGCGGGGCAGACTGACAGCGGTCGCACATTCGCACACAGTGAGATGGACCACGCAGGCCCCAGGGGGCGAAACCAGTGGTGGAGGACTGACCACAGTGGCACACTCGAGTGCAGTGGGACTAAACAAGCGGGTCCCTGTGAAGGTGGGAGCTGTTGCGGGAGGTGGCAGACGGGACGGGACGCCATTGCTCCTCTTTGATCCCGTCCCCACATAGAGCGTCACAGCCAGCGACTGAGTGGCCCTGCTCTAGTGAACACCTAGGGCTCCAATCCTGCTAGTAACAGGCACAAACAGCCCAAAAGATGGTGCAAGAAGAACTCAAAGTCCCAGAGCCCATAACTCTAAGCAACCAAGAGATTCCCAGCCTCTCAGACGCACAGTTCAAGACACTGTTTATAAGGATGCTCACAGAACTGGTGTATTATAGTCACAAATTAGAGGAACATATGAAGGCTAAAGTAATTGAAATGAAGGGAGATGCACAGGAAACCAATAGTGATGGAAAGGAAACGGGGACTCAAATCAATGGAATGGACCAGAAGGAAGAATGAAACATCCCACCAGAAAGGAATGAAGAAATGAGAATTCAAAAAAATGAGGAGAGGCTTAGGAACCTCCAGGACATCTTTAAACATTCCAACATCCAGATTATAGGGGTAGCAGAAGGGGGAAAGAAACAGCCACGAGTGGAAAACTTATTTGAACAAATAATAAAGGAGAACTTCCCCAGTCTGGCAAAAGGAAATAGACTTCCAGGAAATCCAGGAAGCTCAGAGAGTCCCAAAGAAGTTGGACCCAAGAAGGAACACACCAAGGCACATCATCATTACATTAGCCAAGATTAAAATGAAGGAGAGAATCCTAGAAGCAGCAAGAGATAAGGGGACAGTCACCTACAAAGGAGTACCCATCAGACTGTCAGTGGATTTCTCAAAAGAGACCTTACAGGCAAGAAGGGGCTGGAAAGAAGTATTCCAAGTCATGAAATCCAAAGACCTACAGCCAAGATTGCTTTATCCAGCAAAGCTTTCATTTACAATGGAAGGACAGATAAAGTGCTCCTCAGATAAGGTCAAGTTCAAGGAGTTCATCATCACCAAGCCCTTATTATATGAAATGCTAAAGGGACTTACATAAGAAAAAGAAGATGAAAAATATTAACAGTGAAAGGACAGCAAACACACAGCTATTAACAACCACACCTAAAACAAAAGCAAACCAAGAGGACAGCTAGATCAGGAGTGGAACCATAGACATGAAGAACACATGGAGGGTTAGCAACAGGGGAGTGGGAAGAGGAGAAGGGGGGAGAAAGTATAGAAAATAGCATAGACAATAGGTAGAAAATAGATAGGGGGAGGGCAAGAATAGTAGGGGAAATATAGAATCTAAAGAACTTGAGACACGTGTTTATAAACTAAGGGGGGGAGAATGGTGGGGGAGGGGGTGTGCAGGGTGGAGGGGAATGAAGAGGGGGAATAGAACAACTGTAATGGTATAATCAATCAATCAATTAATCAATCAATAAACCAAGAAAACAAACAAAAACAAAAACAAAAAAAATACAGAAAAAAGTATAAAGATACTTTATCTTTCTTTCAACTAGTTCCCCATCATTGATTACTACATCCACATGGGCTTTGTTCCACAAAGATGGACATGACTGGTGATGGAAAACTCAAGGATACCTAGTGGATATTGGCTCAACTGCCATTGGGCATGAAACTTCAGTTGTCTTGCAGGTGAAGCTCATCAACCAAGTCATTCCCACAATATCATCCCCGTAGTGGCCATGGCTTGTGCCAGAGCTTCCTCTTCCAGTTTTACTTTTTCCATAACTTCCACCCTAAATCAGAACATGTTCATTATAACTTCACTATCTCTAGGGCACAGGTGGCAAACGCAAGGCCCACAGGTTGTATCCGGCCCTCCACATTGTTTTATCCTGCCCGGCACCTTGTTTCTACCCAGCACCAGTGCCAAGCTTGCGCTGAACTGTTAAGTAGTTACATTTATCCTGTCCTAAAATTACATGTGGCCCTTTAACAGCAACTGTGATACTGATGTGGTCCCTGGTGAAAATGAGTTTGACACCCTTATTCTAGGACCTCCTTACACTATTAAAAATCACTGGGGACCCCAAAGATATTTTGTAGGTTTTACTTTTTGAATTCATTGTATTCATACTATTGCCACCACCTATTCCTTTTGGAAATGATGGAAGGTTGAACCATCATTGGATCAGACATCAGCAGCATTTAAATGAAAATCTATTTTTTCAAGCATTATACTGATATGAGCAGAGATAAGAAATTTCAAATATCAGAGCTGTCATAAAGTAGTAAATATTCTGAAAAATACAACAAAATATTGCTTCTGTTTAGTTAACATAATTTGGATATGCAATATTGGACCTCAAAAAAGTGCTTTTCAAAAATGTTTTTTATGGCTATTATCATTCAGGAGTAGCTTTATCTAAAACTTTTTGTTATCCATGAGGACAAACACTATTGCAGCCTCTAGTACTATTGTTCCTACTGCTAATACCAACGATGAGCATTTCTTGTTGCCCCACTCACAACCCACAACTCACTGTCATACGTCCTTGTTATCTGACTCAAGCATGACAAAGTAGCTCTTCCTTTGTCTTTTACAGAAAAAAGCTGAGCAAGGGGCCCAATAACAGAGGGCTGCTAAGTGTGAAGATGCAGAGAGGCCCCTGCTTTAGGGTTTTTCCTTCCATCCCTTAGTGGAGTTTGTTAGTAGAATACAATGTTAACGTTCAATTATATTTTACGTATACATCAAGTGTTTCTTTATTCATGTTTCATCTTGGACCATAGTAACTGCTCCATCAGTATAAATCAGGCCTCTGACAGGTATAAATTGCACATCTAGGGAATTCTTTTTAGACATTAAAAAACAAAACAAAACAAAACATAGAGTCATCTACTCTTGCAAAACTATAAATCCCCGACAAGCGATACAGAAAATGCCTACATATACCAACTATAGTATAAGCTTTGGAATTTGTGTTTCCTTTTATTTTTTTGTGATACCAGTGCTTGATGTAACCTTTCACTGCTGAAGCATCCACTTCAAAGAGGCCTGTTTCCAATTCCACACTGTCAATGAGAGGGACAGGTCAGGAGCCAGGCCACGTTCTCCCACTGAGACACTTTGGTTTTAGAGATCTTGGGTGATTTCAATAACTACTCATTTGGGCTACTTATTTTTTCCTTCTCTCCATACAGTTTAAGTACCTCTCTTATTTTTTAAATCCGTCCGTGAAAAATAAGACTTGAAACTTAGGCCTGCACCCTTGACCTCCAAAAAGCAGAATCCCTGGTCCATTGTTCTCTCTACCCATGATCTCACTGGGTAGCCCTAGATGGGCTGCTTAATTTGTGGGTCTTCTAAGAATAAATCCTGTATCTTTTAAAATTTTTTTCTCTTGGTTATTACTGAGGAATATCTTGGCATCATAATAAGATCCACAAGGGCTGATTCAACCACAACATTGATTATTAATAGACAGACTGGTTTAAAACACCAATGCTCTAGGCTTATGTCTTTCAGATATATGGGTGATTTTACATCAGACACATAGACAATAGTGCTGGAAAATTCAGCTACATGCTTTAGAGATAAGACCAAAAATAAAACATATGTGAAAATGTTATCCATTCATGCATTCATTTATTTTGACTAAGAGGTAGTGATCTGAAATAAAATTTTAGAGTTTTTCAATGGATGCAATCATATACAATATATTTTTACCATATTACTGAACTGAACAATAAACTTTGAATCATTATTTTTTAGATACCAATGATGAACTAATCAAGATTATTTCATGAATAAAACAATGAGGCTTATCCATTCAAAGTATTTTTTTAAAGTTGTCTCTTAGCCCTAATTTTAGTGAGAAAATAAAAGTATGCATAGGTGAGTTAGGGCGTGTATGCCCTGCCTGCTAAAACCAAAAAGACTAGTAATCATGCTCATGAAAAAAAAAAGAAATAATTTTTTTTGAAATTATGGCTTCATATGCATTCAGAACCCAATCTGGTTTTTCGTTTAATTATGGTGTTTCAGTCTTTTGCTATGTTTGAATTTGAATCTCCATAAGAATCCCAGCAAAGTTCTACTGTGCAACTGAAAATATTCAATTTAATCAGTTTATCTTGAAAATTGATTTTATATTTGTATAAAAAATCTAAAACAGGATGTTATTTTGTGTTAGTATACAGATGCTTAGGTAAAGTTGGTTTCATTCCAGAACAAGAACCAGCATTTTTTCTGCTGCCTGGGACACTGACCAATGAAACCACCCTCTCTAGTGTTACTTAAAATGATGGAGAAGGAAGTCACAGACTGTAGATTCATTTTATTATATCATTTTAATAAATTTGTGAATTCTTAAAGCACTTTTATAAGTTATGTAGGCGAATGTGTTCTTATTGAACTAAGTGCTTAATAGTTTCTTTGGAGAATATATGATTTGCTACCCAAGTTTGCAAATAGTTCGTTATGATTTTCTCAGAGCACAACTTTTCTGAATATCATGTTATAGAGAGGTTCTTATTTTTATTTGGGTTAAGCTGTTTCACATAATCCAACACTGAATAAATAAAAATAATGTATGAAACAGTAATGGTAAACACTAGTCATACATTTTATTCTAATTAAAACAAGTAATATAAACATTAATGGATCCATTACATTTCTTGTACCTCTCTCATGTGTTTGAAAACTTTACTACACTTATAAATCAACAAATATTAAAAAATAACAATATAAATTTTCTGCATCACATGGTTTTGGTAAAATTTTACTTAAGGAAGTAGTCCTTCCATAGATAGTAATTTGAGCAAAAAAATTGTTCTTAAGTGTAATTTATTTAAATTAGTATTTAATACTAATTTAATTAGTATTAAATACTAATTTAATACTAATTCACATTGATAATTGAAGCCAAAATTATTGATGTGTTCCAGGACTGAGTGGAATTAGTACAACATTGGTTCATCATTCCTAGATTTCTTAGCCCAAATATGATTATTTCGTATTTATTCACTCCATATGTTTCTATTGAATCCCTATGTATACAGATCATGGTGCAATGTGAAGGGTACACAGAACTGAATAAAACACTCTTCCCAAACTTTAAGTATGTTACAGTGTAATTAGGAAGGCACACATTTAAACCAATAACCAACTGCAGTACAATATAGACACTTCAGGGATGTCCAAACTTTTGGCATCTCTGGGCCAACCTGGAAAAAGAAGACTTGTCTTGGGTCACACATTAAACATGTTGCAACACATAATCACAAAAAAATCTCGATGTTTTAAGTAAATTTGCGATTTTGGGTTGGACCACATTCATAGCCCTCCTGGGCAGCACTTGGCTTGTGAGCTGCAAGCTGGACACCCTGCTTTACATATTATAAAGGTGCAGAAATATTCTAAACAAATCCCAACGGTCAGTCACTACTTGAAAGTCAGAAATGCCATATTAGAGATACAGAATGTGAACTATATTACGAAAATTAATGAAAAGATGAGAGAAGTCCTTTAGGCATGAATATAGTTAGGCAGCCTTTGCCAATATTTACTCATGTGGGTTCAATCACTGGATTTATTTGACTAAATTCTTCCCATGTGAGACAAATTGTATTCCTGAGTGACCTGACAGAACATATATCATGACATAAGCATATATAACTAGAGAGAAAACATTATGTTTTAGAATGTGAATATTCCTTCATAATTCTCTAAAATTATTATTTTTAATGTTTAAAAATACTTTTAATGTATTTTATTTATAAACAGAGATAAAAGGAAGGAGAAAGAGGGGGAGAGAAACACCAGTGTGTGGTTGCCTCCAGCACACCCCCTACTGGGGACCTGGCCCACAAACCAGACATGTGCCCTGACTAGCAATCGAATCGGTGAGTCTTTGGTTTGCAGGCTGGTGTTCAATTCACTGAGCTACACCAGCCAGGGCTCTAAGCTTATTTTTTAAAATCAAAATGGAATATTTATGAACTCATTCTAACTGTGTAAGCCCCTGTGAGACAAGCAAGTCAATTTTAGATAATCCTATGGAATTGGCAAGGCCAATTGTAAAGAAGTGAAAACCAAGGCTATAAGAGGTCTGAGTTCAACTAACTCGAAAGCACAGCTTTGGGAATTCAATTCAGGTATTTTGACTCCCATTTTAATCTTTTACTGTACCACTTTGCCTCTTACAAATAGTTTTAGCATTTGGATACCATGTTCTGTTATTAAAGTAGCTCACCACCCATCTTTTCTATGAGGTATAAAATAGGTTTAAGCCTCCCCACGGAAACTGTTAACCTGGGAAGGGAGGAAATGAATCACAGGTGGAAGACAGCAGAACAATGTGACCTGCTGCTAATTTGTGGTGGTATTCATCTGGGTGGGACTTGACATTTCTGGGTACATGTATATTTGTGATTGATATTTCATTCTTTAAAGCACAGCCTCTAAAACAGCTGTGAAATGTCAAGTTATTAATTTACACGTTGCAAAATATAGTGTTAGGTAACCGATTTACATCTTTCCAAATTCAACCTCGGGGATAGCAGGCTTTTGAGATCAGCACATGTTGAAAAAAGATGATCCCAATGAGTATAACTCTGAAAACTGCTTCTCAACTTCTAACCCTCTAGGTAGCCAAAGGGACAGGTAAGGTGTGCTGGTCTCGTCACAGGAGATTAAAAACAAACCATGAAAAGGCATGTTTTGTAAGGTAAGGAGTCTTACATGAGTATTGTCATATGTATATATATACACATGCATATGTGTGTACATATGTGTATATATATATATATTATATATAGTTTTGAGTTATTTTATAACTTGCAGGTGAAGTTATGGGGCCAACAATTGATGGATTCCTGTTTAACAGTAAAACTTCTCCTTGAGAAATGAGCTCTATTTTAAATAACATATAAGGCCTATTTTACAGATTTTCCTCTTGAACTAGTTTCATTGATATTTTCCCCACCGATTAGAAGCATACCTATAACCTTAAATATGAGTAGCATTGGACAGATCTGACTGAGGGTGGTGGACACCCAATGTAAAGTGCGTTCAGGGAACATTTTGTAGATTCGGACACATGGAACCTGTAGGACTGTGTTAACCATGTCAACCCAGTAAGTTCAATAAAAAATAAAAATAAATCATGCCTCTGCCATGCATTTTAAAATACATGAAGCACTTTCATAAAGACAGAAAAAACACATTTTGAGAAACTCCATGACTGAATGTCCAAATTCTATTGGAAATTTCACTAGAGTTCAAACAATTTTACTTGCACAACTACTTTTTTATATGAGGGTTAAATTTATATGAATCAGACTATTAAATGTATGTTAAAAATTTCATTGTGCTTCGTGATTCACTTATTAACATAAAGAAGACTAAAGTAAATAAAATCGATTATCTTTTTTTAAAAGTATCACTGCATGCCTGACTCTCTGACATTTTAATAGGTCAGAGAAACAAAATTTTTACTCAATAACATATTTATGTAACTGAAATATACAACTTTCTCATTGAGAAATTTGAATCTCCTTTTATAGGAAGACTCAATTTTCTTGCTCTTCTTCTTTTCCTTCTGGCATCCTTATGATTCAGATGTTGGAATGTTTAAAATTGTCCCAGAAGTTCCTAAGTCTCTCCTCATTTTTGGAATTCCCATTTCTTCATTCTCTTCTGGTTGAATGCTTATTTCTTCCTTCTGTTCCAAATTGTCGATTTGAGTCCTGGTTTCCTTCCCTTCATGGCTTGTTCCCTGTATATTTTTCTTTATTTCACTTTGTATAACCTCCGCTTCATCCTACATTTGCTGCCACACTCAGTTAGTTCTCTGTGCATCCTGATGGTTTTCAGTGTTTTGAACTCTGTATCTGACAGGTTGGCTATCTCCTTGTCACTTAGTTCTTTTTTCTGGAGTTTTGATCTGTTCTTTCTTTGGGCCATATTTCTTTGTCTTGGTGCACTTGTTATGTTGTAAGGGGCAGAACCTTAGGTATTCAGCAGGGTGGGGCAACCCACCTGGATGCTTGTGTCACTGTATGTGAGGGAGGGGTCAGAGATGGAACAATGTCACTTGCTCAGTTCTTGTCCTTCTTTCAGTCACTTCCCCCACTTCCCACAAGCAAATGGTGCCCTTCCAGGTGCTGCCCTCGTGCTGATTTCCAGGTGGGTGGGCTTGTGTATGTCTAGGACCCTGTCGGTCCCTTCAATGGACCCTTCTATGAGACAGTCAGTTTCTCCCACCACCACAGCCTCCACAGATTTTGCAGCCAGAGGTTTTGAGGCTTTATTTTTCTGAGCACTGGAACCCTGGGCTGCATGGTTTGTCTTGCTCCCCAGTTGTTCCTCCCAGCTTATCCTCCAGTAAATGTGAGACTGCCTGCTCTACCAACTGTTGCCTCACCATCCTGGTCTGCCAACTGCTACCTTGCCTCATGTCCTCTCTCCCCTGGCTGCCCATCTCTCCCACTCCTACTGGTCTGGATTAATGTTTCTTCTTTAACTCCTTGGTTGTTGGATTTCCATACCGTTTGATTTTCTGGCAGGTTTGTTTTGTGTTTTTGTTTTTTAATGGGTTGTTATCCTTCTCTTGGTTGTGTGAGGAGGCAAAGCATATTTACCTATGCCTCCATCTTGGCCAGAAAAAGGAATACTGCACTGATAACACTATGCTAGTAACCCAAAAGACAAAAAAAATTGAATCAACCACAGCATCTGTAATAGGAAGTATCATGGCATCAATTTGAAAACTTAAGCATTTCAACATTTAATATTTAAAGCACTGGCTTGTGAGATAGATTACATTTGATATGTATGATGTAAAATAGATTGCATTTAATATGTATGAAGGAAAACACCCAGTTTGAGGTTTTTAACATGATCCTAGCTGTTAGACTAAATTAACATATTTATAGATGATGATTTCTACATATAATATTAAAATTAAGGTATTTAATGGAGTAGTAACAAAATTCCTAGAGAGCCACACCCCCTCAAATATTTCATCTTGGAAAAACATTAATTTACAACTTGCCCCAAATTTTGCTGGATGTAAAATGAAGCTAAAATATACACATAGTAAAAAAAAGTACAGATGAGACTAGATTGAGAAAAAGGTCATACGAAATGAAGGTACATCTGTTTGTTCTGTGTATTGGATGAACTCTACCAGACCTGATCGTACTCACTACACAAGAGGGGAAAAAAAGAAGTTTTACATTTATTTTTGAATGTGTGATTGCATGATTATACAGTCATACAATAACCACACATTTATCTTTCTGTCTCATACATATATATATATTTATAAGTATATTTATATATATTTATTAATATATATATTTATTTTTATACTTTGTGGCATAGACTGCTCACTTGAGCCATTTTATTTCATCTCTATTGAACCCTCTATTAGCTTTTCAAGAGCAGTATAGACATCTTTGACATCTATAGACATTATTGTGTAGACACGTTTGTGTCTCAGATCTATGCTTATGCAAACATAATGTACTAGTCACTACATTGAAATAAAATATTTTAATTGATTTAAATACTTTATAGTATGTTTTCTTTTAAAATAGTTGTCAAAAATATAATGCCAGTACTTAGAGAAGGCTTTTACAGCAAAACTGTATTATTTTTAATATATGGAGCACATAGAACATTAACTTATGTAGTAAGAACTATTCATCTAATTTATTGTAAGCAAACATCAGAATAAATGTATTTAGAAAAAGTATAGGTGGCTGTCTTTCTTTAGAAGACAGTAAAAAGATCACCTCATTTTTTATGTTCATATTGTTTTATTGTTGTTCAGGTACAGTTTTCTCCATTTCCCCCCATCCTTCTCTATGTTTTAACTCTTGATACACATTATTATTCTTTCTAAAATAATAGATAGGTATTACATATCCAAATATTTCTACATATGCATATAGTTTATAAGCTGAAGTCTTATTTTTATTTCATTGAAACAGTTTCATTGTACAGCATTTCCAACACATTACAAAAAAAGACCACCTCATTTAATGCAAATAATTATGAAAGACCTGTGATATTTTTAATGTCTAGAAAGTTTTAGAGAGGTTCCTCTTCTTTTCACTTGCACATTAAATAGTTGTAACACTAGTTGATCATTTCCAGAGGAAATCTTATTAGTGAAAAAAATCAGGGGCTGATACATTCAGGAAATATTTTCTCTTGAATAGTTACAGTGCTCTTGTGGATCAGCTCTATCATTTCATGCCTTACAACACCTTTTCAATATAGAAATAGATATTTTTAAGAAATAATTGACTACGTAAAAATGACTTAATTGTTAAACAATGTTCCCCTAGTAGCCACATGTCTTGCTAAGAATAACTGAATACTTTATAGGTATTAAATTGTTCTTTCCCAGAGAAACATGAATCACAATATTGCTACTAAAAATGTTCATTAAACTAAATGAGAGTGTACTTAATTTCTAAAAATTCTTAAGTATTCCAATTTTCTGTCAAGAGAAATTGTACATCCAAAATATGTTTATTAATTGTAGTATGTTAAAAATGTTATGATTTCAAAAATATTTCCTATTAGCTTTTAAGAATATCTTAAAAGAACTTCAAAATACAACTTCAATTATAATTGCCACATTTTATGTTGCAAATATGTGGAAATATTTGTAGTTTTATTTAAATTTATGTTTTTCATGCTTAAAATAAAAAGTCCATTTGTAAAAGTCCTAGAGGAAAACATAGACAGGAAAATCTCAGATATCCCATGCAGCAATATTTTCACCAGTATGTTTCCTAGGGCAAGGGCCATAAAGGAAAAAATAAATAAATGGGACTACATCACATTAAAAAGCTACTGCAAGGCTAAAGAAACCATCACCAAAATGGAAAGGGAAACCAGCCATATAGGAAAATGTGTCTGCAAGTGATACATCAGACAAGGTTTAATCTACAAAATATATAAAGGACTCACACGACTCCACTATAGGAAGACAAACAACCCAATTAAAAAATGGGCAAAGGACCTGAACAGACACTTCCCCAAGGAGAACATAGAGAGGGCCCATAGACACATGAAAAGATGCTCAACATCACTAACCATTAGAGAGATGCAAATTAAAACCACAATGAGATACCACTTTACACCACTTAGAGTGACCATCATTAATAAATCAACAAACAATGAGTGCTGGCGAGGTTGTAGAAAAACTGGAACCCTAGTGCACTGTTGGTGGAAATGCTGACTGGGGCAGCTACTGTGGGAAACAGTATGGAATTTCCTCAGAAAACTAAAGATAAAATTGTGTTTTGATCTAGTGATCCCACTGCTGAGACTATACCCTAGGAACCCTGAAACACCAATTCAGAACAACCTGTGCACCCCGATGTTCATAGCAATGGTATTTACAATAGCCAAGAGCTGGAAACAGCCTAAGTGCACATCAGTAAATGAGTGGACCAAAAAACCGTGGTGCATTTACACAATGCAATACTACTATGCAGCAGCAGAAAGAAAGAAGGAACTCCTACCCTTCATGACAGCATGGATAGAACTGGAGAGTATTATGCTAAGTGAAATAAGCCAGAAGGTGAAAGACAAATACCTTAGGATCTCACCTATAAGTGGAACCTGATCAGCAAAGCACACAAGCAAGCAAAATAGAACCAGAGACTTGGAAATGAGAAACAAATGGACAGTAACCAGAGGGAGCTAATGGGAAAGGAGGAGGAGGGGCAAACAAAGGAATACAAATAGAGGATTCATGGATATGGACCAGGTGGGGAAATTGACTGTGGATGTCAGGGGCTGGGGGTAAGTAATAGGGAAAGACAGTACAGCTATAACTCAACAACAATAAAAAGTCCATTAATAATAATTATTGAACCCACTAAATCAAATTTATATGATAATTATGCTATGTTCTAGAGATATATCTGTATCAAGGCAAATGATATATCCTATCTTGATTTTATAGTTTAAATGATTTAGTGAAATAATTGGTCTTGGTTTTCTCATCTTGGCTATAAAAACCATGTTTCACAATTGCTGTTGAATTTTAATGAAACTCTTGTGAATTCTAATTTCAACAATATTATAAAATCTTTACAATAAAAACATCCAATGTCTATAAACATGATTATATTTAAAATATTTTAAATGAGTAAATGGCCTGAAAGAAATTAAGTGAAATTATCTGAGGGCAAAAGCAGGCCTCAAACACTGATTTTGCAGGTAAGAGACCTTTAAATCTACAATATATTACAGACATATCTATGAGTCAAAGTAGCTTAGAAATTTCACGGGCAGGAAAACGATTAAGGAAAAATTTGAGGAAGTAAAGATCATACTTCAAGGAAGAGGAAGAGAATGCACACAGAAGGAAAAATATGAAACACTGCATCTATGAAATACTTTATTTATTTCAGACTTAACTCTCTCTAAAGAAACAATGAATCCTTGGAAAATTTTTGGAGATATGGGCCTCTCCTGGTACAAGAAAAGATTCCTTTCTGAGCTTTAGATTTTATCTTTCGCTGTTCTCTACAGAATCTACTGTTTACTGTATTCGTAGTATATTTCTTAATACAATTGTGACTATAAATACCAGAAAGTTAGCATCCTGCTCTTGGGAACACTGCCAGTGATAGAATAGCACATTTGACGATTAATGTGTGATTCTGGAAGACATTCTTTATAAGGAAAAGGCAGTTTCCATCTATTTGTAGAGTTTTTTTTTTTTTGAACCAATTATTTTTATTTTTATTTTTTTAATATAATTTTTATTAAATTCTTGTTCAAGTACAGGTTTCTGTCTTATATTCCCAACCCTGCCCGCCCCCCACCCCATGCTCCCCGCCTCCCNTATAAATACCAGAAAGTTAGCATCCTGCTCTTGGGAACACTGCCAGTGATAGAATAGCACATTTGACGATTAATGTGTGATTCTGGAAGACATTCTTTATAAGGAAAAGGCAGTTTCCATCTATTTGTAGAGTTTTAATCAAGTTTTCACATTCAAAGTTATCAGCTATTTTCACTCGGTCTGCTGTGATGAGGGTACTATGTCACCCATCAGCTGATCTTTTTGTCCCATTTTGTGAGAACATTTTAGTTCCATCTTTCACAAATGGGCTAATTGTGCTCTTTTGGACACTCATCACATCTTAGTTTCTGTCTTTATTACATCATTGAGCATGCATAATTTCTAAGATACAAAGTCTCATTTTTTTATTGACACGATATTTTGACACAACCTGCCAGCAATGATTTTGAAAACAAGAAGTTTTCTGCTCGGTTGGGGACACCAGGAAGTGATCTGAAAGTTCTTGTCCTCACGGTTTCCTGTGCCTTCTGTGAGTTACCAGCCAGGAACCATTCTTTCTGTCACTGCCACCCAGTGGCAGCCATTCTCCCACTCTGCCCTGCCCTTCCCACCCTGGGGATCCCTGTCTTTGCCTCAGGACAGATACCTGGTCTTTCCACTTCTGGGCACAGAGAGGCAGAGGGAAGCCACAAGCACCCTTTGCGGGTCCAATTGTCATTTTCCGACTAAGACTGCAAGAAAGGTGTTCCATTTCTCTTCTCCTGAAGCTCCTTGTTAAAATAATTAGTGGTGGTTCTAATGACTTGGTAGCCTCCATGAACAAACTAAAACCTAAGCCAGAGTGCTTGCCCTCAGATATCAGAATATAAAACTGAAGGACAACCAGTCAATAACAGCCACTGGGCTCATTCGAATAGGCGACTGCTTAAATGTCAGGCAACCAAATAATGTACTTGGGCTTTTGTCTTCCCTATAAAAATGTGCCCTATCACTCCTGTGGTGGAGTGCTTCTGGCCACTTCAACCTGGCACAGCCAAAGTTAGGTCCACTTTTGCTCAAGGAAACTCATAGGTGTTAATGTACCTTTATGCATCTTCAGTATCTCCAATACTTTCCCCTTTTGCTGCTGTGCTTCTTACATCCATCCTGGACTCTTGATTTTCTCCTGAAAAAGGTACCAAATGTTTTCTATATCTCAAAGATCCTTATGATATTTTCCTCCCTGAGGGTACCATTTTGTATTTATCCCTGCCCCCAGCTTCCATCAACTGACAATTTTGGGGATTTGGATGAAGAACAGAGCGTCCATCTGTCATCTGTAAACTACAACAGTATTAAGTTTTGTTTTTATATACTTTTCACATTTGTTCTTTTTTTCCCATTGAAACGGTTAATTCTAAATCCTGTTTTGAAACCTGGTGTCCAAAAGGGTAGTGAGCTTCTCATTTGATCAATATGTTTAAAATAATCACCTTAGGAAAAATAAACATTTCATCCAAATATATTGTTAAATATGTACTATATTTGTTTAGAAACCATAAATATAATTTATTTAAAAAAATAAGAAATGCCAAAATGCATTTCCCAGCCTGTCGCAGCAGAAACTACCATTAGGTTCCCTAACGTTAGGCTCATTTTAAGAATCAGTGATTCCAAGATTTCCTGCAGTGAATGAGACTTTTGTGATAGATGGCCTCCAGCTGCTGAGCAGTTTAGAACTTGGTACTTCATTAACGGAACTCTTCTGTGCACGATGCTATCCTACCTACTCCTTTTTAAAATACCTAGTCTTTACTGTTACTTACCACAAACATGTGTTTAACACTTGTGAGATCGATCACCTGTTGTTAAAACCAGATAGAGTCATTTTAATTGTAGTCTTTCACAAGTAGACACTTTTCCACACAATTACTTTCTCCTGACTGAAAATCTTAAGTGGCATGAAATATAAGTAAACATAGCATAAGCATATGTGATTGTTGTCATCAGCAGGATCTGGCTGGCTTTACCTGTGCTATCAGGATTACTCTTGTTTACCTCCTTTTGTGCCCACAGCACTCGCCTTCCCAGGCTTCTGCCGTGTTTTCAAATACGGGGAACGATGGAAGAACAAAATAAAAGTTCTGTTTAGTGTCTTGGAAAAGTAGAAGAGAGATAAAACCTTGACTGACTGAAGAAGTCTGAGTAGGTTAATACTTTTCTTTGATGTTTACCCCAGCTTTATGTATATCTGACATGCTGCTCTTCCCGGAGCCCACTGAATCTCACTCCTCAGATCCATACCTTTTCCCGGCTGCTACAGTTGTCAAAATCCCATCAGCTGTCAATCAGTTACAATCCTCAAATATGCCACTTTTCTTGCTTGCTTGCTTCAGCCCCCATTTAACCCACATCGTGTCTCGACTGTTAGGGAGAAAACAAGTTGATTCAAAAAAAAATGAAATGGAATTCAAAGAATGGATGAAGTGACTTAATTCTGGAAACAAGGTAGGGAAATAATGTCGACATAAATACACAAAGTTTTGAGCTCTACAGGAAATTGTTTTTCAGAACATAGGGAGCTATCTTTTGAATTATATTATATAACCTACTGCATGGGGAAGATATAAAGGAGGAGTTTAGTGTACTGTTTATGAAGATGGAGGAAGGTATAATCAAATTTCATGAAATGCTTAATGATTTCCAAGGATGTAAGAGGCTTAGTCTGTGGAGTGAAAGCGGTGAGGAAAAGGGAAATGGCATATGTTCGGTTTCCCCTCCCTCTTAGGTGGTGCCCAGTGACAATATTCATCTTCCATCTCATTGTTCCTGTCACCACCGCAGGCTGTTCATGCTTTTCTGCTAGATAATGTAAATCTGAAAACTGAAGTCTGAACTTTATTTTTATTAATCAGTGCGGTCACATAGGCAAACTTATTTCAAACTGCTAGGAAATCCTTGGAAGGATTGTGTAGCCCTGGCTGGTGTAGCTCAGTGGATTGAGCGCTGGCCTGGGAACCAAACAACCATGGTTTGATTCCCCCTCAGGGCACATGCCTGGGATGCAGGCCAGTTCCCAGCAGGGGACACACAGGAGGCAACCATACATTGATATTTCTCCTCCTCTCACCTTCCCTTCCCCTCTAAAGATAAATTAATAAAAAAAATCTTTTAAAAAAAGAAAGGATTGTGTAATTGTTAAGCTATATACATTTTAAGATTTTTAATAAACAATGATGTGCATTCAACAACTATGTCTTTTTAAGGAATAAAATTCTATACACTCCATAGTCAAGTTGGCATTCACACTGTTTAACCTGAACAGAAGGGGCATTGACCAATAGGCATTGGGAAGGGCTGAGCAGCGGACCCCCAGCTAAATGCCAGCCTTTTGTGAGGTCATTCTTTTTTTCAGTCACTAATTGGTCACATGATTGCACAGTTACGTATCAGCTCACAAAATCATTTACAGATATTTATGCTTATACGTTGAAGGACATTAAATGAGCAAAATTAATTTTAATTTCTTAAATGAAGCTTCAGTTACCCTCTAATTTGGAATTCTCTTCCTTATTTCTAACACATGGCTAACAATTTATTTTGAAGCATTACAAAAATATAGTACAGTAAATTAATTTATATTATTTATTAATAAAAATAGCAATAGATATTTATAAGCATTTTTAGTAAAATTACCTTAGGGTTATTTTAAAAATCATGTCTAAATTGATCAAATCTTTACTTGTGCCTTGATAAAGCCATTTAACTTTGTAATTCCCTGAGAAATTTAGTCTCCCAGCTGATTATTCTGACTCTGTAACTAAGGGTGGGGGGCAGAAATGGGAGGAAGGCGGGGAGCATGGGGCGGGGGGGCGGGGCGTGCAGGGTTGGGAATATAAGACAGAAAGTTGTACTTGAACAAGAATTAAATAAAAAAAAGTTAATCCAGGCCCCTTTTATCTGAAATGTCAGGAGAATTTACTAAAAGTTTAGTGTCAGTTCATATGTTTGAAACAAAGCTTTTAATGATTCAGATAAGAACATATAAACTGAATTCAACAGTTAAAAGTCCCCATTTCCACTTAACTTGCTGATAACTTCGGAGGAGGTTGAGTGAGCTAATGGAAAGTTAAATAGGCCGAAAGAAAAAACATGGGAGTTAAATGATCAGGTTTCCCTTTGGCTTCTTCACTCTTGGCTGCCTGCAGAACTAAACCACTTTGTGGAAGGGACACTGGAGCTTAAATCTGTGTTGTGAGATTTCCAAAATGGAGAAATGCCAATTGTTTATTTGACTAAATCAGTTCCTCTTAGACAGCTACATAATAATATATACCCTTAAGAAATGGAAATATTTATTTCCACAAAAATCTATAATATACAGACAAATGTAATATTTGTAACATTACTTGTATATATTTCAATATATAGACATTAAAGAGGAAGTACACACATTGTGGACATATTTTAATATACAAAATACACCTAAATCCAAACATGAACTATGCTGAAGTTACAGTCACACACAAATTCATAACTTTTATCTGAGAGTAAATTGTATCAACATATACTCATTTATTATTTGAAAGTTTGATAAATGGAATGGGATTTATTGTAGGTTTTAAAATTTTATTTTGAATGAGTAAATTAGATATTTATTTTCAAAGAACCTTATTAGGGACTCCAAGATCTATGATTTTTAGGAAGTGATAGGGGATATGTATCAGTTATTATGAAAAAAGGTACAATGCATTTTCTATTCTGAGTAGTTGGGGAATGTCTTTTTATTTAAGTCAATCCTCCTACCTCCTCCAATAAAACTATACCATAAATGTCTGTTCTGACTATTTTCCTTGTAGTTTCACTTTATTCTTGTGGTTTTTAGAGATATTTGACATTACAGTTCATATTTTTATGAAAGAAAGACATGTTAACTGTGAATGGGAGATAAGAAACACTACTGGAGAAAACCAAAGATATGATATCAGAGAAAAATGGAAAATTTTCAAAAATAAAGGATTTTATGTTGAAAAATTATGAGTATATTGGACAGACCATTGGATCCAGTGGTTTAAAATATCTATTTGAATTTTAAGAGATTTTTAGAAAGTAAAATACCTGGGAAATTATTTTGCCATTGTATTTATTGAATATAGTTATTAGTGGCTAAGGAAGCTCAGGGTATAGTCAGGGGACTGAAAAAATAAATTTAGGAATTACTTTCCTAATAATTACTTATAGGACTTATTAAAATATAACATTTTATTTTATTCTGTTTAATTTATTTAATTATTTTTCAAGTACAGTTTTCTGTCTATTACTCCCATCCCATCCCACCCCCCATACTGCCCCCCTCCCTCCCATTTCCACCCTTCCCAGTTGTTGTCCATGTATCCTTTATATATGTTCCTCTAAATCCTTCCCCTTTTTCCCCTGAAATTTTCTCCCCTCTCCCCTCTGGTCACTGTCAGCCTGTTCTCTATTTCAGTCTCTTTGGTTATATTTTGCTTGCTTGTTTGTTTTGTTGTTTAGCTTCCTGTTAAAGGTGAGATCATATGGTATTTGTCCTTCAACACTTGGCTTATTTCACTCAGCATAATGCTTTCCAGTTCCATCCATGATGTTGCAAAAGGTAGGAGTTCCTTCTTTCTTTCTGTGGCATAGAATTCCATTGTATATATGTACCATAGTTTTTTTTTTTTTAAAGATTTTATTTATTTATTTATTTTTTAGAGGGGAAGGAGAGAGGGAAACATCAATGCAATGTATGGTTGCCTTTTGTGCATCCCCTGCTGGTAGTTAGCCTGCAAGGAACTGGTCTGCAACCCAGGCATGTGCCCTGACTGGGAATCGAACCACGATCGTCTGGTTCGCAGGCCCGCGCTCAATCCACTGAGCTACGCCAGCCAGGGCTGTACCATAGTTTTTTGATTCATTCATTTACTGACGGGCACCTAGGTTGCTTCCAACTCTTGGCTATTATAAATTGTGCTGCTATGAACATTGGGGTGCATATGTTCTTTGGGGTTGGCGTTTTAGGGTTCTTAGGACACAATCCTAGCAGTGGAATTTTATTAATCAAGTTTGAAGTTGTTCCAGGTTCTGATCATCCTTGGCAGGGCTAATTTTGTCAAGAACCACCATACGTGGACAACCATAGCCCATTTCTCAAGATTAAATGAGCTGTAAACGTCTGTGGTGGGCTTACTTTAACTGACGCCCATCAATCATGTTACAACAGAACATCTGTTGTATTGGTAAAATCTATACAGTGGCCATTAAGTCCAGAAAGATTGATAATATTATTTTATTTGTACGATAATAAATAATACGCATACAAAATATGGCAATACACCCATTCATTTTAAATAGTCACTTCTGTTTTCAGAATCATTTCCACTTCACCAAGTTATACTCATGGTCCGTCACTGGGGAAAGAGTGGAAGAAAAGCAGGAAAGAAAGAAAAAGCAGCATTATTATTGACATTAGGGATGCCATGTCAATGCATATCAAATGCATCAGTGCATTTGATGCATCACTGATGCATCAGTGCATCAGTCAATGCACTGATGAATGGAGGTGGGTAAGAGCTCAGTATGATACTTACATAGAACACACTTGTTTTCCTTTCATAATCGTGACAAATTGATCAGCTCTTTTCCAGAACTAGAACTCTGAGGTGTAATATTCACTGAACAGCTATCCTTCATGTGGGTGAAGGATATTAGAAAGATTTACAAGAGGGTGGAGCACTACTTGAAAGTATTTATTGTGTAAAACAAAACTGCATTTTCTTCCTTAGATTTTACACAGCCTGTTTAATACCTTGTGACCGTCCAGTCCAGATTCTTTCTCCTACTTCCGGTCATTCTTAATTCTACCTCTCCCTAGTGCTTCAGCTTTGTTTTAGAAGCATTACTTTGACAGACAGAAGCTATTTAAATATTTCCAGCACAAACCTGAATCACTCAGTGCCTGGAAAACCGAAAGGGTTTCATTGCAGTCACAATACCAGGAGAACTGATAATGTGCATTTTCTTCGATATTTCTGTATACAAAACATATTATACTGGTTGATCTAGGTTTTATGAGGCTTGAAGTGTATATGATTAGTAGTGGCTGTGGTGGTGGTAAATTCTTTCAAAAATAATACAAAATATCACACTTTGAAAATTTTACTAATGAGATAATAGTATGAACAATTTATGGATTTTGCTAGGGTCTTAGAAAGGTAGCATGAAATGCTATAAACCTAAAATATTAAATAAGTAAAACATGGAAAATCAATAAAACTAATGTTCTCTGGGTAGGGAATGTATTGGATTTATCTCATACAATACTATTTGATTTATGGCACACAAGGATATTTTCACAATTTAGAATTAGGCAGTTTGTACTCAATAATTCATGCCTTGATTTTCTCTTTTTTGTTTTTATATGATTTTATGGTGTCTCTGATCAAAGCTATAAACAACTATTGCCCATGCTTTTATTTCAAAGATATTAAAATGGATAATGATTATGATAGTAAAACACTCTAAAAATGCAGAACAAAGTGTTCCTTTCAACCTTAAAAGATTCATTAAGGCACTCATTGATACAGAGGAATATAACTAACAGCTAGTAGTACTAAGGCCGCCAAAGATTACCAGGACAAATGAAGACTGGTATGAGGAATATGAGTTGAATATGAATTTGTGTAGAATTTCAAAAGCATATTTTGTTGGAGATTCTTATAAAGTAGTAATTAATTTAGTAAATCTTATATTAGAGTAATTGCTAGCCTAACCTTTGTTCAGCTACTTATTTGGAATAATCTGCTATATCATAATAGAAAATCAACTTTGATAATAATGATAAACACTTTGATTCTACTGATACATTAAACTCCTTCAAATGTCTCACATGTGTTGCATAGTAAATGACATTAATAAAATTGGGAAAGAAGGTAAATAACATGTCTAAGGTAGCATAACTAACAAGTAGCAAGGATAGGACTAAGTTCTTTATAATTCTTTTTAAACTTCATGGATTTAATATATACAAATAGATCAAATATATTACATTACTGTTTTATTTTTATGTATTTGACTATTAAAATGTAAAGCATTATATATGGTATATATGATTCAAATATTTTGCTTTTATGTCTATACTTTTATTTTTATTATAATTTGCTTATAATACTTTCAATAAGGTATTTCACTGTATATGTACATTGTATAAGCTGAATTGTTACCTGTAATAATTCATATGTTGGAGTCCTAATCTGTGGTACTTGAGAATGCAACTGTATGTAGAGGTAGAGTCTTTACAAAGATAATTAAATTGAAAGGAGGTCGTTAAGGTAGGTCTTGATTCAATATTACTGCTGTGTTTATAAGAAGAGATGATTAGGGCACAGATACACACAGAGGGAAGATTATGTGAAGACATGGGGAAGAATGCCATGTGCAAGCCATTAAGAGAGGAACCCTAAGAAACCAAACCTGCCAACAATGGTCTGAAACTTCTTCAAAATTATAAAAAATACATTTCTATTGCTAGAAATATATTTTTTACAACATTATTTACAACAACCAAGTACTGGAAACAGCCTAAGTACTCACCAGTAGTTAAGTGGATCAAAAAACTGTGGTACATTTACACCCTGGAATACTATGCAGAAGAAAGAAAGAAGGAGCTCCTACCATTCAAGACAGCATGGATGGAACTGGAGAGCATTATGGTAAGTGAAACAAGCCAGGCAGCAAAAGACAAAACATATGGTTTCACCTATAAGGAGCTTAATGAACAAAACAAACAAATGAACAAAACAGAACAGAGACATGAAAATAAGAAATGAACTTACAGTGACAAGAGGAAAGTGCAGAGGGGGATAATGGAGCAAATAAGGGGGGGTGTCTAGTTAAAGAAGATGTATAAAGGACCCATGGCAATGGACAACAAGGCGGGGATTGACTGAGTGAGTGGGGACTGAGTTGGGCAAGGGAAAACAAAGAGAGACAAATTGGGACAAGTATAATTGAACAACAATAAAAAATATATAGAATCAGTCTATGGTAGTAGGTCTGGAAGCCTTAAGAAATTAGTACAAAGTATACATTTATGTTTTATTTACTCAGGGCATGCTTCTAAACTTAAATATATAAATTCTCTTCTATATTGTTGAAATTGATGACTTGTTTTATAAATTTTAATAAGAATAAATAAAGTAGCTTATGCATATTACATTATAATTTATTGCATAAATCAAGCTTTCCCATGTAATTTGAGATTCTAGATCACAATATAATATATTCTAGTAATGCCTTTTTTATATTTATATGTTAATCATTTCACTGAGATTTTGAGAAGTAGACATTTACTCATGTATGCTCTCATAGGAAAAAATATATAACATCACTGTGTTTTGACCTATTACTATTGAATCATGTGGTTGTGTCAGTGAATTATGAATTATTATGTTAGGGTAATCAAAATTTCATAATAAAATCATATATCCATAATCTTTCTGAGTTAAGTTTATTTGTAAATAAGACAGAGTTTTCATTCATTTTGCTAATATGCCATATATTTATCAAATTCCAAGTACTTTCTCTCAAATGGTAAAACTACTTATTAAAAAAATATTAACTAGTAGTTGTATTATAGTAATTGCGTAACAGTATAATTACATTATAAATACATTGAGAAGAGAGTAAGTAAAGGAAATTTTATATTAATAGTCAACATTTATTTTAGTTTATTGCATCCTTACCATTTTTATTATTATGCCAAGCATAGTTATTTTTTAATGCTTATGTAGCCTATATAATTCAATATTTGCTACTCATTGGTAAGAAAAATATATACATACAAATTATTCCTTGATGGTTGTATTTTCAGTTGCAGTTTTTTTCAATCCAATTTCTTATGCTTCCACATTTTTAGAAATTTCAAGATATTTCTAACATGAAGAGTGGTTAGTAAATGTCTTTTTTCATAGGAAGAGTCCATTGCAACTCTGCACTGAGACAGAGCACACTGCTTGCTTTCCTGCAGGTAGATTGCTTTACAATTGAGCATAAATTCCAAAAACTTCTAGAGAAAGCCTTCATCATTCACAACGAGTCTCTGTACCAATATAATAAACCCCCAAATCCAATATGTCAGGTTCCTGTTTTACCAAAAGCAATTGAAAAGATTTATTGCAGACACCCTATGAAAGCCAAATCTGGCCAAGTATTGACAATTACTCAACAGAGTTTTACCAGTGCAGCATTGAGGATTGACTTTCACTAATAAAGTAAAAAAAAAAATGGGACAAAGATATTGTCTAGGTAGCATTTGCAAAACAATGAGTAAAGAGCCCTAGATAGGTGGCTCAGTTGGTTGGAGCAAAGTCCTGTACACAAAAGTGCTACAGATCCCATCCTGGTCAGGGCACACGCTTCTCTCTTTCTCTCCTTCCCCACTCTGTCTCTAAAATTGGTAAATATATTATCAGGTGAGAAGTAAAAAAGACAGACAATACAATGAGTAAAGAAATAGATAAAAAATCTCCTTAGAATAGAGTTATTTTATTAAGAAGAGGGGGAAATGGTAAATATAATACACTGAAAGTTGTAAAGTAAAAAACAAAAAATTTACTGGGGGACTCATGCAATCGTATTTTCCAAAATTATTGTGAAACAGTCCATGTGAGGAAAGGATCTATTGAAATTTCTATGTATTAGAAAATCTGTATGGTGAGTAAAAGCTTCTAAAAATATGTGGCATTCAATAGACATTTAATAATAATTTATTATTAAAATAATATTTCATGTATTTAACATGATTTTGGTTTAATAAATATACACAAAGAAGTAAAATGCAATTTCCTCAAATACATGGTTATTACTAAGTTATATATTTTGCTGACAATTCCATAAGTTAGTTGTCTTCCAAAACTCAAATTTAAATTGTATTTGAAATGATAATAGTGATTGCAAAGGATACATAACTGTTCAAGTAGAAAGCTCATGATAAACAGCTTCCACAGTCATTGATATATAACACTGACATGACAATTATAAAAATCTGAGCTTACTTCTGTACCTTATTAGTTCTACAATTGTTGAAATATGGCTATAGCTATCAGATACACACACACACACACACACACACACACACATAGGGTTTGCCAAAAGTAAGTTTACAGTTGTTCATATGAAAAACAACACAATAATTAATACATAATAATGCATGAAAAAACTGTGTTTTGCTTGCTCATGACTGTAAATGTACTTTGACTCACCAGGTGTGTGCATGTGTATATGAATGAAATAAGAATTGTTCAAAGTTCACTACTAGACTTCTGATCTAGTTGGCACATGGAGCACATTTTATGATCTAGCTGGTTTCCACTGAGTCTCAATAGTTCTTAAAATATTTTAAACATTGGTGCATGCAGGGCCCTTTTCATAAACGTGAATTCCAGTGCTTTAGAGAAATAGAACTAAAAGAACCCATGAGAAATTAGAAGTTAACAGGAGTTATTGGGGAAAGACTGCAGGATGTTGTTTAGATAGGATATAACAACTTACAAGGCAGTAGGGTAGCAACTTTGCAGAAGCAATAGAAACCCTGTAGGCAAAATCTGGCTCAGATATTGAAACAAATGATACCACACACACATCCAGTGGGTATTAAAGTATTTGTTACTGACCTACTTGACATCTCTGGTCAAGAAGGGCCAGCTACTCAAGCAAGCTTAAATGGCTTAGTTTAGTTTTGTTTTTTAGTTGTTGTTCAAGTATAGTTGTCTCCATGGCTTAGGGTTTTTCATTGTGATTTAGGGGTAGAACCTGGATGAGGGTCTCCCTGTAGGGAGTAGCACTTAGTGTGGTTTGAATCTGCAACTGGTGCCAGACAAGGAAATATCCAATATTCTTATCTGCTTGCACAGAATTACGGAAAGATGGAGGGGTGAGGCATGAAAGCCATCAGCAGTCGTACATAAAAAAATGGGGGTCAGAATCCTTATTACTGAGTGATTTCAGAGAAGTTGGGAGCAACAACACTGAACCTGGGGGCAACTGATGTGATTAAAGCAGATTTCCAACATGGAAATTGGGAAGCTGCTCCTTACTGTGCATTTCTGTCGAAGGGCTGTGGTTTTAAGGTGTTCAGCCAAAAGTGGGAATTTTCTGGAATAACAAAAAGGACAAGATAGTGCTCTGGAAGGCTGACAACTAGAGAAAGGTACAGAATACCTTTACTGAACACTGCTTGTTGGAGTTCACTCAAATTCCAATATCATAGGAATAAAGTGAGCTACTCCCTCTAAGGCAAAGAAGCAGACAGATCCTGAAATGTGCTTCTCCAGCTAAGATGAACTGAAAGAATTGTAAGTACATGAAGTAACAGCTCCATGACACATAGACAACTTACATTTAAAGGTACATAGAAGAGGCAGGAGAGAAAACAAATCAATTAGGTTCCTACCTCACAACATACATCATATGTTCTATATGAATTAAGAGCAGAAGTGTGAAACATAATTTTTCAACTGTATAAAGAAAATTGAGGAGTGCTTTACTACTTTAGAGTTATAGGGTTTATTTTAAACATCTGCAAAAAACATAAATCAAGATGGGAAATATAACTTTAATATGAAAAAATAGTCTTTTTACTAAAGACATTTTTAAAAGATTTTATTTATTTATCTTTAGAGGGGAAGGGAAGGAGAGAGGGAGAGAAACATCAATGTATGGTTGCCTCTCATGCGTCCCTTGCTGGGAACTGGCCTGCAACCCAGTCATGTGCCCCGAATGGGAGCTGAACCATGACCCTTTGGTTCCCAGGCCCATGCTCAATCCACTGAGCTACACCAGCCAGGGTTTAAAAAATTTTTTTTAAAATTAAAGACAACTATCAGGATAAGAGTTTGTATCAGTACTGTTACGATTTTGTGCAATTCAACAACTTGACCCAATAATACATATTCATAAAGGCAAAAACCTGAAAAATATTTCTGACTTTAGTCTGGAATATCGGGTTTCTTATAGTATAATGTCCTCAAGTTGAGGAACTGCATTTTACATGGGATTTCAAAAAACAAAAAAACGTGAGTAAATCACAGAGTTGCATTTTTTCAGAGTGTTCAACATTCAACAATAGTAGATTGTCTGGTTTAAAATGATTCTTTTGGTAATTTCTAATTCTCCTTCTTCTTATATAATTAAACTTACATAGAATCAGAGATACATATAATTCACAAACAGTAAACAGACATGTGATTATTCATGACAGTTTTCTGATATTATTATCATCTGAAAGCTGTTAGCATCAACTTTGTTATGGAGAAAGCCCAATAAGTAAATTTCTGAAAGTCAATGCATTTTTTAAATTTTGTAACACCTGTGATTATGACCGGTGACCAGTTTCTCAGAGATGCAATATTATATCGACCGAAAGAAAGGGAATCTGTTTCTCCACTGCGCCTGTACAATCTCCCAAGGCTGTACATGCAACTAAGCATTCAGAGTCACTCCTTTGGACAACCACTGGGAGAAAAGAGCTCTCTACTGAAACACATTTGGAGAGAAGGGGGGAAAGGCAAGAGTGAACTGTATGCTGGCTTTTGAAGTGAGCTATGTGTAAGAAAAAAGGCAAGAAAACACTGGGAAAGATTTATTGATGCTGAAGCTTACATAGATTCATTTACTCTTGGAAAGTAGACAATAATTTTTAAAAATCCCTTTTATTTAGTAATTATTGACATTTAACTTTATATTTTTTATATTGAAGGTTTATTTTGGACTGCTTTTTATTCCTAAAGAATAAATCAAAAAACACATTTTTAGAGAAAACAAAAATATGAGATACTTTAAAAAGCATACTTTTTCTTAATTTGTCAGAGCCTAACATACCTAGAATCAACTGGTTAACGAACATTTGGTTAATAGTTATTTTCCATTTGGAAAACAGAGTCAGATTTTTAAAAGCCTTCTGTTGAAAGAAAATAAGAAGTAAATTATTCACTTTGCCTCATTTAATGTCAAAGTAATAGGAAAAAAGGGTTTTAATTTAAAATATTTTCCAGTCTGAATGTAAAAGATTTTTTTCAGATATTGGAGAGCACACATGGATAGGGGTATAAAAATTACAGTATAAGTAATAGAAGATGAATCCATCATGTATGCACTTTTTATTATCAATAAAATAGAATAAATCATCTACTTTAAAAAAGATGAAATAGCTTCAAAGAGGCATATTGAAACTTTAAAAAGCAAGAAAAACTGAGAACAGAAGACATATTCCTGCAGCATAATAAAACCCTAATTAGAAGTAATATATTGCAGACATGGTGTAGCATAAAAGTAGAATTTATAACGTGGAGAGTGAAAACTTGTTATACTCATTGAATTCAAGAAATAGGAGAAATATTAATATATGTTATCAAAAATGGTAATCTGCTTAGTAGTCATCATTTTCAGAGATGAACCATAAGAAAATGAGACAAAGAAGATAAGGATAAAGTAGAAAATGGTTTACTGATGTTGAGGAAATAACTGAAAAGTCACACCAGATAGGAGTCATTCCATTTGTCAGATAATATTAGTGTACAACTAATATGACACTAATATATTAGTGTATAACCAAGATTAAACTTATTTTTTGCTCTATGCTATTACAGGTGTCCCAATATTTCCCCCTTTGCACCCCACTCCCAACCCCTCCTTCCCACTGTTAATTCCCACAATGCTGTTCATGTCCATGGGTGATGCATACATGTTTTTTGTACAGTCCCTTCACATTCTTGCAGCTGTTCCCAACTTGCCCCATCCCCTCTCACAGCTCTCAGTCTCTTCCTTGTTTCTGTACCAATGATTCTATTTTATCCATTAGTTTATTTTGCTCCTTATAGTCCAGTTATTAGTGCGGTCATATGGTTTTCTCTTTCATTCCCTTGCTTATTTCAGTTAGGATGATATTCTTCAGTTACATCCATGCTGCTGCAAATGGTAAAAATTCCTTCTTTTTTACTGTTGTATAGTATTCCATTGTGTAAATGTGCCACAGCTATTTTATCTCCTCATCTATTGATGGACACTTAATGCTGTTTCCAAAACTTGGTTATTATAAATAATGCTGCTATGAACATAGGTGTGCATATGGTTTTTTTTTTTTGAATTGGTGTTTCAGGATTCTCTAGATATATTCCCAGAAGTGGAATCACTGGGTGAAAAGGCAGTTCCATTTTTAATTTTGTGAGGAAACTCCATACTGTTTTGCAAAGTGGCCACATAAGTCTCCATTCCCAATAATAGTGCACTAGGGTTCCCTTTTTGCCACATTCTTGCCAGCACTTGTTTGTTGATTCATTCATGGTAACCATTTTGGCAGGAGTGAAGTGTTATATCATTGTGGTTTTATTTTGTATCTCTCTGACTACTAGTGATATTGAACATCTTTCCATATGTCTCTGGACCATCTATATGTGCTACTTGGAGAAGTATCTTTTCAGGTCCTTTACCTATTTTTTAATTGGATTGTTTGTCTTCCTGATGTTGAGTTGTAGTCATTCTGTATGTATTTTGGAAATTAAAACTCTGTCCATGTAACATTGGCAAATATGTGCTCCCATACAGTGGGTTCCCTTCTTATTTCAATTATGGTTTCTTAGCTGTGCAGAAGGTTTTTAGTTTGATGTAGTCCCATTTGTTTCTTTTTTTTAATTTCCCTTGCCACACACACATCCAGTGGGTTTTAGAAGATATATTGACAAAAATATTGCTATGTGAGATATCGGAAATTTTACTGCCTATGTTTACTTCTAGGATTTTTATGGTATAATAACTTATAGTTATATCTTTTAACTAATTTATTTATTTATTTTAAATTTAATTTTATTTTAATTGTTGTTCCAGTACAGTTCTCTGCCTTTTAACTCCATCTCAGCCCACCGCCCACAGCCCTCCCCACCTCCCTCTCAATTTCACCCCTGTTGTTTTTGTCCATGTGTCCTTTATACTTGTCCCTGCAAACTCTTCCCCTTCCCCCCGAAATTCCTTTCTCTCTCTTTAATCCATTTTGAGTTCATTCTGGTGTAAGGCATAAGACGGTAGTCTGGTTTCACTTTTTGCATTTACTACCCAGTTCTCCCAACAACATTTATTGGAAAGACTCTTTATTTAGTTCTATGCTTTTGCCTCCTTTGTCAAATAGTATTTGACTACAAAGTTGTGTGTTTATTCCTGGGCTTTCTATTCACTTCCATTGATCTATGTATCTGTTATTATGCCAGTACCAGAGTGTTTTTATTATAGTGGTCTTACAGTTTTGTTTCATAATGGGTATTATGATCCCTCTCCATTTATTATGACAATAACAAAAAATAAAGTAATTAAAAATAAATTTAACCAAGGAGGTAAAGGGTCTGTACTTAGAAAATTACAGGATGCTAAAGTAAGATCATGAGGAAAATAGAAATAAATGGGAGCATATACTGTGTTCATGGATTGGAAGGAAGAACATCATTAAAATGCCCATACTACCCAAAGATTAAACATATGTTGATGATATTTTTATTTAAGCAAAGAAAGGGAAAAATCACTATATCAAAAAGAAAAAAAGAAAATCAAGCTGATCTCCACTATCTGGCACACTAGATCCCAGATTATGGTATAATCTTTGTGGATTTATTTTCCAGAACATTTTTCATGCAACTCATAACGGGTTCTAAAATAGTCACTTTACTGTACTGTCAACTATTCTAACCAAATAGGACACTTAGATGAGTCACAAAACATATTAATGGCTTGTGATTTACATTATTTCATAAAATATTCAAATAAGTTTAAATAATTTGTGTATGTTTACATATTTAAATAACCAATATAATCAACATTTAAATTAGAAAATTTCATATTAGTGTAAAAATTGTACCAAACCAAAAACTATTAAATAATTCATCCAATATTATGATTTCTAAAATCTATATGGGTTTGGTGGGCCTTTTGTCATAGCTATACAGTACTTACTTTTCTTTTTTTATCTCATTTTTAAAATCTGTACTTGAAATAATGTCAGCTCTTTTCAATTTATTTTTAGTATCTATGCTCAAATTAAAGTTTTTTAAAATTACTTATCTATATACTGCAATAGATATTATTTAATTAACTCTTAAAATATTTAAGGTGCACTTTGCTTGAACATAGATACTAAAAATGAATTGAAAAGAGCTGACATTATTTTATTCACATCAAATATGTTATTTCATTCACATCAAATGTTGCTTCTTAGTGTTTTCATTATATAGAAATAAAATATTTAATTAACTCTCTTAACCTATTAATGAGAAGCAATTTTTTTTACTCTCACATGAGGACATTTTTAATTGTTTTTAGAGAGAGAAGGGGAGAGAGAGTGAAACATCTTTTGGTTGCCTGGACTGGGGATCAAACCCAGACCTAGACATGTGCCCTGACCCAGGGGAAACAAATCCCAAACTTCTGGCTATGGGACAACGCTTGACCAACCCATCCACACTGGCCAGGGCAGAAGCAATGTTTCAAATGGAAATGTTATGTGAACCTGAGTTTCATGTACTTACAGAGCAAGTGAAACGCCCATCATCCCTGAGTCATTCCCGTGGATAATATGCATGGGGTTTAATGGGTTGTTTGTTTAGTAAAATTCTATGGTGTAGATACAGAAGTAGTGGTTGGTTGTTTTAAGAGATTACTGTATTGTTTTATTTGTATCATCATTTAAATATGTAAATATATTACTTAAATTTTCCAAGCAAATGAAAAGCACTGCCATTAACATCATCAGCAGCCTATGGTCACATCCTCATCAGCCTGTATGCACTGGGTGACATCAATAGCGATTCTGCTCATGACAATTATCTTATAAACACACATATACCATCCTTGTTTTTTTCCAGTTTTACTTCAGACCATATAAAACTTACAGGAAAAACAACAGGTCAAAGATTAGTATTTCTTATTATTTTTTAAAGAAAAGAATTGTGTCTCCAGGTACTTGCTTGTGAGCATTAGGAAAGAAAAACGTATGTGCTAAATAATGACACCTTAAACAAACAGTTGTGTTTAAAACCCTCCATTATCATGCTAACGTGGTCTTTGGAGTTTGCAATCACCAGGTGGTGCCTACAGCCGTCCACTGATCGTTTTCCAAGTATTAGATTCCTTGACTTCCTGGAGGAGTGGAGAATGTGTTAAAAATTTCTTCAAAGGGCCCTGACCAGTGCTGCTCAGTGGGTTGGACATAGTCCCACACATCAAAAGGTGTCCGGGTTCTATTCCAGGCAAGGCATGTGCCAGGGTTGTGGGCCAGGTCCCTGGGTGGAGCCTTGTGGGGAGGCAGTCCACACATCTTCCTCTCCCTGTCTTTCTCCTTCCTTCTCCTCCCTCTAAAAATAAGTAAATAAAGATTTTAAAATAATTTAAAAAAATCTCTTCAGAGATTAGAGTCTGAGATCTTCGATACACCAAAATATCCAATCATAGCAGAATGGTACTTTCTATATTACACTGAAAATTCTGGTATGACATTCTGTACTCATATTAAGCAAAAAGTCAAATTACTAATCAAAGTTTAGTTTGAGGTAATGTAGCTATTGAATTCTTAAACTGGAAAGTTATTTATCAAATAAGTTTTACAAGATATTAATTGCTTCTCATTTTCACAGCAACCTTTTTTAATATATGGGGAAATACACAATGAAATAAATAACAAGAATCACCAGCTATCTTCCTATTACTATTTAAATGTAATTAGATAGAAATATTTTTTGAAATTACAGAACAAGTCTCTTTAAACTGTTTTATAACAGACATTTATGAAAAATCATAAAATATTTTAGTGGGGAACATATCTAAATTACCTACTTCAATAAAAAGAGAGAACAAGCCTGTCTTCTTGAGCAAGTCCTGTTCAACAATTGCCATTTAGTTTTGTCTCCAATGGGCATAAATCATGCACAGATTAGCTCTAATGAAGTTCACTAATTGAAAGAAATGTTAATTTGACATTATGATTCCCATTAACCTTTACTTTATTTTTGATACTTTTCACCAACTTTGAACTTTTTTAAACGATAGCCCTTCCCATAGAATTTTCTAATTTATAGCTCTAATTACACCTTTAATATGAAGGCGATTCAGCCATACACCCCAGAACTCCTTTATATGAATGCATCTTAAATTTATGAAAACATGGGGATTCCTTGCTAAATAATACTAAATTTCTAAGATAAAATATATAATAGCCAAAAGGAAAGAAAGAAAAATGGTATATTTAAGATATTTTTGTTTTAAAAAACATTTAGACTCTTTCAAACTCCAGAATATCTAAATAAAATAATTCAAGTAAGCCATTAAATATTCAGTCACTAAATCTTTAGCTCTTTAAATAAAAATAATTCTTACTCATTTCTAAATTCAAGCTCCAGCACAGAGTTTAGCCCCAAATAGAAGTTAAAAAAAAACCCTTAAAACATAATTTTTACAAATACTATATATTTAATGAGAACTTTAAAAGTTCTGTATTTTCTTCTCTAATTATAATTGCCTTTTGTAGGTGTATGTGGTATATATATGGTATATATGGTATCCTAATAGATTCATTAAATAGCATAAACTTTCCTATAGTCATTCATGTTAGCCATTTTCTTTCTGTTCATTTCGATCTGTATGCTTGTTTTTTTTCCTCACTTAGTAAAAAATAAACACTGGTTTAAAATATACAGCACAGAAACGTTGATAATTTGGTAGCCTAAATATTTCTAGTGTACCCAAATGATAAACCCTATTAACATATATTTATTCATTTCTTTTTTTGGTAGCAAAGTTGACATGATGAGAAGTACAGTGACAACCATAGAACGTAACTAGAATTGCTAATTCAATTTTTGTGGGAAAAAATATCTGGTGAGAAATGGCTTAAAGCCTAATAAGAAAAAAGATAAATAAGTACTGGTAAGTAGTGAATATGACAGATGATATGAGAAAGCTGAAAACAAATAATGCAGCATTTTTTACGTGCTCACTATAGATTTTGATGAACCTGTGAAATACACGGTCTCTGGTCTTTGTCAATCATAGAGAAATCAGAACGGGGGACACGAAAAGGCAAAGCTTGTCAGAATTGAGAAAAGTGGCCGTCTGCTACTGATGTACTTCAAATACAAATACATCGTGTAAAAAATAAAGGCATTAAACTATACTTGTACCTTGTGTTATTAGTGAGCATGAGAAGGATGTAAATTCACATACCATAAACTTCACATAAACTTNATCTGGTGAGAAATGGCTTAAAACCTAATAAGAAAAAAGATAAATAAGTACTGGTAAGTAGTGAATATGACAGATGATATGAGAAAGCTGAAAACAAATAATGCAGCATTTTTTACGTGCTCACTATAGATTTTGATGAACCTGTGAAATACACGGTCTCTGGTCTTTGTCAATCATAGAGAAATCAGAACGGGGGACACGAAAAGGCAAAGCTTGTCAGAACTGAGAAAAGTGGCCGTCTGCTACTGATGTACTTCAAATACAAATACATCGTGTAAAAAATAAAGGTATTAAACTATACGTGTACCTTGTGTTATTAGTGAGCATGAGAAGGATGTAAATTCACATACCATAAACTTCACATAAACTTTTCAAAGTGGGAGTGTTTTAGTGAAAAAAGAAGCCACTCATCAATATGAAATAAAAATTATGTGTACCTAACATATCTTCAGTTATGAATCAAAACAAATAAAACTAAAAGAAGTTATTGACAAAAAAACAAAACCACAGCTGTCATTTTGAAAACCTTTCTCTCAACAATTGACAAAACGGGCAAAAAAAATAAGCAACAGCAATACCAAACACCTTGATCACTAGATAATTTATAGAAGTCACTCATTATTTTCAAGGGAAAAATGTATGTGTATCAAATAAACTATGAGTTTTAAACTTACTAAATTTAAAGGATTGAAATCAAACAAATTATGTTTTCTTTCAAAGATGGAATCAAAATAAAGCTCAATAGTAGTAAGATATCTAGGAATTGTAGATATTTGGAAGCAGACCAGTACGCTTACAAGTAACGCAGGGATCTAGGGACAACTCACTAGGGAAATAAGTAATTATTCTTAAATTAAAAATTATAAGAATAAAGTATATTAAAATGTGTGGGATGATCCAATAACTGTATTTAAAATAAAATTAATAGCTTTATATTGTTTATGTAAAATTAGAGAATTAGCTTAATACTCATTTATAGTATGTATTAGTATAATTTAGTTTGATTTAGCATATAATATTAGTATATATGGAAAGTCTAAAAACTAGTGAGTTAAAGCTCCTCCTTAAAAAGAGTGAAATCAAGTCCATATAAGTAAAAGAAAACATAATTTTAAAATTAGAGCCAAAACATGTAAATGAGAACATGTAAATGTATAAACACAGAAAAATCAAAGACAAAAGTTTGTTCTTTGAAAAGAGTAATATAATTGATTAACATCTAGCTGGAATGATCAAGGATAGAAAAGAAGAGACACAATTTGCTTATATCCACAATAGACATGGCGTCATCACTAAAACTGCAGATATCAGAATAATTATAATATATTATGAATAGCTTTTTCCTTGCACAATGTATATCTTAGAGGAAATAAATTCCTTAAATTATACAACTTACCAAAACCAAACCAAAGTAAAATGAAAGAGAAAACCTGACTAGTTCTATAAATATTTAAGAAGTTATGTATTGTTTGAAATCACAGTATATCCTCTGTACAATATATGGTGTGTTCGTTGCCCTAAGTCAAGTCTCTGTACATGATCTTTTGCCATCTCAATAACCTATTCAACTTTACTTCACCTCCAAACACACCCCATCCCCAGATGGTAAATTTCTGAGTCATAATGCAATTAAGTTTTTATTTTTTGAGGCAACTGCATACTGCTTTCCACAGTGGCTGTATCAATTTCCATTTCCATCAACAGGTCACAAGGGTTCCCTTTTCTCCACATCCTCACAAGCACCTGTTTGGTGATTTATTGATGATAGCCATTCTGACAGGTTTGGGATGTCATCTCATTGTGGTTTAATTTTCATTTATCTCATGATTAGTGACATTTGGCATCTTTTCATGTGCATGTTGGCCATCTATAAGTCCTCTTTGGAGAAGTGTCTATTCAGGTCCTTTGCCCATTAAAAAAAAATACTGGGTTGGAGGGCTTTACAGGTAAATTTTACCAAACACTCAAATCAAAACTAATACCTATACTTTAATCAATAACTTTAGTACAATAGTAGAATATGAAATAAATATCCAAATCTCTGTTTTTATCTTATTTATTTTTTTAGAGAGAGGGGAAGGGAAGGAGAAAGAGTGGGAGAAAAACATCAATGTGTGGTTGCCTCTGATGTGTCCCCTACTGGGGACCTGGCCTGCAGCCCAGGCATGTGCCCTGGCTGGGAATCCAACCAGCAACCCTTTGCTTCACAGGCCCGTGCTCAATCCACTGAGCTACACCAGCCAGGGCCAAATCTTTGGGTTTTGAAGGTTGGTATTTTCACTTGATTCTTGCGAAGAGAGGTATACTAGAAGAGAGTTACACTTAAGTTATTTATTCAACAGAAATATTTGTTGAGCATCCCATTTTATCAGGCATATATATTTATACATGGTTTTATACATTAAATAAGTCTGTGCATGCTTATGAAAATGAGAATCTTTAAAAAAACTGACTTTGTGAAAAAACATGAAGTAATGAGTATTTGTTAAAATATACTGAATAATTAACTAATCTTTGCATTTCCTGATTAGTCATCTTGTTCACTCTCTAGATGAGATTACAGCCTGGTTATGCTTTCCAAGTCTTGCTCCCTGGATCAGTGAAACAATCTTCCTGGTTATGTTGCACATTATGGAATTCACTCTCCCAGATGGTCTAGGCTACTGTCCTCCATACTGGACACCTGCCTTATGTGGACTTTATTTCTCTTTACTCTTGAATACCTTTTTAATATCAGGGGATAGTGTCCTGCTGCATTGACCTAAGTTATCTAAAAAGTACAACTCTTCTGTAATCACCTTGGTTTTAAATTTATTTTGCCTTTCTGTGGCATTCAAGTTGGTGCTTGGTTTTAAACTTATTTTGCCTTTCTGTGGCATTTGAAACTTTCTTTTCCAATGCATTCATGAAGCCACCCTCTACCCATTCTAGTTGGCTGACAATTTTCTTGTGGGAAATTTCCTTCCCTCTAGTGCTCCCTAGATAATTAAATTTTCCCACGGACTCCTTTATGTTTCACACTTCACATACATTGAAGGGAAGTTATCAAGGCCTGCTTTCATATGCCACAGATATTTTTACAATACTCAGATATAAAACTACTGCTTAGGAATTTATCCTGAATTCCAGCATAAAATCTCTCTCTACTTAACTGTATGAACAGCACTCTAAATTTAGACAATTTTAAACCAAACCTTCCCCACAACATTGCTTCTATAAGTTGAATGTGCATAATGTATTTTTAACTTAATGGATTTTGCTGCCAGTCTGAAAATGAAATAGTTACTAGAAATTTCCTCAATGAGTATATTTATTAACCTTTAAATTCATTTAATTGCTTGTCTGGTAAATGATTGATTTTGGGTCTTTTGTATTCTCTTTACTCCCACATAGCTATTCTAGCTTGGACTTTCAATTCTTCTCTCCTTTATTTTGTATTTAAATGCGCACATCTTATATTGGTAAGATAAAAGCCAAACTAGAAGAAGAAAGATACCTAATTATATAGTGACTAACAGAACAAATACATTTCTTTCTCGCTCATATTAATGGGTGGCCCATGACTGTTAGTCAACTTAATACCTTTCCAAATGTCCTTCCATTGTTTTTTTTTAAATATATTTTATTGATTATGCCATTACAGTGGTCCCATTCCCTCCTTCACTCCCCTCCACCATACACTCTCCTCCCTCACCATTCCCCCCCTTTTGTTCATGTCCATGTGTCACAGTTCTTTAGATTTTGTATTTCCTATACTATTCCTGCCCTCCCCCCTGTCTATTTTCTACCTAACGTCTATGCTACTTATTCTCTGTACCTTCTCCCCCCTTCTCCTCTTCCCACTCCCCTGTTGCTAACCCTCCATGTGATCTCCATTTCTATGTTTTTTAAGATCCTTTATTATCCAGCTATGGCTGGTGTGGTTCAGTGGATTGAGAGTCTGCTTGAGAACCAGAGGATTGCTGGTTTGATTTCCAGTCAGGGCATGTGCCTGGGTTGCAAGCAAGGTCCCAAGTAAGGAGCATGTGAGAATCAACCACACATGGCTGTTTTTCTCCATCTCCCTCCCTTTCCCTCGCTCTAAAAATAAATAAAAATATTTTTTAAAAAGATCATTTATTATCTACACCATACGTGTTCAGTCACTTCTGGTTTCAACCAGTGAAAAAGGGAAACCACCATGAAGAAGCTACATGCTGAGTCTTAAGCTGAAATTCTCAAAGCCACACCCAGTGATGCTGCTCACAAGAACTTAATCAAACAATGGCAACCAGATGAAAGGAAACCAGAAAGTGTAGTTAGGTGCACAGGAAGAAAGGGGAAATTGTTTTAAACTACAGTCATCAGTTTCTGCTAAACAACCCATGGTCTCAACACTGTCATTTTCATTTTAACAAATCAACCCACACACTCTGAAGCTCCAAAGTATTTAGCAATTATTTCTAACTATCAGGGTAAATCTCGACATTTTGCAGATTATACTTGTACTTGATATTCATTTCTGCCATCAAATTAAGTGTAATCCTATCTTTCTGCACTTGAATTCACACTCTAGAAATTTTGAACTGTGTATGATTCCATAAATGAGATTCTTTCTTCTTTCTCTTCCTCATTATTATTATTATTACTACTTTTTAAAATTTGTAATGTTGACCTCTTCATTCTGAAATGTATCCTCCACTTTTCTTCATCTAAAATATTATAAACATCTTTCAAGATTTAGTTACTTTAATATTTCCCCAAGATTAGAGTACCAATTTGTATTATAATTTACATCAAATTTAGTGATACTCATATCTAACAATTATTAGAAACCTGTCAGTCTCTTCAGCAGGCTACAAGTTTTATAATGTAAGAGACCAATCCCAAACATATTTATAATACTTGTTCAATAGCCATTTTTAAATTAATAATTTATACATGATGTTGTAAAGCTGCTTAAATTGACAAAGGACACTTTTACTGAGAGCAGAATACTGCAAGTATGTGTATTACTCAGCTTAAGAATTATACATAAAAACTCTAAGAATAAAATATGATAAAACCATCTGTAGATACATATAAACTTTGCCATTATTACTAATATTATTTAGAGTTTAAACTTTAATGTGAGAAATTTTATATTGAATCATATTTTCAAATTGAATTCCATTAAGCCTTAGATTTATTCCTTTATATAGACTGCTTATATTACATCTACAAATAAGATTCTATTTCTAACATTTATTATGAGTATTGTGTTTTGCAACTTTGCATATTTTATTTTAATATTCTACCCCTTCGAGTAGACAAGTGGGCAAATTGTTGCATGACCTTGCACATATATTTAAAATAATAGAAATAATGGAGTGCATAATGCAATCTCATTTTACTGGTACTGTTCAGTGATTCTATGTCTCTTCCCTTATTTCAGATATTTTGCATGATTTCCTGGTTGTGAGAGATCCACACAGAGCTACGTTTCCAGGTAGCCTGAAAATGTCGTTAATTCTCACTTACGTCTGAAACTGTTACTATTCATTCAAGTGGAATTCTCTAGTACTGTGATCACTAAAAATTGTATTTGCTGTCAGCAGGCTCAATGCCTGACACTAAGTATATAAATCAGAGCATTGTCAGACATATCATTGCCCAAGGAAGAATTTCTATTAAGTTTGAAATACAGGCTAAGTAATGAGCTGCCCTGCCCCCAAAATAATAGAATAAAAGGTAAGTTAGAAGAGATGCATTATTCAGTTGACATCGAGTCAAGGGAAATTTCCTGGGTAAAGTTTTACGAAAGATTTTGATGTAGAACATTAATTTGGATATATCAATTTCGTTTTTATTTCTATTTTGTTCAGTTTCTGTTATGGCTTCATTTGCTACCTGGTTTGAATCATTACCACTTAGAGGATTTCAAAATGTACCTAGGAAGACTATAAACTGCAAAATAATTTGTCACTAAAATCTTTTGAACAGGAAAGCAGAACTTCGACTCCTGTTGCCAATACCCAATACCCCGCTCCCTCACGCTACTTCTGTTATATACATTACTGTACTTTTCCCTCACACCCCAATCGCTGAAATACGTCAACATATCAGGAAATGTACTATGGCATTAATTAATTAGGTTAACACATGTGCCATTAATTTTATCTCCATTTGCAATGATTTTTGTATTTTACAGTGGCTCAGATTGTGTAAATTTTCTGTATAGGACCACACAGCTGATTAGTGAATAATCTAGAATTGAAATCAGAACTACTTTTTTTCTAAGCCCATGCTATTTTTACTAATTATAATGTCAATATTGTAACTACCTCACACCTTTAGGTCCACCACTGAGAACGTTTAACAAATAGCCATAAAGAATATGTATGAAGAAATGTAAATTAAATCAAATTCATCAAAATTTTAGGAAGTTATGTGTGCCATAGATGAAAAGGGTTGGAAATCTCTGAAATTCCAGTGGCATACCAGTTGAAAATTTCTGCTCTATTTCTTGATTCAGGGGTTGCAACCTGCAGGCAAACGAAAGGGGAACTTCCGACACCATGTACTTGCTGGCCCCTTGCAGTGCGGAGGTGGTTCTGTCAGATGACCTTGCTCTCTACACTACATCAACATCAAGCGATGTGCCAAATTACTGCAGCTAGAAAGCTTCCCCTGGTTCTCATGTACTTTAATTTGGAACATGAGTGTGGGAGTGGGGGGCAGGGCAGGACAGGGGAGAGCAGTGGAGAAAAAGGCAGGGCAACTGTAATGGAGTGATAAAAAATAAATTAACTTAAAAATGAAATTAAAAAACAAAATGGAACCTATAAAAAATAAAATTACTAAAAGCATTATATGATTATATTTTGATGGGTGAAAAACAGATCATGAAAATTAAATAACATTTTTATGCATCAGATTTCACCTTAAAAGTAAAAATATGGCTTAAAAATACTCTTATTTATTTCTATGAAGTGTCAATAATACCAGCAGATACATAAAAAATTAACAAGTTATCTGTTGACTCTCAACAGCCAGGTTCTAAAGTTTATATGAAAAGCCAAAAGACATAAATAAGCAATGCAATCCTGAAAATGAAGTTGGAGGACTTACCACATCTGAGTTTAAGACTTACTTTGAACCTAGTGATCTGGACAGGATGACACTGGTTGAAAAAATACATTGATGGAACAATATACGGAGCCTACATCATTAGGTCCCCTGAGGTATCTGAGGATGGTAATTCATCAGTTACAGAATCCTGAATCTTATTTTTGTTTTTTTATACATAGGAAACATTTCTACATGAAGACAATCATACAGAATACACATTTACAAATGTGTTTTAAGTTTTACATGGAAAAGAACTATACCAAATGAAATAAAATAACGTAGAGCCATACTAAAGTTTTATAAATGGTCAAAGTAAATAAACCTTTTCCAAAGGTATTTATAAAACTTGTTTACACATAGGATATTTCCTTTTCTGATATGAGAGTGCTCACGTAGGCCAAAAGAGTAAGTGATTCGCCTCTCTGATTTCAGATTCTCTATGTCTGAGGATAACACGTCAGGAATTCCTGCTCCCTATTCTGTGCATGGCAAGCTTGAAACTAGTTGGGAGTTGGCTGCCTTGGGCAATAGAACAAAATTTGTGGGGTGGTCAGCTGGAACCAGGGTTGATACAGAAGCCACAATGGGTGTCCTGGGTCAGTACCTACATCATCACCTTAGCATTTGCCTTAATCATTTCATTTCCTAAGAAAAATGAGAAGAAATGGGGAAAAGGCTTAGAATTATTCTGTAATTGTATTAAATTATCTAAGGATATATAGAATTTATTCACTGATTTATTATGGAAGTAGTTTGATTTACAGGAAGAAATGTTTTTCTTTTCCCATGTAGTAATAGGTTTTATTCTTTCAATCACATTTCTAAAAAAGTCCTAACACAATGGATAAGTGCATGGGCATGATGAATTTATAACAGCACCTTATGATTGTGTACATAGTGAAGAATCCACTGAAAAATTATTAAAATAAATATGGCCATTTAATAAGATGTAATGCATTAATTATTATATAGTATTTAAATGTGTATGCCAATAATACAAAATGATAACATATTTTAATTACAATATTAATAGTTTATCTGAATGTCAGCAACAAAGTAGAAAAAAGAATCTGCAATTTTATTGTTTACAATAGCAACAAAACATAAAATAACAATAAGAATATCAAAAAGTGGTGAGAAAAGCTTTATAAATTATAGTATATGTTAAACAAACTGAAAAGACCTATATAAACAGAAGCATATTGCCCTGGCTGGTGTAGATTAGTCTGTTGGAATGTTGTTTTGTGATTCAAAAGGTTGTGGGTTTGATTCCTGGTCAAGGTACATACCTAGGTTATATGATCAGTCCCCTGTCTGGGAGAGTTTGGGAGGCTTTTTGGTCTCCTCACCAAATAATTGCTTTTTGGCTGGAAATAAGATTTCTTCAGTCCAGAAATTTCTGACACTTGGCTATTTCATTGTCTAACTCTCCCTTATCAGTATAATTTCTCATATTTTTCCAGGCATACAAAATTTCTTCTTCTATATTCCTTTACATATTTCCTTTCTAAATACCATATTGTTTATATATATCTCTTGTA
Source organism: Sturnira hondurensis (assembly GCF_014824575.4). Taxonomy (NCBI): domain Eukaryota; kingdom Metazoa; phylum Chordata; class Mammalia; order Chiroptera; family Phyllostomidae; genus Sturnira; species Sturnira hondurensis. The sequence goes on along the minus strand of NW_028082350.1, from coordinate 5,148,527 downwards.
CCATATTTTATTTTATAAAAAGATAGTATTCAAGCCTGGCCTACCTCATTTTCCTTCATATAAACTTGTATACCCCTTATCTGTTCCTTCTAATATCTTCTCAGTACTTTTTTTCCACCATGCATTATTTCTGTTTTATCATTTTTAGGTCTTATATAGACCAGTCTTTGTATATGGCTCTTTCTTTTCATAAGACCTCCAGGAGAGTTATCATATATTAATCTCATTGTTTATCCACATAATTAGGTTTACAAATACGTATTTAAAATATTTAAAATTATTTTTGAATTAAGTCTATTAATAAAGACATTGTTTGTTCTATTTATTGTGTTTTCTATCATTATCAACTTGTTTTCCTTGTATCAATTACTGAAAAATCGTTATCAAGGAAGTTTGGAAAATTAGGTAAGTAAGTTTACTCTGAGTTCTTTACAAAGCACATAAGCAGTTTATAAATAATGGTTTATGTAGCTGCATATAGTTCTTTGTATGGTCAGTAGTGATTATCAAATTATCAGCAATTGCGTACCAATTTTCTAATATTTAGGGATTAATGTATATGGTCAGTTTTTCACATTAATGTATTTAGCAGTAGATTATGTACTAAATTTAGATTTCGTATTTTGTCGGATAAATTCTACCTACTAATCAAAAAGATAATTGTTAACATTGGCTCCATTCTTTACAAGGAAGAATGGAGCTGTTTTTTTCAGTATGTTTTCTTTATCAGGAAATCTCTCATGTAATTTTTCTTAAACATATTTCTAAGGATTTGGCACTGATTGCAGAGAATAAAAGAACATCGTAACGAGTGAAAAATTATAGTTTAGTATCTGAGTAGTTTTGGCAACCATGTATTAGTCATCTCAGTAGGGTATTAATACTTTAGACTATTTTATGCATATGTTTTGAAAGAGTGGAAACATAGAAATTTTTTTGAAATTTATATCAGTGTTGAAAGTCCAAAATATACTCTCAGAAGGCATAATTTAATGGTGGTTTATAAAATGGTTTCACCATAAATACTACAAAACTGAGTCAAATGAAGAGGGAATAAAGGTATGAATGGTTAATGGAAAGTCACGTCTTTTTTTTAACCTTTTTTAATTTAAAAAAATTTTAAATTTACTTTTAGAGATTGGGTAAGGAATAGACAGAGAGAGAGAAAAAAATAGCAATGTGTGGTTGCCTCTCATGTGCCGTCCAGAGAGGAGGTGGCCTGCAGCCCAGGCATGTGCCCTGACTGGGAATCGAACCAGGTACACTTTGGTTCACAGACCCATGCTCAATCCACTGAGTTACAACAGCCAGGGCTCACATGTCTTATTAACACTAATATTGTAGAATGTATGACTTCATTTTATTGTATTTTATAAAATTTATTGGGGTGACATTGGTTAATAAAATTGTGTGGGTTTCAGGTATACAATTCTACAGTATGCTACCTGAATATTGTGTTTACCAGCCCAACTCAAGCCTCCTTCCATAACCATTTATTCACCCTAGCTATGTAATAAAGATATATACATACACACATATATATATATGTATATATATATATAGAGAGAGCAAGATAGATATAGATATAAACTATTTCATATTGAAATCATGCAGTTTTAAATGTCCTTAAAATAGTCATAAGCATTGGATGAAAAAAATAAACCCTGCCAAAGACAGTGCAAACACTACCACACATCTTCTTACAGAACTAAATGAGAACAAATTAACCCCCCCGAATCTAGTTATTGTTACTTGGCCATTTTACAGTGACTTTACTCATTAATTTATCTGAAATAAAGACAGGAAAAATAATTTCCTGATGCTATGTCTGGGCCTCATAGAAATTGGGCAAATATCTATGTTAAAATTGAGAAAATAGGTCAATGAAATTATATCATACTAATCACAGGTTGCTAAAATAATACAAAAGCAGAAGAAGGATATTAGTTTTGTAAAAAAAGAAGAGACTTTAAATTAAGTAAATATGTGAGAATCAAAATAGACAGACTGCGCATTGCTAATTTACTTCGTGTCAAAATGATTATGATATTCTGAGAAAATTTTAAAGGATTTCATCTCTAATGTTAAAAAGCATGAATTAAAATTATAATTAGTTTAGGAATTAACAGCACATGTGTATGCCATTTACATATATTTTGATCAAAGTAAAATATGGCACAAATTTCTGAAAATATTAAGAATTGTTCTAGAAAATAAACTGGTTATCTACTGTTGATATCACTACAAAAATATGTCTTTTAGTCACTCTGCTACCACCAAAACAGAAGAGAGAGAGAACAAAAGTAAGACTCATCAGATATTTAAAACAAGTACTTATTTTATCATAAAATAAAATACACTTTTGTAAAATACACATTTTACGCATCTGTAAAATCTAAAAAGAGGGCAACTCATTTTCTTTGCTCAATGCTTAAATTATTCATTTGTAACTCAAAGTCGCAGGCCATGAGTAGATAATACTAAACTCGTTGTCCAAATAATTTTAAAATCTAAATCCTGGGACCAGAGTGATCTTTTATATTAAAAAAGAGGGAAGAAACATGCAAAGCTTGGTTGGTTTATGAGAGATTTTGAAGAATCCTCATACAAGCGGCTTTACTTTTCCCACCTACAGTTAATGGGATTCATAAAACTCATCCCACAAACTGTATTGAATGCATTTTGTGAAATGGGCTCATTAATAATTCTCTCAAACTTGTTTGCTGTTGTTCAGTAGTATAAGGGATAGCTTAGAAACAAATTGTCTGTAGACAATTAGAAACAAATATAAGGGATAGCTTAGAAATAAATTTTACAAATTTTGATCATTCAACAAGATAATATAAAGCATTCTATGTAAAATACTAAAAATGGAGAAATGCAAAAAGCATATCCGGTTAACAAAAAATTTCCTCTTAGTAGAAAAAATGTGAAATAAATTAACTGTTAAAGTGTAGTATTCATGGTACCACAATACAGTAATCTGATTTGAAGATTTTAAATCACAATAATCATGAGTCAGATAATGGTATGCTAATTTTTAAAAACCAATAAATTTAACAGAAGAGGGAATCTAAGCTGACCAAGCTAGTTTATTTTAGGTATATAGACCTAAGTGCAGCATTTGATAAAAGAAGTAGAGAGCATCTATAAAAATATTTATTGAAAAATCTATTTGCCATCAAGAGTATTGTGCTTCTCATAACCTGGACCTTATTTTGAAAGAGCTAAGATGTATCCATGCAATAGTATTCAGCATGATTCTAAATGCATGTTTTCAGTTCTTATAAATGAATATTATCTATAAAATAAAATTTTTTTAAAATATCTTATTTATTTATCTTTAGAGGGGAAGGAGAGGGAGAGAAACATCAATTTATGGTTGCCTTTCGTGCATCCCCTGCTGGGAGTTGGCCTGCAGGGAACTGGCCTGCAACCCAAGCGTGTGCCCTGACTGGGAATCGAACCTCGATCCTCTGGTTCTCAGGCCCGTGCTCAATACACTGAGCTACACCAGCCAGGCCTTATAAAATAAAATTTTACATATTTCTTTAAAAATATATGTATATATACTTTGAGACAGAAAAAATATAAAACTCAGCTTTAGTGGGGAAATAATTTTTATTAACAAAGACGATGTTTCTCACACAAATTTGGCGATTTTACAGTAATTCTGCCTATTTTAACAGTATATCACATGAAAGCAAGAGCGAGGTTTCAGCTGTATTTGAGGGTGGTGGACTGCTTTTCACATATTTAAGACACTGTCTTGTACTTAAACTATTGACATGTAAAAAAAGCTAAGAAACGATAGTCCTGAAGTGGGTAACTTTTTCGAAGCCATCTGCAACCACGGTGGGTGGTTTGTAAGCAGTCGGTATTGAAAAGTCATTCAGCTCATTAACGGTCCAATTACCTGATATGTAGTGCAGTGCCCGGTAAGCTCTCTCCGCTGCCACGTAAAGTCTAGGCAGGGTTCTCAACCGTGGGAACTGCTTGTGAAAGGGAGTAGGTGAGTGTCCCTGTGCACAAAGTCACCGAGACACGATCCTTCAAATATCAGTGAAATCATCTAGAATTCTGCTGAGGATTCACCAAATCAAAATGTGACTTCATTCCAAGTCACAAGTCTTGGCATGTCACAAGTCACAAGTCTTCATTTCTAATTTTGATTCACTTTATGTGTATCTTCCTATTAATATTTAGTATATTTAATTCAAAAAATTTTGATGCAAAAAGTTTCTGTCCTATAAGCTACCCCGTCTATAATCCTCTGTTATGGCATTTCTAGTAATTTCATAGATGTTACAACTAAAAAATAAAATTTATGTTAATATAAACTGGTCATTCTCTATTTGATCAAATTTCCTTGGAATCTTTAAATATTTTTAAGAATATTTTATGACTATAAGTATAAAAATACATAGATATGGTTTAAAAATCATATATGCGATGCTTTTTCTACTTAGAGATACTGTTTTCTAGAGATATTCTCATAAGATAAAGTCCAAACATAAGATCAATTTAGCAGATGTAAAAAATTTATTTTATTTTCTGATTAATTGTCATCAAAATGGAACATGATCACCAAATACTTAAATAAAAGAAACTTCAACTTGAATTTTTTATAACTAGGACATCACTGTTGCATTTAATATAAAATATAATATATAGTTGTCTAATATTAGCAATTGTAGAAAAAATAATACCTTGTCTCTAACATTGAAAGATATCTTATTAAAATAGAACCTTTTTGAGTATGTAAAATTCAACTATTGGTATTTATATCAAAGCAGTACTGGTTAGAATATTCCTATTGCAGTTATTTTATGATGTTTTTATAATTGTGATATATGTGATATCAAATATATGTGATAAAATACACATATATTTTCACATTAGTCCTTTTAAGTGTACAGTTCATTGACATTAAGTACATTTTGTTGTTGTGCAATTTAACTATTCTGGGTACCTCATATAAATGGCATCATACAGTATTTGTTCTCTTGTGATTAGCTTATTTTACTTAACATAATGTGCACAATTTCATCCATGTTGTAGCACTTACCAGAATTTTTTTTCTTTTGAACTCTGAATAATGTCCCATTGTGTATAGGTATCATTTTATTTATCAGTTCATCAAAAGACAGAAACTTGGGTTGCTTTCACTCATTGGATCTGGCCAATGATGCTGCTATGACCATTGGCCTACTAGCACATTTATCTCTGGGCCCTTTATTTCAGTTCTTTGGTGTATCCTCAGATATGGAATTGCTTGGTTATATGACAAATCCATTTTTAAGTTTTTGAGAAACCACCCTACTTGTTTTCTATAGAGACTGGAATATTTTACATTCCCCCAAACAGTGCCCATGGTTCCAATTCATCCGCATCCTATCCAACATTTGTTATTTTGTTTTTGTCTTGCTTTTGATAATAGCCATCTTAATGGGTATGCAGTTCTTGTTTTTATTTTCATATCCCTAATTTTTACTAATATAATTTGCAAAATATTTTGAGTTCCGTGGGGTGTCTTTTCATTCTGTGAGTTGTGTTGTTTGATGCAGAGAAATTTTTAATATTGGTACATCATTTTATTTATTTAATGTGGCCATGTTCTTTTGCTTTCATAGCTATAAAATCATTGTAAAATCCAATGTCATAAAGATTTTACCTATTTTTTCCCTAAGAGATTTAGAGTTTTAGTTCTCAGGCTTAGGTTTTTGATTCCTTTTGAGGGATATTCATATATAATTTAAGATAACCTTATTGTTTTATGTTATATGATTCAGCTGTATTCTTGTACATGTGAATATACAGTTTTCTCAACATTGGTCGAAAAATTGTCCTTTCCCCTTTGAACAGTCTTGGCAGCCTTGCTGTAATCATTAAGTCACGTGCAGGCTTTCTGTTCTGTCTCATGGGTTTACATGTTTCTCTTTGGTGCTGGCGTCACGCTGTTTTGATTACTGTAGCGATGTAGTCATTTCTGAAAAGCAGCAGTTGCAAAATATCTAACTTTGCTCTTTGTGTTCAAAAGTTATGATTATTCATGGTCTCTTGAGACTCACTGAATTTTAAGAAATGGACTTTCCCATTTCTCAAAAAAAATTTGGAATTTTGACAGGGATCGCATTGAATCTGTAGGTTACTTTAGATAGTATTATATCTTAATGATATTATGTCTTTCAATCTATGAATAGAGTGGTTTTCCATTTTTGATGTTTTTATTAATTCTTTCAGCAGTGTTTTGTAGTTTTCAGGCTGCTTGTGTTTTAGCACCTTGTAAATGGAATTGCTTTCTTAATTTTCTCAAAACACCTTATTGTTAGTTAAAAAAAAATGCAATTGATCTTCCATGCGGATTTTGTATCCTGCACTTTGCTGAATAAGTATGTTAGTTTCAACACTTATTTTTGTGTAATACTTAAGATTTTATACACAGAATATGTCATCAGTGAATAGAAATAACTAAATTACATATTTTCTAATTTAGATTCACTTTATGTGCTTGTTTATTTTGCCTAGAACTTTATATATTATATTAAATAAAAGTAGTAAAAATCAGTTATCCTGATCTTGAAGAAAAAGCTTCCAGTTTTTCACTTTTTAGTGCATGGTTAGCTGTGAGCTTTATATATATATATGTTGAGATAGTTTCCTTATATTTCTTATTTATTGACAGCTTTTTGTCATGAAAGGGTGTTAAATTTTGCTGACTGTGTTTTCTGCATCAGTTGAGATAATAGTGTGTATATTTCCTTTTGTTCGGTTAATTTAATAAATACCATTGATTGATTTTAATATGATGAATCATCTTTTTACTCCAGGAATAAATACCACATGCTTATGGTGTGTAACCCCTTTAATGTGCTTTTAAATTTGGTTTGCTAGTATTTTGTTGAGGTATTTTGCATCTATGTTTATCAAGGATAAGGTTTACAGTTCTGATTTCTTGAAGTTTATTCTGACTTTTGTATTAGGATAATGCTGCCCTCATAGACTGAGTTTGGAAGAGTTCTGTGCTTTTGGATTTTTGGAATAATTTGAGGAGGATTGGTGTCAATTGCTCTTGACACCATATGTTTGGTAGAATTCACTAGAGAAGCCATCTGGTTCTAGGCTTTGGAATGATTTCTAAAATTAAAAAAATAAAATTAAGAGTAACAAATTCTTGTTATAGTTACCATGTAGGAAATCTCAGAATATTATTGAGTCCATGTCTTAAAAATTATTGTACTTCACTATTTGTTATAGTGTCAGTTTCCCCATGAGTAAAAATCACATAATTCAACTTTAGCAGTAACTTATAATAGTTTTATATAAATCTGTATGCTATTCTTAATTTTCCAGAATTATATGGTCCAAGCTGGCTGTCTTGAGTTGAATTTTGTTTTGCCAAAATATGTATGCTAAATACCTAATTCCCAGGACCTCAAAATATAACCTTCCTTAAAAATTGTGTCTTCATAGAGATAATCAAGTTAAAATGAAGTCATTATGGTGGGTCCTAATCCAGTATGTCGGGTGTCGCCCCCCAAAAAAGGAAAACTAGATACAAAGCCAGTTACCAAAGGCATATAATGTGAAAAGATGCAAGGGAAATGGACTTTTTATAAGCCAAAGAGAAGGACCCAAATTACGTTTTTCCCTCATGTACCTCAAAATAAACCAATCCTATAGACATCTTGATTGTGGACTTCTAAGTTACATAATGTGAGGTAATACATTTCTGATATTTAAGCCACCCAGGTTATTATGCATCCCTTTGGCAGCCTTAGAAATTTAGTACACTGGTTAATATAAAAACGGCTATAGAGTGAAGTCATTATTTTATTTCACATGTAACTAATTCTTAAATCATTACACTGTGTGACATTTTGCTTAAGTCAAACCAATGAATGTATTATCCAATGATAAAAAGTATAATTTAACCCTGGCTGATGTGGCTCAGTGGATTGAGTGCCAGCCTGAAAAGCAAATGGTCACCGGTTCGATCCCCAGTCAGGGCACGCGCCTGAGTTATGGGCCAGGTCTCCAGTACAGGGCATGTGAGAGGCAACCACACACTAATGTTTCTCTTCCTTTCTCCCTCCCGTCCTCTGTAAAAATAAATAAACAAAATCTTCTTTTAAAAAGTAGTTCAGATTGATGCATGCATTGTGATGTTTTTGCATTTAGGAACACATATACTTGTAGATATATGTATAGACTTTCAACTGAACCTACCTCTTTGGAAAAGTAAATTATGGACATTTAAAATTAAGGTAGCATTTCCCTGGTTAGGTGGCTCGGTGGGTTGGAGCATCATATCCTGTATACCACAAGGTTAGGGACTCCATCCCCAGTCAGGGCACCTAACTACACTGCAGGCTTAACCCCTGGTCGGGGCACACTGGACGCAACTCATTGACGGTTCTCGCTCTTTCTCTCTAACATCGATGAACATGCCTTCAGGTGAGGAGTTAAGAAAATGATGATGATAAAATAATAAAATTACGGTTGTGTTCCATCACATTTAAGAAAGTGACAATTTATTAATGCCATCATGTCAGCACAGGGAAAATAAACTACTTATCAAGGGTGTCTATGATATATTTATATCTAAATTATTTCACTTTGATTAATGTACAATATAAGAAAACATCACAAAATAATTTCTCTTACAGAGAGCACGGTTTATTTTCACTTTCACTTAGAACTAGTAGCCCTGAAGATTTTGAATGGCCATATGTATTATTTGATCAACAAATAAAAAATAAATATTTTTAGCGAACCAAATATTTTGATAGGAAAATGTGAGCAAAAGCTGAGAGAAGTAATATTTCTCAAATAACACTACAGTAAAATGTAGAATTTTCATTAATGGCACCTTCACAAATATGGCAATGAATATAACTGCTTTCGTGGTGTGGTAACAATTTTAAGACCATAATTGGGAGAGCAGGGATTTAACATTAATTTTTGAGAGCTAATCTGAAACATGCTCTCATTTGAACTTTGCCCTTTTCCCTCTATTGCCTCTGAAAAGTTCAGAGCTATTTGACTTGGTTTCTATGGTAGTAACCACCGAGGTGGAAACACTCCCTTAAATGAATTCTTTAGGCTATTAGTTTGGATGTGCCCCATTTATTTGTGCTCTGCTATTTTCATGTACTTATATTAGAGACTGTGTAAGTAGGTTCTATTACTTCCCATCACTCTCCTACCATTCAATCTATGATGTTGTAACTGAGGGATTTCATTATTAAGATCAAATAAACCTATACCTAAAACATATTTAGAGGCACAGAATATGTATCTAAATGCACAAAATGCTTTAGGTTTTCACTATTTAAAGTATTGAAGTGTCAAACTAAATAATGGGTTTACAAGGATTTCCAAGTTCATGTTATGTCCAAAGATGATTATTAGCACAGCAGTATGTTAGAAGTCACTATAAAATAATTCAGTTAAAATGATTCCCCACAAGGATTTTCCTCTTGAAACTTGGAATGGATATTTTGTAAGAAGGTATGTCCTTCACCTATTTTATCTCTTTGACTGTGCTCAGAAACAAAAAGAAAAAAAGAACTGTGTGTATGCACTTATAAAAACATTTTATATGATTATGTAATTATATTTATAAATAAACTGCATTATTGTTAGTGTTTCTCGATACCACAAGATCTGAGGTTTTTATCCTATTTTCAAGCTAACAAGTTAGCCTGCTGTATCTTCATGTATATTGGAGGAAGGCATGAGGCAGCTTTCAGGGACAGAGTGTTTTATCATTCACAGCCAAAGCAGTTGCAGAATGCCAGCATTTTCTGTGCCTGTTCTCTGAGCCTCTTTCCCTCAAGGTGAGGAGCAGTCCAAGGGTACACCCACAAAAGCAATTGCATTACGGAGAGGAAACTTGAGCTTAGGGAATCTAAATGTTTACACCTGATAGTAAGCATGCCTTGCATTTGCTCATACAAAAGACAATCTCTCTCTCTCTTCCAAGGTTATTTGTTATACAGATATCCCTGTAAAAATAAACAGGGACTAATTTATCTGTGTCTCTGCTTTAAAAAATATGCCAAAAATGAGGAACCTAGGAAGAATTACCTTGCCACAGTATTTCATTTTGGTATTATTTAGAAATACATACATTTGCATGAAGGTCATAGACTTGTGAAAGAAATGATACTTGCTCACTGCTATTGATCAAATAAATTTATGCTATAATAAAGAAAAAAAGTATTTGTCTGAGCAAAAGAGAATTGTAATTGGCAAGATACAGACTTCAGGTAGCAACGTAAATTGTGCTCCAGAGATAAGAAAGAAAGACAGCCTCTATAGGATGAAAACCAGAAAACACAAATTTTTCATGCAAATAAAGAATCAACTAGAGTAACAGGAACTGGTTAATTCCCATATGCAAATGAAGGAGTGACCGCTACCAGGAGGAAGAAGGTCAAGTTCACATCCGCCCACAGAGCAGTTGTTGTTCGGGTATATTTACGGCTCAGCCTTAGAATGAGTTTGGCAACAGGTGTAGCAACTGAAGACAGGCTCTGGGAACTGAAGCAGAAGATACATGTAGGTTCCATTTGCTCAATGGCCTTCTGACTCTTATTTTAAGTGACGCTCAGCGACGCTTAATCAATTTTACTTTCTCTGTTATCATTGCATATTTAACACATAGAGGCACAGAAGACCTTCTCCACTTCTTTCATCTGTGGCGAAGAAGAGGATATCTAAAAAAAAAGCTCTGTCATCGTGGCTTTTGGAAGGCTAGAATCAAATCATGTGCAAGAAGCATATTATTTCTGAGGGGATTTTTTAAATTGATTATTTTATGACAATTTGTCTTAGATTGCTGATTCTGACTCCATCCTTACCTTTCACTGTCAATTTTACATCTTATCCTATTTAGACAGCAAATCTTTAAGAAGTTAGAGTCACAGTCCATTCTGTAAAAAAAATAAAATTATTAAATGGCCTACTTATGTCAGTTGAGAGTATACTGAAAAGAGATGGAAAAAGTCATACTCGAGGCTTGCATGTTGCTCATCTTTGCTAAGAGAAGTTAGGGATCTCTTAGAAAATAAAATATTGCACATTTCAGGTATTCTTGAAAAATATTACTCTTTGGATATTCATGTAGAGTTAGACGTCGGACCAAAAAATTATGATTCTGCTGATTTGTGTCATTTTTCGCTAGCTACATGAACCTTGAAAATCTATCAGATAACTCAAATAATTTCCTAAACCTTCTCATAGTAGATATGCCAAAATCATAGCATTTGTGTTACACACTGTAGGATGAAGCTTTTCTATGCCCTGCAGATATTTCCGGGGACGTTTGAGGTTAAGGGAAAGGAGGATTTGAGGTGTATGTGTGCTCTGTTCACAACAGGGCACACCTGTGGAGAGCATTCAATGTCTCGCACAGCTATGCTGGGCAGAGAAAAAAGTGAATGTATCAATATGCAAATTTAAAACATCAATGATCTTTATCCTCTGGTTCATTCACTGATAAACAGTTTCAGAAGACATGCTATGTGGCTGTGGAGAAGGCACTTAACTTCCCTCTTTCTTTGATCCTGACTCTATAAGGTAAGTAAAGATAAATTTAGCTACTATATAGGATTTTGAAGATTTATAGGATTTTGAAGAGAGAAAATTCAATTTTTATAATTTATGTTATCTAGATGGAGAGTGATATCAAGGATATATCTGTAACATCGGGATACTTATTTTAGGTAGCAGACAGGAATGGGTAGCCAGAGAGGAAATAAAGGCAAGACCCTCACCATTACAATCTAACAAAGAACTTAATACAGGAGGCTGGAAGCTAAAGAAAGACATGCCTCACCAATTAATCCAGCAGCCCAGAGGTCGGCTTGATAAGATCGCCAGGTGTCCTGAGCAATAGGAGCACAATAGCGCAGGAGGAAGAGTCCTTGACACCGTGCTGAGGAAAGGGACTTCTGTAGCAATGTACTAAAGATTGCCAGTGTCCTGAAAGTCTAAAGCAGGAATTGTACAGGGGTCGTCCTTGAGATTCTGTTCTGGGAAAGGGAGCTCCCGTAACAATTTCACTAACGAAGACAGAAAGACTTTACTAAGAAAGGAAGACTTTGTAGCTGCACATTGTTTCTAAGATGTAGCAGGGGCAGGGGGTGGGCACCTCTAAAGCCCACTGTGGTATATAACTCCTGAATCCCACTAGTCGGAGCACTTCAATTAGCCTAGTGCCTACTTGCAGGTTTTGGCTCAAATGCATAAATGAACTTGCTATCTCATTTCCACTAGGTGTGTTTGTCTCGCTTGAATTTGTATCTTGTGAACGAAACAAAAACCAAGGGGAGGAAGCCTCTGGACTCCAGTCTCTCTCTCCATCCATAACACCTGTTCTATCATTCCACCAAGAAAAGGCCGAGTAGAGAGAAAACTGATAAATCATGATGCCTCTGCACAATAAAGTGCCATCATCTGAGTGAGTTCAGGCTACTATTACAAAGCTACATAGGCTGGGTGGTTTATAAGCAATAGGGATTCATTTATCACAGCTCTAGAGGCTGGGTGTCCAAACACAGTATGCTGGCATTGAGTTCTGGGGAGAGCCGTTTCTTGGTTTGAAGATTACTGACTTGTCCTCATGTTCTTACATCACGGAAGGGACAACAGAGCTCTCTGGGGTCTGTTTTATGAGGGCACTAATCAAATTAATGAAGCCTCTACCCTAGTGAGCTAACCATTGACCAAAACTCCTCCATCCCATCACATGGAGAGGAGAATTTCTACACGTGAATGTGGGGGAAACAAGTGTTCAGTCTACAGCAAGTATGTTGACGTGCAATGACTGTGGGTTTGTTAGAACCAGATGGATGTTAACAGTTGGTGACTGAGAAATAAGACAAAATGGAGACTATGGACTTAGAAAACAACACACTTCCAAGAAACAGAAAGGAAAAGACAAGGAACATCTTAGAAAGTAGGAATGAAGAAGGGGAGGAGAAATGAACGGTGGTGCTTAGGAAATCACATAATTAAAAATGCATGAATAAAATGGTAAGGATAGATCAACAATCATATATATATATATATATATATATATATATATATATATGATTCAGCAATCATATATTCCATATATACATATGGAAATGTATTTTCCATATGTTCAAAATAAAGTCATGCAATAGATTAACATGGCAATGTAAATCTTATTAAAATTTTATATAATAGTGAATTTTTAAAAACTTATTTTTTTAAAATATTTTATTTATTTATCTTTTTAGAGGGGAAGGGAAGGAGAGAGGAAAGAAACATCAATGTATGGTTGCTTCTCATGCATCCCCTGCAGGGAACTGGCCCCTGCCGGAAACTGGCCTGCAACCTAAGCATGTGCCCTGACTGGGAGTTGAACCGCTATCGTCTGGTTCGCAGGCCCGCGCTCAATCCACTGAGCTACACCAGCCAGGTTAAAAACTTATTAAGACTGAAGAATATATAAAGAAAAATAGCCCTGACTGGTATAGCTCAGTGGATTGAGCATTGGCCTGAGAACCAAAGGGTCACTGGTTCCATTTCCACTCAGGGCACATGCCTGGGTTGCAGGCCAGGTCCTCAGGTGGGGGGTGTACAAGAGGCAACCACACATTGATGTTTCTCTCCCTCTCTTCCTCCTTCCTTTACTCTCTCTAAAAATACATAAATAAAATCTTTAAAAATATATATAGTTACATCATTTATAGTGCTAGTGCTTAAAGCTATTTGGGATGATGCAAGAAAATAAGTTGTTATACAAATTACATTCCCTGAAGGTACATATGCTAAATAGAAATTACAATTAAATATAAAAAAAGCATAATAAAATGGTATATTAAGAAATTAAGCAGCCCTGGCTGGTATAGCTCAGTGGATTGAGCACGGGCCTGTGAACCAGAGGATCGTGATTTGATTCCCAGCCAGGGCACATGCCTGGGTTGCAGGCCAGTTCCCAGCAGGGGATGCATGAGAGGCAACCATATATTGCTATTTCTCTCCCTCTCTCCTTCCCTTCCCTTCTAAAGATAAATAAATTTTTAAAAATCTTTAAAAAAATATTTAAAAAAGAAATTAAGCATATATACTACCAAAGTAATAAATCTTAAAGAAGAAATCATAATTAACACTTTAAATTATTTAATCTAAACCAAATTAAAAGTCCTTTATATCAAAACTTGTAGCAAGCTATAACAGTCACAGAATAAACAGAAAGAAAGGAAATGCAATATGAGCAAAAAATCTCAAACGAAAGGAAGAGTATAATAGACAAAAAGACAAAACTGAATGATGCAAAACCATTACAAAAATTCAACTTGTCTAGGCTGTGGGTTTGGTCCTGGCTAAGGGAATGCAGAAAAGGAAACCAATCAGTGTTTCTCCCATGTCTTTCTCCCTCCCTCCCCATCTCTCTAATACTAGTAAACATGTCCCCGGAGGGATAAAAAAAAAGAAATTCAATTTGAAGACAGAATCCTCAGCCGCTCTGACACTGTTACTTACAATAATGTGTTAGTTCCAGAATTTTATTAACACATTTTCATAATTCTTCAAATAATAAGAAATTTATCTCATTCCAACATATTAAGGTAATGTGATGAATAAACATATTAAATAAAATGAAACTACTCTATAATGCTATTATAAACATTACGGTAGTCAGGGACAAGAGAAGAATCTAAAATAAAACAGAAAAATTTGATTAGTAAAAATAGCCACAGGATTTGTATATAAAATATAATCCGCTCAAATTCTAAGTATATGAGAAAATAATAAAATATGCCTGTATAGGATTTAAAGAACACCAATATATTTCAACATTATTTAATACAAATTAAACATACAACAAAAGTTCTAAGTTACTATGATTATCAAATTAAGTATTGAAAAAGAATTCAAATAATTTGATGCTGATGCTTGGTTAAATAATATTAAAATAAAAAAGAACATCTAGATTTAAAAAATAAAATTTAAGCTCCAAAATTACTTTTAAAAACTAGATAAAACATCTCTCTCACATAAATGTGTGTCTCTCTCTGTATCCCTTCCTCTCTCTTTAAAAATCAATAAACATATCCTCAGGTGAGGATTCAAAAAAAGGAAAGAACACATGGACACAGACCGTAATGTGTGACTGTTGGGGAGAGGGGGGATGGAGGTGGCAGAGGGTATGGGGAGATACATAGTAATGGAAAAAATGCAAAAAAATGAAAATGAATGAGTGAATGAATGAATGATCTATTAAAGCAATATAAAAACCCAAGGATTCTTATTAGTTTCACTTGTTTGAGCATTAAACTAGATTCCCTATCCAATGTCGGCCATTTGTGGAAGTCTGTCAATTGCTACTGGGAAAGAAAGACTTTGGACAGTAAATTGGCAGTATCTATGAAACATGACAATATTTATGTATATTTGAAATTTTGCTTTTAGGCTTATTTTCTAAGGAATCTTTTGCATATTATAGTACATGTGTAATACTGCTTGTAGAGGTAAAAGTTAAAAAAGTTTTTGTCTATGCACCCCAAGGTTCATGGCAACACAATTTACATTAGCCAAGTGCTGGAAGCAACCTAAGTGCCCATCAGTAAATGAATGTGTCAAAAAAACTGTGGAACATTTACACAATGGAATAGTATGCAGCAGAAAGAAAGAAGGAGCTCCTACCCTCCATTATAGCATAGATGGAACTGGAGAGCATTATGCTGAGTGAAATAAGCCAGGTGGTGAAAGACAAACACCATATGATCTCACCTATAAGTGGAGCCTAATCAACAAAACAAACAAGCAAGCAATATATAACCAGAGACACTGAAATAAAGGACAAACTGATCGTAACCAGAAGAGCCGGGGAGAAGAATAACGGGGGAAAGAAGGGGAAGGGTCAGCAAGGAACATGTATAAAGGACCCATGGAAAGGGCAAAGAGGGGTAGGATTGAGGGTGGGAGGTAGGAGGTGGGGGTGGGTGGGGTAGGGGGTAAGTGGTGGCAGGAAAATGGAGACAGCTCTGCTTGAACATTAGAAAAATAAAAAGTATTTGTCCACTAATACTGAAAATATCATTGCTATAATGTATCATACAAAATAATTCTATATAGCATTTAAACAATAGAAGAGACTCAGCATATGTTTAAATATTGATCTTAAAGCAGAACTTGAGTTAAAGAATAAAATTAACTGGTGGTATATGTACTTGTGAAACGCACAGGTGGAGTGTAAACACTCACACATAACAAAGCACATATCAGTGTGTATCAGTGCACATACAGGTCAAGTATAAGAGTAGAACTTTCCATTCCTGCGTGGGCCATTGCCAGGGTTCCTAGAGACATGACTGGATGGGCAGGTGTGCTTGCTTCTTCAGGGTTCTCCTGCTTCAGAGAGGAGTTAGAGCCCTACAGTTTTCTCCACATGGCTGTCATCAAGAATCTGCAGGTAAGCGCTGTTTTCATAGATGAGATACTGCATCTTGTCTGGAATAGTTGCCTAAGGATCACCATGCCTGAGGGGCCAGATATAAGGATACTCTTCTGCCCTGGCTGGTGTGGCTCAGTGAATTGAGCGCTAGCTAGCCTGCAGACCAAAGGGTCTCTGGTTTGATTCCCAGTTAGGATATGCCTGGGTTGCGGGCCAGGTCAGGTCCCAGGTGGGGGAGCGCATGAGAGGCAACCACACATCAATGTTTCTCTCTCTTTCCTTTCTCTTCTCTTTCTCCCCCTTCCCCTCTGTCTAAAATAAATAAATAAGCTGTTAAAAAAAGAATACACTTCTGTCTTTTTCTGACACTGAATTTAATCTGAGCACAGAGTGTTTTCCCTTTTGGTCTCCAGGTAGTGCTAACAATTAATTCAACTGACTTGCCATAGCCCATCCAACACATCACAGATTAAAATGTTAAAAACTATCAACACGTGTTCAAGTCAGAGGAGAACATTTCGATATCTCTAATTAACATACAAAGTAAAGTTCTTCAACACTTTTTTAAGGCCAGCAAAGCCTTTTTATTTATGGACAAATGATGAGCTTTGCACATTGAATAAAACAAGCAATTGTCAAATAAAACCAAATAATGTTCATTTCAATTATTTTGTTGATTTCAAATGCATTCCATTTTTACAGAACCACACATTCTCAGGACATTCCCCAAACTTACTATAAAGTATCAGTTTAACAACCCAGTGATAAAAATCTTACCTTTCTCACCCTGGAGGTGACCTTCAGAAGCTATCTATTTCAAGGTGGCAGTTGTAATGATCATAAAGTTCTTATGACAATACACACATATCTGTTTTCTAACTGGTCCACCCTTCAGAGTCCCAGGTAAAATATACAAACCCTACTGGTCATGAAGTCTTTTAGAAATTACTCTTGTCTGAAATCTTAGAGAATCCACCCTGTTAAAGCTTCTACAACAGGGCTTCCTTTCCTCTCGCTACCCACACTGTTAGTTCTTGGAAGACATCCAGCTTAACAATGTTCTTGTGAAATCATGGCTCCCAGAGGTCCGTATGACACTTAACTTGAAATCTGAGAACCAGACTGAAGATTCTCTCTCTCTCTCTCTCTCTGGCACGTGCCTGCGTGCACACACACATACTGTACTTGCTAGTGTTTTGCTTCTGTTTGTGCACAAAACAGAAAAAATTTTTTCTATGTCACTTTTAGGCTTTAGCAAGTTTTGTTGTTGTTGTTGTTGTTGTTGTTTTGGCAGTCCGATTATAATGGCGAAACCTTAAATTGTACTTGGTTTGAACTATTTTAAAACCACATTATTTCCACCCCTTAAATATACAGTGTTTAAACTATGTTTTACTAAATTTCCAGCCATTGAAAAGTTTTATCAACTTGTCATATTCAATATATTATTTAGTCTCTCTAGGTCTGAGCCATCTACCAATTCAGACAATTTCATCCTAAATTAGATTTTTAGAAATAGAGAGGTTGAGAGTTCCAGTAAACCGGCTTCCTTATTTCCTTGTGTTGTTAGCATCTACCAAAAGTGATCATGAAATAATGTTTATCACATAATCTTCTGTTAGTGCAATCCATTCATTACTAACCCACCTATGAACTTACCTAGTTGATTTGCGGTTGCTCCAGTTTTTTCAACTATGGGAAATATAATCTCATCTCTTAATAAGGACAATGCAATTTAAGCGGTTCTCCTTTTCTCTATGTCTGTTTCTATCCTTCCCATTCCCTCTTGCCAGATGAGCTTTCTTAAAGATGAGTTCTGATACAATATTTACTAACAGAGAAACGCAGGGCTGGGAATATAAGACAAAAAACTGTACTTGAACAAGAATTAAATAAAAAATAAAATTAAAAAAAGAAACTCTATCTAGCATAAAAGCCTCACTAGTAACTGTTCTGTAGAACCGTGTATTTTCATCTAATTTCTTAACACTCCTTCTAAAATCGGTGAAATCTTCTGAACTTAAAGTTTGTAACCATTCTCCCACTGCTGCAACTGAGAGCAACCTACTTAAACTGTGGCAGTGGAAACGCACCCGAATAAACCAGCGTGCTCCACACCAGCACCTGCCTCTTGAGTATTGGCTGTCCTAGCTGTAGGCAGCGGAACCTGCATTCGGTTACAAAACCACAGATCCCTTGACACAGCTTTCCTGGCTTCCCCTTGGTGTAAAGGGAAACAGCATACAAGTCATCAATGACTTTCATCGGATGAGCTTAGGGATAAGCACTTCATATATAAGAAAAGTTATGCTAAAAAGGTTATGTAATACTCACCTAATACTTTCATTTAGAAAGTGGTAAAGTCGGGATTTAAACACAGGTTTTACTCATTTTATTTTATTTTGAAATATTTTTATTTATTAATTTTAGAGATGGGAAGGGAAGGAGGAAAAAAGCAAGAGAAACACCAGTGTGTGGTTGCCTCACACACACCTATCACTGGGGACCTGGCCTGCAACCTAGACATGTGCCCTACACTGAGAATTGAATCACTGACCCCTTAATTCACAGGCCAGCACTCAGCCCACTGACCCACAAGAGCCAGGACTCCCTCATTTTAATTACTGTGTTTACATTTGCTCTACCATTTCCTCAACCTTCCTACAATAATTTGACATTTACTTGTATCTTATCCTTTTCCAGTAAGTGAAACATACAAAGTCTAGCCAGAAGGTATCCAACCATGTAATACTAAAATAGAAACATTTATTAAAGAAGATACATGATACAAGAAACAGTGTACATAGGACAATGATGCCTTAGTCCCCTTCAAAGTAGGCATCTTAGGACCTCACACAGTTCTCCCAATTGCCATCAGTTGACCTGTTGTATTTTCCTGAGCCTCATCAACTGTCTGAAATCTCTTTTTTTTCAAAGGTGATTTTAGTTTTGGGAAAAGCCAAAAGTTGCTGGGTGCCAAATCTGGGCTTTAGGGAGACTGAGGTACCTGGATGATTTAATGTTTCACCAAAAAAAGTTTGCACAACGTGATGCATGAGTGAGCACTTGGTTGTGTTGAAGCTGCCAATCACCAGTTGCCCATAGCTGCAGTTTTCTGAATCATCTGAATGGTTTCTACAAGTGAATGTTCAAGCTCAACGCAAAATTTGATGCAAATTCGTTGGTCTACTCACTCAATCATTTTGAATGTGATGTCCACACAGTACACATGCTCACTCAACAGCATCTACTACCCCACTGACTAGTGCAATGAAGTCATCATTGTTCACACACGCACATTCCAGTCCACTTTCCTTGGCTGCCAGGTTATATCGCTGTCAGGCAAACTGTTCTCATTATATTAATAATGGCTAGATTGTTTTCATATACACCTCATCATATATATCCAGCCAATTATGATGAGTTTTTTAAAGGACAGTTCATGGAAAACATAGCTCCTCTTTTCTTTTTTTTAAATTTCCTTCTATTTCTCTGTTCCTCAGCTCCACCCTTCATTGCTTCTCCCTATCTTCTATCCCATAGTGCAACACTGTAATAAGCAAAAAAAAAAGGTTACTTTTCAAATTTTGTCACCAAAGTCAGGGAACAGTTGAGCCACATTTCTCTTATTTTATTAATTTTCCTTGAATTACTTTTTTTATTTTTAAATTGACCTTGAAAGTGTCCTGATTAAACACTGGGTAGTTTCCAAGAGATATCACCTGGTTTAGTATCAATTTTAATTTGTATTGATCATATCATTGGATGTGCTTTTAGTTTTTGAAATTGTGGGTTTTATCAATTAATAAATAATTTAGCAATAAATTTTAAAGGGTAGATTCTTGGTTGCTAGCCAGAAATCACTTTATAAATTCTGTTTAATGAGTGTTTTGATGTGTCTCAGAAATTTCCTTCAGATATTATAATTATCTTTTAATCATTTCTGTTTCCCAATGATATCTCACAGTCTATATCTTTTAATAAAAATGAAAGACTACAGAAATGTAAAAAAATGTGCATTTAATACTCCATTGGTAATACTGTACTAACTAGTTTGAGATAAAATATTCACCCAAATATTTTCTGATATTTTTGTCATAGTGGGAATTAATTATTTCAGTTTTGCTAGGGAATGCTTCTGTATGTTTTCAATTTTCTTTAATTTGCATGCCATATTAAAATGAGTACCAATTCAGCATGAAGTTTTTAATTTATATGCTAGGCAAGATTATTAAGATATGTTATATAAATAAGGAAGGTTGTTAGAGTTAATTCCTATAATCTTAGAGTCCTAAAAGTACTTTAATTTATTTTGCTTAATTGAGTAACATGCTTATAAATAACACCTGCCTTGCCATATTCTCATACAATGAAATAATTTACTAAGTAAATATGTGGAATATGTAAATTTCATAGTTACAGACGTCACATGGAAGCAAAACATGGGTAAAAAATAGGAAAATTGTGGCCACTCTGAATAACATCTCACTGGAATCACTGAATCACTGTCAGTTATAACCATCCTTTTCAATCATACAGTGACTTCTGATATTTGCTAGTTTATCATTTCTTTATTTTAATGCTTGTGATAACTTAAAATACAAATTCATAAATGTTTTGGTAATAAACATCACTGTACTAATATTGGGTTATTAACAAATTTACTTCAGAAATTATTTCAAACCACCTAAAATGTCAGGGACAGTTACAAACTAATAAGAAACAAAATGGGAAAAATAAAAATTAAAAACACTATTATCCAGTTAAGATTCTTTCTTTACTGTACAAGAATTGTGTAATTAGGAAATTATAAGGTGTGATGCCATATTTCATGATTGCAAGATTGCAATATTTTCCCTCAAACACATTCACTGCTGTGTCTTTGCATGTTGAATATATGTCTATATTCATAGATTGAAATTAATAATACATGTTGTAACTCTTCACTCTTTGTTTCTTGGCTTTTGTGTACTTCTTCATGACATATTATTAGGGAACTATGTTCATAGTCATCCAGATTACTGTTGTTTTTATAATATAATTGGCTTAATTATTTGTTTGCTGATATTTTATTCTGAATTTATTACTATTTAATTACTTATATCTTTGTACACAATAATTATATTGTGAGGATTCTGTAAGTATTACAATAGAGTAGTTTCCTAACAGTACAATTTCTAAGACATATTTATAAGGTCATTTTAAATCTTGTTTTTTACTGTCAAAAGTTTTGAAATACTGTATGCTGCTGAATAAGAGGGTTGAGGGATTTTACCCACAACCTTGTGAAAACAGGTAATGTAGTTATCTGATCAACATTTCTTTAATTAGATTAAATAAACCAATCACATTTTATAATAGTTTTTAAACTTTACATTGAACTTATTATTGATGTGTATGAGCTCTCTATAAAACAAATAAAATAGCTTTTATTAATCTTAGCATAATTAAACATTTATTCTCAGGTTATTTTTTAACTGTCCTTTCAGAGCCATGGAGTCAGGGTGTGTGTGTGTGTGTGTGTGTGTGTGTGTGTGTTTCCCCACACAAATGAGCAATTCGAGGACACCAGCTGGGCAGCCTACCATTTAACTCACCTCTGACCCTACCTACCAGAACATAGCATCAGATTCTGCTTGTAAAGCACTTAGTCCCACAAACGGCCCTCCACTCAGGGTGCCAAATGAACGTCCAGGTTGTTACCCATACTCTGAACTGGCCATAAATCAGAGATTCCCACGATGGCTTCCTTGGGCTGGATTAGTTGGCTAGAAAGAATTACTAAACTCAGGAAACCTGTTTACTCATTAGATCACTGGTTAACTACAAAGCATAATTGAGAATATGTACCAACAGCCAAAAGAAGAGAGGCATAGGGTGAGGTTCAGAGCAAAGAAGCCTCTGTCCTCATGAAGCTTGGGGCCTGGGAGAGTGGCACGTGGAAACATTCTGTAACCCTGACCCCGGAGCTCCCTGAAACCTCCACCTTTGGAGATGTTATGGAAGATTCATCACCCAGGCATAAGTGATTAAGTCATTGGCCATTGGTGGTTGATTAAATCTCTAGCCCCTCCCCCTTGTGGAAATCATGGGGTTGGATTGAAAGTTGTGGTAGTTTCCTCTGGCAGCCAACCAGCCCCCATCCTCAGCTGCCTTCCAAAAGCCACCTTCATTAATATACACCTAGTTGTAGTGTAAAGGGGCTTGTTATGAAAAACAAGACAGCCATTTCATCTGTATAGCTCCGAGGCATTTTCAGAAATTAAAGAAAAGAGACAGTACAATGACAAATGATTGTCTAGACTTAGGGTTTAGCAAAAGCAACACCATTTTGAGTCCATTGCCCTGTCTTTAACAATTTTGGTCACGGCATATTAGAAGACAAACAAGCAAAAACAACGAAGAGCTATTCAACAAAATATTTCCAAATCACCGTTAAGTACATTTGGCTTATTAATGATCAATGCAGGAGTTCTCCGTCAGATAATAGGCTGAAAACACTGCTATCCTAACCATTTTAAAGCTTCTTCATTCTCCTGGCTCAACAGTCCAGTGCCCTTCAATAAGCAGTACATGTACTCTTAAAGAATCCTTCATTGGACATTCTCAAAATTATACATGAATATTGACCATTTCCACCATTTTAACCTATTCTGGGGCCCTCTTTGTTGCCATAGACAGAGCACAGACAGCCAGCATCCAGGAGTGCCCAGCAGACTCCACTGCCCCTCTGGACGTGTGGCGCGGTGTCCAGCATGCAGATGCGGGCCGAGGGCAGAGACATCTCCAGGGCTCCTGACATTGTGTCTTGCAATACCCCTTACACTGACCCTGAGGGCGCAGACAGTCGGGGAGTGCTGAGGAATCTCCCTCCCATTGGCCAAGATGGCACAGTGGGAGGTTCTCACCCCGAGCATGTCCAAAACCAGAAAGATGAATGGACACACCCAGGTGAGCCAAGTTCTAGATAGATAGTTCACAATGAAAAAGAATCCTTCCCCTTCTTTCTCTCTAAGAACTGTGGGCTTGAGCGGGAAGAGAAGAGGGTCTTGAAGAGGGGAGTCCACCATCCTCCCAGGGTATGACACCCGAGTAAACCTGCTCTCTTCTGCACCAGTATTTCTCTCCCCAGTTCGTCTTTGTCACTGGCAGCTGAACCTGCATTTTCAGCTACACTTTGTGGCCTGGTGTTTTCTTTATTAGCAGAGGTGCTTTATTTTTCTAAGAAAAGATATATCTTTGTGACTAGCAGGTATTTTATTCAGGATAAGCCATTAATTAAGTACTTTTCTGGTGACTTTACATAGATGAAAACATACACAATCTCATAAACGTGCTCATGTAGGTATATATCATCATGATTTCTGGGATAATGCAATATCACTGTTCAATTTTTCCTATCATTTCTTCATTATTTTGTAAAACCACAGGAATCTCTTTCATATAACTTTGTGGGTATATATACATACATACATATATATATATATGGAAAATATACATGTTCAATAATTTTATGTGTGTATGAAGACATATGCACAATAATTTGACTGTTTCCCCTACAATCTATTTTAAATAATGTTGATTTTCTCTGTATTTTAAAGTAATAAGTATACAAAACAGTGTTACCCACCCTAGAAATTTTATTATACACTGATAAAATATTCATCTTTGAAAGAAAACTTATCCCATAAACATATCCAGAGTCTATTAAGCCTGGGAGAGTCTCACTTGGGCTAAAAGAACATCATTTTCTCAGTTACCAGCAGGCATCCATTAACATAACATTTATATATATAGACACTTATTTGTCTTAAATCAAACTCAGATGTTACATGTAATATGTGAAAATGCTGATCATGGGTAAATCTAACACTTTATTTTAGTTCTATTTTAGCTTAGTGCTTTCCATTTTATTAAGAAACAAAACAACCCCTTCAATTTCATTCAGATAGTTGGAAAATTCATCCCTTTGCATTGTGGGACTGAAGTCCCCCTTTTTTGCTCTGTGCTGAGCTCACTGTCAGCTTCTAAAGGGCATCCCTCTCCACTGGCAGGTCACAGCATGGATGTTTGCTTTCTTCCAGGCCAGCTGGAGTTTGTCTATCTGGTTTCCATTTTTTCCTCCAGCCAGATAAAACGCTCTGACATTAAAGGACTTATGTAATTTGATGAGGCCACCCCGGATAAGCTCCCTATCTTGAGACCAACTGTGCCCTATAACACAAACTAATCATGGACTAGAATGCATCGTTTTTACAGATCGGGAGATTATGTAGGACAGAGACACCAGGAGGACAGAAACCTCGAGGGACATCCTGTGCACTGCCAGGCGCTAATGGCAGAATGGTAATGTAGGTGTGAGCAATGATCAGCAAAAGTTTTATCTCTAAAAATGGCACCATTTTTGAAGAAATTTGAAAGGGTATGGCTAACTATACAGCTAGAAATTGAAAATGTCTGTTAATAAGAAGATAAAATGTGAGGATCTTACCACCTATTGTCCATTTTTGTATTCAATTCTGTGGCCGCTTTGTAATAACTGAATCAGTGTTAGATAGTGTATCAAGATATTGATCATCTTTATTTTAATAGTGGATGCTCATCTGTGCCGTAAACTACTGTTGTATTGCAAAGGCCATTCAGATAAAGTCAATCTTGGTCTCTTAAAGGCATTTTTAATTTTATTTTTTACTAAAAGCAGTCAGTAGTTGCAGTTCTACAAGGCACACAAATTCTGGAAATTGTTATGTTTCATTTCTTCTTACATACTAACCAGCTCTTTCATGAGCCCATTATTGTCTTGTAACCTTTGCTGAGTATATCCAGTAACACTCAATATACACGATTAACCTTATTTTTTCCAAGATCTTTCCCTATAACTAGAAGTTCAGTGGGGTTTTGATATCCACCTCAAGTTAACATAAACAAAAGATAACTAAATATTTTCCCTCACATAATGCATACCAGTTTCTCACACATGCAAATTTAATGCTAAGTCATTATCGCATATATCAGATTTTTGCTTAAGCCACAAACACTATTTGAAGGAACTTTTACACAGATTTTACATGCCCACTGTTGATGAGACCCCCTTCCACAGCACTTCTTGCTTTTGGAGTTTCTGCTCTCTTGCTTCCCAGCATCTGGAACTCCTGGCCCTCAAGGATGCTGCAGAAAGAAGAAAGAGAGGTGGACACAGGAAGCACATTGTCATCCTAAGGTGCTGATCTATTTAAAAGAATTTAGGTTGTAGAACCTCACATGGTGACTAAATGTCTCTGCCGTAGCCCTCAAGTAAACAAATAGCAAAAAACAAAAACAAAAAAAAAAAACCAAAAATTAAAACTAAGGAAAGCAGAAGGAAGTGAAGACTAGATGAAATCACAATCATATATGACACATTGAGATGTTTCTTTCTCTGATTTAGTCAATGACAGACACTAAATCCCATCATCTTTTTTTTTTGGAAGAATAAGCATAAAGTTCTAAATTCCTACATTCCTCAGTGAATCTATGGAGTTATTTATTTTTGCTACTGCATCCACTGTTCCTGATGATCAAGGAGACCCACTATCTATGAAAATACCGTCAGAGTAACATCCTAAATTTTATATTGGTGGGATTAGATGTTATTTAAACATCTATACCATGTTTCAGGTTCTAGACTTCCAATGTAGGATACTGTTTGCAAACCTTTTAAATTTACAGTTTTTGCACACGTTTTTCAAATCACAATCTTTACAATATTACGAAATATTGTTTTATAGGTGCTGATGATTCAGCACTTCCCCAATAATAATAAATTGATTTGTTGGGATGAACCTGCATGTTAAAAGCATTACCAGGAATTCATTCATACACCAGTTCTAGGACAACTGGTTTGATCTTACTAAATCAAGACTCTGCAAGCATGACTGGGGCCCATGGGAGTGTATATTGTTACAGCAACTTTGGGAGTAGTTTTAACATTATCTATTCAAACTAATCATACGTATGACCTATGGCACGCACATTCCACTCCTAGGCGTAATCTCAACAGAAATGTATATGTGTATTTTACAAAAGATAAGCCCCTAATTTTCCATTACTTATTTGTCCAGAAAACAAATAACATAATTTTTCATCCGCAGAGGAGCAATGAATTAACCATGCTGCATTCTTTAATAGAATACTCTACAGCAGCTACTCCAACCAGTATGCTGTAAGAGTTTTTAAAACATGCAATACCTGACTACTAAGTCAGGGGCACTGACCTCTTTTCCCTGAGACTGCACAATGAAAAGTGACAATGCCCAACACAAGAATAGCCTTCCAGAATGGATGCCTTGCCTTGACAAATGAACATATGCATCCTATGATAGAGTTGCCTCTTATTGGTCATATTGCATAATAAGTTTGCGTCTGAATGGTTAACTCATGGTACCAGAAACCTCATGCAACTATAGGCACAAATTTTTAAAAAGCCAGTTTAGAGCAAAAAGGATCGTTAATACTATTGTTATTATTTCTTTTTGTAAATCATTCTAAATCATAACTATTTTTAATGTCAGGTCAGCCAAAAATGTAAATGCTTTTTGGCGTGTCACAGATTTTAGTAATTATTTTATGTTTGCCATGAGATGAAAAAGTTTGAAAATTGCAGTTCTAAAGAAATGAAAATGAATAAATACTGCTACAATCAGGTTCAGGACTATGTTTTAAAACATAATTTGAGAAAAAGTAGCCAGACATAAATCAACACTGCATCAATATCAATGTTCAAGGTCAGGTAGACATAATCTACGACTGTATAAATCTGATAGTAGTTACCTTTGGGAAAAGATATTTGGTTGATGAGGCGTGGTATGGAATTATTCTGTTTCTTGATACTGCTGCAGTTCATGTTCTGAAAGTTTATTGAGCTGTTTGCTTTTATTTATGCAATTTTTAGTATGCATTTTGTATTTAGCTGCAATTACCAGGAAAGAATATCAAACAAAGTGAAGACCTGAAATTAGAATATACGCCTAAACTGTTGATTATTCCAGAGGTTAAAACATTTTAAAGCCATTTTTATCATGAAATTTAAACAATGCCTTATTTATTTCTTAGATGAAACTATGATTGATAATCTCCAACTTGAAGATACACTAAAATATAAAATTAAATTATGCCATCAATGAGGCAGGGCTTTGTGTATTAATTATCTGCATTTATGGAGGGCCAAACTCCTCCACCCCAACATTACACTCAGCAAGAACAACAAAATACTGTTTGGAGTAAATGAAATTGAAGGCTATTAACTGAGTCAGTATACTATGGGGTTTGAACTTTAGATGTGACATTTCTGAGTTCTTGTCAAAGTGTACTTTCTTTTGCTCTCGTTCCCAAATGGATATATTGTTTTTTTAAAAAAAATCATTCGCAGTAGTTCCTGAAGGCTGTCCTTATTTAGAAAGCCTGCAGTGGTGAGATTAGGTCAGCCATTCTCTAAGCTGAGGGTGAGTCTCCGATTCCTCTTCTGATTTCCTTTGCAGCTGTCATTGAGCCCAGGTCAGTTTGCAGCTGATGTTGCAGTCACTGTCATGTAGATTCGGTGCTACTGGCAGAAGGAGAAAAAACTGCTGAGGCTGGCCTTGAGCCTATGCAAGAGAACCTTCAACTCGGCCCCATCTGGCACACCAGGGATTTGGAGGGCATTTTAGGGGCAGAATACACAGAATATTGCTTTGATATTCTTATCTGTGAATGCGTATATGTTTTTTGAGACCTGAAGTCATGGGGAAGATTTGGTACCACAAATTTGATTTATGATCATGAATCTGGTCAAATCCCTTACAATAAGGATTTATGGTTTTATACATTTATCCTTTTTGATAAACATACATTAATACATTTTTATAACAAAACAGATAAGCATAGCACATATTTACACACTGCATTTAATTTTATTTTAGAGTATTAGTTTTTAAATTGCTCTTCTCAGTTCTTAAATCACTGAGCAGTATGCCCTCAGTGAGGTGGGCGGGAATTAGCAAGTTCAACTAAAGGATTCTTTCGTCCTTTAATCCAGCCAACAAAATGGTAACACATTTATAATTTTTACATTGTTTTTTTTAAAGATTTTATTTATTTGTCTTTAGAGGGGAAGGGAAGGAGAGAAATATCAATGTACGGTTGCCTCTCGTGAGAACTGCTGGGAACTGGCCTGCAACACAGGCATGTGCCCTGACTGGGAATCGAACTGTGATCGTGTGGTTTGCAGGCCCACACTCAATCCACTGAGCTACACCAGCCAGGGCTTAATTTTTACATTGTTATTATAAGAACTTTTCTTGGAAGAAAATACACTAATAACACAAAAAAATTGAGGTACTATTTTGAAGTAACTTTTTTCTAAATTCCATTTAATGTATTTAAATACTACCTATATCATTTAATATTTGATACAATTTGGCATATTTTTAGTTCCTTAGACCACAGTTAAACCTCACATATAAATCAGGAAATAATTGCAATACATTTAATTTAAAGTAGATGTTTTTTTTATATTGTATGTACCTAACCTTATCAGATATTCTAATCCTAACACCCTATGGAAGGGCTTATTAAAATGATTTTCATAATTCATCAGAATTGAAAAAGCACTAGCTAGGTAGGTATGTGTAGAGAGAGCTTAATGGCTAAAAATCTGAGGTAGTATTTTCAAAGTTTTTAAATTTGTAAACAGAATGTATTTTCCATTTACATTTTCCTGAAGAGCCTACTCAAACAAGGAAGACCATCTTTGATCAAACAGATAACTATGTCATTTTCTAAAATTACTTTTCTCTCATTTGTTCTGCCTATCCTCTGCTCTTTAAATATCCGTTCCCTGAACAGGCCTTATCCTTTGAAGAGAGTTAGTATCACCCAACCCTGACCATTTGCTTATGTTATCAACTCTTCACTTTTTAACATTATTAAAGGGAAATTGCAATGGAAGAGACCAGAAATAAACAGCTGCTAACTACCAATGAAGTTTAAAAGCACCCAATAAATAAAAATGATTATTATAATATCTGCAAATTCAATAGATAGTAAATATAAAAGAATATCTATATGCCATGCAAAGTATTATCACAAACCAATTCATAAGTGGAAACTTGGCATGCCCTCATTTAAAGAAAAAAATGGGAAAGTTGTCTGAACCAATAGGCCTTTATTTAAAGACAAAGTCATTTCCTGGGCTCACCCCTAGGGTAGCTTGTCATGGTATTGTAGTATCGCAATATCAAGCAACCATTGTCCTTCAGGCACAGATCTGCACCCGTGACGGAGAGCAATTCAATGATGAACGTTACTCCCAATTGTCAGAGCATGATTTTTACCTTCCCCAAATTGATTTGCAGGATTTCTTGGTTTACTCAGCAAACACATATTGACGTTTTTCAAGTTTCAGTGATTGGGGATCGAATGCTGAGCAAAGAGAAGGAAGGACCTAGACAACGGGAGGTCTAATAAATGTGAGCAGTAACATGACTCGTGGATATTTGAGAATGCAGTATTT
Organism: Sturnira hondurensis; assembly: GCF_014824575.4. Classification (NCBI taxonomy): domain Eukaryota; kingdom Metazoa; phylum Chordata; class Mammalia; order Chiroptera; family Phyllostomidae; genus Sturnira; species Sturnira hondurensis. The sequence goes on along the minus strand of NW_028082350.1, from coordinate 5,118,561 downwards.
GGAGTAAGGTTACATACACTCAGAACCTTAAAATTCAGTGCTTAGCCCAGGACACTAGCTGATGTGTTTTTACTTGTTATTTTATAATATTTATATCCAGGATTAACCCCCTTTGGCACTTGTATATAAGGAAAGTAAAACAGGGGACGGATATAGCTAGCAGTTGTTCACAAGCCTTTTAAATTTCCCACTCTTAATTTACTTACTCCCTTTTAGTTTTTTTCATACAATAACCTTTCTCATTGGAAGGAGTTGATTTACACCTTAATAATGCTGTTTATAGGCTATAGCAATAGTTCTTAAACTTTAATGTAAGAATCTGTTAGAGTTAACTTAAAATGCAAATTCTCATACTTAACAGCAAAGATTCTGAAACAATAAGGTTGTAGTCACAGGCCAAAGAATAGCTGTGTTCAGTAGTAATGGTTGATAACCCCAAATACAGCAATTTCCACAATATATTCGGATAATCATTATATGAATGTTAGAAATAGCCTTTCAAGCTCTGTATAGTTCCACATTAGAATCTGAGGTTGAAAACTTAGCAGATAATGGTTTGATATTCCTCTTTCTCTCTCTCTTTCTTTCTTTTTTTTCTTTTGTTCTTTTCTTTCTTCTTTTTTTTTCTTTCTGTACATGTGCCTATAGTGCCCATGTTTGGTGTTGCTTTAGAAAAATTTTTGATTAGTTTTGTTTTATTAGCCCAATGCAATCATAAAGTCAACAAGTAGTCAGTATCAGTAAGCCTGGATTGTTTCTTGTTGGAAGGATTTATTGCTCTTGTTGTTCTTGTTCTTTTTTTTTTTTTTCCTGGCAGAAAATAAGAAATTAACACTGGGAGTGAAGTGGCCATATAGAATAAGAGATAATCCTGCACAGGATACCATCCATGTAGAAAGCACGCTATTGTCATTGGACATCCTGTGTTTAGAAACTGGGCGTGATATCCAGTTTTCAAAGCCAAGCAGGATATTTTAAGATTTAAAGGATTAGTTCCATTTTTAGTTTTCTGAGGAAAGTCCATACTATTTTCTACAGTGGCTGCCTTTTGACCTGGCAATTTCACTGCTGGGATTTTATACTAAGCACCCTGAAACACCAATCCAAAAGAACCTATGCACCCCAATGTTCATAGCAGCACAATTTACAATAGCCAAGTGTGGAAGCAACCTAAATGCCCACCAGTAAATGAGTGAATAAAAAAATACTATATTTACATGAGGGAATACTATACAGCAGAAAAAAGAAGGAGCTCCTATTCTTTGCAACAGCATAGATGAAACTGGAGAACATTATCCTAAGGGAAATAAGCCAGGCAGCGAGGGACAAATACCCTATGATCTCACCTTTAACTGGAACCGAATCAACAAAAACCTACATCAACAATGTATGCACTGAGTACATTCAAATGTACTCATTCTTTCTTCTTTTCTTTTTGTTTTGCAGGTGGAGAAAGCACCTAGCTTCTTTCACTGACTATGCAGTGAAAAAAACATTGCATGTTTTAAAAATTCCCGATTTACACTAGTTGAAGATCGCCACTCCAATGGGAGGTGTCATTGAAAAATATGTTTTTTCATTGTTTACAGCTGTCCTGGGTTGAATATTGTCCCCTAAAAATGTTATGTCCACTGGAAACTGTAAAAGAGACATTACTTAAAAACAGCCCTTCTGCAGATGTAATCAAGTTGAGATGAGGTCATATTGGATTAGAGTGTGACCTAATAAATCCATTTATGACTGGTGTCCTAGGAAAAGAGGGAAATATGGACACACACACACACACACACACACACAAAGGTGACCATGTGAGATGGAGACATACATTAGAGGGATAAAACTAGAAGCCAGGGAATGCCAAACTTTGCCAGTTAGTTACGAGAAGCTAAAAAAGATATATGGAAAATATCCCCAGAAATAGTATGGCCTTTGCTTATACCTTGATTTTATACTTCTAACCTACACAACTGTGACAGAAAAATGTGTTGTTATAAGCCACCCAGGTTGCAATACCTTGTTATAGAAGACAAGAGTCTAATACAGTGCCAAAAATTTTAGAAGATAAACACAAAGAAATGATTATATTCTTGATTCAATTTTCTCTTATTTTTTGTAAGTAACCAAATATGCATTTAAATACCTCCTTTCTGTGTGTACTATTTTCTCAATCTTCCCCTCTGGTTCTTAAAATCTTTGTTATGTGTAATAGCCCTACGTAATATAAACAGGTATATTTTAATAGAATCTTTCTTTTGCTATAAGTGTATAAGATTTCCTTAATAATTGAAAAAATATCTGGAGTATGTGTATAGAATAAGTAATAAGTTCTACACATGGAATCTGAAATAAAAAGTTGTTTTCACAAATAAAGAAGAACCAACTATTGTTTCAAGGGGGGATAGTTGGTAAACCCTCATTTTCGTCAAGAGTCTCAGCCCATCACTGATGTGGGATTGGTATGGAAAACACACCATTGACAAGCTCAATAAATGCTTTTAGCTTTTCCATACTATCACACCACTACTCTAAAATTTTAATTATAAGACTACTAGACTCACTAGAAAATCAAGCCACAGTTTAACAGAATTCAACAGTAAAAAAGTTCATAAATGCAATTGGTGTGAGATTAGCCTTAACATTTGTCTAAAACAGTTCACGCAACTCACACTGGGCTTCAGAGGCAGTACGGTTTGTACTAATTTTAATTATACTTGAAGCCAGTTATTTGGAACCCCTTGATGATAGTGCCCCTTTGTGGGATTTGAAATAGTATGGAATAATTGATGCTGTATTCTACCCACATGACTTCCCACTTAAGGATTAATTGCTCACATTTTGCATTGCCCTTCTGTGCATTATGTTCTAAACTTAAGGGCTTCTTATAATTAAGGGGAATTGCCAGTACTCTGACCAGCAGAGTAAATGCAAACTTGTATTAACAATACTGAAAGCCTCATTGTCTATATAGGGAAATTACAATAAAGTCCTAAAACACAATGTCAGATTTTAGTCCTACAATAATGATGCTCGGAAGCTAATGCTTATTCAAGGAGAACACAGCTGTCTTAATGTATTAGGCAATGAGTTTATAGCGTTATCATTTCAGAATCTTCATCAAAGTTTTTGTGAATCTCAGTACACTCTCTAGCTAGTCTTAATTTCCCAGTTATGTGGGAATGATAACATCTAGCTTATCATTCTAGCTTATGTCCTTTGAAAATTGGTTATTTTTATTAAAATGATTTATTTTTATTGAGGTATCATTTGTATACAGTGTCACACACATGCCTTAGGTATGAACACCTATGTGTGGGTTCATATATTTGTACAACTATGTCACCCATGCCCCATTCAAGATGTTTCTGTCACTCACAAACATCCCCTGTGCACCTTCCTTGTCAATGGTCATCCACTCTGATCTTCCTCATTTTCCCTCCATTATTCTGATACTTTTTACTACTGCCTGGATATGCCTTTTCTGGAACATCATATCAATGAATCTTCAAATGTACTCATTGTTTCTTCTTTTCTTTTCTTTTTATTTTGCAGGTGGAGGAAGCCCCTAGCTTCTTTTACTCAGCATGTTCATTTTGAAATTAATTCATGCTGCTGCACCATTCTTAGTTCATTCTTTTACTATTAAACAGTAACCCTTTATGTGAGTACACCAGAATTTTCCAATACAATTCAGACAGACATTTTGGGTGTTTTCAGTTTGGAACTATTACTGATAAATCAGCAATTTTTTGCTTGTGCATGTGCACAGGTGTGCAGGCACACACATGATTTAATGTATATTGGGAAATCCCTAGACACGGGATTTCCAGGGCATAGATTAGGTGCAATTTTATGAGAAGAGAATGTCAGTGGAATATCTAAAGTAGTCATGCAATTTGCTATCCTATCAGCAATTAATATTTTGATTTCCTCTATTTTTACTAACATTTGTGTCCTATTTTTATGGTTTTCTTAAGTTTATTTTTTTACAAAAAGTGTTTCAAAACATTTACCATTATAGTCAGTGTGTACCATTATGGTATCCCATTGTGGTTTTTATTTCAACTTCCTTAACTACTAATGATAAAGCACTTTTTGATGTACATGGGGTAAATACTCCCTTGTTGCATGCTAAAATAGCCATCATGTATTTCTTGTGTTTCACCTGTCAGCATAGAAAACAGTATATTGTTGAGTCTTGCTTAAAAAAATGCAGTCTGAAATTTGTCTTTTAAGTGCACTGGATTGTTGGATTATATTTAATGTAATTGTTGATATGATTATAGTTATGCCTATTCGTGTTATTTGTTTTCTATCTGTATCGTCTATTATTGGTGACTTTTTTCTCTTTTCTTGTGTATTTTTGATACATTAATTATTTTTATAGTAGTTTAGTATTTTTGTATTAGATTATTAAATGTGGCTTGGTTTTTAAAAATATTTTATTTATTTTTAGAGAGGGGGAAAGGGAAGGAGAAAGAGAGAGAAATATCAATGTGTGAGAGAAACATTGATTGGCTGGGTCTCACATACGCCGGACCATGGACCAGACTTGCAACCCAGCCAAATGTCCCGATGGAGAATCAGACCAGAGACCTCTTGCTTTGCAGAATGATGCTCAACCAACAGCCACGCCAGTCAGGGCTGCGTCTTGGTTTTAAAAATCACTGTGGTTTTAGTTACTGCTTCAGTGTTTACATTAACCACTAAGCAGTCTATCTTAAAATAATATTATTTCATGTCATGTTTGTTGTGACAATCTTAAATTTTTATTTTTCATCTCCCATTCTTTATGATATTGTCATAGATTTTTAACTAAAAAAGCCATTATATGGAGTTACAGTTGTCATACAAAAGTCTGTACATACTTAATGTATACAACTTGATGGGTTTAGTGATAAATATATGTCTGTGAAACTATCACAATATATGCAATAAACTCCTTCACTTACAAAAGTTTCCTCCTATCCTCTTTATTTACAGTATTACTGTTTTACATTTTATTGTATCATTAAAAACATACATTTTACTTTTACTTATATTTTAAACTCATTTAATTTATAGATTCAATGATCTCTACACATATAGAAACTAGACACAGTATTTTTATACTTTTGGCATTTTTTATTTATTTTATTTTCCATAATATTGTGTAGGCTCAAATTTTGTACGAATCATTTTATTTCCACCTAAATTTGTTCAAACAGTATTTTATATGAGTCTACTAACAGCCCATATTTTTAGCTTTGATTTGTCTGCAAATGTACACAGGTTGCTTTCAATTTGAGGAATATTTTTACTTGAAATGGAATTCTAGGCTGACAAGTTTTTGTGGGTGTGTGTGTGTTTCCTGTCAGCTCCTTAAGGTTACAACTGCACTTCCTTTTGGCATATATAGATTCACATGGAATTTTTTTCTGGTAATTATTAATTTTTGATGATTTATATTTTCCTTCTTGTGTTTTTAAGGAATGATTTTTATCAATAAGTCAGCCTTTAGATTATAATTATCCACTGAGAAGAAATTTTCATAAAGTTATTATTTTCTTTATTCTGCATGGGGTCTGCTTACTTCCTTGAATACATGGGTTCATTCATAGTTGTCAAAAATTTGGCATAGTTTCAATAAATTTCTGAAAAGATTTTCTGCTAATCTATCATATTGTGGTTAAAATGACATGTTACCACACTTGATATTTTACCATAAATCAGTGAAGTCCTGTTCATTCATTCCAGTTTTGTTCATATTGTGGTTCATTTTCTATAATTTCTATTTTCCTGACACCAGCTTCGTTTTTTTCTTATACACAAATATGCTATTATTAGTAATATTATATAGTACATTTTGAACACTACAATATAAAGATTCTATATGTTATAGAATTCTCTTTGGATCTTTTTATAGGTTTTCTCTACTGGATGATTTGTCTCTCAACATGTTTCTCTTTCCTGTGATCCCTTTTTGTAACAACCGGTTTACAGTTCCTGATTCCCATTTTATTTTTTCTTGATTTCTGGGTCTCTTGCTTTTGAATTTTTTTCTTTTTCTGTGTCACATGGTGTTGCTGGGCTGCATCTCTGATAATTTTGAATTGCACAGATATTATGCAGTTGAACGACTAAAGTGCTGATTCTTGACTTTTATCAGAGGAGGTCAGTTTACTCAAAAAATTACCTTGATCTTTCTGGAGATTATTTCAGATTTTATTATACATGCGGTGTTTGCTTGTGAGTAGAGTTTCCATTTGGTCTAGTTTAGCCGTAACACTATGTTGAGAGCTCCCTGTGGTCTTTACTGAGTTATGGGTTCTATGTTGTTTGTTGGAATGTCCAATGTGGCTCTTCACATTGATTATTTTCAACACAATTATATTATAGCTTTTTATGAGTTCCAAGAATACTCATCTCACAATCCCTGGATCTTGCTCTGATGCCAAGAGCTATTCTTTTTCCTCCAGTTTTTGTTTTTCTCTCCTCTCAGGCAAAGAGTAGGCATGATGGGATTCAGCCCAAAGCTCAAGGGAAGTTTCTCACTTATTTATGAACCTTCATCTCTGCTTAGGTGCCTCGTCTCCAGTACTTTGTTTTGCAATGTACTTTTGCAAAGTTATTACATCTTAGGAACTCCGCACTCTGACCTCAGCTTTACAGCCCTCACGTACTGCGTGTGCTGCACCTGCCCTCACACACAGACTGCGGTTTAGACATTTGCTTTAGACAGAGTCAGAATAATCAACGCTGCTTGTCTCATTCAGCATTCTCATCTCACAGATCGATCACGGTCCTGAGCTGTTTGTGCTGCCAAATGGGAAAGCATGTACTTTGTGCTTCCCCCACCCCCAGGCAGTTATTTTTTTTTTTTGGTTTGTCATTAAAGGACTCGTTTGCTACTTATTATAACCCCACGACTTATTCAGTCATGATTATAAATCCGTCACAGAGTTTTAATTCTGAAAATCTATTTCAACATTGTAAATTCGTTAGTTTTATTATTTAAGTGATATCACCAAATGTTCGTTAAAGAAAAAAAACAAATGTAAAAATATACACTAGGGAACACGTTCCTGTTTTAAAACCCAGAGTCTGATGAAGTGGAATAACCATACAGTGCAAGATTTAATACAAGAGTCCTGGCCCTGTGATTTAAATGCATGGACTCAGTCATTTTGCTACTGATGCCTCCCCTGATGCTGTGATTAATTTTAGATCTCAGTTGGACTGAGCCACATACACAATATGTAAGTGGAAGCTTCATCGTTAATGTACCAAAATATCTTAAGTTTTCAAATTTTGTAGTAATTCGTACATTATCGTAAAACTTTTAGCCACATCATTCTGTGCTCCATGTAGTTGATCTCTGGTACTAAACTAAAGCTATATGTCCCAGTCATAATTTATTCAATTAACTCACAATTCCTTCTACCCATTAATATCATTTATGCATACTAATTATGTTATATGATAATTATATGTTGATTAAAATGTAGAGTGTTTGAATGAAAGATAATGAGACTTGGAAAAAATATTTCCTGGAGTCGTTCATTTAATATATTAAGGCGTGCAAAGACACAAGTTCATGAAGATAGAAACTAGGTCTGTGTTTTAGAAAGGTGTATTTCTATCACCTGGCATGCGATCCAGAGCTGTGAGTCCCAATAATACCTGTTGAAAGACCAGAGTCCAAAAAATGCATCCCGTGCACTCTTTATTAGACATTTAAACAATTATTTTTATAGAAACAAAAAGTTTTACTTTACTTTGTATAAAATTATAAATTTTTATTGGGAACAAATTGTTTCAAAATATTTGAAAATTATGATAGAAGAATCGTGCGCTATGACTACAGAATTGTGACTTAGTTCAGTCTCTACCAGAACTAATGACTACATTAGTAGTCATTGCCATTCTATGCTCCTGTGGGAAAGAGAGGAAAATGAACTTGGTCAGAAATGGCCAATGCATGAAGATAAATATGGGATGAATTCCATCTAAAATGATTCATGGATTAAACATGGAACACTATTCACACTTCTAAACAATGAATATTTTCTTTTGACTTTTCAAAAAAAGGTACACCCTTTTATTTTCATCCTGTTTTCCTGTGATCCTGTTTGTCACTGACCTAAATTAGCTAAGTCATTATTTTTGATACTGATACCCTATCAAGTTACTTAAGTTCTCACGCTACACAAATTTTAGAGTTTATTACTCCATTTGTGTTTTGATGTAACATTTGCTTGTCAAAATAAGAATTAATGAAATTTTGTATACATTAAAACATTCAAATATACAAATTAAGTCATTCTTTTAGAACAGACACTATACAGTCTTCTTTACTTTTATATTCCAATAGGCTTGTCCACATATAGTCATGCTGTATAAACCACTAAGTGACAGAAATTTAGGTACAGTCTTTGTGAAAATCAATTCTCAATGTTTATCTAAATCAAGATTCATCTTCAATTATTTAAAATTCTAACAACCACCAAAAACATTATCCAGACTTTTAATGTTAAGAAGAGAATATTTAAGTCAATAGTACAGATGTTAGAGGAGACACACAACATTAATAATAAATAGAAAATTACTGGGCACATAATTACTTCGAGGTGCCTGTCATCTTATTTAATACCCATAATGGTTGACGTAGGTATTATTATTGCTTCTACTTTTACAATGAGGGATCGAGGACTACAGAAATTAAAATCTTGTTCATAATCACACAATTAGTAGGTGACCTGGGCAGGACTGAAACTCGGTTGGGCGTGACTCCAAATTTTGTAGTCACTGCTGCCATGGAAAATGTTACCTTCAGTCACTCTAGCTTATACATGACCATACAGGGAGTGGATGTTGTCTCACACGCATATCTCATGTGGGTCCTAAGTTATGTTGCAATAGAAACATGTTAAACAATAATGACAAAATATTGGCTAAAAACGTGAATACATCTGAGGTACCTGAACTCAAGAAAAATCCTACACACACAAAGCAGACAAGTTCTCTAAAAGAAATTCTGAAACTGAATGTCATTTCCATTTTATAAATCACTCATCCATGTATGTCACAACACTTAACCCTATTTTCTTTCTTCCTTCATATCAGCCTTGAAAAGTAACCTCTGTAACTCTTCAAAATAATAGAATGTGCCCCAATGGCACAGACATATTTTTCTCCTTGTGTATGCCATAACTTCTATCGGATAATGACTAAAACGTCAAGTTGTCTTTATTTAAAAACTGTGTTTTCCAATCGAAACTTAGAAACTTATAAATCATCAGCTTTTTTCTTTAAAAAAAAAACAGACTCTAAATTTTGCAAGTGTATGTAATATGTGCATCCTGCACTATTTTCCAGACATATGTAATTGAGATATATTTTTTAAATTGACTGTCTTAGTAAAGAATTTCATCACTATTTTTGTTTATATCCCTTTTAAGGTGAAGGATAACTGGTTGCATCTGGTTCCTCCTCCAACCAAGAAGGAGGCACAATGCCAAATGGGCAGATAGTTATAGTTAGATTTACGGAGTTGGAGGTAGTTTTAGGTCCGCAAGAAAGTCAAAGTTTAAGAAACTGGAAACTTGCGAGGGGGCCGTAAATAAATTTCTGAATAATGTTGCACTTCTATCAGAGTTCTCCAGAGAAACAGAATTAATAAAACATAGATACAAAAAGAGATTTATTGTGAAGAGTTGGTTCATGCAGTTGAGTCATTGCAAAGTCCCATGATTTACTGTCTTCAAGCTTCAGACTGAAGAGCGACTGGCCTCATTCCAGTCCAAGCCCCAAGGCCTGATCAAGGGGAGCCAGTGCTGTAATTCTAGTTCAAGGACAGGAAAAATGGATGTCCCAGCTCAAGCAAGCAGACAGGAAGCGAAAGTGGGTAAGTCTCTCCTTCCCCGAACCTTTTCTTTTAGTTTAGGTCCTCAGTGAATCCGTCAATGCCCACTCACACTGGGAAGGACATCCCTTTAGTGAGTTCACTGCCTCAAATGCTAATCTCATCCAGATACACCCTCATAACACATCTAGAAATAATGTTTAGACTGGCCACCCTTGGACCACATGCAAAAAATTTAAAAAACAAACAAACAGTGAACTTGTTGGAGTAGGAGGGAAGCATCTACTGGGAAGAAGAGAGTAAGCGAAGGGCCAGTGAAGTTCTCTGTGGGGGCTAATTTGTATTTCATGACACAATACATAAGTGAATGTACGTGGCACAAAAAATAGAGTTTTTCTGTGAATTATAAAGCATCTAGTGTGCTGGTTCATAAAGTGTCAGGCAGGGGAGGGCAGGGGACAAATTTTGCAATATAGACAGGATCTAAATTGTGGAGGGTCCTCAATGTCTTCCCAGAAGAGATTTATCTTTATCCTATAGTTGATGGCTAGTTATTTAAAGGAGTGACAAGGGAGTGTCCCACACACCTTTCATGGGACAATACTGGACAAAAATGAAACAATTAGAATTCAAGAAATGCCGGGGGCCTAAACACATCCAGGTTGTTGCAGGAAGGCAAAAGAGGCAAAAGGGAATGATACATTCCTAACCTGTGAAATAAAGAATATTAAATGTCATTGCCAGACGAAAAATTCGGTGGTAGCCATTTTAATTGGAACATAAAAAATATATTCCAGCTAGAAATGACAGAATGTAGTTGGATATAAAAGAGTCGAACCTTTGCTATTTGCATAATATAAATTTGAGAGTCTAAAGCATTTTTATTCCTATTGATTGGTTAAGTGTGGAATTCAAGGGGAAACAATAATGAAAAGGAATAAGAGCTTTAAGTAAGCTAGGGGTAAGACTAAGGACTTTTTAGTAAAAGGCGAAAGATTTATGTGATCTGAAGAGAAACCAATCCCAAAGAACATATGCACCCCAATGTTCATCGCAGCATAATTTACAATAGCCAAGAGTTGGAAGCAACCTACTAGGTGCCCATCAGTAAATAAATGGATCAAAAAACTATGGTACATATACACAGTGGAATTCTATGCCACAGAAAGAAAGGAGCTCCTACCTTTTGCAACAACATGGTGGAACTGGAAAGCATTATGCTGAGTGAAATAAGCCAGTTGTTGAAGGACAAATACCATATGATCTCGCCTTTAACAAGAAACTAAACAACAAAACAGACAAGCAAGCAAAATATAACCAAAGACACTGAAATAGAGAACAGGCTGAGAGTGACCAGAGGGAAGAGGGGAGGGAATTTCAGGGGAAATAGGGGAGGGATTTAGAGGAACATATATAAAGGATACATGGACAACAACTGAGAAGGGTGGAAATGGGAGGGAGGGGGGAATATGGGAGGGGTGGGATGGGATGGGAGTAATAGACAGAAAACTGTACCTGAAAAATAATTAAATAAATTTTAAAAAAAGACAAAAAAGATTAAGGACTTTTTTGTTCAGTGATCAAACATTAGGACCATATTCTGGAAGGGAATAACCTTCACTTTCCTGCTTTTCCCAAATCATCAGTCAACTTATTTATTTTTAGAGAGCCTTGGTGCTAGTACCAAGGCTTCACACAGGCACAGGAACGTGTTTTTGTGTGAGGAGTCCTAGCTGAGAAAATGCTTCTGGGCATATTTTCACTGGGAACATCTAATATAATTTTGGGAAAGTGATTGTTAGTCCCTTATTATAACCAGGGGTGCCTGCAGCTCACAGCAATTGGGTAAAATAAAACCAAATGTACACAATTCTTATATCCACTGCAGGACTGACGAACATCGAACAAGTATAAAAATATACAGTTGGATGTGTTAGTGGATCTTTACATCTTTTCCTATAAAAAACGCATACATCCAAACAGACTCTTTGCATGGCTAGGATAAGCATAAGGATGTGATAAAAAAAGGGAGCCACACAGAAGCAACCTAATTTAAATCTTTCAATTACCCATGTTTGACCAGGGTTCTGCTCTGCATACCAAATGCCTCTTGGCTTTCGTGTTCAAGGCAGACTGAAGGAGAGCTTTTGGCAGCCAACATTGTCTTAGTGCAATCAGGCACTTAGCAACCCTGACATTGGATGCTGGCATTCTTTGTTTGGAAACAGCAGTTGATTTCACAATGAACTAGTTGATTGCTAATTTAGTGCACTAATGTGGAGAAGCAGGGGGCCCCCATTCTGCACCTGAATCCAGATGTCAATTTGCTTCTAAGATAATAAAGATTATTTTCACTCATTTAGGGTTCTACAGAGGTTTCAGTGTTCATTTCCACAGACTTTTTTCTCCCATCTTTCTCAACAAAGATCGTGAATGGTCGTTATTGCTTCCATTGGTCTTCCTTAGGCTATATAAATATTAGAAAAAATGAGCATGTTACTTATGAATAGTAATTAATAAAATGAATTTACCTAATTAAACTAGCAACACTCTCACACTGACATTTAGAAAGGTATATATCCTACAAAGATTAACATTTCAAACTATCATGTGTATTTAATAACATCCTGTCATTTGTCAAAATCTGTTATATATTTGGCAAAATTTTATGTCAAAATATTTTATAGCTCCAATGTTTAACAGAAATGTTAATGTAACACTTTTATTTCCATAGTAGCTACATACACCTTCACATGTCAGTGAAAACTATTAAGTGAAATCTCAACTAAACCTTCGTAGGCAAAGAAAAAATAGATGACAATGATTAAATATATCATTTATAGTTATGAATCAGAAAAATATCATCATTACTTCATAGTCTCACTGAAAATAAAAGCATTTAGCCCTTAGAACACAACACAGAACTACATTCCAAATGCTAGAAATCAAATAAATACAGAATGAAATCAAAAGGTCCCAAAGACCATTTTAGAGGTAAAATGTGTATAAAAATGAAATAAATAAAAATAACACATAACAGAACTAAGGGATTGCATTATACAATGATGAATGCATGAGTTATTAATCAAGAAACTTTAGACTTTTTTTCACTGAAGCTACTGAATAAGGCTTTATATTCAGCAATAGATTAAGAGAAATTATCAAAAAATGTTTAGTACACAAAGATCTATAAAAGTGTACTTTGTATATTAGATGAATGTATGTATATTTAACTGAAAGTAACTTGATTTCAATTTGATTCAATTTCATTAAACAAAATACAGAGAAAAATATCTATACAAGTGTATATATACCTTTTATGAAACAGAGAAAATAAATCTATGGACTTATAGAATTGATAAGGAGTGGAACCATAGAATTGGAGATCACATGGAGTGTTAGCAACAGGGGGGTGGGAGGAGGAGAAGCGGGGAGAAGGCACAGAAAATAGCATAGACAGTAGGTAGAAAATAGGGGTGAGGGCAAGAATAGTAGGGGAAATATAGAATCTAAAGAACTTGAGACACGTGGTTATAAACTAAGGGTGGGGAGAATGGTGGGGGAGGGAGTGTGTGGGTGGAGGGGAATGAAGGGGGGGCAATAGAACAACTGTAATGGTATAATCAATAAAATATATTAAAAATAATAATAATAATAATTTAAAAAATAATAAAATAAAATAAAAAAGAATTGATATGCATTTCTTGTCAACTGCTTCAGTTGAATGATGCAAAGGTAAACAGATTTAATTATAAAACAATCTTAGTGCTTTTAAAATATCAAATCATGCTTTACTAAATTTTATATATTCAAAAACAATAGAATTTGTGATACTATTAAATGTAGCAGAGTGATTTAAACAAAAAGTTATTCAGAATTAGCTATTCTAACCATAAAAAAGCTACATAATGGCATTTGAAAATCCATTTCCCTCCTGTGTTTTAATTGTAAAAGTGTTATCTTTGGGGAAGTGCCTATTTAACAGAAAGAAAAAAAGTAGAAGGTTGCATTTTTCCCTTGCTGTCAGGGGTTTAGAACCTTAGTGCATTGATGCGTTTGTTTCTCCCAGTTAATGAATGTTCTCCAATAAGACTCCCTGCTAATTAAAAAGGTGGTTACCATAAACCTTTTTGCAAGTCTTCCCAGATGTATGAGGAGTTATTTTGGCACCTTCAGCTTTGAACAAAACTTCTGGCAGATCTTTAAATAATAAGTTGAATGAACGATCACTTCTATCTCTTAATTTCTCTAGAACACCTTAACCGTTGGGAGGGAGACACAGAATCCACACAGCTTGCTATCAGGAGAGGAGGAACGACTTGTAACCTTGGTGTCAACTTCATGTGAGAATGAGGAGATCAAAGAACATCGTGAGACACATGCTCCCTCTAGCACACCGACTTTTCGGTGGGCCATGAGGGTTTCTGGTCTCCTTTCTGAGTTTCAACAGCTCTCGATGCTACATATGTCTTGGGAACATCCACACAGCAAGTAGCAAGGCTTTCATGACCCCAGCATTTTTTTATCGCCACAACTCAAATGACCTACATACAGTAAAATTTCCTTCCTTAAATGCGAGACTTACTACATGAACTCTAACATGAGTTGTGTGTGTATGAATGACTACGTGAGATCTCTAATTGAATATTTTATTATCTTGACTCTCTAGATTCAAAATAATAAAATGTCTGTCTCACTGGATTGTAAACATACATTAAAAAATAAGTATTTTATGTGGAATTCCCTCTACTAGATTATCTAAACTCTACCTTTCTTAAACCATCTTTATTTTTTGTCCTCAAAATATTTTTTTATATTTATTTAAAAAAATTTTTTGGATGTGTATGCTTGTGTTCCTCACTTTTCATTATGAACATGAGTGTAGTTTCTTTTTTCCCCCAAAAATAATTTTGCATTTTAAGTGCTGAACATATTTTCAAATATGTAAAGCCACGATCTTCATGTCCATCTGTTTTCAGTTTTACTATATTGTGTTTTCCCTTGAAATTTTCCTTCATGTTCCTTTGTTAAAATTTGCCTCATTCCCATGGCACAGTGTTTCCAAGGATGCAATAATCCTTGACACAAACCACAATAACATTAATTCATTCAGCTTCAACTGAGTTATTTCATTTTAGAAACTTTATTTTTAATTTCTTGTGGCAACATTCTTTGTATTTATTTTGATATAAGCATAAATTGAATGGAAACTTGATGATATGAGCTTATTTTATTTTCTTTGATCACAAACCTATTAATACCAAGTCCCCAATTTTAAAAAATAGACATTCATGTTAATGAAAGTCATTGATTTCTTGGTTCTTCAGTAAAAATCAAAGCAGAAAAAGGGAAAAATATTAGTTTATAAATTATATCTCAATACATGCCCTATCTGGTGTGGTTCTGTGTATTGAATGCTGGCCTGTGAAACAAAGTGTTGCTGGTTCTATTCCTAGTCAGGACACATGCCTGGGTTGCAGGCCAGTCACCCAGTACAGGGCCACACATTGATGTGTCTCTCCCTCTTTCTCCTTTCCTTCCCTCTGTCTAAAAATAAAAATAAATAAAATCTTTTAAAAAATACTATATTTGTTGACCTCACAATTGTCAGTAATAAATACTGACAATATGGTATTATTTAAATCAAAGCTTCAGATCAGTTATTTATAGTAATTTTGGAATTGAAAAAATATACATCATCAAGATGCATACCACTAGATTAAATGAACAATGAAAATGTTTAATTTGAAGTAAAATCATTTATTTAAAACTAAGTGAATATACTACAATATGGATTTTGTGATATGGATTAAGTGATGATTAGTGTTATTTGTCAACTTGCAGGGCATTTTTGAATGAAATTAACATTTGACCTGGTGAATTTTAAATAGAACAGACTGCTTTTCATAACATGAGAGGGCCTCAGTTAATCAGTTGAAAGCCTGAATCCAGTAAAAAGACCAGCCTTCCTTTGTTTCTTTTTCAGTTTTCCTTTTTTGAAATTTAAATACACTTTCAGCGCTTTTGCTTTATTTTTAATTGAATTCATTGGGGTGACATTAATTAATAAAATCATATAAGCTCCAGGGGTACAATTCTACATTACATCAACACTATATTGTACTGCATATTCACCACCCTAAATCAAATTTCCTCCCATCATTATTTAGCCCTCCTTTACCCTCCTCCACCTTCCTCCACCTGCTTTCCCACTGGTAATCACCAAATCACCACGCTGCTTTCTGTATCGATGAGTTTTTTTTTCCTTAATCCTTTCCTCCTTTTCACCCAACCCTGCACCACAGCCCTTTCTTCTTCTGGAGCTGGAGAGAATTCTCCAGCAAACTACCTTCAGACTTCTGCATCAACTGCTCCCTGGGTCTCAAACTACATACTCATACTATAGCAGGTGGTAGGCCCATGCTACAGATTTGAACTCGTTAGCCTCCATAGTCATGTGAGGTAATTATGTGTACTAAACTGTATACATATATTATATATATTCTGTTAGTCCTATTTTCTGAAGAGTTCTGACTAATGCAGAATATTTATGTTTCTACTCAGTCTAAATTAATACTGAAATTCTCAGTAAATTTATTAAATTTCTTTGCAGCCATTCAACTAAGCATGCATATAAAATTTATTTCTGCCCTGCTTATAAAGTTTCAATGTACTTACAGTGAGTAAGCATATAGTCAAAAGCTTTCATTCACAAGGATTGCCACATTCGAGTCCCTGGGTCTGAGCCAAAGGCTCAGCAGGGAGGCGATGCGCACTGTAACACAGCGCCAGTGGGGAAGACATCCGCAGAAGACAGATGACATCAGGATGACAACTGCGATATGGTGAGGCGAGGAGGGGAAACTCACCGAGGCACAGCTCCACACAGCATGGCTCGAACAAGGGAATGTGGAGACACAGCAGGGGCCCAGCTGTCCCAGGCAGCAGCACAGCCCAATGCAAATGGGCGACTCATGCAGAGTGAAGGCAACGTTACCCTGTGGGGAGAAGGGGATTGACACCACAAGGAAGCATCACCTCTCACCGCACCTGAAGGTTTGACATTTATGAAGTGTGTAATCAGTGGTCCTTGGAACACATTTTTACAAGTAGACGGTAGTAGTACATTTTTTAAATGTGAAGATCAATGCAGCAAAAACAAATAATGCCAGTTATTGGGGTGGAACTAGCCTTCTTAACATGAGTTTTTGTATAAACAAAATTGGAGAGATGTGCATTTTCAAATATAGTGATGAGAGAACTTAAAGCCTTAAAGAAAAACTCATTTAATCACATGTGTTGTACAATAGACAGGTAGTCATGATCTTAAGTACTTTTCAACTACGATTTCTCTTTTCCTTTTTTCTCTTTTGTATTACTTTTCTATTTGACTTTGAATGCCAGTAGCTAGATATGTTAAATTGTATGTTTTGCAGTTTTTTAAAGATTTTCTTTATTTATTTTTAGAGTGAAGAAAAAGAGAGAGAGAAACAATAATGTGGGAGAGAAATGTCAATCAGTTGCCTCTTACACATGCCCCAGTTGGGGACTGGGCCACAAGCCAGGAAGGAGCCCTGACCAGGAATCGAACCAGTGACATTTTCTTTGCGGGACAATGAGCCAACTGAGCCATGCCAGCCAGAGCTGTTCTGCAGCTTTGCAAAATACCAATGTCCACAGTATGTTTTTGGAACTATATGATTTTGATTAAAGAAACTTATATAGGCAATAGTATAATAAAAGTATGTACAACTAATGAATGATGGTTAACTCTTTTTAATCTCTTCCCAACTTGAGCAATGCTGACCAACAGGGTGTTTCAAAAAGAACATGTCATAAAAGCTTGTGTTGGTTCCCTTAATTCAGAAAAATAAAGGATTAAAGATACTCTTGGGTCTCTAAGAGTATTTTCCCAATCTCTTCACTGATATAAAGAGTTTAGTCTTATCTGTGATCATTTTAATTCAGAAAAGATCAAACTTCAATTAAAAAATTGGTTTCTGCCTTTTATCTTGTAGAAAGAATTGAAATCCCAAAGTTAAGCATATTTCCCCATATTCTTTAACTTGCCAAAGGTTGCCCTGAAAAAATTTGGCATTGTATATGGAAAAATTGTTAAGAATCAAGAACTTTAATTTTCTTACCACCATGACCATCAAAACAAAAAACAGAAATTATGTGAGGTAAAGGATGTATTAACTAACTGTATTATGGTAAGAAACTTTGCAATAAATGTGTATCAAATCATCACATTATACACATTAAACGCATACAATGTTATGTTTCAATTACATCTCAGCAAACCTTGAAAAAACAAAACAATTGAGTGGATAGACAAATCATGGTCTATCAGCACCCATGCAATAGAATACTACCTATCAATAAAAAGAAATGATCTATTAATATACACAACAACATGAGGACCCAAAACAGTTATACTAAGTGGAAGATGACAGATGAAAAATACACTACACACTTGCCCTGGCTGGGTACTCAGCTGGTTGAAGCATTGTCCCATTCACCATAAGGTTGTTTGTTCGATCTTCGGTCAAGGTGGACATGAGATCCCTGGAAAGCAGAGCAGATCCCTGGAAAGCAGGGAGTCTCCCTCCAGATCCAGCACAAGGCTGCTTCCCGACTTGCCAGGAAAGGCAGGAGGATGGGGAAAGCTGCCAAGGATTCAGGGTGCGAATTACAAGCACCCTGCCTTTCCCAAGTCAGGGAGGAGCCAACAGAGCAGAAGGCACAGTGCTTAAGGCACATTGTATAACAAAGGCAGCTATCAAATGTAACTGAGCCCGCAGGTTACCAGTTACCCTGACAACCAGGCAGCCTTTGCCTCCCCAGCAGAGAGGGGCTGAGGGAGAAGATTTGCTACTTAGAAGATGAGGACGAGCAAAAGAAGATATGGCCGACACTAGCCTCATTGGTTGGAAAGCTGAACACTCCCACTGGCCTCTGGAGTGCATTGGATTTCGGGGAGAGGACTTCTAATAAAGGAGGTGGAAAGAAGCTAGTGTTCTCTCAGTTCTTGGCCTACTTGGCTCTTAGTTCTCTTGCTTTGGCACTTGGATGCTTTGGGTCCTGGCCCTTGCTGTCCACATGGACAGGCACACTCTTTGGACCAGCAGATGCCAGGACCACCAGGGACTTAGGCCTACCATGGTTGGAAGTTGCTCTCGGAGGCAGAGTCCTGCAATGGGACAGGTGTCTGCCTGGGCCCCAGTCTCTGGGGCACTGTGATCCAGTGCAGCGTGGCACGAGGATCTTGGATGGCTACCCCGAGACTGAGAACAGTGCATCCCAAATCCTGAGAGAGGGCTCTGTGGCAGGAAGAAGCCAACTCTGAAATGCACCTGTGCACATCTGTTTCTGTGTCCAACTTAAGCTCCAAAAGGACTGATAAGAAAATGGGAAACTTTGGGGAATAGGTTTGGCTTGTCATCTTCTGGGAAGTAAGAGAAGTTCTGGGTCTCCTGGAAGGTAAGGACGCAGAGCAGGAATGCTCTCAGCCCCACCCACCGAAGTTGAAACCATGTTAATAAAAACCCATTTCCTTCAACACAAATCTTTGGGGCACATATACACAAGGTGACAAGCAGCCCAACCATAACACCCCCTGTAGCTGCTGCCCAGGTACAAGGACACATATCTAGGTTGCAGGTTTGATTCCCAGTCAGGGCACCTGCAGGAGCAACCTACTGATGCTTCTCTCTCACATTGGTGTTTCTCTCTGTCTCCAATTACTAAAAAGATTTAGGGCATAGATTAAAAAATACTCTTTTTTGATCTGCCATCTGTGTTGAGTATGTGCTTCTGGGTTGCTCCAGGGCTAGCCACCCACCCAGAGCTCTCTTCTGTGTTCCCAGGTCTAACCTGTATCTTCCTTTCCTCCCACCCCAGTGGAACCACTGGCAAGATGCAAATTTTCATGAAAACACTTATTCTGAGGAAGACAATTACTCGGGAGGATGAATCTCTAGATACAATAGATACTGTAAAGAACAAGATCCAGGATTAAGAAGCATTTCCTACTGATGAGCAAAGACCAATCTTCGTTGTCAAGCAAATGGATGGGTGCACTTTTCTGACAATGCATTCAAAGGAGTGGACTTTCTGTCTTGTGTTGAGACTTACGGCAATGCTAAGAAAAAGGTTTTACACCACTCCCAAGAAGAATAAGCAGCAGAGAAAGAAGGTTAAGGTGGCTGTCCCGAGATAATACAAAGTGGATCAGAATGCAAAATCTGTCCCTTTCCTGGCCAGTGCCTTTGGATGAAGGAAGGTGGATTTTTTAGGACCAGCCACTGTGATAAATGGGACTGTGGCAACCGTTGTATGACCTGTAGCTTCAATGAGCTAGAGCACAAGTAATTGCATATGGGTTCATAAAAGACACGAACTAGCATTAAAGGTATGTGCACTCTATGACTCTACTTGTTTAGAAAATGCAAATTAATCTATATGATCTATAATGAGAGAAAGCACATCAGTGGTCACTCTGGGTGGACTGGGTGTAGTATTGAGGGGCTGGTAGGAGGAAAAAGGCCAAAGAAAATTTTTAGAGTGATGGATATGTTTATTACCTTCATTATGAAAATTTACAGTTTGGTAGTAATACAAATGCCAAATTTATCCAGCTGAATATTTAAACATGCACTTTTTCTATGTTAATTATATCTTAATGAAGCTGTTTGCAAAAGATTAAAGATTATTTCCCAACATAAAAACACCCTAAGGCAGAGCGAGAGCCACACATTTCTATTTCTACAAACCTGTGTTAACATACAGCCCATGCTGATTGCTGAAGGGACAGATTGGAAATAAAAAAGGAAGGAACTAGGACAGAGTATCCCCAATGTTTCCAATTTTGACATAATAGCTTTTCACTTACTTTCCTCTGGCATGAGAGTTTTCATACTTTAAAATTTATGAACTGATAAACTGTCAATCCTTAGACTTTGATTCTTCCAAATAGCCATAATTTTCGCTATGTGAGTTTTACCTACTTGAGTGAGAATCCTCATTTACCATGATTGCAATAAATTAACTCATTAGCACAGGGAAGAATGGGACCACACATCTTTCATGCTGTTGTAATTTGCTATGCTAGTATAATTCAGCCATCGTGAATTACATGCTTGTCAATTAATTTTTTAATGGGGTTCTAAAATTTTCTTCTCAAGTTTTCTGCCTTACTCTCTGAACAACTGTTAATGGAGAAATGTTTACTAAAGAGAAAGTTGCTAAACAACTGGATAATTAAAATGAATTCGAAGAGCATGGTTTTTTTTTTACTCTGCCATCTCAGTATTCAACATTGGCTAGACAAACTGTCTAGTTCTATCTGTTTTCCATATTGACAAAAATACCAGCCAACCAAATCCAGAACATACAATAGAGTCACAAATGTGTTAAGAAAATGGTAAAAGAATCTAGTGTAGAGTAAGAAAATTCACACTGCAGTCATCTGGCCATACAACACACATGAAAACAAGATCAACTTTGAAGTTGGGCTAAAGCATGCAAGTCAGTTAATACCACTGTAATGATGAGAGAGAGAGAAAGAGAGAGAGAGAGAGAAGAATACCAAACAATGGAAGTAATAAAATTTGAGGGTGAATTTCTTGTCAAATTTTAAAAGCAGTAGATCAGTTCTTTTTAAATTCACTTTGAAGTTTCTAATTACCATCAACTTTTCAATGTATGATTAAGTTTCCAAATGCAAATAGCCTGCGTCTGTTCACTCTGAGTCTCCAATATGCCTTGTCTGCCGCAACATCAGGTCCTGCCATTTAACATCTGCTGCGCTCGGCCGTTTTACCTATAAAAAGGCCAATTCTGCGTCCAGGTGTCTTTTACTAAATATGTTAGCGAGACCTTATGTTTATTCACATTACTTTAAGGAGACATGATGAAAGAATTTGGTAGACCTTAGATAATACGGTGACATCACAATTCAGCTTTTGTTTTAAAATCTCTTAAATTTTAATTAATTTGAAATTTGTAATTGGTTTTCATTGGTTGAAAAAAAAAGCATAATCTATTGGGAAACAACTCAGATTGAGCTGCCATCCTGGCTTCTTCTGGGTCTTGATTCCCAGGTATTTAACATGTACTTTTCCACACAAAATTAAAGTTTTGATTTTTTAATGTTCATTTCTTAGGGAATTGTAACTATATTAATTTGTGTCTTGTGTAAAGAATAGAAATTACTCCCTAGAATAATCTACATAAGATGACGTTAGAAAGTTTAAGTGACCAACCATAAATTTAATAATCATTATTTAGTATTACATAGCTATAAATTAAAATAGATCAAAAACATATTGGAAGTAAATCATAGAATTAAAGCATGAATAAGTTAGTGTGACTGACCAAATTCAATGAAGTTTTTCCTGCACTGCTATTGTTTATCAATAATTTGAAATGCTAATTTAGTTGCAATTTTATTATAGTAAAAATCCTAAATGTTTTCACAAATGAATATATGACACATGTATACTGAAAATTAATTTTATTTTGGGTTTAAAAGTTTATATATTTATCACATATTAAATGTCAGTGTATTTCTTGACTTTTATCCAAATACCCCACAACAGTTCAAAGGAATTGTGTATTAATTTTGTCTGTGTCCCATCAAGAGAAACTGCAGGTATCACCTGATATTTTACAGAATTTCAGTTTTGCAGAGGTTAATTTAATACCTCAACGGTGGAACTTACTGAATGCCAATGATGATATCAAGAGACAGGATAAAAGTTGATCAAAATAATTGATTGCCCTCAATTGTCTTAAAAGGCTAAATGTTATAAGGCTTTTTTTCCCATAGTAAGCAAAACCTGGAGATACATGTAGGATAGAAATGGGCAAGCCAGAATTATAGAAATAATGCCAATTTGGAAGTAATATTTTATTATTTTTCTTAAAGTACATGAGACATTCTTGTGAAAAAATTAAGTATTTAAGACATTTGAACATAAGCCCCGACTGCCATGGATCAGGGGGTTGGGCCTCAGTTTGCAAACCAAAAGGTCACTGGTTAGATGCCCAGTTGGGGCACATAGCTGGATTGTAGGCTGGGTCCTGAATTTCTCTCTGTGGTCTACATTATTAGGTTATAGCCCATTAATTAATCCTAAAAATTGCATTTACCAGAATGTTTTTTTAAACTTCATTTGTGGCTTTTTAAAATATGTCCTGAAATATATCAGTTACATAAACTCTGAGGGGATAAAATACCCATTTTCATTTGATGAATATTGTAAGACAGCACAAACTTTACAAAGGAGATGGTTTTAAAAAGAACTTCATACACATTGCTTATTCAAATGTTAATTCCTGCTTTGCAATCCCCTTTAGCACTGGCAATGTCAGAATGTTAAGCATAAACATCTTGGAATCTGACCTGAACCACAAATCGTGAGTGTGATAGTCAATGAATAATTTATAGGTAGTTCTAGTCAGAAGTTTCTATGCATACAAAAGTAAATAAGGGGAAATAAGTCATGAATGTATAAGCCACAGTGTAAAACAATGGGCTAAAAGCTATAGATCCATTGAAGTAATGCCCAGGAATACAGATATTATTTCTAGAGGCAGAAAATACAATGTAAATGTTTGCTTTGTTTTGTTTTTTTTTTTCCTGTAAATAGTAGCTTAGAATCATCTACTCGAAGAGGTATTTTATATTCCAAATGCCAATTCCACAAAGCTGAAATTATATTGTTGATAAGACTAAGACATTGACTGCCTTGTGTCACTTATGAATGAAAATAACAACAATTTGTATCCAATGGGCTTAGTCTGAAGACTACATGATTCCAGGTATCATAAAACATACTTTAAATTTTATTATGCACAGCGTAACAAAATTTAAAAATAAATTAATGCATGATCTGAATTAAACTTTTCAATTCACAAATGGGGAAATTGAAACACTGGCAGCTTTATTTCGTTTTTTTTCAAAGTCACAATACTAATCAGTGCCACAGACAGAATCAAATGAAGTTCTCTAAGCCACGGCCCCATAAAAACCATTTTGTACACTGTTATGATTCCATGATTTATTTCAGAAAAGGGAAGATTAATTCTTACATATATATACTATAAGATATTTAATTCAATTGATATAACATATTTTTTAAAATCTCAGTACTCCAGTACTCCAGCCCTCAGTAAATTTGGGGCTATGAAAATAGAAAACTAATAAAAAAGATGTTTGGTGCTTTTTTTTTACTATCCACACAGAAGACGTTGAGACATTTATTCCTGGTAAATCTGATAAATATGTCCTTAAATTTGTGTGCAAGTTCCTAGTGTAAAAATACTTTAGTCATTCATGTCTACAAAGGAAATACAGTGAAGAAGTTTACTCTAAGTTTCCCTGTCTTCACCAGAGTTGAAATAAATGCTATGAGTATGACATACCAGACTTTTGAATTATAATTCTTTACTTGTGATGCTGCTGCCTATGTACCTGATTGAAAGGGATTTAAATTTGGATTCTGACTGCCTATACCAAACTCCAGGAAAGAATCCGTATTGAAAATTACAGTTCAATGATCATTCCAGGGGGTCTGGTACTGTTACAAATATTCCTTTTCTTTCAAATGTTAGCTTCAGCTAAACCTCATATTCACAACATCGGTCTAGGTCAATGATCTGCATGTCAGAAAACTTTCATGCCTCTAAGGACAACAGGATAGATAAAATAGAAACTCTAGTGATACATACTTTTCTTCAATAACTTTTTAAAGTCAGTATGTATGGGTTTCATTTACCTCTAAAGAGAGCTACATGATTTTTTTTAAGATATAGAGTTTTCCATTGCATGAGAAAAATATATCTTATGTAACAAGTCTATTACTTCATCATGGATTGATTCCAAGTTTTTAATGTTACAAATGATGTTGTGACCGTACATTGTGACACAGGTTCATTATCTAAGGCTTCCTTCAAAATGGCAAGAAACAAATTTTCCAAAAGTGTTAAGAAAGTAGAAATAATTTGAACACTGAATAATACTCCATCCATGCTTGTTTGATTCAATTTATTGCTTGTCTGAATATTGTTTTATCAGCTGACAGTCTTTAATGCATATTGTTTATAAAAGATAAGGTAATATATAAAATATATCTAGCTGTGTATCACGATTTTTATTTACTTTGACATAAAATAATTTTATGAAATTTGTTTTAATATAAAATATATTAACACAAGTCAAAAAGCAAAATGACCAAAAACAATATGTATCAATTGAAGGTTCTTGCCCCAACTCCATCCTGACACCTACTGGTCCTTTCTATTAAAATCTATTGCAAGTGCTTTTTAAATGAAGTCAGCCTAATTTAGTGTGAATTTAAACACATTTTTATGATTTATTTTCTCTCCTCGATATACATTAGTATATAATTAGTATATATGTTATATATACTATGTATAATTAGTATATGATATACATTAGTATATGATATCTACTCTTCTGCAGTAAGATTTTTGAAAATTGGTAGGTATGGGTGACTTTCTCATCAGTACACAGGGAGCCCTTGATTTTTTTTTTTTAAGGTGCTGAGCTTCCATTGGGTCAGGACAACGTGTTTTATTTCATGAATCTCCTATTACTTCACCATGGACTGATTCCAGAACTTTTTCTATTATGAATGATGCTGCAATGAAAAGATCTGTACATAGATAATTATGTATTTGTGCAGTTGTATTTTCAGGGCATGTTTCCAGAAGTGGATGTGTGATCTGATATGTAAATGCACATGTACCATTGGTGGTTATCTCAAAGTTTGTTTCTATACAGTTATTTCATTTGTACTCAACATAGTAAAATAAAAAAAAACAATTAACTATTTATTTGAAACCTGGTGGGAAGAATCTGTAATTGCTATTTTGATATTTACAACAATATTTATCTCTTATTTTGAATCTATTTCTCTTATAAGAAAGAGCAACAGCTATCTTTTTGAGCATGTATATTTATACTAATTGTGCTGCCCAGATTAAGCCCCAGGAGGGCCCATCTTTGCCTAATTTGGAAGGCCCATCTTTGTCTAATTTGGAGGGCCCATCTTTGCCTAATTTGACTGTTCATGCTACCTGGCTAGTGACAAAGGGCATTTTTCCTATGGCCTCTACCACAAAAGGTCTCCCCTTGATCTGACCACCTACTCAGGAAAAAAAATTCCCTAAGACATTGTTTTAAAATTTAAGTATTCATGAAAATCATTTGTGTTTCTCAATATGTGTGGATTCCTGGGGTCTACATACTGATTAGTCTAGCAAAAGCAGGGAATCTTATTTTTCCATAAGCATCCAGGTGCTTTATTGGCAGTTTTTTCATCAACTGTATCTCCAGAAATTATCATTTTTGAGTAAAAATTGCATTAGCAGTTCATTCTTTTTTTAATTTTTTAAATTTTTATTTGATTCTTGTTCAAGTACAGTTTTCTGTTTTATATTCCCAGCCCCGTCCCCCCACCCCAGTGCTCCCCACCTCCCTCCCATTTCCAGCCCCCACCTTAGTTATTATTCATGTGTCCTTTATACTTGTTCATGTGAGTCCATCCCCTTTTCCCCTATGATTCTCTCCCCTTTCCCCTCTGGACCCTGTCAGCCTGTTCCTTATTTGAGTGTCATTGGTCACATTTTGCTTGCTTGTTTGTTTTATTGTTTAGATTCCTGTTAACAGTAATATCATATGGTATTTGTCTTTCACCGCCTGGCTTATTTCGCTCAGCATAATGCTTTCCAGTTCCATCCATGATGTTGCAAAGGGTAGGAGCTCCTTCTTTCTTTCTGCAGCATAGAATTCCATTGTGTAAATGTACCATAGCTTTTTGATCCAGTCATTTAGCTATGGGCATCTAGGTTGCTTCCAACCCTTGGCTATCGTAAATTGTGCTGCTATGAACATCGGGGTGCATAGGTTCTTTTGGATTGGTGTTCCAGGGTTCTTAGGATATGCTCCTAATAGTGGAATTGCTGGGTCAAAAGGCACATTCATTTTCAGTTTTCTTAGAAAATTCCATACTGTTTTCCATAGTGGTTGCACCAGTCTGCAATCCCACCAACAGTGAACTAGGGTCCCCTTTTCCCCAAAACCTCTCCAGCACTTGTTTGTTTCCTTGTTTATGATAGCCATTCTGACTGGTGTTAAGTGGTATCTCATTGTGGTTTTAATTTGCATCTCTCTGATAGCTAGTGATATCAAGTTCATTCTTTAATAATGTGAAACAGTATTTATTTTAATGGTCTTAAACCAAAGATTTGGGGCTGTTTCCCTATAGTCAAAACTCCATACAACCATGCAGTACAATTATCATTGTTCTCAGAAAACTTACCAGTAAAAATATTAAATAAGCAAGACTCGTGTTGATTTTATAACACTCAAGTTATCCCACAACTCATTTATTGTTAACATTTTGCACTTTGTATTGATAACAGGTTTTTCTTTTTTCTTTTTTATAACTGTCTTCTAAGGATCAATGTACATTCTTAATTATGTCTCCACTTCTGATTAGTACTAGTGATTAGGTGCTTAGACTAGGAGATCAATATGACATCCTGGAGTCTTAATTTCATTTGTCACAGCAGATTCGACATTAGGTTACACGGCCTTTGCAGTGAGGTCTGATGATGAAAGATTTCTGGGTAATATTGTTAAAGAGTTATATATTTAAGGTTGTAGATAGCATGATGTAATGTGTGTGCATGGAGGCAAGTTGTCTGAGTAATTTAAGCCTGTCAGAGAAGTTAATTCATGAAGAACCCAAGTGTATTTAGATAATATAGCTTTCACATTGTCTTGAGCAAAATATTTTTCATACCAAGAATGCACGATAAGAGTGTTTTGACTATAATAATTATTTTCTATGGGTATGCAATTCAACATGATGTAAAAAAAAACAAAACAGCCACTGTGTTGGTAAAACGTAGCCAGAACTTAACTTGCAATGTAGAAGAGAAGGACAAGGAGAAAAGACATCATATATGAAACACTTTTCTATGTGCCCGGAACTGTGTTAAGTGTATTACCAGCATAGGCACTAATCTCAAGATCTTGGCAGATTATTATACTTGCAATTTCAGTATGGGAATCAGAGAGTAGCAAGACTTTTAGGTGGCATAGTTCAGATGAGGGTACAAACCCAAACTGTGCTTTTAAACAATTTTGAATGCTAACTTTTATTTTTATCATCACTTCAGGAAAATAATTCTTACTTTTAATTTTTGTCTTAAGTATTCTAAAAGAGTTTCATTTCACATCAAGCGTTCAACACAATGTTCTCATCTACAGAACAGATGTTTGAAGATTCAAACTATCTGTGTGTTCCCTTTATCTAGGATGGTACGTGCCATGCCAAATTGTAATCACGATGTCTGAGAAAACACGAAATGTGAAGCTTTGGTCAGACAAAACATTTTGTAAAGCTTAACATTTTACTTCTAAGCAACAGACTTGAAACCTACTAAATACTTATTATATTGTGATGAGTTTGGCATCAAAACAAAGATATTGACAAAGAATTTCCCAGATAAACTGGATAAAGCCCTCTTACATACCCGTTGGCCAATCCTCTTTGTCTCTCATCATTAGGAGACATTTGACCCATTCAGAGGTTCTTCATAGCTATAGTTGAATTATCTTAACATATTCTCTCTACATACATATAGCCATTATCAAATGCTATAAAAACCAAACAAGAAACTAATGCACTCAGAATTCAGAATAGAATGCAATGGTTAAAGAGTAAAATGGGAGAGACAGGGAAAGGCCATGCAATGCTTAACTTCTAAGTTTTTGTCATTATTTTAATATTCAGATACATGTTATTTTTCCCTGGGAGAGATGACACACACATGTACACACAAATTAGGTAGATAGATAGATAGATAGATAGATAGATAGATAGATGCTTTCCTGAAGCAATGATGAGTAAAAGATCACTTAAATTCTCATAACCTAAAATGTGTTAAAAATAAAAATAAAAACAGAAGAATGAATTAAATAAATTTTAGCTAACAAAAGGCAGTCATGAAGTAATCTTTGAATGAGATTAATTCCTAGAATGTCACAATTAGAATTTGAGTTTTCCTAAGTTACTTAGCATATATTGATTTATAAACTCTTGTGTATTCCACAGATTTCTAACAGTTTCTGTGGTGTCAGATTTGCCTATTTTGTTACTGGATTCCTTAATGTGTCTTCCAGTTCCTGAGAAAGGAGTGTATCTTAATTTTGCCATGATGTGCTCTCTAAAATGTGTTAGTAGGAGAAAGTACTAACCTGTCAATGGCAGAAACAGAGACAAAATGAGGCTGGAGGAGAATATAATTTGTGTGTTTTTTAGAGTGACAAAGCATATGACTATTCTAGTCCTAGAATATTCGTATTTCTACTAGGCATATTTCTACTAAGATAGATGTAGCTGACTATCAGAAGCTATTATTATTAAGAATTCATCTGTTATTCAGACTTCCTGACTATCAAGCAATTCTTGGAAAACCTGTTAGCTTCTAATGCAAATCCATCTCAGTGGGGGAAATATGTAAATCAGATAAGGAGTAAGTCGTATTTGTTGTTGCGATGTAATAAATTGATATTTGAACTTACATGTCAATCTTCGAGAGCTCTGAGAAACAGATACACATCCAGTGTGCCCAAAAAGCTGATTTCTGCCTCAAGTCTCCAGACTTGATGGAGGACATTTTGCCAGAGTAAAGCTTGTCCTTTGATCCGTCTCGGTTGACAGCCAACTTACTTCTCTAGATGATACTGTGACTTCCCCTGCTCTTCTTATTCACACTTCAACAGGTTCTCCTTGATTGAAGGACCCCCTCAAGCCTGCACAAATAGAGATAAGTCTCTTAATTAGAGTTCTCAGTATGCGACAGAAAACCTTCTGTGAAGACACCAATCACAGTCTGCAAAAAAAAAAAGGGAATCAGACAATGCCTGCTTTAAACTTCTGACTTCCTCTTAGTACCCTCTTTTCCTCCTCTCCTTCAGTCTTCATTTTGCCTGGCTGGCTGCTTTATACAATTTGAAATTCAGGTCTTGTTTCACCTTAAGCTTGAAAGTGGTTACAGCAAAGACTGCACTTCCCATTGTAGCCCTTGCATATGATAGTATTGAAGTATGGAAGAATTCTTGATGGTTACTCATTTTGTTGTTAGTTACTCACCAATTGAGGCTTTTCCAAATGTGAGAAATATTCAACATTTTGAGTGAAGTGGCAGAACTACTCAGCTAGTTTGTAACCAGTATCTTGACTTATAAGAAAAATATATATTACTAATTGATTTAATGAGACATTTTAAAGAGCCATGATTATATCCATAAATTCATATATGAGATCTGTCCATAAAAAGTCCAGCTGTTATTGATATAATGAGAACAATTTGCATAACACTGATGCAACCTGGAAGCCAAAGATAGTGGACTGGAATGAGCATGTGTGAATAATTTCAGTGTACTAGTCAGTGGAGGTGGTAGATGCTGCTGAGTGAGCGTGTGTACTGTGTGGCTGTTGCATTCAAAATGACTGAGTGACTAGAGCAACAAATCTGCATCAAATTATGTGTTAAAGTGGAGCATTCTTCCATGGAAACTATATGGATGATTCACAAGGCCACAGCTATGGGCAACTGGTGACTGGAAGCTTCATCAGACAGTGTACCTGCCCATGTATCGTGTCTCATGCAGAGTTATTTGGTGAAACATAAAATCATCCAAGTGACTCAGCTCCCCTACAGCCCATATTTAACATCCTGTGACTTCTGGCTTTTCCCCAAACTAAACTCACCTTTGAAAGGGAAGAGATTTCAGGGCATCAAAGAAATTCAGGAAACTATGATGGGACAACTGATGGTGACTGGGAGAACTGTGTGAGGTCCCAAGGTGCCTACATTGAAGAGGACTGAGGCGGCATTGTCCTATGTACAATGTTTCTTGTATCTTGTATCTTGTTGAATAAATGTCTCCATTTTTATATGACATAGCTGGATACCTTCGGGACAGACCTCCTATTACTTTTTGTGCCCAAATGAAATTTTTACTGAAAAAATAATGCTAATCTACACTGTGGCTAAAGCATAAACCTTTGGTGTAAATATGTTTATTATTTTACAAATTAATGTGTGTATATATGTGCATGTAACATATGCATACTCAATCAGCTGAACTCAAACAAAGTGCTGTTCTGCTGTCGTTTCAGTTCTTATACTGTAAACAAGTGTCCATTTTATCTGCTTAATGCCACCTTTAAAATTTTTTCCTTTTCAAAGTAGATCCCATGCATAGTGCTTAAGTGTTGTCTAGTGTTTCCTAAGCTCAAGAAAGCTGCAATGAGCCTTATGGAGAAAATGTGTGTTAGAGAAGCTCCTTTTAGATATTAGTTATAGTGCCATTCATAAGTTCAATGTTGATGAGTCAACTATACAAAAATATATAGTGATTATCAAATATCTAATAGACATACACATAAAACAAGGTTATTTACGTGCATTGGTTGACAAAAATGTTGTGACCAGAGGCTCTCAAGAAGATAACTCTGTATTTCACCTGGAAGCATGACTCAGTATTTACTACTTTAGTGTTTGTGAAACTTCATAGAACATAGGTTTACAATGAATAATGAGAATCGACTATACACACACACACACATAAAAACATGGGTCACACAGCAAAGTCTGTATATAAAATCTAACATTTAATGTCACTTATTGGAGGGATTTTATTCACATTAAAATGTTTCATTGTCATCTACTTAAGCACTTTATATTCTAAACTCAGTATTTATTTGAGCACATTATCCAGTTAACAAGATTATTTCATAGATATGAAGTAGACAGGGTAACAAAATATAGCCATTTGATGTGGCAAATGTAACCTACTGCTTCTAGAAATTGCTTTATGGCCAGCTTTGCTTAAACTCTCCTCACTACTCCACCTCCTGCCCTTTCTTAGCTTCATAAATTTCCTCCCCCGGCCACTGCTGATTCTAAGAGGAGAAGGCATTTGACTCAAGAAGTACCAAAAGAAACTGGTACTTAGAATTCGGCTTAATGAATGGATTATGAAGCATGAGAACAAAGTGTTAGAACTTGCTATTATCTCCGGAATGTAGTAAGTTTAGAACCATACTGAGTATGGCCAAGTGTATTGCAGTCCTCATTATTTGATTAAAGAGAAAATCTTCTATGCATTTATATTAAACCCCAACTTCAGTTATTCTAATTACATAGAGTTATGGTCTTTGAATAAAAGTCCCTGACTGAAATAATTGCTGTATCCCATTGAGAAATTTGGCTTTGCATCAGACATCTTTAAATCAGTAATAGTCTTAAACAAAAGTTGGGTCTTGCACGGTGTGGTATTTAAATTTTAATAAAGTTGATTCTAAATTTCCCATTTAAGCTTTGGTTTGGAAGAAACCAGACATTTGCCCTTTTGATAATTCGTGATTTAAGAAAATGTTGAACGAATATATATTACAAAACAAGGCATTAGACACTTCCATTTTATAGAATAAACCATTCCAGGGGTGACCAACCTGTGGCCCCGTGGGCTGCATGTGTCCCAGGATGGCTATGAGTGCAACCCAACACAACATTGTAAATGTACTTAAAACATTCTGAGATATTTTTGTGTGATTATGTGTCACACTGTATTTAATGTGTGGCCCAAGACAACCCTTCTTCTTCTGGTGTGCCCCAGGGATGCCAAAAGTTTGGACACCCCTGCTGGGCCATCTGAGCTCTAGTATCTCCAAAATAAAATGGAAGGAGAAAGTTCTCTACTTATAATAAAACACTGATGTTGGCTGTAAATTAGATAAAGACGTTAGAATGTCATTGCAGAATTTAAGCATTTTCTTGGTATTCTCAGATATTCCACTTTGAATAAAATGTGATAATATAATTGGCTTACTCATATATCTATCTTACTCATTATAAAAAGGTAATTGGAAGGTATTTATACAGAGCGGACATCATCCATCAGCATGTAACCTGTGGGCAAGTTATTTCAACTCTGACTCAACATCTTTGTTTATACATTGAACGAATAGAGCTATTTCACATTATGTACTGGTTTCATTCACTCATAACTACTTCCTACAATTTTCAGCTGGAACATTGAATATCCAGAATAAATACATATTTTAAACCTCTTACTTTAAGCTAAGTCATTACATTAGCAAGTTCGGAAAAAATAAGACATAAGTAGAGTATTGTATTGTAGCTAAAGTCTTATAAAAGATCTGGCATGCACACTTTTCTCATTCACACCTTCCTCTTTTTGCTGCCTGAAATTTGAAATTAGATCCTGGAGGTTGCAGATGCTAAACTGTTCATGCAGATCCTCCTTTCTAGAAGTTATTCTTCAATATTCCAGGGGTGTTGTCCCCTTGGGCAAACTTAGTAACCTAGACCAAGGTTCCATCAGATTTTCACAGCAGCCTCCATCCAACAAGTGATCCAACGATGTGATACAAAGGGTCCATCTCTTAACCCTGGACAGCCCCACAAAGGCCATCATGGCTGTGGAGCTGCCTGTGGTATAAGGCCAAACCTTGTAACAGCATCACAACCTAACTTCCCATTTGCTCATTACTGCTTTCCCCCTTCTTCCCAAGTTTAGACTTCAAAAGTAATCTCTGATAAATCTATATCACTGACTCAATTTCAGAAAAATCTAAAATAATATCATCCTTCAGGTTCAAGAAAAGTGGCCAGAGTTGCTAAGGACTTCTCTTCAGGCAGTCTTGGAAGAACAACATGCATCTTATTTATATTTCTTTTATTTTCTTTTAATATTTTATTTTTTTCTTTGATTTTTAGAGAGAGGGCAAGGGAAGGAGAAAGAAAGGGAGAGAAACATCAATGTGTGGTTGCCTCACACATGGCCTCCACTGGGGTCCTGGCCCACAACTCAGGCCTATGCCCTGACTGGGAATTGAACCTGCGACCCTTTTGTTCACAGCCCATGTTCAATCCACTGAGCTACACCAGCCAGGGCTTTATTTATATTGCTGTTATTATAAAGCTCTATTACTCATAAGAAAACATAATCCAAAAAATTAATAAGTATTTAACATGTTGTTTCAAAATGACAAAATCTAACATTTATAAATTACCTTACAGTGAAAGGGATACACATTTTTCTCAATAACAATTACCATCATTATTGAGTTTTACATCACATTCTATATCATTATACATAAAATGATTATTGAACTACTGAACTCTAGCTGATGTGGTTCAGTGGATTAAGTGTCAACCTTCAAACCAAAGTCACCAGTTCGATTCCCAGTCAGGGCACATGCCTCATTTATAGGCCAGATCCCAGTTGGGGGTGCATGAGAAGCAACCACACATTGATATTCTCTCCCTCTCTTTCTCCTTCCCTTCCTCTCACTCTAGAAATGAATAACATTTTTGAAAAAACAATTATTAAAATATTGATTGGACTATTTAACATGACTAATTTTAAATTAATAATAAATAGTTTAAAGGCTTTTTTAACCTAAATAATATGTATCATTTAGTTATAAATATAAAAATATAAAACAAATACATTTTAAACTATTTAATTCTTAATAAAATTTAGAAAGATGAAAAAGTTTAGATTTCAAGCCAAGAGACAGATGTAAAAAATCTGAGCATGAGTTTCAACTTGATTTTAAACCATGGCTCTGACACTAATGATTACGTGACCTCTGACAAGCTACCTAAGCTCAAAATTCCCATTTCTTTGATTCTAAAATGAGTGAGATATTTACTTGTCACTAAAAAGTTGTGGTTATTGAACCAGATCCAACATGTAAGGACCATATATACTTATATACTTTACCCCCCCAAAATTAATTGGAGTTGTCAATATTATCAAAGTTATACCATTTTTGGTTTATTAATTGAGAGTGATTTTGGTATGGAATGCTGCTTTCTAATAAAAATATAACAACCCCTCTCAGCTTTGAAGCCTGTGACAAATACCTATTTTTTCTCTGGTATTCTTACGGTTTGGTGAACTTTATTACATATTGTCTTATATATTCATTGAATCTTTCAATAAGATTTTGAAGGAAATCCTGATTACTACTCTTGAAAGCAACAAGTCAGCCTCTAATTTCTCAAGTCAGCATTCTAAGATATCACTTGAATCCTGTAGGTTCTTCCTTTGTTAATGAGCTTTCAGGGAATTAAAGTGAAAAGGGCTTAGCATTTAGCAGCTAAAAACCAAATGTTGGTAAAGCACTTTCTTACAATGAAAAATCCTCATTGTGATGAAACATTGTTTTATTGAAACTAATTATTTTAGCTAAAAGTTAATGAAGAATATGTGTAAATTTAAAAGTAGGAACCAATGGCTGTCTAATGTATGCACTCAGGCAAGGGAGGAAAAACGCTAAGGGATCAGTTGGCCAAAATTACAAAACAGGATAACAACACACGCATAGCTTGATAGTAGACCTAGTACTTAATCCAGTATTCGATCCCAACATTAAGAAAAAACAAGTTTAATTGAGATCGTTTTCCTCACCTAGACCTTCTCTAATTAAAAATGATAAACAAGGATGATGATATTACATAAAGCAAATAATGGAAAGAGAAGAATGTAAAATAGCCATTTTATTTCTTGATGATGATATCATTCCTTATCTTAGAGATAGTTCAGTGTCAGATCTAATTGCTTTTCTATTTCAGTACATGTATCATCAGAGGCCATTTGAGAGACAAAAAAGAAGAGAACAGCCCTGGCTGGTGTAGCTCAGTGCATTGAGTGCGGGCCTGCGAACCACACCATCACGGTTCGATTCCCAGTCAGGGCACATGCCTGGGTTGCAGGCCAGTCCCCAGCAGGGGACTCACGAGAGGCAACCATACATTGATGTTTCTCTCCTTCTCTCCTTCCCTTCCTCTCTAAAGATAAATAAATAAAATCTTTAAAAAAGAGACCAATTTAATTATAAAAGTTGTAATGTAAAGAATTATTAACTAATAGCTAGGGGTTAATTGTGAGTGGCTAAAAATTTAAAAAATACCCAATAATGAATAAGGCAGCAATTTTAACCTTATTAATCATATGACACACATAAATTACTCAATTTCTGTGGCACATCAAAAAACATATATATTTTTGCCAGTCTGACAAAGAAAACACACACAAAAACCAAACTAGGTATAATTTTCATTAATTCACACCAGACAGCTATGGTGTTGGCTGTTGTCATTTTTTAATTTGCCAATCTAAAAAAAGAGAGGTAATGCCCCTGACTAAATAATCAGGTATTGCATGTTTTAAAAATTCTGGCAATGTACCCACTGAAATTGCTGGGAGAGAGGAATATCGGCTATAAGGAAGAACCACTCCCTTGATGGCTGAAACAGAAAATGAGGAAGAAACAAACGGAAGAGCTCCCTTAACTCCCATTGCAGTGTGACTTTCAGACTTTGTAGGACAGTTTGCAGGCGTAACATCAGATAGGGAAGTTCACTGAGGAGTCATAGGACAGGGCTGCCAAGCAGGCAATAATCCTCTGAAGTGCCAATTGAATTCACTCAGAAACCTTGTACAAAAATGCCTGGAGACCCCCTGGGCCTTCCTGTAATGCCACCCACTGGGGCACCAGTGGCACTTGCCAGGCACTCACAGAGACTCATTGGGAAGCCATCCAACAGGGTGATGTTGACACTCGATGGCGTTTCACTGGGTATTCTCCGTACGTATCACTGGAAGTCATAAAAGATACTGAAGCAAATTGGAACCAAGAGAAGCCCTGTGCTCCTTCAGTGACTGATAACTTCTACATATAAAGGTTAACATTGTTCCAGGGAATACAGAACCCATGTGTTGAGGGTGAAGTTATATTATTTCAGTGTAGTCAAGGAAGCATGTATATGAAGTTGTGTTCAGTAAATTGATAACTAGTACTCACATAAAACACAATGTCTTAAAAATTAGTGCATCATTAAAAATACCTACAGTCTTTTCATTTTAACACCTCCTTTGTGCCCCCTCACCTCACTATCACATGGGTAACAGCAGTTGAAGGAAATCCTATTGAGTTAATGGCTGACCAACATTGAAAAAATTGCCTGCTAACATGTAAAATTCACTAAGTTTATATTTTATAATGCAATTAGTTAACCTCAGATCCACAAATATGAGCTTTCATTAATAATATTGAATACTGTTTTTTAATTCCAGTAATAAGCTTGAAATAAAATATAAAGTACCATGGAAAAATATAATGCATTCACATAAAAAATAAATATACACAATTCAATAAGGCTAAAAGACAAAGTTATTACCATATATAAATATATAACTGTCTCTTGTATCTCATACTTAATATGAAAAATATGAATGAAGAAAATAATATTTTAATATGGTATAAGTTGTATGAGACTCAAATTGATATTTTATTTCTGTCTATATGGCATAGATATGTTTGCTTTGAGGATTTTGATACATACACTGTTAATAAAGCTGTATTGAAATTCTTTCATTACTATTAAATAGGAAAAATTGAAACACATTCCTACAAACACAAATCCATTTTATTTGCTGAATGTTTTTACTTACTCTGTGAGGTATTACAAAATAAATTTGGACAAGATTGTGTCTTAGAGAAAAGTAGGACAAGTTAATCAACTACCCCACTTGGCTCCATAATTAATAAAATGTTACACTGCTTCTTAGATTTGGGTCACTATTTTATTTATCAAGGGTTATATATTTTAAAAATTGATAAATTGTGCACATATTACAGTAAATTTACTTTTTCCAAAATTCTAACCACCTGCTGATTTTTCTAGGCATGAAGCTGAGAGTTTGATGGCATTGTTGTGACTATATGACACATTTGCAGAACAATTCGTTTACTTTTTAGATAGATGTTTGTCTATGTACCTCCATTGGAAAAATAATTGATTAGATTCATTTGCACAGGGTTTCATATCCTTCTGAAAATTCTGAGGTGACCACACATACACACATACACATGAACATGTGAATACATAATCAAAAAGATTTAGGGTACACTCAGCATATGCAAAAATTGGCAATAATGTTAAGTGTTTTGTCTAAAATTTGTTAAAGATTCCTTCTTAGATATATATTTTTTAAAGAAGTAGAGGCTTTATCAGTTAAAATTAAGCTGATTACAGATATTGCCATAGTTCCCCTTACCTTTAAATGTCTTTAAAATTTTTTAAATTTAATTATTGTTCAAGTACAGTTTTCTGTCTTTTACTTCCAAACCAGACCACCCCCCCCCAATGCTCCCCACCTCCCTCCCGTTTCCACCCCCCTTAGTTGTTGTCCATGTGTCCTTTATACTAGTTCCTGTAAATATTTCCCCTTTTCCCTCTGAACTTCCCTCCCCTCTCCCCTCTGGTCACTGTCCTCCTGTTTTCTATTTCAGTGTCTTTGGTTATATTTTGCTTGCTTGTTTGTTTTGTTGTTTAGCTTCCTGTTAAAGGTGAGATCATATGTTATTTGTCCTTCAACACCTGGCTTATTTCATTCAGCATAACACTTTCCAGTTCCATCCATGCTGTTGCAAAGGGTAGGAGCTCCTTTAAATGTCTTTTGATCTGGCCTATTTTTGAATAAAAGCAACACACAAAATAAAAAGAAAAACTTTGAAGATTGCTTTAGGAAAGAAATACTCCAAATAGGCAAATTATATTTTTATGTATTTGGGATTCAGTTTCCATATTTGCATATCATTTATGCACAATAAAGTTACAAATTTAAAAATTAACTATATAGAGTAATGTTTTAAGATGATTACAGAAGTCCTCTGGTAGATGTTTATTACATTTCCAAAAAATAAACTAAATGAGCAGAAATATTTAATAATGAAGTAACAATGTATACATCAGATGGTTGTTTTTAACCCAGAGCCCCTGCTGAGTGCCTAAGAAATATAATGTGAGGAAAGAGACCAGTTGTTAACATGAGAAGAAATAACCACCTAATTTGTCTACACAAGGGAAGAAAGGTCCTCAATGAAAATGTTTTTGAGATTACTTTTCTTTTGCATGAGGAAAAATATGATCAAGGTTGGGAAGGGGATTTTATGAGAAAATCTGAACCTCTGCTTGATTGCAGAGCAAAGACCCTGACCGCAGCATTCTGCTTTGTTATTACAGACCGAAGTCCCCAGACCAGACGAGAAGGCTGCTTCAATGTGTTTCTAAAATCGACGTAAAAAATTTGAAAGATAGTAGTAGAGAGAAGAGAGATGCACCCCCCCTTGACTAGGTGAAAGCTGTCAAAACCAACACGGGAATTAAATTAAATACAAATAACATCAATTCTGTTCTTCAGCAACGTATTGAAGGAACTACTTAGGAAACTCACTCCCTCTTCTCCACACTGAGGTTTATTGAAATGCTACGCTCTCCCACGAAGAGATGCTGAAGAGCTTGGAAGGAGGCTGCCAGGGAAGCGGTGGGGAGGCGCGTGTTCCGTGGGGTCCACACAAGAGAATGCTCGACAGAACCCACACAGGATACCCAACTGTCTTGATCTCTTGTTACTATCACCAGATATACACGAAGTGTTGAGCTCCCCAACTAACAAAATAAACATGGAGGAAGATACAGAAAATGTTCACCTCCTCAATGGCAGGTACTAGGTCATTTACAATGGGCCAATCCAGTCTCTGTAAATATTCTATTCTAAAATAAATTCTGGTAAAACCAAGGATCGGTTCCTATTAATAAAATACATAAGATTATTTAGGTTTTATAATGTAACACAGCCCAATAATTAAAAAAAATAATACAAAAATACCCACTGTACAAATGTGCAGATTTGCACAGAAGGAAAAGTATGCCTAACAAGCATGGAGACCTTCCACTCACCTATCCACCTCCAACTACCCGCTCCCTTCTTATAATGTAACCACAGAAAACATTTTGTTGTGTATCTTCATAACTTTAAAAGTATTTGTATATGAATATACAATAAAAATTCCTACATGCATGTTTACAGGTACAAAAGTATTTTATTTAAATATTACAACATGCAGTATGTCTAATTCACTTAAAATACTTAAACTTATTTTCTATCTGTATTTTAGTACATATATATATATATACATATTCATCTACACATACACTGTTATCATGGCTACATCTTATTACATGGGAGGTGGGGGTGGGTGGGGTGGGGGAAAGTTGTGGCAAAAAAATGGAGACAACTGTACTTGAACAATTAAAAAAGAAGAAAAAATATTGGTAAAACTTTAAAATTTAAATTTGGTTTTGGACTTTACCATGCTTTTTAATTTTATAAAATTGTGCAAAATGAGGTAATTGAGACAATTGAAAACAAAATATGTGCTTGAGTAAACAAAGTAAAAAATGAAAGTATTTATAATAATTTTTGATGCTCCCTTAATGAATATTGGGAATATTTGCAATGATTTTTTTGTAATTCCTGCAAATGCTGGATTCCTTTCTTGTTCATAAATTTGCACCGGTGACTATATTATGTACAAGTAAATAAGGTCGTTTTTTGACATTTGTGAAATAAAATGCAATCTCATAACATTATTTAATAAAAATTTCCCCTCATTCACTAATATGAAATTACCAATATATATTATGTAAAATAGGATTTTCATATACCTGGACAGGGACAGCTCTATGCCAACCTTTAGGAACCCTTAGAAATATAGCACTGACTATTGGCTAACTTAATGATGATATGAGATACTGGTAACTTTCAGCATCTATTTAAAGTTCAAAAATGCCTCTTCTGGAATCATCCTGTAGCAACCTGTTTGTAGTATATAGGGATGTTTATATAATATCTTATAACTGTCTGAAAGTGATGCATTCTTTGCACACATGACCAGTAGAACATAAGAATTTACTAGAGATTTTGCTCAAACTCTCCAACAAACAAGATTCCTTAGATATATCTTGGAGACTTAGTCATAAAGCACACCCTGTGCAGTTAAAAAAGTGGCTCAAAGCTCTGGTTCTTGCCTATTTTTTCAATTCTACTGTACCCTGTATTTTCCTTTGAGGTAAAACTAAAACCTTATGTAAGTAAACTCTATGCAGTCTTGCAAATCCTTCAGATTACCCAGAACTTTAAAATGGCTACATGTGTGTGTGTGTAATTTATGCTTTACATGTAATTGATCATTTTACATACATCATATGATTACTAAGTTTCTATAGAGCAGAGGTCACAAAAGAAAACCCCAAGTAAAAGTGGTTCAAGACTGCAAAATATCCTGTTGGGAACAAAATAACACTCAGTAGACATTGCAGATTGTCACCCCGCTCTCAGAATTGAACCTCGAAATCACCTGCAAGCAATACTAAGTACCTTTCCTTTCTTTAAACGTTTGAGTTCATTTTTAAACATGCTTTTTGTTACATCTGTAATGTTTAGTAATATATGCAAGTCTCCATTTGCTGATCCACTCATTTAAAAATTATTATAGTTTTTTCTGCATGCCTCTCTGCATTTGTTTTTTCTTCTTGTACACTTTCAAAAAGTTCAGTTATCCATTTACTTTAAAGTTATCAAGATAGATTATATTTACACTGTATTCAATTCCTTATTTAATCATATTATAGCCGTGTTACAAACCCAACTACTTATAAGGTACAAACTCTATAAGGCTGGCAACAAAATTAATGTGGGGTGTATGAGAAATCTCTGTTATATGATTAAATAAGAAACTAAAAAATAAAACAAATTCTGGACAAAACATGAATAAAGAATTCAATAATATAGTTTGAAATAATGGTAAATTGCATAGTACATGATCAATGTAGAAGCATTCATACCCAAACAAATGTTTAAAAATGCTCTATGAACTAACAAAACAGTTAATATCAGGTTAATGAGTTTCCACTCTGCAAACTCTAATATTTTAAACAGTAAGCTTTATTTATATTATGGTAATTAGGTAAGTAGTATTTACTGTAATCAATTATTTCTTTATTTCTCCATGCCTTTATTTCAATAGTTGGTGTTGAAAAACTCTAAACAAATCATTATTTAGCTTGGATTCTAAAGAAAGCTAAATATAAGCAGAGGGCTTTTTCTTAATTACTTCAGTTGGGGAGTAAAATCTATCTGAAAGATTAGGAGTGAGGACTAAAAAGTATGAAGCCGAGAATGGGGTAGAGAGCTATTGTGGGAGGGAGAACTCCCCTCTTCCATCCTTCTATAGTTCTTATGGCTGGACAAATAATAAACTAATACAATTGACACAAGACTACAATTGCTATACACTTAGTTCTTTCAAAAAGGATGAATGGTGGCTATATTGCTCAATATTTTTTCTCTATAAAAGTAATTAACATATCAATGCCACCATATTTTTTAAAAAAGAATGTTTGGTTAATAGAGCATAATGGTTTCAAAATATACAGTTTCTTAACACTGTAGTTAATACTTTTTTAATTTTCTAGCAACCAGTGTTGCTTCTGAAAAATCTGATATCAGTCTGATCTCCTTTCCTGTGCAACCTTCTCCATCTGTCTCTTGGTCCCTGTCCGTCTGTCCCTGTCTCCCACGCAGACACACACAGACACATTTTTTTAGTTTGGCCTTCTAGACATTTATTTCATCTCATAACTCTGTCATTATGCTTTCTTCTGTCATGAATATTTTTATTACATAACCAATGCAGAAATATTTTCTCTTGCATTTTCTACATTCTCGCATCCTCTCTTATTCATAAATATTGAATCATATAGATTGTCCATTTTCTATCTGTTGGTAATTTACTGTTTGAAATGATATTTTATATGTACACACATATGTAAGTTATTAAAAGATTAAAAGCTCAAATGGCAAGGAAAACCATTAATTGTTAATCAAGAGGTCCACTGTTTTGATAAGTGTTGTCATTAAAATGTCAGTTTTTATGACATAAACATTTGATATATTTATTAACTTATATAAAAATATATATACATTTTATCCAGCACATAGACTTTAAGTTGTTTTATTCAATATGAATGACACTTGAGCATATATTTTAATATACTTTTATTAACAATTTTGTGATAGTTATTCTTATTCTCATTTATTTTTCTTAATCTTTTTATGTGCCAGTATCCTTGATTGTTCATTCATATTAAATTTAAATGCATAATGGGTAAACACCAAGAGGTGGGATTGCTTAATCGTGTAGTTTTATTTTTAACTTTTTGAGGAGCCACCATATTCTTTTTCAGAGCGGTGGCCCGGTTTTGCCTCCCCACCAACAGTGTGAAGCAGTTCTCCTTCCTCCACATCCACACCTTTGCATTTATTGTCACAGCCAGACTAACACGGATGATGTGATAGCTCATTGTGGTTTTGAAATTACAGTCTCAAAGAAACATTAGCATTCCCACGCCCACTGAGTACTACTCACGTATGCCATAGCTCAGCTCTGGGAGGAATCTAAATGTCTGCTGAGAGACAAATGGATAAATAAAGAGACACACATACAGTCAGCCCTTTGTATCCGTGGGCTCTGCATTTGCAGATTGAATCAACCGC
This sequence comes from Sturnira hondurensis, assembly GCF_014824575.4. Lineage (NCBI taxonomy): Eukaryota > Metazoa > Chordata > Mammalia > Chiroptera > Phyllostomidae > Sturnira > Sturnira hondurensis. The sequence goes on along the minus strand of NW_028082350.1, from coordinate 5,075,170 downwards.
ATATAGAAAATACTAGAAACAAATGTTGTATTGTTGCTCTTGCGTACTATGCAGTTAACCTTCAGTGGTTGTGTTTGTAATGAGCATGAGATGACTTTTTCCTTGCCATTATTCTCTGAACAGCACTGTATAACAACTATTTACATAGTGTTTATGCTGTAATAAGTAATCCGAAAATGATTCTAAAGCATTCAAAGGACGTGCATAGGTCATATGGAAAAAGGGAGAAAGCAGCCAGTCTGTAAATTTTGGAAAACATGACAGAAAAAGACTATAGAAATAGAAAGAAATTAAGAGAGAGCGAGCAAAAAAGACTCCATATAATTATTTTATAAATGTGCTCAAACAACTTCCTTGTGATGTCTATAACAGGGTATGTCCAGGCTCCTAGGTTGCTTAGGGTCCAAAGTTTGAAATGTATGATTTATGGCAATTGACCGCTTAAAAATAACAACGGCAGATACAAATTACTGGACAAAAACGTGAACATGTTTTGTGGCTGGAAAAGCTCCCTTGTCTGAAGGCGATGCCCTTTGCCGACCATGCGCATCCCCTTCAGATATTTCGTGTGCTCAGGCGGTGTGCCCTCTCACACAGCCGGGCAGAACCTGAAGGCCCTCTCGTCTGTCTCACACTTTCTTTCACTTGTGTCTTTTGATCACTTCCAGCATTTCAATTATTAGTAGAGTTTAACAATGACCCAAATCTCTAATCGCTGTGAGTCTGATTTGACAATCCACCTACTTGTACTATCTCACTGTCAATATATTTTACTAAAGTGGTGACCTAATACTTTAAAAATGTGGTTTTGCACTGGAAATGTAGAACATCTATCACTACCAAAATCACAAGTTAAGATGCCTTTTGGTGATATTTGCATTTAAAATTCAATAGGACAGCATACTTGGAAAGTTTGAATGAGAATAGCATACTCGTTACTGAGTATATTGACAATGTTTCTTATATTTTTTTCCTAGATTCAATTAGATAAAATATAAGACTGATTATTTAAAATTTGATCATTGAAATCATCATAATTGTTTTTCAGATCAGCAATTTTAGTTAAAAACTGGAATTACATACAGGAATTATAGTATAGAGCTTTGTCTAAGATGTATAAAAGAATCACAGGGCCCTGGCTGGCGTAGCTCAGTGGATTGAGCGCGGGCCTGTGAACCAGACGATCGCGGTTCGATTCCCAGTCAGGGCACATGCCTGGGTTGCAGGCTGGTTCCTTGCAGGCTAACTACCAGCAAGGGATGCACAAAAGGCAACCATACATTGATGTTTCTCTCCCTCTCTCCTTCCCCTCTAAAGATAAATAAATAAATAAAATCTTTAAAAAAAAAAGAATCACAGGGAATTAATAACTATACTAAGCAATGGAGTTCACTCAAAAATTAAAAATGTAATTGCATTTTGACCCAATGATTCAACTTCAGGAATATATCCTAAGAATCTCAAAACACCAATATAAGAGAATAGGAACCCCTATGTTCATAGCAGCATTATTTATAATAGGTGAGATTTAGAAACAGCCCAAGTGCCCATCAGTAGATGAGTGGAGTAAATAAAAAAGCTGTTGTGCTTGTATACAATAAAATACTATGCAGCCATGAAAAGGAGGAAACCTTACTGTTTGCAATAGCATGAATGGACTTGGAGATTACAATGCTAAGTGAAATGAACCAGCCAGAGAAAGACAGATACCATGTGACCCTGCCTATGGGTAGAATCTAATGAATAAAATAAACTGGCAGGAAAATTAGAAATAGAGGAGCGACTGCATGGAGCAGACTGACAGTCATCAGAGGGGAGGAAGGAGGGGGACTAGATGGAAGAAGGTGAAGGGATTAGCCAGAGAACGTGTATATGCACGGCCCATAGACCCAGACAACAGTGTGGTGATGGCCAGAGGAAAGGGGGGTGAGGGCTGGGTGGAAGTGGGCAAAGTAGGGGGTATCTCTAATAGTGTCAACAATAGAAATAGTTTAAAAAGACTGGCAGATATTTTGAGGAGGAGGCAAAATGCTTCAGTTTTTAACCTACTGAATCTATCGTATTTGTAGATATGTAGATTATCCTCTATATGAATGTGGGCTTGCCTTGTTAAAATCCCTGAGTATATAATTTTCACACTTGATATTGTACTAACTTTTCAATTTTGATATGATATAATGAAATAGATGTTGTAGTGTGGAGATGTTCAAAATCTTGATTCTATGTGTGTGTGTTTAAGAAAGATTGTTGCTTTAATCTCCATCTAACATATTAGGAGAAAAAGCGAAACTTACACAACATAATAAAGGGATGTGCAGACATGTGCACCACGGAGGACAAAAGTCCTCAGTATTTTAAATTGGTTTTAGGCAACATCATTCATCATGTTTTTGGATACTTGCTGTGACTTTAACAGATGTTATGGCATGTTTTTTATTATTAATAGATGCAAGAAAACATGGTATGTTATATTTCTCTTATTATTGAAAGGTAGATAAATATAAACTAGGATAAATCTGCAAAACAAACATCATGCATTATTTAATGTTTCATGAGAAAGGTTGCTATGTACCATCCTAAATGTAACAAGACAATTCCTAGTTAGGTGAATGAGTACATCGTGAGGCTGTTACAGCGTTCCTGGTTAGATTGCGCATGAATGGTGGCCACACTCCCTAGACCCACAACACCGTGCTGATACAGTAAAAAGAGACTCTACTTATAAAACAAAATGTATAACCATTTTGTCATCTTTTCACATGATAATGAATCGACAATATGCCAACTGTTTTTTCCTCTGGTCACAGGAAAAATGGTAGGGGCTATAATTAGAACTAGAACGGCCCTTAACACTAAGTGCTGCCAGCATAATCCTGCCAGAAGGGAATTTTTTGAAAAGCATTTTTTTCCAATGGAAATTAGTGATTCCGCTGGGAATATGTGTAGATTTACTGAAGGGCTATTTGGATCTGTAACATGCTCCTGGCATAATTGCCAGTCTCTAATTCTAGGAAGCTGTGTGCCTTGGTGGCTCAGTGGTAGAATTCTCTAATTTTAGGAAGCAAGCTTCAAATATTGAGGGGCACAAGCAATATTCTTGAATCTATTCCTTTCCTTAAATAATTATTTGTATGCCTTTTGAATATATATACAGATATGTGTGTGTGTGTGTAATGCACATGGGGATGCACATTAAGTAGTCTTACCTACCCCACCTGTTCCACCGTATTGAAGAATGAGATGGAATTTTAAGCTAAAAAAATTGGCAGACGTGTGTGGGCGAATTGTGAATTGGCATGAATCATTTAGTCCGCGACTAAATTTGTAACTCAATGGTTAGTCAGTATGTAATAAAACTATTTTTTTCTTCTACAAGCCACATTTCTTTTCTTTTGTAAAACGCTCAGGTTGGAGCTACTGTTTCTGGGTCCCTGCCACCCCACCAAGGCTCGGTGGTTGTGAAGCACAGCGTGGACAGTCCCCTCTCCGTAAAGTCCGGTGGTGTTCCAGGTTGGGAGGGTAAAGAGGAGTACACAAGGGAAATGCCTTTGCTATAGGTCATTGGCTGTGTTAAAAGCATAGATTTGGCTCGTTGCGTGGGATTATGAAAGTGACAGAAGTCTGAAGGAACAGCATAGCGTCTTCCCTGAGGACAACAGGGACAATGAGGTTGAGGGGTGGGGCTGGGCTCCCAAGGTCAATGATGAAACTATCGGAAGTTATCACCTTGCTACAGACAAACCAAAGACAAACTAGCTTCTTATAATATCTTAGAAAAATCAGAAAAAAATTGAGACTTTTTTTCCTCATTTTTTCTAAGAATCTGCAAATTCTTAGAAAAATTGAGAACTTCAGGAAAATTCTCAAATTAGAATAGCTTTCTCAATTTCTCTAAATGACCTCATATGGAAATGTCCCATATGACATTCTTGTGGTGAGAAGAGTTCAGTTTTTAAAAATATACATATTTAATTGAAAAGCACAAAAAATTTGGAGGCGGTGGATATGTTTAGCACTTCAGTTATCCCGTGCTGAGGGACACGTGTGTATGTCACATTCAAACTCGTCACATGTATTTATTAGCTGTGTGCAATTTTCTGTAAATGACACCTCGATAAAGCTTTAAAATGATGAAATGAATGGAGGCAGAGTTACTAAGAAGCTAATGAAACTCAGAATCCATGGATCTCACTTGTATAAGTTTCTTTAGGAGCACTGGAAGGACTATAAATTCATGTTAATTTATAGCCATAATGATGAATTACAATTTACAGGATTAAGCAATTTTCATAATAATCAGCCATAGTATCTTCATTTTATATCCCTTTCATCTAAAGTTTCAATTATAATTATGTTGCCTTTATATTAATGTGAACTTGGCATACTACCTTATAACAACCATTTTGATGTGTAACTTAAAATGAAAAATAATGAAAACACTCTCTCTCTGTAGCTCTTTGCAAGTAAGAATTTACATTTGTATTATTATATAATTAGCTAGATATTAAAGTCCGAGGTATTTTTAATTTCAAATAAAATCAAAAGATGTCTTCTGAAAACTTCTCAATGACCATGATGTCTAGTTTCAATATTCACAGCCCTATAACAAAACAAAATGATTAAAAAATAGCAGAAGAATTTTTTTATTCTAATCTTCCAAAAGACATGAAATTGCAGATGTAGAAAAGAGGGCTGATACCCAGAGCAATCAGAGTCTGATGAGAGTTTCTCTGAAGCTTGTCGGGGTCACAGCCTGCACACTTGTAATTTTTAAAAAACGGTAAGATTTAACAGAATTTATACAGAAACTATCAGTGGGATTTATGACTAAATCAGAACTCTTTCCACTTTTATCTCTCCAAGTATAGAAATTAAGTGTATTTAATTTTAGCATTACATGTAATGAGGAGATTAGGAGAACAAACTAATTTTTTAAAACATTGTAATGAAGTAGCCAATATTCTTGTAGCACTGGTGATTTATTTTCTTAACTACTAAATCCAATAATTACCTAATGAGTCTCCTTTTTTTAATAGACCAATATACCAAGATAATAACAGAGAAGTAGAGAGATAGATAGAAACAAATCATTGAGGCCTTTTTCTCTGAAGTGTAACAATTTAAATAACAGGTTTATAAATATAACTGACAACAAAAAAGAAATAACATAATAAAAGCTTTAGTTTCATTGCATAGATTAGTGGTCTTTAAAAAGTAATGATCAGACACTTAGATACATTGTTGTTCATTATTGTTTAACACTGCTGTTGCTATTATTACAAATAAAATGTTGGGGTGCCCAGTAATGGTGAGAGTGCATTTCCCTAGTGAGTCAGTCTGCAATGTCTATGTGAGTGAAGGATGGATGTCACAACCACTATTACTTAACGTTGGCTATCTGTTTCAAAAGTGGAGAGGAGAAAATGACTGGAAACTATGTTTTCACAGAAAGTGCACCCTGGCTTTACTGATAGTTCTCAGTATTTGGAGGTTTGGGGGATGTGTGTGTGTGGATGTTGAGAAAGGTGAGGAAGAGTAGAGTTAAATTTAAGGTAGTGAAGGTGATACTTTCTAAATTTTAGAATTAGGAAAACAGATAAATGGACACTAGAAAGGATGGGAGTATCGTTCAGGAATGAGTAAGGGAGCAAGTTTGTAAAGTGCATTTTGGGCAGTGAGAGAGGAGCTGGAATATTTATTGCAAAATGCCTCAAAATGGTTTTGTAGACATTACTGATTTCCAGGGAGCAGAATATTTGAACTCCTTTATTTTTATTTTCGAATTCCCCTCTTTCTTGAGTCTTAAAAGGCAATGCTGAGACATTGAAGAGGAAAATGCATCATTGTGAGATATTAGATTGTTCTCAGGATCATTTTCACTAAAATTTAGAGACCATTAGTAATTTATTGTGCATGATAACTCATAGATTCTATGAAGTTACATTATGAATACTACTGATTTTAATATCTATTCATGTTCTTAGTATAGTATCTTTCATCTAGAAAATATTTATTAACTAAGCATTAAATGAGTAATAGAAGGCCTAGTTCATGTATATGTTAATTTGTTGTCAGAAGTGTTGGGCGAAAACTTAGGTAGATAATGCAACAAATAATTGAGGTACCTTTTTTAAAAAACAAAATTTCATGTAAGAAAGAAGTATTACAAGGCTCACCTGTAGTCAAGAGTAGAAACAAATTAATAAACTATCTTAATGAAAAATATTCACATCCTTGGTTTAACATTTGAAGTCAAAGAATTTCTTCTCATTGTACTTTCTGCTGAACTAGGGACTTTACTTATACTGAAGAAAGAATTCATTCACTATATACTTTGAATTTTAGTTGGAATTACATATCTATTGTTTTACTCATGTCTTCCATTGAAAGTAGGTAGCTTACCCATTATAAAGTCTGCAAATATTTTATATCATTGGTTCCATTCTTCTTCTGCACTGGAGAAATAACTACAAACATACTTTAAAAAAAATAAACAGCCTTGGCTGGTGTAGCTGTGTGGATTTAGAGTGGACCTGCAAACCAAAAGGTCACTGATTCAATTCCCAGTCTAGGGTACATTCCCGCGTTTCAGGCCAGGTCCCCAGTAGGCGGCACTTCAGAGGCAGCCACACATTGATGTTTCCCTCTCTCCTTCCCTTCTTTTCTCTCTATAAATAAATAAATAAATAAATAAATAAATAAAATCTTTAAAAAGTAAATAAAATAAATAAAAAGCCAAAAAAACCCGAACAAACTATGTTTATTACAGCATGGTTTTTAAGATTGATATAACAGAAAATTCCAAAGGACCCTCAACAAAACACGGGTTAAATAATCCTTGTATATCTATGGCTGTTAAAAAGACCAAAGGATTACTTAAGAGCTAAACAACAAGAAGATGAAATGGTAAATTAGCAGCTTTAGAATCACAATTGTTGAGTTTATGTGTTGGCTCCAGCCTATAGAATCTCTATGACCCAGTGAACTTTACTTAGCCTATCTAAGTTCAAGGGAATTGTAGGAAGTCTACCTCTGCATCAAACCATCATAATTAGACATTGTTGATATGGTAGTCTCGTCATCAATGAGAATATAAGATAATTAACAGCAATAGATCAGTGAGAATAAGCACCTCTGTGGGGTTTAGCAGGGTGACTGGCACTACAGTGTTACCCTTTATCCACAACTTTGCTTTCCATAGTTTCAGTTATCTGAGGTCAAGCATGGTCTGAAAATATGAAATAAAAATTCTAGGTATAAAATTCAGTAAACAGTCTATAAGTCTGGGATCGTGTGCTATTTCTATGCTGACCTCCCACACTGTCTCAGTTGACCATGGGCAGAATGGGACTCCTCTCTTGGTCCAGTGTCTCCAGCTGCGGATGCCATTATGGATACATCATCCATTAGTCCCTTAGTGGCCGTCTCCGTCATCAGATTAACTCTCAGGGTCTCATTAAGCTTGTGTTCAAGAGACCCTCGTTTTACTTAATTGTGGCCCCAAAGTGCTTAAGTAAGTGATGAAACTGGCAATTTGGAGAGCCAAAGAGAAGCCATAGATCCTTCAGTACAAAGATAAAAAGTTTTCAAGTTATAAGGAAACAAATAAAATTATAGGCTAATGTTGCTAAGGTCTACAATAAATATAAATCTTCTGTCTGTAAAATTATACAGGAGGATAAAGAACACCTCAAACTGCAACGTCGAGGCCACGGAGTTTGGTAAGTGCCTGGTTAAGATGGAAAAGGCGGTGCCTTTGTGGGTGTGAGAGAGGAGCAGATTGTGTATTTTGATGACAATGCTTTGCTCCAGAAAGCCTTGAGTTTATGGGAAGACTTTAGCAAGGGATCTCCTGCTTTGAGTTATCACATTCATATAACTTTTATTACAGTATATTGCCGTGATCTATGCTATTATTAGTTATTGTTATTAATCTCTGACTATGTTTAATTTATAAATTAAACTTTATCAAAGCTATGCATGCATAAGAAAAATAGTACACTTAGAGTTTGGCACTATCTGTAACTTCAGACTTCCACCGGGGGCCTTGAAATGTATTTACCTGTGGATAAGGGGGTACACTCTAAGTAATGCCTTTATCATGGTCAGATCACATAATGAGCCTACAAAAGCTTAATATGTATAATAAGTAAGACAGGTTGAAGTCTTGGTCTCAATTTGTCATTGCCCTCTACTAGTGATATTAAAGATCCATTTATGTTCCTGTTGTCTGACATTGGGCTTGTCCTTGTGACATGCATTAGTCAGCCCAATATTTTAGCTGTCAACTGAGTGGAACCTTGAAGTACACTTGTACAGTTGAGCTTACCCTGATTTTTGGCCACACACACACACACACACACATTGTGCCTCATTTACCTTCTGATCCAGAACATGACCTGGACTCAGTCCACAACCTGGATGTAAGACCGGTCAACTGAAGTCCAGCTGACCCAGGCACTTTAGAATCATTCCTTACAGTTAGTGCTCATATGTCTTCAGTATCCTTCAATCTAAAATCTTCAGTCTTCATGACCTTAACACTTTGAAGACTGCAGATCAGTTATTTTGTAAATATAGTTTGGTCTTGATTAGATGCTGGTTATGCATCTCTGGCAACATTAGAGAAGTTATGCTGTGTTCTTCTTCCTGTTGTGTCTAATTAGGTGGCACCTGATCTATTACTATTGATACTCACTTTGATCACTGATGAATGTGTTGTCTGCCAGTCTTCTTTGTTGTAAAAGTACTGTTTTTGTATTCTTTGTAATACATAAGAATTTTGTGGAGAGAATACTTGAAACTCTGTAAATATTTACTCATGTGTTAACTTATATTATCAGAGGGTCGTGGTTTCCAAATTTGGTCAATGGATTATAACATATTTTAGTCTTTAGTTATTTTGATGTTTAAATTGTCCTAGATTTGACCAGTAGGAACCCATTAAATCTGTTTTTTTGTGTCCATTTGACATTTCCCTTTTATGTGTTGAACACATCCTTGCTTTGGCAATAAAAAAAGATATTTAAGGTTGTTAAAAACACATTCNGTAATACATAAGAATTTTGTGGAGAGAATACTTGAAACTCTGTAAATATTTATTCATGTGTTAACTTATATTATCAGAGGGTCGTGGTTTCCAAATTTGGTCAATGGATTATAACATATTTTAGTCTTTAGTTATTTTGATGTTTAAATTGTCCTAGATTTGACCAGTAGGAACCCATTAAATCTGTTTTTTGTGTCCATTTGACATTTCCCTTTTATGTGTTGAACACATCCTTGCTTTGGCAGTATAAAAAGATATTTAAGGTTGTTAAAGAAACATTCCTACCCTAATCAGAGAATCCTAGGATTCCCTAGAGAAATTCCATTTCTCTAAGAATCTCTAGTTTCTCTGGCATTCTCTCTGTCCTGAGTCACATTTAAATGGAAATATATCTCAAATAAAATTATTTTAGCAGCAACAAAATCACCGAGACATTAATTTAACCATTTATCCTGCCATGTCAAGTAATAATTATTTTTATTTAATAAGTTTACGTTGAAAAGGTAGACTTACATATCCATTTTGGAAAAGTTAAAGTCTTAAAAGTTTATCATGTTCTCATTGTTACTTTAGTACAAAGACTGGATGAAATCCTAAATCCAAGTAGCTTTGACCCGAAAGCTTGTATTATAAAATTCACATAACTATTTAAAAAAAACCCCACACTGGAATAGCCGAGCCTCAGTACCAGTGGAACTAGGGCGCTTACCATCAAATCTCTTCACTTGACCTCCATGGGCACTTCCTGTCGCTTGCTGGTTTCACTTCCCAGGCAGGCCTCCAACATATGTCAGGGAACGAGGGAACTCACAGTAACTGAACAGGTTTGTCCCCAGAGAAACACTCAGTCTTTTACTTAGCTCTGCAAAATATCCATTTTTTTTTTTTTGTCTAGCTTTGATAAAATCAAGACCTCTAAATCAGCCAAATGTCAATCAAGGGGATACAATTTTAAAAAGTGATCATTGTCATATGAGCCACAATCACAGATGCAGTACCAATGCGTTTCAGAAGAGGTGAAGGCCTCTGTGGAGCAGGGAAGGCAGCAGAGACCTCAGGGAGTGGGAATGGTCTGAACTCCCGGTGATTTTGACTGTCATTGTAAGGATTCAGTTTGGAATTTTTTCTTTTTGCTGAATGGGGCTGTATTGGCTTACTCCAAACTCAGTTTTATAAAATTTAACAAACATGTCCTTCACCTTTGCCTAACATTTATTCACAGGACAGAAGGATATCAAGATTCCAGCTCTGGCCCTGGCTGGTGTAGCTCAATGGATTGAGCGTGGGCCTGTGAAGCAAAGGATCGCGGTTTGATTCCCAGTCAGGGCACATGCCTGGGTTGCAGGCCAGTTCCCAGCAGGGGAAACGTGAGAGGCAACCACACATTGATATTTCTCTCCCTCTCTCCTTCCTTTCTCCTCTTTCTGAAAATAAATAAATAAAATATTTTTTAAAAGATTCCAGCTCTGGATTCTTATATTTCAAAGCTATAGCAAAAATAGTGCTTCAAATAATATCCTTACCTAATATTTGTTAGAAAACAGCCTATCCAAGTTTCATACTGAAACTAATCAATCCATGCTAGTTGACAGTATCCTCTAGATTAAGATTTTAAAATCAGATGAGAGATAGTATTCATAAAAAAATTAATTATGACCTGTCTTTAGGTCCAAATTTGTTGTGTGACAATAGTGTGATAATGTTCTCCCCATAATGGATTTCTTGAATATTTCAAACCACTCCGTTTCCATTTTCTTCTCTAATAACTAACTCCGTATAGAAATCCCAATGCCCAGAGAGAGAGAACCTACTCTGTATTATGGGCAGGACACTCCTAATTAAGGACAAGCTGCAGTTAATATTAGCGATCTCACTCTAATCCTGCCTCATGCTATTCTCTCTGTGTTGCTTCAGTCTCAGGAGAAATGCAGTGTGGTTTCAGAATGTATTTTGGGGGGTGCCTATCTTCCTTCTCCATTTCCTCTCTCCTCTTGAATTCTTTTGGTGCATAAATCCAGGCTTTTGAAATGACTTTTCTCTTGTTTGAACATTTATACCAGCTGGAGAATCATCACTAACAGATTTCTGAACTAAAGCTGCTTTCTTGGTGCTTCCAAATTCTGTAACCTTTTGAATCCAGTGAGAAACTCTATGTACTCAGCCAGGTGGTCCTCCTTAGAGCATTGAATTCCTTCAGTTTTTGCATTTCCCAGGTCTTAAGTAACTTGTATTACATCAGTGGCTGCACAAATATATATTTTTATTTACCTTTTTCCTTACTATAGTGATTAGATACATTTTTATATTTCTTTAATTTCCCTTTGTTGTTTATCTGATCCTTTGAAGCAGACACAGCTGTAAAGATATAGTTTTTAACCCTAACTCTCAATTTATTTTTAGTTTAACTCTGTCACTTTTTGCCGGGTCAGAGTATCTTCCTCTTTCTTTGCTTTCAGATGAATGCATTTATTTTCCTAACAAAAGCACAACAAATGCTGCTGTGTGAGTTTGAGAGATGGGGCATTGCAATTTCAGAGGTTTCAACTGGCCCTTTTCTTCTGTGCCAGCTCGTACCTTATGGGCAGGGATGCAGTGAAGGGTTTATTTCAATGATCAATTCTATACATGCTATTTGGACAATTGTGTCCGGGGAAATTATTAGTGGATATATCCATTGACCCAGTCGGCCCTCTGTTAACTATGGTGTTACTTATTAATCAGTTTTCATAAGTCCTCTTCTAATAGGAGGCTCATACTGACAGACTGGTCTCTGTACATTCCTGTCATCTCCAAACCCTATGCTCAGTAGTTCTCAAAATGCCCTGATCATTATTCTTTCCTATAGTAAACTGAGAAAATAGCCTTAATTTCTCGTTTGGACAAGGACTGAAGGAATCAGTATGGTATAAACACATTAAACAGTTGCAGAACACTCCATTCTAAGGTCTTGCAACCTCTTCAGTCAACAGATTCCAGAAATAAAAGTTTGTTAAGGTCTGGGGACTGAGGAACTATAATGGGTTTTTATTGAGCTAATCAGTCTGACCTGCCTGCTCCTGCATTACTGTTGGCTGTTTCAAGGGATGCCGTGTTTTCTTTTGTTTTGTTTTCTTTTATTTTCCTTAACACTCCCTGCTGGTGAAGCCCCCTTACCCCACTAAATGAGCTATTTATTATGGTAAGTGTGGCCTCGCAGCTGCTGGTAGCTAAATGCTTTCACTTGGCCTTTATTAATTTGAGGATGCCGTGGATAATGGTGAACTGAACTGTCATACCTAACCCACAATGACAAGCCGTCAGGGACCTTCCTAGTGAGGTTGGCACCCCTTCACCAACATATTCTTGACAACCGTGGTTTTCTTTACCTCACAAATGATCTGGGCTCTGGCATGCTCATTTCCTTCCATCTCTTTTCCTGCTTCTACTGACAACCAGAGTAGCCTGATCGTGTCTACTCTGTTCAGCATTAGCCATCAATATTTTTGGATCTCTCATAGATTTCCTAACAAACAGAGCCTGATTAACCAACCCCCACGATCTTTGCCATGTTGTGAAATCCTATTTTTCTAAGAAGTACTCCTATGTCAATGAATTTTTTCTTATCATATGTATATGCTCACCCTCATACACACACACACGCACATATAATTTTAATTGCTGTTCAAGTAGTTTTCTGTTTTACTCCCATTCCAGCCCACCCACTCAGCCCTCCCGCTCCCTCTTATTTCCACCCCCCTAGTTTTTGTCCATGTGTCTTTTATATTTGTTCCTGTAAACCCTTCCCTTTTTCCCTAAAATTCCCTCCCCTCTCCCCTCTGGTCCCTGTCAGCCTGTTCTGTATTTCAGTGTCTTTGGTTATATTTTGCTTGCTTGTTTGTTTTGTTGTTTAGGTTCCTGTTAAAGGTGAGATCATATGGTATTTGTCTTTCACCTCCTGGCTTATTTCACTCAGCATAATGCTTTCCAGTTCCATCCATGCTGTTGCAAAGGGTAGGAGCTCCTTCTTTCTTTCTGCTGCATAGAATTCCATTGTATGCTCACCCTTTTGATCCAACATCCTCAATCTCCAACATGTGGCATAGTCACATAGTGGGCTGAATAGGTTTTGTCTGAGTATTAAATATCTGCTGGTTCCATACCTCTAATTGTTTGAGGTTCTATTTTCTTCTGCACCGTGCTTGTCTTTCTACTATAGAAGAGAAAGACCTACTTATAAGATACAAAATATACTCTTTGATTTAGTCTTCATCTGCTACTAATTATCTTGTGTTTCTCATTATCCTTCTGGAGAGAGTCAATAATAACCAACCACTTAACGTATTTTTCAAATGCCTGAATCATTGTATCTAGAGAGGTATTTTCCTTATTTTTAATAATTTCCCAGGGGAATCTTTAGCAATCACATTGCCATTGCTGCACTATCTGTGCCTTAAACACTAATTTGAACATCAACTTGTTTGCCCACCAGGTGATGAGTAAGAGATCTGCAAAGACAGCTTCTTTGCCTCAGATCACTGCTAATAACATATATTTTAATTTGGGTCCATAGAGAAACAGACATCAAGATGAAAGTAGACATAAAAAAGATTTATTGGGTGAGAGAAAATGGGAGAGAGCAGAGAAGACCAGTAAAGCTGTCAGATCACAATGTGGAAGAGAGAGGGAAGTAACATGTTTGGATAGAAAAAAAAACATTCTTAGATTGCCGTATAGTTCTAAGAAAGTTATGGCAAGGATAAGGTTGCATCTTTAAGCCAAAGTCACCAGTTAGAAATCTAGTATATCTAACAATATTCCAGGAACAGAAACAAGCATGCTTCAATATGCTTCAGCAATCTTGACACATCTCTCCTCCTGAGAGCACCCTATTGAGAGTATGAGCTCACTGGGAGTGGAATGGATTTGAAGTCACAGAAACCGAAACCAATGATCCATTAGATTCGCTTTAGTCTGAGACCTGAGATCTGATGTGCATGACAATGATTCTTGGCTCTCACCACCTTCCAGTGTAGTCACACAGGGTCCCCACTTTAGAAGGTTTTGAGATAAATTAAATGGTCTAGTGTTGATATCTTAATTTCAGAATGATTTTTAAAGAGCCCTGTATTTCCTCTTTGTACAAGGTCCCTGGAAAGTATATAGATAATACTGTCTGTGACTGTCACTAAAAGTTACATTTTAGGACTTCTGGGTCAAGAAAGAGGCATAAGTAAAAACATTTTGCTTCCGTGCACAACAACAGCAAAAACCACAGCTCCACTACAAAACAGATGTCACCCAGATTCCTCAGAAAATAGAGTTGTGAAAGTCTAGCAACCAACCATGTAAATAAGCCACATGCATCCAGCCCGGAAGGAGGAGCCCAGACATGGAGAGGTGTGGAGATGTCCAGTGGGACAAGGGGGTGGTGGGATGGGCAGGCCCACATGCACATGTGGTGGATAAAAATCAGGAGGGCGATCCCTGCTGTGAATGGTCCCAGCCCCAGACCACACCATCCAGCGCAGGGTTCCAGTCCTAGAAAGATAAAGCCCCCAAACTAATGACTGTAAAAAACAGTGGGGGGGGGGTTGTGGTGGCTGAAGAAATTGTGGGGTTTCAAAAGACTCCCCTGAAATAGACCACAGTGGATTTAGGAGTCACAGCAGACTCACTGCCTCTGTGATTCAGCACCAGGGCAACAGCTGGAAGGGCCCAAGTGACAAATGGGAAGGAATTGAACGGCAAGTGCTGGGAGAGAGCTTCCTCTTGGGCAACCTGCAGAGGCCAGGAGGTGGTATCGTCCCTCCTCGGAGCCCTCCTCCCCACAGAGACACAAAGTAGTGGAGGGGGTTGCCCCACCCAGGTGATTTCTTAAAGCTCCACCCTTCATAATTTACAGGTGCTTTTTCAATAATACGCCACACCACTGAGATAGGGAGTCAAAAACAACTCCACCTAATTCACAGAAACAAACACAGAGAGGTGGCCACAGGTGAGGAGACAAGCAAACATGGCCCAAAAGAAAGAGCAGAACGAAGCTCCAGGAAAATAACTCAATCAAATAGAGATAAGCGACCTGTGAGATGCAGAGTTCAAAACACCGGTTGTCATGATGCTCAACCAAATCACTGAGTACTGCAACAGTATAAAAAAGACCCAGGCAACAATGAAGGTTGCATTAAGAGAAATTAAAAAACAAAACAACACATCTACAGGGAACCAACAGTGGAGTGGATGAAGCTGAGAATCAGATCAATGACTTGGAACTTAAAGAATAAAAAAGCATTCAATCAGAACAGTGTGAAGAAAAAAACAATTCAACAAAACAAGGATACAATAAGGAGCCTCTGGGACATCTCCAAACTCCTCAACTTCTGAATCACAGGGGTGCCAGAAGTAGAAAAGAAAGAGCAAGAAATTGAAACTGTATTTGAAAAAATAATGAAAGAAAGCTACCTTAATTCAGCGAAGGAAATAGTCATACAAGTCCTAGGAACACAGAGTCTCAAACAAGTTGGACTGAAAGAGGACCATACCAAGACATGTCACAAATAACATGCTGCAGGGTAAAGATGAAGAGAGAATCTTAAAAGCCTCAAAAGAAAAGCAGAGAGTTGCCTACAAAGGAGTTCCCGTAAGATTGTGAGTTGATTCTTAAAAGATAATTTTCAGGCTAGGAAACTGGCAAGAAGTGTTCAGAGTGATAAAAAAGCAAGGGCCTACAACCTAAATTACTCTATCCTGAAAAGCTATCATTTACAATTGAAAGGCAGGTAAAATGCTTCCCAGACAAGGTGAAACTAAAGGAGTTCAACATCAACAAGCCATTATTATATGAAATATTAAGGGAAACTATGTAAGAAAAAAGAAGATCAAAACTATGCACATTAACATGGCGACAAATTCACAAAAACTGAATCTAAAAAACAACTAAGCAAACAAACAGAACAGGAACAGAATTACAGATATGAAGATCATTTGGAGAGTTAACAGTTGGGAAGAGGAAGGTGGAGAATCGGAGAAAAGTTGCAGGGATTAGGAAGTACACATTGGTAGGTACACAATAGACAAGGGGATGTTAAGAACAGTGTAGGAAATGGAGTAGCCCAAGAATTTATATGCGTGACCCATGGACATTAACGAAGGGAGAGGACTGCTGGAGGTAATGGAGTTACTGAATGAAGGGGGACAAAGGAAGAAAAAGTGAGATACTGTAGTAGCATAATCAATAAAGTGTATTTAAAAAATAAAAATACTTTTATTGAAAAAAATATATAAAATTCACCTTTTAAGAAACTTTTCCAAGTGTACCAATAAAAGTAATATAAAATTAAAAAAAAAGAAAATGTGGTAATTTCTATCATCTAGACCAGGTACTTTCCATACAAGACTTAACTTTCAATTATCAACTTGATATGTATCTCAAACCCATATTTTATTTAGTATGATATTATAATTTCTCCGTTAATTGTCTCTAGGTTTGTGTCAACAATATAAAAGACATGATTTTATTTTTACATCTATAAATATTACTTAAAATACATCAAATGCTAATGATTATTTGCTGGATTCTCCTTTTACTCAAGTATCAAATTTGTGGAAAGCTCATAATTTTCTAGTTTTCAACAATAGCATTAAAGTTTATTTTTTACTCCCTTTTGTGTATTTTAAGTAATACACTTTCAAAGTTTGTCATTACCTTAGATTGCTGATTAGTTCATTCCAGTTTGCCATGGAGATGAGATATTGAAATGAGATTACATACTTCGACATATATATATATTTGAGACTCAAATTCTAATTTATAACCATATAATAATGCATAATTGTCTAGATAATGCCTTAAAAGTAAACTTTTCATAGTTATTTTCACTGTGCATCATCCCAACCTTCACAATCTTCAAAAAATGTAAGCTTAATTAATGGTTTTCTATTTCAAGTTCTAGTTCTAAAGGCTTTTCATCTTCTTATCATGTTTGTTTCTTTAGATCTTAAAGTCAGAGTGTTGTCTCATCTTTATCCTTGAGTTTTACAGAACTGCTGTTCAAGCTAGTTCTCCTTTCCTGCCTCCAAATATAATGAGGCATTTGTATAATTAAGGTCTCATACACATTTGCTAATAAAATATACTATTAATCTATCCCTGCATCCAGATTTGGGGTCATTAAAAGACATAATCCTATTGAAGATATGTCATGAGTAAACCAGAGCTACTGTACAAACAAGGCGGGCAAGTACACTGCGTGCATGCTGTCAAGTCTCCTCCCAGGCTTGGTACTTGGGTTTGAAGCTCACAGGATCTGCTGCCTGGAGAGCATGTGGAGTGGGCTGTTGCCTGGAGGTACCTACGCATGAGACTCTGCGTGAGCGTTTCTTCATTCAACACCGCGTCTGTGGACACTCTTCCATTAGGCTATGCTGCATTNTCATAGTTATTTTCACTGTGCATCATCCCAACCTTCACAATCTTCAAAAAATGTAAGCTTAATTAATGGTTTTCTATTTCAAGTTCTAGTTCTAAAGGCTTTTCATCTTCTTATCATGTTTGTTTCTTTAGATCTTAAAGTCAGAGTGTTGTCTCATCTTTATCCTTGAGTTTTACAGAACTGCTGTTCAAGCTAGTTCTCCTTTCCTGCCTCCAAATATAATGAGGCATTTGTATAATGAAGGTCTCTTATACACATTTGCTAATAAAATATACTATTAATCTATCCCTGCATCCAGATTTGGGGTCATTAAAAGACATAATCCTATTGAAGATACGTAATGAGTACACCAGAGCTACTGTACAAACAAGGCGGGCAAGTACACTGCGTGCACGCTGTCAAGTCTCCTCCCAGGCTTGGTACTTGGGTTTGAAGCTCACAGGATCTGCTGCCTGGAGAGCATGTGGAGTGGGCTGTTGCCTGGAGGTACCTACGCGTGAGACTCTGCATGAGCGTTTCTTCATTCAACACCGCGTCTGTGGACACTCTTACATCAGGCTATGCTGCATTAGTACGTGTTGCTCTTTTTTAGCGTTAGGGGGGCTGCTATCCACTGAATGGAGGACAGGCCCTATTATTTTTTAGTGATATATTTTGGTGAGAAAACAAATACTGTAGCATAGGGATAACAACACATAATTGTGAGAAATCAAGTAAAAATAAGCCAAGCTGCTTGCCTAGACTGAAAGGAAGAGAAAACCCTTGCATGTTTCTGGGGTTTGGTGCTTGCCTCGTCTTACTCTTCCTCACTGGACACTGTGCCCACGCAATCAATGTACAGTGAGTCTCAGCGGCTTTCAAGCTTTGCCAGCAAGTGCATATTTATTTGAAGTGACATTTAGTCTTCTTTAAAAACTGATTTTAATATTTCTGTGGAAACTTGCACCATATTTTGAGAAAGAGAAACTGAACTTGGTCTACTAATACTCTATTTTAGTTGCTTTTGCTATAGATAGAATTAAAGTTGCTTATTGATATATGATCTGGTGTATTAGTCCAGGTTCTTAAAATATTTGAACTTCTTTTTCTGTTTTACATATCTTTGTATATTTTTGTTGATTTACTGATGGTAGGGAGGTAAAACCAAGCTCATGAACAAGCATTTGTTCTGAAACTGTGAAGACCATGAAAGGTGATCAAAGAAACATTTTCAAACTTGGTCTTAAACGATTGTTAGTAAGAGATCGATTAACTCCTAATTAAATAATATTTATTTTATCTAGTTTGTAGGACATAGGAATACATAATAGGCAAATGCAAGTGCTAAACTGTATATACAACAACTTATTAAGCCCTTTACCAAATTACCAATTGAAACTCATAATTAAATCAATATCTTCATACCAAGATTTATATTATATATCAGTATACTCTGTCTCCTTGAATTGCAAATATCTTTTTTAATTAAAAATTCAAATGTTCTCTAAAAGTCTGTTAACATTTATTTTAAAATATTTAACATTCCTTTAACTGGGTTTTATTCATTCTCTACATATTTTATATTTTTTCTTGAATTTATATTTTAGTAACTTATGAAAATGATATGCTCAAAGTAAGAAGTTAGATTCTGTAATTTAGTTAATTTTTTTAATTTTAATTTTTCTTTATTGTATTTTTCCCATTATCATTTAGTCCCTTCATGTACCCCTTACCCCAGCAATCACCACACTGTTTTTTAAGATATTATTTTGTTTTTAAGCCAGAAATACCAATAATACTTTTTAAATTTACATGGAAATTATAATTGAGATTAGCTCATTCTATATACTATATGCATAATATGTATATCTATATACATAATACATATTAATATAATATAATATAATATAATATAATATAATATAAATATAGTATATAGATATTTCTATAGTCTTTCCCTAGGTTGTTTCCTGGGAAAGGTGTGGTCTCATTACTGTAATATTTTCTGAATTCCTACATCCCTAAAACTTTCTATTGCCTTGATGATTAAGATAAGGTCAGCTGCATATACATTCTTTCCTTATACTTTCTTTCCTAGTGCATCACATTGATGTTGCTCTGTTTTTCACTGTAAATATTGCTAATAAAATATCTAATGCCTATTGTAATTTATATCTCTTCAAGTGAGCCAAGTTTCTTGCCTATGAAGAAAGTGAAGTAAAACAGTTGATAAAGATATGATTAAAATTATTTGAACATTTTCTCTGTTTCTTCAGAGGTAAATTGTATTTAAATAATCATCACTGCCTTGGAGTTTATGTGGTCTGTTTTTTTTCTGCTGTATTATTTTTCTATTGCTTTTATAACAGATTAGCACACAATTAGTGACTTGAGACAAAACAAATTTATTTCATTTACAAATATGGAGACTGAAAGTCCAAATTGGGTCTGGCGAGCTAAAATTAAAGTGTTGACAGTGTTGTTTTTCTTCTGCAGGTTCTAGGGGACAATTAATTCATTTCCTTTCTTGTTTCAGTTTCTGGAGGCCACCTGAGTTCCTTAGGTTATAAACCCTTTATTCATCTTCAACGTGAGCAATACAGCATCTTTGAAAAATCTCAGATTGTGAACTCTGGTTCCAACACCAATTTTCTCCTCTGACTCTGAGTTTTTTAGCTGTTTCTCTTATTTATAAACATATTTGCAATTATGTTAGCACCACGCAGATACTCTAGTATAATCTTCTCACCTCAACATTCTTAACTGAAACAATTCCAAAAATCGCCTTGTAATGTAATTAGAGCATTAGGGGATTAAGCATGGGTACCTTTGGGGAGGCATTATTCTGCCTACTATATCTGCCTAGAACACAGGTGGCAAACACAAGGCCTGGGGCCGAATCCAGCCCTCCACCTCATTGTATTCTGCCTGGCACTTTGTTTCCGCCCAGTGGCAGCACCAAGCTCTCACTTAAGCATAGTTACATGTATACAGTCCTAAAATTACATTCGGCCCTTTGAAGGAAACTGGGAGGCTGATGTGGCCCCAGTGAAAATGAGTTTGACACCCTTCACCTTTTTACGACTTTTTGTAATTTAGAGTGCCTATGAACTATTTCTTATTGGGGAACCATATCTTGCTTTAATGAACCACTTGGATCTCTGTTTTATAAACAACGCAGAGCACCATATACGCTTCACTCTACTACTGAATGTAAATTACTAAAAACAAGTAATTGGATGTTAATTTTTTCCTGTTTTCCTCAATAGAGCATAACACTTGTGAGGGCAGGAAGAAATCTGCATTGTTCCCTGCAGGGCTCTGAATGCCTTGCAGAACGTGTTAAAGGGAATAGATGAAATAATAAAATTCTAATGAAGATGCATGGCTACTTTAGTCAGAATCACATCATTCTAGCATTTTCGAAAATATATGTGAGTAAATGGTCAGTCCTACCTTGGAAAATGAGAAAATATTTGGAGTTGTACAAACATATGTTCAAAACCCACTTATTTGTGTCAGTTTCTGGGCATATGATTTTGTGCAAGTCATGCAATGTTACCTGTGAAAACAAAGTAGTAACATAGCCTAAGATTGCTTTGATCATTGACTGTATAAAGCAGCTACAAGAATTCTTGGTATACTTGAGTGCTTAATAAATAATATGTGTTTAAAAATCATTTTGATACTCTTCCTGTACCATTTGGTTTAGAACGACTACTATGCATTTGGGGTTTTCTTAAGTATTTTTATTGTGGAGTTTTGAAGTGCTTCAAAACTTCAAAGTCGTATTCATGTATGGTATATTTCAGGGCAGATGCAGCAAAGCACAAGTTTCCTACAGTAAATTTTTGTCTTTTCTGAGAATGAGTCAGTGGTAAAATGATCACTCAAAAAATAGGAGAAATTTGCACATATTTTTATTAGGAAAGAGACCAAGCAATAAAATATCAAAATCGCATGTTAATATATTTGGATTTCTAAAATCTTATATTAATCATATGTTCTATGAATTCTATAAATATTAACAAAATATTTAGGCTGAGTTGTCTTAATTGTTATTTAATTGTATGTGTTCTTCAGTAAATGAACATGGGCATTATGTAGATAGAAAATACGCCTAATTAAACTATGAATAAATTTATCTAAAACTAGGTAGTTACTAAATAGATGCTCAGAGCTCAAATACTGATGGGAATGTAAAATGGTGTCACCACTGTAGGAAACAGCGTAGAGTTTCTTCAAAAAATTAAACAAGGAACTGCTTTTGACCCAGTGATCCCAGTTCTGGGAATGCAACCTAAGAACTCCGAAACACTAATTTGAAAGAATGTATTCACCCTATGTTCATTTCAGCGTTATTTATGTCACCCAAAATCTAGAAATAGCCCAAGCACCCATGAGTAGACCAGTGGATTAAAAGAGCTGTGGTACATTTACTGCAACGGGATACTCCATGGCACTACAAAAGAAAAAAAGCTTACCTTTTGCAGCCGCATGGGTGGAGCTGGAGATTATTATGCTAAGTGAAATAAGACAGTCAGAGAAAGACAAATAGTGTATGATCTCACTTATATACGGAATCTTATGAAGAAAATAAACTGACAAACAAATGAGAAAAAAGGGCATGGATACATGAAATGAGCAGTTGTCAGAGGGGAGGGGAAAGAGGAGGACTGGATGAAGGCAGGTGAAGGGATTAACCAAAGAAAGTATATGCATAACCCGTAGACACAGACAAGAGTGTGGTGATGGCCAGAGGGAAGGTGGGTGAGGGGTGGATGGAGGTGGGGAAAAGTAGGGAAAATGGAGAAATATGTAGTAGTACCAACTATATACATACATATATATATATATATATATATATATATATATATATATACATGTGTATATATATAAGACATAACTGATTATTTTATAATGTCTCAGATACTGTATTTTATATCGATCTGTGGTGGGGGAGATTTTACATCTTTCAAAAATGGGGGAAGGATCTCACTGTCACCTAATATTTATCTAATCATTGTGAATAACTTTGATGCCAAGGGAAAGTGGTTCCCACTGCTGTGATAATAAGCAAACTGACAAAAGCTGTGCAAAACTAAGTGCACAAAAATAGAAACTCATTTTAGGATGCTAAAACTGCAGTGCATTTGCAAAATGAAGCCCCGGATTTATACATATTTTTAATGTTTCTAAAAACACAACTTTATGGTCTTTTACAACAACAACCACAAGGGAATTTTCTCCCTACAAGATGTTGGGACATTATTTCTTCTATCTGAATCATTTACCAATAGTACATAAAGTGTTATTATTGATACCAGGATGATACACGATTATGCCTATCAATCATAAATTTTACACAACATGCTACTAAGTGTATTATTTGGACAACTTTGTTTGCATCATTTGATTAAAAATTAAAGCAGCTATTTGTAATATGTAATGTCGTGTGTGGTATAAAACATTCTGAATGTAGAAAATACAGTGAAAATTAAAGTAATGGAATATATAAAAAAACATTTAGACCCTAAGATAATTAATTTTAAGAATTCTTCTTTCTTTTTTGCTTCTTTCTTTTTTGTAAATTCAAATGAATCTATTTATACTATATTATAATTTGAACATAAATCACAATAAAATAAAATATAATATTAGTAATAATCTACACATGTTAACACCTTTTATATAATCTTTACATTTCTAACCTATAAAAATGCCATTTAAAAACACTTTGGAGATAAACTAAAATGAATAATTCAAGTCATTTTCAACTACTTAGAGATTTTTAAATTTTTTTCCTTATGAAATAATACTGAAAGGAAAGTAACTTGCCTCTCCACTCCTATATAAGGCAACTAACTCCTCCTAGAGCTATAGTTTATTTCATTTTGTTATTACTATTTTTTCTAGAGCTATATTTAACATTTCAAGTGTTAGCTAGTATTTTTCCCATAGTTCTTCAACAAGTGGTCTCTTTGCAATGCCATTGAAATACTAGTTTCCTTGGTTGATAGTGTGTAGATTGATGATCTACATATTCTTTTTACTCACTTATTTTGCCATCCTGGATAAAATGCTATGCAATGTAGAATATACATTTCTTAAAGTAAACACACGGGTTTATGATTAATAGTTTGCAATACCTGGATGCAAAATTTTTATCAAAACACTCGCAAAATGCTGCAGCTGAACATTTTGATATACATCTAAAATAGGTTAAACATTATCCCAAGAGTTCATCCTCAATTAAAGCTTATAAAAAGACAGAGATAACATAAATTATATATCAATATTGCACAAAGCATAGTATTAAAATGTCATGGTTCTACAAACAATAAAGCTTTAAATTTCCCTAGAGGCTGTTCTTGCCTGTTTGAGTATGTTGTTCAAGTTATGCATTGTCTAAAGGGATATATTGGCTATAAACAATGCTTTCTAAACAAATTGATGTTCTGTACCACAAGTTACAATTTGATTACTGAAAATGTGTATATAATGCAAAGCTAATTATAAAACCACACAATTGAAATGTACTTTTTTCAGGGATTTAAATGATTTCCACCAAGGGAAAAGAATTTTCAATATGCAGAGAACTAGCAAGATACTTCTCCTAAACTGCAAAGTTGCTTAAGCCAAATAACACTTTCTAATTCTTTTTTTCCCCCCTAAATGTATGTGGTTGCCCTGGCTGGTGTAGCTCAGCAGATTGAGTGTGGGCCTGTGAACCAAAGGATCATGGTTCGATTCCCAGTCAGAGCACATGCCTGGGTTGCAGGCCAGTTCCCAGCAGGGGACGCATGAAAGGCAACCATACATTAATATTTCTCTCCCTCTCTCCTTCCCTTCCCCTCTAAAATAAATAAATAAAATTTTTAAAAAATAACTAAATAAAATAATAAAATAAATAAACCATTATATGTGGTTTTAGAGAACTTTGAAAATAGCAATTAGGATCATACTCTATATAATGCTTATCTCTAAATGAAAACGAGCATTGCTTTTCTTTTAAAAATGCATTTTATTTATAAAGGTCGAGTATTTCTAATTAGTGACCCTATAACTAGTCATCTAATTTTGGCTACTCCTGAGCAATATAAACATGAACATTTCATTTGCTATCTTGTTTGTAAGGGGGTTTCCCAGTCATGCTTAATGGCTGCCATGGAGCCACAGATTGGATTGAAAACAAATATCACATATTTTTGTGACGAATGTCTTCAACAGAATGTCTTCAACGTTTTATAAAGAAATCACTGTACTTCCTTTTGTTCTCTAAGGTGTTTACTTTAAAATCCTGGGCATCATGATTCTTTCTTACTGCTCTTCTTTACTAAAGAACTCACGCTTTTATTTTATGGGCAATCTTTACATCTGTATGACATGAATTTTGTAAGTTAATTTAAATATTTACCTCCAAATCTGAGATGCTGAAGTCCATTTTAAACCCTCTCTGACTACTCTGTGTTTGTGAATACTGAATAAAATAAAGAGTAGAACCATATTTTATAAATGTTATAATGTAGAGCAAAGATTACAATATACTGAATAGAAAAAAGTAATTTTGGAATCATACACACTTGAGTTTGCCTGATAATTTTACACTGTGTAACTTTGTGACCTTAATTGTTTGTGCCCCCTTGATCTGATAACATATTAAGATCCTTTCTTAAGATTATTTATTATGTACATTATAGCCAACTTGGGGCATAGCACATAGTGTTGTTCAATGCATATTATTTTAGCATTTAGAATTTTTAAGACAGGAGTGATTCATAAGAAGAAATATGATCTGAGACCTGAGGGACGAATGGATAATTATATCACAGAGATGAATAGAAGCAGACAAACTACATGAAGCAGCATAGACACTAGCAATTGCATTCTTTAAGCACGTAAAGAAAATGTATAACATGTAAAATGAAAGTACTAGAAACTTTTGTAGTGGACAAGTCATCAAGAGTAAGCTTAAAAAATAGAGATCTCACCTTTCAACCTGTATTTAATATAATATTATATATATATAATATGAGAATAGTTTACTTTGGATATGGCTGACATTTTGGTAGGATTCCTTTGCAGTTCCATTCTTCGATTACTTGATACATCTATTCATCAATTTATTCAGTTTGAAGATGGGTTTCACAAACCAAAGGTGTCAGCAGAGAAATCAGAATGTCATTGTGATAACACCTCTCAGAGGGTTAGAAGGACTGAAGTCAGTTTATGATACATTGATGTTTCTCTCCCTCTCTCCTTCCCTTCCCCTCTAAAGATAAATAAATAAAATCTTTAAAAAAATAAAATTCTCATTTTGCTTTTTCTGGATGTGATAAGCTTTCTAACTTTACTAAAGAAGGCTGAGATATTATATAAGGAGTTATCAGCACATATTTGAAATATGAAAGTGTAACCGGGATGAGTTAAAATCAGCAATATAAAAGAGTGAATCTCCAACTGTGCCACGTTTTTCATGAGTTCTTTCCTTAAGGATTCTGACAATATCTGTGCATATAGTTAAATTAGTTCATGAAATATTTGGGGAGGGCATCCCGATTTAAACACTTGTCCTTATCTATCCAGTTATTATTGATATAAACATGATGGTGATTGTTGATATTTTTATTTTCAGAAATTTGAAATCAGTCTTATAGATGCAATAAATGTCTGCCTATGTCTGAGGGCTTCTGTGTCCCTGGCAATAAGAGAGATATTTAAAACAGAGCACCACACTTTCAGAGAGCTCTCTTTTTACTGATTTACCACAACATACTTTATTCTCTGAAGTTATAAATGCACTGCAATTCCTGTGCTACTCATCATCAGTGGCCTGTTCTTTTGCATTTAAGAAACCCACAGAGGCACATTATCTACATCATATAGAAAGATCATTAAGCTATCGACCACGATATTGAAACGTGGCTCCAAAGCGGGGAATGGCTGCAAATTTTGGAGCAGGGTTAGAGATGGTTCCTGAAACATTTGCTTCTGACCAGTACAGCTTGGCTAAAAGGTATTGGGAAGGGGCTAGGACTGCAGTACAGTGATCTGACATCCTGATGGGAAGAAAAGGAAAGATCTATCAGAGGATGGCCTGGTCCAACAGAATAAAAACTGTCACGAGTGAAAGCATATGTCAATTCACAAAGTGAAACCTGATTTTTCCTTCTGTCCTACTGGAAGGAGGAAATGAGGCGAGGATTTTTGCTAAGTCTTCAAAATAATCATTGCGATGAGATTTGGTTTTAATTTTTACTAAAACCATGAAAGTACTTTTGGTGATGGTGAATGCATTTTTAAAAAAAAATATCTGATTTTCCTCTAAAGAAAAAATAGAATGTTTTGGTCCCTTCTGGTTTTATGCTACTAGAATGTTGGCAGTGTGGATCACTTCCATGGGTACAATTTATTTTTTCCGTATTGTACATTACCTCCCATTGCGGTTATCATGCCACTCATGTGACGCCACTGAACACCAAGTGGTTGGGAACAGAAGCACACAAACAGCACTTGTGAGCAGGTACAAGCTGGCTCTAGCACACACTTCTGTTACCTCGACGCATTTTGTTTCCAGCTTTACATCCTTTTAGTTCTGTAAGTGTAAAATACCTTTTATTTGAACAAGCATCATTCAAAGTTTGAATGAATCATCAGTAAGCTTTGGATTACCAGCTAGAATTTTATGCCTCCGTGACTTGGAAACAAGGAATCAAAAAACAAAACTCGCCTAAAGGCCTTATTTTAGAGACTGTATAGTATAAATGACCTAGGAGAATATAACAGAAAAACACACAGACATAAAGCTTTTTAACAATAGCATTCTATAAGGGATAATATTGACTGAGTTGTCTAGATTTCAACCATCTACTTATATCTTTATTCAGAGAATGTTTAAAGCGTTTGCTTTCTACATTCAAAAGAAATACGAATACATATGCGTTGATTCTCCCTATACTGAATAAAATATCAGGTATAACTATAGTACTAAACTGCAAATGAACACGTTTCAAAATATAGGTACATCATGGATAAAAAAAAAGCCAGTACTTTTTCTCTCGTACTAAAAGCAGACCTGTGCAAAGTGGCCCCAATATTTTCAGTGACATAGTAAAAGCTCAGAAGTACCTGATAAAATCTGCACTTTAAGCCTATGTTCCAGTTCAGCGTCTATAAGAGTTTGCATTAAAATATTTGCCATGCATGAAACCCCAAATAGTGCTGCACTATCGTTCTTGGACATAGACCTCTCATAAGAGTATGCAGATAGAGTATGTTTGCCTAACAAGGTATCTCTGTATTCTAGATAATGGTGTCATCGAAGTGGTCTGAAGTATCACCTCATGTTCTGTGAAAAAACTATTTTTTCTCCAGAGCGCAATACTAGTGTTATTTATTCCTATGACTTAAGGGAAATTATCTCTATTACCCTGTTCTTTTCTCCTTTTTTTCTGGAGTTTATGGATATTTTCAATTTTTATTGAGACATAAGAGTCGACCTACAAATTTGGGACCCTCAAATATGAGGCTACTTAAGCTACTAGTACATTGAATAGACTCATCAAGTTAAGAGATATAACCACGTGCCATTTACAATGAATATGAAGAAATTAGCTTTGGAGTCAGACAGGGACTGGATCAACTATTTCTTTTAAAGTAATGAAGGATAGTATATTAGCATATTGGCATATCTCAAAATGACTCCATTTTACAAATTTTCCACATGCCCTTGAAAAGAATGGATTCTGCTCTTGTTGGGTACAATGCTAAAAACATATTGATAAAATCCAGTTGATTAGTGGAGTTCATTTCTTCTATATTTTTACCAATCTTATGTTTTACCAGTTAGCAAGAGAGAAATACCGAGGGTTCTAACTAAAATTGTTGGTTTGTCAATTTTTTTTTAGTTTTGTCATTTTTCTTCATATATGTTGAAGCTTTGTTTTTAGAAATATATATATTTAATATTATTGTTTCTCCTTCAATATGCAATGCCCCACCTTTCTCTGGTATTGCCTTTTCTCATATTCTACTTTTTCTGATGTTAATGTAGTCACTCTAGCGTACTTTTGGTTGAAATTTACATGGTACACCTTTTTTCTTCCTCTTGCTTTTAAACAACCCTCTGAAATGTTTCTTATAGACAACATATAATTTGATCATTAAACAATGATCCATTTATCTATTTTGATAGTATGAGTGGGGACCCAACAGAAAACTGGAATTACCTTCTGGAGGGTGGGCCTTTGTAGTACAGGCTTCCCCGGCTAAGTGAGTGTTCCAGTAAGCCATCTGTATCAGTGCACCAGCTGGTGGTGTTGTGAGAGGTCATGAATTTTTTTAAAGATCTTATTTATTCATCTTTAGGGGGAAAGAGAAGGAAAGGAGAGAGGGAGAGAAACATCAGTTTATGGTTGTGTCTAGTGCATTCCCTGCTAGGAACTGGCCCGCAACCCAGGCATGTGCCCTGACTGGGAATCAAACCGCAATCCCTTGGTTTTCAGGCCTGCACTCAATCCACTGAGCTACACCAGCCAGGGCATAAATTTTTTTGAAGACTGTTTCAACTTATTTGTCTGTTTCAGCATGGGTGCTTTATGAGCACACCTGCCCACAAGGCACTTCAAGGCTCAGTAGTTTTTGATAAAAAACAGCATGACTTCCACGCCCCACCCTCACTATCCACTAGCTTTCACCCAGAGTGACTTTTTTTGGTTTGCTTGTTTCCCTGGATGAAAAAGTCCCCAAAGGGAAATGGAGTTGATGATGTGGAAAAGGTGAAACAAAAAACAGCAAAAACACTAAAAGGCATCAAACTTGATGAGTTCGAAGAGTCTTGAGCAGTAGGAAAAAAGTTTTGATGGCCATATTGCACCAAATGCTGAGTATTTTGAAGATGACATGTAAGAATAAATGCACAATTGTTTTATAAATAAATTCAGGTATTTTGGGGAGTTACCCCTAGTATTTGTTTTGAGTATGCTTAAGTTATTTATATTTACATCATTTATATTTAATGTAACTTTTCAAATTTTGGGATTAGTTTGCTAATTTTTTTGTTGTTGTATACTCTGTAACTGCTTTCCCTCTTTTTCTATTTTTGGGGGGATAATTTAAATATTTTTGTTAATACATTTTAAGATTTATTACGTACTTTTAGCCTTATCTCTGTTCAAATTTTAAGTAGTTGTTTTAGGGATTACAATGTAAAAACTAAAATGCCACCTTTTACATACAAGTAATATTTTACCATTTCAAGAAAAATACACAAAACTTACCATCATTATACTAGTTTTCGTTTATATTACATTTATATGCACTAAAAACCAATTTAGTGCTATAATTTTTGCTTTCTAAAATTAAATAAATTATTAAAATTTCAGAGGTAAATAATCTATTGTTTTACCTAAATATTTCCTTTTCCATTGTTCTCCATTGCCAAGGTTCCAAGTTTCCAACTGGCATTATTTCCCTTCAGTCCGAAAACATTTTAGCAGCAGATTTACTGGTAATTATTTCTCTATATTTTTTATCTAAAAATACCTGTCTTTTACCTCCATTCTTAAAGGGTATTTCCAATGAATGTAGTTTTTTTTTCTCCAGCATTTTATAAAGGCTCTTCCATTTTTTCTGCTCTCCATGGTTTCTAATTAGACATACACAGTCATTCAAATTGCTCTCCCCTTGTGGACCAGCTGTCATTTTACTCTGGCTAATTTCACATTTCATTTTTACTTTAGCCTTCAGAAGTTTTATTATTTTACCTGATCAGGTATGGGATTCTTTTTTAATTTTTTTCAGGGCGAGGAAATTTTCTGAGCTTCCTGAATCACAGGGGTCATAGGCAACCCTAAGGATCACTTTCCCACAGACTTCCCTCTCTAATCCTACTAGTGTTTTCGGGTTCTCTAAGGTTCTCATTGTTCTTTGTCTAGAAAGCTGGACTTGAGTTACCAGCTCTCTGGCACTTCAGTGACTTGCTCAGGTCTATGGTCAGTTACAGAGAAAGAGCAAAAAAGCCACAGATGTTGGTTTCAACTTCCTGGAACTACATTTTCTCTGTTCAGAAAGAATGGTACCCCTTCCTCAGAACTTTGGTTCCTGCACTCTCTTGTTCTGACTTCTGTGGTTTCTGTAATCTGTGATCTTTAGAAGGTTACTTACCAGCTCTGTGAACCAGGCAGAAGGGCTTCTCCTAGCTTTTGCTCCTTTGTATGCCGGTACTCACTTTTTTGTTTTATGTGGGGTCATGTTCAATTACTGGAAAAAAACCTGAAATGTGAATTAACTCATTAGTTTAGCAATGCTTGGAATTTTTCCTTGTATGCTCCTATTTTCAGAGTCCTCAAGTAGTTATTAAATCACTTCTTAAAAGGATTTTCTCTCAGTGAGAGAGATGGTAGAATGTGTTTATCCCACCTTATCAGGAACCAAAACACTAAACTTTGTATATAAACATCTACATTTGTTTATTAATGGAAAATATGAATGATAAAATATTTTTGGTAAAACATCATTAAATATTATCATTTCTCCACCCCCAAATGTTAATATAGATAACTTTATTTAAAAATGTGTGCTTTTTAACATGGGGTCTGTATGATTTCATAGAGCTCACCATTATTTTAGTAAGTTATAAAATAATATGCTAGTCAGATGGTAGGAATTAATTTCAAAGGCAAAGTCATAATACAATGGTTAACCCTCTAACATGAGGTACTTCTATATCACCCTATTCTTGTATTTTAAATGCAATAACTTTATCTTCATTACTGCTTTATAAAAATCCAACATTCCTGAATATTTATGCGAATACTTTCAACCTTCTTCACTGAGTAATTAATAAAATTTATCATCACTTAAAAATAACATTGATTTCAAATAGTATGTTAAAAACATATATAGTAGTGTACCTTTGCCTTTTAGATATTTAAAATGTATTCCTATAGTAGGAAATAAATTCTAACACTTCATGTCACGTATTCCCCATATTTACAAATATATAAAAGAAAATAGAGATTTCCTTTTTTATATTCAACACTCAACCTCAGGTTCGTAACTATGCAAACACCACATAAAGAACCAGAGTTGAATGCTAAATAAAAAAGCATTACTAAAAAAATTTATAAACATTCTAAGTAATTACTTCTATTTTGTCATATCACTGACTTCGATATATGCCATTTTGTAGAATTTCATCTCTTTACACTTATTTACAATTAATCTAAATCATTCCCTATTTGATCAATTTTGAGTACAAATCCACTTCCTTGGAGGGCACAGCATGATGAGCTGCTCAAATTTAGAATCTTAAAGAGCAAATTCCCACTGAACTATTTTTATATAACTATAAATTTGTTCTTGATTAACATCTCTTCTGGATATTAAAACTCTATCACTTTAGAATTTGAAATTGAGTCTGAGAAGAAACACCGGAGGCTGTATTTAGGAGAATTCTTTTTCTGACATCCAAATGATGGGGATGATCTATTAGGATTTTTCTATGCTTCTTTTTTAAAATATTGCTTGGGGCCATTGAGATGACTTTAAATTCATCCTGCTGAGAGGCTAAGCACAAAGGATTAATATAGGGTATGTTCGTGCATTTATAAGAGCTAAACTAGGTTGTTTAGAATCAGAACACAGCATGTCGGAAGGTACATCCGGCAATGACTTTAGCAGATTATTGCCCAATTTTAAGAAGAAGAAAAAAAAAAGTCTTCCAGCAATTGTATGCATTCAAATGTAATTGCAATGCCATGAAATGGATTCATAAGCATACTTCACGCAAGCACTTATTTAATTTTCTTATTTTCAAAGGAATTGGTTGGAGGAGCAGTTGTTATTTTATTATTTTTGTCTCCATCATATAAACACATTAAGTTTTCTTGCATTAAATTTTGATCTATTGTAGAAACTACTATAATAAAAAATAAAACAAAAAGTCTCCTCTTTATGTTAATTTGCCTCATTCTACTTTTGTAAATGACCTAGTTAATTGTACAGGAGAAACACAAAACTACCTACAGGGAGATTTACCCCAAAACATTGCCTTTTTAAAGCATATTCTTGGTTTCCCTGGTTTATATGGGTGAGTTTTATTTCTGTTATAGATGTCTTGTTTTTAAATGTATAGCTATGAATTAGACATTGACCAAAAAGTGACCACAGCATTTAAAATTCTTCCTTATACTGATTTTATATTCTCTTAATGAAACTGCAATTTTCAAAGACATATTTATATCTCCTGTTAATATTTACCTACCTATAAGTTAAGTTTAGTTAGTTTGAATAAAAAGATGAAGTTATTCATGGTTTATGATTTCACAGATTTCCATTTTTTCTTGTATCTTTAAAACTCTGAGTGAATGTCTTCTAATAGAATATTCATAGCTTGGTGACATTGAAGAATTTCACATTGTCATATATATTTATTTCAAAATTTAAAAATCTTTTGGAATGCTTTTGGTGGAGGGTCAAATAATACAGAGCTGAATATCAAATAATACATTTGATTAATATGTCATATATGTGGATAAGTCTCTCAGCTCTCTTCTGTGTTTCTCTTAGTTGCTGAAGTTTATGAAGAAATATCCAAATTGAACTTACCATTCCTTGATGCATTAACTAGGTGGAAAAGAAATCTTTACATAATTGATTTTTTAAAAATAAAAACATTTAGTAAAATTAATAAAAGTCTTAAATATATTTATCTAAGTTACCTTCTTAATGCAAAGAAATGTTGAGATATTGAGTTCACTTAGTGAGAATAGTCAGGAAAAATGAAAATAAAATTGCATTAAAATATCTGAAGTGAAGTGGGTTTATCAAAAGTTAGGGCTTTATTGTCTTTTAAACTATGTTCTAATATTCTTAAATTGATATATTGTTTTTCAGGAACATGTACAAAGGGTGCTTGGACAAAACCAAAGAGGGTAGAATCAAGGGTGGGAGTGGGAATGACTGGGGTTGGGGAGAATGGTGGGGGTAAAATGGAGACAACTATACTTGAAAAACAATTAAATTAAAAAAATGAAAATGTCTTAAGACAATTTAGGGCAGAACTGGGAGCAGGCAGGTGAATATGACATCAGGAAAATTGTGACTAATATTAGAACATATTGTTCTAACAACTAATCATTTCCCTTCATACATGGAATGCATAACTACAGAAGGAATGCAGTGCTGGGAGAAAAATAAAATTAAAATGATATCTGAGGACATTTGAAACTCCAATAATATATGACTTCTAGCATATGTTTTTTATCTTCATTTTGTTATTAGTTAAAAGAATATTAAAAGAACAAAACCACAACATTAGTCATTGTTTCACTTGGGAAGAAAATGTAGTTTTAATTAGGTCTAGAATCTATAAAAAAATAAGTCAAAAGTTTAAAAACAGTGAACATCGTTTTTCTATGAAAATTATTCATGCAAATCATTGTCCCTTATTAATCAGACATTTGTCAGTATAATAAGTATTACTTTATGTGGAGAAATATCAGCAAATTAAAACAACTGTGTTAGTATTCCAAATGGCTTTTTAAATTTGAATTCTGTTGGAATAGTACTTTTTAAAATGCTTATCAATTTTATTGACAACAGTGATTTATCATATTTATTATATGAAAAAAAAGGAAAATTTTGAACTATTTATTTTCAACTGTAAAATGTATAAAATATATATGACTGTAACAAGGCTTTCATCTATTGTTTTCGGGGATGTGTAGAAATGTCACTACTTTACACCTTCCCAGTGAGAGTTTAAATTTCTGCAGTTGACTACAAGAGAATGTAATGATACATTTCTTAAAATATTGATACCTATGGACTCATGAGGCTTTTATTTCAGGGAATTGATCATGGATGAGCACATAGACATATATGTAGTAGTTGGTATTACAGCACTATATACAGTGTCTTCATCTATATATATATAAATGTACAATACATAATGTGTATATATATGGTATATGTGTATATATATGTATAAATATGTGGTAAATTTATAGAATACCATATCTATATGGTATACAACTCCTATACTTCACTTGGATTAGCATGATAAATCCTTACAACTTTATCAGCTCATAGATATATTTGAAATATATATTGTCATATATTTTCAGGTATTACATAATCCTGATGCATTGTAAGAAATACTTTCAGAAGTGATATTTCTCTACATTTCCTTTTCCACCTACTTCATCCTCTGTATTTAACTTAAATTTTAGCATATTTATCAATGAACAAAATTTTACTACACCCAACAGACATTTTCTGACATAAATATTCTCGACTTTGCAGAAGGTTTACCTGTATTCCCATCCCCCCAGTTTATCCCTCTTGAATAACTTATCTTTGATTGCTTGCATCTTCATTCTATAGTTTCTGTCTTGATTTATCTTTTTTTCTGTTTGTTTTATAGTTTTTTCTCTTCATATACCTTACTACCCTTGAATGTCTGAATGTTTGGGAAACTTTAGGAATACATCTGGTTTGGGTAAAATTTTAAAACAGTCCAAATCCTCCATCAGGTTAGCTTATCCAAACTTATAACATTAAGTAGCATTTATATTACTGTCTAAAATTTTGTTTGGGCCCCTAAATTATTTCCTGTGTTATTAAGTTAGAAATTAGAATATATACACAAAATTGATTAATTTAAGACATACATCAAAACATTATCTTCTAGATACTCAGGATGCCCTATTAAACAAAAGAGGCAAATTTACTAACCACATGAACCTTTAATTTTGGTGGGGGAGTCAAAACATAGTAAAATAATTACATAAAATGTCAGCATAAGTGCCAAGGAGAAATTGTGAAGGTTGCACTCGCACTTGGCTTTCTAAGGAGGCTCCTATGAATGGACGTGCCCAATGGATCACTAGATGTTTATAAATCTAAGCCAGCTTGTTCCCACGTGAATTTCAGGAACATAACATTTCCAAAACTCCTTCAGTCAAAAGTGGCAATCACCTACCTCTCATTTTCTTCACCTCACACATCCAGTTCATAAATAAAAATTTCAATGGTTTCAAATCCCAAAATATTCTCTTCATCATTTGGCCTTTTTACAGTGTACTTCTAAGGCAAATTTAATAATCACCTCATTTATAACCTCTTCTTAACATTTGATATTAATTAATATTCTATGCTGTAGTCAGAGTACCTTTCTGGATTTGAATCAGGTATTGGCACACTCAGTTAATATTTCAATGACTCCGTGTTTTTGTTGGAAGAAAGTTCTAGCATCTTTCCAACTAGCTTCCATGAAAGGACTTCTGTCTTATCTTTCAAGAATTATTTCCTTCTGATAACCCCTTTATCACTCCTTTCACTTCACTTATTGTGTCTTCCTGAAGTCTTGAGAGTTCTTTCCTATAAATAATATTTTCCTGTAAATAATATTATGCATCAAAACTTCCCTTTGAATGCATAATTTGGCTCCTCATCCTTCAAGTCTCTGCTGGAATGTCACATGTTCCGTGAGATTAGTAGGACATTTTCTCCTCCTAAAGTCAGTCCCCCAGGGTTCCCAGTCCATGTGAGGACACATTTCCCCCTTGAACTCCGTTGTTTCTTCACCTCCTGCTTTAATTCTCTTGTCTCAACACAGAGCAGTACAAGTTCGTGTCACTGTATCATATGTCTAAATGGAGAAATCGGAAAGAAAAAATAATAATATAAAGCATTTATTGCTGAAAGTAACAGAGCACACTTTCTTGAATTTATTGATTAGATTCTTCCATGTACTAAAAATATCTACTATTTAAAAATAACTTTTAAATTATTACTTAGTTTATCGTGGTGACATTGGTTAATAAAATTAAATAGGTTTCAACTCTACAACTCTGTAATACATAATCTGTATATCGTATTGTGTGTATATCTCCCAAAGTCAAGGTTTCTTCTGTTATCATTTTTTACACACTACCTTTCTCTACCTGCCCTCACCCACTTCTCTCTGGCAATAAACATACTGTTGTTTATTGAGGTTTTTCTTTATCCCTATACCATTGTTTTCACTTCCTCCTAAAATCCCTCTCCTCTCTGATAGTTGTCTGTTCTTTGTATCTATGAGTCTATTTTGTTTGTTAGTTTGTTTTGTTCATTAGATCCCACATAAGTATGAAACCATGTGGCATTTGTCTTGCTCTGTTTTATTTCACTTAGCATAATGTTTTCCAGGTTCATTCATGTTGTCTCAAAGGGTAAGATTTTCTTCTTTTTTGACCTAGTGGTTGGTATTTCACTGTGTAATGTAGCACACCTTTTTAATCCACTCATCTACTGATGGGCACTTGGGCTGTTTCCAAATCTTGGCTGTTGTAAACAACACTGCAATAAACATGGAGGTGAATGCATCCTTTTGAATTAGTGTTCTGGGATTCTTCAGATATATTCCCAGAAGTGGAATATCTGGGTCCTAAGGAAGTTTCATGTTTTACTTTTTTGAGAGAACTCCATACTGCTTTCCAAAGTAGCTGTATCAATCTCCATTTCCACCACTGTCCTGGCTGGTGTGGCTCAGCAGATTGAGGGCCAGCCTACAAACCAAAGTGTTGCTGGTTCAATTCCCCATCAGGACACATGCTTGGGTTGCAAACCTGGTCCCCAGTAGGGATGGTGTGAAAGGCAACCACACACTGATGTTTCTCTCTCTCTCTTTCCCCTTCCTT
Organism: Sturnira hondurensis; assembly: GCF_014824575.4. Lineage (NCBI taxonomy): Eukaryota > Metazoa > Chordata > Mammalia > Chiroptera > Phyllostomidae > Sturnira > Sturnira hondurensis. The sequence continues at coordinate 5,038,049 of NW_028082350.1, read as the reverse complement.
TGTCTTCTCTCTAAAAATAAATAAATAAAATATTTTTAAAAATCTGCATTCCCACCAACAGTGAACGAGGGTTCATTCTCTCGAACACTTGCTATTTTCTGGTTTATCGGTGATAATGTGGCTATCATTCTGATAGGTGTGAGATGCTAGCTCATTCTATTTATAACTTGCATTTCCTTGGTAATTAGTGACATTGGTTATCTTTCTGTATGTCTGATTGCCATCTGTATGTCCTCTTTGAAAAAGTGCTTTGCCCATTCAGGTGCTTTGCCCATTTTTAAGTGGATTGCTTATTTATCAGTGTTGTTTAAGCTCTTTACAAATTTTGGATATTAACCCCTTATTAGATGTATCATTGGCTAAAATGTTCTCCAAGTGAATGGGTTGTCTTTTCACTTTGTTGATGATTTTCTTTGCTGTGCAAAAGTTTTTAGTTTGGTGTAGTCCCATTTGTTTATATTGTCTTTTACTTCCCTTGCCCATGGAGATATGTCAGAACAAATATTTTTATGAGAAATGCCAAGACTTTACTGCTCATATTTTCTTATAGGATTTTGATAGCTTCAAGTCTTTATTTAAACCTAGAAATATAAAAATAAAATACTTAATTATCGGAAATGGTTTATAAGCATTGTTGTGTTTAGACTAGAAAGGTTATTGAAGGCATATTAGTAACAGTATTATTTACTAATTTTTCTGTATATTTTTATTTAGTTTTGAAAAATTCTGATAAACAACACAAAAGTGGAAAACTCAATATCATTAATGAAGATTTTTCCAGTTCAATGTTATTTAAATTTACAATCATCAATTACTATCTATTGCCCATCTCTTTTAAAATGTGACAATCTTCTTAAATATGTTTAAAAAAACTCGATAGTCTATGTGTAAGATCATATATAAACCCAATTAAATCATTTTTAAACATATTATTTTTCTTTATCAGATGACACTTTTACCAGTTTAGTTGCTAAGAAACAGATGATAAGACGGCGCCCTTCTGCCGCTTGAATCCTGCTGTGTAAAAACTATACAGATCATGGTTTTTCATCTAAATATAAAATAAACAAATATAAACTATTGTATTTAAACAGAAAGTAATACAGTGAAAAGACTTGAAAGTTTATTTTTTTCCAAATTTCGCTAGATAATTAAGTTTTTGTATTAGTTCATTGTATTTATCTCTATAAAATATATACAGCAAAGGAAGCTGTGATACTTCCTGGGAAAATAAATTCTATGTAGACACATTGTGTCCATATTAGTTATATCATCAAACATACTACTAAATACACTAATATGCACTAGTATAAAATGCTATACTCCAAAAATTGTACTTAAAGTACTGCTATGTTTTCCATAAAGAAACTGGCTGTTGTACCTATGAAATTATATGGACATTAATGGGTTATTTTGCTTTAATATTTAACAAGATTTTTTTAGTTAAAATTGAACACATTTTACATGTTGCTAGTAAAATTTAATCAGTCAAAATTAAAAAGCATTGAATAAGACTTTTAAATGTTTAAATTGACCAAAAATGGAAATAACTTTCTTGTAAACACTGCATTGATGAAGATTTTTCAGTGCCATGAATCCCTACCTGTCATATTCAAGATGGAATCCACAAAATAATGAGGAATTTACAACTGAGGCTTACTCATCCTCAAGATTCTTCTTTTGTAAAATATTTTATTTATTTATCTTTAGAGGGGAAAGGAAGGAGAGAAGGAGAGAAATATCAATGTATGGTTGCCTCTTGTGAGTCCCCTGCTGGGAACTGGCCTGCAACGCAGGCATGTGCCCTGACTGGGAATCCAACCGCGATCGTGTGTTTCGCAGGCCCACGCTCAATCCACTGAGCTACACCAGCCAGGGCCCTCAAGATTCTTTAAAATAAATAAAAAAATTTCACCTCCATTTTCTTTAAGTTTTTAAACACAATCTCTAATACACACACACACACACACACACACACACACACACATATATATAATATTTGGTAGATAAGGTTTTTAATGCATGTATATATGGATACATGCATACTGGTCAGCTAGCTAGCTAGAGGTGATGTTTTTAGCTATATTTTATAGTTTACTATTACCATTATTTAGAAAATAATTCATAGGCAGAATTATTATTGGTAGAATCAGGTATTAACTGTATACTTAGCTGTCTACTGAATAATAAATAAATAAATTATTATTTTATTGCTTTCTTCATTTGTATCAAAGTATTTTATTGTCATCTTTAAGTATGATTCACATTATTTGTCATAGTTCAGAATTTTTTTTTCAAGTGAGATGGAATTCATCATATTGCTGATTCACTGTCCATTATAACAGATCATTGATCATTGCCAGCAGGTATATTTATATTCTTGGCAGTCACAGATTTTCTAGTTTTTCTCTTCTATTAGAATGAATGAGTTGAAAGAGAAGCAGATGGTCAAAGCAAATGGCTCTTCTAAATTTTCTGTGGTTATAGCAATCAGGACTAATGCTTACCCACTGTGGTTTCTTCAAAATGTATCAATTTATATAGATGTGTTTTGTATTATAGGTTTATGTGATTTGTATTTACATAAAATTACTATATTACATATTAAAATCAATTTTGAATCCTTAACCTAATAAAAATATCCTTAACCTAATAATTTGCTGTATGGGAAAGGCCAGTTGTTAACTATTCTCCTCTTTAATTCTCAGTCTTAATTATGAAAACTGAAAATATTCTGATACTTAGTGTAACCATAAGATGTGAAAAGGCCGGTAGTAACTGATCAAAAGTAGTTATAATGCAAACCATAAGGAGTCTTTTAATTCATATAAAGATATTTGACCCCATTTTAAAATCTAATGGGTAGAAATGTAAGTGTTTTATGTGGGATATTGTTATTAAATTTACATTTCAAAAATTTCCCCCATCTACACTTTATAAAATTTATAGAAAGAATAAAAATGTATTAATGGAGAAAAATAATGAAAATAAGAATACTTGTGAGTAGTAATTTACCTTAGTCTAGAAGTTTCAACAAAGATAGAGGAAACCATACATATTTAAACTCACCAGGACTTGAATAACATCAACAATATTTTTTAAATTACAAATGGTTAGATTGGAAGAATTATAAATAAGAGAAAATAGCTTTCTTGCTACATCCCTTAAACAAGCCTATAAAATTCACTTTTTGATACTTTTGATTAGGCATTACATGTCACACATCAGTAATAAATATATTACCTAGATTAATTTAAAAAGTAAAATCACCAGGATTTGAAATTGAAATGAGCGGGAAAATAAAGGAAAGATTTATTATTTCCTTCAGGGTTTCTCAAAGGAGCATTGCTTGAATGATCACTTATTGTGACAGAGGACACTGGAACATATATAAACTCATTTTGACTATCATAACTTCAGGTTGAAACATGATAAATTTGATGTATCTTGATAAAAGTTTGTAGGGTAAGAAGAAAAGACTTAGAGAGGAAGCTCTCATAACCTAAAAAACATAATGGTTGGTAGACAAATATAAACAAAACAAATTATACGTGGATTATGTTACAGAATATATGTATAAAGAAAAAAACAATTACATGGAAAAGAGCAGACAAATGAGTTTTTTAAAGATTTTTAAAAGATTTTTATTTATTTATCTTTAGAGGGGAAAGGAGGGAGAGAGGGACAGAAATATCAATGTATGGTTGCCTCTTGTGTGTCCCCTGCTGGGAACTGGCCTGCAACCCAGGCATGTGCCCTGAATGGAATCAAACCGCGATTCTCTGGTTCGCAGGCCCGAGCTCAATCCACTGAGCTATACCAGCCAGGCAGAATGAGTTCTTAAAAATTAAAATTATTTTTCAAAATAATAAAATTACCAAAATTGCGAAACCATAGACTAACACAGTAGAAATATGAAGTTGTGTTTTTTTATTTAATTATTGTTCAAGTACAATTTTCCGTCCCCCACTCCCGTCCCAGCCCCCCTCCGCGCTCCCCACCTTCCTCCCATTTCCACCCCCCTTAGTTGTTCTCCATGTGTCCTCTATACTTGTTTCTGTGAATCCTTTCCCTTGTCCCCTGAAATTCTCTCCCCTCTTCCCTCTGGTCCCTGTCAGCCTGTTCTGAATTTCAGTGTCTTTGCTCATATTTTGCTTGCTTGTTTGTTTTGTTGTTTAAGTTCCTGTTAAAGGTGAGATCATATGGTATTTGTCTTTTACCGTCTGGCTTATTTCACTCAGCATAATGCTTTAAGTTGTGTTTTAAAAGATATACTTGAAGTGTCTTTCAGAATATATAACAAAAATACACAGAGTGAAATATGAGAAATAAAGTCTAGTTATGTATGGAAAAATGTGTGTGTATATATACACACATATATACACATATACATGTATATATGGATACATGCATGCATATATTAGTGAAATTTCCCTAAAGTTAAAATTAAGTGTCCAGATCCAGTCTGAAAGGTCATTGAGTGCCTTACAAAAATATTAGTGTAGGATATTCAAGCAATATATCTAGTGCAGTCTTTGATAGTCAATAATTTAAAAAAAAATAAAGCCTTTCAGAAAAAGACAAAAATAATTTAAAAGAATTATAATTATATAGGCTTCAAATATTTTATGTACTACACAAGTATATATGAATATATATATATGTAAAATCTAATAAATACGTTATATTAATGTATGCATGTTTATTATAATATACACACCTATTGTATATGTGTATACATATTTCTAAAATTATAGAAAAATGTATGCTAATGAAACAGATCAGGGTGCACATTTGTGGAAGTTCATAAAGATAAATATTCTTTAAAATGTCAATATAGCCCATTCATAGTGAAATTAAATGACTTCGCCTTGTTCCACCTAACACTGAGAAAGAGGTACGATTATTAAGAGGATTTGAAAATGTAGTAACAATGTATTCCACATTTGAATAAGTATTTATGGTGTACAGCATAAGGATACTAGTTTCGATGTGTGGAAGAAAATAAAAAATCTCTAGCTTATTCAGGCTTCACTGCACTGTGTTGATCTGTTGGCTATTACAGCTCACATCTCATGCTGTGTAACAGATCACCGAGCAAGCACCAAAATGAAAATCACAACACTGACTTCTAAGGTTCTGATGTATATCCAAGCCCTTATTTGCTAATATCTATTCTCTTTTTGAGAAACAGATTTCGTTTTTCTACCATAACAGGTAAATACCAAATTCTTAATAGTGGCGTATAAAATACCATCTATCTAGAACTATTCATTATGAACTTGATTCTTTCTGATATAAAAAATCATAAGGATAAGGTTGAACAGAAATAATACATTACCAAGTGGAAATGGTATGAGAAAGTTCAGACCCAATTATTATGTGTGGATAGAAGTTTAAACTCCCTCAAAACTTAATCTGGCAGGATTATCCCTTCCTCCTCATTTGTACCTATGGTTTTAAGGAAAGTTCCTGGTAACCAGTTCACTGAGGAGAAAAAACTCACTCCTGGTTTATGGACAATTCTAAGATCTGATGGGACCAACGAAGTAATGACTAAAGCACTAGACATCTACAGAGTGTTGTAGGTCGATGTTAGCAGTGAATGAAAATCCTTGAAACAATAATTTGTTACCAACCAAGCATGTAGAGATCTATGGTCAGCAGCTGAGGTTAACATCAATTTATATGCATTTACTAAGGTTTTGGCTGCTTAGAAAGAACAGGACTGAAAGATTGCTGATAAGGAGGCAGGTATAAGAAAGAGCTATATACCTGAGCCTTTCTGGCTCAGCAAAGACCGCGATGATATTCAGGTACCAGAAAAATAGTCACCAAAGGATATCCAAAATGCTCTCATGTTAAGGTGATATGCTAGTCAGGGTTCTATCAAAGGAGATGAGAGAGAAAAAAAACAAGCTAATGAACAAAATATCTGAAACTGTGACACTGAAAATCAGACACAGAAACACAGATCTAATTTTGAAAAACAGCAAGCAGAAGGCATGCTAAAACACACCTAGATATATCATTTTGAAACTAAAGGAAATCAACAGTAAAGAAAAATTCCATACGAAACTGGAGTTAGAACAGCAGCAGCAACAACAACATAAAGCCACCTTACACAGAGAGGAATAAAAATAAAAATTATCTGAGACTTTCCTCCAAAACTATGTAAGCAAAAAGAGAAGAAGTACATTTGGTATTGAGAGAAAAAATCATCTACTAAAAATTTTGTATCTTGGAAAATCGTCCTTCCAATTCGAAGGGTAAGTAAAGACTTTCTCAGATTAAAAATAATTGAGGAAATCTGTTGCCAGTAGACCAGGCTTGCAAGAAATAGTAGAGAAAAAATGTTCTCTATAGAGAAGGATAATAATATATTATAGATAAACTTGGATTTACATAAAGTGGGGAAGAGTTTCAAATAAGGAATAGCTTTATTTATCTAATCAATAACAGTTCATTCATAAAACAATACCAGTAATGTAATTGAAAATATGTATGTGTATTATATATACATATGCTTACGTGTGTTTGTGTAGAAGTGAAATGAATGACAGAAATGACACAAAGAAGGTAAGATAAGAATTAAGATTTTTCTGGTATTAGGTACACAAATGAGGAAGTGTTACAGCTTTATTAAAAATAAGCTTGGAAATGCTGCAATGGATATTGCAAATTAAATCTGGATTTGAGTCAGAGGATGCAATTGAAAACTAATACCTGATTGAAGGCAAGTAAAAAAGTGATAATCACAAGTCGTCACCACAGTATAAGAACTTATAAATGCCAACCCATGGTTAATACTGATTGGGCACCAGCATGAATAATAACTTATGCAAAAACTCTGTCTGTTTAAAAATATGGATGCAATGGTTATTTCAGTACCTTTAAGTTGTATTGCTTTTAAGAACTGCCTCAACTCAAAAACTTGAGGAAACAGAATGTCCAAGACAGCGTATAAATAGGCCTCCAACTCTTGACCAAGCAGGAGAAGAGAAAACAGGGGCCCTGAATGGTTAGTCATCTAAATCAACCAAGATATCTAAAACACAGGAGCTGGTGTGTGGAGTGTGTGGAGTGTGTGTGTGGGGGGGGCAGGGAGGAGGGTAGTTTGTGCACAGCCTGTCCCATTATCTAGTTCTGTGGTTGGCAGTGTGTTACTGGAGAAAACCATCTTTGAAAAGGATGCCTTCACAATCAAAGCTTAAGGTGGGAGTTGCATGCAGAAAGCCATCTTGTCAGGTCTATACTAGCTGGAACCAGGGAAACTCACTGTGGAAATATTGGAGGGTGCAGGACGAAGAAAGACAGAAAATTAGGGTAGGAGTTTGGTGAAATGGAGAAAACCTCCTAAGACACAAGATATGTTACTAGTATGGGTTCTTTAACTTAGACGTGGCATAGCTACAGTCAATTAGGTCAAGTTTCTAGAAGTGCCTGAAGAGAGTATTTAACAATGATCAGAGGGATTTAGAGACATGGGCAATTTAAAGTGGGTGTATTGCCAGAGAACAACAACAACAAAAAAAACCACACGAGGAGACAGTGCTCTTTTGAAGTTGAATATGGCATGATAAGGAATAAACCAGTGAGTGGGGCAACAGGATTATCGACTGTAAAATATAAAGCAATAGGTACTGGGACAGTGGTATTCCTGGTGGGAGGAGGGGGAGATAGATGTATAGCACATATATAGTTAACAAGAACATATGACCATGAAAGATCCAGCCTTACAAGCTGAAGCCTAATGCCAAGAGCTCTAATGGAAAAATCACGACTTTTTTCACCCAGATTCTATAAATAGACATACTAGATCATCTCCTTCAAATACAATCAACAAGGATTTTTATTTAAATCATGTGTTTGAAATTTGTGATTCTGTTCTCACAAATTTTGAGACCACCTACCAACGTCTATTTACTCAATAAAAATATGTCTGACTCCACAGAATTTAGAACATACTATTAAACTGTAATAGGGCCAGCTAAGCAATAAAAAACATTTCTGAGAAAAAAATGAGCATAAATGTTAAAATTCAGTTAGGTGTTGAGGGACAGTTTTTTTAGTTGGATAAGTGAACTTAAATGATATTGTTCTCAATAATAATTCTTGATATCTGTTTATCAGGAAATGCTAAAAGTGGCCTGAGGACCTCAGACTCAGTTCCCTGTCCAACCAAATAACTGTGTTCTCAGCACGAACTGTCTCCAAGAAATTCCCAGGCCGAAACATCTCAGCTCAGGTCTCCTTGGAGAACACGTTGATCTATCTTGTCTCCCTCACATGTCCTCTGTTCCCCTGAGCTTCCTCTCTTCCCAGCCACCACCACAATGATTTCTGCTGTTTTGACTCAAGTAAATTTATTTTTTCCAGGAATGAATTATAAACAACTGTGTGCTATACCTAATATAACAATATTTTCTGGCTCCTATACATTATAATGTAGTTAGTATTTTTATTAGTGCATAATTGACATGCACAAAGTTATATCCATTTTAAAGGTGCACTTTGATAAATTTGATAAATGAATATATCCAGGCAATTTTTCAGAGCAGTTTTTTCAGAGCAACTCTGTTTTACAATAAAATAAACAATGTGTTTATTCCAGTTACTCCAATTCCTTGCCAACACTTGCTATTATGACATTTTAAAATTATTTTTTATTTGTATGACTAAGATCTCATTATCACTTAATTCAGAGTTCTCTGAAGAATAATGAAGTTGCTCATCTCTGTTTGCATTTATTGGCTAATTATGTATTATGTGTAGGTGTAAAATCCCTTTTAAATTCATACTCATTTTTAGTTGTTTTTTATGTTAAGTATTGATTTTAGGAGTAATTATATATTCTAATACAAGTACTATTAGAGATATTTGCTCTCAGTTTGGTTCTTGCAATTTTTAAAAATAGAATCTTTGATGAAAATAGCGTTTTTATTCTGATGAAATTGGATTTATTGTTTTTTTTTAATAGTTTGGCCCTGTTTAAGAGATACACACCTATCTAAATGTTGTAAAACTATGGTTACTATACAATGAACACATCACGTCCTTTTATCCATTACTGAAAAAAAAAACAGCTCTCTGCTCCCCAGCGTAGTGGGTATTCTGCATGTAATTCAGCTTTTTGAGGCTCCCCTATGTCCACTGTGCTTTAACAGCATCAAAGAAGTATATGATTATTATTCTATCTTGTAACATAAATCCATTGTGTAACATGTTATTTTTATGCTCCAAATCCCAGTCAGAAGTATAGATTTTTATTTTTTTAATTTTAATAATCATCCAGTGCATATAACAGTGTCCAATATGATAATGAGTGCTTGTAATTGTGCATTCAGCATAAAGAACAGAAAAGCTGTATTTTAAGGAAGTTGTAATGGTAAGTAAACTAGCATCAGCCAGTAAACATAGCAAGCATTCGCACTTAGTAAACAAGATTTCAGTTGCATATAAAAGTAGAGCATTTGTAAAAAGCTCACCTTCTAATACTACTGAGAAAAAGTGATTTTATTCTATTGAGTACATGTAACTTTTGATAGAAAGTTTAGCAATAAATTTTAGTTTACATTTTGAAATGTAAAGAAACAGGTAATCTATGCTTAATATGTTGTGTTCACCATATAATGTCGCTAAATAAACATTATTTTTTTTAGTGAACGACTGGATCTACAATGTAGGATAAAGATCCTAAAATAGTGATGCTTTAATTCTGAGAGAGGAATTTCACTCACATTTCATGCCTAATGAAGTGAACCCAATTAGTTCCTTGCACGTGTGTTAGTGGTTAGGTCATCTGAGACCAGTTTTCGTATTTGCCTTCATCTCTAGTACTAATCACATTCCAAGAAGAATATGGTCATTATTTTCTCTCATCTGAAAACAACATTGCTAAATTACTTTGTTCATTGAAATTTAGTTGTCTTTAAAAAAGTTGATTATAATAGAGTCATTTGCAGATGTTGCCTCATATATTTTCTAATGTTTTGACTGATACTACATGATCAGTTCCAAGTGACTTAATTCAAACACCATAGTCCCTTTTTGTTATTATGGTTTGTAAATTTGTATGTTGTTATTAAGCATTAAACATTCATGAGTTTGTTTTATTTTTTTAGCTATCAGCCCTGATACCCTGTGGCACCAGGCAGTGCTCTTTCCTCTGGACATTGTTATCCCTTAAGAGAAATACATTGAAATATTCTATGAAGAATAAACTATGTGAAGTAATAAGTATGTATATTTTATATTTCATTTTTTATTCTAGGGAAAAATCTATCAAATATTTCATCAATATTTGTCATTAAGAATAAAGTCAAATTCATTAATCAAATCAAAACCAAGGCAATTAATCAAGCCCTGGTGAAGTTAAACCTGGACTAATTATTTTCTAAGATTTTTTAAAACCTTTATTTACTTAATATTTTTGAAATTTTATTTTGAGGTATACTTTAAAATAGTTTTCTCATCAAAGTTCATGTAGCCCAAAGGTGTACTTTGAAAAGACCCAGGCCAGTGTAAACATCCAGTATGTGAATCTCTGTACCTAAATATATGTATTTCATTTACTCCATTTTAGAGATTATAAATAGGCTTCTTTCTGTAATTGCTCTGAGAAGTAACTTCAACATGCATGTATTGAGAAAGTAGTATATTATAAAGTACTTGATTACTGTGCCATAATAATAATAACAAATCCAAGTATGAATTAGTTTAGCTATCTTTATTTCCAACATTCTGCTTTACTTTTAAAATTTTACTATTAAATTGTATACTCTTTCCCACTCTATGCACTATGAAGCTTCAGTGCATAGATTGTATTAAGTTCTACTAGTAAATAGCAATTGTCATCCTATAGTAACACATCATAACAACTGTAGCGTCCTTATGCAGTGAAATTATATCAAGTACGAATATATTAATAACTTTTCAGTGACCCAACCAATTCATTCTGCCAGTTTTGATCTCAAAGTATCATCTGTTGAAAGAAATTGTATAGGTTTCCCCCAACTAGATCAATCAAATTTTCCTGCTCAAGTCCACCCTCTCTAGTCCTTCAGAGCCTTTGCATTCATTCAGTCATGGACAGGAAAATTTTGCATGAAAATTTTCTATGAAATTCAGAGTGTGTTCATTTAACTACACACTCTGTTAAATGTAATATATCGAAGTGAAGCAGAGAACCAGACCTTCATTTATTTGATTGTCTAAATAAGAGAACATTATTTCAATTTTAGAAATCAAAATATTTTGGGCTATTTCCAATAGATAAAGTCAAAGGCAGTGTGACTCACAGTTAAGAACCTGGCTATGAATCTCATGGCCTTGGGCTGAACTCTGTTTGGTGGCTCTCTGGCTGTACGTCCTCGGGCAAAGTAGCTTACCCACTTGTATCCTGTTTCACCCTCTGTAAAATAAAGCTAAAAACAGAAGCAGGCCTCCTAATTGCACCAGAAATCCTACTGGTCCTTTCACGTGATATTTTCTGTAGGTTATTATAGATTTTATTTAGGAGAAAAATAAAATACCCTTTAATTTCTAGCTTACCAAAGTTTTCTTTTATGTTGTTTTTGTGATAGTTGGTGAAATCTGCCTGGCTGAGTATCTGAAAACCTATATTATAGGTATATTACAGTGTTTAATGCAGGCAATTTGCTTTTTTTCTTTTAAAATAAAATGGAAATGTTGCACTATTTTGGGGAAGGGTACTTTTATATATGTTTGAGGAAAATTATAAATTTATGATTAATTATAAATTTTATTCTGTTTCAAAAACCAGGGTTAAGTAAGCAATTGCAAGTCTTTCCTCTTTCATTTGTTTATTTCATTAAATTGCATCACCATATAAACGCATTTAGATTTTTATTTATGCATGTAAGGTACTATTCAGGTTATAGGATCCATAATATATATCATCATTTCAGTTTTACAATAAGATGGATAATACTCATAGCTTCCCTAGGTGGGCCTCCAGTAGGCCTATAATTCACTGTTCCCTATACTCTTGTGTATTCCAATCTTATATAACGGAGCTATTTATCGATTTAGATGTGTTAAGGACTGTCTCCCTTAGTGACATTTGAGTATGTGAAACTCACCAACATTTTTATTTCTCAGAATTAAAATATATGAAGAAGATATGCAGATTATCTAATTTTTAGCAACAAAAACTATACACTATTTTGGGATATACTAAAATAGTCTCCATACTGTATGAATTAAACTTTAGAACTTATTTGAGGTTTATACGGAGACCTAAATAGAAAGGCAGATAATTCCCTGGATGCAAAGATGTATTATTCAAAGGATATTGAATATCCTTTTAATAAACCTGTGAATTTGCAACATCTTAATGGGAATCCCAGTGAGATTTATTTTGGAAGTATCATGAATAATGTTACGAGGCAGAGAGAAAAAATTCTTAAATATGTAAAACATATTGAAAGTTAATGTTCATCATTTATAAAGAAACTACAAATCAATAAATTAAATATAAAGAATATCATAAAATATCATATAAACATATTGTGCTGTAAAATAATTTAAATGACTTCCAACAGATGCGCTATTGATCAACTTACCAAATATCAGGAAAATAAATATTAATGCCACAATAAGATTGGCAAAACATAATATTTCAATAACTAGTGAAGGGAAGAAATGGGAATTCTCATACAAGATTGATGAGGCATATAGAGTTTTAAAGGCCAATTTTGAGTAACATTTAAAGCAGGGCTAGTCTTCTCTCAAAATTAAATCAATGACTATGATTATTGACTTTATAATTATTGACTATGATTAATTGCTATATTACTTTAACATATACTGCTTTTTGAGCTTAACATTTTGTAAAGTATTAACATATTTATTACTTGTACTTTCATAAATGTATTATCCATTAACATTTTGGGTTTTAAACACATACAGATAAATGATGATAGATAGATAGATTTAAAAACTAAATATATGACTTAATTCAAACTCTAAGTCATATTTTCTAGTTAACCATGTTTTGATTTCTCTATCATTATCAAAAGCTAAGAAAATATTTTAGTGGAAAGCAATTACTACACTATTTTGCATATTTTTATACTACACCAGGTATATTGGAGTAAACCTTATAATTACCTAGTTTAGCCAGTATAGTAGACCTGGATACAAACAAAAATCTGTAAGGAAAACATTCCAGTTCATTTCCAGATGTTTCTCAACACACATACACATGAACACACAGGCATATACATTTTATGAATATAGACTTGAAATCGCTACTTTCAAATTCATGACAGTTGCATTTAAACTGATACAACCAAAATATTTCTACAGACACATGTACATAGATTCAAATTTACAAAAATATTTACATAACACTCATTCCTGCCTTCTCACAGAATTCAGATAAACTTATTCTTATGTATACAGAATTGCTCAAAGCAAGGCTGCCAATGACCCATATTGGTGTAAGAACATCCAAACCAGTAGAGAATTATGATGAGTTTATTTGAATCAAATTAATGATATGCCAGAAAGCAAGATCCCAAATGCTCTGGAGAAGGATAGTTTTGTAATTTCTTGTAAACACGTATAATTAACAAGGAGAGGTAAAGAAGAAAGCCTATAGGTGAGAGAAAGCAAAGTACAGGATAGTTAACAAAATTATGCGCTCCTTTGAGGGTGGTTACACCTTCCAGGGGACTGAAGAAATTTATTCCAACATGTCAAAGGTGTGTTAATCTAGAAACAAAAGACCAATTAGACAGGACTCCTTACAAACCTACCACCGTAGAGGTGTTAGGCCTGGGGATTGACTACCCACTATGATCTGCCTAGTTAGAAATTGATGGGCAATCACCCTATGGGATCACTGAATTTATACATGATTCTCTTTTCATCCACACCCATCACTATTTGTAAGGACATGATGGTAACGAACTTACCCACTCTGCAGAGAAATCTAACTCTATTATCTCAGTTTAGAGAACAAAGCCTAGGAGCAGAGGTATACATGATTTAGCTATTGTTGTAAATACAGAATATAAATACAATATATATGTAAACAAAGCCCCCAGCACAATTGGGGCAGGAGGCTTTCATTACAGAATTGTGCAGGAGGGGAACGCTGATCTCACATGGTGAGTCTGAAGAAGTTAAACCGAATTTATGTTTGATGGTCAGTGCCCTGAACAATAGCAATTGTTTACTCTAACACAATTACTTGGGGCAGCAGAAAGAATAATGAGGGCACAGAATAGTAATTAAGCAAATAAATGTATCACTTTTCAAAGAAATTAAATGATTTTATTCTTGAGGGATTTTTTGAGGGATTTCTTAAGGCAAAAGAATGATAATTTTAAGATTTTTTTCATTCTGATCTTCTAATTATATGGTAAAGACTTGGTCCTCCATGGAATCTAAAGTGTCATTGATCTTTAAAGACACTGTGTTTTGTGTACTTTAAGTAAACACTGCTATTTAAATTGTGAAGAAAAAACTTTATTATCACATTCAAGGAAATATATTGATTTTAGATCTATTAAAATATGAAAATATTTTAAAATAATTAAATATGGTAATATTAGCAGAAACAATTCCCACGTATCACCATGTTTCTCAATAATAATTTATTTCAAGTATTTGCTGTTCTTTTGTCCACAAATCAAGAATCTACCCAATTCTAGATCCAATAGTAGATTTATTTAATAGCCAATAATAGATGAATATTTTTAATTGTTCTTTTTAATGTATATTAGTCATCTTGGAATTTAATGTTGACTAAGAGAAAATTTTAAATATGAAATTTAAAAATCCATACTAATATCTGAAAATCCTTACAATACAGGAATCAAACTACTATCTCTATCTGATTTTTCTCAGTACAGTGATGTTTTCCTCAACTACCTGAGAATATAACATTTTCTGTGAATTAATAGAATTTTCCATGAAAATTGATTTACCACATATTATAACTAAGCACATTGTTTCCAAATTAATAGTACAAGACACAATCCTATGACATATGAAAAACTAATATCATTTTTATTTTTTAAGTGGAGAAACATTACTTAGAAAATATAATATTATTAGGGGGCATATTATATCTAACAAACATTTGTTTTGCAATTTATCTAGTTACTTTATTTTAACATCATTTTAAGTACATACTTTTGTACTGGAAAATATTCCATCTTTTATTTTATTTTCAATAAGTAAATCCAAATGGATGAGAAAAATAAATAAAAGCTTTCTCTGTGAGTTCTAATATAAACTTTAGCATTCAAGAAGTGTGTGCAAATTATTTCTATGTTTGAGTATTTAATCTCAAATTATACCAGTAAAAATAATGATTATCACTTATTATTCTTAATTGAGAAAGTGTCACAGAGAATGTGTTTTTGTCTGTAACTCCTGGCTGCTTCAAAGGTTTCAGAAATTGTTGTTTGTAATTTGATTAAATATCAAATTAATAATTATTTATTCATTTAAAATGATTAATACAGAAAATATTTTGTAAATTAGGAAAATGTCACTGTCAGTAAAATACAAAAGGTACTATTAAAGTAACATGTCTGAAATTCATAATTAAATGTTTAATATTTACATAAATCAATCTGAAATTCACCAAGTCATATGTGAATGAGTAAGCTCTTTTTGAATCTTGAACTTAACATACAATTCTTATTTCACATCAATGACTGTGATTATCAGGAAACTTATAATAATGACTTTAATACAATTTAAATTTCAGTGTAATGAGGCACAATCAAGAAATGAGGTGAAGCTAAACACTTTCAATTTATGCTAATTTCTCTTCATATTAATAGGATTTCTAATTCTTGAAAGTGAAAGGCAGTCAACCCAAATCTCCATGGCCGTCTAACCTGGAGGGTAGTGGGAAACGGAATCTTTGTATTCACTTGGTAGGGAACGGGGAAAGCTCTCTCAATATCCTTACCTCATGTCACACTGCTGCCCAAGTGCAGCAGACGTGACTCTTCCTGCTGAGGTTCCCCCTCCCTCACCTTCCCTCGCTTCCCTAGGATTGAACGCCTCAAGGACAGGGCGGTGAGAAAGAGGACAGGCAGGATTTTAATGCGGCTTTTCGATCTCCCCTCTTTTATTATTTATTATTATTTTAAAATATGATTTATCGATTACGCTATTACAGTTGTTTCATTATCCCCTCTTCACTACCCTCCATTCTACACACCCCCTCCCACCCACATTCCCCAACTTTAGTTATATCCCTGGGTCATACATATAAGTTCCTTGGCTTCTACATTTCCTATACTAGTCTTATCCTCCCCTTGTCTATTTTCTACCTACCAACTTGCTACTAATTTTCTGTACCTCCCCCACCTCCTCCTCCCACTCCCCTGTTGCTAACCCTCCATGTGATCTCCATTTCTGTGTTTCTGTTCCTGTTCCAGTTCTTTGCTTAGTTTCCTTTTGCTTTTGTTTTAGGTGTGGTTGTTAAGAACTGTGAGTTTGCTGTCATTTACTGTTCATATTTTTATCTTCTCTTTCTTAGGTAAATCCCTTTAATATTTCATATAATAAGGGCTTGGTGATGATGAACCCCTTTAACTTGACCTTATCTGAGAAGCATTTTATCTGCCCTTCCATTCTAAATGAAAGCTTTGATGGGTAGAGCAATCTTGGATGTAGGTCCTTGCCTTTTATGACTTGGAATACTTCTTTCCAGCCCCTTCTTGCCTGCAAGGTTTCTTTTGAAAAAATCAGCTAACAGTCTGATGGGGACTCCTTTATAGGTGACTGTCCCCTTATCTCTTGCTGCTTCTAGGATTCTCTCCTTCATTTTAATCTTGGCTAATGTAACTATGGTGTGCCTTTGTGTGTTTCTCCTTGGGTCCAACTTCTTTGGGACTCTCTGAGCTTCCTGGATTTCCTGGAAGTCTATTTCCTTTGCCAGACTGGGGAAGTTCTCCTTTATTATTTGTTCAAATGACTTTTTCTACTTGTTGCTCTTCCTCTTCCCCTTCTGGTATTCCTATAATTCAGATGTTGGAACATTTAAGGATATCCTGCAGGTTCCTAAGCGTCTCCTCAGTTTATTTGGATTCTTGTTTCTTCATTCTTTTCTGGTTGGATGTTTCTTTCTTCCTTCTGATCCACACCATTGATTTGACTCCCGGTTTCCTTCCCATCACTATCAGTTCCCTGTACGTTTTCCTTTATTTCACTTAGAGTAGCCTTCATTTTTTCATCTAATTTGTGACTAAAATCAACCAGTTCTGTGAGCATCCATCATCAGTATTTTGAACTGTGTGTCTGATAGGTTGGCTATCTCTTCACTGCTTGATTGCATTTTTTCAGGAGCTTTGATCTGTTCTTTCATTTGGGCCATTTTTCTTTGGTCTTGAAGCTCCTGTTATGTATGAGGGGCAGAGACTTAGTGTTTACCAGGGCAGGGTAACCCCCGTAGCTGTGTTGTGTGGAGAAGGGGTCTGAGAGGGACTGATGGCACTTGCTCTGCTCTCTGCCAGATTTCAGTCACTTTCCCCACTTCCCACAAGCAAACTGGGCCCTTCTGGTGCTGCTTCCTGGGCTGGTGGGCTTGTGTACATTCTAGGACCCTGTGGGTCTCTCCAGCAAACTCTCCTGTGAGACTGGGAGTTTCTCCTGCTGCCTCACCCCCCTCTCCCACAGGTGTTTTCAGTCAGCAGTTTGAGGCTTAATTTCTCTGAGCTGGAGCTCTGGGTTGCGCAGTTTGTCTTGCTCCCCAGTTGTTCCTCCTGGTTCACCTGCACAGGAATGTGGGACCTCTCAGTCTGCAATCCGCTGCCTTGCCAGTTCTGCCTGCTGCTGCCTTGCCGGCCAGCTGCAGCCTTGCTCTCCCCAGTCCAAAATCCACGGCCTCGCCCAGTGTACCAGCCGCCACCTTGCTGCAAGTCCTCTCCACCCTGGCTGCTCATCTCCACCCCTCCTACTGGTCTGGATAAGTTTGTCTTCTTTAGCTCCTTGGTTGTCGACTTCCATGCAGTTCGATTTTATGTCAGTCCCAGTTGTTTTTTGTATTTAAATTGTTGTTGTCCTTCTTTTGGTTGTGTGAGGAGGCACAGTGTGTCTACCTACATCTCCATCTTGGCTGGAAGTCTCTTGATCTTCTCTATGCTTGCAAAACTGCAAGAGAAAAATAGCTTCTTGGTAGAAAGCTAAAAAACAGACTTAATGCAAACTGATTAAATGGTGCGTTTTAGCATTATTTGAGGCTGTGGAGAATATTTCCTTCTTTTTTTCTGATTTAAGTGTAGGGATTAGACAGTATCTTGAATCGTTCTATCTTCACTTGACACAGATGCAAGGTTTTCCTTGAACAGAAGGCTGTAGTCATTAGCACACCTTTCTTGAATGGGGTTTAGCTACACCATCAACATTCCTGAGAACTGAGGGCTGGATTTATTTTTACCAGTTCTGTTTCTACTTTATTTTTATTGTTTACACCGTTATGTATGATTCCTTTTTTACTTTAATTATATTGTTTCCACCACTCTATATCACTCACATTTGCCCACCTTCCCACCACCCTTGACTGTCCCTTCCCTCCTGCTATCACCACATTATTGTCCATGGCTATGGTTTATGCATATATACAGATATATGCATAAATATATACATATATATATTCTTTAGCTAATCCCTTCACCTTCTTTCATTCAGGAATACATGCCCCTTTGCTCTGACAATTTCAAGTCTGTCCCATGCTTCTGTTTCTATTTTATTTGTCAGTTTATTTTGTTCATTAGGTTCCATGTGTAAGTGAAATCATATTGTATTTGTCTTTCACTGATGGGCTTGTTTTGCTTAGCATAATAATCTCCAGGTCCACTCCTGCTATCCCAGAGGTAAGAATTCCTTTGTTTTTATGGCCACGTAGTATCCCATTATGTAAAAGCATCACAGCCTTTCATCCACTCATCTATTGATGGGCACTTGAGCTGTTTCTAGATCATGGCTAGTGTAAATAACACTGCTGAAAATGTAGGGTTGCATGTATTATTGCAAACTAGTGCTTTGGCGTTCTTAACATATATTCCCAAGAGTGGGATTGCTGAATTAAAAGACAGTTTCATCTTTAGTTTTTTTTCAGGAACTTCCATATTGTTTTCCACAGTGGCTACACCAACCTGCTTTTTCACTGACAATGCAACTGGGTTCCCTTTTCCTCACATTCTTGCCAGTACTTGTTTTTTTGCTGATTTTTGATCATAGCCTTTCTGGTAGGAGTGAGGTAATATCTCACTGTGGTTTTAATTAGCATCTCTCTGAAGATTAGGGATGCTCAGTATCCTTTCATATGTCTATGGGCCCTCTGCATGTCCTCCTTGGAGAAGTGGCTATTAAAGTCCTTTGTCCATTTTTTAATTTGATTATTTGTCTTCCTATTGTTGAGTTATATATGTTTTTAATCAAATGCCGGTCTAGTTGCCCGCTGCTTTGCAAATCATTACTTGAGAATAGATTCTGGTGTAAAAGAAACTGGTTTATTTTCAGATGCCAGCAACCTGAGAACATAGGGGACTCTTGTCTCAAAGTGTATCTGAATATCTCAGTGCAGGCAGAGCTTTTCATAAGGGGGATAGCTTTTCATAAGGGGTTCTGCTTCACGTGGAAGCAGAACCACGTGACCAGGGGGAGGAGGTTGTAAAGCTCCCACATGCACACCAGCACAGTGCTCTCCAGTAAGGCCAATGCTGACCCGGTGTGTGTCATGCTGGTCTAGTCATTCTTGCTCTACACCATTCTGGCATCCATGGCAGCAGGTCAGAAAATCTCCTGGAGCAGGGATGTCTGAAGGTCTGAGTCTGTGTCTTTCGTACTTAATTCTTAGGATTCTTGTACAAACTCGCTGTTTATCTACAAGCTACATGTTAGTGAGGGTCAGCATTTACAGAAACAATACCAAAAAAGTGGTGGGGTGGGTTACGATTCCCCAGTGTTACAAGATCCTTGTATACTTTGAAAATTAATTTCTAATCAGCTATATTGTTGGCAAATATGCCCTCCTCTGTAGTGGGTTCCCTTTTCATTTTGTCGATAGTTTCTTTTGCCACACCAAAACTTTTAATTTGATGTAGTTCCATTTGTTTCTTTTTCCTTTGTTTCCTAGGAGATGTATCATCAAAAATATTAGTACAAGAGATGTTTGAGATTTTCCTGCCTGTGTCTTTTTCAAGGACTTTTCCCCTAACATTTCTGGCACGCTTTCTTCAAACCCTGGTCTGTGCTTTGTAGTAACAGTATAGAACACCAAGGAAGCTCCTCCTGGCCGCCGTCACACTCTAGGCAAATCCTGGAGGCAAAGGTTTGGTGACTAAGGAAAGGGTAGTCTCTGTTCAAAAGCTACACAAACAGCTGTCCACTTGCATTAGTCACTTAAGCCTACCAATTAGTGCTAAACATCTTTTAACTCATGAGTTCTCACATCATCCCCCCTATTAATTTTAACTGTCTCGTTTCTATAAGAGTAGTTTACAAACTAAAACAACGTAACATTTAAAAGCTACTCAGTTTTGGAAGAATGGCAGGCTTCTGCCTCAGCGCCCATCCCCTCTAGAATACTCAAAGGATAACCCTGTCACCCTCTGCAAAGCCAACCCAATCCTAGGCTGCGCTTTGAATAATTTCTTCCCCCATCAAATGATATCCTTTTGGAAATGCAGGTGAAACATTTGGAAATGTTTCAGCTGAAACATGTTCTTTCAGGCATTCTTGAAAAAGAGAGCTAGAGAGCCAGTCTCTGTCCTCCTTTCATTTTAAATCTTCTGGGTCCTAATTCCACCTGCTCCAGAGGCATTCAGCTTCTCAGCCAATCCCATCCCAGGCTGTTTGCCATTGCCTCAGGCAATCTCCTCCCAGGGTCCCTCTCTACTCCTTCTGAGTGATCTGATCAGATCTCTCGGTATCAATAAATCTCAGTAAGTGCTCTGGCTGGTGTGGCTCAGTGGACTGAGTGCCAGCCTGCAAACTAAAGGGCCACCAGTTCAATTCCCAGTGAGGGCACATGCCTGAGTTGCAGGCCAGGTCCCCAGTGGGGGACATGCAATAGGCAACCATGCACTGATGTTTCTTTTCCTCCCTTTCTCCTTCCCCTCCCCTCTCTAAAAGTAAGTAAATAAGTATTTTTATACTTTTTAAAGTGTATTTATTGTATTTTTATTTTTTATTTTTATTGTTGTTTAAGTTCAGTTGTCTCCATTTCCCCACCACCACTCTCCCCCACCTCCCACCCTCAATCCTTCCCCTTTTTGACTTTGTCCATAGGTCCTTTATATGTGTTCCTTGAGGACCCTTTCAATTTTTAATGGAGGAAAGAAGGGAAACATAAATAAATCCTTAAAAATATAATAATCACAGTAAGTGAGTACACCCTGTAAACATCAACATTCACTTTGCTGTGTTGTTTTAGGATCTACAACATGGATTGCTGTAAAGTTTATTTTGCCTCGCAGTGGGCCATATCTCCTATGCAGCTTTCACCAGTAATGAAAATAAAGAAGGGTAGTCAAAGAACCTGTATAAAGGACCTATGGACAAAATCAAATGGAAGGTGGAAGGACTGAGCGTAAGAAGTGGGGGGGGAGGAGTAGGGTGGGGGAAAGTGGTGGTGTGAAAATGGAGACAACTGTAATTCAACAACAATTTTAAAAAATACCCCAAAATGTTATCTGATTCATCAGTGGAAATACTCATCAAAATAATTTAACTCCACTTCACGAAAACATTTTTTCCATGAAAATAACCGAAGGCAAGTAGGAACTGATTCTAATTTGTGAAGAGAATCGCATTATTAAATGAAACTCTCTGGCTATTAGATTGCTACTAGATACAATACTTGTTACTAAAAATAAGTCAACAAAATATGGGTGGGATTTTGTTTGCTTTTATTGCCTAGTAGACAATGCTTTTGTTCAAGAAAAGGCCTGTATTCAAATACCCACTCATTAAAGAATATAAATGTAATTCCATTTAAAAATGGTTTTATCTTCAGCTTTCTTACTCTATTTTCTCTAGAATTGGTTCAGAATTCAAGAAAGAAAGAGAAGTGTGTTAATTTTATCTCAACTACTAAAATTACGCCTCTGAGCACTCTTAAAGTATTAGTCACTCCCTCTTTTGATTATCTCCCTCAGAACAACCTCAATCTCGTTTCAAAATAATTGTCCCTTGTTACAATTGATCAGCTAAGCTTTGTTGAAGGAAATCCTACAAAGCTGCTGTCTAGTCTCCCTTTAATTTTATATCTCAAATGTATACCCAACACTGCCATCTAGATTTCATCACTTAGTTATAATTTTGCAACTTCTTGAAGTAAATATTTTATAACATTCACTTCTTTGGTGGAATGAATGTTCTACTTTTTTTCCCTTGCTTTCAGACCATAGACTTGGGTTATATTTCACTGAGTAAAAGAGAAACAGGACAATTATCTTTATATTTGATCAAAACTACAAAGCAATAAACATTAGTAGACTCACACTACTAAGTGTTCTCTTCTTTGTCCTCGTAGGGTGAATGAAGGCAGTCTGGCTCCCTCACCCAGGTGTCTGGGTAACTAAGGGAAGCAGTACTCCCACAACCTTCAATGGGTCCCATAACTAGTGTTCTCATAACCTTGAGTGTGGGCCCAATAAATGGTTCCCAAAATAAGAAGTGGGCTCATGTGTGCAGAATTGTGCTCTGTTGTATCATTTTTGGTGTGAAGCCTGCTTTGTTTGCCCCCAGTACTTAAGCCAATAGGGGCTTCTCACTAGAAACCCGCAGCTTGCAGCAAGCTTGGCTCACCTACCCATTGATAAAGGCATGCCAACCATCCCCAAGGCTCTGAGCATTATCTTCCATTTCCCGAATCTAGAGTGGACCTGCCAGGTCCTGACAGGCTGCAACACAGCCCTATTGTACTAGTAGGGAAACTAAGAGGTAAAGACTTTAGATGTTGTTACATTTAATGTGCTTAAGTGAATAATGGGTGTGGAAAGTGGTTATTTCAGAAACTGGAATGCACGGCCTGTGTGAGTCCAGGAAGTCAGCCACCAATTCAAACTATGTGTCCCAGGAGTCCCTAGGAGATTGAGATGGTATCTGAGCCATTGTTTTCAGGGAGGGAATTGCCAAGCAGATAAAAAGTCGTTGATCAGTAGGTAAAGTAAAGAAATACTAGAAAAATTACTGAAGCACTGTAACTCTTCTCTGATTAACTATTTTCCCAAATTCCTTCCCTACTTTTTTCTTCTCCTTATCAAAAGGTCTGCTTAAAATGATATGTTAAGATGATTTGGGGGCTATGTAACCTGTTGTATCCTCAGATCACTGCCATTTGAATAAAGTACCTGTAAAGATTCAATCCTTGTCTCTGCTCATTGCTCCAGGCAGCATGAACACTGACTGTTCTGGTTTCTTCTGTACGAGAAAAACTGAAAATACTGTTGTTGAAGCCAACCCCTCTCCCGATTCTATATTTAATAGTATTTATCTTCAGAAAAGTTTTTCAAACAGTCATCCCCTTTATCTCTTACCAGACAAATCATATTTTACCTGTACACAGGACATTTAGATTAACTACAAAAATACACCTCTTAGTCCAAGTCCCAAGCTATGTTATTTTTCTTCAAGCCTAGTATCCAAGCATATACTTAAAACTCCTAATTCTGCCTAATTTGCTATTAACTAGCATACACATAGTCAAAATGCTTAGAGGTGGAAAAACAGCACCCAGTGTTAACCTCAGTTCAGTAACCTCGCTTTTTGAATTCTGGCTGAGAAGAGTTCAGAGCCAGCAGTCAAACTATAAGAGAAAGTTTATCTAGAATTTCACACAGGTAGAAAGACTAAGTCCAAGAAAAAATGGGCTCAGGAAATAAGTTATAACAAAAGAAGGGCCCTCAGATCTTAAGAGAAATGGGAGAGAGATATGCATGTGCCTTGAGGAGCAAAAGAAGAAGGATATGCCAATGCCTGATCTAGGAAGGACAGAGAGAGAGCATGTGCGGGGTTTCCTGTACCAAGGGCTGTTCACTGGAGACTTATGGGAGAATACCAAGAGAACATTCTTCTGCCTTCCAGGTGTGCCTCCCTAGTCGTCTCCACTGATTGGTCAGTGCCAGGGGGCCATTAGTCACTGCAGGTGGTCTTGACATCAGCCGTGGTGTCACAACATCTGATTTTGGTGCTTCTCTGGGCCTGGAACAGAAACACAGCTAAAGCCTAGATGTCACCTTTCAGGGATTAATGCTTAAGGGGGTGTTAATGCAGGGTTTGTGGTTTTGTCCGTTGCTGGACATGAGGTCCCTCCACCCTAGTAACTTTCTGCCCCTGGCTCATCATTCCTGCCCTGCTCATGCCTGTCTAACTCCCTACTGCAAAAATCACCATGTAACAGTCCCTGCAAACCTGGGACTCAATCAACAACATTTCCCACATTCTTCTTTCATGATTGTCTCCCAATATATAAGCTGAAATTATTCTTGTCCATTCTATCTAATGATATATATAAACATGATGGGTGAAAAGGATTATGTGAGGTCATGTAAATGATCAATATCCATATCTAATATTTATAAAATAAATGTAAATATTTTTAATAATTGCATCAAAAAGGATTAAGCATAGGGATAATTCTAAATAAAGATTACAAATATGCTTAATATAACATCGTTGAGAGAAATTTTCCAAAAAATAATTAAATAAAAATGAAAGACTACATAGAATCCAAAAATCATGGATGGAACTGGAAAGCATTATGCTGAGCGAAATAAGCCAGGCGGTGAAAGACAAATATCATATGATCTCACCGTTAACAGGATTCTAAACAAACCAAACAAGCAAGCAAAATACGACCAATGACACTGAAATATGGAACAGGCTGACAGGGCCCAGAGGGGAGAGGGGAGAGAATCACAGGGGAAAAGGGGAAGGACTCACATGAACAAGTATAAAAGACACATGGACAATAACTAAGGGTGGGGGGCGGAAAGGGGAGGGAGGCGGGGAGCATGGGGTGGGGGGCGGGCAGGGTTGGGAATATAAGACAGAAACCTGTACTTGAACAAGAATTAAATAAAAATTATATTTAAAAAAACAAAAACCAAAATAAGAAATCATGTTGCCACATAGCAACACCTACTAAAGTGTACAAAAAATTAGCAGTGCATATTGGGGCAGAGAGAACCAAATCAACCCACACAACAAAATAGAAAACAGATGATCCAGGAAAAGATTTAATTGTATTGAACACAATTTATAACAAAGTTAATACTCTAGTGCTCTGGCTAAAGAATGGTATTTTAAATAAATGAGAGCACATGTCAATAAAGACACTTAAATAATAATGGGAGTAAGGGCTAGAGAAGGTAAAGTGTGGAGAATGAGAGTTGAAGAAATGGGAGAGAAAATAAGACAAGATCAGGTTAAGATAGATAAGAAAGATAAATTTACCTCACTGTTTACCATACAGAAACATAATTCCATGTGGATTGTATCTAAATGCAATAAGCAAAACGATAAATTTCTAAAAGATAGAAAATAGAAAAATGTGTTCCTGAGATACATTTATTGAGAACAAGTAAATATTTTATAGTCAGAAATTCATTGCTGCTAACCTCACAGGACAATTTTGATGATAAGTTTAAGGCCTAACATTCTTCATAAATAATTCTTAAGAAAGTGATAATGCTGTCTCACAGTGAAAAACACTTGCATCACTCTAAGCTCCCAAAATTATTCATTTTAAGACTAGGTAAAGAAATCCCACAAATCAGTAAGAAAAACAAACCACTAGCAAAATAAGTAAATGTTTGAATACATACTTCCTATGTGATATATCCAAATGATCAATGAATATGTGGAAGACTCTCAATATTATTACTTTTTGAAAGATTAACACAAAGAAGTCCTGGACAGTGTCCTAATACATACACAGGAATAGCTGAAATTGAAGACAGGTGATTTCAAGTGTTCTTGATCGCAGAGAGCAATGTTGAGCTCTGATGTATTGCTTCTATGGGAACACAGAGGTAAACACCTTTGGGGAAGCATTTGGTCATATCTACTATAGGTTAACGTACACTCTAGCCTGCTTCCTCACAGCTCTCAGATGAATGCTGAAGAGAAACGCATGCACACCAAAAGCACAAGGACATGTTCACGAAGTAACAAATGTGCGCATGTGTGATTGATTTGCACAGATGTACACACATCAAAATGTGCACAAAGTACAAATGAACAAAAATGTTAACCAAACAATAATCATGGATTATTTATGATAACTGCCAACTTGAAAACAATCAGAATGTCCATCAGCAGTGTAGTAGCTAAATATACTATAGTGGAGTGATATAAAGGAATTGTGTAGACCCTCTAGATAATTCTTGCAAATAAAATACTGAGTGCAATAGTCAGGAATAAAATAACACCTACTACATATTCACATTTTATACCAACTTTTATGCCACAAAGTATGAAGTTTCTATGAAAAAAGGATGTGAGGAATCACATAATAATAGATGTGGTCTTACAAAAATGACACAATACTCAGGAGTCACAAATAAAAGAAAATGCAAATTGTTACAGACAGGGAGGATAATTGGGTAGATCTGACACATGGGTGGGCAGGGCACGCTCCTTTTTTATCCACTTTTGACTCCTGAAATAATATCATCTCAATGAATTGACTATGACTACTACTATAGCTACAAGTAATAAAAAATTTAAAATATCAATTGTTTTTATAATCCCCAATAACACAGGCGGGGTTATTAACAGTTATGTTTAAGCTGTACAACATAAAGCACAAATCAAAACTCCTTAAATGTCAATGAAATAATAACATATATTAGACCTTTTTTTTAATCAGTGTGTCCATATCTTGTTCAATTTTGTTTCTTTTATTCTTTTATTTTATTTTATTTATTTATCTTTAGAGGGGAAAGGAAGGAGAGAGGGAGAGAGATATCAATGTTGGTTGCCTCTGCTGAGGACACACAATGTATCGTGTGTCCCCTCTCAGGAACTGGCCTGCAACCCAGGCATGTGCCCTGACTGGGAATTGAACCATGATCCTCTGGTTCGCAGGCCCGTGCTCAATTCACTGAGCTACACCAGCCAGGGCTTCCTTTGTCTGAATTTTAAATAATTGTTTGGAAAATGTCTTTAACATGTATTTAAGGCATATCATTAACATTTTATAAAAATATTGCCTGGAAGAATACATTGGTGGAAATACTAATTAAACTCACCTTAGCTGAAATAACCTATCAAGGTCAAATAGCAACTGAGACAAAGTTTTTTATAGTAAAAATAGCAGTAAGTTGAATAAGGTGACTGATGCAAAGAGGCAAATAAAGGTATAATTTTATTTTCTCAGAATATATTTTGCTGGCTTTGTTTTGCTCTTTAAACCTGGAGCAAATGCCCTTTCTTGTCCTGCCAGTCATTTACAGCTGTCAACATTACTTAGATTTGGGATGGGTAAAGCATAATAACATTGTTACATGATATTTCAAAAGCATGCACATTTTTCAAATAGCTATGATTGTGTGTGACAAGTAATAATGTAGATAAATGAAAGAAAGAATGACTTTTCCTTTATTATTGTCTTTTCAGAAATGTTTCATTTCTTAAAAAATTATTTTAATTTTTATCCCTGGCTGGTGTGGCTTAATGGATTGAATGCTGACCTGCAAACCAAAGGGGTGGCTGGTTGGATTCCCAGTCAGGGCACATGCCTGGGCTGTGGGCCAGGTCTGTGGGTGGGGGTGTGCAAGAGGCAACCACACAATGATGTTTCCCTCCCTTTCTTGATCCCTCCCTTTCCCTCTCTCTAAAAGAAATACAATCTTTAAGAAAATTTAAAAAGTAAATACAAAATAAAAATAAATGTTTTGATTTTCAACAGATTCAGGCCAAAAATTGAAAATGTTTTATTGGTATACACTTCATGAATATTAACATTTATATTGAAAAAGGTAACCATTATCTGATTCACTATAATTCCATTAGTTTTAAAATTTTCACTTGTTTTATCCCTTTATATAATCACAGGAACCACCCCCCCAAAAAAAAATAAATACACACTCTGAACTCATTTCAGCCAGAGAATTGATTTTTGACACTGTAATTTTGTCTTTTAAAGAATGCATTATAAATAGAATCATATACCTCTGATTATCATTATGCTGAAGAAAAAATTTGCATAAAGTAACTGTTCATAAGTGTTTCATCTACATAATGAATTTAGGATACATCTAGTTTATCAAATGTATCAAAAGTTCACTGTTTTGTTCTTGCTGCATTGTATTACATTGTATGAATGCACCTAGAATAAACATTCCTGCACAGGCTTTTGTGAAAACATACTTTATATTTATAAATATTGCTTTATTTATTTATTTTATTTATAAAACTCAGATGACGAGTTTCTGCGTAGTTTTTCTAAGAAAGTTCCAAACTATTTTACAGAGTGGCTGTCTCATGCATTTTTACCAAGAATGTTGGAAGTTTCAGTTGTTCCACAAATTTATAGCATTCGATAGTTAATAATCATTCTTAACCACTCTGAAAGGTAATATTTCATTGTGGTTTTAATTTATATTTCTCTAGTAGCTAACTGTGCGGTGCCTCTTTTCATATCCTCATTTGCTGATTTATATCTTCCATGGTGACATCCCTGATCAAATATTTTGTCAAATTTAATTAGATCATGTTTTGTTACTGTTTAGAAAGTCATTTATGTACATATGTACCTACATATTTATATGTGTAAGTGTATAATGCATATGTATGTATACTTTTGTATTCTTGTAATTTATAGTTATTTATGTGTCCTTTTGCTAATGTGTAATTTACATTGTTTAAACCGTCTTTTGAAGAAGTAAACAGTGATGTATTCATTTGATCTTTTTCTCTCTTCTTTTGTGTATTATGCTTATCTTAAGAACCTTTTGCCTAACCCCAGATAACTAAGGTTTTCTTCCAGGTGTTTTATAGTTTTTGTTTGGCATTTATATCTGTGTTCTAACTGCAGTTACTACTTTGATGCATATTTTGAGGATTAAGTTGAGTTCTTTTGTTTGTTTGTTTATCTGTTTTTGGTACCTGAATGACCAATCATTCCTGCAACAGTTGTTGAAAAAAATGCCCTTCCTCCACGATCTTGATTTGTAGTATCATTGACAATCAATTGACCCTGATTGCATTGGTTTATCTCTGGTTTTTCTGTCTTGCATCATTGACCTATATGTTTATCCTCTTAATCAATATTACATTGTCTTGATTACTGTAGAATTACAATGTCTTAGTATTTGACAGATGAGTCTTCCTAGCTCATACTTATTCATTAATGTTGTTCTAACTATTCTATGTCTTTGGTTAACTTAGAACTATGTAAAATTTAGAAATTTAGAATCAAAATCTAAAATACATTTTAGAAATCTGCCATAGTTTTGTCTACTAATCCAAGAGCACTCAATACCTTACCAGTTATTTATGATTTTTTATATTTGGTTATTAGATGTTTTATTAGGTTTATACCAAAATGTTTCTGAGCTATTATATATTTTTAAAAATTACTTACCAATTGTCATTTATCACCATAAGCATTATAAGTGAACATTGTATTTTAATATTGTATTTTGCTGTCTTGCACAATTAACTAACACAGTTTTAAGAGTTTTTTGATAACTTGGAATTTTCTACATAGGCAACTATGTCATTAGTGAATAATGATATTTTCCACTATATCATTTTTTCTATTTTCACTACATTGACTTCTGCTCTTATATTTATCATTATTTTCTTTGGTTTGCTTCAGGTTTATTTTTTTAATTTTTAGATTTTAGTGGCGGAATCTTTAAGTTTGGATATCAATATATTCTCTTTTCTGATAAAAACCTGTACTGCCATAAGTTTGCCTCTAAGCACTATTTTAACTAAATCCTTCAAATTTGGATATGCTGTATTATTTTAATTTAATTTATTATGCATTTTACTTTCCATAAAAAACATTACCATTGACTCATGAATTACATAGAAGCATATATTATTCAATGTGAAAATATTTAGACGCATTATGAATTTCTATGTTAATCATTTGTAATTTATTTTTTTTTCATTATTTGAGAACATATTTAGATTTGCTTTTCTTGACTGATGATATGATCTAAAATGGTGAATAGTCCCTGTACACTTGAAAAGAATGTGAGGTCTGTTGGTGGTGGGTATAAGAAACATGGCAATTACATCGAAGTGGAGGACGGAATGACATTGTTCAGTCTTTCTACACTCTTGCTGGTTTTCTATCTACTGATTATGTTAGTTACTACAAGCACTGTAAAATCTCCTGTGTGTCAATTTGTCTTCCTTTATTAGACCATTATTTTTTTAATTCTAATGTTTTATTTCCAAATTCCCCACACATCACCTTGTCATATCATTATGCCCTACAATTATTAATCTTTGGTTTCTAATGTGTCATTTTAGTATATATTCATCATTTATATAAAATTTGTTGAAACTTTATAGTTTCTGACACATGTGTGGCCACTACTATACTGAGTATAATCTGAGTTTATTTCTGTAATTTTAAGTTCTAATTTAAGTAAATTCTCATATGAACTAAAGGAGAATACATAATCAGGTGTGATTAACATTTTATGAATATTTTAAATTTTGTAGTTTAATTTTAAGGCATTGCACTGTGATATCTATTTTCATATGGGACTGACATGAAGGCATTAAACATATTTTAACCCAAAATATCAGACAGCATAAGACAAAATAGAGCACAACTTATAACAGCAAACTCATTTGTTTGGCACAGGGTATCTGGAAATAGATTCCTTCTATTTGGGTTACAAATAAATAAAATTAAATTAAAAGTTAAAATTTCCATAGTGCTTTATAGAACTATGTTAAAATATAAAACTATTAAAATTCAAATTTCCAGAGGTACACTTTTATAAATGGTAATGTTCCAGACAAATACTGCTAAATAAATTTTATTCAGCTATTTTTGAACTAATTAATCTGTATTTTTCTATGTCAATAAGGTTTTTCCTGTAACTTATTTTTATCACAAAAAAATTGTCAAATTTTTCAAATTTAACAGATTTTTAATGGTATAGATGTGGAAAAAATATTTGACTTTATTGTTAGACATGAGATACATGTAAGATATTTATGAATTTCTACATTATTGTTTATCAAAATAAGTATACTTGTTTAAATTTTAGAATAAAGTATTTCATTTGGAAAAATGTTTTAATTTATTTGTATAAAGTAAAATTGCTATTAGATAAAATAACAATTAAATAATGTATTTTAAAATAGCAAATAAATATAATTATAAATGTAGATATGTTTTAATGAAATTTAGATACATAATAGTAAAATTAACATCTGATTAGTGGTTTCTGTTGTCCCAAAGCTACAATATTTTATTGTTAATCAAATGTAGGTGTTAGAAATGTGTTCAAATAGTTTATATCACCAATGGCCCTTGCCAAGTCATTAGTTACAAAATAAAAGACAGAAAAAAGTGTAACATGTTCTTATTTTCCTCAGGATTACTAACACTATTCACTGAAGCAAAATGGTGAACTATCATATCCAAAATCAACAGAGCTTTTTTACATAGAATATTAAAAACTTTCTGTTTGCGAACCAGAGTATCGCGGTTTGATTCCCAGCCCGGGCACATGCCTGGGTTGCAGGCCAGTTCCCACCAGGGGACACACGAGAGGCAACCATACATTGATATTTCTTTCCCTCTCTCCTTCCCTTCCCCTCTAAAGATAAATAAATAAAAAAATCTTAAAAAAAACTTTCTATGTTGATATAGGGATTGTTTATGTAAACATTTAAATTCTGAAGTTATCTTACAGACAGTATTCATTCCATTGCTTCTCTTCCAAGAGAAGAGAGAGCAGAATTATATTAATTAGCTTGTAGCTTTGTTACAGGTACTAAATGGTAAAATAAAAAAGTGCTTTATTTTGTTACAGGTACAATTAGTAAAATAAAAAAGTGCTTTCAACTTCTTTACTTTCATGAATATGATATGAAATGAAAGAGGATCATTTAAGCTTTTCAAGTCCTAGATTATACATTACAAAACTCTTAAGGAACATATGCCTGTAAAACAAACATATTCATATACTGGATAATATGATATGCCCTTTTATTAAGGTAATCTCAGGTAAATTCTCAGTTTTCTCATAATGTTTTCTTGATTCAATTTTAATGTTAAATTTCAATCAATTTCAAAATTTCCATCTGTTAAAAACTTATTACCTTCATAATTTGTAGGTTTTAATTTTAGAGTGATGTGGAAACTTCTGGTTAGCTAGAGACACTGGGAAATAAAAACTGTGAGATCTTCCAATATTTTCTCTAAAACAATAAATTAATAACAATAATAATAATATCTAGATGACAATTATGTTTTCAGCATAAATTGATATCTAGTTTATTTACCTATTGATTTTTATTGAGGTGATACTTACTGAGGTGACATAACACCACCTCGGTATATAAAATGGTGACAGTTTCATGTGTTTGATTCTCTAACATAGCACTTATATTTTGTGTCGTGTGTTCACCATCCAAAGTCAGGTCTCCTTTGGTCATGATTAATGCCACCTTTACCCTCATCTGCCCCTTCTCAGCCCCCTTTCCCTCTGGTAATCACCATATTGTTGTGCCTATGAGTTTTCCCCCTTCATTCCTTCAACTTTTCCACCCAGCCTCCATCTCACCTCCCTTGCACAACTGCCAATCTGTCCTTTGCCTCTATAGTCTGTTTCTGCTTTCTCTGTGTATTTCATTTGTTTATTTTGTTCATTAGATTTCACAGGAAAGTGAAAATGTATGGTATGTGTCATTCTCCCACTGGCTTGTTCCACTTAGCATACTATTTTTCAGATCTACCCATGCTGTCCCCAAGGGTAAGATTCCTTTTTTCTTTCCACCTAGTAGTATTGCATTGTGTCAATGCACCACAGCTCTTTGATCCCAAGTGCTGCTGATGGGCACTTGGGATGCTTCCAAATCTTGGCTACTGTATGTGTATAACATGGCAATGAACATAAAAGTACATATATTCTTTCAAATTGGTGTTTTGGATTTCTTAGGATATATTCTCAGAAGTGGAATTGCTGACCATACTGCAGTTCTATTTTTATTTTTTTCAGTTAACTCTACACTGCTTTCCACAGTAGCTGCACCAGTCTGTATCCCCACCAAAAGTGCATTGGGGATCCATTTTCTCCACATCCATGACAAAATTTCTTTTTTGAGATATTGATCTAGCCATTCTGACAGGTGAGACATGATGTCTCATAGGGGTTTTAATTGCATTTCTATGATGATTAGTGACATTGGGCATCTTTTCATATGTCTATTGGCTCTCTGTAATGTCCTCTCTGTAGAAGTATCTATTAAGGTCCTCTGCTCAATTTTTATTTTTTTGGTGTTGAGTTGTATAAGTTCTTTATAAATATTGGATATTAATTTCTTATCAGATGTGTCATGGGCAAATAAGTTATCCTTTTCTGCTGGTTGTCTTTTCATTTTGTTTATGCTTTTCTTTGCTGGGCAAATAATTTTTAATTTTATGTAGTGCCATTTGTTAAAATTTTCTTTTATTTTCTTTGCTTATAGAGACCTGTCAGAAAAAAAAAACTGCTATGAGAAATGTCTGAAATTTTACTGCCTATGTTTTCTTTTTAAATTTTTTATCTCAAGTTTATTATTTAGGTCTTTAATCCATTTTGAGTTTATTCATGTGTATGGTGTAAAAGGGTGGTCTAATTTTATTTTTGCACATATCTGTCCAGTTTTTCCCACCAACATTTATTGAATAGATTATATTTGCCCCATTATATACTCCTGCCTCTTAAATTGATTTTTAATTTAAAAAGTAAATATTTCAAAGTCCCAGCAAACACTCTCTCACATTGCAACATGGCTTCCCAGAAAACAAACCACAAGGTTCTGGGATATTGCAAATGGCTCATGATTATTTCAAATCACTGCAGTAAGAGTCAGTTTACTCTAAGGATGAAACATATTTTTTTTAATTTAAAT
Source organism: Sturnira hondurensis (assembly GCF_014824575.4). NCBI lineage: Eukaryota > Metazoa > Chordata > Mammalia > Chiroptera > Phyllostomidae > Sturnira > Sturnira hondurensis. Next base: position 5,003,945 of record NW_028082350.1, on the reverse strand, counting down.
CTTTATTGTACGTTTTCCATTACCATTTAGTCCCCTCGTACTTCCTTCTTCCAGCAACCCCTACTCTGTTTCCATGAATCCTTCACTCATTTCTGAAACATAGTTTTAAAAAAGTTATTGTGGGTTAAAAAAATGAAACACAATGTTTCTAAAAAATGTGATCCTAAATTCATAAGCAAATGTATGCAAGCGGCAGTTTCCTAAAATTTTAAGTAAGTTACCATTTTGTGCCAGAGAGAACTCGGGGGTAGGAGACAATAAAAGGTGAAGTCAAATAGAAAAGTAAACTTTCCTTCTGTGCAGACAAATTAAGTGCCATAACAAACACAATTATGCAGTTAATGAAGAAATTCATACACTATAACATGGATACCCCAGCTGTAAACTTGACTAGTAGGAAGTGACTCATTGTACTTTCTACTTTGAAGCATTAGAGGGATTTAACCTATTTAGCTCTCATTTGAGAATGGGTGTAAAGGAACCATTATCCTACAGTCAGTCTTTCTTAAACAGAATTATCCAAGTGGATATTTTTCAATTAATATTTCTGCTGTTAGGAATATTTTGTCAATGTATATTTGTATGTGTTGTTGACAATTTTAATTTGTTTATAGTCATGGATAATTTAATAAAGATCTCCTGCTGGCATGCTTAATTAAATAGATCATGCTAGTTAAATCCTTCTTTTATGTAAGACATAGAAATAGTCACCTAAAAATGATCAAATTTTCAGTAGTAAAATACATTATTTTTTCAGAGAACTCAAAGAATGCAGTAGGCATGTGGGCATAAAATTTAAATATTTATTTCACTATGAAAAAGTAATAAATTAACAAGAAAGTGTTTTTTAATTGCACATTTCCACATGAATTGATACTTGATTTATTACAAAAGTAACTTCTAAAACACATTGAAAGTCTTAATATTAGTTCTATAATTGTATTCCATGTTCAGCAAATATTTCTAAAGTGGGACAGAGTAGTTTAAAGCCTTCTATGATCTGATTTCTACCATTGTTTTGAAGGACTAGTGATTATCTTCATTAATTTCTAAATTAGGTTTCCAAGTTTTCCTAGAGAGAGTGGAAGAAATACGACTTGAGTTCAATTGGAGGATTATATGTTACAACACTGACTCTGTGGAGAGCCCTAACGATACAAAAATATACATATTTGTGTAGGTATCATTACGTTGGCAAAATAAGAAAGGGAAAAAAACAGTAATTTACACTGTGGTCAGTTCTAGGAAATAAACTTTTCTAATATGTATGTTTTGGTAGACACTAACATAAAATTGAATCATGATATCATGATATATTTCATTGAATAAAATATGAAGTCATATAATTTTTAATATAAGGACTGCATAGAAACTTAGAAGATATGTGGTAAGTTAAGGGCGAAAATCTTATTTAATTTTTTTCTGAATATTGTTATTTTGCCATACACTACAGTTGAAAAGTTTTGGATCAGCTCTTAGTCAGCAATATGTCATATAATGCCCTCATCAGAAAATGAGTGGCTAAAGACAACATCAGCAAAATGAAAAGCGAATCAATCATATGGGAAAATATATTTGCCAATGATATCTCTGTTAATGGTTTGATCTCCAAAATATATAAAGAACTCATAGGACTCCACTCCAGGAAGACAAACAATCCAGTTAAAAAATGGGCAAAGGACCTGAACAGACACTTCTCTAAGGAGGACATGCAGAGGGTCCTCCAAGGAGGACATGCAGAGACAACTGGAAGGATGCTCAGCATCACTAGCCATCAGAGAGATGCAAATTAAAGCCACAATGAGATACCACTTCACACCATTGTGAATAGCCATCATAAACAAATTAATAAAGTGCTGGAGAGGTTGTGGAGAAAAGGGAACCCTAGTGCACTGTTGGTGGGATTGCAGACTGGTACAACCACTATGGAAAACAGTATGGAATTTCCTCAGAAAACTAAAGATGGAACTGCCTTTTGACCCAGCAATTCCACTGCTGGGATTATACCCTAAGAACCCCGAAACACCAATCCAAAAGAACCTATGCACCCCGATGTTCATAGCAGCACAATTTACAATTGCCAAGTTCTAGAAGCAACCTAAGTGCCTATCAGTAAATGAGTGGATCAAAAAAACACACACACACACACAAAAAAAACTATGGTACATTTACACAGTGGAATTCTATGCAGCGGAAAGAAAGAAGGAGCCCCTACCCTTCGCAACAGCATGGATGGAACTGGAGACTCTTATGCTCAGTGAAATAAGCCAGGAGGTGAAGGACAAATACCACATGATCTCACCTATAATTGGAACCTAATCAAGAAAACAAACAAATGAGCAAAATAGAGCCAGAGACATTGAAATTAAGAAGGATCTGACAATAACCAGAGGGGGGTAATGGGGGCAAGGGTTTCCAGGAACAACTATAAAGGACACATGGACAAAACCGAGGGGGTGTGGATCAGGGGAGGGAGGTGAGGATGGCTAGAGTGGGGGGAGTAGGGCAGGGTGAATGCAGACATTTGTACTTGAACAACAACAAAATAATTAAAAAATAAATGAAATAGCCCAATTAAATGGTGTTCTCTGAAAAATAAACTTTGAAAATGGTTGGTGTCTATGTATAAGTTTTTCTTAGAAGCCATTATCTCTAATTCCTGACAATAATCTCTAATTCCTGACAATAAATTCAACTTTACTACAAATTTAATGTGTCCCAGTATTTTTAACAAAAGATTTTTTTCTTACAAAGGACAATATTAACTCATTTATAATGACTTTTTAAAAAGTATGTATAACATAACTCCATAGAAACTAAATGAAGAAACAATTTCCTTTTAACCTCGATGGTTAGTTGTCTACCAATTGAACAAATTAAGATCGTGAAAATGTTTCAGCCATCACTCCAGTTCCGTAACTAACGTTTTGTGTAAAAAGTAAATACTAGGCCGACACTTTAAACAGCTTCTTGCCTAGTTCCTTCAAAGGCGTTTAGTACTTGAAAATACTTTTTGTATCGACAGAAGTCTGGTAAAACCTGAAGGGAAATAAAAACTAGAAAAAGGTTACAATGAATCTGGCTCTCTCTTTTTTGCCATGCAAATGACATCTAAATAGTCAGCTCTCATTTAGAAAAAAATTTATAATCTATAACCTATGAGCCCTCTTTGTAATGGAATATTGCCTGTAGCTATAAATACTAATTGAGAAAACAGAGCATAAAATTATTAAAGAAGCATAAAAAATTAATATTTAAAAATCACAAGAAAACTTAATTACTTGAGAGAGCCAACAACAGGACTAGTGAGTGTTATTTAGAAAATGGTCATGTGAAATATGATAGAGATAAAGATGGGGAGAAGTTAAAACCTAGAATATCATTATTTCATTACATTTTATAAAGGTGGAAAATTGAAATGCCCTCCTTTTAATAATGTTCAAATGAAAGAATCAGTGCTCGAATACATATTAAAATATAATGTCACAACCAGTTGCAGGGTAATGGTGTGCTTGGGGTTGCTGTACAATGTATGTCTAGGAAACTGCTTTAGATCTTCCCCCACCCTCCCCTTTACCAACATCCTCTTCCTTCCCGAGAATCCTCCTTTTTGCCTTGCATCCTTGTTTCAACCGAGGACTTCGTTCTTGGTTGAAATTTTGCTTTCTTTTAGAATCACTATTTTGCCAGTTCTTACAGTTCAATAATGGAGATTATGCCCTTTATAATGAAGGTCTTTTAAAAAGTATTATAATCCTTCTGATTTTCATGTTTACTATTTAAGTGCATTGCTTTATATTTGTTTTTTTCTTAGACATGGGTGGCATAATACCTGTCACTGCTCCCAGTTGCCTTCTCCATTGTTATCATAGGGTCACCATTGTTTCAGATATTATTATTTAATTATAATATCAAATAATTACCATAACAGCTTTTTAAGAAAACAAGAAAGATGCAAGCCATTTTTATTTACAAAGATATATATTTTGAAGTTGTTCATCATTATATAATCATTAATTTTTTTAAGATTTTATTTTTATTTATTTAGGGGAAGGGAAGGAGAGAGAGAGAGAAATATCAGTGTATGGTTGCCTCTTGTGCGTCCCCTGCTGGGAACTGGCCTGAGACCCAGGCATGTGCCCTGACTGGGAATGGAACCATGATCCTTTGGTTTGTAGGCACTCAATCCATTCAGCTACACCAGCCAGGGCAAATTTAATTTTTTATAGAAAGTCTGATAATGAGAAAAATACCCATCAGCCTAAAATTGAAAATTTAGTAAAAGACACACTATTTTCTTTTTTTACTTTATATTTGTTTACTACCATATTTTAATTTACAAGTTTATGTTGCATTAAAGCCAATTTTATTTATAGAGACCAATGGTCTCTATATAAGACCGTTTCATTAACTTGAATGCACACACACACAGAGGAGGTAGGGGAGAAAGTCAGAAATATTTGTGCTTATTTCATTCATTTATTGTTGATTTAATGGTATTAAAAACTGTATTCAAGTCATAGAAAGCCACATTTAGCATTTCAATAGATATGCAATTTCTGCTATGTATATCACTGATTATTAGTGTATATTTTTATGTGCATACTGTCCATTAAGTGTGTAAATTATATCATTTGTATCCATTATATATAAACTGTAAAACTTTTGTATCTGTATATAACAAATGCATTTTAAACACAATGCTTCTTTTCTTTTGTAGCCAAACACTATAGCATGTAGAAGATTTAGGTTGTGAAAAAATACATAAGTAATATTTTTAGCAACCAGTATAGTCCAGCATTTGGGGGAACAGACTGTGGGAGCAGGGGCTGGCATGGGCAGAAGAGGGCAAAGGGGGAAAATTGGGACAACTGTAATAGAATAACAATAAAAAATTTAGTAAAAATATTTAGATGCATTTTCTCATGTAATTTACAAAACCACCCTCATATTATAAGCCGAGCCCATTTCACAGGTGAGGAATCTAGGGCAACTGGATACTCTGCTAGGGACTGAGGAGGGCATAGCAAAATCTCAAATGCATTTTCTGCCTTCATAGTATTCCTATTCTGGTGGGCATGGCAGCCAGGTAAGGAGACAAGCGAATGAGGAATTACAGCGTAAATAAAAAGGATGCAGCCTTACTAAACATTACGCAGAGAGGCTGGTTCAGTTACGGATTCAGAGAAACTTTTCTGCAAGTTGCCATCAGTGACGACACGTGGAAGAAAAGAAAAGAGCTGCCTTTGGAAAGAATTGTAAAGAATTGATTTCATTGTAAAGAAATAGCAGGTCCCAGAGCTCCAATCCAGGAAACAATCCCGGTCCATTCTGGTATTTGACAGCAAGGCAGTGTGGTCAATGTTTGGGGTGTGTCCATAATATAATAAAGCTGAAAGAATAAACAAGGGTCATATCACTCAGGAGCCATGTTGAGTGGTACATTAACGGGTTCGGTGATGATGTGAGGCTTAGGTTCAAGTCATTAGAGGCGAGGGTGGATTGTAATTGTGCATGTCTTCCCATGCCGGGCTGTTGCCTTGTTTTGTGCGTTGTCATTCACGGAGTATTTTCATTTTCTGTGGAATTTATAGTCTTCCAGAATATTTCCAGTGGTTACAGAAAAAAGTTCTGCCTGGGGAATTAAACCCCCTGCTAGGGGCTTACCCATGTGGTTTGGGATTGGAAAGAGGGGTTCCCTTGACCACACGGCTTGGAGAGCAAGATGTAGGAGACTTGCAGAGCTCTCTCTCTGTGGGCCACACGGCTTGAAACAATGCAGGACTCCCACCCGCCCGCCTTGAGGATGCAGTTTGGGGTTAAGAACTGGAGTCCAGCCGAGCTAAGGACTTCTATTTCTTTTTCTGAGATATAGTACAGCTAACGGGCCTTATTTGACAAGGGGAGGCAGGACTCCTGTGTGTGTGTGTGTGTGTGTGTGTGTGTGTGTGTGTGTGTGTGTGTTTTAAAGGGATGTTGGGATTTAACAAAGACATTCCACCATTGTTCTGAACCTATATAGCTTTTGAATAAATAGTTCCTTTCTTTTCCACCAAACTCTGGCTTGGAGAGCCACAGTGGATACTGGAAGTGGGCAAAAAGAACCATAAAGTAACAAGACCCTCAGGGGCAGGGGAGTTTTTTGTAACAGGATACCATTGACTGTCCACAAGTGAGGTTTCAATTTGATGGCTATCAACCTCAACGGCTCTTCCCGAGCCATGGAGCGTCGTCCAGGGAGAAATCTCCAGCAGGAAACTTAGCAAACACTTTGGACACATTTGATCGGTCGCAGCACCTTCTCCACACACTGCACAAATCTTTGCTTGTGTTTCAGTTACACTTTTAATTTTTTTGAAATAATAAAGCACAATATGCTGAAAATGTTGCATGTTTTCTTCCATCTTCAATACTAAAATGACTACACAAAAATTCACCAATTTTGATCATTTTTAATGCATGCTGATATGACAGTGGTATGACAGCTGTCACAATACAATCTAACAAAGTTGTTCAAATTAACTTAAAGACAACTAAGCACCACTACAGCCGTCTAATGGAAAGAAAAGAACTTTTTGGTCAAGCCATTATTTATCCACAGACCTAGCATAACAAAGGTACAGTGTTAAGACATAATTAAGTGAACAATTCAAACTTTAGAAGATTGAATAATGATTATTTCCCCTCATTAATGTATACAACTTAATGTATAAAAACACATAAAATATTAACATGCTTTCACAATCTTGTATCAATAACAACTCTCAGAAAGTCATTTTTAGAGTAAATGAAATCTTTATGTGCACATTTGAAGTAAGTAGTATATTCCAGGTTTTCTCAATGAAATTAAAGTGTGATATAATGGACACCAGATCTTTTACAAAACATCAAATGCTTCCATTATTATGATTTCCTCAGATATATTAAAAATGTCCAAAGTTGTAACACTAATATGAGCTCTCTTATTTAATAAATTGTACCACTAATTTTTTTTCAGAAGGCATTAAGTTTAGCATGATTTAATATGTTGCTCAAAATCTATCAGTTTTATTTCTGTTCAATGCAGTTATTCATATTCACTCCCTTTCTTATTTCTCATGAAAGAAAAAACATCCAGCAAAACGTCTATAATTGCCACTTACACTGGCTCTGATAGATATGAAATAAGGCACAGAAAAACGGCAAATGTGTCAAGGTTATCTTTTTTCCTTGTGATTTAACCTCATTTTATTTCCCAATTCCTGTTTATCACAGCATTAAAAAGTCACTCTGACCCTGAGTGAAGAAGCTCGGACAGACTTCTTTTCTAATCTTTTCTGTCTTCGTTTGTCACTTTGTCATCTCTCCTTTCCACTAATTTCAAAACTACCTGGCTTTATCAAATTCTTCACTCGGCACCTATATTGCTGGGTTTTGCACTTTACCAGTTTAGGGCTGATTCCCATCCCATTTTAACAATGCTCTTCCGCCAGGAAAGGGAAGACTGATTCAGCTGGGACCCGATTTTGAATTTAGTGAATAGAGAGCCACGATGAAAATCGGTGTTAGCATGGTGAAGCTGTAACAGAAATCTGCTTTTTAAAACAAACCTCTTCACGCTTTACATTATGCAATGTGTAATAAGCCTTTCAGCTTTGAGGGAATGAGCTACACTAAATCAATTACGTTTTCTTCTATGTATATGGAATATTGTCTCATACAATTATATAGCTTCTCCAAATCTTCTATTTCACTTTATTGGCATGTTCGTGTTTCATTTATGCAGAAAGAGAAAGCAAGTCTCTCCCTACCTACGCCTTCACTCTAGTCCCTTCTTGCCAACCCTCTCACAACGGGTTTAATAAAGAATATGTTTTCAAGCATACAGCTAAGACAACCCTGAGACACACATTTCAATTTTTTCCTGTTATAACCGTTTTTATTACATTTTTAAATGAAATATATGGCATGTTAGCCCCCAGATAGTTGTTAAAGGTTGCCCTGGAGTGGGTGGTAGACTCTTAAAGGAGAAGTAGCCAGTACTACTCTTTCTATGGCAGAGAGCAAAGATATTAGGACAGCCCTGGCTGGTGTAGCTCAGTGGATTGAGCACGGGCCTGCGAACTACATGATCGCGGTTCGATTCCCAGTCAGGGCACATGCCTGGGTTGCAGGCCAGTTCCCGGCAGGGAACTCACAAGAGGCAACCATACATTGATACTCCTCTCCTTCTCTCCTTCCCTTCCCCTCTAAAGATAAATAAATAAAATCTTTAAAAAAAGATATTAGGACAAAGACAGAGGGCTAAACAGAAACAAAATCCAGGCCAAGGTGCTTGTGGATTTTTTAATATTATTTTTTTAGGTTTGGAATAGGAAATACATAATAAAACTAAAGAATACATTTCAGACAATATATTCTACATCCATTAAACAGGATGTGTTATATTTCAATATGATGTTTGTCTTTACAAAATGATGTTAAATTCAAAGTGGTATGTTATCTTCTGTGGTAAATGTTTATTTTTCCTTAGTGTTTAAAATGCATCAGATCATCTGTTACTTACTTTATTAAGTCATCTCATTTAATCTATAAAACTATCCTATCATACAACACTATGCTCACTTACCAATTGCCACTGAAAAGAAATCTTATAGTTTGCTTCTATAGCTTTCAAGTGTTGTCGTCTATAATTTTCTCATTTTAAACTCACAGTAACATACAGAATAGCATCATTTATATTTTGAGGATTAAGAAAAACAGGGGTAAAGTTACTTTACTGAGACAATCCCACAATTTTTTGAGATTCCTTATTAACATTTGTTTTAAAACTCCTAACAGCTAATAGACTCAAAATATCCAAATCAATAAATTTATTGGTGAAAAAGAAAACAAAAACTCCTCCTAATTTCTACCTCTTATATTTCACATTATTTCTTTATATATATCCAGAGATTTTTAGAACCAGTTGTATTATTCAGATCATTTTCTTTTCTGTATTGAATGATAAATTAGGGTTTGCCAAAATAATTAAAAGTCTTTATTTTGAAGATTGGCAGTAATTTAAAAGATTCTTTAAATGTTGAGCTTCTCCAGTCTTCCACTGGACATTGATTACCAGGAGAATTAGTAATTTTAATGGCATCATACATAATAATATCAACTTAAATGAGGTTTTGAATATTTTAACAAGCTATGCAGTATTTTCAATAGAATCTATAATTGACATCTCAAAGTAAAACTTTTCCTTTCATTTCTTTATGCTTGAGCAAGTTTCTAAAGCACATTTATATAAAATGCTTTTTAACATTTTAATTATTGATATTAATGTTTGACACCAAAAGTGGGTAAATGCAGTTTTCTAGAGTATTTTCCTCTTCAAAGAAACACTTGCAAAATACATTGACCCAAACACAGGGTGGGGTGCACAAAACAAATAATTTATTCTTGCACTATTTATTAATTATCGCATTATTTTCCATCTGAACAATTGCCAACCTGCTTTTGTCCCACCCTGTATGTAGGTCAGCTTTTCAAAGGAGGTTTGAACTCCTAACTCCTCTTATAAATGTATTGTTTTGAATGTTTTTTGTGTAATAAGATGCTTTTATTACACAAAAAAAGAAGTTTTTTTGTGTAATAAAAAAAGCTGAAGTTTTTCTTGAAAGAGCCTAAAGCCATTATGATTTGATAATAAAAACTATAATAAATGGCAGTTAGGTTACCTTATCAAGTTTGAAACATTAATTGATCATTATTAATCTCATCAGCTATTTTTAAAAGGCTCTCCTGTCTCCAGTTTTTCCCCAAACTCAGTCTAATTTATATATGTTTACCTCCATATTGTGATGATTCTAAAACATGTCTGATTGCATGGAAATAAATGATTCACAAAGCAATCTCTCTACTGCTTCACAGATTAAAATATCATGTTTTATAAAATACACTTAATTAAAATTATCAATATTTTAGTTGTAAACTTTACTGGGACATTGTAAGGAAAATATTGGCAAACTGAATTATACTCATGCCTCATAAAGCCTTACCTAAACTAAACTTTTAAGCCAGGTGTTGAAGGACAAATACCATATGATCTCACCTTTAACAGGAAGCTAAACAACAAAACAAGCAAGCAAGCAAAATATAACCAGAGACACTGAAATAGAGAACAGGCTGACAGTGACCAGAGAGGAGAAGGGAGGGAATTTCAGGGGAAATAGGGGAGGGATTTAGAGGAACAAATATAAAGGATACATGGACAACAACTGAGAAGGGTGGAAATGGGAGGGAGGGGGGAGCTCGGGGGGGGGTTGGGATGGGAGTAATAGACAGAAAACTGTACTTGAAAAATAATTAAATAAAAATTTTTTAAAAGTAGTAAAATTCTATCAAAAGTCAATATTTAAATAAAAAGTGAAGCTTCAGCAAAAAAAAAAGGTTCAATGTTAGACAAATGTGGGAGGGTTCAAATCTTCATTTTACATTTGCTTTATTTATTTATCTATATATATAATAAAAATGACTTCAGAGAATATAAATATTCATAAATTAAAAATTATTAGAATGTTCTCATCGTGATAACGAAGAAACATTAGGAAACACTCCAGACTGCAGCAGGCACACTGGGGCCGTTCTCAGGAGGGTCCTCTGGTTGTCCTGGAGACCACTGTGGACACCGGGCTTTCTGGTGAGCCCAACACCTTCGTGTGTCTACTGCTGGAGCACAGGTGTAGTTTGGGCAACTTAACACTCACCCAGTGAGGCCCAGCACCATCGCATCCATCACACCTTTGCATCGGGAAAGCCTTTGTGTGTGTGTGCATGCATGTGTGTGTTGTCGACTATTTCACAAGAAGTTCATGTAGTGTTTTTACATCTCCAGTTTTGTTAGAATACTTATATTCATTACATTTCCTTAATATATTTCTTATTTTTTATAAGTAACAATATCATGTTTGCATTTCCTTTAGTCTAACCCAATAACTTGTATATTGCTAACATTTAATAAATATCTAAATCTAATAGTATTAATTGAACTGATCAATTGCATTTTAAAAATATTTTTTTCTTTATTTTTAGACAGAAGGGAAGGGGGGAAGAAGAGAGGGAGAGAAACATCAATGTGTGGTTGCCTCTCATACGCTCCACACTAAGGACCTGGTCCGCAACCCAGGCATGTTTCCTGACTGGGATTTGAACCAGCAACCCTTTGGTCCACAGGCTGGCACCCCAGCCACTGAGTTACACCAACCAGGGATACATTTTAATTAAAAGCAGTGTGTCATTATGTTTTCTTTTTGCCTCTGGGATCTGTTGTTCAATTTTCCTCCATCATTTCCTGTGTATTAAGAGGCTGACCTATATGGGCTATGACAACTACCACCCTTAATATCTGGGTTTTGGTTTGCTTTGGTCAATGGGGAGCCCTTCGCTAATGATTGTTTGCACCCCCTTTCCCCAAATGCCCAGGTTGGAAACTAATCTCCAAATATATGATATTAGGAGGTAGGGCCTTTGGGAAGTAATTAGATCTTCAGGGCAAACACTTCAAGAATCAGAATGATGACTTTACAAAAGAGACTCCAGAGAGTTACCTCTGCCCTTCTTTGAACACAGTGGTGAGAAAGTTGTCCTGGAACCAGGAAATGGACTCCCACCAGACACAAAATCTGTAGGTGTCTTATTTTGGACTTCTTTGCTTTCAGAGCTCTGAGAACTAAATTTCTGATGTTTATAAGCCACCCACTCTATGAACAATTTCTTTGAAAGCCTGAGCAGAATAAGACAGAAACTGATAGAAAGAAGTAGGTGTGCTACTGTAATGAATACCTAACAATGTGGAAGTGACTTTGGATTTGTTGGTAGAAGGTGAAGTTGTGTTGAGGTGCATGCTAGAACCTAATGAACACAGCTTCGAAGGTGAGCTTGGTAAAGGCTCAGCAAGAGAAGGGGGCAGCTGTAGAGAAAGGCCCCAATCTTAGAAAATACTTCAGTAACTCTTAAGTAGAATGTTGGTGGGAATATGGCCATTCTGATGAGGTCTCAGACAGAAATGAGAAGCCTGTTACCAGACAAGGGAGGGAAGGGGATGTTTGTGACACAGGGGAAAACCAACATGGCTGAACTGTGTCCATATCCTGTTTTTGTGGATGGTAAAAAGTGCAAAAAAAAATAATAAATTGGATGCTTGGCTAAGAAAATCTTTAAGCAAGGTGTTGAAAGAGTGACCTGGTCTTTCCCAGGTCCGACTTGTAGCGAAATGTGAAAAATCATTTACCAAAAAAGATCCAGAACCAAAAGATTTGGGAAGATATCAGCCTATTAATGTTGAAAGAGAAAATCCATGTGGAAGAGAAATCGAAGGCTGTAGCCATTCAGTGAGGACATTAGTTGGCCAGGCCATCTCAACAAAAGCCAGGAAGTAGTGTCCAAGGCAGGGATGAATGACACTGAAGGCCACTCAGAGATCTTTGGGGCTGCCCTCACTATCACAAGCCTGTGCTAGGTAAAATGAGCAGAGTCATTTCCAAAGGGTGGGTGTCTGGGACATCACCTGGGACTCCAGGGACATCAATTGGTCCTGCTGACTTCACCGCACATGGAAGTCTCCACTCTCTGCACCCAGGGCAACTCCTAGGCTGCCCCAGATATGTTACAGGCTTCAGGGTGGTCTAGGCAATTGTAGTTGGCCCCCCGAAGAAGCAGGCTGTAAACTTTAGCTGTGTCTGTGCCCCAACCTCTGTGGGCACACGACGTATACAAGCTGAGTCTTTGGGGCATGGCTACCTTTCCCTAGATTGCAGAGGGCAGGGTGCCTGCAGAGAGTCTATTTCAAAAGAGGCACCTGGCCACCTGAACAGCATTCCAGCATGGAGAACCGCAGGTGTCAAACCCCAGTCAAGAAGAGCAGCTGGGGCAGAACTCTCCTCTGGGACAATTCCAGGAAGAAAACTCCAATTACTGAGAGATAAGGTGGGACAAGCACAGTGGCCCAGCAAGGCAACACATCCAAAGAGGATTATTCTTGAAACTGAAAGTTAAATGCTGCTTATACCATTACACTCTGAATTTATCTGGGATGTTTATTATTATTTTTTAATTTAATTCTTGTTCAAGTACAATTTTCTGTCTTATATTCCCAGCCCTGCCCCCGCCCCAGTGCTCCCCACCTCCCTCCCATTTCCGCCCCCCACCTTAGTTATTGTCCATCTGTCCTTTATACTTGTTCATCCATCCCCTTTTCTCCTATGGTTCTCTCCCCTCTCCCCTCTGGGCCCTCTCAGCCTGTTCCATATTTGAGTGTCTTTGGTTATATTTTGCTTGCTTGTTTGGTTTGTTGTTTAGATTCCTGTTAATGGTGATATCATACGGTATTTGTCTTTCACTGCCTGGCTTATTTCACTCAGCATAATGCTTTCCAGTTCCATCCATGATGTTGCAAAGGGTAGGAGCTCCTTCTTCCTTTCTGCAGCATAGAATTCCATTGTGTAAATGTACCATAGCTTTTTGATCCAGTCATTTACCATTGGGTATCTAGGTTGCTTCCAACTCTTGGCTATTGTAAATTGTGCTGCTATGAACATCGGGGTGCATAGGTTCTTTTGGATTGGTGCTTCACGGTTGGATCTTTAATTCCTTTATTTTTTCCTATTTACTTTAACCCTTTGGTATAAAAATGTCTATTCTATATCTGCTACACACTTGTGTTCTGGAAGCACACAACTTGTTTAGATTCACAGACTCACAGGTGGAGAGGAATTTGGATGAACCCTTGGTCTCACACATATCTGATGTAGATGATAGTTAGAAACCTTGGATTTTAGATTTCCCATTGATGTTAGAATGAGGGAGGACTTTAAGGGCTATTCTTCTCAAACGGATGTAATTGGTATGCGAGAAGGACATGATTTGGGGGGGATGAAAAGGCAGAATGCTATATACTGAATGGTTGTGTCCCCACCAAATTCATATGTTAAAATCTAGTCTTCAGTGTGATGTTAAGAAGTGGGGCCTTTGCAGGTGATTAGCTCAGGACAGTGGAGCAGACCTGTTATCTTTCTCCACGTGAAGAAACAGCACAAAGATGACTATCTCGGAACCAGGAAGGGGGTCTAAGCAGACACAAGATTCACTAATGCCCTGATCTCAAACTTCCCAGACTCCAGAACTGTGAGCAATAAATTTCTGCAGTTTATAAACCACCCTGTCTAGAGTCATTTATCAGAGAAACCAGACTAGAATAAGATGCTGTGGAAGAATATCAAAGTAAGAGAAAAACGTGGATTCAGTTATTTATTTCCATGAATCTCCCTTGTGTAATACCATGGCTGTCTGTGTTCTTGGGTGAAATTTATTATTTCAGGTACATTATGCTTCACAAGTACACTGCTCTGTATTCCTGGATTCTGCCAACCAGTCTGTCCCCCCTTCCCCATCAATAAATCAACAAACAAGTGCTGGAGAGGATGTAGAGAAAAGGGAACCCTGGAGCACTGTTGGTGGGAATGCAGACTGGGACAGTTGCTATGAAAAACAATATGGAGTTTCCTCAAAGAATTAAAAATGAAACTGCCTTTCACTCCATAATCCCACTCATAACAATATATGCTAAGGATATTGAAACACTAATTTAAAAGATTATATGCACCTTTGTGTTCAGAGCATCATCATTTACAATAGCCAAGAACTGGAAGCAACCTGAGTGCCCACCAGTAGGTGAGCAGATAGAGAAGCTGTGGTGCATTTACACACTGTGATGCCATGTGGCAGTAAAAAAGAAGGAACTTCTACCCTTCACGACAGTGTGGATGGACTTGGAGAGTATTATACTAAGTGAAATAGGCAAAAAGCTTATGATTTCAATTACATGTGAAGTCAAATGAACACACTAAACTAACAAACAAAATAGAAACAGAGGCATAGATACATGGAACAGACAGTTAACTGTAGGAGAGGAGGGGACAGGATGGGAGAAGGTGAAGGGATGAGCGAAAGAACATGTGTGCATGACCCATAGACACAGAGGACAGCTTGGCGATGCCCTGAGGGTGGTGGGAAGCAAGGGCTGAGTGTAGGGAGGCAAAAGAGGGAACAGTGAGGATAGCTGTAATAGCATTAAAATGAAAATAAAAAAAGTAATCATTCTTTATAATAATCACCTAAATATTCAAAATCTCAGGTCCAAATAGATGACAGGTCTAAAGGAAATGTAACTCACTTACATACAGGTGGGAATATGTGAAATCATGTCTCAGTGTAATATAATGTTATCTGGACATGTGCATGTATTTGGCAATACTTGGGACAGGATGTGTGTCCTAGTGAAGGCTATGGAAATGAAGTAAACTATTAAAATTTGTGTCAGTTTAATTAATTTATAAATTATGTTCAAGGCTTAGATAAGTAGCTGTCAAGATTAAATGTGATAATGAAGAAGCAGTGGTATAGAACATAAAGCTGGGAATTTCAGATGTGTTGTTTGTATGTTCTTATCTGCTCTGCAGGTGCATTATCTGTCTTCTATCCAGCTATATTTATCTATGAATCTATCAATTAATAGCATAACTATTACTTATTCATTGTTTTGCTTATTTTCTTAAAACAAGCAATTGAATAAACATGGAACAATTTAACTATACATGGAATACTATGATGCAATATAATTTGTGCATTGTGGGACCCTGGATCCATTTTTTAAATTAATTTTTATTCATTCTGAAGTTCCTAGTACTAGTGGATATAGCCATCTACTGTTTGAAATCTTGAAATAAAAAGCTGTTTTAGTAACATAAAACACAGCAATGATATATGCAACCGGAATACATTACTGTGATTCCATTAATTGCAACAAATCTGTGATCTTCTTGAAGGCACCATATTTTTATCAGTTTCATATCACTACATTCAGCATACAGTTAGTAGTCAATGGAAGTTTGCTATTTTATTTGCATATTTTATCTATTATCAGAAAAAAAAAGTGTAGTTAAATATGGTTTTAAAACAACTGTCAAAATGTTTGGAAACTCTTTCATATTTGAACATAGACATATCTTTTGACCTAGTAATTCCAGTCTTACATGTAGAAGACAACTTGCACACAGGTCCTGAAAAGACACACAAGAACGATGTAGAGGTAAATTTGAATAGCTCGCACTATAAACAAGATGTTATAATGCAGTCGTTAGAGCTGATGTACGCAGAATATATACACATACAACCTATAGGTTTAAAATACATAATTATAGTTTTAAATGTTATACAAATTTGAAATAGATAAATACGAACTTGAATGTAGAGAAATATTTTGGTGAATGTAGCCGGGGTTTGTTTCCTTTTATGAATGAATTTTTGTTACTACATATAAGTCCCAATTGCTCAATTCCTCCCAAAAGTCTAGGTATTACTAGCATAGTCTTGTGCAATATCCAGTAGGCGGAAATGCTCACACATACACATTTGCATTTCCTTTTTTTCTGTTATTTCAACTTGATGCTCCAATTAAATGATGTCATTTGACTTTCAGTATCCTAGAGTTGAGGCAATCCATGAACTTGCTGTACATTCCATTGTCTTTGTTTCTCCTTGAGCCAATATTTTTAAATTTTATTTTTTAATGTTTGTTTTCTTTAATCTGAAAAATTTCATCATCTGAAAGTTCATTTTAATAAAACAATTCAAAATAGAGAAATCACTTTGGGCACACAAAGATGTTCATGCCATCAACATAAAAAGTTTAGAAGGGAATAATACCAAATTTAAGAATAAAAAAGGCTAGAAGAAAATTTAATAGAATCTTAATAGCTGTTGTGGGTTTTTTTCAGTAGAGCATTTTAATTATGTCTCTTCTGTTTTTTCCTTAAATTCTTTTAGAATTTTAGAGGTGCCATTTATTTCTTTTATTTTATTGAGGTATAATTGACATATAACATTATATTAGTTTTAAGGGTATAACATAATGACTGGATATTTCTATGCACTACAGATGATCAAAATAAGTTTAGTTACCATATAAATTTACCAAAAAATATTTTCTTCTGGTGAGAATTCTTATGATTTATTCACTTGGCGACTTTAAACCATACAGTACCCTATCACTGATGGTAGTCACCATTCACCTAGTTTGTTTTAATTTGACCACATCCGCGTGGTTAGAAGATGTAACATTTGCAATCTCTCTGTGGCTCTAATATTCATATTTGTTTTAACGTTTACTCTACATAAAAATACATTCAATTATCACTGCTAGTCCTTCAGTATAATTTCCCAAGTCATTTCTTGGTTGCTTGAAGCTTATCTTCCAGTAATTTCCCAAGACAGTCACATGGACACAAAATGAGTTCTTTCATTTTAAAACCATATTTATATTGGTTTTAAACTTGAAGAAACTAGAACTGATTGTAAAATCTATGATCACACTTTGTTTCTCTAACTATTAAGCAGGAGTTGCTCAATGAGACTTTGATTTTGAATGCCTGGGTTACGAGTTTGGTCCCAGTCAGGACGCGTGAGAGAGGCCACCAAATGATGTTCTCTCCTTCTCTCTCCCCCTCCCCCTTCCTCTCTCTCTAAAATCAATAAGCATGTCATTGGATGGAAACTTTAAAAAAATTGTGGTGGCTCAAAGATAGTTTCCTTATTTTCAGTCTCTAACCCATTTAAACAAATGTAGAAGTTAATGCCAGACAAAATTTTTCTAAGGGGACTTCTGGTTCTATTTAATACCGCTACTGGATTCTTAGTTTCTACAATAAAATCTATTTTTTTAGTCTTGCACTAATGATTTCTACTGAGTTTAATGTCCCAAATAATTCCCCCTCCTTGAATTCTCAGTCACCTTCTTATGTCACCATACTGCCAGCCAGACATCCATGATTTCTTCCAAATATGGCCCATAATTTGTTGTTCCCATTCCTGTACTTACTTAGTCCTCTTTATCCAGAATTCTCTTTTTTTCCTGTGTAAGTTAAAAGCACTTGCATACATAAACCATCCAAATAGCTGCCTTGTTCACAAAGATTTTCCATATTTCCTAATTTTGAGGTAAATTTTTCTTTATCAGAAATTCTGTAATATCTAATTTATATTTTTCTAGCCTATCGATGATTCTATGTCTACATATAATATTAATTCATCAATTAGGTCCAGCTCTTTGAGAATGGGGGTCATATGTTTGATTTCTCTTTGTGTTTTGCTCTTTACATTTCAGACCTAGAACATTACAAATCTCAGTACCTGAATGGCAGAACCCTCCTCCTGCTGCCAAATGCTAGAATCTTTCTAATATAAAGCTATTGGCCTTCACAAAGCAAGGGCTTGCTATTCCATAAGATAACTGACTCTTGTAAAAATTAATGTTTCAGTTTCCAAGCCCTTGGGCATTTCTGGAAAAAAGAGTTCAGCATTGGTGGGAATTCAAACTGGTGTAGCCACTGTGGAAAATGGTATGTAATTCACTCAAAATATTAAAAATGATTGACAAAAAAGGATGTACAGGAACTAGTATAAAGGACACATGGACAAAAACTAAGGGGGGTGGAAATGGGAGGGAGGTGGGGAACACTGCGGGGGTGGGCTGGGATGAGAGTAGAAAACAGAAAACTGTACTTGAATAACAATTAAACAAATAAAGTTAAAAAATAAAATAAAAAGTGCAGCATAGAAAAAAATAAAAATGAAACTGCCTTTTGACCTAGCAATTCCACTGCTGGGATTCTACCCTAAGAATATTGAAACACCAACTCAAAAGAATTTATGCACCCCTGTGTTCATAGCAATGTGATATGCAATAACCAAGTGCTGGAAACAGCCTGATTGCCCATCACTAGATGAATGGATTAAAAAACTGTGGCACATTTTACACAATAGAATACTATGCAGCAGAAGGAAGGAAGAAGGACTTCCTACCCTTTGCAACAAACAGCATGAGTGGAACTGGAGACTATTGATGCTAAGTGAAATAAGCCAGTTAATGAAAAACAAAGACTGCATGATCTAACTTACAGGAGGAATCTAATGAATAGAATAAAGTAATAAGCAAAGCAGAACCAGGAACATGGAAACAGGGAACAGACTGCCAGAGGAAAGAGGCGGGTAGGGGACTAGTGAAAGAAGGAGAAAGGATTTGTCACAGAACAGGTATGGGAGTGGACAAGGGTGTGGGGATGGACCACGGGAGCCAGGGAGAGTGGGCTAGACAAAGGAGGGCAAAGGTGAAAATCTGGGACAACTATAATAGAATAAACAAGAGTAAAATAGAATATTATAAACTGTGATGATGTCATTTGTAAAAAAAGAAAAAGAAGAGTTCAGATTATCTTTCTTGAAAATATCATTTTTCAATATAGAAGATACTACGTATTATGCCTTTCAATATAAGTGGAAAACTGAAGCTGAGAAATGGTAAATGGACTTGTCAAGGCAACTGTGTGTGAATTATTTGTGCTGCTTTGTGATCAGATGGTGTTAGTTCTTTGTGGTCATATTTACCTAAGGGCCTATTGCAGAGGAAACGTTTTTTCACATCCCTCTCTCACCACTAGGCAAACGCAGTGGGTTAGTATTAAAGCTGAGTGGCTGGGTTACATCTACTCCAAACAAAAATAACTGCATGATGAAAAGACTGACAAGAGGTTTGACATTTTAATGAAATTATTTTGCAGTCCGTGGAGTGGTCGGCCCCTGATGAAGTAGTCTACAATCCACAATGAAAGTGGAAACATTTGAATATATTGATGACATTTTTACTGATTCAAATGCATAATATCTACAAAATACAGGCATGATATTGGTTTACAAGAGTGATTTTTAAAAGACAAGACCATGCTTAAATTTTTAAAATATTTTATAAATTTAGTAACAGCTAACTATATCATGGCATCCTACTTTCAAAAGTAGAGAACATAGAGATGAATTACAAGGACAGTAGGCTAAGCTTGTCATTGAAATGTTTGATTTTTAGTGCCATTTTATAACTTAAAATGTGTGTAGTTTTGGAAAAGTCAATTTGCATTTTTCTTTATTTTGATCTCATAAACTCTGAAACTGGAAAAATATAACATATGCTTATATTATTTTCCAGAAATTCAGTTAAAATCAAGAGGAACATATAATCATGAACACATTTTAGTGTGTAAACTATAAAGTGAGGCAAATGAACTGTGATTTTACTAAGTAGGCTTGAAAATAATACAAATAATAGAACATCTACGACAATGCCTGATATAACAGTAGCTCTTTTGGTTTTGTTTTTAAATCATTCTCAAAAGCACTGTTTCCTAAGAAACTACTGAATTGCCTGACTAAGGCCGTGTAATTCAGAAGTTAGCAATAAAAAATCATGCACTAAGGTAGGTAAAATAAGTACATACAAAATATTTTTCAGCTTCCAAGCCAATGCAGAAGTTTTGAGGATAGGCAATAGATGGAATAGGTGAGAGCTGGGGGCGAGTCATTATAAATCAAAGAAGACACCAGAGGTCAGGTTTGTCTTGAGTAGGCGATTAAATAGTTGGTAGAGCACATATTTTTCAAAAAAAAATGAGAGAACCTCATAAATAAGGCAAGGGAAAAACAAATCAAGGCCAATTTTGTGAACAGCAAAAGAAAAAGGCTGTCTGAAACTGATGAGGAAGGGGAAAACCAAGCTTGAATTCATCATATAGTTCCCACAGACCACTAATTTGCCATCTCTGGAAATGAATTTCATTTCTTCACAATATAATTTTGCAGTTGCCTCTGCCCCCAAAATATAACAACTAACAAAAAACCTCAAAACATAAACCTAAAATTAAAAAATAAGTGACAAACTCCATGTCAATTTTTATTGTACATTTCCTGGTCTAATTAAAGAACAAGTCCAAGACAGAATCAAATTGCGACTTTTGAAGTTTCAATGTTATCTTTAGTTTCAGATCATTACCACACTTTCTATCTACAGTTCTCTGTTTTGGAAAAAAAATATACACCTGCTCTGAGGATTCTAAGAAATCCGGTAATAAAGAACAATTGTAAAACAACATGCATCATGTTGTCAGCTACACTCTACATAATTCTAATAAAACCCTTAGTAGCCTAATACTAATCTGGCATCAATCACGATACTAAACTTGCTTCTGGTGACTATTCCTCATCTCCATTCTTGTTGTGTATTGAGTTAAGGATTGAAATAAATCCACACTATTTCTGGGAATATTTTAGAAATGGCTTAACTCTCATCAGCATAAGTGGATTTGTCCCTGAGAAGCAATGCAGCAAGACAAGATAAAGAAGCAATGATTCTGGAGAAAGGGACCTAGACTGAATTTCCCACGGATATATTTAGCCACCTTGGGAAAATTACTTTTCCTTTATAAGCCTCAGTTTTCACCAACGTCAAACTGAGAGGTTCAAATGTCTCCCAGAAGTTATTTGTGAATATAAAAATGGATATTTTTGGAATGTTTATTTTATTTTCGTAAAGGGCTTAGCATAATAATTTCCATAGAAAATACATGCTACCTGTTAAATATCTGCACCTAGACATTGACATTAACTTCACGTTTCCCAAAAGCAGCCTTACCATGAATTAGGTGATAGAAAGAAGTCAATCTCTTTCTATATTGAGGGGAACCATAGCCTGAGGAGGCATGGAAGTCATACTTAGACTTGTAAATCAGGTTACAAGCTCTTTGCAGTTGGGGACAAAGTCTTATTTGATTTCCCCATCCCTAGTGCCTAGCAAAGTGCCTAGTAAACAGTAGATGCAATAAATGTTTGATGAATGAAGCTGTTAAACGGGAAAAGAAAAAGCCAAAACACGCTTTCTGACCACCAACTGCAGCAAGTTGGGAATAGACCAATTTAGACAACTTCAGCTGTTAAATGAGAAGCAAGTCTGAAGAGCCTGACACCACTGCTGGCTCTGAATTGAGCTGTGATGCTCTTCTGTGCTTTGGAGAACTGAAACAATCATGCTAGGCTGGCGAGTTCGCAGAACGCTTCTCCCAAAAGCAGCTGTTACACACCATGACCTAATAGCTATGGCTTTTCTGCAAGGCTTCTTTTCACTATGCAGTGCAATCATGTTTTTATAAAAATTAATGATATTCTTTTCTTAACGTATTTTATTGTTGTTCAAGTGCAGTTGCAGGCATCAGGGAAAATACTCGTTTGAAATATTAACAATATGAAAAAGACCCAATTTATTATCACTCACATGTAAGAAACATTAACATATCAATATCATTTATATGCAACGTTGCCTAGATAGATAAGTACATTTGTGTTAAAAAACAAAAATGATTGTTTAACAGGAGAAAGATTAAAACTGCTATTTACATTGAACTGTAAAAAAATAAATTTCTATTTTTCTAAGCCCCCGTTCAGTGGCGTGTTATGGCAGTCCAGGCAGGCAAATACATTGACCTTGGACAGTTTCTACGTAAGAGGATTCACCTGAAACTCTCTCTCTCTCTTTCTCTCTGATGCTTTCTCCTCTCTGTGCTCTTCTATGTGAACTCTCCCTGCCATTCACTCCCTGGACTTCCAACTCCATTCTTTGAGAGGCAGACTCAGTAGCGTTCACATACATGTCGAGTCTCCTGAATGTAATCTATACATTCAATGCAGGACTGCAACTAGAAAAATATTCTCACAAATAAACACAGTACTTTAAAATTCATTCTGCAGGAGGATTAAATAATAATCTTAAAATATGTATGGAGGGAAGCGAAAGGTTGAATCTATTGAACTCCTGTACCTCAAAGTTCTATGTGGTATTGTTTTTTGCATGTGTTGTTATAGAATTTCTTCTATCAAGCTCAATGTTATACTTTTCATGAAAGGGTGCTATGCATTTCTTAATCATAAACATTACACCTTTTTGTCTGAAGAAAAATCTGTTAGGACAGCCTCCCATCTGAATCAGTAGCAATGCCAAACTTGTCTGATTTTATTTGTATTTCTACAAATTTTATTTGTATTTGTAATTTGGGTTTTTTTGACAAATTGTGCAATATCTACTGATGCTCTAAAATTACATGTGAATATTTATCCCAGATTTTCCTATTTCTTCCTAATACTTTATAATGACATTGAGTGTTTCTATTGCATAACTCTGTATCCATAAGTAATAATACTATGTCTAATTCTTTAATATCAAAATAAGAGAAATATACTTTTTTAAACTCTGAAATTAGTCCTGAGGATGTCAACTACTTTTTAATTCAATAATTATTGTCACAAATATTGTCCACTAATATGTGTGGGAGTGTGGCACTACACATACTCTGGGTGACAAACCCTTTCTATGTCGTACTACCTGTCCTGCCTCTCATCGCAGGAGGGTGGTCTCAACACAGGTCTTTCCCTACTGACCTGCATCAACTCCTTTCTGCCTGGGTTTGCCCATTGTGGAAGGCAGGTAGGCTATAAAAGGATGACAGGATCGGGGAATCTGGTGACTCTTCTCTATGTTGTATTTAGCAGATTCTTGTCATCGCTTCCTCTTTTCTGGGTAATCAGTAGATCTCCAGAGATATCTCGATAGAAGCGGCTCTTTCCCTAATATGGTCGGTTCTCTGGGATCTGGAATTAACGCTCCTGTCGTCTCAGCTTTTCTATCATCTAAGAAACAAATTATTTACATCAAATCCCCATTATTTTAAATTCCTAGAGTTGTTTTTTCACTCTGGCTGTACTCTTACTAAAATAATGTGTTAGAAAATCCTCATCAGAATATTGATCTTATACTTTTTTTCCTGAGGAAATATGTACATTTAAATTGATAAATTAGTAAAAGAGGATGGCCTTTAACATTTCAATGAGTTCAGATTATTTAGCCTCAAGAAGACTAGAAAAATGGATGATATTAACTAACCCAATAATTTGAAATATTAAGGAGGAGAACAGCAGTTTGGGTATTATTAATCTCAATACAGAGATAGAATAAGAAACAAGACATCCAAGGGGTTTCAGAATGAGCCAACAGCTGTTAGCCAAGGAAACCAATTCAGAAGAAATTGTAATGGAAAACCAGAATGTACGGTATGTAGGATTGGTTATATTGTGTGCAATCATATTGTATATATGTACCAGGAACAGTCCAACTTACAGAAGTTGGATACATTTCTGTTTTGAAGGCAGATCAAAACACCTAAACATACGGTGAAAAGCACCAGTAGTAGCTGGCATAAAGCTAATTTAAGGGATTACAGTAACATCTTAGTGGAATATAATTTAAATGCTTGAAGTGATCTTGTGAAGTTAGAATTCAACTTGCTAACTTTATTAAATAAATCAAATTAAAATTAAAACTTGAAAAAGTTATGTTGACTCTACCTTATAATGTGTGAACTCAACGTAGAGGCCCTATATTTCCCTCTTAATCCTTTCTTTATTCCACTATTTTTCTGCTTCCTGAAGAGTTAAGAACATGACAATTTTAACAGGCACATTGGAAAGGCATTGTGTTTGTTAAATGTGTAGCAAAAAAGTGGTGATACATTTACTTCACTTGTATTTATACAATAAATACAATGGAAAAAAATTTATCACAAATACGATAACTTAGCAAAATCTCTGATCCTAATTCTCTGTATACGTAGGGTGGCATTTGTGGCTGAAACTGCAGTTGTTGAAAAACAGTCTATATAAACATCAGTAAACCTTTGCTCCTTGAATTGCATTAAATGACCATGGCAGGTCCTTCGGGTTTACCTGGAGGTTCTGGAGAGTGACCTATCTAGGACCAGAGACTGCTCCCTTTTCTAGGGAGATCAGGCTGTATTCTCTCACTTCCGAAGGCTTTGATGGTTTTGTCCTCAGACAGGAAGAGTGGCCACTTTCCAGGCACTTCAAATTCTCTACATTCCGGGCAGCTGGATTTTATTTGATTTCCCCTGGAGCATGCTAAATGCTCAGTGTCCACACATTCAGTTAATCTTATGACAGGTAAGGTTGCTTTCTTTCCTGCCTTGCAAGATTGGAGAACAATGGTATGAAATGAGATTTTTCTTTCAGTGAACGCATATCAATTTCTGGATGAAGGATGGATAAAGGGCCTGTGCTTTCTGTTACCCTTGACCCATAAGTTTCCCCAACAAAGCCTATTTTTCAAGTCAAACTGTATGACATTGAGGAAGTCATCTGACATTACTTCTGTGCCATTGATTTGAGGAGTAATATAAAATAAGTCACAGTACAGGTGCTATGGCAGTATACTACTATGTAAGTTGAATACTGGGTCTTTGTAATGTTAATAGCAGAGAATTCCTTCAGTTTGCATGAAGGACATTTATGGAGTGCTGGCATATTACAACATGTGGAGCTGTAAGCTTAAAAGTTGCCAACATTGTGTGATTGGAATCAATGGAAAAGGGTCTGCCAATCTTTCAGTAGCAAGTTCAAGCTCAACCTTACAGAAGAATCAAAATTTGTCAGAAAAAGACTTAAAGCTCAAAATAAGACTACATCCTTTTGGCAAGTTATAAGGGACTTGATATTTACATTAGATATAAAATACAGTGGAGAAGAATTGACCATAGAAATAAAACAAGTGGAACGTTACAACACCAGGATAATGATAAAGAGCAAGTCTACTCTAAAGTTAAGTCACCAGTTCTGTTAATATGAGCATTAATACACCCCTGACTATTTCACAGTTTCACTAGTCTTCATAATATGTCTATAACTATACAGGTAGTAAAAAATGTGTGGATATTTAGTGTGGCAAGATTCCAGAGTCAGGAATTTGGCAAGTCAATGCAAAGGGTTTACTCAAAGGAAGTTTGAGTAAACCAGATACTGTGCTTCCCAAAGTGTGGTCCACAAACCACCAGAACCACACAGGAAGTTGTTATATTATCTATTACTGCACCCTCCAAATGTAGGAAATGAAGCTGAGTATTGCAAATCAGTCTTGTGATACTACCAGGCTTCTCAGATGACTCTTATGTATAATAAAATTAGAGAATCATATATCTAAGAAGATGCTATTGATTGAACAGTTCACTAGGCAGTTACATTTCTAGAAAAAGGTATGAGATATAAATCATAAATGTTGTTAAATATAGAATTTAAAAAATCTGCTCCAAGTAGATAAGCATAGTTGTGCCTGGAGGTGACCTTCAGTTCTGAGATTCTATTTTTTTTTTCTTTTTGAAGTAGGATTAATCACCTCTCACTGAGTGGGTGTTAGTTCTAAGCATTTCAATTATTTTCCCCTTCCACATAATTTTGTTTATGAGTCAGCAAAGCTAAGCAGCTTAAAAAAACAAGTTTCACTTATTCTAACGAATGGTCCTCATGCATATATAATATCTTTGTTTTGAGTTCAAGTTGCGTTTTATTTTTAAAACCACCATCAATACATAGCAGGTGTGTAATTATTTGATAAAAGGACAAATGGTTCCCAGTGTCGTCATAGGATCGTCCCACTTTTGTTTGGACTTTGTCTTTATCTGACCATATTACTTAAGATATAATTATCATTAATTGCATATATTTCAAAGGGATTATGTATTCAGAATTTGAGGACTATAGGCATCTCAGTGGCTTTCTAGTATACCTGGCCTGCTTGTCTATAAAAAAAAAATCCGTGTCTATATAAAATGAACTCTGAGAGGATTGCTGCAGAACATGTGAAACTGAGTACATGTAAAAGTAGGAAAAGATATTGCTAATGGCAAAATTATCGACTATTTCAGGGCTTATTTCTAGGCATATTTGTTTCAGAAACCAAGTATCTTCCACATGCATTGGCAAGCATGAGAGAGAGAGAGAGAGAGAGAGAGAGAGAGAGAGAGAGAGAAAGGAAGGAAGGAAGGGAGGGAGGAAGGAAGGAAGGGAGAAAGAAAAAAAGAAAGAAGGAAAGAAACTGCTTCTCTTCCAAGGGAACAATGCTTCCATTATTACCTAGTTTAACTTAGTACAAAGACACTGAAGCAGGACATCTATGGCTGTTCCTTTTTTTCTATTTTAACAATGGTATGAAACACTCAGTTTTCAGAGAAGTTTAAAGCAACTCATTATCTTGGTTTATGAATTAAAGGAAGGGAAATGTATTGTAATATAATACCTATCCTTCAGGACAAATATGAAAAACTTGCAATGTAGCAGAAGTCAAGGACGCTTTCAGGAAGGTGGCAACTCTTAAAATTTTGCACTAAGAATTAGGAAGATTTATTCACATTTTGTATTGGTTTTTGAAAAGAAGAAGTGAATTTTAATTTTATAAAGAAGGTTTTCCAAGGGTATTTTTTATTAATATTCTTTAGTGATTCTGATTCTTAGTTGATGACAGAGAATTTGGCCACTACCAGAGATGAGACAGACCATCACGGAAGAAACAGCCTCATATCAATATATCTTCTCATACTTTGGCTGAAATGAGACATTTTTATTCATTAGTTGAGATCTTTCTTTTGAAATACACAATGTATTATTTGCTGACTCAGATTTGACATTACTTTGGTCAGTTACTGAAGGAATTCAATTTCACTCCAAATCAATGCAACATGCAATTTTAAACGTTGCTGTGTATGTGTTTCGGGAGAAGCTTCATTTTTCACATGTGCAATATAATAGGTTGAATTTCTGGCCATCCATATTATATGTTACCTTTGTTTTCACTTTGGGCTTTACATTTCATGCTTTCTTAATTGATTTGAGACTCTTACCCCACACCAATTTTTTTCCTGAGTTTGATGTCATTATATAGTTGACATAGAAAATATGCTGTAATATTGATAGGTCTGAACAAAGAAAAGATGTTTTTAAAGAAAGATAATTACAGATAATGTCAGATATGAATAATGCAAAATTTAGTATCAGATGTAATATGTCTCAATTTTAGATATGTTTTGTCCTCAGAAAAATATTAAGCTAGATTTTGGCATAAGCATAATGGTATTCTAAAATTTTGGGAAGTGTATGATGTAGGTATTAAGTTCAAATCCAATTTTGCAATTCTATCAGTTTGGTGATTTCAGGCAATAAGCACTCTGATGTAGAACTTTGCTCCCTTGGTAACATATGGGTTATCATAATGATACCTGTCTTTCAAATTTGTTGTAAGGAATATTTTACGTTATGTATAAGGTGCCTAGAGCAGTTTCTGATCTATAATAGATGTTCATGTTTTATAATAAGTGTTCATATGTAGCTGTTATTATGTGTTTGTTACTAGGTGGTTAAAACATAGTGGCATTTGCTGAATTGCATACACCAGAAATATCTATTTAAGTCCTAATCTCCTGAATATGAAAATATGCCCTTATTTTCAAATAGGATCTTTGCAGATACAACCAGATCAAGGTGAAGTCATGATGAGTTCAGTTAGGTACTAGTTAAATATGACTGATGTCCTTATAAGACAGAAGAGGGCTCACAGCCACAAAGGGAGAGACGCCCTGTGATGACAGCCGGAGACGAGAGTGATGCACACAGAAGCCCAGGTCACCAGCTTTTCTGGTAACCGCTGGAAGCCAGCAGAGGCGTGGCACAGACCCTCCCTTGGTGTTCCCAGAGGAAACCAACCCTCTGCACATCTTGACTTTATACTTTTCACCTCCAAAACTGTAAAACACCTCTTATTTTAAGACATCTAGCCTGTGGTACTCTTTTGTGGCAAGTCTAGGAAACAAACACACATAATATTAAAATTTGTTATTTGTGCATTTACAAATTAATGAAAAGCATTAGTAAAATTTAACTAGAAGAAGTTAAGGGCAAGTTGCATGTTTAGAGAAAAGCAAGAAAAAGCAGGTAGCAGACCACACTGATTAGAAGCCATGACAGAGAAGTAGAGGTGGAGAGATGACAATCAAGAAAATGGATTAGGGCCCTGGCTGGTGTAGCTCAGTGGATAGAGCACGGGCCTGCAAACCAGACGATCGCGGTTCGATTCCCAGTCAGGGCACATGCCTGGGTTGCAGGCCAGTTTCCGGCAGGGGCCAGTTCCCTGCAGGGGATGCACGAGAAGCAACCATACATTGATGTTTCCTCCTCTCTCCTTCCCTTCCCCTCTAAAGATAAATAAATAAAATATAAAAAAAAAGAAAATGGATTAGGTTCTCAGGTCTTAAGGGAGGAGAACCATGAGATGAACCATTAAGAAAGGTGGGTTAAAAAAGGGAAAAAAAGCAGGTGTATGCTAATCAGATAAGAACAACCGGGGGATTTAACAACTATCAGTTAGTTATTCTAGATCTGTAAAATACTAGCAAAAAGTACAATTTGAAATTGCATTGTCATATACTGATACTGGCATTGCAAATCATGTCCTTATAATCATGTCTCTAGTTTAGTAATGAATGTCCTTTGAGCTTGACTAGACAGGGGTGTTTAAGAATATGAATAAACCCTGGCTGGTGTAGCTCAGTGGATTGAGCGTGGGCCTGCGAACCACAAGAATATGAATAAAGACTTTTGCTTAGGAACAGAATAGTGTTGGGCAGGTAATTTTGTAGCAATTTAGATACCTTTTTTAATGTCACTCATTATCTATTTGGAATTTCATGTACCATTATAACAGTCATCTACAAGCATTATTAAAAGTCTAAATTTTGAATAATGATATATCTTTCAGCTCTCCTTGTCTGTCTAATGTTATGTATATATTGTTTTGTGGAATTGCACCTATTCCTCAGATTTGAGATTTTCATTCAAATAAACTGGAGAAAATCACAGAAAGATTACTCTGAACATACTAAAAACTAACCAAAAAATAGCATTAAACAATGGAAATAATTTATAGCTGTATTGAACCAATAAAATGAATTGACTTAGAATTTTGTTCAATGTCAGATCTTGGTCATATGTTTCTTATTCCATCACCATGTAGTATTTTCAGGTTAGTTACTTGAATCATTCTGTTTATCACTTTCAGTGAGTAATCTTTTGTCTTAGCTCAGCTTAGACTAGATATAGCAGACATCACCACAGAAACAGGATATACATGTTCTCAAAATATTAACTGTCATAAATGCATAGGTTGAGAAATGTACTTGAATAAATAAAATTAATTCAATGTTAATTGAATATTGATTTGTTAACAAATTTTAGATTTAGGCTTATTATATTTTTCAGTACTGAAAGCAAAAATTCAAGCAATAATATGTATAGTCTGTACAAACATTAGCAAATTTCAGAGTTTCTTAATGAGAAATTAAGAAGTCATCCTTTGAGTTTTAAACATCTCTGTCTTATTTCAAAATGTCAACAACTCTTTAGAGCTTAACTTTTTGAACTTGTAGATTCTCATTGTGTTTTATAATGTCAAAATAATTGTTGAAATATTGCATTTAAGAAGAAGCAAGGATTGTTTTAGAGTCAGTTCCAATTACTATCTTGAACTTATTATGAAAGAAATATTCAAAGTTTTTTTACTGAACTTTTCACATTTCTCGAGATCTTTCATAAAAGTGAACATATCAATCAAATAAATTCAGATATGCTCTTTACACTTGTTCTTGTAAAATATGAGATTCATATTCAGAGTATAGTTTTCTTTAGTAATAATTTTCTAGTGAAGAATTCCAAGATATTAGAATCATCCATAAAGAGAGAAGAAATTGAAGAGTAGTAATATTTCTCTTATGAGCTCAAGAATTACTCTTAATTAATTAATTTACTGTGTATCCTCACCCAAGTGTATGTTTATTAATTTTTAGAGAGAGAGGAAGGAAAAGAGAGAGAGAGAAACATCAGTGATTCCCTTCTGTGCACTGAGCAGGAATCAAACCCTCAGCCTTTGCTGTATAGGTGGATGCTCCCCCCAGCCGAGCCACCTAGCCGGGGCAGCACCAGGATTCTTCATAGGTGGCTGTGAATAGGGATGTTGAGTAATTGCCCACTCTGCTCAAAATGGAACTTTTTCCCCCTCTAATTCTCTACATCCTCCCCATGGCATGCAAATTCCTTTAAATGAATCGACAGACATCACATGGATGAGGTGCTTGATAGAACCCTTGGGAGCAAGACCAACTACAGAGCTTCCAGGAGCTGGTGCCAAATAAAGGGTTACTTGCTCAAAAATTAGTGAAAATTGCAAGCTGCCAACAGCAGGGCATTAAACCAATTGTGGAGCCTTTGGGACCGCATAGGTCACAAGCCTGTAAAGCCAGTCACCCTGTTTTGGGGAGCCCTCCAGGGCTCTGTTGGATCAGAAGAATCAAAAGGCCAACAAAGTAGCTTCAGTCTTTGATATGTTTATCTTATTTTCACCAGGAACCTCAACCGGTTAGCTTCCTTACAAAGACTAGCTCAATAACTTGTTCCATTGTTAAAGCTGAATCTTTTTTTTTAAATATAATTTTTATTTAATTCTTGTTCAAGTACAGGTTTCTGTCTTATATTCCCAACCCTGCCCGCCCCCCACCCCATGCTCCCTGCCTCCCTNAAGCGAATCTTAATAAACAGAAATGCTTGACATTTAATTAGAGCTTTAAGTGTACTAGGCCCTGTTCAGGGGTGCTATGTAGATTAGCTCATTTAATCTCAAAAACAAGTAGGAGTTACTACATTATTCTAATTTTATAGGTGGTAAAACAGAGTGAAGAAGAGTGTGAGTAAATCATTTATGATTATACAAGTACTAAATGGCAGAAGCTAGATGTTAATCAATACATCTTGCATATGAAAAGTTCACTCTTAATTATGTGGTTATTTTATACTGACATGTGGAGCATTGTATTCTTATTATTTTATAAACTATTGAACTGATGTATGGCTCATAAATAGAAAAGTACACATATTATAAGTGTACAGCTATATGAATTAGCTCAAACCACCAGATGGGTGGTCCCACAGTCCCATTACCTCCCCATAAAAGTCTATAAAATGTTGATCATTTCTTTTCTCTAGAGGTAACCACTCTCCCCAATTCTATTACCATTTTTTGTTATTTAAATTTGTATAAATTGAATTGTTTTGTTTGAACTCTATATTCACATATGTTTCTTTCAATGTGATGCTTGTGATATTCATTCACAGTGCCAGTGTATTAGTAGTTAAACCATTTTTATTGCTCTGTAAATATTCCTGTTGCATACTGTATTTATGTATTTAATTTACCCTCAGGTATGTAGGTTATTTTCAGTTGTTTTGTTGCACGGGGTTTAAGATCACTGACAGGTTACACATGTGTTCAGTTTCAGTATTTACTGCCAAATGGTTTCCAAAATTTTTTTTAAAATGTACACTCCTGCCAGTAGTCAGATGATTTATTTAATTATTTTTGTAGGTAAATAGTAATATTGTCCAGTTGTAATTTTGCATTCCTGTCATGAGTGTGGGTGTGAGTACATTTTCTAATGTTATTGGCCACTTGGATAACATCCGTTACAAATTGCTTATTCGTGTTTTAATGTGTTTTTTGTAGTTATTTGTCTTGTTATTCTTTATATAGAGAGCTTCTTTATGCACTATAAACATGACACCTACGTTAGTTATAAATTTTATAATGATAATTCCTCACTCTGCTATACAATTTCTTAATATTGCCTATTGATGAACAGAAGTGCCCAATTTAATTTATCCAAATGAATCATTTGTTTAAAATTAGTACTTAAGTAAACAATTTAAATATGTTTAAATATGTTTAACAATTTAAATATGTTTCCCTATATAAAGTTCATGAAGAAATTCTCACATGTATTCTTTAATAATATTATTCTCTTTTCACCTTTTACCTTCATACCTATAACCCAACTTGAATTAATATTGGATGGTATGAGCAGGAATAAATATTCCCTTTTATTTATATAGATAGCTAATGGAATCAGAGTATTTAATTGAAAAGGTGGACCTCTCCTCACTGTTTTATAATGTCATTTTTCTGACAAGTTGTATGTCCACATATGTATGATTTTTTCTGGCTTCTCTCTTTAGTTCCAATGGGCTGCATTTCTAACCTTATCCAGGCCATCCTATTTTAATAAAATTGTTTTACAGTAAGTCAAAACACCAGTAAGACATTTGTGTAACTATTCTTACTTCTGGAGTGTCTTGGTTATTCCTGAGGCTTTCCTTCTCAATATATATTTTAGAATTAAATTTAAGTTTTATGAAAATTTTTCTGAGAGATACATGTGTATGATATTGAGGGCTACTATGGTAAAACCATTCTAACTATTGTAGGTCTTTAGAGTCTTATAACAATTTTCTTCACGAAATAATAGTACATATTAAGTTGGATTTATAATGAACATGGTAGTATAAGTCCTGTACCTCTTCTTCTTTCAAGAAACTGGTTACTATCCTGTTACTTGGCATTTCACGGCACATTTTAGAGTAAGGTTATCAATTTCCCACTCTGCTTCTCCTCCTAAAAAATCTTTAGAGGCCTTTATTGGACCCTATGAAATCTTAGCCTACTGTGTACGCTAAGCAGGATCAAATTGGTTGAAGGAAATTTCTACAATACTGAGTATTCAAATACACAAACCTTATACATCTCAATTTATTGCTGTATTATATATTTTTATCTCAATGTTAATTTTTGTGTAAAGACCTGGAATGCCTTTCAGTAGAACTATTTTAAGTGACTGAATTTCTTTAATATATTGAGCATCTTTTATTTTCACTTCTAATGTAACTGCAATATAAAAATAAGTTTAATGTTTATATTGATCTTTATCTAATGATTATTTACTTATATATGTTGATGTCTTTAACTCTTACAGACTTTCTATGTACACAGTCACGTTGTATATGAATAAAGATATTTTTATCTCATATTTTACAGTCTTTGTGCCCTTTATTACTGTTTCTTTTCATTGCAATGGCTAAGTCCTCTAGTAAAATAATGAAGAGAATAGCAGGAATCTTTCTTATTTCCATTCCCACAAAGAAATTTTAAATATTTTACTGTAGGTTGGAATCAATAAACTTTGCCTATGAAAGGGCACATATATGCATTTTAATTTTGGGCACCCACAGAGTCTCTGTCACTATTAAAAGCTTTGACAATGGAGCAAAAATACAGCCAGTGATAACATGCAAATCAATAAATGTGACTGACACTCTTCCTTTTTTAAAAAATTTTTTTCTAGATCTTATTTATTTATTTTTAGAAAGGAAAGGAAGGAGAGAGAGAGAGAGAGAAATATCAATGTGTGGTTGCTTCTGGTGTGTCCCCTGCCAGGAACTGACCCGCAACCCAGGCATGTGCCCTGACTGGGAATCGAACTGCGATCGTGTGGTTTGCAGGCCCGCGCTCAATCCACTGAGCTACACCAGCCAGGGCTGACTCTCTTCCTTTATACTCATATTTTGTAGCAAAAAGTGGTTGGATTTATTATGTGGGACATGTTTGCCAAATGTTTTCTACAGTAAAGATGTTCTTTTGTGTCAACTCTTCTTTGTCTTATATAATAAATTTATGTTGAATTTTATTAAATCTTTTTCTGAATATTCGTGTTAATGATTTTCTTTGTCTCCCTATTGTTAATTTACTGAATTTCAGTAATTGATTTTCAAATTTTAAACAAATGTGCATAGCTGGAGTAAGACTCGACTGCATGAAATAAATTAGTTTTCTTTTTTTAAAAAAATCAATTGATAGATTTATGTTTTTAAATATACTTTCTGAGATTTTTGTGTTGTTTCTGATTTTTTTAAGTTGCAATATTTTGTAATTTCTCTTCCTTGTAATATTTTGCCTTACTAGACAATAAGACAATTTTGGACACAGTAAAATAATTTGGAAACATTTCTCTTATTCAATTCTTTGGCAAATATCTGAGGAAATGTGATTTTTCCTGTAATTACTTTTTATTTCTTTGATGGTGAAGCCAATTGCGTACAAACTTAGTTTGTAGAGTAGTTTTTAATAGCAGATAAACTTTATTTTATAGATTTAGCACTTTTTAAAATTTTTGTTGCTTTCTTGTCAGTTGCACTGGTTTTCAACCTTTCTGTTCATTTCTTAAAAATCTTCCATTTCAATCATAAACGATTTTTTATAAAATCATCCTTTAAAAAATATCTGCAGAATCTATGATTAGGCCATTTTTATTCTGATTTTATCTTTTTATCATTTTTCTTATTATGCCTCTCTCTATTTTTTATATTACTAGGATTTATTACTTTTTTAAAAAACTAAATTTTGTCTATTTGGAAATTTCTTATATCTGTTTATTTTTTATTTATTAATTTATTTCTTATAGTCATTATTTTCACCTTGGCTGGTGTAGCTCAGCGGATTGAGTGCGGGCATGCAAACCAAAGGGTTGCTGGTTCAATTCCCAGTCAGGGCACATGCCTGGGTTACTGGGTTCCCAGTAAGGGATATGTGAGAGGCAGCCACATGTTGATGTTTCCCTCCTCTCTTTCTCCTTCCATTCCTCTCTCTCTAAAAATAAAATAAATAATATATATATGTATATATATATATATATATACATATACATATATATATATATATACATTTTTTAAGATTTTATTTATCTTTAGAGGGGAAGGGAAGGAGAGAAGGAGAGAAATATCAATGTAGGGTTGCCTCTCGTGTGTCCCCTGCTGGGAACTGGCCTGCAACCCAGGTATGTGCCCTGACTGGGAATCGAACCATGATACTCTGGTTCACAGGCCCGCACTCAATCCACTGAGCTACACCAGCCAGGGCAAAATAAATAAAATATTTTTAAAAAATCATTATTTCCTTTCTTACATTTATTTTTGCTTATTTTTATTTTCTTTTCAAAACTTTAAAGTAAATCTTTAATGTAAGTACCCTTGGTCCTCAGTAGGTCTGAAAGCATTCAAATTATTAACAGGAAGATTGCTGGTCTTAGATGATGCAATTAATCACACAATATTATACTACTGTACCCTTCCAGTCTGTGTGAGTTAAGTTCACACTGAAATGTTTTCTTCCTTCAGTCTTCTTTTCATATTTTTCATTTTACTTGACCGACCAAGTAGATTTATACTGCCCATTCTCTCTTCACTAATGCAGTGTATGCCCTTTTGCTAGTGAACTTCAGAAAACATAGGTATCATGCAAAAACTATCAATTTTAATTGAAAATGGTTTAAAGATATTCTCAACTCACAAGTGATATAATTTATCTCATAAGCTTTATTCTTATGAGACATATCCGACCTGAAGGCAGAAGATAGGAAAGCCCAAGCTAGGCAGTCCAGAGAAGGCAGCTGCCCAAGGCACAGACAAGTTATAGAAGGGTGAATCATGAAATCCACGCTTGCTCTGAGAATCTGGCTGAGAGGAAAAATGTGTCTTCTCCAGCACTAATTTCTACACTGTAATTTGAAATGATAAACACTCAGAAATTAAATATTCATTTCTCTACAGAAATTGACTTTAAATGATATTTGAAGATGAATGGTATT
Source organism: Sturnira hondurensis (assembly GCF_014824575.4). NCBI lineage: Eukaryota > Metazoa > Chordata > Mammalia > Chiroptera > Phyllostomidae > Sturnira > Sturnira hondurensis. The sequence goes on along the minus strand of NW_028082350.1, from coordinate 4,967,640 downwards.
TATAACTATAAGGTGCAATTTTCTGTATTAATTTTATGGAGAAATTGATTTTGGATTTTTAACATAATTACTTGTCTCTCTTTATAAGGTATGATAGGTATATTAAGTCATACTCACATAATCTAAAGTTGAAATGATAATAGACATCAATTTCATGAGCATTACATTTTTTTCTTTCTTCTTGCATTATTTTCCTTTTTTTATTCTTGTTGAAGTACAGTTGTCTCCATAATACATTTTTATAAGAATTTCTCCCCATCACTTTCATTCCAGTGGCAATAACAATATCTTCAATCAACTATGTTTATTATTTATAAATATTTATTCACTTGTCTTACAGTCAGCCAATGATTAAAAATCAAAAGACTATTCTCAATTTAATTTGTGCTAATGGGAAGAAAGAAATAATAAAGGAAATAAAATCCATTGCTTACCTGCCTGAAAAACTTCTATTTCATATGAGAAGTCAAAAAAACATTAATCAAATAAAGGTGAGCAAAGCTATGGTATTCATTGTACAAAACAATTGTAAACATTTGCTTGAGTTAAAACTTAATTCTATAAAAAACGTATGCTAAGCATCAGCTCCACATGTAGCTGTACGATGGGCATGTGACCCTGCAGTAGGAAATGGTCTGTGTACACTGAGCAAGGGGATGCTCATCAAAAACTCAACTGAAGTGGGAAACCAGATTTAAAGAAATCAGAGATGATTTTCCCAAAGAAGCAAAACAAGCATTAGATTCAGATAATGTAAAGAATGTAAATTCCACAGGCAGCATGTGCTGATTTCTACTCAGCATATTAACATAACTTTAAAACTTAGAATACATTTCTATGCAACATAGGAACATAGATTTTCATAAAGCCTACCTTACGGTAGATAAAAACGGGTGATAAAGGTTTTCAAACTGTGGTAAGGTTTGCTTGTCAACTCACTAGGTAAAGTGTCAGACTAAAATGGTAATTTTGACAAAACACCTCAAACACATTGATTGGGAATTGAAACGGCCATAGATGTACTTATTGTTAAAATCTTGGTTTATTCTGTAAGCATTCTAACCACACTCCTCTGTGAAGTTAAATAAACCATCTGTATCTAAATATATATTACTTTTTCACCCTGGCTGGTGTGGCTCAGTCGATTGAGTGCTGACCTGCAAAACAAAGGGTCCCTGGTTCGGTCCCTGTCAGGGCACATGTCTGGGTTGTGGGTCAGGACCCCAGTAGGGGGTGCATGAGAGAAAATCACACATTGATGTTTTTCTCTGTCTCTTTCTCCCTCCCTTCCACTCTCTAATATATATATACAATTTAAAAATAAGTTAAATATACTACCTTTTTAATTTTCCAATGGTAGTCAATTTTGGAATTCACTTGCTGTTCCTAATGCACAAAGCCAAGACTTTATGTTGAAAAGCAAACATTTTTGCTAAAAAAATCTAAAATATTCAGTTGTTCTGCTCACATTAAAATAATAAGGTTCCAGAAGAAATGCTCTTGGAGTATTATTTGAAGTCTAGCCATTAATTTATTCCTCCAGATAGGCTAAAATTTTCAATTTTCTCAAATAAGATCATCAAAGATAACCGTAGAATTATTTTCCAAATAGTAACATTTTGACATTATGCCATCCACATACACTATGAAAGCACTGAATAGCTACATGAAAAACTTAACTATATACAGATACCGTAATTATGCAGTTGAGGACATGGTGTTCAACCACAAACATAGACTCATAGGAATAATTTTTGGCATACCTTAGTTTCAGAAAAGAAATAATTGTCTTAGACAAAAAAAATGTTCTGCAATGTCTAAATGCTGTTATTCATCAATCAAAAGCAATCTTTTACTTTTAACAATTTTGCACTTAAAATGTTATTTGTATTTTTATCATAATCATATTTTTAAAAAGTGTTCAGTTAGAAATATCTTTAAGTTTGCCTTGGGAGTGTGGTCTCATTGATAAAGAATAGAAATATGGTCTGTTAATGTAGAAGCACGATCACTACAATGTATTTATTTTGTGATAATCTTTGGTATTGAACATATATTTAAAAAAATTAAAACAATATTAAGAAAAAAACTTTGATAATTTAGTTAAAAGTCAAATGGTAGCAAAAGCTTTCCTAAACAAAATGTAAACTCAAAAACATTAAGAAAAACTGATACACTATACTACATAAGAACTACATAAATTTTATAGAAACACTAACACCAACAAAGTCCAAAAATAGACACCAAGGTGAAAATTATGGCTGAATATTCCTCAATTTAAAATGGTTAATGAGAGAAAATTAAGGACCACCCATAATCTATTTATAAGAAAGTATCTAAACCAACAGCTAGAAAAAAAGAAATAAAATTGTATAGCCTCACCAATATTTCTTAATTATTAGATCGTACTAACTCAAGTTCCATAATTAACAATAGACAACTTTTCCTACAAATATAATCCTCAAAATTCAGTTCACTGTGACTTCTATAGATTTATAACTAAACCTATTATTTCTAAATAATAATGCATATCTATATAGTACTTTACCACTTATGTTTGTCATCTTTATATAAATTGAAGTACATGGGTAAATTCATGTTGTAAAAAACATAACAAAAGTTCTGTGTTATTTCTTAGTCTTCTTTATACACATATGAATATATGAGTTTTATTTGTTTTGGCAGAAATAAGGATGCCAAGAGGTTTTCATTGATCATTTCAATAAGAATTGCACTATATTGGGTAATCATGAGGACTATGGAGTTGGTTTAGCATTTCTATTATAATACTCAGTTACAAAGGAATTACCCAAAGGAAAATTGGATTCACCAGTAGACAAATTACGGCCAAATGCATGTATATCCTAATCCTTTCCAAAAATTCAACTGTGATAAATAGCATGCTGTATGAATGTTATTAATCTAGGTATCAACATTAACCCGGTGTTCCATCATATCTCCATTTTCTCTGTGTTTCTCTTTACTCCATTTGAAGTTAGATGGCTCAGCAAATCCAAAAGGAAGTTTTACCATACACAGGTCTGAATTTATTGCAGCATCCTTCCTTACTTATTTCTAGTCTTCGATTACTTCAAGATTTTCTATTTGTTGGTTCATGGACAGAAATTGCATGAGATGTAATGGTTTTCATAGATCATGGCAGCTTAAGTCTGGTCTCTGTTTAACAAAATCAAATTAGTTTTACTACACAGACCTTGTGAGCCTTTAACAAACTCTCCTTATATTTCAGTCATGGACCAATTAGATGCCATCGAAATCTCCGTGGCTTAATTCTAACTCTCTGTTTGACTGCCAATTACTGCTGATGTTCCTACTTACTTTGAAGATTAATTCCAGCTACTTGGATTGTACTGCCCAGGTGTCTTGCCTTCCCTATTGGACCTAGGGAAACCGTTTCCATGGAGAATCATCTCTGACCTATAAAAGGCAGCCAACATGTTTTTTTTCCCCCAAGAAACTGAACCTTTCCTCACCAATATTCTTTCTAGTACCTTGGTAGAAAATGAATTTTGTGGTCATTCTCCTGGACCATAGCTAGGGAGAGAGTGAACACATTTATCACTTGTAGTTTTTAAGCTATTTAGGATAATTTTCCCTTAGATTGTCAAATAAAAAATGACACAAGCCAACACAACAGTAGCTGTATGGTGTGACTGAATCAAAATTATACTTAATTTTTGTCACATGAGCCAAAAAAGGTAATAATATTTTTGGTGTGCCACAAATTTTTAATAATTAGTTTAAGTGTGCCATGACCTGAAAAAGGTTGAAAATCGCTGATGTAGGGTGCTTGTTCCAAAATATTCAGAAGATAAACAGTCCAAAAGTAAGTGAACAGCTAAGCTATCCTTGTCAAAGTTTAGACATCAGAGAAAAAAAACAAAACAGTAGAAAGTAACAGATATATGAGGATGCGAAACTGACACTTCCCTCTGCCTTCATTTTGCATAAGCTTGTGCAGTACAACACCTTTCCCATAGAGGAGGAAAGCAGACGTGCTCAGCTCAGGTACATAGACAATAACACCACACAAACGCACCCCTCCAAAAAAAAACTTGGTCAAAATGTTTATATCTGGTATTAAAATAAATAGAGCCTTTTTAAAAGAATATTTTTATTTATCTTATTTTTATTTATTTTTAGAGAGAGAGGAAAGGAAGGAGAAACAGAGGGATTGAAACATCACTGTGTGGCTGCCTCTTAAGAGCCCCCTACTGGGGACCTGGCCTGCAACCCAGGCATGTATCCTGACTGGGAATTGAACCAGAGACCCTTTGGTTCGAGGCCCATGCTCAATTCACCGAGTTACACCAGTTAGGCTAAAGTAAATAGAGTCTTGAAGATATTTTTGAAGACATATTAAATCCATTTTGCAGTGCTGATATTTAAAGATATGTTACATTCTTACAAATATCATAGTTATGAAAGAAAATGACCATTTTTATCATGAATAGACAAAACAGAAATTTAATAAATTTGATCATTCTTTATTTTTCATTGTTTTGCCAGAGTACTGAAGTCTAGCCTCTGCGATAACCTTCTTTTTTAGTTCAACTTCTTTCCTTTCATTTGTCTTGCTTTGTCAATGCCTGAAGGAAAGTTGCAAAGGTTTATTTGCTATCTCATTTTCCAATATAAGATTTACCTAGAATTATTTGTAGTTCGAACTAAATTATTGTCCTAAAATAGAGTCACAGTTGTCTACTATGATCTCTAAATGTTTATACAAATGGCCCAAAAAGGATGTAAATGAAACCTAAGTATACTCTGAAATAAACCTAAAGAATTAGAAAAATGTGGTTCGCCCTTATTGTAAAAACAGTCTACATAACCATGTCTGAGTAATAAGGTACAAATTACTGGTTAAGTATGGTTATTGTAGAAAACAACTGGGAATAATATAGTGTTTCATGAGTTCAAGTAGGCACTTCCCTGAACTCCACGTAACTTATACTACACACACACACACACACACACACACACACACATCTATATATCAATGCAACATATATACATCATTTGAAAAAACATCATTAATATAATTTAGATAAAGAATAGGATGAGGCAATTAAGTAAACTCATCAAACCAAAATAATCATTCAGCACAAACTTTCAATTTGATAATGTACATTAAAAGCAATATACATGAACATACTTAAAAGTAGTAAAAAAATCAGAACGATAAATACTTGTTAAACTTTGTGTAATGCAGACATTGCTTCCAAAGTAAAAAGCAAAAAATTAACAGCAGCACCAACTTCAATGAAACAACAAAAGCCTCTGAGACACACCTATTCTATTTGAGAGCAACATCATTTGAAATAGCATTCATTAGAAGGGTCAGGCAGCAGAGATAATTTTTCTGGACTCATGAAAAAAATGGAGATTCTATTCCATTTAATTACCAAGAGGAAAATAAAATACTCCAGAATTAATAGTTTGGAGATAATTCTATTTGAAACATGAAGCCAATATAAATCTCTCAAGATAGGGCTAATATGTTGTTTCTTCACAGTGAAAGTTAAATTACGATCCAACAAGTTCTAGACATGCTGTAATTTGGAGATAGCCTTATCAAGAAAGCCCTAAAACCAAGTAGTACAGTAATCGGTTGTTATAGCAACAATGACACAAAATAATAAATGAGACCTTCAAAAAAGCAAGTTGTACAAAGCATGCAAACGTATAGCATAATGCAAAAGGCTTTAAATCCATCGAAGTTTTCTAAAATCTAGTTAAAGTATGAATGCTTGCACCCTTCTTTGGAAAGTGTCAAGTGTTTAATAGCTTAAAAATACATGTGGCAAATGCAAAGTGAAAGCTTTTTGTTGTTGTTGTTTGCAAGATGGAAAACTCCCACTCAAGAGGGAAATAAAAGAGGACCTTTCTGTTCAGAAAAGTTATAAATCTGAATATTAAATGTAAGTAAAACCATGTAGAACACAAATTTTTAAAAGGTAAAATCTTCCTAAACAATTTTCCTCTTACTTTTTTCTACATTTCTTTTTATTCTCCTCTCTTTTCCTCCCTGTTTCTGATTTTTTTTTGTTATAGTTCAACATTTCCAAAAAATGTGTATTATAGGCCCTGCTACAATTAAATAGGTAGAATGGTATTGTCACTATTTCCAGGTGAATAAACATGAACCCCAATAATATCCTAGTTTGTTTGAAAATTTTAGTTCATGTGAGTCTCCCTACTACTAAGACATATAGATAAATATCTCACTATGCTTTCTTGAACAGGTCCACGATGTTTCCAAATATATAGTGGATGGACTACATGGCAGAGTGTTGGTTTATTCATGAATAAATAATTAATGATGAAATTTCAGAGGCTGAAATTATGTCAGTATGACCCACTGACATAAAAAATATAAAAATCAAATGACATAACAAGACATACAAAAATATGTGGATATTTTTGGATTGAATTGTTCTTTTCTCATTTTGTTCATATTTTAGATCTACAAGTACAAAGTATTTTGTATCCAGCCTACCTAGGTGCGTTCATAAAGTCCATTATTCCCTTACTCCTTATTACTAGAACTCCAAGTTTCTTTGGGAAAGCAAAGAGCCCACATTAATAGTTTCCCAGACTTCAAGTAAATAATGTATGGAAATTCAACGTATTTGTAATAGATAAGATTTAATAGACGTATACTGGTGAGGTTTCCAGACAACCTGATTTTTCTCCTTATTGAAAGGTAGAGAATCAGCTTGTATTCACATTGTGTCTTTATGAGATCTCAAACCAATCTGTGAATAAGAAAATATAACTTCCATGCTAATATAGGCACAATAGAAAGGTAATAGGTACAGATGAAGATGACATCATCAAGCTATGTTGCCATTTTTGGATTTTTCACTACCAGGACATGGTTGTTTTTATATGAGATTCAGAAATCTCTGGAGCCCTGGCTGGTGTAGCTCAGTGGATTGAGCGCGGGCCTGTGAACCAGACGATCACGGTTCGATTCCCAGTCAGGGCACATGCCTGGGTTGCAGGCCAGTTCCCGGCAGGGGCCAGTTCCCAGCAGGGGATGCATGAGAAGCAACCATACATTGATGTTTCTCTTCCTCTCTCCTTCCCTTCCCCTCTAAAGACAAATAAATAAAATAAAATAAAAAAAAGAAAGAAATCTCTGATAAATCAACCTACCTGAAGCAGAGATTTGATATTATATTGGTAGCCTAAATATTCTACTCCCATTAAGGAAAACAAAATATTTTTTATCTTTTAACTGCTCTAAATGGCATCTATAGTACAATAATAAGTTAACGTTTGTCTTGTAATGGTGTATATATAAAGATTATAATAATGTGTATGTTCTATATAGTCTTCTCTACCTCCAGATTTTCTATAATTCTATCAGATCCCCAATAGAAAGACAGTAGTTAAAACACAGATTCAGCAGCTAGATAAGTTCTTCCATTGAATTATTGATTGTCCCCTGGAAAGTCTCCTGGTGTATATGAAATATTTGTAAAAATCTGATGAGAATACAATTAGCCCTCTGTATCCAAGGGTTCTCCATCCACAAACCCAACCAACCAGGATTAAAACCAGTATGTTTGACCTGTGATCCAGAATCCTAAGGTACAGAGGGCTGCTGCACACTTTGTACCTCGCCTTTATACAAGCATCTTGAGAACCCATGATTTTGGTGTCCACAGGGTTCCTGGCTGCAAACTACAGGGGGATGGCTTCAACTGTACTTAATTGAAGTGACCCAGACGGTCCTGCATCAAAAGGTTTAATGGATTCAAACCCTTTCACTTCAATTTGCTTATCAGTTTTAAATCATTCTCATATTCACACACTCATTTGATCAGAAGTACATTGTAAGAAATGCATTTACACTTTGTTATACTGATAGTTTTAATTTTCTAATGAAACACCTAACCATTTAAGTGAACTGAAAATATTTAAACTGAAATCTGTTAGGCTTGAAATTATTATAATCAAGTCTCCATAAAACTTAATTTAAATGGATTTGAAATTCCTTAGACTTTCACAGCTAGCTCAGGCAAATATAGGAACATCACACATTATTATTGTAAACAAAAACTTGAACTGTTAATCTTATATTTTTGTGGGTTTTGTATACTCTCAAATTCCAGCAAGATTTTCTTTGATCTCTATGTTTCTTAGAGGGATATATTATTTGAGAGCCTCACATTAGAAATTAAAAATAAAATGTAAGAAAATAAATGTATAAGTAACAATGCAGATTTAAAAATTACTTTTATCACCAGAGACCACACTTCTGATGCAAAACAAAAAAAACCCAGTAATCATACTAAAAGTATCTCAAAGTAGAAAACGTATTTACTGTGCCTGTGGGCAGAATGTGACATGGAATATATATATGCATTATATAATATATATATCCTATATATTTATATATACATATATTATATATATTGGCATGGGTATTCTGATAGAGTTTATGCCAAGGCAAGTCTCTCCGTATTATTTATAAAACCAGTTACATGCTGATTCAGAAATCACATTTCACAGCTTGCCTTGTCAGACTACCATGTGATGAAGACTGGCAATGATTCTTCTCTTTCTTCCTAATCAAATGGCCTAACCATTTTTCAAGTTCAGGTGAATGTAAAAAAAATGAAGTCCACTGTCTTGACAGTCCTCTATTTTGTGCTTGTGTCATAGCAACTCTTCCGCCCTTGGCAACGGCGACCTCCATTTTATCCCTTCCTGCTGATTCCCACTTTGTCCCTGCCCTCCTCACCTGCAAATTATGCTGTGATGATTGCCTACCTCTTTTAGGACCAGGCTCAGAGTATCAGGTCTAAAGAAATATGTTTTTCCAATTACACCTACAAACAGCATCTGCACTGCTGAGAGTTTCTTTAAGAGAACAAAAGATAGGATCTAGACTAAAATTGCCTGGATTCCAGTATTCGTTCCACTCTCACTTTGCGATCTTGGTCAAAGTCTTGCATTACTCTGTGCTTCACAAATTTCGACTGTAAATTGCAACAATCATGCTTACTTTTTAGGGCTGTTGTCATAATTAAATCATGTAATGTAGATAAAACTAAAATTAGAACTATGATTCTCATATATGAATCATTATTATTTGGCAAACTGTAACAGAGCTATTATATGATTAAAATACAATGTAGAAGTAATAGGATATTTTAATAACATTAATGACATTATTATTTTGAAACAAGGAAAGGGTTCAGGCTGACATTTAAGTAGTGTAACTGTTTATGTGTTTTGCTGAAATTGTGGGGATGCAAACTGGAATATAAAATAGATGCATTGATACGGAAGTACAAATCATCAGAAACAGTGACATGCTGAAAAGAAAGATAAACAGATTTTGACTGTATTCGCCTGGTTGCAATACCAGTTCCTCCTTTGACTGTGCAATTGGAGATATGTTACTTTATGAGCGAGAGTTTCTATTTAATGAAACTGGAAAAATATCGCTTACCTTCTATATTGTAACATATATTAAGAACTCCATGAATATCACATAGTATTCTTATCCTAGTGCTTTGACAATATTTTTTATTTTCCTTTATTTTTTACTGTTGCTCAAGCACAGTTGTCTCAATTTTGCCCCCTCCACTCCCCACCACCCTAGCCATTACCACCTCCCACCCTCAATCCTATACCCCTTTGCCTTGGTCCATGTGTCCCTTGGACATGTTCATTCATGAAGGCATTTTTGTACACCAAAAATGAAACATCAGAAACAGAAATCAGGAAGCAAGCTTTGCCATTATTTTGTAATCTGACCTCAGGTTGCCTTATGTATCCTTTTGTTAGCCTCAAGATACCTGGTTATTAAATTGTAAATGGTTTTTCTTACCTTATATTGCAATTGATAGCATGGTGCATGCCCCACTTATTGATCCAAAATGCTTTCTGCTATTTCACAGCATAAAAAATACAGTTATATTACTTGCATCGTTTTTTTAAAGAAAATATTTTTACTTCAATAAATAGCATTTTTAAATACATATTTATTGGGTTAGTTGTCTTCTTAGAGTGAAGTTATGTGAGTTCTTTGTATATTTTGGAAATTAAACCTTTGTCTGAGGTATCATTGGCAAATATGTTTTCCCAAACAAGTTGGTTGTCTTTTTATCTTAATGCTGTTTTCTTTAGCCATGCAGAAGCTTTTTATTTTGATAAGATCTCATTTGTTTATTCTTTCCTTTATATTCCTTGCTCTAGGGGACATATCATTAAAAATGTTGCTGCGTGAAATACCTGAGATTTTCCTGCCAATGTTCTCCTCTAGGACTTTAATGGTGTCACAGCTTATATTTAAGTCTTTTATCCACCTTGAATTTATTTTGGTGTATGGTGTAAGTTGGTGCTTGCGTTTCATTTTTTTGCATGTAGCTGTCCAGTTCTCCCAACACCATTTGTTGAAGAGGTTATCTTTACCCCATTTTATGTTACTGCCCCCTTTGTTGAATATTAATTGACTATAGAGATTTGGGTTTATTTCTGGGTTCTCTGTTCTGTTCCATTAGTCTATGTGCACCCCAATGGTCACAGCAGCACAATTTACAATAGCTAAGAGTTGGAAGCAACCTAGGTGGTTATCAGTAAATGAATGGATCAAAACAACTATGGTACATATACACAATGGAATTCTATGCTGCAGAAAGAAAGAAGGAGCTCCTACCTGTTGCAACAACATGGATGGAACTGGAAACCATTATGCTGAGTGAAATAAGCCAGGTGTTGAAGGAAAAATACCATATGATCTCACCTTTATCAGGAAGCTAAACAACAAAACAAACAAGCAAGCAAATATAACTGAAGACAGTGAAATAGAGAATAGGCTGACAGTGACCAGAGGGAAGAAGGGAGGGAATTTCAGGGGAAATAGGGAAGGGATTTAGAGGAACATATATAAAGGATACATGGACAACAACTGAGAAGGGTGGAAATGGGAGGGAGGGGGGAGTACAGGGGTGGGATAGGATGGGAGTAATAGACAGAAAACTGTACTTGAAAAATAATTAAAGTAATTAAAAAATAAAAAGAATAAAAATAAAATTAAAAAATAATAAATAAATAAATACACACTTAATATGGGTAAATGATATTCAAATGTAACTCAAAAATTTTGTGTGACAGGAATTTTAAACTCACTACCTTGTTTGAATTAGACAGATACTTAAAAAGTTTTTACAAGTTGATAATACCAAAATGCAATTTAATCCCTTTAATAAACAAACAATTATTAAGTATAATTTTATAGGAACAACCATTTTAGCTTAGTATATTATATTGTATTCCAATTTGATAATACACTATTCAGAAAGACCGAATGGCTGGGCAATTGAGAAAAGGGACCTAGCAAGAAAATTCAGAAAAGTATAAAAGAAATGTACATATTACTCAGCTCATTCAACTTAACGAATCCATTTTAGATACATTTCTACCACCAACAGATGTGTGCATTTGTTAACATGGAAATAGTAGTAGAAATATATAAGAGGATTCCAGGAGAAAAGAAGCACCAGTCTTAGAAACCCTAAGCACTTTAATAATTTCCCCCAAAGCATGTAATTTATAGCTTATCATTCATTTGCTCAAAAACAAGGCAAATAGACTGTTTGCTAAAATAACTGATCTGTGAAAGGCAAGATTATTTAATTTCAGTCTTTTACACATCATATGAATTGAGTCATTATCTCAGAGAGAGTGCCTGAAAATTTAAATGATCCAAATTTATATCTAACATATGCTTTGGACCTGCTTTATCAAATTTATATGGAGCCATAGAAGACCCCACATAACTAAAGAAATCTTGAACCCTGGCTGGTGTAGCTCAGTGGATTGAGTGCAGGCCTGCAAACCACATGATCACAGTTTGATTCCCAGTCAGGGCACATCCCTGGGTCGCAGGCCAGTTCCCAGCAGGGGACACATGAGAGGCAACCGTACATTGATATTTCTCTCCCTCTCTCCTTCCCTTCCCCTCTAAAGATAAATAAATAAAATTATTTTTAAAGAAAGAAATCTTGAGAAAAAGAGTGAAGCCCAAAGTATCAGACTACCTGACTTCAAACTATCCTACAGAGCGTCTGTAATCAAAATAGCATGTTAGTGGTAGAAAAAACAGACACATGGATGAATGCAACAGAATTGAGTGTGCAGACATACAACCACATGCGTATGGGCAAGTAATTTTTGACAAAGAAGCCAAAAAATATGCAATGAGGAAAAGAAAGCCTTTTCAATAATTGATGGGAAAATTGGAAAACCACATGCAGTCAAATGAAATAAGGCTACAGCATGTCCCCCTGTACAAAAAAATAATTCAAAATGGAGGAAAGAACTAAATAGCAGACCTGAAACAATAAATAACACAGAAGAAAACACGAGCACTAAACTCACGGACCTTGGTGTTAGACATTTTATGAATTTGACACCAAAGACAAGGTAAATCAAGACAAAAATAAATAAATTGGACTATACCAAATTTAAAAGCTTCCGCAGAGCAAAGAAACTAACAACAAAACAAAAAGGCAACCAACAGAATGGGAGATGATATTTGTGAACAACAACTCTGACAAGGAGTTAATATCCAAAATATATAAAGAGCACATGGAACTCAACACCAAACAATTGAACAATCCAATTAAAACAAGAGCAGAATACATGATCAGACACCTCTCCCAAGAAGACATACAAATGGCCAACAGATACACGAAAAGACGCTCAACCTCACTACTAGAGAAATACAAATGGAAACCATCACACACCTGTTAAAAGGACTGTTATCAACAAGACAAATAATCACATGAGTCAGAGAGGCTGTAGACAAAGAGAACTCTCATTCACTGCTGATAGTAATGTAAACTGGTACAGCCACTATGGAAAAGAGTATGTCTGTGGCTCAAAAAATTAAGAATAGTTACCATATGACCCAGCAATCCCTCTTATGGGTATTTACCTGAAAACTTGAAAACATTTATTTGCAAAGATAAATGCAACCTTATATTCAGTGCGGCGTTATTCACAGTGGCCTAGACAGGAAAACGACCAAAATGTCCTTTGATAGATGATTGGATAAAGAAACGTGGTACATAAATAATATGGAACACTACTCAGCCATAAGAAAAGATGAAATAGCCCTGGCTGGTGTAGCTCAGTGGATTGAGCATGGGCCTGAGAACCAAAGGATCGCGGTTCGATTCCCAGTCAGGGTACATGCCTGGGTTGCAGGCCAGTTCCCAGCGGGGGACACACGAGAGGGGGACATACATTGATGTTTCTCTCCCTCTCTCCTTCCCTTCCCCTCTAAAGATAAATAAATAAAATCTTAAAAAAAGGAAGTCTTTAAGAAAATGAAATACTGCCATTTGCAACAACATAGATAGATCTTAAGAATATTATGCTAAGTTAAATAAGTCAGTCAGTAAAAGCTAAAAACCATATGATTTTATCCACATGTGGGATACAAAAGTGAAACTAATTCATAGACACAGACAACAATATCGTGGTTACCAGAGGGAAATGGGGTGGAAGCATAGTAAAGGGTAAAGAGGGCCAATACGGTGATGGAAGATGATTTGACTTTGACTGTTGCGCACACTGTACAATGTACAGTTCATGTACGATAGAAATCTATTCTTAATCTTATTAACCAATGTCACCTTGATTGATATATATATATACACATACCCCATATACTTTGGACCTTCTTTATGGTAAAGGCTAAAAATTTTTGCAGCACAGTGATGATTTGTTATCAAAGCACACAGTCTCACATTTAAGGAAAGGGATAAATCTGCTCAGGACTAGAACTGAGTGGGCTGAGACACCTGCATACACAGGCATTAAAACAACTGTCATCCCAAGATAGGGAAAAGAGATGTTTTTTCTAGTTTTCTCATGGACTGTGAAATTTTGTGCCTTACTCCTGCCACCTTCTGGTATGATACAGAACTGAAAAGAACCCACAAAAATCGACTTTAATTTGAATTTGCAGGAAATTTACACAATTAACTTTAACTTTAATAAAGAAACTCATGCTTTATCAGATAAATTAGTATGCTTTTCTTAAAATTTATGCTTCTTTCAAAAATACAGTATATAAATATATTCAGTGAAGGAAATAAGAAATGTTAACAAATGTTTTTCTATCAATATTTGTTTATTTTCTGTAACTGCCTTAGGACTTGAAGTTAATGTAACCTTTATATAAGAAAATCATAGAAGTATTTAAGTGACAATATAGTTTTATAGAAAATGCAAATAATAAATGTAAGTGGAGCTTGCAGAACCATTAATTTAAAAATAATGCTAATAATAATTTTTGTAACTCATTGTTTTTTTTCCAGCTTCTTCACTTTGCATGCCTTCTGTGCAAATGTGGGCCAAGGAATCCTAGCCACAGCAGAGTCATATGTTGAGAAGCTATTGTATTGTTGCTGTACAATGATCTCACACAAAACTCCAGCTAAATCTGTACTGAGATAAATTATAGGGACACAGCGTAATTATGGTTTACAAGAAAACCTCTATGATTATAATTTCAGGAATTTAAAGAAATTGTTTTTTTTTCATTAGGGGACAAAATCTTTGTCTCACAAAAACTGATTTTTTTCTGTGTCAGAAGAACAAAGACAATTATGTACTCAGAATGATAATTAGTACGATACTGATTAAAAGCAAAAGGCACTTTAGAAAAACCACTTGTTAGTCATGCATTTTTTCATTGTGTAAAGAGAACGTCTTAGAAAGAGGAAAAATAAATAAATTTAAGGAATTAAATGTGTTTTCTTCAGTTTATCTTATGCCTTGTTCTTCAGTATTTTATCCAAATTTGAATGTCCATGCCCACTAAATCTAAATGACTTGACTATAGTTATAAGGGCTGTCCTATTTTCTCAGGTGGTTTTGCAGGACGTGGAGCCTGAGGCAATGCCTTCTTTGATAGAATTTATTTAGGGAATGCCAGCCAGGGATCGAGGGAGGACAAGGAGAACGAAGCGAGGGGCAGAAATCTGGCCTGCAGATGCAGGATGGAGCTGAGACGGTTGCCTCCAGTGGGACCCAGTGCTGGGTCTGGTAGGAATGCCCTCTGCGAGTCCTTGAAACTCTCCCAAACTCTGGTGGGGAGGATTTAGTTCATCAACTTGTTTCCAATTAATTAATGTTTCACCTTTAAGTATGTGAAGTCCCAGGATTCCTTTTTTCCCCACTAAGTATTTATTTATTTATTTTAATAGTTTATTTTTATTGCATGTTTTCATTACCATTTATCTCGTTTATAGGCTCTTCCACTTCTACCCACACCCTCACACACACAATCACCCTCTCCATGAGTTCTTTATGAGTTGTGTGTGTGTGAATACCTCAAGATATAGGTGAGAGGCAAGTAGAATGAATACAAGTTGCATTTGCTGAAATTGATTGGAAAACACACATAATTGATCATTTTCGTGGCAGTGGAAACAAGACTGTGGTCATCTAAGAGATTCTAAAGTGCTATATAAGAAGCATCAGATAACCTCGCTTTATTCAATATCCATCACACAATTTAAATGTTACTTGTAAGTCAGAGATGTTTGGAAAGGAAGTTGTACATTTTAATCACCCAGGAATTTCATCTGTATGAATAAAGCACGTCATGAAAAGCGTCTGAGCATCTGTTACTTGTGAGTAGAGTCACAGAGGAGAAATTCATCAACACATCAACAAAATAACAGCCAAAAGGTGGGCTTTGTTCCTGTGATGGTTTGTTTTTAATGTCTGTTACATCAGAAATACCATTTGAGTGGATAAGAAAAGTCAAGTTATTATTACTTTTATATTATTAAAATACTAAGTTGAAAAAGCATAAGCGTATATGGTTTCACATAATAGCAACAAAATTGCTAATGCTTCTTTCTTATTTTATGTGTCCTTTTTGTGTCTTTATTAGAATCACATTTGAATAAATATATACTACTAGAACTTAAAGCTATCACTTATGCTGCTAGCATACAACTGCCAACAATTTCCTCTATTTCAGTTCATTGTTCATAATCTAACGTCAGTGACTCTGTAAATCCCCAAAATTATTATTAACGGCGATGATTGCTAGAGATGCTACTGTTAATAGACTTCGGGAGATTCCCAGAAATATAATGGGCAGGAAATATTTTTCTGTGTTTAATATGAAGGCATCCGAGGCTTGATGTCAAAGGAGCTAGGGTTTTGTCCAATAGTTCTTTCTTCATTATTATCCAATCTATTCACTTGGTTTCTTTCGATACCTAAAATACTAGGTCATAAGAATGTGTGATGGCACTGTCAGCCTTTTCCCACTGGAATTCAGGAGAGTCCTTCAATCAATGGGAATATTCCACTACATAAGTTATTAAGATGCATTGTCTTTTTTCAAATATTACAAAATTCTTTCAGGTTTTATTTGAAAAGTCCTATACCTAGACTCAAACACAATGCATGAAAGATGGACAATAACAATATCTGAGTGGATATCTGAGAAGTTCTATACCTCACATATTGAATACCAAAGTAAATAATGTCACAATATATTATATGACTAATAAAATAAAATAAAAATACAAAGGAAGGGTCATTCTTGTATTAGAATATAAACATATCTACATCTATACATATAGATAGATATACATATACATGAAAATCCTTAAAAATATAACATAAAGCTAGTGGGTTAAAGTTTAATGAGAAACAGGGTATTCATATAACCTTAAAATAGATACCTAAAGCATGGTTACTAATTAATTAGTAATTAAATTTACAGAGGAGAACACTTGTAGGCTCTTTCTTAACTAAGTGATCAAAGCTTACCTCACCAATACTGGGGAAATGATGACTTATATCTTCAGGTACAAGAGGCTAAGAAGGACACACTATAGAAAGCGTGGTGTTCCTGACAAAGAGCATAATGGGCACTTAATTGTCAGTGAACAGCAGGCAAAATCAACTTACACACACACAAAATAACTGGCCTCTATTTCTCAACAGTGCCAGATACAGGATCCAGCAAAAATAACATCCTTTTTTTAAAATCAAACCTTTTATTACAAAATCATAAGCCTGTCATTTGGTAATATTACAATATCACTCAAGCACACCGTGTGACATTTTAGATGAAATGTTCAAACTAGAGCTGTATGTTATTACACCCATATTATTACCCTACTAACCACACTCAAGCAGGTTTTGCTTCTGCCGGACCCTGTATAATGGCTGCAGAACTTTAAGAGTTATGACAAATAGATACTATGCATGATCCTAGTATCTGAAACTATAAAGGTTTACAGATGGTTCTGCAAATTGCAGGCACCACCTGAAGTCGACATCTAGACCACTGTAGACCCTCTCTGGGATATTGTCGAAGGATAGTGGTGGAAGAAAATCTGCCCAGCAGGTCGAATGTCAAGCTGTACTTCCTCTTGTTCAATTTGCTTTGAGTGAGAAATGGCCAGGTCTACAATCACTTGTTGATTTATGGACTTGGGTAGATAGTCAGGGACTTGGAATGAACATGGCTGAAACACTGATACAAAGAAATTTTGGAAACAGGTACATGAATGGCTCTGAATGTATAAAAACACGGGGATACGTTTGCCATTTGTAATTGCTGCCCAAAAGGTGAACTCAGCAGAGAATAATTTAATATTCAAGTGAATAAGATAAACTATTTTGAGGAAACCAGTCAACTTCTTTCCCCAGCAACCTCTTTAGTTGCCCAATACGTGAACAAAGTGGCCATGTTGGCAGAAATGGAAGTTATACATGGCCTCCGCAACACAGACTTCCACTCACAAAAGCTGACTGTTAGCACCCAATCTGCCAGGAGCCAAGACCAACACTAAGCCTCAGATTAGGCACTGTTTCCAGGGTGATCAGCAGGTTGGTTACATTGGACTGCTTCCATCATGGAAGAACATTTTGTACTTATTGAAATAAACCCTTGCCCAGGCTAAAGTTTTGCCTTCTCTGCATGCAGAAGTCTAAATTACCCCCATGTATTTATTAGTTCTTAATGGGACAGACTTCCTACTCTGTTATTTTTATTCAAAGCATCACAGAAATTTTGGCTCATTGCTTATTGGTATACATAACAGAACCAGCTTACTATGTCTATGAAAAATCAGTTAGACTATTGATAGACACAGTATTATCTAATTCATTTCAGATTTGATTCACTTCTCTAACACTGCATGCATTACATATAAATTTCACATATGCAATATTTCAATGGCTTTAAATGGAATTTTTCAATAAGGAGATGTTACAAATGAAAGCATTAGTTCAAAAATCGAAGTTGTGGTCACAATAATGTAATCAATTTATGCCATACTTGAAAGTTGAGTTTGAAGGGGTGTATATAATTACTCCTTTCTAGTGTCTACATACGAATTATAGCAGGAGAAGTAATATAAAAATGAGTAAAAATAAAGCAACTAGTTTTCTGCACTTGCATTTTAATTATTTTCTTTAATGCATGCATACATGGGGAGGGGGTTGATGCTGGACATGGCTCTCCCACCACCTCTGACAAGGGCTGGCCAGGGGTCCCTGGCCAAAACCCTCACCCGATCCATAGCCATCAGTGCGCTTTCCTGTGATGTGAGCAATACATATGGTGTCTGCCTTTGCTAGTCCTTCCGGTGGCTTTTTCTGAATGTCACGAACACGTAAGCAGCCCTCTGACTCGGAGCTCCTGGATTACAGTGGAATTATTTTAAATCACTTTAATTTTATCTTTTGTATATTTATTAAATATCTCATTACATATTAAGGCAGAATTATATGTTTGTAAGGGAAAACAAATATATACTTTTTGCATATTCATCAGCCCCCAGGACTTTTCTGTTGCATTAAATTATAAATATTTCGTAAGACATGTTTTAGGTGAGAATTTTCATTACTATTTAAAATAATAATCCAAGTATAAAAATTAATTAAATTGCCAAGTTTTTACGTTAACTTGGTGATAATACAGTAATATCAGTGACAGAGCTGTGGTTCTAATTCTGGTATTTTTAATTATTTCCACTGAACTTTCCATTTTCAGCATGCATGCAACTAAAATATCATTGTACTCAAAATAACTGTTTAGTATTTATACCTATAAACAGTAGTATTTTTCTTGTATTTCTTGCAAAATATTGTTCATATCCTCAATTATAAATTTTCTCTCAGATTTCCACTTTTTCTGGTGAAATGTTAAACTTCACCATTCAGAGACGTAGGATCAAATTTTTAATAGTGTATGTGCACCCAATATCCCCATTTAATGATGCAGTGGCATATACCTATTTACACTTTTGTCAGTGCAGTTCAGTCAAATCCAATACTCATACACTTGTGTATTGTGCAAAAATTGCCAGGCCCATACTACAAACAGCTATATGAGTCTGGGCTTTATTTCATCAGATCATAAAGAGCTAAAAACACTGTGTGTTTGTAGGGACAAGCTACAAAACGTGCACAAAACCCAGGTACATCTTATGAATAAAAGCAGTCAATACATAATAAACGTATAAAGAAAAAAAATAAGCTTTCTCCAAAATGTTGGTATTTTTAAATGTCTTCAATGAGTCAGAAAACACCTGCCCTTCCTGAACTCTAAGGGGCCAGTGAAAATGCATGTTCTACCTCAGTTCTACAGAGTATGCTGCCATTTATGTGTGCTTTTTAAAATAATAGTTCTGATTCTTAATCATTGGGTGCTTTATTCACTTTCAACTACGGTAAAAGCCATACTATTTTTCCTTAAAGTCCAGTTCTAAGTACTTGCATTGGCTGAGTCACTGGGCGGATATTTGAGTTAATTTCACACAGTCTATCATTCCGTGTCAGCCTTGGGGTTACTCTCAGTATCTACTCATGTGGCTGGAGGAAAAAGCAATTTGGACAATTACAATCAGAACTGGAACATGGGTTTCAGAGGTGAAGATGAGTTTGATGTGAAAAACGAAGGTGTTCATTTCCTGGGGTTGTTTGAAACTTACCAAATGTATTGGAAACCTCTGCTCATTAGAGCCGAGGACCAAGGGTCACTTCTTAATTTAAACTCAGTCCTAGCTCAGAGAAGTGTTTCCTTGTTGTTTTCTCAACAGTGTTTCACTCTCTCATCCACTGTATGATATGTTGGTTTCTACCTGATCTTATATCTGAAAAGAGTACTCTTTATTTGAATTTTTTTGTTAGAGGTATGACCGCCTGAGACAGCTATGCTATCCATTGGGCAGAATGTTCCCGTGATATAAGGCACTCACTGACACTAATATTTTTCCTTTATTATTTGTTAAGCCTTCTGCCTTAGTTTATATTATTGCATTAATTGCCTAATATGAAAACTCTATCCTAAAACATTTTAACACTGTAAAGCAATTTTTCATTTCCTATTTTCTTCTTTTTGTAGGGGTAAATGTTTATCAGATTTTCCATGTCATTATAGCCAAGCAGTGATAAGATTTTCTTACACCTTATGACAATGAACTACCCTCAAGAGAATTTAAATGCAATTTGTTGTGCCGAAAATATTTTCTTTAAAAAATGTTAATTGATCTCAGTGTTCAGACATTAATTGAGGAATACAAGACTATGTAATCAAGGATGAGAAGAGCCTGCTTATATTGTCTCTGAGATACAATTATTTCCCCATAGTATAATGATCTCTAATGAAAATCAAAAGTTGTAAGGACATGGCAACACAATAAGTTTTCAGCTGGAAATGAAACTTGCTTTGAAATACGAAATAATAGGGATATTAAGTCCCTTCTGAAGGAAAATAAAGTGCATGACAAAAACTCAGATCTTCATTGGGGATTGACATGGTAACTATACAAATATTTAAAAATGTTTAGTTGCTCCTTGCACTTAATTAATATTTATTTTAATTGTTTAATTCAGTATAGCTACCAGAAAAAAATGGACTGAGGATTTTGGGGGGAAATTACTTATATTTTTACAATTGCATCAGTAGGTTCACAGCAAAAAATTATTTTGGATTACATTTTTTGTGAATTAATGAATTGAATAGTAACTCAAAACTAATCACCTCATTATTCTATTTATAAAAATATTCTGAGTCAATCTGTCAATTTGAATGTGAACAAAAAATTTAAAACATGAAAAGATATATGGAAAATCAAAATTTTTTCTTTCATTTTCTGAAATCACTAATGTATTTCAAAATAAAAGACATCTATAAGGCATCTTAAAACATACTACATTAAACACAACAGTATTGGTAAAAATACTTAATTGTTGAACATTTCAAATATGTCCAAAAATTTAAATATCACACATATATATGTATAAATAACTTGAAATACAAATGTGTACATATATAATTTGAAATATATATGCAAATTATAAATATCAACTCTAAATATAAACAATTATAACTGCAAAATTCATAAAATATTATTAAGCCATAATATTATTAACCATAATATTATTATGGTTAAACAGTTTTCCAACAATTCATAACCTCTTTTGATTTAAAATGATTTTTAAGTTTATTTTGAAGTAATTTAAATAGAGTAATTAAAACTGATTATATGGTACTAAATTTATTTGTACCGGACAGCAAGCATACAAAGCTACAAAGAGCTATGGAGAGTGTGTTTGATTACTTTTACATTGGTTTTTAATTTTTTTGACTTGTCTTGAAAGTTGATAACCGTTTAGACCACATTTTCAACATCCATTTTCTGTGTTTGCATTGTATAACTGTATTTCCCAGTATATTAAGGAGATTTTAGAAGGATGAAAATTAACTTTTCTTCACAATGAACATTAAAAATTGATATTTCTGGTTTCAACTTATTAAATACAGTTGTATTGACCCTTCATTCTATAGCATGGAATGGGGATTTAGGATTCTGTAAAAAAATTAATTTCAAAGACCACATTAAAAAGTGTATCGTAATATTTCCTGTGTTGAGAATCTATTGTTTTCAGCAAGAAAAAACTAAAAAGAAAAGACAGATATTTTCCTCTATGACTTAGAGATAAGAGAAAATATTTATTTAAAGTCAATGGGAAGAGAAGAGATAGGCAGTTAATCATTCCCCAGTGAGAGGAGCAAGATGCAATAAGCACTCGAGTTATTTTCACATGGCGGAGTATAACGCAGTGTACAACAAGCAGATGACAAAAGACATTTTAAAATAAAAACGAATGTTACGTAAGTTGTATTTCAGCAGTAGTTGAGCCAATTCATAATAACACGTAAAACTGTATTTAAATCTGTAAGCAGAATAGGTCTAGAGATGACTAATATTAGAAGAGATGGTTTTACCAAGGAAGACAGAGAAAAGAAGAATTTATTCTTTGAAGAATCAAGGTACCGAACATGCAAGCAATGCATAAATTAACGTTGATACTATGTAGAGATCTGCTTAAACAAGATCACAATATATGGTCCAGGACATTAGGTAAAAGGCATAGTTTATTTGAATTATCTAATCAGTGTTTGTTCCATGTCTGTGAAATATGCCATTGGTACTTTAATAGGTATTGCATTGAATCTGTAAATTGCTGATAGTATGGGTTTCAGCAATTGGGTAGTATGGACATTTTGATGATGTTAATTCTTCCAATCCATGAACACGGTATATGTTTCCATTTGTTTGTGTCTTCCTTGATTTCTTTCTTCAGTGTTGTGTAGTTTTCTGCATACAGGTCTTTTACCTCCTTGGTTGGATGTATCCCCAAATATTTTATTTTTGTTTTTGCTATATCAAATGGGATTCTTTTCTTGATTTCTGCTTCTGCTGATTCATTGTTAGTATACAAAAATGCCTTTGATTTCTGGATATTGACTTTGTATCCCGCTGTTTTGCCAAGTTCAACTATTAGTTAGTTCCAGCAGTTTTTTTGGTAGAGTCTATAGGATTTTCCATGTACACTATCCTGCCATCTGCAAACAATGCCAGTTTTGTTTCCTCCTTTCCAATTTGAATGCCTTTTATTTCCTTTTATTTCCTAAAATTTATATGGAACCATAAAAGACCCCAAATAGCAGCTGCAATGTTAAGAAAGAAGAACAAAGTAGGAGGGATCACAATACCTGATATCAAACTGTATTACAAGGCCACTGTAATCAAAACAGCCTGGTACTGGCATAAAAACAGGCACATAGACCAATGGAACAGAATGGAGAACCCAGAAATAAACCCAAATCTCTTCAGTCAATTAATATTCAACAAAGAAGGCAGTAATATAAAATGGGGTAAAGATAGCCTCTTCAACAAATGGTGTTGGGAGAACTGGACAGCTATGTGCAAAAAAATGAAACTCGAGCACCAACTTACACTATACACCAAAATAAATTCAAGGTGGATAAAAGACTTAAATATAAGCTGTGACACCATTAAAGTCTTAGAGGAGAACATTGGCAGGAAAATCTCAGATATTTCACGCAGCAACATTTTTACTGATATATCCCCTAGAGCAAGGAATATAAAGGAAAGAATAAACAAATGCAATCTCATCAAAATAAAAATCTTCTGCTCAGCTAAAGAAAACAGCATTAAAATAAAAAGACAGCCCACTGTATGGGAAAACATATTTGCCAGTGATACCTCAGACAAAGGTTCAATCTCCAAAATATACAAAGAACTCACACAACTTCACTCTAAGAAGACAACTAACCCAATTAAAAAATGGGCAAAGGACTTGAACAGACACTTCTGCAAGGAGGACAGACAGAGGATTCAGAGACACATGAAGAGATGCTCAATATTGCTTGCTATCAGAAAGACACAAATTAAAACCACAATGAGATACCACTTTACACCGGTGAGAATGGCTATCATAAACAAAGCAAGAAACAACAAACGTTGGAGAGGGTGTGGGGAAAAGGGGACTCTAGTCCACTGTTGGTGGGATGGCAGACTGGTACAACCATTATGGAAAACAGTATGGAATTTTCTCAGAAAACTAAAATTGGACCTGCCTTTTGACCCAGCAATTCCACTGCTGGGATTGTATCCTAAGAACCCTAAAACACCAATCCCAAAGAACCTATGCACCCCAATGTTCATAGCAGCACAATTTACAATAGCCAAGAGTTGGAAGCAACCTAGGTGCCCATCAGTAAATGAATGGATCAAAAAGCTATGGTACATATACACAATGGAATTCTATGCAGCAGAAAGAAAGAAGGAGCTCCTACCTTTTGCAACAGCATGGTGGAACTGGAAAGCATTATGCTGAGTGAAATAAGCCAGGCGTTGAAGGACAAATACCATATGATCTCACCTTTAACAGGAAGCTAAACAACAAAACAAACAAGCAAGCAAAATATAACCAAAGACACTGAAATAGAGAACAGGCTGACAGTGACCAGAGAGGAGAGGGGAGGGAATTTCAAGGGAAATAGGGAAGGGATTTAGAGGAACATATATAAAGGATACATGGACAACAACTGAAAAGGGTGGAAATGGGAGGGGGTAGGCTGGGATGGGAGTAATAGACAGAAAACTATACTTGAAAAATAATTAAAGAAAAAAATTGGGGAAAAATCTTTAATCTGGACTAATAGATTCATTGACTGAAAAGTTTACTGGGGAGCAGATTCACCCAATCCCCTCATACACACCCATGCACAATGTAGGAGTAGTATTAGTTTCTAAGTTCTGAAACAAAGCTGATATTTTTAGTGGTAGTTACTAAATAATTACTACATAATAATATTTTCCATCAGGGTGAATGCTGAAACAGCTACATATGCATGGAGAAAGAGAAAGCACTCAAATCCAGGTATAAAGATGTAGCTACAGATTAGACCCATTTCCCTGAGTTTACCTACATTTTCTACAAAACAGAATCTGAGCTCCTTATTTAAACTCAAGTGATAGTTCCATTCATTAGGTATTTGAAGTGATATTTTGATATTTAACATTTTTGGTAATTAAGTGCTAATTGTTTTGATTCTATTGCATTTACTTTGTCAGTTAAAACCAAGGGATTATACTCAGTATCAAATGATTACAATTAGTGCTAATGCAATTCTTTACTACATAAATAGAAAGTGATGCACATAATAAATAATGATGGGGTTATTAATTAGTAAATAAGTGATTAATTATGTTAGCCTCTAGGATAAATATAAACACATAGTGTAATGCATGAAGTCAAAATTCTTTCATTACTAACAATTTTTAATATATTTCTTATATATTCAGTTTAAAGCTAATTACTGATGACTTTATCACCAGTGAAGCTTCTTCAGTTCCACATATTAAAGATATGAAATCAGAGTTTTGATGCTTACACTTCGCAAAAATAATTATTCTTAACATGAATATAGTGAAGAACGCAGACAGATATATTGGATCTCTAGTGCCACATAACAAGGTAACATCACTTTATAGGCTTAAAAAACACTCATTTATTATTTCCCAGTTTCTATAGGTCAAGAGTCTGGTCACAATCTAACCTCAGGAAATCCTACGCTAATTTTCTTTATTTCTCCCTCAACTATTCAGTACTGTGTTAGGATTATGACACTGCATAAGTCTGAATGAAAAGTTAAGAGGCAAACAACTTCATAAGAGAAGTTGTTACAACAACTTACAACAACTTCACCCACATAAAGATGAAAATTAGAAAGTTTTAGTTATTCATTTTCTGATGAAGTACATACAAAGGAACATGTGTAAATTCCTGTAGGTGTCTTTGGTGATGTGAGTAATAGATGTACTCATATCATAAACATCCAGTTGCGTTTATTTCACAAATGCGTCCATTATCCAATGTTCCAGGCTGCACTACACACAAAGAAAAATATTCTGGAAGAATTTTCTAAGCAAAATTTAGTGTTTTAACATTGAAAAATCTTATTAATATTAAAGAATTAAAACAAAGCATCAAAGAAAAGTTAATGTAATAGTCATTGTGCAATTCTGATTTATCCTTGGTTAATTCCCTCTAGCAAAGCTCTTACCTATCTCCAGAAGAATAAAAGATAAGTTAATGTACCCCTCCAATTGTCTAGATATTCACTTTACACAATAATGGAGAGTTCTCAAAGACAAGTTCAAATTTTAAGCTAATATTTGAAATGATTTTTACACAAAAAAATGAATATCAAGGGGACAGCCTGTCTTTCTGCTCTTGTCGCCAACGAGGACCACACTACCAGAGCTCAAAAAGGCCTCAGAGGCCAACCTTTCTTCTTCTCCTCTGAGTCCCTGGTACCACATGCATAACAACCTGTCTGTTTTCTAAGCTCCTTGAATTTTTGTCCTAATACTAATTTTATTTTGACAGATCTGTCAACGTGTCTGGGAGTTCTTAGGACCCTTCAGGATTGAGTTTAAGAAAGTATTGCTGATACTATTTCTTTACCTCTTTAAAAATAAAAAGCTCTTATTTTTAACTTACTATTTTTACACTATTTCAAGGGTGTCAATGATTATAATTTATTTACCATTGATGAATCAACCATTGCATTTAATCGGATAGGCATAAATAAAGAAATATTGGTGACAAACCTAATATTCTAGGAATGTGCTAAGGAATTAAAATAATCAAATTCAGCATCATGTTATAATTTTCTTGGGGTGAAAGAATATCAAGTCCAACAATTGCTACTTCAATAAAATGTGCTGAAATTTCCACATCCAACATTTCAATACTTGAAATTGTTCTTTGAGAGTTCTAATTACTCAAGACCTATCTATAGAATAAGTAGTTTATTATATAATTTTAGATTGGGATAATGACTTCTTCTTTGAATGCAACAGTAAAATTTTTCAATATGCATTATTTTTTGTAGGCTAACAGAATGGAGACAAGGACAATTAAATTGTAATACTCTCAGAATTCTTTACTAATGCAACAATACATAGAAGCTGAGAGACAACTAAGAGCAAGAAAACAACCTCAGAAGAGTAATATAATGCTTTGTATTTATTTTGCCCAAGGGGGTGTTATCATGTACTTTTTACAATTCCCTTTTAGTGAATACCTGTGATGTCTCTATAAAAGTCTATATCTCATGGCAAACAACAGGGGCACTAACAGAATGATAAGATGATTTACAAGACCATTCTTCTTCCAAAATTCAGAGGTGTTATACATACAAAGGCCTTTTACCGATCTATGTTTTCAACCACTTTTTTGGCCATTCAATGTTTAGACACACACTACTCTGGGGATCAGCTACTCATTTGCTCCTAGAATCAATGCTATTGATCATTTACCTTTCACCTTTCATATATGCCTTAGGTGCCAAATTTGTAGTAGTGAACAAAGGAAAAGAGTTCCCTACACTCATGGAGCTGATCAGTGGGACAATGTGTATCAAATACATACATACTTCATTACATCATATAATTTCTGGAATGTTAATGCTATGAAAAAAATTAAAAAGAGTGAATAGTGCCCTGTGTCTATTTGGGTGCTGTTTTACTTACAACTGTTACACAATGACTATGGTCTTCAAGACGTATTTTTAAAAAACCTAAATGAAAGGTGGGGCTAAGACACCTTGACAAATTTTAAGGTGGAGAAGACACCAAGTACAATAGTTCAGAATCTAGAACAAGTTTGGTTTATTGGACACAACAAGAAAGCAGCACAGTGGTGAGTGGTAAGACTGGTAGGGATGAGACTGAGGACACCTGGGCAGGGAGGCCCTGACAACTGCAAAAAACATTTGGTTATGTATTGTAAGTGCAGTGGCAATCCATTGAACATTTATGATTCGGAAAACTGTGTTACAAAATCAAGGTAGATAGTAAGAGTGAAAATAGAGAGACCAGCTTGGTCAGTTGGTTGGAAAATCATCCCATCCACCAAAAGACTGAGGGTTCAATCCTCAGTCAGGGCCCATACCTAGGTTGAGAGTTTGATACACAATTGGGGTGCTTACATGAGGAACCCAA
Source organism: Sturnira hondurensis (assembly GCF_014824575.4). Classification (NCBI taxonomy): domain Eukaryota; kingdom Metazoa; phylum Chordata; class Mammalia; order Chiroptera; family Phyllostomidae; genus Sturnira; species Sturnira hondurensis. The sequence goes on along the minus strand of NW_028082350.1, from coordinate 4,939,717 downwards.
TCAATATTTGTCTTTTACATTGGTGGATCTCTCTCTCTCTCTCTCTCTCTCTCTCCCCCATTCCTTTCCTTTCTATCAAAAGTCAATGAATATATCCTAGGGTGAGCATTTAAAAAGAAAAACTACACCAATTAGAAACAACCAGAAATTCAGGCTAGAAAGAAAGAAGCAAATAGTACTAACTTCATTTCTGACATATAAAGAGCTTAGAATTCGTCACTCCTATTCTTATAAGAAAAAAAACAGAAAATTTTAAAAATCAACATTATTTTTGGCTCCATTTGAAAATTAAGGCCCCATGGCAAACTGCTACTTTGAAATTAGGAGAGATATGCAAATACTGAGGATCACAGCTGAGAGCTGCTTACTTATAGAAGAGAAGCCTCTGGAACTATAAACTGGTAAGAACAATTAAATCTTAAATTTCATGAACTGCTGAAGGCTAAATGTGGCTAGCATGTGAATGAAAGTCTCCAAGGGACTGAAGCCTTAGCATCCCTCACACACACACACATACACATACTTTTGTGGGTATGATCTCCAGGAATCTTTTTAGAGTCATTTTTTTTAATTTTTAAATTAAAGTTGACATATTATATTAGTTTCAGATATATAGCATAGTGGTTAGACATTCATGCGACTTATCTACAAAGTGATCCCCTGATAAGTCTAGTACCCATCTGACAACAGATGGGTGTCATTAGATGGGTAGTTATTACAATAGTATTGACTATATTCCCTATGCATCAGCCTCTCATGATAAAGAGCTAAGAGACAAATTTCCTCATGGTTCTGATAGGCGGAGAGGAAAAATAAGCATTGAGAAGTGTAGCCCAGAGCATTGTCCTACAACCCACCACCCAGGAGCCAAGGTTGTATAGAGCCTTTTCTCACCCAGGGAGAGGCAGCCAACATTACCCTTTCTGGTTTTCCTGTCTCTACTAAGCGGGGAGGGTCTCAGAGACATTGTAAAGGTTACACCCAGGAACGTAGTACAGTTAAAAGACAGGTTTAATCAACAGCTTTATGGAAGTTTTCTCTTCCTCCACACCTTCTCGCCACCTCGACAGCTCCATTATAGTAGCAATAAATTACAGCTGAAAGAGAAGGAAGGTGAAAGGTGAAGTCTTTACATAAGGAAAAGTTCTTAGAAAAAAACAAGGGGGAGGGAGAGAAAAAAAACACCAGAGGAATTGAATTCTCTGGCACTGACAGCTGGAGCAAACATAATTATAGCGTAACTTCCAGCCAAATTAGCACAAAAGTGTTACACTGAAGACCTTCAACCTCAGTTTCTATTCAAAATACGTCATGCCTGACTTTCAACAAAAACTCTTAAGGCAAGGGTGAGAAAAAGTAGTCTGAAGAAACAAGGCAATCAAAATAACCAGATTTCGATATCATATGTTGTGATACCTCGTAGTTTTATGGCTTTTATCAGTCATCAATGTGTTGGCAACTTCCCAAATGACACCTCTAATCTTGATTTTCTCTCTGAGCTTCAAACTTAAGTATTAAACTTTTCCAACAATATATCAAATTGGCTTCATAATAGGCACTTCAAGATAAAATATCAAAAGAAAACTCCTTGAGATAACCCCTGTAACTAGTTCCCTAGTGTTCTCTACACTGTTAAATGAAAGCATTATGTTACCAGGACGCCAGTGTTGGAGTCCTTCAGCGTGCATGCATTGGCCCAAGAGAAATGCAGGAGTTTGCAGTGTGGAAGCAAGATTTATCAGAGAACTGGCCAATCTGAAGAATGAGGATCTAATTCTGTAAAGACTCAATTCCTGGATGGCATGTGGGTTACAGATTATAAAGGGCAAAATCACAAGACATCATGGGTTAGGGAGTGGGAAGTCATGCTGGGAGCTGATTGGTTGGAGGTAGGTAAGACTAATAAATCATTTCTTCTGGTCTTGAAGCCAGCTCTGAGGTCTGCTCTGGTGTCCCTCTGCCTAGGTGCATGCATGAGTAAATGATGAGGGGGCCACTTCCCTGAGCGAGTGACCTCAGGAGCTCAGGAGCTAAAACATACCTCCCATCAAGATGCAACCTTCAGCCTGCCAGAGGTCCAGACCTAGGGACCATTAGTCAGGTTCAGGCTATTGTCTTCTGCTGTACTCGAGGTATATAGAGAAAGATAGAATTTCTAGAGCTAGGATTCAAAACTAAACTTAGTAAAAATCATAAGGACTTTTGGTCTCAATTATTCACCCACTTTCTTCATCACATACATAATTTTTTTCTTAATCCCTTTTACTACATTCCAGTTTATGAAAAGATGTTGAAAGTTTACTTTTAACATATATTTCACATCCACACACACTTTGAAAGATCCTCTTGTACCACTTAGTAGTTTTAAGTTTAAATAGACTTTATTTTTATAATAACTTTAGGCTTATAGGAAAAGAAAAACAAGAAGATAATATAGATAGTTAATATATATTCCATAACCAGTTTCTTCCATTATTAGCATTTTACAAAGGTATGGTACAGCTTTCACAAACATTGAATAAGTATTGACAAAATATTAATGAAAGTATATATTTTATTCCAATATCCTAAATTTTCACATAATTTTTTTTTCTGTTTCATCATTTCAGTGTATGTAACACTTAGTTGTCACTTCTCTGGGCTATGACTGTTACTCAGATCAAGAGAATCCACCTCTAGACCTGATAAAATGGACCCTGTACAAGCTGGATGCAAGGGGCTTTAAGCCAAATACACACAGAAAAAGCTTGTTGGGATGATTGGTTTGGGGTTAAATGTGCTCTGTAAGGTTAAATAAACAATCAGATATTAAAGTAGAAACAAATATTTGAACAGAAACTGATAGTTCTTTCTGAAGTCTATTTTACAGCACTTTGTATTGTAACCAAACAAAAAACGGATGTTTGGCCGCCTGCCATCGTAAAATCCAAATTCATGAGGCAGATGCTGGTGCAAAAGGAGAGAGGCTTTATTCAGGTGCTATGTCACCTGAGGACTCCCATCTAATAGACTGCCTGTTCTTTCTGCTATGGAAAAAGTCCAGCTGACCTCAGCAAAGCCAAGATGAAAGCCAGTGTCCAGAGTCCCTGCTCCATTTTAAAGTACAGGCAGGAGTCTGTACTTTAAAGTACAGTGTCCAGAGTCCCAGCTGCAGGCGCTGCTAAGGCGTTTTAGTCCCTACCTACCCAGGTAGCTTAGCTTGTTCCTGGTGGCTGTCCATTTCAGGCCCCCTTCTGGAATGGGCATGTGGCTCCCACAGGACCATGTGGGCAGGTGCTTTTGGAAAAGAAACTGCACAAATACACATCGCCAGGTGGACAAGAGAGTGAGAAGCTCCCTCCCAGAGGCCATGGAAAGAACTGGCAAATGCATCATGTTAGTGCAGGCCACAAGCTAGAGATGCAGCTTCCTTGTTCCCCTGGAATTATATTAGTCTCGGTGTGGGGTGGACCAGGTGTTTTCTTAAAATGACCAATCAGCTTCCCAAACTTCTGCTTTGAATGGGTCTACCTTATGACCAAATTGCTACCCCAGGCGAGGCTAATGGCCTCTTTGGTCCAGCACTTCCCCCTGTACCATTTTGCCTTCTATGGTGCATGTGCCTACATTCCCCTGGCCACTCCCCCAGTTTAGTATGGGAGCTTTTGTTTCTTTCTAATTATTTTGCTAGCTTTCCCCATCCTCAGTGCAAGGACCTCCTCTTGCTACCATCTTGGCTGATAGGGGACACTCCCCAGAGTTCTGACTGTAACAATGTTTTTTCTCTCTCTCCCTCTCTCTTGCTAAATGAGTACATGTGACTATATCCTGACTAATCAGAAATAAATAGGAATAGGTGACTGGCAGTTTCCAGAATCCTTCCTTACAAAGTGACTGGAAGTAATCTTTGCTTTGTTTTCCTTACTTTCTTGTCTTTGTTCCTTTTCTGCCTGGAGTATGATCAGATCCATGGGCAGTGACTCTTGCATATGACCTTGCATAGGCTGTGAATTTGACAATTGTAACTATTTAGCTGCTCCACCATTAGCTCTTCAGCCTGATTTCCATTTCAGTTGGCTCTCTGGTTGCTTAAGGAGAGGTAATGCTTCAGTGCTCATGTGAAATCCATCTGACTTTCACACTATCCCTTGGATTATTTTTTGGTTGATCTAATACTACAAGTTTCCTTTTACTTTTTTTAAAAAAATTAAATTTACGTAATTATTTTTCAAGTACAGTTTTCTGTCTATTACTCCAATCCCATCCCACCCCATGCTCCCCCCTCCCTCCCATTTCCACCCTTCTCAGTTGTTGTCCATGTATCCTTTATATATGTTCCTCTAAATCCCTCCCCTATTTCCCCTGAAATTCCCTCCCTTCTCCTCTCTGGTCACTGTCAGCCTGTTCTCTATTTCAGTGTCTTTGGTTATATTTTGCTTGCTTGTTTGTTTTGTTGTTGAGCTTCCTGTTAAAGGTGAGATCATATGGTATTTTTCCTTCAACACCTGGCTTATTTCACTCAGCATAATGCTTTCCAGTTCCATCCATGCTGTTGCAAAAGGTAGGAGCTCCTTCTTTCTTTCTGCAGCATAGAATTCCATTGTGTATATGTACCATAGTTTTTTGATCCATTCATTTACTGACGGGCACCTAGGTTGCTTCCAACTCTTGGCTATTGTAAATTGTGCTGCTATGAACATTGGGGTGCATAGGTTCTTTGTTATTGGTGTTTTAGGGTTCTTAGGATACAATCCTAGCAGTGGAATTGCTGGGTCAAAAGGCAAGTCCAATTTTAGTTTTCTGAGAAAATTCCATACTGTTTTCCATAATGGTTGTACCAGTCTGCAATCCCACCAACAGTGGACCAGAGTCCCCTTTTCCCCACACCCTCTCCAACATTTGTTGTTTATTGCTTTGTTTATGATAGCCATTCTCACCGGTGTAAAGTGGTATCTCATTGTAGTTTTAATTTGCATCTCTCTGATAGCAAGCAATATTGAGCATCTCTTCATGTGTCTCTGGATCCTCTGTATGAAATCAAGGAAGACACAAACAAATGGAAACATATACCGTGTTCATGGATTGGAAGAATTAACATCATCAAATTGTCCATACTACCCAAAGCAATTTACAGATTCAATGCAATACCTATTAAAGTACCAATGGCATATTTCACAGACATAGAATAAACACTTCAAAAATTTACATGGAACCATAAACAACCCCAAATAGCAGCTGCAATGTTGAGAAAGAAGAACAAAGTAGGAGGGATCACAACACCTGATATCAAACTGTATTAAAAGGCCACTCTAATCAAAACAGCCTGGTACTGGCATAAAAACAGGCACATAGACCAATGGAACAGAACAGAGAGCCCAGAAATAAACCCAACTCTCTATAGTCAATTAATATTCGAGAAAGGGGGAAGTAACATAAAATGGGGTAAAGATAGCTCTTCAACAAATGGCGTTGGGAGAACTGGATAACTACATGCCTTTTAAAAATGCTTGAATAATAGAGTTCAGAAAAATTAATTGACTTAATTGCCCTTATAATTCACTGTGATACATTTCCAATGTTTCTTGTGAAGAAAATGAAAGTGTTGCAACCATGAAATTGCTTTGAGGGATATTCATTTTAATTTTTATCAGGAAACAAAGACTAAGAGAGAAACTTTGATACTGCCTCCTTTCCTGCCCAAGAGGTTTAAACAGAAAAACCTGCTTCAGGAAGGCAGGCTTAGGATGTTCACCTAGCCTTATATGACTTGTACGGTAAATAGGAGGTCTTCAGGCAGGGACCTGTTAGCTACATATATCCTGTGTCCCGTGGTTTCCAAGTTGCTAGCAAGAACATTTCTTCAGAGTGTGTTCCCCTCTTTCTCAACTTCCTATAAATTGTCCATTCTCCTTCCGCAATGAAAGAGTCCATTCCCTTCTGTTGTCCCAAATATCAGGCATATCCAGTATTCCCCACCTATCTTCGGAATGTTTATGCTAATGTGAATTCCCCATGTACGTGCGTTAAAATTTGATTTTCTGTTGTTAATCCATTTCTGTTCATTTGATTATCGACTCAGCTAGATCTTAGAAAGTGAAAGGAAAACTATTAATTGTTTTAGACCCCATGATTTTTTTCTCAAAAACATTAAATTGACCAGTGCATTTTATTCCACTTCTATGCCATTTTAATTCACCTCAGATGAGAGTGTTAATAACTGAGAGAGAAAGCCCGATAGTTTATCCACAAATTGTCACACATCAGTTAAACCCATGTCCCTTTTCAGTGTAAGCAGCCAAACTCAGGTGGCCAGAGTAACTTCAGACAAAGGTTTGTAGGTGCTGGTAGTTTGAAGTCTGACAAACGTGCAGGAAAAAATAAAGTTAGTTCCAGGGGTATTGGCAGGGCATTAACAGTGTCTGCTACTTCTAGCAATATCATTAAATTGTTACTGCAAAAGCATCCATTTTTCTAAGGCACAAGTCCAAGCATACTTGTGGACCAAGCACTTCTCAATGTGGGAATCAGTGAGAAATTGATTCTTCAATAAACTGTACTTCTAGTATTTACTAAAAAAACTGCTTAGTTTAGTGCATTTCCTATAACAGTGAATTGAAAGAAAAATAAATGATTTTTTCACTGAAAATTGAGATGAAAGACCATAAAAATATAAAAGACCATAATAAAGTATTTTAGAAATGTGAGGCTGCTTAAGCAAAATATAAAATGCCTGGTGATTTGGCTCTAAAAACCATTAAATTACAAATGTTTAGTAGTTGGAAATTTTTCAATATTGGGATATTAACAGCAGTAATGATAATAGATTAATCTGAAAATTTAGGCTACATGATTCTTCAAGAGGAACAGTCAACTCGGCCTTAAAGGTCAGAAAACTAAGGCTGAGAATCACTGTTTTAGTGATATGGTGAGGATTTCTCTAAAGGGTTAGGACAGCAGATCATAAATAACACCATGCATCAGTGAGACCAGCAAATCTAAAACTTCTGAAAGAAATTCAGAAGACCTATGGATCTGGCCAAGTTTTGGCTGATTTGTTTTGGCAAGTTTACATTTTAGGATAGTAACAGTTTATTACCTCCACAACTTGGTTTGAAATGCACATAATACAATGCTTGAGATACAAAAATGTGATGACAATGAAATTTCAGGGGAAATGGGGAAGGATTCACAGGAACAGTTATAAAGAACACATGGGCAAACACTAAGGCAGGGGGCGGGAATGGGAGGGAGGTGGGGAGCACTGGGGGGGTAGGCTGAGATGGGAGTAAAAGACAGAAAACTGTACTTGAACAATAATTAAATAAAAAATAAACAAAAATATAAAAATGTATAAGAAACAAAGTATCTAAAGTAAGTAAAGACAGTATTAAAATATAAATGTGCAGTAGAGAATATAAACAGAAAAAAAGAAAAGATGATCACATAAAAGTAAAAAAGGTTACACTAGATATCTTTAACTATCACTACACTCTACTTGCTTTATTACAGAGTGAAAAGGCAGAGAGCATAAGTTGGTTTGAAATTTTATAAGTTTAATTCATTTAGACTGTTTGTTTTAATGTATATATTTTGCAGCATGTTATGTTTCTGAATCTAATACTATTGTATGTCAACTATACTTTTAATAAAAACTATTTTGGAAATTTAAATTAAGAAACAATTCCAAATATAGACAAATACTTTTTCTGATATTACTGATATGGATGACCATGTTCACAAACGGTATTTGCTCTTACTTCCCTGTTTAAAACTGTTTTAAAATTTGACATTTTAATATTTCTGAAAAATTTGGTTTTATATTTCATGTATGCTAGAGAACAATATTTTTTGTTCAGCAGTAATTTTATCCATGGACATAAATTCACTTATTTACTTGTACTAATTGTACCATACATTTCTAAATTCTTATTATTTTATTCTACATGTGTATTCTATTATAAAGAAAACATATACATAAAACCTAAATTAAATGTATGTAAACAGTTTAACAAAAATTTCTAATGCAAGAACCCAATGAACCAAAACCACATTGATAAATAGAACGTTACCCACCATTCCTAATCACTCATGTGCCCTTCAAGGTCAAAGCCAATAACTCTACTGTAGGAATGACTAAAGTACCGACTATATTGACTTATTTTCTTTTAAAGTTTTATACATAATATTTATAACTCAAATATGTGTTATTTAATTTATTTTTAATGTACCAACTAATGATATAGTAGCCATAAAATACACAATCATTCTCAATCTTCTATAATTTTAGACAACATAGTGTATATGATCTGTTTTTATTAAAGAAGCTATTTAAATAAAAGATAATGCTTTTTATATATAATTCACATCTCATACAATTCACACGTTTACAGTGTACAATTCACAGCACAAAAGAAGTTGAAAAAATTGGCCAAGAATGTACATGCATAGTTTATGGATGAAGACAACAGTGTTGTAAGCCAGAGAAAAGAGGGGTGAGAGACAGAGGGAGGCAAGTGAATCATGAGGGAAATGGGGTCATCTGGATTAGTGCCAACAGTAAAAATAGGTGAAAAATAAATAAATAAAGTGTATAATTCAATACAATTTAGCATATTCATACGTATTTGCAACCGTCACCATCAATTTAGAAACATGTTCATCACCTCCACAGCAAGCCCTAACCTTCAACCATCACCTTGTTACTTACTGTCCCATACCCTACTCCAGCCCAAAGCAACCTTTGCTGGGTCCTTCCAATAGGATTCTTCCATGAAGTCATGTAGAATTCAGGGACTCACACATAGGAGAATTTGAGGTGTTGTGGCAAGATGTATTGGAGCAAATACAAAGAAAAGGCTTACTGCTTCCACAACTAGGTAACTCAACTCCATCTTGCTGCAGAAGAAATCCAGGCTCTGGGGCTGCAAGCCCACTTCTTTCCCATAGAGCCCAAGAGGGCCAACTCCCAGAGGGACAAAACTTATCTGCGCCTTATTTCCCCATCTGCCTGTCCCTTCTCAGAGCCTGCCCAGGACTTGAGAGTATGGGGCTTGGGCCTGCTCAGTGTCAGGAGCATAGATTCATGATACACTGTATCTTTCCATGTGTAATGAGTACCCATGTATTTGGCCCAAACTTTCAGAAAAAACAAACCTTGCATTTTAATTTAATTTAATTTATTTTATTTATATTTAGAAACAAAATCAATGATCATATTCCAGGTTATTATTTTGCTTAAGGATATTATTATTGTTTTATAGAGTTATACTTTTAATGCATAAGTATAAACAAATGAATTAAAAACATTTATATAGATACAGAATTAATTGATACTACCCATGTATAAATAGTGTGCATTTTTATTTTCCCTCAAAAAGTTGGACAAAAAAGGGTGCATTATATATGTCAAAATACAGTAGTCTTTCCTGTAAGTCAGCTGGGCAGCTGCTCTGCTAGCTGCCTGCTGAGCAGCCTGGCACCAAGGAATAGACAAGAGTCACATACAGTAACTATGCTAATAACTCAGCTTTTATTGAATGCAGGTTCGCTCACAGTAGAACATCAACATGCATTCATATCCTACTCACACTCTAACAATCAGAGAAATGTGGTGCGCGCACGCGCGCGCACACACACACACACACACACACACAGAAATCAGCAAGGAATAACAAACCTCAGCCTTAGAGTCTCAAGTCTGCAGGTCAGGGAGACAGCGTGGTGGGCAAGGGAGTCGTCAGCATCTTGTAAGGAAGGATCTCCAGAACCACATAGGCAGCAGGGCAGAAGAAGTAAGTCTTCAGGCTCTCAGAGAAGAGCCTCCAGCGGCCAATGCCAAGAGAGATCAGCACAGCATGGAGAGCACTCTAGTGACTCTAGTGTGTGGAGTTCAGCTGCCTCAGCAGCTTTACTCCTCAGTAAAGGAGTAAAGGCTCAATAACGGAGCCTGCTTCAGTTTTACCTTGAAAGTGCTGGACTCCACCCTTCTGGGTCTTTTTGATAAATGTCTTGGCACCCGTGATGCCAAGTGGGGAATTTGCCCAGGAGCCTATGGTCTCCTCTGCAGATACGGTTGTTTTGATCATGTGTGCAAGTATAGCTTGGGTGTGCCACCTTGCTAGATGTGTGTAGTGTGGCTTAAGTAGTTTTCACCTTGAACCAAAGTGTCATGGCTGACTGCCAGCCATCTTAGTTATAATATCCATATTTTGCATAATGGACAATAATAATTATATAATGAATAATAATAGTATTTATATTGTGCATAATGAATATTTAAATGATGAATTAGCAATTAATAGTTAAAATATTAATTTAACATAACAAAGTTGTACATACTGAAATAATACTGGGTGACTTATGAGAAATGATACTTATTATTCATTGTTTTCAGTCAATGTAATTGAGAATTCAGAACACATGGAATAAACATCTAAATGCATTTGAAGTATAGAAACAAAAGTTATGTGGAACATAAAGTGTATCAAAACCTATTTCATTTGCAAAGAAAAATTGAAAATCACAAGAAGTGCCTGCTATTTTTCATTGTAAAGGTTTTGGTTGTATTTTATTATTACATAAGTATTTATTTTATTCTTCTAAAGAAAAATCATTTTCTGTCTTGAAAGCTCATGAATTAAGGTAGATTCATAAGGCCTGTTACATTACATGCAAAAATCAATGAAAAGAAATCGTACCTAATAGATTTGAATTCTTAAAGTAATATTTCTTTATTCCATATTATAGCTAGATGAAGTAAAATTCATAACTTAAGAATAGCAAATCTCAGAATAATATGGCATGCCAAAAACACCGATTTAAATCTAATACAAGTGGCTAAATATTTTATGCACATTTTATGTAGTTAATTTGTACATGAGTAAATATTCTTGACAAAGGCAGTATATGAAGAATAAACCATAAAAACTATATGTTTAACTCTAAAAATCCAGGAGAAAAACATCATATAACAAACTTCCTGTTGTATTTATAAAGAATAAAATAAAACAAAATTTCAACCTCAACCCTGGCAATTCAAAAAATGAAAGAGATTAGTTGATTGTTTTCTTGTTATTGAAAGAAGTAGAATTGAACACAGGTATGCCTTTCTCAAATGATTGAAGAAGAACACAGTGATATTTAATAGAAGATGCAAAAGAAAGAACTCATGGACACAGACAATGGTGTGGTGACTGCTGGGGGAAGTGGGGAGGGGAGGAGGTGAAGAAGAATCTAAGAAGGATAAACAGAGATGAATGGAGACCTGACTTGGGGTGGTGAACACACTAGACAGTGTGCAGATGGTGTCTTTTAGAACCATGTACCTGAAACCTGTAAAATTTTGTTAACCAGTGCCGCCCCAATAAATTCAATAGAAAAAGTTTTATATAAATATATATTTAAGATTTTGTTTATTTTTTACTAATGATCCTACATATATTTATGCATATAGTATAGAAAGAACTTTATAAATGTAAAAGAATGAAAGAATAAATATATTGGGTTATACTAGACAGTTGAACTATATTTACAAAAAAGCACATTTATTGCACTTCAGAAATATTCAATATTATTCTCATCAGAAAGGTAAAAAATAAAATTTTGTAAGTGTGTGTAACTGTTACTGTTGGTAGCTATCTAATTACTAATAGAAAGTGGGGAAAATGAGATCAAATATTGACCTTTATATCATGGGGAGCATAAGTCTGTTTGCTTCACCAGGAAGCTACAGCTTCACACCTGAAGGGATTACAGGGTCACTCCCCCAAGGAATGAACACTCCCCCCTTCTCTCCTCCAGTACCAGTTTGCTGGGAGAAGGGGAGCAGAGGGAGATGCTTGACCAATGAGGCCTGTCAGTCTAGCCTGGGGAAAGAAGGGATTGGTTGGCAGGTGGATGTAATAAAAGCCTGTTGAAGTTTGGGAAGTTGATTGCGTCTTTGGACAAAGCACCTGGCCCAGCAAAAACCCAAACAAATATAATCCCAGAGGAATGAAGAAGAAGCGTGTGCTCTCTCTCTCTTTCTCTCGCCCAGGAGCACATGAACATGTGGATCTAGCAGCTACTGGGGCACACAGTTGATAGTGTGGGTTCCAAAGACTGAGCTTTAATATGAAACAGAAACTCTGGACACCGGCTTTTGTTTTCACCTTGCTGAGAACATGGTTGGGCCTTTTTTACAATGAACAAGAAGATGTAGGACACTGGAAACTCAAGGACAGATTTCCCCACAAGTAAACCATCTAGTCCCAGCACAATCTCCCATATGTGGGTCCTCTGAATGCTTTCCTCAGGGTCCCATGGAAGATCCCCATTTCCACCAATGTAACTGATGAGCAACTCTATTTATTTATTATCTTTTATCCTTTCTTTCCATTTGATTCAAACTGGCCGCACCCAGTCCCCTGGGTCATCCACCTCCCTTGACCTTGTATGTCTACTCCCTTAATCATTTAAGACCTCAGGACCATGAAGTTCTGGAATTCTTAGGAACAAACTCTCAGGTCTACTGAACCCAGGGCAAAGCTCAAACTAGAGATAACATCTAGCCCTTACGTGTGTTCCAGCCCTAGACCTAGAAAAGCAGGACAACTGCAACGATCACACCCTGGTAAAACCAAATGTCATGGATGATCTACTTTCACCTACCCTAGTACCAAGCAATCAATAGAGATCACGGTTCTAACTCTCTTAGTCCCGTGTATAATCCATCCCTTAGAAGTCATTGGGGAACATGGTCTCTGAAACTTGCTCACCTGTGATTTAGAGCTTAGCACCATTTCTCCAACTGGTGAACCCTTACTTTCTTGGCTACAAATTCTTGTTTGCATTTGTTGAGGCTTTTTGCATGCAGGAAAATGGATGGCTTTAGTCTTGTGACATGGGTTATTTTAAGTATAAATATTATGCATGTAGCTTTCTGGAGATTTAATTATATTTTTATTTATGCATTTTTAAAACCCAAATATTCGGGGTTATATTCTGGAACTAAAATATAGGAGATTTTAGAGTATATATTTCTAGATAATATATGAATATTTTAATATCTCAAAGGGATTATTTCTTAAGTTACATACAATAAAATTAGATCAAAATAAGCAAATAAACCCAGGCCAACTAGCTCAGGCAGTTACAGCATGATCCTGATTTGCCAGTGTTTTGGGTTCAGTCCCATTCAGGGCACATACAAGAATCGATCCATGAATGCATAAATAAGTGGGACAACAAATTAATCTCGCTCTCACTCTCTCTCACCCCTACTTCTCTCTCAAAAATCAATAAATGACATTAAAAATAAGTAAATACCACAAAAGTAAATTGATTTTTAAAGAACTATTTCAAAATATGGATGTAGCGATAATTGATCCAGGGTCACCTATTTTTTCGAACATCTAAAGAATTTTAGTCCCTAGAACATAAGTATCAATGAAGATATGTAACTAAATATGGGATAAACCAACATGATTACTAGATAATCATGTTAGGGAAATAAAACACTCCTAAAAAACATCTTTGTATTAACATAAAAGAGAGGTAAAGAAATGGTTACTGAATTAAGTATTAACAGAATTAATTGCTGTAAGGTAACATGAAAATGAACTCCAAAATGTAGACAGAATATCACACAAATTTAAACAGTAGAGCCAGAATAAGAGCAGTTAAAACTTTTCTTATTTCCTTAATAGACAAAGGGAATGCACCTCCTAATGTTCTCTCGTACGTCTCCTCAGAGACCCCTGAGCGTACCTTGGCAGAACATTTTATATATCTAGAGGTCATTGGACCTGCATACTTAGAGATACATCTACATTGTAAAAACCGAAGACTGGGCTTAGCCCCTCGAGAGAATTATCTCTATGCAATGCTAAAGTCAGATGTATTATGTCTCTAAAGAAACACTCCACAAAAATGAAGACAGAGAGAAAGTGGTTTCTTATCCATTTATAAATGGAGCGACAATTTTTATTTACCTGTACAAAGCCTCCAATTGAAAATTTATCATTGTTTAGAATGAGCACATTTATCTGGTTTATCTGTTTCAAGCCTTTTGTTGTTTTTGAACTATTATAAAATTAGATACATTGTAGAGAACTAAGGGAAATAGAGATTCAAATAATTCTGTCCTGGGAAGACATTTACTTTCCTTCTCCCAAATCCCCGATTCACTCCTAAAAAATAATACAGTTCAGCAGGTCTCAGCAAATTTTTTTTAAAGTTTATTTATTTATCTTTAGAGGGGAAGGAGAGAGGGAGAGAAACATCAATGTATGGTTGCCTTTTGTGCATCCCCTGCTGGGAGTTGGCCTGCAGGGAACTGGCCTGCAACCCAGGCATGTGCCCTGACTGGGAATCGAACCGTGATCCTCTGGTTCGCAGGCCCGCGCCCAATCCACTGAGCTACACCAGCCAGGGCAGCAAATTTATTAATATGCTTGTTTGACACGTGTGCCTGCTCATTTCATTATCCTTTAAACTAATTGTTACATAGATTCGATTTGTTCATTAATCATGAGTTAAAGAAAAAATTTAATACATATTCATTTTGCAACTTTCTAAAAATTATGATTTTACCTAAATTGAAATATATATTTAAACAGATATATCTGCTAGAAAGAAAATTTAAGAAAAGAATTTAAACTTAAACTATGCCTAATAAATTACACAAAATATTTTGGTCCCAGTATCTGGGTATTTAGAGGATTAGGTGATCAGTGCTGTCACTCTGGTCTTAGATTAATCTCCTTCCTTTAGTCTGTTTTCTGTAGATTGGCCTTTACCTGGGGTTGGCTCTAACGTTTTTCAAGAGAACCAAAAACTTTCCTTCCCAAGAAGGTGCCTGTTGAGATGCTGATTGATTCTAAGTTGGTCATTAAAAAAATAAAAGACTGGTCCTGGCTAGTGTGACTCAGTTGGTTGGAGCATCATCTGGTAACCTTTAAGGTCACGGGTTCAGCTCCTGGTCAAGGCACATGCCTTAGTTGTGGGTTCAGACCCAGTGGGAGCGTGTATGAGATACGATCAATTGATGTTTCCCTCTCATATCAGTATTTCTCCCCCCTCACTTTTTCTCTCCCTCCCCCTCTCTCTAAAATCAGTAAGCTTGTCTTTGGGTAAAGATAAAAAAAGACAGAAATAAAAAACTCAGAAAGAATCTTTGACTCCTTTCCTTTCCTGTTTAAGAGATTGATGAAAAAGCCTGCCCTATGAAGGGAAGCTTAGCTTATTGACCTTAACCTTAGAGAGAGACCTTAGATTCAATGGGGTTTGTTAGCTGGATTCCCTCTGTGCCCCACTGATTCCAGGTTGTCTAGCAGGGACTTTCCTGCCACTGTGTGTTCAATTTTTTTTTCATTGTTTGCGAATTGCCATTTTTCTCTTTTGAAACCCCAAACCCCACCCCCTTTTCGTCTTTGTCCGTAACGGTATATAAGCCTCAAGTGTCCAAGGCATTTGGGATTTCATTCTCCTGGCACTCCCGAATGTGCCCTTGTTGCACATTCTGGTTCTTCTGGAAAATCTGGTTCTTCTTGCTGATGCAGCAAAGCATTACAAATCATCCAGTCAGTGAGCGTGGAAGCAAAGCTTATTATTAGTGATACCTTCTCCTGCAATAGGACGGGTCTTGCCGAGGTGAGAGTGGAAGGCATAGGCTTGGGCAGCAAAAGCAAGGGCAGCAAGAGTCTCAGGTCCTTCATCCTGAGAATTTATGTGGTTGGCAAGATGGGGTGAGGGAGTTACACATTGATTGGTGGGTGAAGGTGGTGCCAGCTTCGCCCAGAGGAATGTGACTACACAAACATAGGTGTGTATGTGTGTGTGTGGGGGGGGTTCTGTTAGCCCAAATCCTTACCTTGTTCCAGACCACATGTGTTCATCTTGCTGCAAACAGATACATGACAGGAGGCAGTTACCCAAAACTAGTCATGAGCTCTTTCTATAATCACTAGGCATCCCCTCCTAAAACAGATATTGATCAGAGGCAGGCAATTAAGAAAAGTTGCTTTGTGGATTTCTCCTTTGAGCTCTGGGGATTCCCTCCTCTTCCACTTTTAGACCTCGGGGTGAATACACAGTTTCAAAGACTTTGTTCCCCAGGTAGTGGAAAGGATACATAGAATTTGAAGGGCTTCCCTCCTCCTGTGCACGCATGGTGTTTGGGAGCACCTGGTGATCTTATGGGACCAGTCTCAGGACGGCTGAGCTAGTGGGTAAGATACATCTCCCCCCTCCTCCCTGCCTTGGTTTGCTATCTACCTACCTAACACTTTCCTGTAATATACTTTGGACATTTCCTCCTGTGAATCTTTCTCTGTTAATTTGATTATTAGCTCAGCCACAGAACTTGAAGGTAGAAGAAAAAATTTTAAGCCTTACGTTTCAAGATAGAAATAAATATCCACTAGATATCCACTCATATCCACCTTAACTTTGAACAATGTGTTTGAAGTACAGTACCAAGCAACAGCCTGGTTTCCTCTGAATGTGTTACCGAACAGAGGCAGTGGATCCACTGTCCATAATGTGTACAGAAGTCCAATCTGAGACAACCTTTTTTTTTTCCTTCAAAGAAATGAGGTTTCTGTTTCAGGTAACCAGATGTGACTAGACACAAAACTCAAATCAGTTTCCCCAAGTAGAGACCTGAAGCAAATTTTCAAATAAGGGTAGGAGAGACAATACATATTTACTAATCCTAATTCAAGGGGTTCGAATGGACAGTCTTGGAACAAAGCCAACTAAGGCGAGAAATGTGGAAGTGCTAAGAGGGAGCAAAGACACCCCAGCCTGTCAGAGCGGATTTGGTCATTCCTGCCCGTGCCCATATTTGGTCTGAACCCCACATCTGCCTTACTGGCAGGCCTCTAGCTTTTAAAGGGCTCAGCCACGGTGGCATCTCTGCTACTTGAGCCCCATGATTTGGGGTTGTGCTGTGCCTTTGAAGTCGTCTTAGGGACATGTGGCTGTTAACTACACCTGCTGAAGGTCTGGGGCCAGTTTTTATCTGGCTCCGTCTAGTGGTCCCAAGAGGGCTATAAGGAGGCCCACTGCAGTATCCTGAATCACACACACACACACACACACACACACACACACCACCTATAAAACCGATTACTGGGGTCTGGTTACAATGTTAGGGCCTAGTTTCAAGCAGACAGATTAAATTTTCAAGTCAACATGTCACTACAGGAAGATGCTCTGATTGGGGCTATTCTGGATCATGGGTTATGTTAGGTAATTGGGTCAGAATATCTGGGTATCCACACAGTCCTGGAAATGGGAGAGAGTGAAACACTCTTTTTCTCTGAATCCATCCAATGCCAGTCTGCATTGTAGTCACAGCCTTCAGGCTAATGGCTCCTGCTACAGACTTGCTAATCGTTAAAGGGATTCTGCTTGTGGCTTGAGATTTTAAAAGAACAGCTCCTGGCAGGATAGTGCTTCACTTAAGGCAGTGACGCAAATGTATAAGATGATTATTTGTTTCCAGGATATGCAGGAGCCTGAAAACCAGACTCGGGCCAGTCCTGTCAATGAACCAGGTGCTCGAAAGTCTGTGGGTTAAATCACCTCTTATCCCTTCCATTTTTCCTTCCCTCGATGTAAGAGAAGCCTGAAACACCAGTCAGAAAGAATATATGCATCCCTATGCTCACAGCAGTGTTATTTACAATAATCAAGATCTAGAAACAGCCTAAGTACCCATCAATAGATAGGAGGATAAAAATGTGGTACATTAACATAATGGAATTCTACATGGCCATTTAGAGAGAAGGAACTCTAACCCTTTGCAACAACAGTATGGATGGACCTAGAGAATATTACACCAAGTGAAATGAGCCAGTCAAAGAAAGACAAATACCATATAATTTAACTTATCTGTGGGCCCTAGTACACAAAATGAACTAAGAAAACAAAATAGGGTCGGAGACATGGACACAAGAAATTGACAGCTCTCAGAGGGGAGTGTGGTGGGAGGAGTGGAAGAGATTAACCAAAGAACGTGGAGAACAACGTGGTGAAGGCCAGGGCAGGTGGGGACAAGGTGGTGATAGGGAAGAGGGGGGCGTGTGGCACATCTGCAATACTGTCCACAGCAAAATATATTGGTTTGAGGAACTGCTTTCATCCCCATCTTCTAGAACGATGCCTTCTAGATCAACAAACCTTGTGTAACTCCCAACTCTGATGCTTTGACTTTTGGCCTTTTGAAGCATTAGGCACATAGACTTTTTCACGGGTAACAGGAGGAAGAAAAACAAATGTACTTAAGATGCACACAGCATATAACAATAATTAAAATTTTAAAGGCTATTTAATTTACTTTGCCAGTTTAGATGTTGTTATTTTATTTATAACAATAGATAAAACAGAGCCAGTTATCATTCATATATTCAAGCTACGCACTGAGTCTATGCAGTTTGTATAATGATAAGCAGAAGATTTTTAAAGTATTTATCTTTTACAAGAATAATAATATTGGAAAACACCATTAGTTAACATATATGTATTAAAATATGAGCTGTTATATTTTCTATGACAATAATATAGAAATCATCTTAGTAGTATATTTTATTACTTTCTGTCAATTTTGTGTGATTTATTGTTTATCTAATTTACTCCTATTTTTCTAAAATAACTCACATACTGCAGAGCACACTTTCTTAGCATTCTTAGAGCAACCCCCAATTCTACCAGAATAGCAATGTGATACACACGTATTTTGGCTTGTTTTCTTTACTTCCTGGGACTCTGGTTTCCCCATGAGTAATATACATGTATGGTGAATCCACAATGAGTCAACCGGCTGCTATAGCTGATAAACACTTCGCTGTTGCTGGGTTTCACAGTGTAATAGAAATTGGTTATTTAAAATTGCATGCACTGCTTAGTCCTAAACATTACGCTGCTGTAGTACCGACTTCTAAAACTCGCCATCTCACATTCAGATCTACATGTTTCAACAATATAATCTGTGCTCTGTCACTCTCGAACCCAAGTGTAAAGTCATTCGGGAACAGACACACAAGAGCCCAAATATACGTTGTTACGTAATAGCAAATACATTTATATTCTGCGCAGGTACTCTGTACTTCGTACAGTAATAAAAAAATAAAACAATCATACCAGTGATTGTTTTATTCCTACTTGATATGTAAAAAACTTGGACTTATTTTGTCCTTGCAAAAAAATTTTTGAGTGACAGTTAATGACTTTTTTTTCTTTTTTATTCATGGAATGGAGTCACAGGACAAACTGCCGTCCCAACATCTGAAGAGAAGCACATCAGAGAAGCGCAGTGGAGATTTGCTCACCCTGAACCAAAGTGTAAAATGGTAGAAACAGTTCAAGCGTAATTTTACAAATATTCTGAAGTGTGAGAATGAGCTAAATCAAAAGCAAGAAACTCCTGAATGCCTTTTCTGAAGAGCTCCCCAAACGTTCGTGAACTTCACTCCCAGTAACTCTACCAGGTTCTCATGGTGAAAGGCTGGGAAAGAGCTCTTCTTAACAGAGGTGAAAACAAAGGGAAGAGTATCATTTTAAAACATGCCCTGAATCACTTGATTAATTTTAAATACTTCCACTAAATCTCAAAATTCAAAGGATTGAAGAATAAAAAACATAGTACCTTGTATTTTTCAATATTGTGAGTTGTGGTTAATATACTCCCCATTTAAGAAATCAAACAAGTCATGTCACTTATCGCAATAAACTTATCTCAAAAATTAAAAGTAAAAATAACAGAATATTGTTTAATATTTCAAGTATTTCATAAAAGGGCCAAAATATAAATCACGTAAGATGGAATGCTTAATTCCTAGTCTGGGACTGGTGTTTTATTTTAATCATTGAATTTAACATACAGAGAGTACATTGAACATGCACTTTTATAATGTTTCTTCATGTACTTTATAATAATTCTCACACTTAATAGTAGAACAATAATAAGGTTTAGCTGCACTGTTCTTAAGTGACAAGAAATTTTGTATTGTGGTTTTATTATAAAAATATTGAGTCCATAAAATAATATATCATAATTAGTTGTGTATGTAAGTGCATGTAAGTAATATATATATATATATATATATATATTTCAAAATTTTTATTTTGAATATTTGCTTTTTGTCACCTAGAGTAGCAGCCACTTTTAAAAGTAACATACACCTGCCCCAGTTGGCAGGGTTCAGCTGGTTGGAGCCTTGTCCTGCTCACCAAACGGCTGTGAGTCTGTTCCCTGGTTGGGGCGCACACCTGGGTTTCAGGTTCGATCCTTAGTTGGGGATCACACGGGGGGCAACCAGTTTCTCTCTGTCTCTCTGTCTCTCCCTGGTTCTCTCTCCTTCCCTTCCTCTCTCTCTAAACATCAATCAATATATCCACTGGTATAAAATTTATTTTTTTAATTAAAAATTTAAAAAATCACTCTAATGAAGCACTATATCAAAAATATCACAAAGCATGGTTTACTTTCAGGCTTATTTATTTTTTTGAAAAACGAGTTAGAATTCTGTGCATGTATGTGTGTTTGCTCTCAACTTTTTGGTAGCGTCGATGTGTGAATAGTTAGATTAGGAAAACGTTATCTCTTTGAAAATTCTTTTCTGTTTCTCATATAAAAATGTGATATTTGTTTATCAAATTTACCTCTCACATCCTGAGTGTAATATGTTCCCTTTGTGCAGTTCTCATTTATTATGAACAAAAAATAAAAATTCTTCTATGCTTTTATTTTACCCAGATGCTTATATATATATATATATATATATATATATACATAAGCATATAGAATATATGTTCTATATATATTTATATATTCTCTCTATATATATTCTATACATATATTCTGTATATATCTATATATATATATATTCTTCAAAATATTAACCAGTGGTTATATTAGATTACATTTCAATAAAACTCTTGGCAACATTTAAAGAGGCAAATCACCTGACATGTTTAACATGTTCATCTTTAACATTATGTGATAGAATTGTAACTATCCTTTTTAACATAAATATTTCAGATTTCAAGCAACATGTAGACATACAGAAGGTAAAATGGCCTCACACTCCATAGAGCGAGCCTTCTCTGCAATTCATTCAATAGTTGTCCTTCTCTTTTTTTCCCCATTGCCTTTACCATTTGAAAATGAAATAACTGTATGCAAACTCCTACACTGGAAAAATAGACTTTGAGCATTAAGTAATCCTTTGAATATTCTTGTACTGACAAATTTGTAGAAATTGGAAAGAAATGCATATTTTTGGGAGGTGGATCACACAAAATTTTTAAAAACAGCAGGATGTATCCCAGGTTAGAGGAAAGTTGTGTGTCGAGAGGCAAGAACAGATGCGAAGGTATCTAATGAAATCAACATGTCCATGTGGAGGCTTTAAAAAAATAATGAGTTTGTAGTTGTTATGCAGAATATATAGTAGATTGCTTAATTTTGTTAAAGCAAAACCAATATTATATATTTAGTTGGATCACCAAAAGTGTGGTTAGGTCACATGAGTAGGTCCGAGCTGATGTGTCATTGAAAACAACCCTCCTGTGGTGTGGGGGGAAATGTAAAGTGGGAAGTGCAGGGACCACAAAGTAGCTTGTTGGTAACATTTTCTTTTAGTCTCCAAATCTAGCCATCACCTGCTTTCCACCCCAACAGTGTAAGAATGAGTTTACACATTAGATTTCTAGAACAGTGCTATTTTTCATATTACTAATCCATATTCTTAATCACTTCATGAAAAGGTAGATGAGATGTAATAAAAGCCAATGTGTTTTTATTCTATAATTGGATAGTTGAAAAGCTATGGGATATTAATGAATAAGATTTGGTTTATTGCAGTACCTCACCAAGATTACATGCAGCAGAATCAAATAAATAACAAAGCTCATTATAAAATCTGATGCAGAACCAGAGATGCGAGCAATTAGGCTGCACCTACAAATACTACGAGCAAAGTCAGTTTTGTGGGGGAGTGAAAATTATGTTTTCTTTTGCAGTTCCAGAGGTTCTACGGAAACTATAGTATATCTTAATTTTAACAAACAAACAATGTCCTTTTGCCAAGACCACCCTGTATCAGTTTCAGCAGTGGATTAAAGGTAAACTTTTAGTATTGTTGTGTTACCACAAAGTTGTCACTAGTGGGCTGATTATAGTGAATACCATTTTAAACATATGAATGATTGCTCTTTGGCTAGTTTTTTTTTAAGATTTTTTTTTTTTTTTTTTTTTTTTTTACAGAGAGGAGAAGGTAGAAGAAAGAGAGGCAGAGAAACACTGATGTGTGAACTACTGATCGGTTGCCTCTCATATGCCCCCAGTTGAGGACCTGGCCCGAAACCCAGGCGGGTGCCCTGACCAGAAACAAACCACTGACCCTTCAAAGTGCAGGCTGGCCCTCAACCCACAGAGTGACACCAGCCAGGGCTGTCTGGCTAGTTTATAACAAGCCATCCTGTTATGGCCCTAACTATATTACTCTTTTTAAGGCCAGGAACAAAGATGATTTTAAATATCTCGTTATCTGGTGAGAGGACAGAGTTAGCCTTTTTTTTCTAACATTTTATATTTTCTAAGATTTCTTTTTGGACAGAGGGGAAGGGAGGGAGAAAGAGAAGGAGAGAAACATTACCGTGTGGTTTCCTCTCGCACACTCCCTACTGGGGGTCTGGCCTGCAACCCAGGCACATGCCCTGACTGGGAATTGAAAAGGCTACCCTTTGGTTTACAGGCCCCCACTCAATCCACTGAACCACACCAGCCAGGGCGAGTTAGCCTTCTGTTATGAGTGTTATAATTTTAGGGCTGTCTTTCTGCAGCATAGGCAAAATGAACATGGCATTTCTGAAAACAATGAACAGTTATACATTTAAAACTGTATTCATATAGTTTTAATCGACCTCTGTGGAAAGGAAAATGAGCAGGTTATTCTCTAAATGTATGAATAGAGGAAATGATACAGAATAAGAGAAAGCCCATGTATCTCAAACAGTATCTGGCTAGCACTGATTTAGTCTATTATGTATGTCCCCTAGAGTATTTAAAATAGTAAGTTAAATCATGATTTATCATCTGAATCTATTGTCAGAACCTGGGTTGATAACCACCGAGTGAAATATCAGAACAAAAGAATTTTCCATCCTGTAGAATGGCACACTCAATGTCATCACAAATACAGTTGCTAAACATAATGAAAATCTGATGGTTAGACGTTGGAGATAAAGATGGAGATACAGACAAAGGGAGAAAATACTGGCCTTTCCACCACTGACCTCCAAATAGTAAATACTGTCAGAAACCAACCACAAATATGACTCCGAATGCTGAGAGAAGATATATGTACGACCTTCATTTTATATTTCAAACATCTGGTGAATCCTAGTGAACTTACGTTTCTATTTTCAAGGTCACACGGAATTGGCAGAAAAGAGGTGTGGGGATGCAGAATGGGTCACCTCAAGTTGTTCTCTGTGGTGCGCAGTTTATTTTCTTCTACAGGCAACTTGAGCCACAGGCTATAGATAACCATCTACATCTCCGTTTAACTTCATCAAAGAACTTGAATCAGGGGCTATGCCCCTTACAGATTAACCTTCTGACCTATGTATAGGGCAGGGCAAACTCCTATTTACTAAATACCTGCTCTTATCTCACAATGACACTTTGAAGTCCCCAGGTGCATTAAGTGATCCCTAGCTCAGGATGGGTTACATTCTTCCGTTCCCCATTCTATCTCTGAACCAATCCACATGGTCTCCCCAACTCTTGTGTAGCTAGAACTCAAGTACCATGGTCGCAGAACTGAGATTCAATCACCAGAAATATTCCAGTGCTGCTTCACCACTAATAAGACGATTCAACAAAGTTGTCATTACATACAGCGTCTGGCAGAAGTAATGCCTGCCCCAGTGTGGTTGATAGGGTAGTAATATGGGTGTAATAGAAATACTTTTAATTTGAATACTTCCCCTAAAATTGGCTTATGGTATGATTGAGTATGATATTATTATATGTTACAGAATTACATGCTTATAATTTTCTGATAAAATACTTTGTAATAAACATGGAATGTTATTTGCACCAGACCCTGCATAATTTATTGAATTATTTTTGTGCCACTTACTCATAGTTTTAATTATTATGTTAGTGGGTATCCAAAAAGAGCCCAGACTTATCTTCTGCAGGATGAGCCCCTTGTAGTACAGGCTTCCCCCACTAGGTGAGTGTTCTAGGAACCCATCTCTATCAGTGTTACCAGCCGGTGTTGTGGTGAGAGGCCATGTTCGACTTCAGCGAGGTTTCTTGAAGACTCTCTCAATGTGTTTTCCCATTTCATGATGGATGATTTACAAGCATACCTGCCCATACTGCTCAGCGTTCATCATTTTTTGTTTAAAAAACAGCAAGACCCCCTTGTCCTACCCTCCCTATTGAGCCAGTCTTGCCCCAAGCAAAATACATATTTTTTCCACTGGATGAAAAAAGTCCTCAAAGGGAAACATTTTGCCTACATGGAAGAGGTGAAACAAAAACCAGCAGAACCACTAAACGGCATCAAATTTGAGGAGTTCAAAAACTGTATTGAGCAGACAAAAAAATGTTTTGATAGGTGTATTGCATCAAATAAAGAGTACTTTGAAGGCGACTGAAGTTTAAACGTGTAAGAATCTACTATTTTTATAAATACATTTCAAGTTTTGGGGGGAGGCTCCCCTTTTGTAATTAAACAACAAATAAATCCAAATATATTACTAGGAGACTCACTCTTTTTTTAATCCTTTAAATAAACATAGTTGGTCATGTGAGGGCCTTTATTTATATGATTTTGGAAGACAGGTTGTTACAAAAATCATTTCCATTTTGGAGTCTCACATTCTTTATGGAACGGTTTGAGGAAAATGCCACAGTAGCAGCACCACGCTACGTCTTCCCTGAGCATGGATACCTTACTGAAACGGAAGTTGTTCTTCCCTTTAGTGTGTCCAAGTGTTTTAAATGAGTGACGTTCTAATAACCGAACAAACCAGAGCCAGTAATCCTAATCGTCACTAACAAAACTTAAGTTATTTAGCTTTTCTGTTGACAGGGTTAAATTGTTCTATTTTAAACTTATTTATAAAAGGGACCAAGTTTATAGGTTGCTGGTTTTTATGTAAGGAGACAATACTAAAAAAATTATAGCTAAAAAACAAGCGCATATGAATTATTATCTGTATATACTTCTAATGATCCTGAACAAAATTCTACTGCCATGATGTTTATAAAATATTGAGTGAGGCATGCAATTATACAGGTGATTTTATAAAAGATTATTATTTTTGACAATATATTTCTGAATACATTAGATACATGTGTATATATATATACACATGTATACACACACACACACATATATATATATATATATATATATATATATATATATATATATATATATATATATTGTCCAAAGTTAAGATTTTGAAGTTAGTCTTTCTCTTTCTCTCCCAGGATTTTTTCTTGCATTAATATAGAGGATAAATTTAAATTAAACCTCCCCCCCCCAATTCTACATGATTCTAAAACTGAACAAAAAAATTAAATATCTGACCCTAAAGAGCCATTGAAGAAGTATAGCTTTTAATTTTTTTCCCTCTAGAAACAATTGCCCGTGCAACACAGGTCTAATATTTTTCTGCAAAAGTACTATCAGTATAACTACCTTTTTTTTTCAGTCAAAAAGCAAAGTAAAACTTTAAAAAAGGGATCTCTACAGGAGTTCTTTCTCGGCACAGAGCAGGGTTTGACCCCATGATAACCTGCTCCCTGGAGAGCGTAATTGACCATCTGAAGGTAAGAATTAAAAGTGACTTCACAGCCTGAAATCAGAGAAATCACAGACTCAGTGACCGAAGGAAGACTAGGCTATAATTTTTCCTTGGTTCTTTCTTTCTTTTTCTTTCTCTTTTCCTTTTTTCCTGCATGACTGATTTGAATTTGGTGGCTCCATGCATTTGGTGTACCGCCCTTTATTCCTCCTCTGCTGCATGTCGGACTCATTTTCTTCTAACTTGAGAGGAAGAATGTTTCTGTCGATAAGCTATTTTAGATACCTCCGTAACTCAGGGTGTCTAGAACCATTACACAGATAATGTAGAAACGGGGAAATTGACTTTTTATTTTAAATCTTTTGACATTTCATCCATTTGATATGGATTGCAAATCCACAGCAGTACAAATATGTTACAACTGTAATGCGAGATACCTCGTACAAATTATTACAACTGTAATGAAAGATACCTTATACAAATGACTTATGGGAGTGTCTTTTACACAGATAATCACTTGGCTAAATTCAAGATCAAAGCTAATAACCCATGAAACTTATGGAGAGTAGAATGACATTTTTGACAGAAAATATTTGCTTATTTTTTCCTGTGGTATGTACTTCTAAGTGAATATGCAGCTGTTATAACTTCTCTTGCATAATTTCAGTTTGTTTTTCACTCTAAAGTAGTTCTCCCAGGCTTACAACATCAAACCATAATGCAGAAATAAGGTTCATAATAATTTTTGAAGAACCAGTAAAGATAGTGATATTTATAATACTTTAATAAATGCAATTGTTAATGAGTCAAATATCATGATTATCCTTTGCAATGTTTCAGGGTGCTGAGGTAGCATTAAATTTGCCTCAATTTTAAAATTATACCAGAGGTTTTTAAAAATTTTGAAACTTGTGTTTCTTAGCTATCATGACTAAATACTTTTATGTCTATATTTCACATATTTGCATTTAATGAGCTATTTCTACAAATGTGACAAATATGAGTTAAACTAGTAAAAATTTTGCTCCTGTATCTCGCATGTTAATAGTTCATTCTAAGTGAACTTGTTACTGTCTATGTTGGACCTTAGTCCTTGAATTCAGCAAAAAATAATTCAGACTCAAGAACTCTAGTATAGGAGAAAGTTTATTTAGCAAGCAAAGTGAAGGTACACTCAAAGAGAAGAATCGA
Organism: Sturnira hondurensis; assembly: GCF_014824575.4. Taxonomy (NCBI): domain Eukaryota; kingdom Metazoa; phylum Chordata; class Mammalia; order Chiroptera; family Phyllostomidae; genus Sturnira; species Sturnira hondurensis. The sequence continues at coordinate 4,912,729 of NW_028082350.1, read as the reverse complement.
GTGGGCTTCTCAGAGACCTGCCTTGGTCTTTTAGAAAGAAAGTCACGGAGGCAGGAGAAGTGAGCCCGCTGGGCTGCGTGGCCTTGGAAACAATTTACAGAGGCAAAGGAAGAACTCCTGCAGACAGGCTCAGGGGCTTAGCCCGGGATGAGCTGCTGCTGCCTGCTACTCCTCTGGCTGCTGGTCTCCCGGACCCTTAGAGGTTAGGGGAAAGGAAACAAAGGTCTGTGCTGGCGAGTAAGGCATAGGTGTGCTCCAGAGAGAGAGAGGATGCACACTGGGCTATTTGTCTTAAGGTTTTTTTATCTATTTTCTAAAGGTGGGAATTTTAGGAAAGGTCTCCAGGGAGGGTCTTAATAGAATATTCACCAGCTTTCCCGGTTTGTCCTTTAATATGCTGATTCTTGAAAAATGTCTATAAGGTTAGGATCCTGGTCTCTATTGATTGGTTGGTGCTAGGGTAGGGGATCATTTGTCATTGCATCTTGTCCTGATGTCAGCCAGAATATTGCTCATCTGGTTTCGCTGTTTTCCTGGGCTGGAAGTTTAACCACAACTGAGGCCTCGATGTTATCTATAGTTATGCTGAGGTTTTAATGCATAAGGCAATGGTCACGCCAGGGAGAAGAAAGTGGGTGAGTCAGGGTCCTGGAAGAGGCCAGTCTGAATTAGTCATCAGTCTAGGTTTCCCATTGCACTTGCCAAGGAATTTCCTAGAATTTTCCTATCCTGCCTCGTGCTGCAGGGGCTAGCAACCTTACTAATTTTCCTCCCACCTTCTAAGATTTTCCACCTGTGCAAATCACCAAGTTAATAGAGACATATTAACAGAAAACTCAAATTTTAATACATGTGCGTGGGGACCCACCTAAGCATGAAAAATCTCAAAGACAGTGAGGCAGCCTTGGCCATACACTGCATTTTAAACAAAGAAAAAGAAAGGAAAGAATGGGGTCCTTCATTCCAGAAGAGAAAATGGGCTATGTACAGGTAGCTGAGGAAGAGGGAAATATGCATGGCAGGTGAATTCATGATAGGCAAATCAGAAGCGTTGGGGAAAGGGGCATCAGGCACTTATTAATGAAGTAGCCACTATTTATAAATATTAGAATATATTATAAAATGTACATGCTACAAGTTATTGATTTTGTTATTTTCATTTTACTTACATAAAGACTATAAACTTATCAAATCAAAATATAAACCCATCAAAGTAGTTTTTGCATATGTCCAGATATTCCAAAGTTCAATGATATAATGTTCAAATTAAATAGTACCTCATTACTTAATTTATTTACACTGGCCTTAGTTTGTAAAATAAATTTCAATAACTACTTGCATGTTTAGTTTCATTAATTCTAATTCACCACAAAATGTTGGGAGTTGAATATTTTGAGCCCCATTAGGCAATTTTGAACACAAATACAAGTGATTTGTTAATATAAACATTGAATACCATTACACATAACTAATTCTTCAAATTTTTATCATATCTTAAATTCTAATTAACAATGAGCAGCAAAAAGAAATTGAATATTGTCATGCAGTAGTGTTTATGCAGATTCATCATTGGTATCAGGCTTCTTATATTAAAATTTTAAAAATCTTGGTATGTGTCTATGTGTGTACATGTGTGTGCATGTGTGTGCATGCACAGCTAAATTAATTCAGCTTCCTATTGGTAGGTTGACCTCTACTGCTTGTCTGGCTACAATCATGAGTTATGTATTCACCACAGTTTATTTCAAGGGCATTTTGACTCCACAGTTTTCTAAATCGAATAACAAATGTTTACACATGACATTTGCCACACCAAATTTTCAATGCATTTTATCATAGCAAAAATGATTTTATCATTGATGTAATTTTAATGTATGATATATTTTAAGATGTCATACAGTCCACTTTTAATGAAATATACCTTCAGATATTTTGATTTTATAAATTGGGTAAACATATTTCAGCAACTTTTTTGCAATCATCTTATGCTCTGTTTAATGAATTAGATGATGTTATAAAAATTCTCTGCCTTTGTGTCCAGATGTTTTCTGCTAGTTAACCTAATATATTAGGTGACAACAGTTCACAGATATCAATTCACTTTTTATGTACACAGGAATTTCAGTAAATAATAAAAAACTCATTTGACCTAAATAAAAAGTAAATCTTCAGAGTCACATGGAAATATTTCTGCCCCTGCACCTGTAATATTCCATCATGTTATTATAATAAGTATCACTGTTGAAGTGGTTTGTGGTATTTCTGAAGAAGACTTGATTCTTCTGGTTGCATAGGTTCACTGGTATTCCTGCTACCTCTCTCTCTCCAGATTATTGACAAATGTCAACAAATACCATGTTTTGTCATAAGCCTTCTTCAAAGAAAATGCAGTACAAATATTTTATGTAAAGTGCTCAATCTTTTGTTAGCTCATTGTTACCATTTAAAAATGCATCATTAATCAACAAAGACATCAGCAACTTTAGACTTCTACTAGAGAAGAAATGATGAAGCACGGTAGTCTTCTTCCATTTGGGATGTTACAACAAAGCATCATAGACTGGGTGGCTTAAACAACAGAATTTATTTTTCACAGCCGTGTGGGCTGTGAAGTCACATACCAAGGTGCTGGCATAGTCAGTGTTTGGCGAAAGAGAGCCCACATTCATGCCATGCCCACACACGGAATCTCCTTTATGAGAGCTCCACCCCCATGACCTACTCACCTCCCACTGGCCCTGCCCTACAAATACCATTAACTTGGAGTTCAGAATTTCAACATATGAATTTTGGGGTGACAACAGTTCTAAAATTAGTTTTACACCTATGATATGATTATGCAATTTCTATTTCCCCAATGTTGGTGGAGAAATAAAGCAATTCTTCCAACCAAGGATTCTTCTGTATCAATGCAGAAGGGAAAAAGAACACAGCTTATGATTTAGTAAGTATATTAGTTTCTTATTTTTGCTGTGACAAAACACTACGAACTTAATGTTTTAGACCACTTAGGTTTATTCTCTTACAATTCTGCATGCCAGAAGTCTTGAAATCAGAATTTTGACAAGGCTGCATAACCTGTTTATATTGCCATATGTGGGTATCTGTATGCATGGCAATACAGGAACTGAGATACTGAGTACCTGTACTTTAAATTTATTATATACTACTGTTATTTTTAATGTTACCTAATAAAGTTTTTTTCTGTTCTTCAAAACTCTTAATTTGCAAGGTATATGTATATAATACACAGAAAAGTACAATGGATTATCACGTTATCGTTTAGATAGGATCTATGATAAAAAACATGTTTAGAATGTGTTTTACAATTACACATCTTTACTAAAAGTTAATTTGAAGGAAAATAAACTTGTAGATGATTTTCAATGTGAAAAGAGAGACACAAACAATTCTGTCTGACTCTAATTGCTTTTAGGACACCAAACTTTATTCCAGGTTTTTCTTTGTCCTTTTTGCCTAGATACAGCAAGTCACCTTGGACGTGTCATCTTTGTTGTGCTAAGAAGATATATGATGATCCCCTTTTCTTCATGCAGACATCACGCCAGAGGGCACTTTTACACAAGGTTGTAAAAGGATCCATTGTATCCTAACAAAGAGAGCTCCTTGAAGATCCTTCCTGCTGCAGGGCAGTCAGACGGCAGGAGTGAAAATGTCTACTGTGGTCCCAGCTACCTTCTGGGAACCCCTTTACTCCTTTCATTTCATCACTCGGATCTTCAGGACCCCTCTGATGGACTGAGGGTTTGGAGGTAAGGACAGAGACGAGTGGAACGCCACCTGAGGGATGCGAGTCTCTGGGTGACTGAGTCGTGATCCCTGAAAGGGACTGAATTTCATAGAGGAGGTTTGGCTTCAGCAGAGCTTATGGTTAAGGATGAACATAATAATTGGAAATGTAAGGGTGATTATTTGAATCCGTATGGGCTGCTTATGTTTACACATCCACCCTGTACCCTGTACTCACCCTAAGCTCAGGGAGTTTATCACCAAGGGCTGGACCAGTCTAGCAGACAGCTGACTCAAGTCAATGAGAAGTAGAGATTTTCCAGATCCATTATACCCCATCTTTTCTCTATTAGAAATCAGGATTAACCTTAGTTGGGCTTTTTTTTTTTAAAGAAAGATCTGGAATTTTGGCCAATTAGGAAAGGTCTTTAAGGAAAAAGAAATTTCTGTTAGTTATTGGGGTAGGAGGACAAAGAATGGATAGAAATATGTAATACATACAATAAAACGCATTGACTTCGTAGGCTGCTATAAGCCAACAAGAAAACTGGTTCACCACAATTAATGGGTATTATAAAATACATCCTATAAACCTCCTTCCCACAAGCATGCTATCAACAGTATGATACAACAAAAGTGAATTTCAAACTGAATACTGCCACACCTGCAAATGTTTATTAAGAAACAATGGAGGATTTTTCTCTCTCTTTTTTTCTCTTTTGCTCAATCCCTCCATCCCCCAAACCCTCCCTCCACTCCCTACAGCTTTGACTTGGTGTAGTGAACACACAATACACTGTAGAGATGACGTGTTGTAGAATTGTGTACTTGAAACCTGTATAATTTTGTTTACCAGTGTTGTCACCTCAATAAATTCAATAAAATGAAAAAAAATAGAAACAATGAAGGAAAGAGTTACAGAACCTGATCTGTAAGCTTAAAAAAACACACCAGCTTTCTGGATTTAGCAACCGTAACAGAACCGATACAATAAATCTAGAAGCAGCATTCACTTCATCTTCTCGTTTAATCACACAGGTTTTCATATTTGTATTTGGAATGTGGTATCCCTGTAGCTGGCTTTCTGTTTCCAAAGGAAGAAATTCATTATCTTCCAAAAGTCAATGAAGTAATTTTTCTCATCATCTCTCTGCTAAAGTCGTTTTTTGCTTAAAAAAAAAAAAGGAGAGAGAAATACAATAGTCCCAAAATGGAGCCACTCCTGTCAAGTCCCACATCAGCCAAGATGTACGACCTAACCTAGTTGCAGTTTTGGCCTCTACCAAAAATGGAAACTCTAACCAGTCAGTCTGGGATGTCCTGGTCAGCGCTAGTGGAGTAATCTGCCTGATACACCCCCACCTTCCCCTGGAGGACGGTAGCCTTGCCTGGAACAATTTGAGGTGTAATTATACCTTCCTTGTTTTTCCCTTTTTTATGTTTATAAAAGCCTTTCATTTTGTACAGCTCCCAGAGCTCCTTTCTGTCTGTTAGATAGGAGACTTCCCAATTCATGAGTCAGTAAATAAAGTCAATTATAACTTTAAGTGTACTCAGTTGATTTTTTCATTCTTGAAGTTAATTACAGAACATATCATATATGCAAATCAAGTTGACTAAGTAAGTATAACAATATGACTTGTCTCTGAATTTCTTGGAAATACTTCTTTTTAAAACATGGGAAAACATTTGGAAGAAATATCTGGGAAAGTTCCTGGTAGGGGTAATGAGAATTAAAAAAAATAAATGATGATAAAACTTAACTGCCAATCTTAAAAGCCAAAAAAGTTTAGCTTTATATTTTTAGAAATGGATCAGCTGTTTCAGAAGCTGATGAATTTAGATGAGTACAACAGATCTGAGGTAAGATCAGGAAAAATGTGTATTTAATGTGTCCAGGGATTAGTTTATTTCTTGTTCTCATTGGTGGTTACATAGAAGTAATAACTGAACAATAGCTGTACCTATAAATTCTCTAGGTTTCTATATGTTGTATATCAATAAAATGTTAACTAAAATATTTTACAGATTAAAAACCAGAAATAACCAATATGTGAGGGATGCTTATTAAGTGAAATTTTCAAATTTACTGAAGTGGATCTATAGAGGTTTTGCTTAGGTCATGCTTCCACTGTCACGTGAAGAATGACTCAAGGATTTCCAGAAAGAAAGTGAGCATTCTCCAGCAGATTAACAAGAGATGTGAGAGAGCTCTGGATCTCTTCAGTGTAGCTACACGGCAAATGAATGGATCAAAAAACTATGGTACATATACACAATGCAATTCTATGCAGCAGAAAGAAAGAGGGAGCTCCTACCTTTTGCAACAACATGGATGGAACTGGGAAACATTATGCTGAGTGAAATAAGCCAAGTGTTGAAGGACAAATACCATATGATCTCACCTTTAACAAGAAGCTAAACAATAAAACAAACAAGCAAGCAAAATATAACCAAAGACACTGAAATAGAGAACAAGCTGACAGTGACCAGAGAGGAGAAGGGAGGGAATTTCAGGGGGAAAGGGGAAGAGTTTACAGGAACAAATATGAAAGACACATGGACAAAAACTGGGGAGGGGTGGAAATGGGAAGGAGGGGAGAGCACGGGGGGCGGGATGGGATGGGAGTAATAGAGAACTGTACTTAAAAATAATTAAATAAAAAAACAATTAAAAAAAAGAAGTGCGGCATGGAAGAAATTAAGAAAGGAAAACAGGAAGAAGAAGAATGATTTCACGTTCCCAAATCAACAACGTTCTTTGTTATTCTTTGTGACAGGAAGACATTTAAATTGTATAGAATCAATAAATAAAAGAACCAAGAACAAATCCTGAGAATTATTTACATGAAATGATTAGATGCAAATGAATTACAGGAGCATGAATTTTGTGCCATTTAATTATGTTCAGTATTACAAGGTGCTTATGTAACCTAGACAGATGGCAAATAATGGAGGCACAATTCAGAGACAGCCCATTTAGAATGAATCGACCACTGAATTGCTGAAATAAAGTGCAAATGGAAGTAATTGAAGATAAGGAAGTTGAGGAGACTTTTCTGGAGGTCTAGAGGGCCATACATACGATTGTTTGAATTTGCTGTTACTTGAAGTTCAGAGTAAAGAGCACAGCTATGAGTTAGGTATACAGATGCCTGGAAGATATGGAAGAGGGTTATAGTGAATGACACATTCAGGTAAAGCACGTGGGTGTTTTACCTGAGAGCAGCAGAGTGTCATAAAGGAGTTTTCACACCAGTCTCCTGATGACCTTCTGAGATTCGAAGGTATGATGAGCACCTCTGACTCATGAGACTACAGTAGGATTTCTGTTGGCTTGACAACTATATTTTAATTAAGCAAAGAGGTTAGAGGCAGCAAAATTTTGACGATAAATATGAAGAGGATTATACATTCAAGGTTTGTATATGAGATTTATCTTTATTTTATAAATGCCTTATGTTTATTCAAGTTTTAAGTAGAATCAGCAAAAACAATTCAATTCATTTTCTGTTTCTAAAACTGCTGCAGGAAAACAGTGTGTGTGTTTAGAAACTGATATTCTGCATACACAAAATGAAAGAAATGTGGCTTATAAAATAATGTTTAGCTGTTTTTCTTTTTAATTGATACAATAGGCAATGTACTATATGAGTAGTTAATTGGGTCAGGGCTTCAGACCATTATTTAATGCCTAATAGGTCCCATGTATTACAGCAATTTACTCATAAAATATACACTACGGATCTGGATTTGATTGTACAGATCCTGAGCTGTAACACTAGACAGATAAACATGCATCATGTGATATCAATCGATTTCTGATAGAAAGAGAGAGTGTGACAAAAACCTAAAGTGGGATTTTAGGTTGCCCACACAGCAGCCAGTCCACTTCTAAAACTCTCCATTGCCTTGTGGGTCAGCCTTCTAAAGGGCTACAGCAGACAAGGAGTAAGTTATTTACAACCCATTTATTACAGCTATTGTGTTTTACATGACTCATTGCAAACTGGCTTCCTCGGAGGTCATGCTTAAGATACTTTGAGTCAGTTCTCCAGTTACAAGTTGTTAAAAGGAGTCTAAAATATTGGATTTATAATTTTGATAGTATATGGAATTGTGATTCCTAACATTGTATATAAGAATCCCTACCCTGGGAATAAATTCATTGGTGGTCGAATCACATTCTAAAGCATATGGTATAACTCATGTGATGGTATATATATTTTTAAATCTAGTTTAAGGTCAGTGTAGAGAATTGATTCCTAAACATAGCCTTGTGGTGTTATAGGTACTATTTTCTTTTTTCCCCCCCAGGATTTTATTTATTTTTAGAGAGAGGGGAAGGGAAGGAGAAAGAGAGGAATAGAAACATCAAAGTGTGGTTGCCTCTCACGTGCCTCTCACTGGGGACCCTGCCCACAACCCAGGCATGTGTCCTGACTGGGAATTGAACCTGCAACCTTCTAATTCGCAGGCCCATGCTCAATCCACTAAGCTATGCCAGCCAGGGTTATAGGTACTATTTTCAAGACAGATGTTTGATTTACAAAAGTGTAGAAAAGAATATGTATATAGAGTATCTTATCATTTATATGAAATTCATGCATATTTATATTTAAATGTAAGATAACATATATGGAGAGAGACGAAATTTCTGTTAATTATTTTTCTAGAATATCTCTGGAAAAAGGCAAAACAACCTGGTAAGTGAGTGTTTCCATATCAGTAGATGCAGTAGATGCAGTAGATGCAGCAGTAGATGACAGAAACAGTTTCAGGAAAACTTACTCTTTGCATTACATCCTCTTATTTTCCTTGGCATCTTGTTGCATACATATGTATTCCCTATTAATACTGATTAATCCTCTAGTCACAAATCAAGAAAAGAAGATACTTGAATTCAGCCTTCTGGAAAATAGACTTCTGAGAATCAGAAGCCTACATCTTAGTCTGTGATTCTGGTGAGTTTAATAAACATTGGGCAGAGAGTATCAGAAAAAATAATAAAATTATAAAATCAAGAAGACAGAAATGCAAGACACCAGGTTATTGTTAGTTTGGGAATGTTAATACTATCTATTGAAATGATGAAATTAGAAAGTGATTGGCATCATTTCTTCTAACCAGTATATAAAGGAATCAGGAATCATGAGCTCTTTTCATTATGTCCAAGTGCAAGGAATAATATTCTACTACACACAAATTCAGAATGTTTCTTTCTAGAAATTACAAAAGTGAAGAGCTACCCATTTCGCCATTAAACATTTATCCAATCTTCAATTCTTAGTGTATTTAATCTGTCTTACAACAAGTGGATCAAGATATGTAGTTACTTTGAATTTATTTTAACAAAGGGTCCAATATGCTTAGACATAAAATAAAATACTATCGGATAATTAAAATTTTATATTGTAAATTATTTTTCAAATATAATTTTATTATAAGTGGAAACACTTCAAAACTGGTTTAGTTTTTAGATATTCTGTTGTGATAAAAATATACTCTCTTAAATAAAAAAACATAATTACAGTATTTAGCAGTAATGCTTATCAAGACAGTTGGACAGTACCAGGACTTTGACAGTAAGAGAAACCCCACAGAGAAAAGGATAATAATTATCAGTAATGCAAAAGAAATTTCTTAAGAAAAGAAAAGGACAAAGCAATCTAAAAATCAGCCGAAGAACATGTATGCTTCTTGTTTTGATAAGCATAATTCTAAACATTCCTATAAATAAGAAGTATATATCTATGGAAACTTTTGATTGTCATCAAGGCATCTTTTAATTGTTGAAAATTACAGTGATATAATATACCAATAGGTAGTTTTTATTAAAGATTTTATTTATTTATTTTTTAGAAGGGAAGGAGGGAGAAAGAGGAATAGAAACATCAATGTGAGGTTGCCTCTTATGTGCCCCCGACTAGGGACTTGGCCCACAACCCAGGCAGGTGCCCTGACTGGGAATCAAACCACGGACCCTTTGCTTCACAGGCCCACCCTCAAACCACTGAGTCACTCTAGCTAGGGTAGTATACCAATAGGTAGTTTTCATAGAATATAAGATATTTAAATTAAAAAACTTGTCAAAATATTTTACAATGAATATTTTCTACCATAAAACAATAATAGTAAGAGAACATACATTTTTGTAAAGGTTATATAGAGGAAGGTGATTATAAGCATTGTCAAAGAAATAATATTTTATTAATATCTTAGATTCCTTTGAAATAGATAAGCTCATAGAGAGCTTTTCCTTGCAATTACATTTTTTTAAAGTGTAATACACTACTGATACACATTTCGGTAAAAATGGCATGAATCACATGTTCTCAAACCATATAAATGAACCATTCTTTCACAAAAATAAATAAGTTTGTGTGCACAGTATATCATCTAAACAGAATTAGCTAGATAGATTAAGTAAAATCATATTAATTTTCACTGCATCTGTTTGACAGTGCTTATCTGAAGTTTGCCTAGGCAGTTAACTCTGCAGTTTTGGGTCAGTGACATAGACATAATCATATAATTGTGGTAAATGTAAAAATAACAAATTTACACAAATATATTCTACTGAATATAACTGAGAATTTTAAAACCTATGACCATTTTCATCATTGTCTTCTTACTTTCACAGTGATTAGTTTTTCCCTCTAATGAAGCAGTGGGCAGTTATTCCCACATAATAATCTACTACTAGATGAACAGAGGTGAATAAACAGAGTAGCAGAGGAGAAAAATCAATATTGATAGAAAAATTTGAAATTGTAAAAAATAAGTGAATTACGCATAATTATTTTTATTTTCTCACTGGTCTTACCAGGTTTATCAGGCATTGGGTCATGATGTAATGACATTTAATGTTAAAGAACTGTTATTGACAGTCATGTGTAGCATAAATATATTTGCAACAACAGATGAGGCTAAAAATGGCATACTACATTCATTATTGGTTCTTGCATATATGTAGAGAACGGATTATTGAGATATAATTGGTAAGTCCCAGCATATGTGTATTTTAAAAATTACCAAAGATTTGCCATTTTCTTTACCCCATAACAACACACACAGACACACACACACACACAAAACCAAATAAACAAAAAAACTTTAGTAAAGTTTCAGAGTATCATTAAGAGCATCTGAGAGTTCAGGCTCTCTTATACTCTCTTGGACAATGTGTATTATAAATTATTTGGCTTTGTTATACTGATATTTAAAAGTGGCATCTCGTTATTTTAAATCACATACATGATCATCACCAAATTCAATATCACATCATAAATTTGGAAATAATTAAAATTTATTTTTTATGAAATGAAAGATGTATACATTAAAAACAATACTATTGGTCAATGATTAAGAGCCTTTGAACACAAAGGGGGACCCAAAAACTTTGTGAATCGCCCTTAATGAAATGGGCAAACTCATTGAAAGAGTGTTCAAAAAATTTTACTAAAGCCCAATGCAGCCTCTCATAACAATACCAGATGGTACATCAATACAGATAGGTTCCTAGAGCACTCACCTAGTGGGGGAAGCCTCTAGTTCAAGGGGTCCACCTTCCAGAGTGTAATTCCTGTTATTTTGGGTTCCCCCCTTGTATATCAATAAATTTGTACACTTTTACACCTTCCAGGTGTTAAGCAAAGAAATGACTGCTATTTTTTGTTTCCACTAGTGTATTTAAGTTTAGGGTATTTTGCTGTATTTTTTCTCATTTTTATGAAGTTACCTTTAATAACTTTTTTGCTAAGAATTCCCAGTTTCTGGAATTTAATGCATAGCTTAGAAAATAAATTTTTCTTTCATTACTATTTTATAAAGTGCTTTGAAAATGAATAGGAAATTTATTTTAGTGATATTTATGCATTTATTGTGATACACGAAACTCCATTACAGCAGAAAATAGCAATGAAAACCTACCCCTTTAATAGTAACTACAGTAATTTTCCGCTAGTAAGTATGTTTGCTAAAAATTTTTAAACTAGACTGCATTTGAAATTTATTGTTCTATTTTTACATTGTTTATATATAAAACTTGGTTATAACTCATACACCATTATAAATGTTTAACTTTTCTGAATTTATTGAAATAGCTATGGGATTGTTATTATTAATTTTGTAATTTGGAGTTGTGTTTTATATTGAGAAGCTTTCTTTTAAAATAAAGATTTTATTCATTTATTTGTAGAGAGAGGGGACGGGAAGGGGAAGAGAGAATGAGAAACACCAATGTGAGTGAGAAATATCAGCTGGTTGCCTCTCCCATATGCTCTGACCAGAGACCTAGCCCAAAAACCAGGCATGTGGCCTGACCAGGAATCTAACCAGTAATCTTTTGCTTTGCAGGATGACACCCAGCCGACTGAGCTACTCCAGTCAGGGCTTGAGAAGCTTCCTAACAGTGCTACATTCTTAGATTCATAACATTAAATGGATTTCGTCATGATGTTTTTCTAAAACTCAGTTCCTGCATGTAATCTGCCAATATATTAAATTTTTAGGCTTGCATGTAAGGCCATGAATAAAGCAGACATGTTCTAGCAACTTTGGTTTGATTATCGATATTATATGTCTCAGAAAGTCAGCTGATGTTCAGGAGGACCTCTCTATACACTTTGAAACTTCTTGTGAGTCTACAATTATTTCAGAATGAAAGTTTGAAAAAAAGAAAATAAGAGGAAGAATGCACAACATGCACTTCTAAATATGATGCTGAGTAAAGAAGCAAGATACCAAAAGTAAACGTAGCATAATACGCTTACATTTGGATTCAGTTAGGGCACTGACCACAAAATCTAGTCTTCAAGTTATTGTGGTGCATATAAGTTCTTCCAGCAAAGTGTCAGGCTTTTCATTTTATCTGTTGTCATATTGGTCCCTCTTCCCATTGCTACATATTATTTTTTTCAGTCTTTTAACAGACAGTATAAAAAAGGCCATCACAAAAGTATGGAAAGCAGACAACTTGTTTTGCTTCCCGTCAGGCACAGACAGGAAAATCAGAATGTAAACTCTACATAGAAGGGAAAACTCACGTAAAAATAAAATCTAGGAAAATAAATTTAAAGAGAGTAAACACATTTCTTTCCTTTTAGCACATAGTAGATTTTTAAAATATAATAAAAATAAATTGAACGAACATAGTTTTGTTTAGCTAGCTTTTTATGGAGTGAGATGTGAAGTGCTCTAGCTTCTTAAATCGTGGAAACTTAAAGAGTAATCTTGACAATTTAATAGTAAACAGCCCTTGCTATGTTATAGACAATGGTCTATAGAAGTACAACGTGTACTGAAACTTTTCAAAAATAATTGTATTAAGTAAAAAGAAAAAATAGATTGTATAATTAAAACAAATTAAGCCGTAAGTAGGAACTGAAGAATAGATTTGTAGAAATCTAGAGGTTACATGTAATATATAATATATGAGTCAAAGCACCATAAACCTTTCCAGATATCTATCTCATTCTGTGCTTTGAGAAATGACCCTGAGATCATATAAATTGAAACAAAGCAAGCAAACTTTACAGCAGCAACCTGCTCGTTTATACCGTGGCCTTGGAGTAATGAAAGGTCAAGATCAGCAATCATCTATCTCCATAATTTCACTAACAATTGACAAACACAATTTAGAAACTGCCAAAAACTGAAATTGATCTTGTTCTTACTGAAAATTTTATCTATCTGTTTAGATTTCTCTACTGTGGTATGACAGCAACAATGATAAAGAATTCATTCACAGCCATTAATAACAGTATGAAAGCATTGCTTTGTAAATGGTTTCATCTGATGTACAGAACAGAAATTCAATTTAAGTGATATACATTAGAACTGGGAAATGCTCTAATACTGTTTTTTCCTTACATTTACTATGTGCAGTCATAATATTGAGGCAGACATAATTAAAGAATGTACAATTATTTGAAAAATTTGAAGACACTAAGTTATCGGTATATTTAGTTTCCGTATGAGTGCACCATATCTCTTTTAGAATTTTCTAGAGGTTAAAATATGTTACAATTGAAGGGGTAGCTAAAAATTTTATAGTGTAAAGAAGTTACTTTTAAGAGATAATTACAATAATATTTTGCATAGTTAGCTGAAAAGTTAGGCAACCATTATAAAAATTTTGGAAAATGGCATTTTAAACATTTATATGTACAATAAAAGTATTATGAAAATCATATTCAGTAAGTTATACCAAGTTGGAGATTAGTGCATAGCTAAGGTTTATTATTATTATTAATAATATTATTATCATTATATAAATACGGTTTGCCAAAATACATGCACACAGATACACAAAAATCACACAATATAATTATATTTTAGTTAAATAAAATAGTTTTGTAAACAGTAATTTGTTTGTTTCTAGTTATTTAATAATGAGTAAGTATTCAACCTGTTTAAGAGATGGTGTGAGGACAATGAAAACACTTGGGCACGTTCATCTGGACTTTCACTAATCACAACTTAAAAATACATAAATTAAACTATTAAAAGTTACTCTATAATGTAAGAGTTCAATGTTTTCAGTGGAGTACCTGAAGTTCTATCTTTCAGAAAAAAAACAATTGCAATTTAGCTCATGAGTTTTTAATATATGTATGTCAATCTTTTAGTTCTTAGAATTACGTGATCTGCTATGCACTGCATAGAATTACAAAGAATATCAAGAATACTAACTTAAAGTAATATTTAGTAATAATTACTAATTAATTAGTATTTCTTTTTGGGTTCCTGAACCTTAACTATAGTGAGAATTATTTAAACTGTGCACTTATTTGCTGAGAACTCTCTCACACACACTAATAAAAACTAGGAGTGTTTCACAACAGCATGTGTTTATTAATGTGCATGTAAGAATGTACATATACATGAGTGTGAGTGTAGGCACTTTATGTGAGCATTGATGTACATATATATATGTAATGTATAGTATCATAAAATAATAAAGGATAGTAAAAGAATATAGGAACATATAGACAAACATATTCTGTTTGAAACAAAGGCATTGTAAATCAGTATTAAAATTAACATATTATGGTTTTTAACAATATACAATCAATAAATATTTTCCTTACAAAGAATATACTAAAACATTTATTCAGATATGGCCAAGAAACACTCAATTTTGAAGCATATTTTTATTTATTTTACCTAGTTTTGATGATAGTCTCTTATGTTTTGTGAAGACATTATTCACTGTGATGCCCATAGAGTTCCTCACTCTGACCTTGGAATGTTTCAAGCTTCTGTTCATTCTTTTTTTCCCTGTGATCTAGGGATTTGCACCATAAGGATTTTGGTGCAAATCCAAATAGAATAGAATGAAATTAGACATGAAAATGAACTGAAAAAGTACCTGTCGCATAACAAGAGGTAAATTAAAGCTGATATCCTCACCATGGTTTTTGTCATCATGATCATCACCGTCATCATCAGTGATGTAGAATTGTTAGCTATATTTATGGTAGCTTCAATCAAACACTCTGATTTCACTTCTCTGCTGCAACATTTTGTCCACTGAGCTGAAGGAAGTATCATGTTCTAATCCATTTAGCAGAAATAATACTTTTCTATTTGAGGCCCCACAATAAATATGAATCTGGAAACTCTGAAAGCAAGTAAGAAGTGTATCTATCCCACTACCACAAGAATTTCTATCTCTGAATTGTACTTTTGTGGTTTTTCTGTGTATTATTTCACTCAATGGCTTAAGTTATAGATTTTTTCTTATTAAAAATGGTTAGATGCTATTGTTAAAAAGAGTTATGTTTACAAATAAATGAGATATGAGTATAGAGAGTTTTCATACAACCCGTTCTCCAGGAGCACACACAAACAGGCATGTAGACAAACACACACGTTCTCACTTACTACAAACATCTTCTATTAGGGTGATATATTTTTTAAACTACGACCCAGTATTAGTACAGTATTGCTAACTGAAGTCCACAGTTATATTAAAGTCACTCTCTGTATCTCTGTATCTCCGTATCAATCTCACTCTCTCTCCTTAAACTCTGACATTTAGTTTATAAAATTTGCCATTTTGCTAGATTGTAAGGTAGCCAAAAATGTGTCACCTTGTGCCAAATACAATACTACAGATCCTCCCCAGCAGAGGTAGTCTAACCCTCTCCTCTTTGATTCTGGCATGGGAAACTGGTTTGTTTTGGCCATAGAACATCATAAATGAAATACAAACATAGGCTTATAAGGTGTTTGCACATTTACAGGTGCTTTCTTGCTGCCTTTAGAACCCTGGGGCTACCATGAGATACCACAGGAAGAAGCCCTGGGTAGTCTAATAGGTGACAAGGAGCCATGAAGAGCCCAGAGTAGTTGTCTCAGCAGTCCCGCTATGCCAACAGGCTGACAACTGCTCTGCATTTGAAAGGGGCCATTGCAGAGCATCCAACAGCCGGGTGACTCATAAGCTGGCATAAGATTCGTGAGAGGACCCAGCATCAATCAGCTGAGCTGGCGCAAGAGTCACACAGGTGAGTCAGATAATTTTTTGGTTTCTTTTATTTAATGCAGTTTTGTCAAATATATAGATTTACCTTATTTCTTATGAGAACTCTCACTTGTGACAACACAATATTATTTAATTAATCATTTTATGACTTTGGGCCAATGATATTAGCAGACACCTCATCAAAGAATTCTATACTCTGATGGCAAATAAATGCATGAAATACGGTTGTACCTCATGTTTCACCAGGGAAATGCACATTAGGATGAGATAACACTACATATTGATTACAATGACCAAAATGTAGAACATAGATCAGAAGAAATGCCGGAAAGGATTTGGAGCAATTGGAAGTCTCATTCATTAATGGTGGGAAAGTGAAATGGTATAGATGCTTTGAAAGGCAGTTTGGAAGGATTTTGTTTTGTTCTATTTTGTTTTTAAACTGAACCTACTCCTACCATACGATCCAGAAATTGAATTTCTTGGTATTTACACCAAGGGAGTGCAAACCTATTTTTCACCAAAAAACCTGCATGTGAACATTTTAGTTCCTTGAATAGTAATTGTCAAAACTTGGAAGCAATGAGGATGTCCTTCAGGACTAGAATGGACAAACAAGTTGATAGATCCAAACAATAGAATATTATTCATCAGTCAAAATGGGTGACCTATTAAGCCATGACAAGACATGGAGAAACCATCAAGGCATGTTGCTAACTGAAAGAAGCCAATTTGAAGAGGCTGCATATTCTATAACTCCAACTATCTAACATTTTGGAAAAAATAAAACTGAGAATACAGTGAAAGGGGTGGACCAAGGGGTGAGGGCTCTGCCAAGACCAAGTTCTCAGGCTTTAACACTCAGACTCGTCCACACTGTACCTCCAGCAAATCATCAGTTAGAGTCCAGTTTTTCCTGTGTGGCCCTGGTGCTCACCATCATTTGCATTCATGAGATTCTTCTTTGGTAAGCCACAGCTTTCATGTTTGCCTGTCTGCCTCTCTGATCTCTGGGGCTGCGGATTGCCCTATGTCTCCATTTGTCTTCTTAGATACTAGAAAAGTTGTTCATTTTTCAGTATGCATAGCTTTTCACTTGTTAGGATGAAGTTGCAACTTCCAAGATTTTTATGTGCAGGAACAGAAACTGGAACTCCCCAATAATTTAGCAAAAAATATTTCTCAATGAATAACTTTATTACTATGATATTCCCTCACATCCTTTTATTTATTTATTGTTATTGGAAAGGAGTCAACAAACTCAAGCCAATGGTGTAAATAGTGTAAAAGGTGGCATATTTTCTTGTTCTTGAACAAGCAGCTATCATTTGAATTCCTTTGATGAGAAGATTGACTATAATCACATTCTTTTAGACAAACTTATCTCTTCATCTTTTTTCTTTTCTTAATAGAAGTTTTTTGTTTTTTATGATTTTACTTATTTATTTTTTAAAGAGAGGGGAAAGGAAAGAGAAAGAGAGGGAGACAAACATCAGTGTGTGGTTGCCTCTCACGTGGCCCTGACTGGGGACCTGGCCTGCAATCCAGGCATATGCCCTGACTGGGAATTGGACCAGTGACCCTTTGGTTCACAGTCTATGATCAATCCACTATGATCAATACCAGGCAGGGCTCTTCATCTTTTTTTCTATCTATCTATCTATCTATCTATCTATCTATCTATTATCTATCCAACTCTTTATCTATATATTATCTATCTATATCTATTTAGCTATATTTTATCTATCTATCTATCTATCTATCTATCTATCTATTGAACCTATCCATCTCCTTCCATCTCTAATGAAATGGATTCTGATGCCTTTAGGTGGCTTCCTATTTCTCTAATGGAAGACTGTCTAAAGCTCACTATAGTATTCTGCCTGCCACTTCACATATATGAATTACCAATCTGGTCATGAGTGTTTAAATCATCCCTGGCTTACAGGACAGATTCTTTGTAATGCTTTACATAGTTTTCTCTTGTTTTTGATATTTTGAATAAAATTGGGAACCACTGAGAGCCATAAAATATTATCTACTGAATAATATCCCAATTCACTGCATACTTCTAAATGTTAACATGAGTTTTAGAAAGTGGGGTATTATTTTAAACATCTAAGTATAGAATGAATCAAATAATCTGGAGAAAGCATTTTATAACTTGTCTACTACAGCCAGACTCAGTAAGCATTCAGTGGGCCTATTATTCTGGGTTAGCAATATAAACACAAATTTTAACCACGTACCTTATATCTAAACACAAGGGAGATTTATACTGTTTAAAATGGCATTGCTATAGAAATAATAAAATACTTGGGTAATCTCCAAGATTATTATATTCTATAGAGGACATGAGAATATCACATCCTCTGTGTGTGTGTGTGTGTTAATTTAGGCAGCATAGGCAATAAGGCACTGAAATATCACCAACCTGGTTTTATGAAATATGTTTGATGTATAAAAAAAGACTGTGCTCTTAGGATTCAGATGCTATATTAAGTCTAGTTGAAGTGATAAATCACACATACGAATAGTTGATTTCTCTACATAGGCACCTTGGCTGCTCAATAGCACTGCAAGTAAAAGGCAGAGCCAGGCAGGTCGGTGCCCTCACTCGTAGACATGGCTTCAACAACCATACATGATGCTGATGCCAGCACCTGTGCCCTTAGAACAGTAAGTTTCAACCTTTCTAATCTCATGGCACATAAACTAATTGCTAAAGTTATATAACATGCCAAAAATATATACTGTTTGCTGATCTGACAAAAATAAGTATAATTTTGATTCATTCATTCACAAGTATTTTGAACTGTGCATCTGATAGGTGAGCTATCTCTTCATTGCTTAGTTGTATTTTTTCAGGAGCTTTGATCTGTTCTTTGTTTGGGCCATTTTTTTTGTCTTGAAGCACCTGTTACATAGTGAAGGGCAGAGCCTTAGGTGTTCACCAGGGCGGGGCAAGCCAGTCGCTGGGTTGTGACACTGTATGTGGGTAAGTGGTCCAAGAAGGAACAATGGTGCTTACTCTGCTCTCTGCCAGATTTCAGTCACTTTCCCCACTTTCCACAAGCAAATTGGGGCCTTCTGGTGCTGGTTCCCAGGTGGGTGGGCTTGTGTATGTTCTAGAACTCTGTGAGTCTCCCCAAAAAACTCTCCTGTGAGGCTGGGAGTCTGCCTCAACCCCCACAGGTGTTTTCAATCAGTGGTTTGAGGCTTTATTTCCCAGTGCTGGGACCCTAGGTTGTGAAGTCTGTCTTGCTCCCCAATTTCGCCTGGTTTATCTGTGCCTGAATGTGGGACCTCTGGGTCCACCAGTCACCTTGTACTCTGCATCCCTCCACAATCTGCCACCTCACTGGGTCCACCTGCTGCCATGCTGCACCCGGGGTCTGCCAGTCACCACCTGCCCCGACCCCTCTCCGCCTGGCTGCCTGACTCCACTCCTCCTACCGCTCTGGATGGATGTTTCTTCTTTAACTCCTTGGTTGTCAGACTTCCATACAGTTCAATTTTCTGTCGGTATTGGTTGTTTTTTGTTTCTAAATTGTTATTGTCCTTATTTTGGTTGTGCAGGGAGGCACAGTGTGTCTACCTATATCTCCATTTTAGCTGAAAGTCTATGTTTCTAAATTCTAAGTTAAAACATTAATAATAAAATTTAGCAACACATTTAAATATTACTATGCCAAAATTAATAAAATTATTATTTGAATTAAGGGAAATAGTTCATCATTAAATTATTTTAAAGAAAAGTCATATATCAATGGATCAAAAAAGATACAATCACATTGAATTTTGTCATTGAAAGGAATAATTTCAATAAAATTTGTGATTTGTTAATAAAAAATACTCAAACCAGGGATAAATAGAAGCATATTTATTGCAAGCAGAAATTATATCTCAGTCTTATAGTTAATATCCAGCTTAAAGTTTCCACGTGATAGTAATACAGGCGGAGAGGGGTTGAGGCAAAGCTAGTATTACTATCCCCGACCCCTCTCTGACTGTATTAGTAATACAGTCAGAAACATGAAAAGAATGGTTACCATCATTTGTACTGGATGCATTTTCTTGAAGTTTTGGCTAGACAAGTCAGAAGAGTAAACATGATTTTCCTACTCATTTTCCTTTTCTCTTTTAAATAAAGATAAAAAACTTTCTTAATTTTAAAGGGAAAAGTGTTAAAGATTTCCTGAGCAAAGTTAAAAATTTTGTGAACTTTTGACCTCAGTAAAATTTATAGGTTATTTATTCTGCTCTTTTTTCCCCCACATCTATAGGCCTACTGCCAATAACCTTCACCTTTTTTCCCCAGTTGATTTTTTTATTATTAAAGTATTATATAAATTTCAGTTGTACAACATAGTGCTTTGACATTTATATACCTCACTAAGTGGTCATCACAAAAAGTCTAGTTGCCCATCTGTCAACATATGAAATTATGACATTTTGATAAATATTATTGCATTCTTACTCATATATGTAAGGGTCCTTTTTGTCTAATAAGGAACCAACCTAAACAGATGAATTTGAGAAGAATGCCGAATTACAACAGGCTTCCTCAACAGCATTATACTTGTAGTAGCATCGCCAAAGTCTTATTGGCATTTTTTAAATTTTGACCCCCACATTTTCACGTTCAGACATTTTCTAAAAACTGTGTGATGGATGGACTGTCAAGTCTGTGAAGGGTCTGAGGTTTTTACCTGACAGCTGGTTAACACATTAGCTTGCAGCAGTTTCATGGAAACTGATAAAAAACAGGATACTTCTGGGTCACAGAAGGACTTTATTGCTCATGACACTGCAAGCAGTGTGCATATCGGCATGCGTGTGTATTTGTCACTCCTCCTTGTCCCACATCCCCAGATCCCAGAAAAAGAAACAGAAGACACCTGCACATGCAATGGTCGCAGCTACAGAAGGACTCTGAATTCAGAAACAGCATTTCTCGAAACTGGGATTTTTATAAGGGGGGTAAGCATGCCTTTGCTCTAGGCCACAGTTTTTGTTGGACGCTTTTCTACATCAGCAGACTTCCTTCATTTTCATCCACTGCAGGTGGTGTTTACAATGCCCCCCCTTTACTTTTTAACCAGGACCCTGGATCCAGATTCTTCTTTTGTAGATATTTATTATGACTTTTCATTTCATTTTAAACTAAAACAACCCATTACTCTTTTGTTTCAATGACATGGACTTTTTAAAGCGTCAGGAAGGTTTCCGTGGAGAAGTTAAATATTTTAGATTTATCTATGTCCTTGTGGTATTGTTTAATTGTTTTCAAAGAGGAGAATAACTCAGGTTAAATATTTTTTGAAAAAAACGTTGTAGTGATTTGGGGTACTTATATCACCCAATGAGGCAACATATGTTATAGGCAGTCTAACTGTTAGTGACACTGATTTTAATCAAGTTGAAGTGCTGCCTGATGGCTTTCTCCCTTGTAAAACATGTAACAGTAAACCATCACCATTTCAGCCAATGTTAACATTTATCGATGATCTTTGCCCGAATTTATTATTTCATTAAAAGTAGCAGAATGGGGATTTTTACTGCACTATATTTTTTGTCTTTATTTATTACTTGACAGTATTGTTCTACAAATGTCATTAGTGTTTATGAGTGACAGGGTTTTTTTTTAAAGTTTGGCTAAAACTTTATCTCATCCGTGGTTCATTTCTCAAAGGAGTTGGAGTCATGTAGTATAACTGGGCTGTCTAGGTCCAGCAGCTTGTCACCAGGTATAAGTATAATGTGACGATTTCTAGGGAAGGAAAGAGGTTTTTGTTAACAGGGTTCCAATTTGAGGGGCCTGGGAGCATGTCTGTTCAGAGCCAACATCTTCCACAAATCACAGACATTTCCTTGTTCCCAGAATAATTCAAGTCCAAACCCATACTCAGAAGTCCCCCACTATTGCTTATATGTCTTTTTGGAGTCCCAAGATGTCTACACAAACAGGTCTCCACCCTCAGGCTCTCTCTCTTTAGGCCTCTGGTGAGCGAATGCAGGTTTCAGCATCACCATTGCCTCACCTCACTTTTCTCTCTCTCCCAGAATCTGGGTGTGCATCTCCCCATTATTCCAGACAGTAAACCAGGGGAAGCTCCATCCATGCAGCCGTGGTGCCTGAGGCTGCCTGCGCCCCGGGGCCAGGAAACTGCGCACCTCTCCCTGCCTCCGCGTGCTGCTCTCAGGACGAGAGTGCGGAAGCAGTCCACCACCCAGGTGCTGTGCTTCACAGGGTCGTAGCATCCTGAGGGCTGGGATCCATCTCAGTGTGGGACTCCACCTCTAGGGACTGGCGTTTGACCTTCCAGGCACAAGCCCCAAGAGCTCCTTCCCATGTGAGGCACAGCAATAGAAGTAGGCTTCTGCCAGCACTCTGTTTTAAAGCCCCCTGCCCAAATCCCACACATGCCAGAAGCCAGTGGGAGTGTCTAGCTTTCAACCATGTGTGCGCATGTCGACCATGTTTGCTTTTGCCCCTCTTTCAGCCACCGTGTTCTGTAAGGGGGCAAAATGTCTGCAGTCACCGGTGGTAGGCACACTGGGTCGCAGACAGGGAGAGTGTCTGGCTCCCAGGGTTCATGCAGGTGCTGTGCAGCCTGTGTCAGGCTCTGTGTTGATTGTTTACAGTAACCCTAGGGTATGGGAAGGCTCTCAAGTGCCAGGTTGGCTTTATGCCCAGGCTGCCTCTCTGCCCCTCCTCCTGCTGGCTGCGCTGCTTGGGTGCCAGAGTGACTGTTGCCTGCAATAGTCTCCCTTCACAGGGAGGGCAGGCTACTTCTGGGGTCCTCCTCAGGTCTCCAGCCATTTGGCCAAACGGCCCTGGCCAATACCTACATTGATGAAAATATTTTTTTCTCTCTTGCATATTCCAGTGGACAATCGATGTGTAGATTCATGTTTATGTTCTCCAAAATATAGGTAGTGAGGCACCCTTAAAGCTGGTCATGGTATCATAAAAATATTATTTATTATATGCTTTCTCGATCTCTGGTACAGAATGTCCTGTAATTACATAGTGCTTTTCTGAACCTCCAAAATCTCTGTTCCTTTAATTAGATGAATATCTGGGTGGAATGTAATGGATTTGCTTCCAACTATCATTTTTCCTAGGTTCTATCTGGAGTGAAGTTAGGAAATTTATTTTTTAAGTCTGATGAGTAAAATTTGACTTTTTGAATCAAGTTTATAATTTTAAAACATTCTTTGAAACTTTATATATTTATTGTTCTACCCTAAATATTTGGCTCCAAATTTCATTTACGTACTCACTATAGTCTGATGTAAACTTTGTAATATAGTATAAATGACAAAAATTATTAAATAAGATTTCTGAGAGAATTTTATCATCTCTTTATAAAACATTTTTCTTAGAATTTTAATTGGTGGGCTCATCACAATATAAGGTATGAAAATGTAAAATACTATATTGTACACCTGAAAATAATATAATTAATATATTATCATATTCCAACTATATTTAAATTAAATAAATATGTAAATAGATAAAACATATGGTAAGAATATATGTTCATTAGTTACTTATGTGTGTGGGCAATCTGTCTTATATTTAGGATAATTTTTTCACTTTATTTTCAGTATTGTTTTTTCTGCACTGTTAAGCTTATTTTTAAGAATATTAAAATCACTTATATGGTTCAGAAATCAACATAATATGCATAGCTAGCACAACAAATAGAAACTTATATTCCCAATTTTAAAACTTAGTATAGGCCCTGGCTGGCATGGCTCAGTGGAATGAACACTGGCTTGTAAACAGAGAGGTCACTGGTTCAATTTCCAGTCGCAGCACCTGCCTGGACTGCAGGTCAGCACCTCACTGGGGGCTTGTGAGAGGCAACTGATCATGTATCTCACTCACTGATCTTTCTCTCCCTTTCTTTCTCCCTTCTCCATCTCTAAAGATGAAATATGTAAAACCCTTACAAATAAAAATAAAACTTACTGTAATGTCAAAGTATTTAAAATACTATAGTGCTGGTGCAAATATAGGTGCATATATCAATAGACTAGAACTGAAATCCCAGAAATAAAGTTTGCATTTATGCTTAGCTTATATTTTACAGAGATGCAAAAACGATTAAATGAGAAAATTGTAGTATTTTAGCAAATGGTGCTGTGATCATTGCCTTTCTATATGCAAAAACATGAATGAAGGTGGGCCCCTTCTTCAAACCATATCAATTTTAACTCACAATGAATCATAGATCTTCATGTAAGGTCTAAAACCATAAAACACCTAAAAGAAAATGCAGGAATTAATCATGTGACCTTATGTTAGATAATATTCTTAGATATAAAAGCACAAGTATCAAAAGAAATATAAAAGCAGATAAATTAGACTTCAAAATTTAAAGTGTTTATGCTCCAAAAAACACCATTAAGAAAGATAACTCAAAGACTCAAAGACAATATTTGCAAACCATGTATCTTATGAAGAATTGCAGCCAGAATCCAAAGAGAACCCTTGTAACTCAATAATACAAAGTTTAACTGTGCTATTTGCTTCTCCGTGTGGGTGCATCACTCTGATCAATCTGAGTGAGGCCTTAATGGAGATATCTCCATTTACTCCGTGTACAAAGTCTTGGATACATTAAATAAAATCTGATCCATGAATGCACAGGTTTGAGTTGTGCCTGGGAGTTTATAAACTATCACTGGGGCTGCCTTTCAGGTCTCATTTCTCTCTAATCTCATTTTAAACCTTTTCTGTTTCCCTGAATTTCTCCCATTTAGTGCTCAAGCCAGAATCCACTCACTTCTGCTGTAACCCTCACTCAGCCCCACACAGAAAGAAAGATAAGGGGGGAAATGGCAGGCAGTGGGGGATTGCCCTACCTCATGGAACAGCAGGTCAACAGAGCTCAGCCACCCTAGTGAATGACCTGATGCTGTGATAGCCTGGTGAGAACCCCCACAGCAGCAGACTTGGATACTGACATCTGGATTCCTGACAAGACAAGCTGTGAGATAACTAATGTTCTTCTCTTTTAAGTTGCTAAGTTTTGGGATAACTTGTAGTATAAAAACATGTAAGAAATATAATCAGTGATTTTGAAATAAAACGGGCATCAAAATTAACTATAGAATTATGTCACTTGAAATTCTTTGAGGGTTTGTACATGGCATTTGTGGTCACTGACACCTCTGAAGCAGACTACAGCTATTTGCATACATTTTATGTCTTCCAAAACACAATAAATAGGCTTAAAACTCAGTGCCTGAGGAATAGCCCTTCAAACTTTTAGATCATAGCACTATGTTGGGGTGACTTATTGTTAGATATGAAGAAATAAGGGGTACCACAAACCAGAGCTGAATATAGTGTTCATCTTACTCATTAAAAACATATGATGCTTCAAATTCATAATTAATGTTTCTTAATTTTGACTAATGACTCAGTTCCTTGACATTTGGAGGAAGAAAACTTTACTATCAGTACAAAATTCACAGATGGTGGTAAGGTTCCTAAAGTTAGAAAATGTATTCTGTATATATATATATATATATATATATATATATATATATACACACATACACACATATATTCAAAATTGTAATGTATTTTAAAAAAACTTAGTTTTATGTACTCAGAGATCCTATATATTACACTGACAAATCAACAGTAAGGGTCTCCTTGATTTTGTATAAACTATAAAAGTTCATGTTACCTTAAAATATGAAAAATGCACAAATGTATATATGACCCATAACAAAACTGTGTCAATTTGTCTTTTGTGCTGTAAGCCTTTAGAAAAACAAAGATGAATCGTGATTATTTTCTCACTGTAAAGCTACCCATGCAGAGCTAGATCTAAATTTTTTATGATTATCGAAAGAATCTAATTACCTTTTAAAAATGGCCAGAACAATTATCCCTAACTTCATTGATCAAATCACTCCTGTTAGTTGGTGGTTAATCAAGGTGCATGTTTAGCTTGCCTATGCCTATTGATTTCAATCAAAGAATTAACAACTTTGAAAGAATACATTGACTGCACTTAAATTTATGTTTGGTGACCAGTAACTAACTGGATATTTTAAATCGGAAAAGTGCTTTGTTGAATTCACTGGTTTTTTATTGGCCACATTTATTGGTGATACTGTTTTAACTGTAGAGAGAAAGGAAAACAAGTGGCAAAAGTCATAGGAGACTAGTTTTACTAAATGTGTTAAACATGGAAATAAGAATGCAATGCATTAGTAAATTTTCCCAATCATCCAATAAAATATAATTATACAAGAATCTATTTAAAATTTAATAATGAGTGGCTTTACATTATAATTGCTTATTTTATTATAATTGCTTATTGTCCTTCTGACTAGTCTATTTTCTCCTTTTTTATTTATATATCTGATTAAATGTTATAATGTTGGCCCTGGCTGGTGTAGCTCAGTGGATTGAGCATGGCGGGCCTGGGAACCAAAGGATCACGGTTCAATCCCCAGTCAGGACACATGCCTGGGTTGCAGGCCAGTTCCCAGCAGGGGATGCATGAGAGGCAACCATACATTGATATTTCTCTTCCTCTCTCCTTCCCTTCCCCTCTAAAGATAAATAAATAAAATATTTAAAAAATGTTATAATGTGGGAGAGAGATTTTATCTATAACACACTTCCCTAAAATTCACCATTTATAATATGTTTTGTTTTTCTGCTTATTTTGTTGTAACAGTTGTCACTGCTTGAATTTATGTTTTTGTTTATTAATTCTATCTAAGAAGAGAAGAACTTCACTACCAAGAGAGCAAGGACTTTGTTAATTTTACTTGTTACTTTATTCTAGCTGTCTGACATATAATGTGTTCTTTCAATATTTGGGATTTAAAAAAAATAAACATCCTTGAATATTTATCTCTCCCATTAGACTGTCCACTTGACTCAGAGGGTTGGAGGGAATGATACTTTTGTCACATTCTCACTGCTGAGCCTTGTCCCTGGCACTTAATAGGAACTCCATAAAAGCAGGTCAACTGAATGAGCAAATGATTGCACACATG
The DNA here is from genome assembly GCF_014824575.4 of Sturnira hondurensis. Classification (NCBI taxonomy): domain Eukaryota; kingdom Metazoa; phylum Chordata; class Mammalia; order Chiroptera; family Phyllostomidae; genus Sturnira; species Sturnira hondurensis. Next base: position 4,885,443 of record NW_028082350.1, on the reverse strand, counting down.
GATACATTTAATCCCCCATTCTGACTCCTATAAGCTCGGATCAGAATTCCTGGGAGAGAGAGAACAGCAAATGCAAACGTGGAAGACATGTTTCACTGAAGAGTGACTGTGTATCATTAGAATCCCAGGGTCCCTGCTGTGAGGTGAATGAAACTGTTGTAGACTACAGCTCCACCAAGACAGAAGGCACGGGGGCGCGGCTTCCACCCATCTCTACATTGGCAGTGTCGGCAATCCTGTAGGCATTAATGTAGCCATGTGCTGCTGCAACTGCCAGCAGTAACGATGTACACTCTTCAGTAAATATAACCACAGGGAATAGGAGCCAGAACCAAAGCAGAAAATACAAACAAGAAAATAGTGGATCCAGACTGATGGTACTAACAATGGTGGCTGTAAGCATACAAGAGACACCCCCAGGCAGCAGTGTTGAATAAAAATGGTTAAGGAGCCTTACAAGTTTCCAGTCCTAGACACTGGCAAAAATGAAGAAATAATATTTGCAACTGTGCCAATGAAAGTGTATATATTTTTTCCTTAGGCTACTGATAGCTGAGCAAATACAGGTGATATAGAGATACTAGAGGAAGTTTATGTTCCACGATTCTACAGTGTATAACATGTAATTCTTGGTGATTGTCCATTTTCAGGAATAGTTGCAAACAAAATAAAGACTTTAGTGAAAGAACTTCTCCTTGTAAAAAGAAACCTCCAATGAGGTCATGAAAATTACAGTTCACCTATATCTGTGCATAACTTATTAAAACTTATAGTGAGGATTCTCAGAAAGAATGTTAAAGGTCACTCTAAATATCGTTTTAAATGCATTTATAGGAAATACGGTGATATCAAGTCAAACCCTGTAATATTGGCATCTTCTGGCTATACAGAAGGCACACTAACCTCACTGAGATAGTGGCAAAGGAGGATACAAAAGAAGGGTTCTTTAAAAATGTCATATAAAAGCTGAAACTTGAAGGATGGGTTACTTAAAAAAACAGGCTGTGGTTTGCAAGGTGTCCCACTGAGCATTGTTATGTGCTGTAAAACTTAGGTTAGAGTGTGTGGCACAAAGGAGGGAGAAATGTGTGTGTGTGTTCTGGGCTGTAGGGTGGTTGTATCTAGGGTGAGGGGGATAAAGGAGGCTGGGATGTAGATGTTTATTTTAGGGCTTAGAGTGTTCTAGAAATCAAGCTTTATTCCGTTGCTACCTCCCACAAATAGGTGTATCATTGTCAATGGATAAACCTATTGTCCAGGACAAAAAGTTATAAAGAAGGAAACTGCTTAATATATATTTTATCTTATTTAAGATCATTTTAATTGAATTAGAACAGCTAAAATTCCAAAATATTAAGTTCTTTTATCTAACTTTCAGAAAACAGTGTCTGTTTTTTTCTAATTGTGAATTACTTTTACTATAATCTAGCCATATTTTAATTCCTTGCCAACCCTGAAATTTATGTCTGATCAATTTACAGTTTCACAGCATCACCCACAAAAATCTTTGGCTCTGCTTCATCATTACTACCTTTTAAAAACCCATATTCTAGAATGAACCGATGGTCTGCCTTTCGCTATACTGCTTCCTTGATGACTTAGTGATATTAGGGGAAAAAATCTCATAACCACATGAATATTGATACTACAAATTTTGTTTTCTAATGTTTGTTGAAAACTGAATATGGCATCTAAAATATTTTATTTTTCTTAGTTAGGTTTTTATTCCACTCTCATCAGTGAATTATGTTCGAGTTTATTAGTTATTGAACAAGCTCTTTTACGATCTGACATCAGTCTGCTACCTCAGCCTTGCCTTTCGATGCTGAATCAACATTCCAGATTTTCCTACATTCCTAATTTATAACTTATCTATTACACTCTATTTAAGATTTTTGCTCACACATTATATTCTATGCATACCTTTCCATATCTTTTCTCACATTACCTATCCTCAATGTTTTCTTTCATTGAGAACTTCAAATCATCAATTCAAATCAACAGTTCACATGTAATTCTGTAATCAACTCTTCTAGGTAGCATTTGCCTAATATCTGCCAAGTTCCCAATTAAATTTGCATTGAATGACAAGTAGACTCTCTTACATCTTTTTTTTACATACCTCAATGAAAATTATCAAAAGATAGTACTGAAATTGCTAAGTGATCTTCCAAACATAAAGGGCAGTAACTATTCCATATTACTTTTGAATCGATAAAACACAAAATAATTTGTGATGCAAAATAATTACTAATTTTAAAGCACAATAGAGGAGATATCTTGTGATCATGTTGACTTCAATAATTCTAGCTTTGTGTTCCTATATACAGATCCATAGTAGATAACTGACTAGAAATACAACACTTAGATTTTGGTCAAAATGAAATATCAGAAGCAATATTTATCATCACCCATAGAAACGCCAAAACAATGTGCAAAATGTGTGAGAAAAACATTTACAGTTCCTAGATATGGATAATAAATGAAAGTGATCTTGCAGAGAAAGGAGAACAAATGAGGTGAGGTCTATAATTGCCCTACAATAGTGAACTGATATGGTTTGCAAAACATGGTGAGCAAAGGAAGAAACTTGAAGGAATTAGAGAGTTTAGGAGAAAAAGCTGAGACTTGAAGAAGATCAGAGTGACTTCAGTTAACAAAATACAGAACGTCTAATGAAAGAACTGCCTGTGGAGAACTCTAGCGTTCTTCAATGATTTCTTCTTAAGTATTCAGCCATGTACTGAAAAGTCTATGCAGTGGAAATTATCTGAGACCACCAAAACAACCACATTGAAAGGATTAGAGGGAAGAGTGCCCAGTGCTTACATATGACCAGGAATAGTGTATATTTGTACCAGTCATTAGGAAGTCTCAAGATTCATGGTATATTGGAAAGAGTATAAAGAAGCTGTTGACTTAATATGTAGAAGAAATAATTAGCCTTACTCTGAATATGGCTCTGTTACTGCCTAATCAATCGTAAAAATAAGATACCAAAAAATACAAATGTTGCAAATTACAAAACTATCATAGAATGCAGCTCAGGAATATTTATAGTAATGCAAAAATTTTTCAGGCACAATAAGAAAGGAAATACATCATACTGACAAAAAAAGTTAACTAATAGAAACTAACAAAGAATTAACATGGATGTTTAAATGAGAAAAATGACATTAAGACAGTTGCCTTAACTATTTCATATGTTCAAACATACAAGATGAAAAATATATCTTTAAAAAAGCTAACCGTATATGCAGGTATGAAAACTACAATGTGTAAAATTAAAAAAAAATACTAGGTGAGAATAATAGAAGATTGCATGCCAGAGAAGGGAAAATTAGTACATCTGAAGTAAAAAAATGGAAACAATTAAAACTGAAATACAAAACATAGAGTGGAAAAAAGGAAGGCAGGCTACTGAGCTGTTATACAACTTGGAGTCAAATGTAACTGCAGCTTAAATCCTTCACAGTAAAATTATATTTTTTAAAAAATGGGCTGAGTTTTTTCACATTTAATGAGAACTGTGAACTTAATATTTAATGTTTCCTATAAAACTTTAATACCAGTTCTTGCAAGATGGCTGGTGAAAAAACTGAGAAGCCAGATTCTAAGGAGAAAGAAATCTGAAGCCCAGAAGGCAGAAGCTGATGGCAAGGTTAAGAAAGGACAAGCTAGGAAGAGGAAGCCCACCCTTGGCCACAACCTACCCAGGTCAGGGAAACGGGCAGATATTCATTGTGGGGGGATGTATTCCGGAAAGGTCATTTGCAAGATGAAGTATTTAGCAGATAAGTCCGGGATTTAAAAAAAAGAAGGAGAAAGGATTCGCTACTCTCACAAAACCAGTTGGTGATGACAGTTATGACGGTATCCAAGTGGTTAAACTGCGAAATGCCTATATCCTACTGAAGATATGCCTGGAAAGTCATTGAGCCATGGCAAAACAAACAAACAAACAAACAAAAAAACGTTCAGTCAGCATGTGAGAAACCATAGGCCAGCATCAACCCCTGGACAACTCCGATCACCCTCACTGGGCATCCTGGAGACAGGAGGGCGGTGTTCCTGAAGCTGCTGAGCAGTGGTTTGCTATTTGTACCTGGACCTCTGTCTCTTAAACCACTTCCTCTGCGTAGACACATCAGGTATTTGCCATCGCCGCCTCCAACGAAATTGCTACTAGTGCTGTGAAAATCCCCAAACATCTCACTGATGCTTATCTCAAGAAGTAGCAGCACACACCAGAATGGGCAGATCTTCAACACAAGGAAAGAGAAATAGAGGATTACAGAGCAGTGCAAGATTCCTAAGAAAGCCGAGGACCCTCACATTCTGCCAAAAATCAAAGCTTCAGCTCCTGGGCTACCTCTGCTGTTTGCTCTCACAAATGAGCTTTCTCCATACAAAATGGTGTTCTAAATTTCTTACAAAGAACCTAAATAAATAACTTGATCTGTAAAAACAGTTTAATACTAGAAACATGGAGAATATACCTAAGCACATCCTAATTCATCATAATTATTTCAAACCAGTGATAAAGAAAAAAGTGTATTAAAGGCAACCAGAGAAACAAAAACTTGTTTTATATAGAAGAAGAAATATAAGGTTGACAGATTAGTTGGAACAATGCAAGAGACAGGTCAGAATTGTAACACTTTCAAAATGCTATAGGGACAAAAAAAGTCTGTCTTGAATTTTATACTTATTTTTTAAAAAACAAAGGAAAAATAAAGATGTTTTGACATACCGATGCTAAAAGGCCAAATCACAACTTGACTCACATCACAAGAAATGTTAAAGAAAGTAATTAAGGTAGAAAGAAAATGACAGCAGATAGAAATATGAATCTAAAGAAATTAATTAAAACAGGTGGTAACAGCAAGGGTAAATATAAAATATTTTATTATGAAATATTAGTCATGCAAGCTTACTTAGCCTTTAGAAATCATTCAGTACTATCTTTCTGTTATCAACCTAAAAAAGAAAAGTATATGATCTTTATAATAGATGTTGAGAAGCATTACAAATAATATAGCATGCATTTTTTATAAAACTTCTTAATAAATTGGGGATAAAGGAAAATTCCTCAACATAATAAATGGTTTCCAAAAGTCACACATGATGCAGAATCTTGAATCTCTTCCATCAATTTCAAAAAAAAATAACATGCCCAACCTCACTATATCCATTAATAATTTCCTTCAAACTTCTAGATAATTCACCAAGGCAATAAAAAGAAACACATTCAGTTTGGAAAGGAAGCATTAAAACTATTTATTTGCAAAGAAAGGATCTCATAAATAATGTGTAAAAGATATGAAAATAAATCTCAAAGATGAATAATCAGAAAATAAGCCAATAAAGAAATAGAACAACATTTTAATAAGTTTGTTGCCAAATATGCAAATGAACACATGGAAAAATTTATCACTATTAGTTATCAGGAAAATGCAAATGAAAATCTCATTGAAATATAATGCAAATGAAAATCCCACTGTATAATTATGTAAATCATTAAATTCGATAACTAGCTGTACTAAGTGTTCAGAGAACTGAACTTGTACTTCATAGTACATCTCCAATTTTAAACAAACTGCATCATGACCTTATTTTATGCTCTGCACAATACAGAAATATTTTTTTCTCAGGGCTATATTAAAATACAGAATATTATATGTTTAAAACAGAACATGCTCAATGATATATGGTAGTATTTAAAAAAGATAAATATCTATTATTATTACACTTCTTCCCACTCTACTCACACACTCTATTATCCCAATATCAGCACACTGTTCACCTAGCTATCTTTGGGATTTTTTTCTCAAGTCACTGAGTAGAGCAAAATAAAAGAAGTCAAGTTAAAATTAGATAATTAGAAATAAATAGAATGCAACTTTGTGCACAAGATATACAATGAAACAAGGGTGTGAACAAAAAATAATGAAAATCTAATAATAAAAACTTAAATTGCTTAGCAGTAACTATGAAATATGTCCTGTAATAAACACTTTCTTGTATTTCTTCATTTATTTTTCCCCATGACACTGTAACATTAAAAGTAAAATAATCTGTATTTTATGATGAGGACATGTGGCCCAGAGAGATTAGTGCAGCATCACGTACAGCTAATTTGAAACTCCAAGATCTCTAACTACGGTACAAAACAGTTTAAATGCCTGATTAGGGTGGTCAGGTTAAATAAATTATACTACATTCATAAAATGAAATACAAAGCAAGCATTAAAAATCTAATAATGTTAATGATTTTTACTGATTACTTACCACTTGAAAGTTTTTCATGCTCAGTACAGTTTTATATCCCTTTTTGTGATAATCCTGAGTGGATTCACAGGAAAATGTGTGCCAGCTGTAAATGTGATTCAGAAGCTGGGCACATAGAATAATTTTATTATTCCTTAGTGTGAATGTGTGTTTGTTTACACACATAATTTACTTAAAACAGTTGCCAAATTTGATAAGCCATTGTTGTTTCAAAATTATAAATTATATCTTGTGAAATTATGAATTATGTCTTGTGATTTCTGCTTAGCTGTTTTTGATGATCATGTATAATATTTTTAATTAAAAAGGATAAACCTTAATTATAATAAAATAATATTGTTCCTATCAACATGTATATATTTTTACCATGTGCTCTGCTCAGAGTATTTACCTGGTATAGTGTAGGTATTCAATAAACATTTATTATATAAATAAAAATAATGACCCCATAAAAGGGGGAATACTTCCTTTTATGGTATTCAATAATAAAACTGAAATATTCAAATTCTGTCTATAAAAGGATACAAGAACATGAGAAATGGCTAAGTTTTACTAGTGAACATGTTTATATTGTACGTTATTTAAAAGTGTTTTATAAATTATACCACAATGCACCTTTTCAAAATAGGCAAACCTCTAGATTTTACCACAGATACTGTTGGAAAGACCATGTCATATGATTTTGTTCTTAACAGGAGAAATCTAAGCACATATATTTTTATACTCAGTAAATAAATATCAATCTCACCTCAATTATTATTCTCATCTGGCTATTTAAATCAAATGATAAATATATTCCAGCCCTGGCTGGTATAGCTTAGTGGATTGAGCGCGGGCCTGCGAACCACACTATTGGTTGGATTCCCAGTCAAGGACACATGCCTGGGTTGCAGGCCAGTTCCCGGTTCCCAGCAGGGGACGCATGAGAGGCAACCATACATTGATATTTCTCTCCCTCTCTCCTTCCCTTCCCCTCTAAAGATAAATGAATAAAATCTTTAAAAAATGATAAATATGTTCCAAATGAGAAGAAAAGGAGTTTATGATAATCACGGATTCTATCATTCTATCCTTCAGAGTGTTTTTCTTGTTTCAGGAGTCTCCCTGAAGCCAGAACCAAAAAATAAATAAATAAAGCAAAAGCACAACAAAACAAAGACAAAACTTCAAAGTGATCCTGGGTGAATGATAGATACGAAGGAGTCAAAAATCAACCAGGAATTTGGAAAGACCCAAATCACAAAAGCACCCCGATTTCAGTTATATAAACAATTTAGAAAAGATTTCGTTAGAGTGCTACAATAAATTTGACTCAGAAAAAATTTATAAAAGACCACATTAAGAGAAAGAAAGAGTTCCCAGTCAGGGCACATGCCTGGGTTGCAGGCCGGTTCCTTGCAGGCCAACTCCCAGCAGGGGATGCACAAAAGGCAACCATACATTGATGTTTCTCTCCCTCTCCTTCCCCTCTAAAGATAAATAAATAAATAAATAAAATCTTTTAAAAGAGAGAGAGAAAGAAAGAGTATATAAAATAATCATTAATAAACAAAGTAAATATAATCTTTAATACAAGAAAACTAAGTAATGTTCATTTGATGATGACAAAGCATACACCTGACTTTCATCCTCCACCACACATCATGGATGGTGACCTTTCCCTTTGCTCAGCATCTCAGCAGCACAAAATTCTTTGCCAAGGAAAACAATTCAACTTTTCAATCAAGAGAGGAATATGCCTTTGGTGTAAACTTGTTGTGCCAATGTCTAGGTGGTCAGCTTCCACTGAATGTAGTAGACATAAATATTTGTAAGTATCAGAAGGAATTATCCAATCCCAGTCTGAGTACCTCTCTCTCTGACATCCTTGTTATTTCTCTTCTCTTCTTGAAGGGTTCTTTGAATTCTCTGATCATCTGACTAGAAAATTATGCACTGTGTAGCTTTGTTTTATATAAAATATGTATGTAGTTGCATGTTCTGTAATTATTTAAGTAGTATTTATCACGGGTAGGCATGCTATATACGGTAAAATATCAGGAGACATTTTACGGCAAATAGATATTTTCAAAGATCTCTCCCATTTTCTGTAGACTGCTTTAGACTCTGAACAACACAATCCATGTCCTTCTCAGTATGTTAGATTATTTTTCTTTTTTAAATTGTTGTTTAATTACACTTGTCCTCCTCCCCAGTACTTTCCCGTGTCCTACCCATGCCTGACCTCCCACACAAATTAATTAATCAGCAAAAAACAAGGATTAATTAAAATAAAATAGGCCCTTATTGGTGTGGTTCAGTTGGTTGGGCATCACTCCACAACGCAAAAGGTCGCTGGTTGGATTCTCAGTCATGGAATATGATTGGGTTACTGGTTCTATCCAGGCACAAATGGGAGGCAACCAAATGACGTTTCTCTCTTGCGTAGGTGTTTCTCTCTCTCGTTTTCTCCCTCCTTTCCCCCTCTCTAGAAACATATTAAAAAATTAAAAACAAACGATCGATGCAGTCATATGTTTATTTTGTGCTATTCAAAGTTGTTTTTCACTAACTATTTCATTGGCTAACCCTAACACAGCGCTGAATTTTAACGCCTTTTTTCTCAACTCTACATTCCATAGTAAATGTTAGCACTTGACACATGTCCGTTGGAGATGGGTGAGTACCAACTGAAAATCAATGTCAGGTCACAGAATCCCTATTGAATCCCACCCTGGTGGGTGGTATTTATTACGTTTCAACCCTCCTGAATCAGGGCCAGCACTAAGTATTCAAGGACCTCTATGCTCTAATTTAAGATTCATTAATCAAAAATCACCATGAGAAACTGTGACATTCAGATGTGCTCTCTGTTTGAGCCCAGGCTGGACAATCTGTTCCCATCACATCAGTTTCTAAAATATCGCTCCTAAATCACTGCCCTACTGTGTTCTCACCTTTCCTCAGTCTTCACTGCATCTTTAAGCTAGTTCAGGCTACCAAGAAAAAAGTTTGGATGGGAGCTAAAAGAGGATACTGGATTGAGGAAATCACTATACCAAAAAAGACTGTCTGTACATTTTTCAATATTTTTTACCATCTTTCAAGTTCACTTTCACCTAAAACAAACATATAAATGTGCTAATTTTCAAGATGTGTAGAGCATGACTAATAATGCTAGAGTTTGTTGAGTTAGTGTAATGGAGACTGCTGGGTGCGGTTTGTTTTTGTACCCAAATTAAAAGGCCTCTTCTATTAGTATGCTTAGTTCATAGTCGTTATTAACATGGCTTTAAATTTTTTTTGACCCTATGCAAGTGGCAGCTGTGTGTCTTTGGGGTGCTAACAATGCCCTGGTTATAAATCAGTGCTCTAGAAAAATAACAATTACATGGCAATTCAACTTATTAGCGTTCCAAATGTTAACCACACTAATTCTAAAGCAATTTTCTTATGAACGTGGATATAGGCTCCTATCAGAAACAATTCAATTTTATTAAAGGCTTTTGAAACTTAAAATTTTGCTTATGACATGTAGCTTAAAAAATGCCTATGAAAAATATTACTATTTAAATAGTATAAAAATCATCCAAGGAAGTATGCAGACCATGGACTCACACTTTATGACAAAATGAGTAAATTAAAATTATATGCTTGCTGATTACACACAACTCTGTTGGATTAAAATTCTTATCTGAGAAACAACTCCAGATAAGAACTAAGTGCAAGGAACTTAGATCTTTGCACAAACATATTATAGATGTAAACTTCACATTCTTATTTTGTCAATAACTTAACATTCTCTAAAACTACTTGTAAATATTCTAATATTTTTGTGGTTTCAATAAAGCACTAACATTTTGTTCTCTCACCTGTGAAGTGGGAGCACTATTCCTTACTGAATTCCATAGGAACACAAAACACAAACTTTCTATTCATTGTAACTCAGAAAATAATGTGAATATGCATGTAATGCAACACCACTGATAATATCATTATTTAAATACAAAGGTATATACTGAATCTCATGTATTTGATAGTGAATGATCACGTTTTAGGACAGTCGTCCCATGAAAAATACATACCATGATACATCCAGCAGCAGCTTTTTCTCCTCCTTTGAATACCGCCTTTATCTTCTGTTTCGAATACTTTCCAACACTGTGGACATACACACACACACATAGACAGAAACTCTCCCTGACTCCACATTTGTCTCTAGCTATCATACTATTTCTTTGTTCACCTTTATAACCAAACACCTGAAAATGGTTTTCTACACTTGAAGACTCCATTTCTTTATCTCCTTTATCTTTTGAACCCATTTCCTTTGGATATATTCACCACGCCACTACAATAACGTCATGGAAAATTTTTCCAAGTCATTATCACAGATGCTTGCATTTCTTTTTTATGTATTTATTTATTCTTAATGCTGTTCAAGAACAGTTTTCTGTCTTTTACTCCCAACCCAGACCACCCACCTAGCCCTCCCCTATCCCTCTCATTTCCACCTCCCCTCTAGTTTTTGCCCATGTGTCCTTTATACTTGTTCCAGTAGACTCTTCTCCTTTTCCCCTCAAATTTCCTCCCCTCTCCCCTCTGGTCACTGTCAGCCTGTTCTCTATTTCAGTGTCTTTGGTTATATTTTGCTTGCTTGTTTGTTTTGTTGTTTAGGTTCCTGTTAAAGATGAGATCATGTGGTATTTGTCTTTCACCATCTGGCTTATTTTGCTTAGCATAATGCTTTCCAGTTCCATCCATTGCATTTCAAAGCTGTGTTTACACTGGCTGGTGTGGCTCAGTGGATTGAGTGCCAGCAGGCAAATTAAAGAGTCACAGGGTTCAATTCTCAGTCAGGGCACATGCCTGTGTTGTGGACCAGGTCCCCAGTAGGGGACATATGAGATGCAAACACATATTAATGTTTCTCTTCCTCTCTTTCTCTCTCCCTTCCACTCTCTAAGATAAATAAATAAAATCTTTAAAAAAAGTTGTGTCGATGGCCAGTCAACATCTTTTGACACTTTTCATCAGCATTCGCCATGGTGGCCTGTCCCTTCATATTGAAACTTGGTCTTTACTTGGCTTCTAAGACATGCTACTAATCACTTATTCTTGGTCACCTCTGCTGCTTACATTCAATTTCTCAACCTCAAGTCTGTAACTCAGTACTCTGATCTCTTCTCCTCTCTTTACTCTTACTCCTTAGGTTATTTTATACTGGCATAGCTGTAATTATATATTAAATTATCATAATGTGCTCTTAATTATATTATATAATTTTTATGCATCTGGAAAATCCACTGGACTCTAGCTGTCTACCTAAAACTATATTATTGACCTTATTTCTTAATTATCAAATACATCACTGATTTACCTGGTCCCAAACTGACCTTGTTTCCAATCCGAACTCAGAGAATCTCCCCTCCAGATTTTCCCCCCATCACTCTATATAACTGAGTTGTTTTATTCCAAAAAGCTTGGCAACTTTAATTCTTGTGTTTGTAATCTACATGCAAAGTATCTTCCTTCTGGCTCTATCTGTAAAATATGTTTAGACACTGTACATTTCTCCTGACTTCCTCAGCCACCACTGTATTCCCAGCTGCCATTACGTCCTACATGGACTAAAGTAACAGCTTCCCAGTTGGTTACCGTGTTTTACTAATGACTTTGCCACACCTTCCTCCTCAGCAGCCACTGAACAACTGTTTCTGTGTTTTGTTCTGCTTTTCTTTGATTTGTTTTCCCTATAACAATGAGGGCATTGCTTTTAGCACAGGATGGATTAATCTTTATCAGCAAAGGACACACTGAATCTCTGAAGTCTTTCAGTTTCCCACATCATTTTTATGTCTGTGCTGGCCTCTGCCATTAACTCAAACTGTTAGTATAGTCTCCGGTGTTCTTGTTTGATACAACTTCTTTATGGTGTTATTAAAATGTCATCTTATTTTTCTACTATTTTTTCCGCAATTAAGCAGTGGACTTATTTCAGAAAATTATGCTATAACTCTTCACATGGCACAAGTCCTTTGTTCAGTCTCTGAGGAGTTTACAGATAGATTTCAGCATCCTTAACATTACTTTCCGAGTGGTTCTGCTCTGTTACTTCTATCTGGATCCCTCACTACCCAGTGCCAAATTAGCATTGCTAGTAATGCTGTAGCAATGTTGGCATCCTTATGCCTCCCCGCACTAACTGTGCTATCTCATGTGTCAGAGTCTTTAACTTAAAATTCTTTTTCCTTTTCACAAATTCCCACCACAGCTATGTATACTTTGACCACTTCTGATGTTTCAAAATTAAAGACAGATGTGCCACTTTTAGAAGGACATCAAGCCCTCAAGCTCCATACAGTTTTGCTGAGCTGGTGCAGCCTCTGCAAAGTTCTCTAATTTCAGTGCATTAAAAAAATCATGTACAAAATGGAAATCTCATTGCAATATCTACATCATGGGGCATATAATTTATGCAAAGTGCTTGTATAATTGCCTGGCATATTTTAATAGTGCAACATATGTTAATATTTTTGTGTCATTGCAATGGTTATGTTCATTTATCTACTCGCACTAACTTGCAGCTCTATGAAAAAGTTGTGGTTTTAGAAGAAATTTTTAGGAGGATAAAGCCTAACCTATCTAAGGTTTAAACCTAATTTAAACCTATCTTAGGTTTAGAAGATACTTTTGTAAATAAATTGAAGTAAAAGGGATAATGGACATATAAAATCATACTCTGAGGAAATAGTTACAAAATTGCATTAAATGGAAAAACTGATTTAGAAGGGTGCTGAAAAGAAAAGAAGCAGAATAGTGGATTGGGTGAGCTTCATGGCAGGCTGGTCGTAGTACTTTTGGGAGAGGTGTCTGAAACTCAAAATTAAATGATTTGCTTCGTGGCTGTCTAACTCTTCTGGGTCTCACCCAAAAAGTATATTGAAGAATGTGTGGCATATGCAGGAGCTGGGAGTTGACTTTGTCTTTGCTGCTGCGTTTATTTGGGAAATAATTGTCTATATTGATTATATACAGTGGGCGAGCTACAACTTTTGTGGTATGCCAGAAATAGAACCCAAAGTTGTGGGTTGCAGGATGCACATTCACAGAGAGGAGACAACAGGGGCCTTCAGCGATGACCACGAGAATCTGAGGTTTCCGGCATTTGGGGAAACCAGGCACAGAACATGAATGAGGTTCATCAGTCATGTTCACATCTTAATGGTGGCAAAGCGGCCAACACCAGAATCCGGGCAACATTTAAGTCCACCACAATGGGCTGTGAAATGTCTTCCATGCCTGTCTCCTCTATCGACAATGATGGCATCCCGCACAGGTGGTCACTCAGAAATACGTGTTTCGAATTTCACCCCACATATTGGCAGATTCAGGGTGAGCTGACCTCAGTCTCACAACTACTTTTTTAATTCACTGCTAAGATTCTCCTCGTAAAATTTGTACTTCCTTTTTGGCCCTGCCAAATTCTTTTGCGGTTTCTGGAATACATAACTGATACATAGCAATATTGCTTCTGCACTGTATTCCCTATGTATCGATGGAATCATTTTAAAAACCTGAAACATATAATGAAATCATAATAGGGCCCCATTATATTCATATATAGGTAATTGAGCTGACTAAAAATTTAACTGGGAATGCAGAATAGAAAAACAAATTTCATAGGAATTAGGACATATATTCCTTTATAAAAATAATGATGCATTGTGATTTTAAGCTTTTTTTTACAGATTTGTGAATGACTATGTTCATCTTCAAATTAAACATAATTATTGTCAAAATATTATTTTATGAATTATTAAGAGTGTGTAATGTGGTTAATTAAAGTTCTAATAACTATACTGAGATATACCCTAAACATGGGGAAGATTACATGGCATTGGGTCTTATAAATTTTGCTATGAATTTTGAGTGGTGTCACAGAGCTCATCACATTCATTCATGAAAGTCAATGTTAATGTAAAAAAATAAAATTTATTCTGTCTTGTGAACATGGGCTATGGAAAGTAGACTATCACTAATAAAATTCCTTCTACCAAGGTCTTATACCATAAAATTGTTATACAGAAAATACATTTATGACAAAAACTCATGTTTTTCATTTCTTAGTGTTTTAGATTTATGAAATATCATTTTATGCTATTGACAAATAATAATATGTAGTCCCCAGGTTTTGAGACATACCCATCATTGAGTTATACTTTCCACTGTATGAATAATTAATCTCTTTTGTGATTATCATTACCAGAGCCTTTCTATACTCTTCTCCAACCAGTCAAGGATCATTTATGGTTTTGTTCCAAAAGTATCATCTTGAGAATTCTTTTCACTGCAATTCTTGGTTAAGATACACTTAGAGATATTCCACTTTTTTGTTTGATTTTTAGAAATTTTTCCCCTCCAATTTACTGTCCTCCATTCTGTGGCTAAACTGTTTCCTCATAGAAATGTATCTTAACAGTGCAGATGAGGTACAAAAAACATAAGCTAGTATTGCTACATTTCTGTATTCATTCATTCACAAGTTGAAAATCATATTGTTCTTAATTGTCTTCTAATACTTAGTGTGATTGATAGAAACTCTATTTTAGGTTGATAATCACGTATATGTCACATACTTTAAATGCAGTACTTTTTAAAAATAAAATGAATTTCTTAGAATAGTGTTAGGTTTATTATAGACATATGGGAATAATAGACAGAAAACTGTACTTGAAAAATAATTAAATACATTTTAAAAAAAGAAAAAAAAACAATAAAAAAGACATATAGTAATGTTCCCAGATAACATACACCCAGTTTCCCTGATTATTAACACATTACATCTTGTGGTTTATTTGTAAAATTATTGGCTCCATGTTGGTGCATGATTATGAATTCCTTTAGTCGCACCTAATGCTCTTGTTCTGTTCCAGGATCCGACACAGGGTCCCGCGTTGCTTTGGGGTGTCACACCTCCTTAAACCTCTGTGGACTCTGATGGTTTCTCTGACTGTCCTTGGTTTTGATAACATTCTCAATTTCTGGGAGCACTGGTCAGGTATTTGTGGAAAGCCCCTTCACTGAGATTTGTCTGATGTTCTTCTTATGATCAGACTGGGGTTATAGGCTTTAAGAGGAAAACAACAGGGTAAGGCACCGTTAAAAAAATTACCACAGGGACACACAATCAACATGCCTTAACACTGTAGGTGTCGCATTCGATTGCCTGGCTCCAGCTGTGTTTGTGTTTGTCCACTGTGCAGTTTGTCCATGTCCTGCCTGTTGTACTGTAATTGCTGCAAGGAAGTCACAATGTGCAGCCAACACTTAAGGTGTGGGTGGTTAGGCTTTACCTCTTCAAAGGCCAAATATCTACACATGCCATTTGGAATTCTTCCATGTGAAAGATTTGTCTATTCTCCAAAAATTTTTGTTCATCCCGTCAGTTATATTAACCAGCATACTATGGACTCGTGGATATTTATTTTCTATTTTGGATTATACTCAATACTGCTTTTTTTGCGTTTTTCTTAAGATTTTATTTATTTATCTTTAGAGGGGAAGGAGAGAGGGAGAAAAGCATCAATGTATGGTTGCCTTTCATGCGTCCCCTGCTGGGAACTGGCCTGCAGGGAACATGCCTGCAACCCAAGCATGTGCCCTGACTGGGAATCAAACTGCCATCCTCTGGTTCGCAGGCCTGTGCTCAATCCACTGAGCTACACCAGCCAGGGCTCAATACTGCTTTTTTATCATTGCTCAAATTGTTTTAGCTTTTGCTGTTGAGAGCTCCGTCAGTTGATTCTTGTCCCTTTGACTTCTTTCTCCCCTCCCCTCCCCTCCCCTCCCCTCCCCTCCCCTCCCTATNTCCCCTCCCCTCCCCTTTTCCTTCTCCTTCTTTTTCTTCTCATGCTTCCTGGACTTGTCTATATCCTTCACCAGGTTAAGGAAGGTTTTGCCATTATTTTCCATGTAGATTTTCCATTTCTTGCTTTATCTCTTCTTTTTCCAGCATCCCCATGATGTGAATGTCAGTGTGTTTCCTTATATTATCATCATTTTTGGATTCTTTTTTGTTTTTCTGTTTTGATTGAGTGTTTTTTGCTTACTTATCTTCCAAATTTCTGATTTGATCCTCTGTTTCATCTACTCCACTGTTAATAACAATGTGTTCTTCATTTCAGTTAATGTATTCTTCATTTCTGACTGTTTCTTTTTTAATGCATTTTATCTTTGCTTTTATGTTCCCTCTTTGTTAAGGTTCTCACTAAGTTCGTTTACTCTTCCCCTAAGTTCATTGACCATCCTTATAACCAGTGTTCTGAGCTCTGAATCTGGTTGATTATTTATCTTCATTTTGGGTAGTTCTTTGTTTGTTTGTTTTGTTCTGATTTTTCCATTTGGAATATGTTTCTTTGTCTCCTCATTTTGGCTACTTCACTGTCTTTGTTTCTATATATTAAGTAGAAATGCTACGTCTCCAGGCCTTGGTAGAGTGCAAGGGCCAGCCCCATAGAGCATGGCTGACTTCAGCTGGGCTCTGGTGCCTGCTGACTCTGCCCCCTGCGTGTGTCACTCTTGGAGGTGACTGGGTGGTGCATCGACATTGTCTGAATTATCCACCAAGGCTGTTGGCCCTGGATCATCTCGAGAGGTACAAACCGAGGTCATCTGCCACCTTTGCCCTGCCTGAGGCCTCCCAACACGAGCTACAAAGCATTCTGCAGAGGGCTGCTACTTTTGCTGGGCCTGGAGGTGCCCAGGAGAGGCCAAGCTGTGAACCAAAGCCGGTGACTGCTAGCACTGATCGTGGGGCTAGTTAGTGAGAGGTACCAAGACAGCAGAGTCCAGATGCTGTTTGTTTGTAAGATGGTAGGAAAGTCCAAGCATGAGCCAAACAAACCTTTTTGGGGAAGTTTGAGCTCTTGTTCCTGAGTAGAAACTGTGTCTTGAGAGATCCCTTTTAGAGTGCCTTTTAGGGGTATGTAATCAACTTTTTCTGTGTATCAAATAAGCAAGTATTGTACTCGGGAAAATAAACGTTGATTTTTGTTGCCTTGTGTGTCATCATTTATTTTAATTTTAATGAAGAGTTTAATTACCTCTGCTAGCATCTTTGCAAGTGGAAATATAGAGATTATTATAACAAGTGAATAGATTGCTTTACTTTTGACTGTCATTCAAATAAATCACCAATACCTGCTACTTCAGAGCTCTTAGATGTGAGTTTTTACATTGAGAACTCTGTACAAAGTTTTTGAGAGTCCACCTAAGATGAGCTTGGATGGATTTTTTTCTAGTAGTTTGTAGAATGCATTTGGCTTCTGATAATAAAGAATTATAACTACGCTGCCTTAATGATGGCTGTTATTTAATTAACCAAGTGTTTAAAAATAGGACGTCTCTTTGCCTGGGTAAAAATACAACACTCGTGCCTTCTGTTCAGCAATCTTCACATAGAGGTGTCACCTTCCCACCAGACTCTCTGCTCCTGCTCTCTCTGTTCCATTGAGTAACACTAATGCTGTCAGCAGAGGAGAGAGTCAAGCAATGTATATCCATAATTCAATTATGAACAAAGTGGAAAGAGATGACCATAATTGGTTTCAAATTCCAATTAATTTCCTAAGTTAGATTCCCTTAATGAAACAAGATTTCTATCAACAGTTAATAATAATTTTTAAGCAAGTAATATCAGTTACCTATATTTTACTTTAAAATAATTCCTGGACACTTTTCTCTCTGCCTTACCCTTTTTATTGTTATTAATTTATAATATTTTATACTCTCATATTTTGATTTTAATAAATTTTCAGACAGACAAGAGAGTCTTATATTTTTAAAATCAAAGGTATAAAAGTGTCAATTATTTGAATTAATCATTAGTATAGGGAATTACATTCTGTCTTTAAGGAATTAATATAAATATTATTAACCAAAAATAAATAGTAAATGTATAAATAAAGTCACAAGAAAACTCTCCCATCATAGTCAGCAATAGTTCAGATGGTCAAAAATTATCTACAAATGAACTAGTATAGACAAATTACAGGATAGAAATATTCAATTAAATTTAATTTACATTTAGTCTACAGTGCCATACAAGTTTGAATACTTTCATGTGTTTTTTATTTAGTTACTTATATAAAAGTATTTTTCTTTCTGACAAATGCATAAAAACTCTGCTCTGAATTTATTTATAGAAATAGGCAATTTGATATTTTCTTTTCAGAATTATAGAGTTCTTACTGGTTATATCAAGAATGTAAATATTTTGAAAAATTACACAATGTAAAATGTGAAGGTGAGTCTATTCTGGTTTAGTTGTTTTAAATAAATATTCTAAAGAACTTTATTTATAAAATAACGCCATTTTCAATAACTAAAGTAACATATAATTTGCTTGAAAGTTTCAATCAACTTGGTGTAATTTACAGTTTAGAAAAAAGTACCATATTACATCACTTAACAATGTGCTTCTGGGATAAAATGTTACCCCTGGTAATCCCATTTCTGTGAGTGAGGTAAAACATAATCATTTAAAAGAAAAAATAAATCATCTGATAAACTAAACTACAACCGATTTTGTGAAGAAATACGATTCCTACTTATAATAAGCAATCAAAACAAGTAAAAAGGGCAAGGCTGAAGGGAGAGCGCCACCTGCAATGGATAAAACATGAAAACATTCACATGTGAAAGTGTTTGCAGTATCAATCTATTTTTAATTGAGTTTTAATAAAGTGATAACAAAAAGGCATAGTTTATCAACGAAAATTTCAGTGAGTTTAATTATAGTCATATAAAGTAACCCTTTCAATTTTTAAATAATAAACTAAGGAAATCTATCATTACATTTTTAATAATCCAGTCAAAATGTTTAGACATTTTCAGCATTTAGCAATATTTTAAGAGCAAGTCAGCAGGTTAAAAATTAGCATATTTCTTCAATGCAGGCTAATTTCGTTATTAATTTACATAATTTACTTAACATAAACCACTTTTGAAACACTCAATTTCTTAACCTTTCATGAAAATCTAATGTCTTAATAATAATATAGTACTCTCAACATGACAATTTTGTGAATTTTTTGCATAATTTAGCATTTTGCTTTCAGCAATCAGTTTCTATCATTTTTAAGTGTTTTGAAGAAAAGATCTCAAACTATGAAATAATGTAAGATTCTAAATTTGTTGATACGGTATTTGTTTCTGCCCAGAGTGCATAGCTTTCAAGGAGAAGGATTATCTTATAAATAAAAGCAAATGATTTTTAAAGTTAAAACTGGAAGAAGAAAAAGAATCTAATAAAATATGGGCAAAGGATCTGAACAGACACTTCTCAGAGGAGGACACCCAGAGGGGCCAGAGGCATGAAAGGATGCTCAGCAACACTAGCCATCGGAGAGGTGCAAATTAAAACCACATTGAGATATCACTTCACTCCTGTCAGAATGGCCATCATTAATAATAAATCAACAAACAAGCGCTCCCAGGGATGCAGAGAAAAGGAAACCCAAGTGCACTGTTGGTGGGAATGCAGATTGGTGCAGCCACCGTGGAAAGCAGTATGGCATTTCCTCAGAAACCGAAAAATGGAACTACTTTCTGACTTAGTGATTACCTTGTGTACCACATATTTTGCATAAAACAGACTGTTTTTCCTTCAAGGGTGTGTTTAATCAAGAAGCTAGTGTGAGATACAATAACAGTCAAAATGAAATAATAAGTTTCTGTTATTAGTGTATCTGAAACTTCTGAAGTTTGTAATAAAAATACTCCATACTTGGCAAACCAAGTTATGCTAATTTAAAAAAATCAATTGCAGTTGACATACATTATTGTATTAGTTTCAGGTGAATGCCCTATGAATAAACATTACACAATTGAGTAAGTGACCACCCTGATAAATCCTGCAGCCCTCTTGTTACCAAACAGACATGCAGGTTTGGTTGCCTGCCGCCACAAAAGCCAAACTCGTGATGCAGAGGCTGATGACAAGGAAAGAGCGTTTATCCAGGTGCTCTGGGAGCTAGGACAATGGTGGACACCCCCAAGTCCTTCTACTCAGCAAGCCCAAGATAAAAGACAGTGCCCAGAGTTCTTGCTCCCATTGAAAACAGGGTTCTTCGAATCCCATCAATGGCTGCTCCGTGCTCATCCCAGTAGGTCAGCTTCCTCCTAGCTGCTGCCCTTTTCAGGTTCCCTCCTGGAGGCCGCATGTGAAGCCTGTGTGGCCACTGGCCCTACAGCTGCTAGGGTCACTACATTGCAGGCTCCTGGGGAAATGAGTGCAGACGTTCCAGGGGATGCATCACTATGTTGGCCAGAGAGTGAGAGCGACTGCCTCCTGGAGACCATGGGCCGCGTGGGAAGAATAAGTACATTCACCTTCTGAGTGCAGGTCAGAGGCAAGTAAGAGAGCACTTTCTTTGTTCCACTGGGACTATATTAGCTTCACTGCTAGATGCATCAGGTGCTTTCTCAAAGTGACCAGTGGCCTTTCCAAATTTTAGCAAGCCTTAGGTGGGTCCAGCTTCACTCCAATCCCTTCTTTCTGCAGGCAAAGAGCCATTTTAATTTCTATTACGCATGTGCTTTCCTTCCCTTGGTCCCACACCCAGTCTCATACTGGATGGGGAGAGCAGGGCCTTTCCTCTATCCAATTATCTTGTTAGCCTTGCATGCCCTCAGTGTAAGAACTTTCCCACGCCACCATCTGGTGGATAGGAAAGACTCCCGCAGCACTCCCTAAACTCTGTGCTCCCCATACCCTAGTCCCAGCATGCAGAAAGTTGCCTGAACTCAGGCCCACCAACAGAGAACAACTGACCCAAAGGCCTAAGCAAAGGAACCCTGGAAACTCCCCTCAGATGCTCCGGCAGCATGGAGAGCACCCTCGGTGGGAGAGGAGGGCCGTCTGCAGCCCAGGGGCAAGATGGCTGCACCAGGGGGCGGAGCATAGCAAGGCCTCGCATTCAGCAATCCAGGCAACCCGGTCTCGTGCTGCAGAAGTGCAACCTGGCATTTCTCTGGAAAACTCAGTGTCCTCTCTACGACCCTGGGGAATTTGCAAAGGCATTGCCCTGAGTGCTTAAGCCTCTAACCTACCTCCTTCTACCCACGACAATGTGACACCATAGGTAGTTATTAAAATATCACTGACTATAGACCCTATGCTGTACTTATATCCCAATGATTGTTCTCTAACAATCAATTTGTAGTTCTTAAGCCCTTCACTTTTTCCACCCATCTCCCCAATCCCCGCCCATCTGGCAGTTGTCAACATGTGCTCCATATATATGAGTCTGTTTCTGTCCTGCTTGTTCATTTGGTTTTTAGATTCCATTGTTGGTAGGTATGTATTTATTGCCACTTTATTGTTCATATATCTGATCTTTTCTTTTTCTCCTCTTAAAGAAGATTGTTTAACATTTCCTAGAATACTGATTTGGTGGTAATGAACCCCTGCAGCTTTTTCTTGTCTGGGATGCTCTTTATATTTCCTTTGATTCTAAAGGAGAACTTTGCTATATAGGAGTAATAAAGACTGCACGTACCTTTGGTTAAATTCAAGTAGAATTCATATAATACAAAGCCTTGAATTTTTAAACAGTAATGATTATTATCTCTTGTTCCAAGGAAAGATACAATAATAATACCATCACAATACAAAACCCAGAGCATAATTCAACCTCTACTCTGATCAAAAACAGCTTTCAGATGGAGCTGAATGGTCCCCTTTCAATCCCTATAATAGTAGAAAGAATGTTGATGCTATTTAGCAAACCAGGCATGCAATAAAAATATGCACAAAAATTATGTCACGATAGAACCAGAATGATACAGTAATGGGTCTTAGAGGTCAAACTAATAAAAGCCACCATTTTGCACAATGCAAGGTAGAAAATGAAAGTTCTGAGTAGAAAAAAAAAGATTTGACTCAACAATTACAGTTAGCCATTTCTTTTACCGTAAAACACACTACTATCTAAATTCTGCACTTGTGTCTGGGGTTAAGTTCACAGTGATAAAGAAAACAACCAAATAAACCTGCCACCTAGAGACTTAACCCATAAAACAAAGTTACAATAAAGAAAAAAAGTAAGAACTAAGTGCAGAAGATACTACTGTAGGTTTCAAAGGCCCTGCCATGGAAATCTAGTCGACGTTAGAGTGAATAGTTTAAGGATGAGAAAGAGGGAATGATGGGTGCAGGGAAGCAAGCCTGCTCTGTAGGGTTAAAGCGGAAGTAAAAAGAGGGCAAAGGGGAAAAGCGTTGTTGAAAAAAGAGAGTCAGACCTTGAAAGATTTTCCTGTGTAAAAAAAAAAAATAAAGTAAAAGAATAATGTAAAGTCCCTGAAATTTCAAATCAGAACATTGGCCCGAATAAACTTTTGCTACAAGAGACTATTCTTCTCATAGTTTGAGGAAAACAGTGGAATAGTGTGACATGAATAAACGCAGCCATAACAAGAACACACAAAATGACAAAAGTAGGGTGATGTCAGAAAGGTGGAGTGGGTGTAAAGATTAGTATCATAGAATTTAGTGAGTGATTGCATATAGGAGCAGGTAGAAAGGAGTCAAATTTGACATCTTGGTTCCGAACGGGGCAACTCACTGAAGGATCACACAACTTACTGAAATAGGGCAAACAGAAGACAGGCTGGTATGATTGGGGATATGTTGAGTTTGTGATGCCTGCAGTTCGTACAAAGTGAATTGGCCCAGCAGATTGACACTATACAAACGACTAAAATCTCAGTGGGTTAAAAAGACAAAGGCTTATTTCTCATTTGCGTTACAGTTTCATGGAGGATAAATAGTGTTCTCTGAACTCCAGATGCTTACATATTCCCAGGGGATCCATTTTGAATCAAACCATTTCATGGAAAGAGAATCAGAGGCTCTGATTCATCCTATAAGAGGCATAATTTTAGGATCACCCTGATTAATGTGTTATTTTATTGTGTTTCAGAAGAAATCTGACCTGGGATCACCTATTGCATTCTTATAAATTTCTATTCCAGTCTCATTGTGGTTATATATTCCTTTATAAATCACAATAGTTATTAAGAGAAGGAAGGTCTGTTCAATGAGTGTCAGCCTCAGTCAAACAGGTTTCACACGTAAAAGTCTAACATGAAAACTCTATAATTTGCAATCACAACAGCCATTGTCTAAAAGTAAAAACTTTGAATTTCCATTAAATTACGATGGGCATTCAGGCTTCACTTCAACATTTTTTGAGAATTAGAGTTAGGCCAATGCACGTAAGCCCCAGAATTTGTGTAGAATTATCAGACAGGACTTCCTGATCCATTAGAGTGAAATTTTCCTCTGGTGTGTTCTCTTCCAGTTTACCTGACTGGAGACAAGCTCAGTAGAGGGGGTGTTATTAATGTCAATCACTCAAATTGAAGCGTTCTAATTTTAGACAACTGTGTTTCCTTGACTCTTCTAGACTGCTACACAGAATATCTCACCTCTTCCTCAAAGACCATCTGTGCAGTTTTGAGCAGAGTGCCGTGTACCATTTACTAACCCAAAGGGAGGAGAACCCTGTGCACCAGGTAGAACTTGAAAAAGGTCAGCCCATTGTGTTCTGGCTCCCTGGCTTAGCTGGGTAAAGTGCCTGTCTAGTTCTGCCCATTGTATCGGGTCTCTGTCTTGCCAAGTAAAATACAAACAATTAAGCTCTGACTGGAGCAACCTACACTTAAAAAAGGCAGAGCAAGATGAGCTTCAACAGTGGATGTTGTCACCCATCACTTGTACAGTTCTCCTGGCAGCTGACACTGGGCAATTTGCCTGTGTCTGCGCACAGCCCTCTTGTTCCACACTGGAAAAATGCCAACCTATGCCCTGGGTAGCCTGAGATACTGGAAGCTAGGGTCATGACATATATAATGTTAAGAAGAACAAAAGATCATACAGTGAGCTTGAAACAGAAAAAGACATTCCATACAAAGCAATGAGCTCAACACACTCTCTGTGGGCCCTTTATCTCTTGATAACAAAGTGTTACTAGTTTTATGGGGCAGAGAGAGGGTTGAATGACTTCACATGAGACTGTATTTCCCAACATATTTCAAGGGAGTACTGAGACAGGTTGTTTTTTTTTTTTTTTTGACATAAGGAAAATTTCTAGCAGCATAAGATCCTGTGGGTGAGTCAGGCATTACTTGATCTGACAAGTTAAATAAATTCTGCACCTCTGTTTTGTTGTAGTTGTTAATTTTCAAAATAGGAATAATATCCGAACTCAAAGAGTTGTTGTGAATACTAGATATATAATCCATGGTACATTTTAGGATTGTGACTGGTGCATAATAAGTGCTAAGTAAAATTTGTCACTATCATCATAATAACCATTATAAATACTAATGGGTGGTCAATTATCTTTAATCTAAAAACAACAGTCTCAAAAAGATTCTACCTAGAACAAATAACATCTACTAAGGAACTATTGGCCATACCCATCAATGGGCATGTAAAATTGGCAATTTTATATCATAGCAGTATTATTAGTCATGAACTTATTAGTATTGCATTACTTTAATTTTTCATTTATCTCTTTTGTACTCCTCTGTTCATGGGACAGCATTTTCCATGCTATGGTGTCCTCACCCACAGATCTCCTCCACATACTAAGTCTTTAGGGCTAAAAAATAAAAAAATAAAAGAAAGAAACATTAAATGCCATCTTTTATTGATAATTACAATCCACCCACAGGTGAGATCATATGCTGTTTGTCTTTTACCTGCTGGCTTGTTACAGTTAGTATAATGCTCTTCAGATCCATCCATGCTGTTGCAAAGGGTAGTAACTCATCCTTTCTTTCTACTGCATAGTATTACATTGTGTAAATGTACCATAGTATTTTGTTTCATTAATTATCTGATGTGCACTTGCAAATATAACCAGATATATTGAAATAAAGAACAAACTGAAGTAACTAGAGAACAAACTGGCAGTGGGTAGAGGAGAATAGAAAAAAATGGAAGGGTCATTAAGGAACATGTACAAAGGACCCATGGACAAGGCCAAAGAGGAGTAGGATGAAAGGCAGGAGGTGGGGATGGATAGGGTGGGTGGTTGTGAGGGGGAGAAAATGAAGACAATTGTACTTGAACAACAATAAAAAAGAAGTAACCAAAAATGTATAAAATTTTGAAAGTTAAACAAAAATATATTTATTGATAAAATGCTCTCCATGTGAGATTTGTTAACCCATTTTGAAAATTAATTTGCTTGCCCACATACTTTAAGTTTACTCCATTTTCTTCTGTCAAACTAAGAAAACAGTTTATGGAAAAATCTGATAAATTCTTATGATTAATACATTTGCTTAAATTACTTATTGAAACATTAAGTGATTTGATTTTAAAAAGGAAAGAAAAATGTAACAATTACAATGAATTATTAGACCTTCAATATAGGGGACCGGTTTGTCTTGGCCTGGCAAACGTGACTCAGCTCTGTATGGAAAACCTACAGAAGCAAAGTGGTGGGCAGGAGCCAGACCTTCAAACCGAGTTTTCCCATGGGAATCAGGCCTAGAAAATGCATACAGATTGTTATGGCTTGCTCTTGCTAAAACTCCATCACCCTGGTCTAAAACAACAGATACATATTGTCTATCTTCAAGGTAATTTCCAAAGCCTGTATGAGTTCTCCCAAGGACAGAGCTAATCAGCTTGTCACCATTCCCCTCTGCGTGTTATTTTCATTTCCCCGATTGTAACTAAAATGTAGACAATAATAGTCTATGTAATAGATCATAAATCTTTCTTTGATGTAAGACCCGAGGAAAACAATAAAAGCCTCCTAGGCAAGGGTCCGGGCGCTCCCCTCTTGAGGGAGTGGCCGAGGTGCCATAGACACTCTCCCCTTGAGAGAGTCATGCCTGTTCCCTTTCTCTCCACAGGATTGTTGCTGGCTGTGCATTGATTCTCGTCGTAAGCCGCAACAGGCGGACTCTGCTGGCTGGAGCCCGCCACACTTCAAAAGTGCAATTTAGTAAATATAGAATAACATTTCATTCAAAATTTGTAGCTGATACTGTAATATTAGTATTTAAAATAATTTTAAATATAACTTAAAGTGATATTAATAGTGTTTATTCAAAGTGCAAAATATTTTAAAATGCTCTTTAGAGCTATTTGAAGTCAAAATATACTTTATTATTTGGAGAACAACAGATATAATATATAAAAGCATGTCTTTCACATAAGAAACAAAAAGGATTATCAATAAAATGTATTTGTTGATGGGAAAATGATAATAATAATAGGAGCTTAAAAAAAGTAGAATGTGAAGAATATTTGACAGTGAAGTAAAATGTGTTTGTTAAAAATAAAATAGTTGCAATGCAGAAAACAATAAGAAGATGAAGTGACTCATCATCCTATTCCATATTGGTGCCAAAGTGAGTCCTATAATAATTTTCTTCACGTACTATGGATAGATTCGTTACCATCTGAGGAAACCCTGAACTGTCAGGTGAAATTCAGTGTAAGAAGATTTTTTTTAACTTTTCAAAGGCAGACACAGGTCTTTCAGAGTGGCATGCTTATATGTCAATCAAGTAAAGAGCAGGAGATCCTCAAGGAATAACTGCTGGGAAGCTAACTCCCTCAGAATTCATAAGAGTTGTTTAGAAGCCTGGTGGAATTTAAACTCAAGCAATAAATTATAGTTACAAGATGTTGAGCTATGAAAGAAGATGCTTTAGGTAGACATCATAAACTACACAATCACTCACTCTCCTAAAGACATTGACGGCTTGTATCAGGGGAAGGAGCCAAGGTCTTTTGACTTCAATCTGGAAAAATCACTGGTCAATCAAGCCAGTACATAAATGTCCATCCATCATCCTGAATCAGTAAATCTGGCCACCAAGAGTTAAGTATTTCATATGTAGTAACTATTTACTCTAAGATAAACATTTGTTGTGGTATGTAAGTGCTTCAATATCAAAGAAACAAAGATTTAAACTAAAAAAAAAAAGAAACAGTTATCAGGTAATAGGTATTTTTCACATGTGGGCATAATATTTACAAAAATCAGAACTCAACCCTAAATGAGAATGGTTTATTTTATAAATATTAATGGGTTCCTAAAGTTTGTTGCTTTCTGTTTTGTAAAATTTTAGAAAATATTCAAAATATGTTGTCCCAAAGCAGTTAGCTTGCGTAAACAAGTGCACGCAGGTGGCATGGGGATGATGCAAAATGAGGGTCGAGAAAAGGCCTTTTGTGTCAAAAGTCAAAACTTAGTTTCAGAGCAGTGACATATAATACAATCTTCTCTTTTGAGAAGTTTACCCTATATATTGTGAAGGCTTGGAATGCAAGGGAGAACAATGATTGGGCAGCTCTTCCATTAAGCAAGAAATTATGGGTTTGAAGGAGTAGTATGAATTCATAAAAGAGAGGGTAACTGGCACAAGAAAAAACATTTCTAATAGGCCAGTATATCTCAGCTAAAAATGAAAATTGAGACTATATATATTGTTAAACAAAAAGTGGGTTTTTTTTAACACAGAATGCAATCCATAGAGTCTTAATAAATAAGCAAATTTAACCTGCACTTAAATAGAGACATCAGGAGAAAAGTTGAATGAATCAATAAGGCAAATAATGAAACAAATGTTTGAACAAACAAGAAAACCTATGCGCAACCTGAGAAGCAGGTGTAGACATGGCTTTATAATGAAAGGCCTTGATGAAAAAGCTCCAGTGATGAAATGTGGAACAACTAAATCTTACTCGTGCTCAGTAACTTCTACCTTTAAGAACCCTATGATAACATTGGTTCTACCCAAATAATCCAGGATCATCGCATTTTTTAAAGATGAGCAATCTTCATTCCATAAAATCTTAATTGTCTCTTCCCATTTAACATCACAAATTCACAAATTTGGGGAGTATGACAAGGGCATCTTCCGGGGGAGGATGGGACACAAGTAGTTGCATTGTCCTGGCTAACAAAGGTATTTCATAGGAGTGAAACAGGCATGTTTTTATCTGAAGGGAAAAAAGGAAACAGTAGAAATAAAGAAACTGAATGTCTTTAAAGATTTTTTCTGTATTTATTTTTAGATAGAGGGGAAGGGAAGGAGAAAGAGAAGGAGAGAAACATCAATGTGGGGTTGCCTCTTGTGCGCCCTCCATTGGGGACCCAACCTGCAACCCAGGCATGTGCCCTGACTGGAAATGGAATCTGTGACCCCCACCTCCAATTTGCAGGATGGCACCCAGTCCAGTGAGCCACACAAGCCAGGCAAGAGACTGAATATTTTTGAAAAATGAACAATTAATTGAATGAGATGAACATAAGCACAGAGATGCAGGATTTATTTACGTAAAGGATAAAATCTGTTTCTTAGAGATTTCTTACTATTTTTAGTAAGAAGTCTTACTAATTTGAGCAATATTTAAACAAATAGCTCAAATATTATGAATTACCATGAATACAGCATTTTTATTTTCTAATTTAGTAATAAATTAAGTATTAATCACTTAATTAGATAATTAATTAAAAATTGACCGCTTTTTTAAGCGAAGTACTTAAGTGAAAGATAATGGAGTCATAAATTTTGCCTAAAGAAATGAACAGGTTTGTAGAAAAATGATTTAATTAAGATAAATATGTGAAATCACATAAAGAAGAAATTTTACTTCTATTAAAAATGTGAAACAGCCACAACCTTAAATTTTGATTCTTCCAAGAAAGGATATTTAAGGTAATTTTTATTCAATTGGGACCATTTCAAGAGGCTCACTCAAATTCCTTACACATAGCCTCTACGGTAGAAAATGAGGTGTGCTTCATGGAAGACCTGTCACGCCTCCTATCACACACTAAACGGCACACACAAGACTCAATAATGGTCCCTGGAGGTGTCCATGATCTGAACCCTGATGCCTGTGAATATGTATGTTACATGGAAAAGGGGACTTTCAAAATTTAAAAGTGTCGTCCTTTAAATGCGGAGATAGCAATGGATTATCACCCTCAAAATTCCACGCAGCAAAAAACATGTACTTTAAATTGTACACCTTATAACTTGACACCTTAATATGTACTTTAAAAATGTACAGTACCTTGTTTTTATTACTTCAAAATTAATTACTCATAGTATTTGCTGTTAATAATGATATCATAACTATTGCTAATATTATTTTTCTGCACTCTCCATACCTGAAACAAATAAATAGTAGATGTTATGTTACTTCATCTTAGCTCTTTTTTCAAGACAGACAAATACAAAAAATGTTTATTCTTTCTGATCATTTCTCCTGTTTTTTGACTTTCATTTAATATATATAATAAGTTATATTTATGTTTCTTTGAATAACTTTGCATACCAGTGTACTTCATTATAAGTTGAGAGTCAAAACACTGTTTTTTTTGCATTTTTTCATTTTACATTCAGTGCCATATAAATTTTCAAATTATTCTTGTTGATGTGATCAATAAGATGGATGAAAAATGTATTGACATAATAAAGTAAATCTATTGATTTGATTATACTCAGATTGTTTTCTTTGCCATGCATTTATAATTTGTCTGTGCAAAGTAATGAGCACCTTTAGGACAGAGATTATGTCGCATGTCTTCACCACTTTTTCAGCCAAAAAAACACCTTGGCATTCAATAAATATTTTTTAAATAAAAATAATGTAAACCATAAACTAAAATGTAAATTTTAAAGTTGTAAACATTTTATTCATTGTAATATTCATTTTAATAGGTTTTTCTTTGACTGGTAAAATTCCCCTGTGACACCTTCTGGTCCAGAACTTTTGCTCGTTGAAAGGCTTTTCCTTTTTGTTTTTTATTGATTTCATTAGTTGTAATCAGTCTATTCAGATATTTTGTTTTTGCTTATTCAGCTTTGGAAGATGGCATGTTTATAAGAATTTGTCCATTTCTTCTAGATTGTCCAGTATGTTGGCATATAATTTGCAGTTCTGTGGTGGTAGTTGTTACTTCTCTCTGTGGCGGGGTGACTTGGAACCACGAGAGTGGGGCTCTTGCATTCCCTTGGTTGATGTCACATGGAGGGAATGTGTTCCACTCTTGAAAGATGACATCTGTGGGCCATTTGGGAGAGGACTCAGCACAGAGAATCTGATGGCTGTGCCTTCAGCTCTCTCTGAAGCCACACAAGTCAGTGTCTTTACATATGACTCTAGTCAGCTGCAAGCCACCCTCCCTCTTTGCACTTATCTTTTAAGAGACCTCCCAGGGTTTTTGTTTGTTTGTTTGTTTTGATTTGCTTTATGCTTGTTTGTTAGTTTTTGCACAGTACTGTCTCTGGCTGAGATAATCCCCAATGATTTTCACAACCAGGTATTTCGTGGGCTCCTCTTCATGGCCCTTTTGTCCCTGGCTGGGGAATCCAGTGTGGAGTTTAAACCTCGTCCTCAGGGGGAAACTTTGCAGCTGAGACGCCCATTCCTTTGGTCTCTCCACCTCCACGCGTGGTGCAGGATGCACCCTCTTGTGACCCTGCCCTTCCGACCAGTTCTTTTTTTTTTAAAGACTTTATTTATTCATTTATCTTTACAGGGGAGGGAGAGAAACATCAATGTATGGTTGCCTTTCGTGCGTCCCCTGCGGGAAGTTGGACTGCAGGGAACGGGCCTGCAACCCAGGCATGTGCCCTGACTGGGAATCGAACTACGATCCCCTGGTTCGCAATCCACTGAGCTACACCAGCCAGGGCCCCCGACCAGTTCTGATGTCACTTCTACTTCAAATCCCTGGTTTTTGAAACTTCTGTTCAACAAATCTTCAGTTGACTATTCTGGTTGATTATTCTGCATTTTAGTTGTAATTCCAGTTTGAGGAGGTTGGTGTAACTTTACCTACTCTGCCATACACTTGGATCTCCTTAATTATTTTTTTCCAAATTCCCCACTCCCCGATACAGAATTAATTAAAACACAAGTAAATAAGACCCATTTCTAACTGTAATTATAAATACTTTACATTTTAAGATTAGTTAATAAAATGGCTCTAAAATATATTCACGTTTTGTCATCTGTTGTTGTAATGCTGAAATAATTATATAGAATTGATTTAATATAAAACTTTATCTAATCTTTTCATTCATATTCACACAAAATCATGTCCAATGAACCAAGAGTAGAAACTAATTATTAAACTCAAGAGAATGGCAAAATTAGAAAGCAGTAAAATTAACCTAAATATTTTTAAGAACATGACTGTCATTTTATTGCCTAAATACCAGAGTAAGCAGAATGTTGTTTGCCGTGTTGTAACAGTACAACTTTTAGAAGTATTTTCTAAATTTTTTGGAAAAAAACAAATGTCAGCTTAAATTGTTGTCTGATATATTTTATTATGATTGTAAGTGTTGTTTAATTAGTTGTCTAAAAGCAGCTGGTACATTACATTTCCACATGTAGTTACCTTGTCAGGTGTCCAGGATATCACTGTATAAATAATAAATTTCCTTAACCTCCACCTTCACATGGAAGGTACTCATGCATTGGGTAATGGTGATGTTCCCTGAAGAGTCTGAAAGGTTATGCAGACAATGGTAATGACTATAATGTTCTTTGGACAGGGAAATGTCACATTATAAATGCGTCATTTAGAATTCTACATGCATAAATCGTCATTGGGAGAAAATTTTTGTTTCTTTTTTTAGAAAACGACCTCATAAATGTCTTTAAGTTTTCACATTCCGGTATAATGGCACCTCTTAATAAGCGGTGGGATTTTAGTAGGTCATCCAAAGTAAGTCCTGCGTTGTAGGGGCTGCAGAGAAGAAGCTAGCGCTTTCCTAGAGGAGAGTATCATAAGGGCAAACCTGTCAGTCAGGAAGCAGTGTGCATATATTGTAGCATTAATGTATTAGTTTAAATTTGTTGAGTGCTTAGTATGATACAGGCATGATTTCAGGTGGGTAAGATTTTTTAAAGTTAGTGATAAAAGTAGCAATTTATTGTCCTCATAATAAGTGATAGGAAAGAGAAGTGAAGTGTCCTCTGCCAACTCACCAGTGGTAGCCTCAAGGGAGAGACATGTTTGTAAAGAAAACCCCCTACTGTAAAGGAGTAGGCAAGCTGTGCACTACGTGATGAACATAAGTTACGTAAGTGGGGATGAGAGATGGTGTGGGAGAATCCCATGTGAAAATCACATTTGTATGTGAAAGTCATGAAGTAAGATCTTAGAAAACATCAGAGAAGTATTATAAGTACAAGATTATTTAGATTCACATTCAATAAATGAATTATTAGATTCACATTCAATAAATGAATTATTCAACCTTTAGGCATGTTCTGTGTAGATTTTTATTAACAATCACTTAATCAAATACTGTCCACATTTGCGCTGATGATACCTGGAGACTGTTTTTCTAAACTCCTAATTCAAAAGCTTGATTAGATACAATCCTGAAGTTCACCTACTAGATGGCTTTTAAATATAGCTTTGGAAAGCATACTTGGCATATAGGGAAATGCATCTATTTTAACAGTACTATTTCATCATTTTTGGCAAATGTAGATACTCAGATAATCACTACTACATTCACAGTATCATATTTCATCGTTGGCGCTCTGTTGATGTTTATATATGTGAGTCATGATAAACAATTTTCCATGGGATTCTCACATTTCTTCATATCCTATTAGGGAGGCGCCGACTACATTTTGCTCCATATTGAATTTTCAAAGATATAGTGAGAGCAAGACACCTTGGAGGAAAAAGAACAGTCTTCTCTCCACAGTAAATGGCAAGCGTGTTTACTGCCCAGTGTAAGAAAGGCACTACGTCCACCAGGGGGCACAATGAACATGTACATCATGCATTATAAAAGATTCAGGTGCCCGAAGCTTAGCCTCCCTCTCCTGTAACACAACTGAGTGTCTGCTGCTGCCATCTGACCCTCCTCTTGAAGCCGTGTGGGAATTCGAGCCGAGGAAAATCTGGGCTGTAATTCTGATCCTCTGCCTACTGCTGTTTGAGCATGATGAGTGGTAAACTGAATTTCAACTCTGACCCTGGAGATTTCTCTCCCCTACCAGTATTCACGAAACTGTGGCAGGTAGGCTCGATTGTTAGCTTGCAAGCAGGTAAAATCTCAGAACTTCCACAGGTTTGGTGACAATGATGGAGTTCTAAAAGAAGCATGACTTTTTGAAAAAGCGAGTTGAGGGTCTTACACAACAATTACTGGAATTTAAGAGAAATGCACAGAAATGGGTAGTGAGTATGCTGTTCAAATTGTATGCTTAACCAGGCAACAAACTGCCTTTGAAGTTGTCTTCTAATGAGGAGGAATCGGGGAGGTGGGTGTGGCAAATTACTAGGGGGAAGGTTCAACACAGATGTCGAAAAAAATGTTACTATGACTGTGTTAACTCTCTTTGGGCTTGGAGGAGGTCTTTCTTGAGAATTCCAGGCCCACTCATTTTAACAAATAGGACACAATTTTTCCTAAGCGTGAGGAAGTCTCTGACCTATCTGCAGCTCAAATTTCCTCCCTTTGCATGCAAGGAAGGCACACCTCCAGTACATGCAAAAGGAGGAAAGTTCTTTACTGCTACTAGCCAAAACCAGGCCCATTACTGACACTTCAGATTGTTTAGGAAATGAAGGGCAAGGGGCACAATGTATGTTAAAAAACGCAACAACTGGAAGGCTCATTACTTGATCTTCCTGCAGTCCAACACACGACTGCAATATGTCAAGTGCAAGGCAAGAAGACGTATCTCAAAGGGGTTTGTTTTTCTTTTCATTTTCTGGGGGTATTTTTCTGTGTGTTTTTTCTAATCATTTCTGTGTTCATTTTTTTCAGTAGGACCTAATTGGTACAAGGGAATTTTTTTCTCTTGGAGAGTTCTCTGAGACAAACTTCTATGGTGAAACAGGGATGAGTGTTGACTAGTATTCTTATCGCACCAGTTTGGGTTAGGTATACTGATTGAGCTGATGCACTGAATACTGACAAACTTACACAAAGAAATCTAGTAAAATCATAGTCCTCTTACCCTGCAATATCACCCCTACAAAAACACACACACGACCTTTATTTTGTCACCATTCAAGAACCTAAGAGGTATCATTTTAGTTGTGGGACTGTAAATAGCTTTGATTTAGCAGTCATTAAGAAATCTGTGGTGAGAGCCAATTTTACGTAAGTTAAAGTGCACTACCTTCTGGCTCCAGCCAGAGAACAATGTCCTTAGGATTGCAGTTTCACATGTTTTCCAAAACGAAAATAGATTGTGACAGTCATGAGTATCTTACTGCCTGATGAAGAGTGCATGGAAGGTCAAAAATATTTGGAAGTTAGTTTGGTGCAGTTCTGAGCCTCCACCACACCACTTGCATCCAAATGTATATCTAAAGCCTTATTCAAAGTCATGGAGCTACTCTCTTCCTTTGTTCTTCCTAATTCCTTCTTCCTACTCTATCCTGGTTTTAGCCACTGCAAGGGCAAAGATGCTTACAGGTGTGACTGAGACGCATCTGTGCTCAAGGAAGATTGATGACCATATAAACTTATCTGAGTATGATGAGGAATTTCAAAGAAAGGCAGAACTGAACTTACAGCTCTCTTGGATATGTGCACAAAAATCAGGACTATGGAAGGAAGAGCTGACTAAGTTGAGTCATGTGGTTTGTGTAGGTTTCACAGTGAGAGGTGATGTTAGACAGAACTTGAGAGTGTGGCCCTTTGGGTCAATTCCATTACTTTTTTGTTTCTACTACATCTTAATATATCATTGGAATTCATGTGATATGTGTGAACTTCCCAGTCCCATAATTGCCAAAGGGAATTCTTCTGAGAGGAAAAAAATTCTACGTAGACAAATGTGGGTGAACCACAGTAATTATTTCTATCAACCAGTGGTCATTGGTGCCAATTCAATGCCAACAGGAATCCCTGATCTGAGGTACAATGAAGAAGAAAACTTTATTTGGTTTGAAACAGCTCTACTTCGGCACAGCACAGCTTATGACACTTCTGTGAGGCAGCCAGGGGGCCAGCTCTCTGTCTAGAAAGCCGGACTCTGCTCCTCCATGGTCTGCTCTGTGCAGCACTGTTCTGCTCCAATGGGCCATTCGTTTTCTGCCAGTCAGCTCTGGCCTGGACTGGTGTGCTCCTGGGAGACATCTTCAGTATTTCAGCTCAGCCAGGGAAATGTAGTCTTCACTGTTTGGTAGAAGGGGAAGGTGCACTCCCCAAGGCAGAAGGGATCTGGTTCATATACACAGAACTCGTTATTGTTCCGTGAATCTTCTTTCATCAGGCAATGCAGACTCCAAATCTTTGCAGTGTAATTGGTTCAAAAGTCACTTTCCGGATTAGTCAAAATGGAGTCACTCTGATTGGTCGATGAAGATGTTGATGGGGATATAGCTGTGCTGCTCCAATTCAATGGGGAAAGTCTTAGTTTTATTGGTTGAAATAGAATTCCAGGAACTCCTTTGTGAAGGTTAGGTCAGATGGCAGAAACCGGGTGCAGGCATGCATTTCAGTGCAGACTTCTCCATGAAGCTCAGTTTGCATGAGAGAGGCCCTACGCAAATGATTGCCAGACTTCTGCTACTTAAAATTGGAGCTCAGTTCGTCACCAGGTGCTCTATGTAGTAGGTATCTTCTTTCTCAGTATTCACTCCCCCAATTCTTCTTTCTCTCCACCTTGACGAACAATCAAAATTAATATAGAATCCAATAAGGAGAAATAAACATTACAGGCTTAACACAGGACTTAAAATTTACAGGACTGTGAGAGAAGAAGTATGTTAGCATAGCAGTATTTTATGGCTTGTGAGAAGGTTGACAGGAACTGAAGGTTGAGAGTGGGTTGTCTCCTGTTGAATTCTATCCACATTGAGAGCTCCAGTCTCTGTGACTATAACTGAACCATTACAAATGTTGAAGGTACTTGTTTTCTTATGGATATTGCCAATGTCTTTGCCACATTACAGGAAACAGAGGATGAAAGTTACTTTGCACGTACTTGGTAAGACTTCCATAATAATGCACTGGGTGTATCAGAGATTAGGGTAGGTGATGACACACTAGAATTTTTAAAGTTCTCAGATTCAACTGATAGCGTTCACAGTTGGGCAGGGGGGTTAATGTGACCAGTGGGTTGTTTCCTTTTATCTAATTGAATATAATTTTATTGCTGCTTCAATACCTAAATGTGTCTCAGACATTTCACTGTTCTTAATAGTTCTCCTGTCCATCTTTCTAGGTAGGAGGTAGATTAAAAAGAAGGCTGGCATGGTCATCAAACATTTTTCATTAACTTTATATGTTAGTGCCACTCTATCCTTGTCAGCTAATCTCTAAGTTGCTATCACAATGCAATTATTTACCTCATTCCTTCTTATATTTTAATAAATAGGAACACTTTAGAGAGGCATTAAGCAAAGTCACATCGGTAGCTTGAGGGAGCATTGAGATTAATAATGGTATATTTTCATATTCTGAGTTGTGTGAGTTTTAACTATTCATGTTATGATAGGCAGAATAATGGCCCCCTAAATATACTCCCCTGCTAATCCCTGGAACCTGTGGACATGTTACATTAAATGGCAAAGGAGATGTAAAGTAGTACGTGGAATTAAGGCTACTGCCAACCAACCTCAGAACAAATAAAGTATTCCAGATTATTGTGGTGGGTCTAATGGAATAAGGGGGTTCTTAAACATGGAAGAAGGTGACGGCAAAATGCCAGAGAAAGACTTGATTGGCTGACCATTGCTGACTTTGAAGATTAAAGGAGACATAATCATGGGCTGCCTGTAAAAACTACGAAAGTCAGGCAGATGGATTCTCCCCTAAAGCTCTAGGAAAAAGGCACAATCCGCTCATGCTTAGATGACTGCGCAGTGAGGCCCAGTTCCGACGTCTGTGTCCCAGACTGTAAAGAAGGTATGGGTGCTGTTTCAAGACACTACGTTTATGGTAATGTATTGCGGAAGCAATAAGAAAATGGCATGTATTGCTACATGAAGGTAGTACCCTTCATCCAATCCAGGCAGCTCAACACCTACAAAGTTACAGTCAAATAGAACCTGCATTCCAACATTTTGGTTGGCTGCAGTGTGTGTATGTTTGTGTGCTCATGGACAGGTGTTGTATAGGTCATACGGCTGCATCTATAAAGTAATTTATTTTGAGGGTATTTTAGTGCTGCAGTTAATGATCTTTGCTAGGGTGATAGCTGTGGAAATGAAGAGAAGTATACATAATTTTGGCACATTCATTCATTTATTCACTTTATATTTTTATTGAATTTATTGGAGTTAGATTGTTTAATAAAATTACATAGGGTTCAAGTGCACAGTTCCACAATATATCATCTGTACATTATATTGTGTGTTTACATATTTAGATGCAGAGGAGTTAGAATTAAGTAAACTTTAGACCACCTTCCCCAGGCCTGTTACCCAATGACAGTTAGAGGAAAGTGTCAGGAGGGAGAGAAGGGTCCGGGTAGTTCCTGTGCAACTGGCTTAAACACTTGCACTGGGGGAAATTTAATCTAGACACAGACAAGAGGCTAATGCATTAATCAAAATTGCCTTAGAAGTAGATGATCTAGACTAACATTAACCTAATACCTTATTAGTACGTGGCGGGCATTCAGTGCACCTAGCATCACAAACCCATTATTAGGTGGTTTGGGCATATTCCACAGTGCTTTCGCTTTCCTTGAAGGAAAACAAAATACTCTACCTAAACTCATCGTAGGTGGAGATAACAGTGGAGATGAGATCAAGGTGAAAAAAATTTAAAAGATTTTATTCATTTTATCTTTAGAGGGGAAGGGAAGGAGAGAGGGAGAGAGATATCAGTGTATGGTTGCCTCTGGTGTGTCCCCCACTGGGAACTGGCTGCAACCCAGGCATGTGCCCTGACTGGGAATTGAACTGCGATCACCTGGTTCGAAGGCCTGCGCTCAATCCACTGAGCTGCACCAGCCAGGGCCAGGTGAAATTTTTAAAAAGGTAGAATTCTGCTAAGATCGTGAATGTAAGTGATCTCTGTCCTCGTGAATACAGTAAATATACACTGAGAGAAACACTATGCCAGAACATGCGAGGACAAATATATTCTGCCCTCAAATCACTTTAGCCACTCTTATTCGTTATGAAAACATCCAAGGCACAGGGTGTGAGTATTGGACAGACTGAAAGATTATCAGTTATGCATCTGAGTGTTTAACTGAATAGGAGAAACATTTTGAATATTGACTTTCTCATCTACAAATGCAAGGAATAGACTAAATTCCCTGTAATGTCCTTTAAATTCTGTCACAGTTCTAAACACTGACTGTTGCATTTAGCTTTAAAAAAAAACTCTGAAATTAGAAAAAATACTTCTAAAATGTCTCACCTAAATGCGCATTAACGATTAAACTAATATTTAAGGTTTTCTAAAAATAGTCTGATGCCATTTTCATTTCAATTAACGAAAGCAGATGCCTAAAAACATATTTTCACAATATCCACTCATTTTTGTTTTTACTTTTTTCTGTAAGTACTTTTTAAACTACAAAATTACAGTAAACAAGATTTATCTTCAAAGCACCTATCTTCACTTCACATCGCCTTTCATCTGAGGATCTAAGAGCATATCACATCTTTTTATGATTTGCCAGCGGCTCACACCGAGTCCAGTTTCCACTCACTTCTGTGACCCAATCTGACCCTATTTGAAGGAACATCATTAGCTTTTGTACTGTGGAGCAAAATCCCTGACCTGTGATGCTCTGAAACAAAGCATTCATTTGCTCAGCAGTTACTACACCGCAGATCTGACCATCCCAGCTGCTTAGTAACATATCAAAATTAAAAAAGAAAGAAAAAAGGCTCTGTAATGTGATGTCTAAAATCTCCAAAAATCAAACACACAGTTAAATAAAAGACTACGATTGTTTTTTTTCCCCCCTGGGGGACACTTTTAACTTTCTAATAGCTGGTTCCTTTTCTTATTATTTTTTTTTATTTCAATTGATATTTTAATACAATTTTCAAATGTCCTTGGAGCCCTTTGTATTGCCCTTGGACCCGACATGTTTACGAGCACCATTCCATTCTTTTGATAGACAAAGTTAATGCCTGGGGACAAGGAAGAGAACATTCTCTCACTTCTGCAGTCATGCCCCCAGACAGCAGAGGGCATACACTTGCTACCCCTTGTTGACGGATTGCTCAGTCTTTTTGTTTTTATTTTTTTCTTCCTTTTTTTCAGTTGAACATATTTTTTGAAGTCTAGCTAAGCGACCATAGCAATGAGAATCATTGGCATAAGTTAAGTACTTGACTCAGTACTCACTATTACTTAAGATATACGCAGATTAGGATGTGTCAGGGTATGTTATAACATATTAAGTGTATGCATATGATTAGGATACATCCCCTACTCATAAGCAGTTGATAGGATGAGGTAAGATGGGGGCATAGTGTTGTGCCACGTGTAACCACCATCCAAGAAAATGTTTGCATTTTACAATGGAGGGTAAAATGGTAATAGTAATGATAATGACTCTGCATATCATCCAGTCATCATAAAACCAATTGCATGCATTAGGAAACATGCCACCTACTAACACGGCTTTGTTTACTAATTATGCCCATGATTAAGGAATTTAATTAGGAATTAGAATTATAGATTTTTCAAAATATTTGTACTGAGAAGTCAGCTAATCCAGTAAATGTTGGTCTTAATGTGTCCTCTTTTGTAAGACTGGATACAAATAATGCCTGCTCTAACAAACTGAAAGGCACTTCATGAGAAGTAGTTTTTGCTGTGAAGCTGCGGCACGCACTGTAAGGGTGTGTAAAAATCTTTAAGCAGCACTAGTACAGAGTTATTAACAATGCTCTGTGAAACCTCCTGTTAGACTCAGATATGAACCAGGAAGGGGGAAAGCATCAATTATATACCAAAGTCATACAATGGAAAATTCCTGGCAAGAGTTTCCACGCACCACATGCCTTTGTTAACTTCTATGTGAAACATATTCCAAAAATGCATTTCTCTTACAAGTCAGGAAAGTCGTGTGGTAAAAAACATAGAAGGGAGAGTGGGCTGAAAGAAGCAGAGGCTGAAGAAAAAAGCTTCTTAAAGAAAGTGATGAAATATCAAAGGCTGAAGCTGGAAAAGGGAGACATTTAAGTGGCTAATGTGTGACCAGTTCCTCTGTCCAGCTTGGAAGTTCAGGCTTTCTGGGCACCTATCAAGTCTCAGGATGACAGGTGGGGACTGAAGCAGTGAGTCGGTGATAGCCTGAGCAAAATATGTGTAATCCCTGTCCCCAACATGTGCCATAGACATAGTCGTGCAGTTATCTTCAGTTACCTTAGAAACCTGATTACTCCTCTTTGTGAGGTCTTTATCACACACTGTTTTCAAAAACAATATTCAGAAACTTAAAAAAAACAAAATGGCTAAAATCTATAATAATATAAAAAGAACATGCATGTATGTGTATCCACCCCTTAACATTTACTGTGTGCCAAATGTGATTTGATTAGATCATCTTAAATTCTAATAATATTGGGAAGGTAATTATTATTACTAGTTTTATCTTAAAGACCAGGGGAT
The DNA here is from genome assembly GCF_014824575.4 of Sturnira hondurensis. Taxonomy (NCBI): domain Eukaryota; kingdom Metazoa; phylum Chordata; class Mammalia; order Chiroptera; family Phyllostomidae; genus Sturnira; species Sturnira hondurensis. The sequence continues at coordinate 4,844,541 of NW_028082350.1, read as the reverse complement.
TAAAGGTAAAATTTTTGAATTATTTGCCCACATTCAGGCAGCTAGTAAATGTTTACAACAAGGATTTAAAACCAGGTAGTTTGATTCTGGAAACAAGGTTCTACTTGCAAACCAAGCAGCTTGTTTTCAGAAATAGGGTTCTTGAGAGCCGTGACCCAGAACTTCTCTAGATAGACTGTAGTTTTACTAACCTCTGAACAACATTTACTTATACACTTACCATAGGATGTTGGGCTGTTTATTTCATTTCCCCCCCAGTGAGATTATACACATGTATGCACACACACATGTGTGTGTAATGGTGTATAATGGCAGTAGGATAAACCCCAAGTAGGCGTGACAAGAAAGTTGTTTAAACAAGTGTGACAGGAATAATGTATTATCTGAATCAATAATTTATGTGTAGATGACTAGGATTCAGGAACATTTTCTCTGCATTTAACTAAAAGTTAGTATTTTCCCAGAAACTGTCAATATGTATTATACAATCCTTGACATCCAATGGACATAGTAGAGAAGGAAAATGGCAACTTTTAGATACACGACAGGAAGGAATTAAACCTGGATACATTTATTCAATTCCAACATTTTATTTAATTGTAAAGTAAGTATAATAAGGCAATAACTCTTGGAGTGTGAACAATGAACAATTTTTAATGAAGTAATTGTGCATTCAATGTGATTGCTATTCACACTTTGGTAAAATGCAGAAAGCCTTCCCAATGGTAACAAGTGTGAGTTGCAAAGGCTATTTAGTTTGCAGTGTCTGGTGCAAGGAGAACGGGATGTGAATTTAATTAGGACAAATTCTTCCTTTAATAAGGTGCGGATTAGGGTATCTTCAATTCTGCAAAGTCAAGGGATTAAAATATAATAAAATAAATATAGTGTGAACAAAAAATTGCCAACATGGAGTTATTTGTTTTAAGCGAACTACAGAGTAGAGATTTGTCTTATACACCTTCACTCAGAATGTTTCTTCATTAACTTTTCAACTTTTTACCTGTTCCTGAACATTGTCTTCTCACCATGACAACCAGAGTATTTGTGTCTCTTACTTTGAAAGCAACCAACCCAATTTGCTAACTAGCATTCTTCCTTTGCTTATTAGACTCAAGAAATTTCTTCGAAAGCCCTGGCTGGTGTAGCTCAGTGGATTGAGCATGGGCCTGTGAACCAGACAATCACAGTTCGATTCCCAGTCAGGGCACATTCCTGGGTTGCAGGCCAGTTCCCGGCAGGGGCCAGTTCCCAGCAGGGGATGCACAAGAAGCAACCATACATTGATGTTTCTCTTCCTCTCTCCTTCCCTTCCCCTCTAAAGATAAATGAATAAAATATTTAAAAAAAGAAATTTCTTCAAACAGAACCGAAATCCTTCATTTAATGCAAAGGACGAGACTGAGGACAGTACATCAGCCCAAACCTTTACAAACCTTGCTTTTCCATATTTGCCATGGACCACTTTTTAGGTCGCTACCTGAATCTGTATCTCTTGGTTGTAATATTGGAACTCAATTAAATAGTTTTTTGGTTCTCTTTTAGCTCCAGCTTCTTTCTTGGTTAACAGGAACCTATTGTACAACTGCTAAATCTTCTGCCTTTTATATAATTTCGTCAAACCTTAATATTTCTATTGATTTTTTAATTATTTCCTAAAATGCTACTCTTTTCTTATTTCATAACCCCCCTCTGTATACATGTAAGGGTTATATATTTTATTCCCCAACTTCATTGTTTTTTTAGAGTAAATGTCCATGGATGGATATGCAATAGGTACAAGAAACTATGGCCTAGATGAGAAGTCATAAATATTATCTTCAATGAGGCTACAATCAATCATTTCCCCCCCAAATGCAAGGCCTTAAAGAGGTAAAAATGTTTGTTGGGCACACTCACTTTATTATACTTCATATAATTTATTTAGTTACTATATAATTTACTGTAACCTCATTTGACTTGATTACACTCATTGTTATAGTTAAAAATAATACAAAATACTACTTAAAAAGACAGAAAAGTATATGTTCAAGATTTAAAATATCTGTTCAAGGACTGGCCAAAAATTATCATCTTTAATGATCTGATCGCTCCAAAAAAGCTTTTATCACTGAAAATCATTGAGTTTCTGTAATTAAGAATCTGATTAGGGAGAGTCAAATCTTGAGAGCTGTGCAATTAAACTAGTTGTATTTAAAGCCTCACAAAATTGGTAAATGGAATTTGGATCATTAATTGACAAAATGTGGAATCCCCCAAAAATTAGAATGGAGGAGTTTAGTAAAATCCAGGTGGTTTTATTATGTAGAACTTCCCTAATGCTAATAAGATTCACTTGAGGACTAATGAGTTCTTCACCTCCCACTCACGATCCTTCAAGAGCCATTAGGTCCTTCATCTGAGATACTTGACTCCTGTCTTGTAACATCATTACCTTCATTTCTGCATACCCATTAAAGGAAGTGGATCACAGCCTAAAACACAGGGAATTAACGACCAAGCAAAACTCAAAACTAAAATGCCTATGTTCCCAAAACTTCAACATCTTCATAATTTCCATGAACAAACCTAGATCATTCCCAAATTATAAATATGTGTACATTTACTTATAGTCTGTTTTCAGAATGTTAGCTTAACCGGGACTGCCTCCAAATCTTCGCTACTGTGAAAGAAATACCATGTTCCAGAAGATACTGCCAATATCAGCAATACTGTTAAAAGCCTGAAGGAGTCAGCAGTGGCAGTTTCTACCTCTTACCCAATTACTTTGCCCCTATTTGTCCTCTCCTGATAGTAGATGGTCTTTAGATTCTGTCAATGAATTACTATAATCTTTATCAGATGGTATATCCAATGTAGCAGCTGTCATTCCAGTTATGATCTCTTTGCTAGAGAAATAAATTTAATAAATTTAATTTTATTAAACTTAATTTTACTTAATGGTGTAGGAAGTATAAGTTAATTTTTTTGTCTCAAAGCCAGGACAACTCTCCTGATATATAGTGTTATTTATTCACAGAAACTCTGAGAAATCATGCTAGTCCAGTCATTGATGAAATCATGTCTATAGAGCTGATTCGGCAGGAAGTATAGTCAACAGGACATGCCTCGGTAAAACATCTTTGTCCTGGAGGGTGGATGGAATATCATCCCATTGAAGTCACAATCTTGGCACCTCTATTATCTGTCTTTATGGGAGGGTCTAGTTGCTTAAAGTATGATCAGAATGTCTTCTCAAAAAGTAAGTTGAGCCTTGTCCGGTGTCTTGGTCAGTTGAAGCATCCTCCCATAGTCAGAGGGTTGATGTTGGATTCTGGTCAGGACGCAACACACGTAGACTGCAGGTTCCATTCCCAATTCCATTCCCTCCTGTATATATAGGAGGCAAGCAATGCATATTTCTCTCTTGCATTGATGTTTATCTCCCTCTCCCCCACCTTCCTTTCTCTCTAAAAAGTGTCCTTGGGTAAGGATAAACTTTTTTTAAAATAAAAATTAAAAATTGAGTCAATTAAACATACTCCATGTTTCCAAGACAGTGCTTGGTGGCCTCTGAACTTTGTTGGCAACATTACTGGATTCAATTTTGTGACTCCCTGCTCCATTTTCTTACTTTTTTTAATAGGGGTTGTTGGTCAAGACAGTGATTTAGTTCATAGATTATAGTTTAGATTGTAATTTTTAATAGAAACGATAAAGATGTTGCCAAATGAAGGATATGATGACTGATAATACTTGAATTATCACTTTTGAGGGGTTAACGTGCTTATGATGACTACTTGAAAGAACACAAAAGATTATATACTGTGCGGGAGAATGCTGTTGGTTTGTAGCAGGAACTGTAAGTAGGAAGATGTCTATAGAGATTTCAATTCAGAGGCAAAGGTTGGCCTATGTTGATTGGTGCAGGCTGGCTTACTTAATATTGATTGTAGCTATTTATATTCAATAAATTCCTTGCAGCTTGAATTCATATGACCTGGGTTTACCAAGCAGAAATTCCAGAGAGTGACGAGAAGTTATACGAGTAACTGCTGTGAGTTGGTGGCCACATTAGGGAGATTGTTTCTTTCAGCAGTGCTATTTGGTGACTTCTATAGTAAAGGGGTGACTACCTGGTCCCTAGTATCACATCAGAAAGAGGTAACAGTGCTTTTCTATCACAGACAATGGTGCACTACTTTAGTGTCTCCTACCCACCACATTATCGCTAGATAATAATCACGTAGTTCAAGGTTCTTGCCCTCCCAGAAATTTCAACATCTGGGTAATACAGTACTTTAAGTTCACTCCTGCTAAAATGAAATGCCAAAGTTACCTATTATTGAAATTTATGAGGAATAAATTTGAAAGTGGTCTATGTTCCAGAAATATAAGGATGGATTAGTAGTGTAGATTGTCATGTTGTACTTCATAATTTAATCATATGAAAATGAATGAAGTTTAGTTACCTAATAGTTACCTCAAAATGATAAATATCTACATCAATTCAATGAAAAAAATTACACATATCTGAGAGTTTTTCTTATTCTTTTTTACTTGTATTTATCTATTTTTGGAGAGCAGGGAAGGGAGGGAGAAAGAGAGGGAGAGAAACATCAATGTGTGGTTGCCTCTCTCGTGGCCCCCACTGGGGACCTGTAACCCAGGCATGAGTCCTGACTGAGAATCAAACCAGTAATCCTTTGCTTTGCAGGCCCACGCTCAATCCACTGAGCCACAGCAGCCAGAGCCCAAGGGAAATTTCAAAATAAGAATAAAATATGAATTTGTTTAAAGTATACATACTAGATATAGATTGCAAATATATTAGGGATTAAACACTAATAATATCAACAAAGTCAGAAAAAAGAACGTTTACAATCACAACTAATATTCAACATCTTTTGGAGGTTCTATTGCATTGCAGTTAGATCTCTGAAAAGGTTTAAATATACTGATATAAAAATTACAATATCATAATATTTATAGTTTTCCTACCTAAATATTTATGTAGATCAACTAAAACAAAGATAAAAGTAGTCATAATGCCTAGGAAATTGAAAAGAGAAATGATGAAGACAACAAAAGCCACAACTCTCCTTTTTTATAAAAAACAAACAATAGAACATATAAAGAGGAAATGTAGCCACAGGTATTTTAAATTATTCATTCGTAAGCTGGACGTGGGGTTTTGATTAAAGAGTGTGGCAGGAACTCAGGGAGCAGAAGCAGATTGTTGCGTGTGCTCTGGACAGTTTCAGCATCCTCACTTCACCAAACAGTCTCGCTGCTGGGACTAGTGGAGAAGTCAACCGCTGAGAGCTAGGAAGGCTACACAACGCTGTGACTAAAAACCAGGGGATAATAATGCAGGGATCAAGTAATGTCAGTAGGATTCTAGGAATATTAGTAACATTTATCCTAATTAGCAAATTTTAACTTTTGCCATCATGTTTATCTACCCATCTATTAACCTCTGTTTGTGTGTTTGCGTCCATTGACGGGGCAATGTTGCCTATATGCACACATAGAATGTACTCCACTACTAAAAATTCAGATATATGGCTTTTCAGCACTTCTCGGGATGGATATACACACACACACACACATACATATGTATATATATACATATATATCCACATGCACATACATGCATACACACACTTTTATATGCAATGTTGGGCGGCTGTCTCATGTTATAGTAGCCCAATGATATTTTTAAGTAAATTTTCTATTAAACATTTGAAAGCCTCTATTTCTCAGATAATTTATTTGATTTATCACTTTACTTGCTCAGCAAAAGCATTCAAAATTACCTAATGTTTTAGCTGTATTAAAACTTACTTCCTATACTTAATATTTAGTGTATTTTCAACCCCAATTCTTACCCCAGTTGAAAATGATTTCATTTAAGACCTACCTAGTAGCTATTAAACTATTATTCTTTTGAAACATAACTAAAAATAAAGTGAACTTTACTCTTGTGCCAAATATGAAAGAGAATTTTAGAAGGAATGACATTTTATAAATTTTGTTCACTCAGTCTTAAGGCACATCTGACATTGCTTCAGATCATCTTTTAAAATCTGCCAAGAGACCTTGAAAGATAATGAGGCCTTTGATGGAAGATGCAAGACAAGAAGATTCACTCAATCACCCTGTAATATAAATTGACAAGGCCAAACTTTTCTTTTATTTCATTCCTGTGCCCCTGCTTGCCTGCTATCTCTCTCTCTGGACACCTGTGAACATGCACATATACACGCATGTAGACATACATATACACACATGCTCATAAATATTAGTAGTTACACTAATTGTTATTAGACCATACCTTTAACTTGCCCTGCAATTAAAAAAAGATGTTCAGCAAAAAGGTGATCAGGTATCATTTATTGGACTACCATAAAGAAAAATACAAGCATATATTTTGTGACCCAACATTTTGGAATTGATGCGAAGCCATTGAATTTGGTATTGTACTTCCTTCTAGAGAAAAATAAATGAGAAAGAAAAAGAAACAAGAAAATTTAACCAAGAAAATCACCACCATACTTAGGCGGCAATTTTTCAAGAAATGAGCATTCTGAATGTCAAGCTTTGAAAATCATTACTGAGGGCAGCAAAAATGAAGAAATATATCTCTTTCTACTATTTGTTATGATTAATTATGAGTTAAATTCATAGTTTTATGATGACAAGTTAAACTTTATACATTTAAAAGGTATAATTTTAAAATTTAAATCTCTTCTAAAAGTTTATGCATTATGAACTGAAGTAGAAAAAATTCAAAGTAAGAATCTGGAATGTCTTTAAGAAAATTAATGTATGTGTGATAGTCAATCAAGACCCTTATTCAAATTACCACAAATCATATTATACGAAAGACAAAGCATGAGTTTCTTTTCAAATGTATGATTTATTTTAATTCTTTCAACAGCACACAGACATTAAGCACCAAATATATGCCATTGTTATAGGTACGAAGTACTCAATAGCAATCAAGCAGTCTCTGTTTATACTATCTTAATGTATATACTGCTATTAAAGAGAGGGGTTAAACTATCCTGCTATTGTTATTGTGTAAACACATTCACGCTAAACACACACACACACAAGCACACACAAACACACACACTTCTGTTATAGCTTTGCTTGGAAAACATGCACTGAAAATATAATCTGTGTGATAGGATACATCTCCACTCCAGGTGAAGGAAGGATTTGGGGTGCTCATTATTTTATGCAGTTTTGACTCTAGTTAATTATTTCTTGCTTCCTATTTTTCCAAACTGGCACCAACAGTGAACCTCTCACTGTGTGGTATCCGTAGCTGTAATCTTTTGTTCTGTACAGCTGCACAATCACCAACAATAGGCAGTTGAATTAGCCTACAGAACTTCCTGTGCAGGGTAGACTCACGGATACGCGAGTGGCAGATGAAGGTTTGATTCTCAGTAGGTAAGGCACTGTGATGTTTTCCTTCTTCTCTCCTTCTAATTTTGGGGAGAAAAATGTATCTTTTTTAAACTTAGGATTTATTTATTTTAATGGCAATTCAATAAAGGAAAGATAACTCTTCTAACAAATGATTCTGGAGCAATTGGACATCAAAAGGGGAAAATGAACTTTATCCATCTCATAACTTAAAATAATTGAAAATGCATTGCTTGCACACAAATTGAAATTAATTTTAAAATTAAGAAAAAAATGTTTATCTCAAGCTAGGCAATGTGTTCTTAGAGTTAACATAAAAATGATTTATAAAAGAAATTTTGATAAGTTGAGCCCTGTTTAATATTTTTATGAGGGACCTTATTATGAAAATGAAAGATATTGACTGGGAAAATATTTGCAAACCACATATCAAGAAAAGGACTTGAATTTATAATATATAAAGAACTCTCTGCATTCATTAGTTAAACAAATAAACATTTAATAAAAAACTGGGAAAGCAGTAAGCAGACTTTCACCAAAGAGAGAACACAGAGCTCCCTGGTGCCGCAGTGGCCAATTAAACCAACAAGCATAAAATCAAAGTGTTAAGACTTTCTTAACTCTTACCGTGATGGTAAAAGCAAGAGACTAAAACCATGAAAATTGGCAGTTTTCCTTGTTTTATTTTCCTTCACGGACCCACGCAGGTGTTGAGAGTCATTTCGTCAGTCAAAACATGGGAGTCTTCTCACGGTTGAGGGAGCCCAGAACCAAAGATTCAGGTAGTTTTTTGGACCACGGGTTTGCAAGGAAGGTGAGGGGGCGAAGGTTAAGAGAGGAAAAGTGTCTTCAAGATTTTCCTCTCCTACTTCGTAAGGAGGCCTCAGTAGAGATGGCCAGGGAAGACCCCTGCCTGAGGACTCAGATAAAAAGACCTAGCAATAAAACACCTGGGCTCGAAAACATAGCTCTGTAGTGAATATTGAATTGTAAAGAAATGTTTAAACATATATAAATATTTAATAGTTTAGGTACATCCTAAACTATTGACAGGACAGACAACCACCTGGTTTATTTCCATTTATAAGTTAAGAAGTTTTAGAGTACGGTAAAACTAATTGACAGGACAGACAACCACCTGGTTTATTTCCATTTATAAGTTAAGAAGTTTTAGAGTACGGTTATAGCAATGAATTAAAAATAAAAAGTGAGGGTAATGTTAGGTCTTCATTTATCAACTACTAACTCCCTTATTTACTAGGGCTGGCCATTGAATTTCTGTTAGATTTTAACTCCCAGAATGACCATTTTGAAAATTAGTACCAAACAGTAAATGCTTTTTTGTTATAAGGATACACCAGGCCAAAGTCAAGATGTGATTTAGAAATATTTTTCTAAATTGTTCTTGTAGGATAGGCCATGATAGTATGTGAAGAAAATATACTAAACCATACATCAACTACCCTTTTTCAAGATTCATAACAGCATATAATAAGATGTTCATCTTTAAGATATGAGCCCTGGCTGGTGTAGCTCAGTGGATTGAGCATGGGCCTGTGAACCAGACCATCATGGTTCGATTCCCAGTCAGGGCACATGCCTGGGTTGCAGGCCAGTTCCCAGCAGGGGATGCACGAGAAGCAACCATACATTGATGTTTCTCTTCCTCTCTCCTTCCCTTCCCCTCTAAAGATAAATAAATAAAAAATATTTTAAAAAAAGATATGTGTCAACACAGTTTTATGAGAAAAAGGTGGAAAATAAAGAATTTTAAGATTATTTTATTTTAACCTTAGGTGACTACTGATTTTTATAGTTTGTAAACACTATTTTTATTGTGTTCTTCCACTTATTGGAAGAAAATTACTCAACAATTCAATGATGTGCATCAGAAAATGTGTATTATTAAATGTTCATAGCAACCTTGAACATTATATGGTTTAATATGCTTTGATTGAAGTATTTAAATCTCAGAAAGAGCAGGAAACGTGTTCAAAAATATAGAAAAAAATCCATGACAGGAAAGGGATTCACCTAACTCTCAGATTCCAGATCTCACATTCTTTCCTCTACCCAGTTACATTCTGAAATTTAATCCATGATAATAGTAACTTAATTTTAAGTTATATTATAACAAGAATATTGTTATTATTAGAGCAACTGTCATAATAGTAATAATGTTCTATTAATAACATTAACACTATAATAATATAACAATATCACTGTTATATATAGCAACAATAATAACTTATTTGTAAGCTCTTTTTTGAAATTGAATATATGTTAAATTTCTTAGTGAAAAATATGATTGTACTAAATTTTATTGCTGACATTTTTTTCCTAAAGATTTTCTATAGTAAATCAGCTTTTTAAAATTACATACAGACATCGCCTTACATATTTTGATACTTTCCTGGTCTTAATTTATTTTCAGATCGACACATTACTACTTTTCTTTTTCACCAAGTATTTTTGGAATGTCCTTTACATTCTAGCGACTATGCCACATAGTAGCTTTTGGTAATTTAAGTTTATTAAATTAACTTGTTAAAGATTTATCAAAACTCCAATTACTCATTTATCTGATATGTTCTAGTCTTTGTAATCATGTTATGTCATATACCTGCTATCCATCTCTGCAGACAGAGAAATAATAATAATAAAATAATGTATATTTTAAATGATTTAGCAGGCTAACATGCTATTAAACATGATACAATATTTAGAGAATTCAAAACAATGTCCTAGAGCATGCACATTACTCATAAAGCTCATTGGGGTTGTATCACATGAGATTTGCATTTAAGTAAATAGAAATTCAGGTAGCATTTTACTGGACTCCTTCTAAGAGTTTATTAGCATATTTATTTTAATGAAAAACACTTGTAAAGCTTAAAAATAAAACAATATCATAGTATAGTTTCCTTGATGCAATAATAATTCATAGTATTTTAAACAAACTACACAGGATTCCTGTTAGGGATAATAAAGATGATAGCTAATTAATAAATAAGAAAATGAAAATATAAGTTTTAAATATTATTAAAAGCACAAGATATAGGTACTCTTGAACTTCACACATATTTTTTAAATATTTTATTTATTTATCTTTAGAGGGGAAGGGAAGGAGAGAGGGAGAGAAATATCAGTGTATGGTTGCCTCTGCTGAGGACACACAATGTATCGTGTGTCCCCTGCTGGGAACTGGCCTGCAACCCAGGCATGTGCCCTGACTGGGAATCGAACCGCGATTCTCTGGTTTGCAGGCCTGTGCTCAATCCACTGAGCTACACCAGCCAGGGCTTCAAACATATTTTAAGGAATTGATTCTATTGACCCATACTAATTCCAGCTAATTTTCATCACAGAACTTAGACCTCTGGGCTTTCATATCATGCATACCTTTGAAGTAATAGAAATGATTAATGTGCATAAATTCTTCATTATATATTTCAGCTTTATCAGATATATTTTAGGGCAATCCATTTCTACAGATGAGAAAACTGAGGCACAGAGAAATGAAGTAACTTCTCCAAGCACATAAAGATAAGAAATTTGGGCCCTGGCTGACGTAGCTCAGTGGATTGAGCACAGGCCTGCGAACCAGACGATCGAGGTTCAATTCCCAGTCAGGGCACATACCTGGGTTGCAGGCCTGTTTGCGCGAAAGGCAACAATACATCGATGTCCCTCTCCCTCTCTCCTTCCCCTCTAAAGATAAATAAATAAATAAATATTTTAAAAAAGAAGATGAAAGTAATAAATAATTTTTAAAAAAGATAAGAAATTTGGGGGTCTGGATTTGAATCCAAAATACATAGCAAAAGACCATCCTTTTTACCAAGATGCAGTGCCAATAACTGAAATATCAATGCAAAAATTATAAACAGTCACAGAAAGGGGGTTTAGTATACCTTCTGGAACAAAAAAAAAAATAAGGTTCTTCTATGAAGTTTAAGACAGAAAAATGTTTAAATATATATTATCCTAAAATAATCCATTAAAACTAAGATAACTTTAGCCTCAGTTGTATTTTCATGATCGGACAAAGCATATGAGATTTTAATATTAGAAAGTAGTTTCAAGAGCAAAAATAAAATCTTTTTTGTCATACCCATTGTATTTAGGACACATTATATATTGAAATATCATGCTTTTCCTATTTTGTGACAAATTTTGGTATATTGGGATACTGTGTTAGATTTTTGTGACAAGTTTTAATGCAGCCCTGGATTAACATACCTTTATAAAATATATAATTTTTTCAAAAGTTTTAATGTATGTATTTAGGTCATGTAGCCTACTCTAGCTTGATGAATTTCTTAGCTATTGTACATCATCTCTGATTATATCAGCACATCATTTTATTATGCATTATTTTGCCTTTTGCATTGGACTACTGTGATACATTTTCATGGGTTAGAATAAATTTTGTCCCTAGATGCCATGGGAAAAAATTAATTCCTTAAAAAGAAATATGTGAATCCAATCATTCTATGTACTTGTATTGTTTAATTATGTTTGCAAATATATTTTCATTGTTTTTCCTCTAGCAGCTTTGTACCAAATTGATGGCAATAACAATTGCTTTCAAATAATGATAATAGCAAAGGGTGACGAGAACAACAAAAGAAAAATGGAAATACTCATTTGCAGTTGTTTCACCGTAACTAAAAATCACCTAAGCATGTCAACACAGATATGCTGTATCGCTTCAGCCCCAGGTCCCAGGGGCTGACCACCGTTTTTTGTAAAGGGCAGAATATTAAATATATCAGGCAGGAAGACCTACAGGCAAAAGTGAAAATATTATGTAGGAGCTTATATAACTGCTTAAAATAGGTGAATTGAAAATACTAAAGTAAAACAAAATATTCTTAGCTCACAAAACAGGCAGCATATTGGATTTGGCCAGCAGCACATAATTTGCTTATCCCTGATCAGAAGATCAGGTCAAAAAGTCAATTAGCAACCTTCCTCATTAGCATACAGAAAGAAAAAACATCTCTCTTTGCACTGTCTCTAAATTATGATATATATGCTATCTAAAATTAATAAAGTCAACCAAAAAGAAAAATAATTCCACATGTCAAATTGTAAGAAAAAATAGCCATGAGTGACATAATTAATGCAATCTTTAAAAATATTAAAATTTGTGGAAAACTTTATATAAAATTTATCCGGCATCCGTATGAAACTAAAATGATACATATAATTTTCAGTAATGTACATTAGGCTACTAACATATAACAAAATCAAAGAAAACATAAATGTTCTTATTTCTCATGTGCCAGTTTAGCTCAGCATTGAGATAACTAAACTTAGTCAGATGCATAATATTAACTGTGCAGGCCTGAAAAAAGGAAAATAGTTGCTACAAATTGGACAATAAGGATTACCTAAGTGGACATGCCCAATCAGATTTCTATGTGAACATTAATAGTAAAAGCTGGGATTTATGTGTTTATATTTATAACTTCTTTTTATTTAGTAACTTTTTTCTAGAAGGTCTCTACATTATTGCACTATTATTTTGTTCTTAGAATAAATTTATCTTTTTATAAAGAAACACAATTAAAATTTTAGAAAAATGTTATCAAAAAATTTATTTATAAAATTTATATATTGAGAAATTATACAATCAAAGTCACAAAAATATAGTATGGAAATAATTTTCTTAAAACTAACCATATAACTTAAATATAATTTAAATTAAATAGTTCTTAAATGAAAAAGTCAGGGAGCAGTATGTTTCATAGTAAATGGTAAGGTGCCTTGATTTATTAAAGCTGCCCTTTTACAATATAACTGTTGTGGAATGTTCATGCATTAACACACAATTCATTCCTTTTCTTACACTTCTCTGACCCCTCGTGTGATTTCTTATGTCGTGTGTGAAATATCCTTTCAGTCATTACGTGAACTTTACACTTGATTTATTGGCAAAAGATGCAATTGAATTGCATCTTTTGCACCTATGCTTTGCTGTTTAAATGACTTGCAATTATCTCTGAATATGTTTTTCTTTGGCTTTATCTTGATATATTTGTTCAATATACATTTTTAGTAAAGACAAGTCAATGTATATCTCAAAGTTTTTTATAGTTTTGTTTTGTTTTTTATAGTTTTATATTTGTATTCATCAATAAATACAATTTATTTATGAAGAAGAAATGCAGGTATATAAAATGGATGTGAATTGTTAGCCTACTAATCATCACAGAAAGAACAGGTAATCGTCTTGAGAAAAGCAGTCAGAAATATATTTTCTGTGGGACATATGAAAAACCGAGGCAGGAAACTACAGTGCCTGCCTCTTAAAAAATCATCTTTGTGAGAGTTATTGCCTACATCAAGGAAATTATAAGTGAGAGGTCACACTCTTGGAAGTTCTCTGAGATATCTATATGAAACACTCCACATAAGAAAAATAAGTATTGGAAATACGCCATAACTAGAAATCACCAGTGAAGAGTTAATTATCTTTGTCAGTTATGTTTTCTACCTCTCTCCATGTTCCCAAACAACTTCTACCACAAAGGATGAGTTCAAGTGAGAAGAGATTCAAAAGGCCAAACACACCCCTCCTCTCATTGTGAGTTTTCTGCTCAAGGACAGTCTTGATCTTCACATAAATTTATTAAGTTCAGAGTGTTTACATTTTCTTAGACTGTTATTTTATTATTTGAACACAAATAATTAGTGTCTTCTATTGACTGAAAAAGCAGATATCTCATCCTGGATAAGAAAAACAAATTGAAGGAGTAAAAGGCAAGACAATTTTGTAAAAAAGAAAGTTGCTTTATGTTGCTTCCTATGTCGTTCATTCAATAAACTGATCTATATGCATGGGCCAGAAGGACCCCATAGAGTGGAACAGGCTTTTTGTTACAAGCAGGAAGTTACCAGCATGTTTAATGGAGTTCTTTCAACTCTCTCAGGATGGAACTTCCATTGGAAATGAAGGAGTAATTTGAAGGCACTTTGTTTCCTGCCACTTAAAACATTTGTTTTAAAATAGACGTTCAAATTATTTCTGTTCTTCATAGTGGAACTTAGCATGAAATACATGAAAAATGAGCTTTTCACATCACTGGTGAGTTGACTCTTGATGTAATAGAATGAGTTAAATAATTTGTTATTAATGAAATTTTCCTTTATCGTCATTTTCTATCAAAAATATATAAAGTAACTACTTTTAAGTTTTGCTATAATGAGTTATTGTAAAACAAAACAATGTGGTAAGCGATGATTGTGTATCATTTTTTTCCTCAATGTCCCCAGGTACTCTGAATCATTAAAATAGTTGGTCCTCAAATGTCCTAATAATCATATTAAGAACCTAATAATCATATTAAGGAACTGTGAGACAAACTTCTGTATCAACTTATATGTGAAACTATATAAAACCTTATGTTGCATACATTAATATGCATTTTGAGGAATCCTCACATTAGATTTTATTTATTCCAATTATGATCATAAATGCATTTAGTGCCCAGTTTGAACATGGCTGCATTTGCATATATAGTAAATAGATGGGCAATATTCTATTTTGAGCATAAAATATAATGGGAAATAAATGTGGGAAAATGTATATACCAATAAATTAAAGAATATAAATCAAAATTTTGGGCAAAGATTTTGTGGATATTTTTAATGTGTAATTGTATGAATTAAACAAATCTGATGCTTAGTGACTTAAACATTTATCACTTCTTTGAGGGAAGAAGCTGTATTTTGTTGTTCATCCCTTGAATGTGGACTATATTCCCGCATAGCTTTATGGTCCTGAGCTCTCTTCCTTTGTTCTAGGTACCTCCTCGTCCATAGTGAAGACTGGAGGAAGGAGGTGATTTTGGAAAAAAAAATTCACATTTTTATTTAAAGTTGTTTTTTTGTAATGCAACAAAAAGTTCTTCACATTTCTTAAGTGATCTCTTTAAGATGTAATGGCCCAATTGGAAATGAGAGATTGGAGGGAAAGGGATTGGGACAGAAGAAAAGAGCCAATATGAGCACACAAGTGCGTATGTGGAATTAAGAAACAGAAATGAGCCCTGGCTGGCATAGCTCAGTGGATTGAGCGCGGGCCTGCAAACCAGACAATTGCGGTTCAATTCCCAGTCAGGGCACATGCCTGGGTTGCAGGCCACTTCCCAGCAGGGGACTCAAAAGAGGCAACCATACATTGATATTTCTCTCCCTCTTTCCTTCCCTTCCCCTCTAAAGATAAATAAATAAAGTCTTTAAAAAAAAAGAAAAGAAACAGAAATGAAAATGCATTCTGGGTCATGTATCTACCTTAAAGAACTATTTGAGTGTTACATATGAAAAAATATCTATTTTATATGAGATTACATAATGTGTTTTTATAAAAATATAAATTTTATATACAATTCTTTGGGGTAATTTATAATATGTAAGGAATTCATTATAACCTTGTTTAGCATCATGATTTAAACTACCATGCTTTATTTTAATACTTTTATCATTATTATGTAATAAATAATATCAGTTTAAAGCTGTCTTTGTTTTTAATGTTATAATTTGCCTATTATTGTTATGTAAGTTAAGAAAAGGAGGGCTGTGATGTTTAATGTTATGGTACATGTTCATCATTTAATATGGTGCCTGTAACAAGTAAGGACCTTTTAAGTGAATCGACGAGTGAACCAATGCATATAAAATGATTAGCTTGTTGCCTGGTCCTTAATATTAGTATTTATTGTTACCTACTTCTCATTTAATAACAGTTCTATATCAGCCTTTAATCTATAATAATAACCAGAGATCATTAGGTGTAAGGTAAGGTTTTTAAAGGAAATAATAATAGAAAATAAGTAAAAAACACTAAAAAAAACTAACCTTCATTTCAAAACTTAAATTACTATTTCTTTTAATTTGTGAGTTTCAATATTTTTCTTTGAAGAGAAGCCATATATATTTAACATAAGGCTGAAGCCCAAAATTAGTTATATGGAAGAAAAGACAGTCATTATATCTCAGTTGCTTATATGATCTTTATATGATACAGAGTGAATCATATAGTATTTTGAATCATTGTGGGGTATACCATAATATTGTACTAGAATTTTGGCACACTTGTTATTTAAGATTAGACCTTTCATATAGAAATGTCTATTGACCTATGTCTGTTAAAGTGGGAAGAAAATTCAGGGGTGAATGGTGCATGAATAAACTAGAACAAATATAATAAAACATGGGAAATAAGGAAATACAAATACATCAATCTAGGATGGTGTAGGTGATGGTTGAAAAGACTAACGGAATAAAATGCAAATATATGAAATGAGGAAAAGTCAAAACACTGAAAAGTAAAAGCTATGAAATAAACAGTATTTATTCACTGACATCAATCTCTATGTGCCATGGTTCTCATGACGCCTGCCCACAACTCTGTGTTGTGGGTGAAGAGGGCCTTTCGGCCATGACCACTCCTGTTTCCTGAAGAGCTTCATTTATCCCTTCTCCATATGGCATTCTGTAAGTGCGACATTAAAGAGGTGTCACTTTATTTGACAAACACTTGTCCCAAATTCCCTAATGCATCCTCTCTCCTTATGTTTGAACTTGAAAATAAGATAGGTTCATAGTTTATCTCTGTGGATACTCAAACAGTCATTGAAAAACGCTGGCTGATTTTAGGTGCCCTGAGAAACTTTCTTGCAATTCTTCAAGTTCCTGACTTCACGTCTTCCTTCAGTTCACTGACATTGCTTACAAGTTCAATTCATCCCACCGTCACCCATTCACTGGCTGGAATCCCTGTACATTTTGACATGCAAGCAAACCAAAAATCTTGGCAATCATTCTTCATGTTCTTTTTTGTTCATCACAACTCTTTATCCAAAATTAAAGTTAAAGAAATTCCATTGATTTTATCTCCCCAATAGGTGATGAATTCATGTTATGTCTTCTTTGACCATCATCCTCTATGCATTGTCTTCTGTAGAAAATGGTGAAATGTAGATACTCAAATACTGACTGAAAGACTGTAACAGTCAGTTCAGAAATTCACAATAACACCTCTNCGTCTTCCTTCAGTTCACTGACATTGCTTACAAGTTCAATTCATCCCACCGTCACCCATTCACTGGCTGGAATCCCTGTACATTTTGACATGCAAGCAAACCAAAAATCTTGGCAATCATTCTTCATGTTCTTTTTTGTTCATCACAACTCTTTATCCAAAATTAAAGGTAAAGAAATTCTATTGATTTTATCTCCCCAATAGGTGATGAATTCATGTTATGTCTTCTTTGACCATCATCCTCTATGCATTGTCTTCTATAGAAAATGGTGAAATGTAGATACTCAAATACTGACTGAAAGACTGTAACAGTCAGTTCAGAAATTCACAATAACACCTCTCAATTTATCTTTTTAGTAAAGTACATCAAGTTAATTTTCTGTATTTTGGAAACAAAATCAGCCTAAAAAGTACTAAAATTATTTTATGAAATTTTATTAACATTCTTTTTATTTGGGTTAGTATGGTTCTTGAAGTTAGAAACTTTTTGTACCATTTTATATGCATGATAGCCAAGTATTTTTTCAAAGAGTTGCTTCAGCTTGTGATTAAGTGCTTATATGAATATGAATAGGTTTATGCATAGAGATTCATAATTACATAGGGAAAATATGGATGTAGGAATATGGCAGTCTATTTTTTATATTTCATTTGTCATTAAAATCTTAATGAAGAGTAAATGTTGAAAGAGTCTACTGAGTAATGTAATTTTAAATCTTAGAACATTTTTCTTTCAATAGTTCTGTTGTTTTATTGATAGATATGTATGTGCTATAACTCATGAAACTGTTTTGAAATTCAAATAGCATATGTGCATAAATAATTGGAAATATGAACTAACTTACTTTTTGTCTGCTTTTTAACAATTAAGAGTGAATGTACTTCACATCTAAATGGGACTTCCATGTGTAATGTTTAGAAATTCCAGCCACATGTTCAATCCACTGAAACAAAGGTGTCTTCAAGGGCATCAAGTGGACTTACATATTTTTCAATATATGTAAGAAGAACTGTCTTGACTGCTTTCTTATTTTTGATATTGCTATTTAATTTTTTGACATATATAAATTATTTAATTTTATTAGAAGAAAAATTATGTAAGGAAGCATAAAGATTTTTCATAAATGATACTGATATATATAATATATAAATATAAAGCAATCCTTTCTATGATGAATAAAAATCTATAGCTAAAATCATTGGCTATATTGTAAAGCTTCTACCATCTTGCCTTTTAATTATACAAGAAAATTATATGCGACAACTTTAATCTGTGACACACACACTCACCCTCTCCTGTGTCTATCTTTTGTTTTCTCTTATTTCAAATCTGCATAGCAAGGTAGGTGGACTGAATTTCATCCTAGGGTTCCACTCTGTGGGTAGTGTATGAGCTTGGTGATTATAAGCACCATAAGTGGATTCGTGGTATGTAGCTACATGTACTGGATAAAGCAATGACTCCCCAAAATAAAAAATCCGCCAGGAGAATGAAGGAAAGAGTGAGATTATACACCAGGGAGATATCCATAGGGGCGAATGCAATGATCTTATTGCTGTCACCTGGGCAGGATAATCATTAATATTGTTGGCAGATGTATTATTGATTCAGGTGAATGGTAATTGTTTCTTTATCCTAAAAGACTAAATTAACACTAGTAATTTTATACTACCCACTATGATTGCTCATTGTATCTTTAATATTCCATTTGTTAATTAACACTTAACCCTTTCTATGAACTTGAATCACTTTCTGATTAGAGACCATGTTCTGCATTTTGGAAGTCTCAATATTCTACAATAAAATTGTATTGGATTCCTATTGTTATAAAGACATTTTATACATAGTTTTATATAATTGGTATGGTGGACTGAGTGGCCATAGGGGAAATAAAGGCAGGGCCCTCACCATTACAATATAAGAAATAACTTAATATAGGTAGCTAGAAGCAAAAGCTCACATGTTTACCCAGTAATACTGAGCCTGGTCCAGTAAGGCTTCTGGGCATCCCGAACAACAAATGCAGCTATGACAGTGTAGGAGTGGGGGCGAGGGAGCTCTTGAAAATCTGCGTGTATCGTCTCCACTAGGTGGGAAAAAGAAAACCTTGAAACTATGTATTCATCCCAAGGCCTGAAAAGGAGAAGGAGTGGGGGACTGCAGTGCCCAAAGAAAAAAACAAAACCTAAAACAACTTGGGTTACTTGCTTGTCCCCTGTCATGTATGCAAAATGAACAAACAGAGTTTGGAGCAAGATAAGGATTCCAGCTAACAGACTCACACCGGTACCTACATTTGGGCAGCCACATCCGGGGAGAAGCTGGCACCATCTTTACCGCCAATCAAAATGTAACTTCTTCACCCCCACTTCACCAACGATATAAGTCCTCAGAACAAAAGACACACACACACTCTCTCTCTCCCTCTCTCCCTCTCTCTCTCTCTCTCTCTCTCTCCCCGCCTTCTTGGCCTCTTCTCTCGGCTTCATGGCTGTCTTGCCACACAGGAGACCCCTGGCCAGCTGTTTTGGCCACCCAGCTTCCGGACATCTGGCTGCTGGTCGCCCAACCTTTGGCTACTTTGTATTTGCCGCCCCTACTCTAGCCACCCTTGCTTTGCTTTCCCATTAGAACATAGCATTAATAAACTTTGCTTGCATACTAGTGAGTCCCCTAGCCTATAATTCTTTACTGTGTCAGGGAGAATAAGCGAGTTTCTGGGAGATTCTCCTGTAACATAATCCTATGAAATATTAATGAGATAACTATTCAAAGAAAAAGAAACTCCCAGTTTAATATGAGAATGTATATTTCCAAATCACAGAGCTTTTGGGTGGTTACTGAGTTTAATCCCTTAGGCAAAGAGAAGTCGTAGGCAGTTATAGCATCGTGCCTATATACACTGTTTAGTGGTAGACACACCATATTCAAACATGGTCTCTACAAAATGTAAAGCCAAAGAAAATACCCAGTGTGGGTTTCAACTCTCTCCATCTCTGGTCATGTCCATTCAATTCTGAGCTTCAAGAGTCAGAGATGTCTAGGAGAAATATTCTGTGCAAAGCTATTCAGAGGGGTTCTTTTCAGCCTTTCATGACTAAATTTGAGCCAACCAGTTATATTTACTTATGAAACAGTTCAACCTAAGCATTAACATTTTAAAAAGGATGAAATGGAAGCATACATCTTAGAGGAAATATTCCAGTTTTCTATCACATTTTTGTTTTGTTTATTTTAAATAAAGCTGGAGTCATTTGCTGTATGTTGGTAGAAAGACTCTCTAGAGAACACAATTACTTTTCATGTCTGACTGATGACTGTTAATATCAGGAGAGGGCTTTATCAGTCAGTGACTCAGAGAGAAATCCAGGCCACCCGCTGAACCCGCACCTTTTAATGAATAGACTTGATTTCTGAGTTTAGTTCCTTACAATCTTTTTATAAATTGAAAAGTATAATGTCTACTATTTTCTCAAAAACAGTTTGACATTTCTAAATTATATTGACTTACCACTGATGCCTAAAAAAAATACCGCTAAGGTTTTTTTCTTATTTTTTAAACATTTTATTGTCTTTCCCCTTTTTAAACTTTTATTTTATTGTTGTTCAAGTACAGTTGTCTCCATTTTCCCCACCACTCCGCCACCCCAGCCGTCCCCACTTCCCCTTGTTTTGTCCGTGTGGCCTTTATAGATGTTCCAGAAAACTCTTCTCCCTTTTCCCCCCACTATCCCCTCCCACCTCCCCTCTGGTTACTATAGTTTGTTCTTAATTTCAATGACTCTGGTTATATTTTGCCTGCTTGTTTTTTTTGTTGTTTAGGTTCCCCTTACAGATGAAATATGCTATTTATCTTTCTCCACCTGGCTAAGGTTTTATTTTAAGAAATCTGACTTTTTTTTTTTTGCTTGAAAGGAGCTCAATTTGTGGGGAAAAAATCACTCTGTTTCACTAAAAAGTCACACTAAATTTGAAACGGTTTAGAAATTATGTTTTGTACTTTTCCTCATTTTATATGAAGTTAGAGAGAATATAGTTTTATGAGTAATGATAGATAATGAATATAATGGCGATGATGAGACAAAGGATTATTAGATTGATCCCTTCAGGGAATAAATGAACATTTAAGATATTGAATTTGTAGCACATTTTAGGTCTTGCTAGTTAATTTAGCTCAGTTGAAAGTTATTTTTCTTTCATTGTATTATATTATCATCACAATAGGTTTTAGAACATTTGTTATTAGTATGGTCTGGAAAAGTGCCCAGTTGAGTGGAAATCCCAGCTACCCTCACAAGAACATGAATGTCGTGACGCTGATTAAGGCAAACCTGAATAAAATACATTTTGTCTGAAAATAAGAATGAGTGGGAACTAAAATGAGGACTAAAGGGCAATGCACAGAACCAACATAGGGTAAAGGATATTTAGATGGTGAGTGGACTTTGGAAGTTAAATAAAAAGACCTCATGTTATTGGTACATTTATCTCCTATGGAGCTAATGATTTACATTCCAAAGGGTGATGGACCTAGAGGCCTTCATCTATGGCCAAGAGGAGCAATGCTTAATGCCTTTTAATTATGGATTTACCATACTGATTAACCTTGGATTTCAAAAACCATTCTGCTTCACATTTAATTTTCCTAAGGTGATGTTAGATTCTGTTTGCGATATTTCATTTATTTTCATTGTGAAATGATTGTCATATAGTTTTGATGGGACATAATTCACATATCATACAATTCAACCCTTTAAAGTATACGATTCCAGTATTTTATTTTATTTTATTTTATTTTATATATTCAAACTGTGAAACTATCACCACAATCAGAATACTTATATCACCTCAAAAAGATACCCCTGTCCCATGCAACCCATTTTCTAACAAGACCCAAGAATTGGGCAAGCATTAGCCTACTTTCTGTCTCTATAGAATTTACCTCATCTGGACATTGCATATAAATAGAATCCTACACTATGCTGGTTATAGCAAATGGGCAATTCCACTTAATAAAACATCTTCAAGGTATATTCATATCATAGAATATATCAACATAACGATGCTTTTTGTTTCTGAAGAATATGCTATTTATGGCTATAACAACATTTATACATGTGTCAAACATCTGTATGTTTTCTACATTTTTACTTTTATGAATAATGTTGCTGTAATATTTTATACAAGTTTGTGTGAATGAATATTTTTATGTTGTTTAGTATATACTGAGACATAAATTGTAGAGTTAATAATGACCTGTTTATCATTAAAAAAAAAACACAATGGTGTCAAAGCAAACACATCATTTTGCATATTCACAACCAGTATGTGAGTTCCAATTCTACCACAATATTACCAAAACTTGTTATTAACTTATTATTTGTCTTTGCTTTCAGTTGTCCTTGTGGCTACTATATGGTCTGGCATTGTGATTTGGATATCCATTTCTGTGATAACTAGATGTTGAATATCTTTATGTGCTAATTGACTGCTTGTATATCATCTTTATAAACTTGTCTATAAAGATCCTTTGCCTATTTAAAAATATTGATTACTTGTCTTTTTGAATTACCAGAAACTTCATGTAGTCTAATAACAGATCCTTATCATAAAATTTTTGAAAAAACATTTTCTCATTCTCTGGGTTGTCCTTTACTTTCTTAGAAATATCTTTTGTAGCAAAAACTCGATAAAATTTTAATGAAGTCTAATTTATCAATCTTTTTCTTTTGTTTCATATATATTTATGTCAAAATTAGGAACATTTTCTCCAATTAAAAAAACACATAGAATAGTTTTTCCTAATTTTACTTCTAAGAATCGTGTATTTTTTGGAGTTTTAAGGGATTACCTCACACAGCTCTCTGGCAATTTAAATCTGTTGGACAAACCAGAAGGCTGGAAACAGGGGTTCCTATATTAGCCTTTAGCCAGATTTTCTT
Source organism: Sturnira hondurensis (assembly GCF_014824575.4). Lineage (NCBI taxonomy): Eukaryota > Metazoa > Chordata > Mammalia > Chiroptera > Phyllostomidae > Sturnira > Sturnira hondurensis. The sequence continues at coordinate 4,821,125 of NW_028082350.1, read as the reverse complement.
CTCTGAGAAACCTTTTGCGCTTTACAGGTCTTCAGCAGATTGAATGAGTTCTACGTACATCTGCTTTACTTAAAGTCAACTCATTGTAAATGTTAGTCCTGTGTGTGTGCGTGTGTGTGTGTGTGTGTGTATAAAATACCTTCATATCAGCATCAGACTAGCTTTTTACCAAACACAATAGCTTAGTCAAGTGGGTCCATAAAATTAACCACCATATTTCTCTAAAAGTTTTGTAACTAATATCACAATTGTATTTATTTGATGACCGGGTACATTTTATATTATTATACTTATTTATTATGAGTATAATATCATTTAACATATATTTCAAAATTTTTAGTGCCACTTCAAGTTCTCTTTCATTCTTCTATACATTTGCATTTTTCCTATTTATTAGGATTACTTTATATGACCTACTGAGGCAATATCACCAAATGGGAAAATAAGAAAGGTATTTTCCTATGTTAATTTCCAGAATCTTTAGCTTTTAACATCACATATTTTAATCTACAATTTACCTGGGATTTATTTTATCAGTTGATGAAACTTTCACGTTGCCCATTTTCATGATAACCCAACTGCCTCAACACAATGTAATTGATAGTTTTTCATTTCCTTATTGTTTTCCAGTGTCAATGGTCAAAAACAAAAAGTTATCTCGTGCATGCATTATTTTCATTGGTTAATTTGACAGCCTTTGTAAAATATCACAATGCTTTAATTTCTATATTTTCATAATTAAGGATTTTTCCCTTGAAATTATATTTTGAGGCAAAACACCCTAAATCATTCTTCAACTTGACAATACTTCTGATTATCACTGTTCCTTTGTGCTTTCATATTAACATTAATGTTCCCTTCCCATTTTTAACAAAGATTTCTCCTGAGAAATTGATTGGAGTAACATTTAATCTAAAAATTAAAAAAATCAAACTGGGGTTCATTGGCATCTTTACACCTTAGATAATAAGACAATTGTCCCTATGAATACTTTGCACATATTTTTAAAAATGCATATATTTCTATTTGTTATAGAAAGTTCTTATAAATACTAATCTTTTCTGTATGGTATCTCTTTTCAGTAGACATATGGAGATGCAAATTTTGTCTGTTTGGGTTTTCTGTTTATTCATATTCACTGCTCAACATCTTTCCAGTGGAAAATCAGATTACACTTTAAAAAACTATCAACTTGAGCCCTGGCTGGTGAAGCTCAGTGGATTGAGCACAAGCCTGTGAACCAAAAGATCACGGTTCGATTCCTAGTCAGGGCACATGCCTGGTTGCAGGCCAGTTCCCCACAGGGGTTGGTTCCTAGCAGGGGATGCATGAGAAGCAACCATACATTGATATATCTCTCCTTCTCTCCTTCCCTTCCTTTCTAAAGATAAGTAAATAAAATTTAAAAAAAAACCTATCCACTTGATATGATCTACTTTCCATACCATCAGGAACAACACAAGTTGTGTGTCCAAACAGATGTCCCCACTCAAATTACTTCCACATTCATCTTTGAGTGACTCCCACTTACACTTTTTCTGAAACTTTATTATTCTTTCATAATTTTTTCAGGTTTTTCTTTGTGTACATTTGGCCTGGTTTTAAAACATATTTTATGAATTCCTAACTCTTTAGCTCCTTGGAAACACTTGTTAATTTTACTATGATTTTACTAGATTGACTGAGTGATTAATTTATATTTTGCTGCTTGACATTGCAATTAACTTTAGGTTAGACAGATGGTAGAATCATTTGCTCTCTTCAGTATCTTGATTGAGTATTCCCAACACTTCTCAATATTTACTTTGTTATTTTCTGTTTACAAATTAATAGATGGCAATAATTATAATTCATATCTCCATACACTCATTACAAATGTTCATCTTCTGTAATTTTGTTATTGTTATAATGTATATAGTAGAAAGAGAAAAGTCAAAACAACAATTTATACTAATCATATCTGAGAATGCACTGAAAATTATTTTTGCTATAGTAATTTATTATCAAATAAATCATATTTCAGTTGCACTGAATATGTTATAGAAATTGAGCTTGCTTATTTATTTAACAAGATAATCTAAAGTCAATAATTAAATTATTTGAGGTATTAAACATAAGAAGGGAAGAGTAACTAACCTTGAAAAAGGGGTTTTGTTGTTTTGTTAATTATTACATATTTCACCCTGTCTCATGGTGAATTTGAGCCTCTTTCACCACTTTGAATATTTTATTAAGTAGTTATCTTTAATAGTATAATACATATACCTCTTAGTTAACGAAGCTACACTAACCAGACATTTTAAACCTCTCAAGTAAAAGCAAACTTGATCTCCTATACTATTGAAACATTTGCTTTGTATTCTAAACCTGCACCAACTTTACTTAAATACCGGAACCCTACATTATTGTAAGAGCCAATGATTTAAATTATAATTATGAAATTATTTCTTTTTTCCTGTTGTCATTTCACCATGCTTAATCTCTACCTTTATTAACTTTAAACTTGAAAATGATCAACATGAATTCTAACCAACAAAATAAATTGATAAACAAAATAGAAATAGAAAAATGGATACATAGAATGCATGATAGATGTCAGAAGGGAGGGGAGTTGGGGTCCTGGAGGAAAGGTGAAGAGATTAAGCAAAAATTGTGTCTGCATGTATACATACACATGTGTGTATATATATATGTATATATATATAGAGAGAGAGAGAGAGAGAGAGAGAGAGAGAGAGACGGAGAGAGGTGTGTGTGTGTGTGTGTGTGTGTGTGTGTGTGTGTGGAGAGAGAGAGAGAATAGTGTGGTGATAGGCAGAAAGAAAGAGTGGTGAGAGGTAGGTAGATAGGGGCAAAGAGGGGGTGGAAATGGGGACAAAAAGAGGCTGTGCCTGGGGTGATGGGTACACCATGCATTATGCAGATGCTATTTTGCTGAGTCGCGCATTTGAAACCTTTATGATTTTGTAAACCAACATCACTCTAATAAATGCAATTAGAAAAAATAAATTGAAAAATCAAGTACTGTCTGAACTTGAGGTAGGATAGTAACAAATTAGGAAAATTCCTGGGCTAGTGAAATGGGCAAGCTGAGACATGAAAATGAAACGAGGCTAACAGTTTGAGTAACTTACAATCAGCTGGTGAATCACAAGAACTTATCCCCCAGAATCCAAGACACTTGAGAGTGAATGGTTTATACCTCTCCTCCCTAACCAGAAAATACATAGCTTACGTCTTCCTGATCTGGGGAAAGGAAAACAGAGAGGTTAATTACTGGTGTGTGTGTCAGCTAAATCTGAGGACAGATAAAGTCGGGTGAACAAGTAACAAAAATCCCAAAAGCCAGAGAGGCTCAAGATAAAAGTAAAACAGTATAACAAACCAAAGAATATTTACCAGACTCCTTATGTGCTCATTTTGATGCATCAGCATATTCAAAAATCTGATGAATATTCTGTTGAAATCTTCCTCTAAGATTCTCACTTGCAGAAAAACATAAATAAAAAGCCCTCAGGACAAAGACTCGGTGAGGGCTCACTCTACAGCACACCTATGCCCCTTCTCAGTTGTGAACTTGTAATTTCTTCTTCTTTTTTTTCCTCTTTTATTTTTTTTTCAAAATTTTTTAAAATTTATTTAATTATTTTTGAAGTACAGTTTTCTGTCTATTATTCCCATCCCATCCCACCCTCTGTGCTCCCCCCCCCTCCCATTTCCACCCTTCTCAGTTGTTGTCCATGTATCCTTTATATATGTTCCTCTAAATCCCTCCCCTATTTCCCCTGAAATTCCCTCCCCTCTTCCCTCTGGTCAGTCAGCCTATTCTCTATTTCAGTGACTTTGGTTATATTTTGCTTGCTTCTTTGTTTTGTTGTTTAGCTTCCTGTTAAAAGTGAGATCATATGGTATTTGTCCTTCAACACCTGGCTTATTTCACTCAGCATAATGCTTTCCAGTTCCATACATGTTGTTGCAAAAGGTAGGAGCTCCTTCTTTCTTTCTGTGGCATAGAATTCCATTGTGTATATGTACCATAGTTTTTTGATCCATTCATTCACTACTGACTGCCGCCATTTTCTTCTTGCCAAGAGATCTGTAATTTCTTCTTAAACGCTAAGGGTCCCAAGGAGATTTACAGCCAGGGTAGCAGTGAGCAATGGCAGCTCCACCCAGGCCCACCCCCTGATCCTGTCTCCAGGGACCCCCTTTCTCTGACTTCCCAGGGAGCTAACAGCAGCACCACTGTGGCTCACTCCTTCCCCGTAACATTTCTAGGGAGAGAAAACAGCCCCACCAAGGCTTTTTCCTGTTACTTGGTCCACCCTAAGTCCTTCCTTTGTTTCACCATCCCCAACCTTAACAAACATACTCTCAAAATCATGTGATTTCACATTGGGAAATCTTTCCTTCTCAAAGTCAAGAACACACACACTACAGGCCGGCCTGAGGCAGACCTGGTCCAGGCTGGTGCCTGTCTGGTAACAACTTATCCTCAAGAAACCACGCTTTGTACCATGGTGAAAATGGGAGGTGAGTTTTGCTGAATGCTACCATTCTATGCTCTACACACCTATCACTTCTGGTATTATTTTCTTAGGTATGAACCTTTGATGCTACTCGAGGTACTGAATCCTGGACAACTGCAAATTCTATTCTCTTCTTGCTTAAAACAAATGTTTATGAGTTTTCAGTATTTCTCACAATGTTCAGCATCATTTAGCTGTTGCAGTTGAGTAGGTATTCAGCAATGAAATGTTTTCCAAAACAGGATATATTGTAAATTTTGTTCAAGGGTACTACTTTTTTGGTAACTTTCCTCCCTTTCAATATCTGAATCTTATCAAAGGAGCATCTTTTGAAAATAATTTTGAAATTCATACACACATTTTATTTAAGTAAAGACTTTTTAAATACACAAAGCTTAATGCCTAAATTACTACATGAAGTATCAAGAAATTATCATATTCTGTTTTCAGTTTTTCATTAAAATTTACACTATTTTCACTGTGATTCTTTCAATTATACATGATATTAGGAATATTCATAACATTAGTTACTTTGATAACATATTTAGTGTCTATGACACCTAGAAGTATAGTTTCTTTAAAACTTACATGATTTGTTTCTGGAAGTATTAAGACTTTATTTTACCAGTTATTTTAATTAATTATATGAAGGAAATTGTGAGAATAAATTTTACTTCAAAAGCTTATTGGTAGCAATTTATTTTTTTAATGGTCATTAATTACAACATCCTACTTTGACTGATTTCTTGTGCTTTACAATTGATAGTGATATTTACATTTGTAACCAGTATTAATATTAACTATACTAAATTATCTTCCCCACAAACACATTTATTTTTAATAAATGAAGGAAACATCTCTAATGAATGTGAGACATGCACCTGACATAACAGTATGCATGATACCATGACATTTATATTTTCTTTATTTTATACTTGGACACATAAGCCAAGACTTTTTGAGTTCTATTCTCCTATTATGACTTCTGATCTACGAAGCCTTTCTGTTGGATGTATGGGGGGGTAGCACCAAAACCCAAGATCTGCTAACGGATTGTTGTTGCTGATAGACTCTCAAATGGCACAGTGATGAAGTATATATGCAATTCACTGTGTGTACGTACATATATTAGTATTAGTATATGTGATCATCTCTATGTATATTAAACTGAAGAAGAGTACCTAGTATGTATTAAATTTGAATCCATGATTAGTATTCTAGCCTCCACCTTATCTTTTTTGTACATTTTGACCCAAACAATAAAAAAACTACCTCCTACCAATTGTATCCTTTGGAAAAAATTGTTCAATTCTAGTATGCATGTGTAGTGGTGTGAGCATTGTGCACTTACACCCCTATAGTAAATATGAATGTCAACTAGTTACAACACTTATGAGTATTTCTTTTTTCTTCAGTACCAGACTCATAGCATGTCCTGGACACATAGAAATTCTGGAACAACAACCACCACATGGACATATATGCACTTTACTTCCTTCTGGTATTACTAGAAACTTTAAAAAAAAAGAAGCTTTTAGAGGATAGTCACTGAACCAACATCTCAATAATGCTCCTGAAATGGGTCTTAAAAGAAATTCCCAGCGGGCCGATATTTGACTTAGATATCATACCTGGTGTGAGAGCAGAAACGATGGCAGTTTAGGAGCCCCATGAAGTTATGGAGATTGGCTGATGGGTTAGCCAGTTTGTCAGAGACTTGAAAAGAACAAAACTGCAAAACTTGTTTACAAGAAGTTGTGGGGAAGAGCCTCCGAGAGTGGTCACAATTTATGAGGCTACTCAATTCAAAGTAAATGCCCCCAATTTTTCATCCACGTCAGAGGAGCTCCTAAGTCTTAGGCAAATTACCTCCACTGTGAATATATATGAGACTTCCCCCCAACACATCATTCTTAATTATGGGGACAGATAAAAATGGCCATAGTGAAAGAAAAAGCATAAATTCATAAACCCTCTCTTTTCATCAACAAGGCAAATTGAGGTTTGTCACAGTTCCATGCTCAGCCCATGAACAACAGAGATAAATCTTCTGCTGTTGATATGACCCCATCCCTCAGGGCAATAAGTTAGTTTGATACCGCCTCTGCTTCTAGTCTTTCTGTCAGCACTTTTGTTGCTTGTCTGAATAAAAGTTCATATTTATTGCCAAAGTATTAAGTTACAAATATTTTTACTCTCTCTCCCCACTATTTTGGTCTCAGTAAATTTGGATATTTTAGGAAAAAGAGTGCTATTAGGAGCATCATTATAGTTCTGATAAACCAGAGGCTACAACTACTCCACGAAGATCTTGGGTTTCATGAAGCTGAGATACGAGGCAACCTGAGGTGGCCGCCGTTGTACAACTAACGAACACTTCCCTTTACCAATGTTATCTGCTGAAATGCAACTAGAACAGGAGAAACTCTATTTGGAATCTGTAATTTCATTGGGTTTTTCTTTGAAGTACCACCCTTCATGGCAATGGAAACTATAGTGATCACCAAGGTCTCTGATCAACAGGCAGTGAATTACTGGATTTCTCCGCTTGTAACTAACGTGCCAGCTGAGCACAGGAGAATATAAAGTGGGTAGTGGAAGAAGTTAGTTGTGATCACCAATGTAAGACTGTGCAATCTTTGAGATGGTTATGTGACATTTAGATTTTATATCTTTAAATATATATGTTCAACCCTAGTTGAAGAACACTGTAGTGGCTAATAATATGTTGGATTTAAATTGAAATGACTTGATTGCTCTACACATGTCAATGAAATTGATGATAATATGTCTTTGTGGCTTCTTTTCATTGGGAATGTATTGTATTTACATAAACTAAAAATAGGGAAAGAATAAAAGAAAAGGAGACTGACCGTGCCAGATATTTTCCATTTGAATTTCTTTGTCCACTTTTCACTCTTCTTGATCCTGTTCTCCTCTCTGAAACACTTACTTGTAGGCACCACATAACACGTTCCCATGTCCTTTGATTTTACATTGGTGTTAACCAATGAAAAATATTAGAAAAGGGGAAGAAGAGCTCTGTGCATTTTCAACTCTGTTCCAAAATAAGCATTTAGTAATTATTTAATATATTTTTAATGAAGCAATTAAAACTGTAGGCACATTTCAAGTTTTTCTTAAATCAAGGAATGTTTGTTACAAATACTTTGGTTACAAAAAGAGAAGAATCTATACTTAAGAAAAAACAAAAAAATCGTTTATACACAACCAATAATTTACAGTTTATAATTTATGTTCATACTTAATAAGGTTAAAATCCATCACCAACCTGTCAAAATAATGTTTATGCTGCAAAGAGCTATAGATGGTTACATGCTGATCCCCTGTAAGGGCATATACAAGATTCAAGCAATGAACTCATAAATAATTAAAACAACAAATTGATGTGTGTCTCTCTCTAGCCCCTCCTTCTCCCTTCCTCTCGCTCTGTCTAAAAATCAGTGAGTAAATAAAGGAAAGAGATGGCAACCCTCAGTTAAGAAACAACTTCCAGATGAGATTGGGCGCGTTCAGGGTGGTAAAAACTATGGTACATTTACACAATGGAATTCTATGCTGCAGAAAGGAAGAANAATAAGCATTTAGTAATTATTTAATATATTTTTAATGAAGCAATTAAAACTGTAGGCACATTTCAAGTTTTTCTTAAATCAAGGAATGTTTGTTACAAATACTTTGGTTACAAAAAGAGAAGAATCTATACTTAAGAAAAAACAAATAAATCGTTTATACACAACCAATAATTTACAGTTTATAATTTATGTTCATACTTAATAAGGTTAAAATCCATCACCAACCTGTCAAAATAATGTTTATGCTGCAAAGAGCTATAGGTGGTTACATGCTGATCCCCTGTAAGGGCATATACAAGATTCAAGCAATGAACTCATAAATAATTAAAACAACAAATTGATGTGTCTCTCTCTCTAGCCCCTCCTTCTCCCTTCCTCTCGCTCTGTCTAAAAATCAATGAGTAAATAAAGGAAAGAGATGGCAACCCTCAGTTAAGAAACAACTTCCAGATGAGATCGGGCGCATTCAGGGTGGTAAAAACTATGGTACATTTACACAATGGAATTCTATGCTGCAGAAAGGAAGAAGGAACTCCTACCCTTTGCAACATCATGGATGGAACTGGAAAGCATTACGCTGAGCGAAATAAGCCAGGTGGTGAAAGACAAATATCATATGATCTCACCGTTAACAGGAATCTAAACAACAAAACAAACAAGCAAGCAAAATATGACCAATGACACTCAAATATGGAACAGGCTGACAGGGTCCAGAGGGGAGAGGGGAGAGAATCATAGGGGAAAAGGGGATGGACTCACATGAACAAGTATAAAGGACACATGGACAATAACTAAGGGTGGGGGGTGGAAAGGGGAGGGAGGCGGGGAGCATGGGGTGGGGGGTGGGCAGGGTTGGGAATATAAGACAGAAACCTGTACTTGAACAAGAATTAAATAGCCAGGTGGTGAAAGACAAATATCATATGATCTCACCATTAACAGGAATCTAAACAAACCAAACAAGCAAGCAAAATATGACCAATGACACTCAAATATGGAACAGGCTGTCAGGGCCCAGAGGGGAGAGGGGAGAGAATCATAGGGGAAAAGGGAATGGACTCACATGAACAAGTATAAAAGACACATGGACAATAACTAAGGGTGGGGGGTGGAAAGGGGAGGGAGGCGGGGAGCATGGGGTGGGGGGTGGGCAGGGTTGGGAATATAAGACAGAAACCTGTACTTGAACAAGAATTAAATAAAAATTATATTAAAAAAAAGAAACAACTTCCAATAAAATAAAATACCCACAAATCCCTCTCCTTATGTTTGTTACCAAATGTGTATTGCTCTAAACAGTATTTTAGTAGTTCCGTAACCCATTGTTCTGGTAGGGAAAACTATTAATAAGAATTTAGTTTGCTTCTTTGTTCTGTTAGCATTTATTTGACAAGTTATTTCCACATTGTTTGAATGTATATATGAAGGGGATACTTTTATAGATAATTCTGGGAAGGATCAACTACAGACAGACACCCTTAGCAATATGTAAGGCCACCACTAGAAACTTATGGTTGGGCCAGAGTGATGGTTTGGAAATGAAATTAATACTTCTTAAAAGAAGGGATGATTCTGTTTTTAGAAAAAAAATGGGAAATTGTTAGTCATAATCAACAGAGATACTGAACGGAGAATAAAAGGTGGGAAAATATGGTCAGCATATATTTCTTCCAAAATAAAATGGCTTAAATCTAGGAACATTGCTCTGCAAATACAATATAGCACCAAGCGTATTGGTATTTTGCACATGTACATACTGAGAGCAGTGCTTCAGTTGTTATCTCTAAATGCTGTGACAGTGTAAATGTTTTTATGTTTGATGGGAAAAGAATGGTAAAGTATGAAGGTGGACACGGATCTTCAGTGCAATTCATAAATACACTAGAAAAAGTCTTGTATCAAAAGTTAATAGATCAAAAATAAAACATTTTATCTTACAGAGGCATGTTTGCCCTCTACTTTACCAGCATTTAAATATACATTCCAAGAGGAAAGTATTTTGGTTTGACATCTTCCTCTGATACATTTGTAGATTCTGCTGGTGTCAAAAAGAGGTCTTGCCTTTTTTGTTTAGGGAATTGAGGCTTGATGGAAAACTACTCCACTTATCTATAATTGCACTTTATAGTAACTCCCAATATTTCCAGGGATAAAGAGTAATTTTTTATGATACCATCATAGTACAGTTAAATGACCCCATTGAATTATGGATTTGATTTGGCTTATTTTGTAATCTGCTCTGCTTGCAACAAAATTTTCAGTAAAGAGATGGTCTCTTTTCAATAAAATCCCTATCTTTAAAAAACTGTGATTTTATGTACTCACTGTTCCTTAACTTTTCTTTCAGTTTGGTGGTAACAGTTTATATGTGGGATAAACTGTGACACCAAAAATATGCCCTGGTGTTGCTCTATATTTTAAAAATAATCAGAAAACTGTGCTCTTTTTATAATCACTGAGTTTCCGTACATTGTAGTTTTTATAGTCAAATATTAATCACCTGTGTAGATTATTAAAGGAATTTCATAGAAATTCAATTTCTAAGTAGCTTCTGTAAAATGGATTGTATTTTCTTAAATGCTATGAAAAATAAGATTGAATTTATCTATATGCTTTCATATATATATATATATATGTATATGTAAATAAATAAGAATGGTTTGTGTGACATCAATGTAAACTGACAGCCATGGAGAGTGAACTGGAAAATGCATGCGTGAACAATGATGACTTCATTATGTTAGTCAGTGGGGGCAGAAGACACCATTGAGTGAGCATGTGTACTGTGTGGCTGTTGCATTCAAAATGACTGAGTGAGTAGATCAACAAATCTGCATCAAATTTTGTTTTAATCTGAATATTCCTCCGCAGAAACCGTTCAGATGATTTAGAAGGCTGTACCTATTAGCAACTGATGATTGGCAGCTTCATCACAACAACATAAACACTCATGCATTATACCTCATGCAGAGTTTTTTGTGAAACATCAAATCAACCTAGATAACTCAGCTCCCCTAGCCTAATTGGTTCTCTGCAACTTCTGGATTTCCCAAACCTAAAATCACCTTTGGAAGGGAAGAGATTTTAGACTATCAGCGAGATTTGAGAAAACATGAAAGGGCAGCTGATGGCAATTGGAAGATCTGTGTGGGGTCCCAAGGCGCCTACTTTGAAGGAGACTGCAGAGTCATTGTCCTATGTACAATGTTTCTTGTATCTCCTTCAGTCAAGACACTTATTTTTCATAGTAAGTGAATGGATACTTTCTGAACAGACCAACAGGTACCCAGATAACTTTAAAAAATAAAATGAATATATAAAACTGTAGGAATGAAGTAGCCTGATCATACCTTTTATATTTACCATGCAATTTGCTACTTAAAAATAATTTCCAATAGACAACAATTAGACCAAAATAAACATATATATGTTTTAAAAATACCACAACGTGTAAAATTTTTAGAGAGACTTCTATCTCTTTTACATTACTTTATAGCTTTTTGTCATGGGCATTTGTATCCCTTTGGACAATGGTAGCAGGCTGAATTGAGATGCATCGTTAAATCAAAGAACAGCAACGATTACTGGCAATAGCCAGAAGCCTAAAATGGGCAAAGTGTCATTTTACCCAGCAGCATTCAGAAGAAGTATAATCCTGCTGACAACCTGACTTCTGAATTCTTGCTTCCAGAACTCTGAGACAATAGATGTCTGCTTTTTTAAAGCACCACATGTGTTATAATTTGTCATGGAAATTCCAGGAAGCTAATAACCATTACTATCCAGCTTGAAAACAAACACAGATACATAATGTTGGGGGATTATCACATGTTATGTTAAGCAATGATTAAACTTAGTCTGGTAATTGAAATGCAAAAGGAATTGTCAAAAATGCTGTCATGTGTGCATATATATACACACATATATGTTTAGGTATGTTCATTTATGTATGTATATTGCAAAAGAGACATGATAAGTGAAATTATTCATGTACTTTAGCTTTTGAAATAATTGTGCTTGACAGCAAAATGAAAAATAAAGAAACATCTAGGGGTACACATAGAAAAATTTAATTTTAACCTGCTATTTAAATATGCATATATTGACATTTGCAGGCCTGATCTTAAAATTTTAAGCCTTGAGTTTGCAATGCTAATCCAATGAAGAACATTCAGCCTATTATAAGACTAAGTCCTAATTATACCTGTGCATATATAAATATGCTAGCTATTAAAATAAGTAAATTGTGTAGTATATACAAGTGATGTAATATAATAAAGGCAGTTGTAGAAAATCCCTCTTATACAAATTAAAAATAAAACATAGAAGTAAGACTATTTACTTTACCAAAGTTCGAGACAAGTTTATTAAGCTGTCTCTTTATTCTCTCAATCAAGAAATATAACCTCTCCTTCTTCTACCTTGTAATAGCACAATTACACTTACTGAAATCAGAATTTTTCTTGCTAATTGTTATTTGCACATAACATATTCAACTATTTATATTATAGCTGCCACTAGAATTTAACATCATCCAAATAATTTATTATTTTCATCAACAACAAATTCACATAAGTATGACATCTAGTGTGTTCTTATTGTATGCTTTTTAATAAAATTTTATTTATTTAATTTCAGAGAAAGGGGAAGGGCAGGGGGGAGAGAGGGAGACATCAGTGTGTGATTGCCTTTCACATGCTCCCTACTGGGGACCTGGCTCACAACCCAGGCATGTGCCCTGTCTGGGAATTGAACTGCAACCCCTTGGTTCGCAGGCCTGCACTCAATCCACTGAGCTACACCAGCCAGGGCTTATTGTATGTTGTTGATTGAGTAAATAGTATTTTTTACCACTGCCCTCTTGGATCAATACCTATTCTGTATATTTCTTGTGGCCAATATCACATACATGTTTAACTGAACAAAATGCAGTGATTAATAATGTGTGTTTGGCATTATCAGGATTATATTAACAATAAATTACTTTTAAATTTAGTTAAGAAACATATAAATGTCTATACCGTAATGTTAATGAAGGATTTCCTATTTTGTCACTGATCAGAATTAGGCCATGTTTAAGAAGTTACACTTTAATCAGTGTATATGTTCTCAAATTAATAATCACGAAGACTACTTTCATAAAGATTTGAAACGTACAGAATTTTATATACTATACACCTTGCTATTTATAAAAATATCCCCTGAATAACCATTACTTACTATTTGCTAACTCATAAATTTGCCCTTTTTTTCTAGTCTCATGTACTTTTTTGCAGAGGGTCAATTTGAGCATTTTTAGTCTTTTAAGTAGTTTTAAAAGACTATTGTTAACAACAGAGTTAACATAAATGTCAGTTGGCTGCATGGTTGACAGTTTTTTTAAACTGCAATGTTAAGAACACTAGAATTTTTTTTAAATGTTTATTTCACTTTTTATAGTTTCTCTAGAACTTATACGGATAACATTTATATTCCAGAACCATGAGCCTATGGATGCCAAGCATGAATTTTAAGCATATTTAATATTTAAAACATATTTATTAACATGGAATTGCAAGGATTATTTGCCTCTACCTCTCTTTGCCTTTCGCTATGTGCATTTTTATGTTAATGGGGGTTTTGAAGAATTAGATGTTATAATAGAAAGATGTTATGGGTGTCTTTGCAGAAATTTTTTGCTTTCTTGTCTAGTTTGCTCCAGTGGATCCCTTCCTCCGACAGCCGTGTGAAAGCAGTGTGGCTAATCAGAATTGTCCCTTACCAAAGGAAAGTTCACTATTTGTACTTTTTAGCTTGGGAAACTATGAGCAAAAATGAGGGAGGGACATTCTGCTTGGAACGACTGCAGGAATAGCACAAAATAATAATTTTATTGTGTGGATTAAATAAGGATAAATTATATGTTAAATAAATGTTTAAAAATTCTGTGTTAATAAGCATCATATAGATCAACACATTAGTTATCATAACACTCTGGAAATTTGATAGAAAAACAACCAAGAATATTTCTTGTAATTCAGCATATACTTACACTTTATATATTTACTATATTTAAATGTAATTGGTATACAAAGCTTTAGAATGAGATATTTATAGGAAGATAAAATGAAGTAGGCCTTATTTTATTGGTTAGGATGTACTTTCTTGAATCAAATTGCTCCTATTTCAGCAATTCATTAATTCGATTAGGGTGGGTTGTAAAATTCAAGAGTCAAGTTGTTTTTCAAGTCAATATGCACAAGCATATTGAAACATATTTTGCAAATATGATTGCTAAACTCCTACCCAGGGGATTATTAATATATCCTAAGCAGCTGCTATTTCTTTTTTAAGGAAAGTATTAATATAAAATTTGACATGGTGAAAGCCACATGATCCAACCCAGTAAGGTTGATAAAAGCATGAAAATGAGTCACTAATACCCAAATTAGTAGATTATTAAGAGAGATATGAATATGTATGCTGAAATTCTAAATATATGTTCAAAATTTCAAACACTTAAAATATCCTGAAAGCTGTCAATAGAAAACTTTTATAATACTATAAGTTCACTTGATAAAATATTTTATAAGGGTGACAATTTTACTTCCACTAAGCTTTTCACTGTGATTTTTAAAAGAACATGACATTATATTATTGTTCAAACAGTATAAAAAACCAAATAAGCATTCAAATAGTCGATGTTAATTATTTTAAATTTAATATTTAAAGTTCAAGAACACATAAAATTTACCTCTGTTTTATTTCTAATGTGCACATATTTGATTTGAAGTTATTTTATTCTTTTATTATTAGTGATTTATTATTATTATTTGATTCCCATTTTTTAAAAAACTGAGTATTAGAAATATGTAACATGCATTATTTGTGAGATTAGTCATAAAATGTGTATGTCATCTGAATATTTAAAAATTTTAAGAAGTTATTTAACATGAAAAATACCAGAGTATTTTCACATTGAATGATTTTAAAATTCCTTAGCTTTATTTCCAATTAATAATGATTTTACATACCTCCAACATTTATGATTCATGTACTTTTCAATTGCTAGTCACATTGACTAACAAAATGAATCACTTCCACTAAAAATTTAGTATATTAGCCATTTAAAAAATTTTTGAAAATTTTTTGTTAGTATTTTTCCATTTCACGAGTAATGTACCATAATCTCTGCTTTCTTCCTTCCTGGTTACTCATTATTATTAAAGAAAATCACAAGTATCTGCTGACAGGTTTCACTACTAATTACAGTTTCCTAACCTCAGGCATTCCTTCCCAGATTGTTCTGGTGTCTAAGGTTGTGTAACAAATTCACAAAACTGGTGGCTTAAATTGTTGACTATTCACAATTGGACAGTTTTTTCTTGGCATCACTCATACACTCAAAGTCAAAGTCAGCTACAGCCAAAGTCACCTGAAGGTGTATCTCCCTCTGCCTGTGCAAGATGCCTCTTCATTCATTTCTGCTGGCTGGCTGGCTGTAATTGTCTCAGCTGGCTGGAGACCAATATGCCTGCCTACTTCTCTTCTCCCCCTCCCTTCTCTCTCTCTCCCTCTCTTCCACTGTCTCCAATGTTTTAATATTGAATTTCACTGCCCAAGTTTTAAATACATAGCTTGTTGTGATTGTAAGAAGAAAAGCCATGTTTTGTTCATATTATGTGGAAAACTTAATGGGTTTATTTCTCGGCTCTCAATTTTTTTATTATTATTCAGTTACAGTTGTCTCACCTTTTCCCCTTTGCTCTCCCTACCTTGTCCCGCCCCCCATTCCCACAGTCAATCTTCCCATTTGTCTGGGCCCATGAGTCTTGTATTTCTGTTCCTTCTCTTGCCCCTTCCTTTCTTTTCTCCATTTACCCCTCCCCCTCTGCTCTGGTCACTATCGGTTTGTTCTCAATTTTGTTTTATTGGTAAATATGTCTGTTTTTTATGCCAGTGCCATACTGTTTTAATTATAAAAGGATATTGAATTTAGTCAAATGTATTTTCTGCATCTACTGAGAGTCTTAAGTCTACTAATGTAGTGTATAAAATTGTTCAACATGAATATATTGAACCATTTTTTTGTATCTCAGGGATGGCCATTGGTCGTGGTATATAATCCTTTTAATGTGCTTTGAGTTAATGTTGTTAATATTTTCTTAACAACTGTTAATCCATGTTCATCAGGTATATTGGTTTGTTGTTTTGTTCTACCTGCCCCCTCTTGGTTTTGTCTATGTGTCCTTTATAGTTCTTCCTAAAACCTTTACCCTTTTCCCCCATTATCCCCTCCCATTTGATCTACTATTTATAACATTTTCCAGTTAAGTAGTTGTGCAAAACTTTATCATAAATATTTTACAACAGTAAAGAAAAAGATAACACTTGCAAAAATTACCCAAGTATAGCAAAATCATTTTTTCTTACCACTAAACTACAAGCAGTATTTATAAGATTATGTTCTCTTATGATTTTTATTTTATTTATTTTGACTTTCCGTATGACATTTTAATTTGCATTTATATTTTAAACATCTTAAATCATAAGCAGTCATTATATTTGTATGTAATTTCTGTGAAGTCAGTTCAAAACTGTTCATTTAGTACAGGTTTCACTCCTGTTGTATTGTATGACTTAATTAAAACTGGTTACATAAGTGAGTTAATACTGAGATTTTCCAATGGAAATCCATAGAGTTCTAATGTTTTGAAGAAAGTATGCACTGTTAACTGGAAAGAAGTGTGTCAATAAAAGGGAATGAAATTGTGTAAAGACTTGTCTCCAAGCCTTTTACACTTATCATATCAATAGAAACATATTCATTAGATAATTATTTTTAAATTTAATGAGTAAATTCTGGGGGAAGGTTCAGAAGAGTATATTATACATTTATTGTTGTACACATTTTTTCAAAACATGCTGGGTTAAAACACCAAGAATTGGCTTTTCTGCCTGGGCTGCTATTGTTGTGCTTGTGAAAAGGCTTGTGGGGAATCAGAGGCAAATAATAATAATAATAAGGTAAGTAAATTTACAGGTTCTGAAACTTACCCCCGACTGCATTCACCCTGTAGAAGATGGAACCATGGATGTTGCCAATTTCGAGCAGTTTCTTAATGAGAGAATCAAAGTGAATGGGAGAGCTGGAGATCCCGGTGAAGGGGTTGTAAAAATGGAAAGGAGCAAGAACAAGATGACTGTAACTTCTGAGATGACTTTTACCAAAAAAATAGTTGAAACACCTCACCAAACATATTTGAAGAAAGTGATCTACATTATTGGTTGCACACAGAAGTTAACAGCAGAATTTTGAGTTGTGTTACACTGAGATTAACCAGGATAAAAAAGAGAACAAGGATGAGGGTGAAAACTCGTTTGTCTGGGGTATTTTGTATGACTTCTATAAAACTTGGAAACAAGAACAACAAAACCCCAAAGCACCATTAACTATTTATAGTTTTATACAGTTCCTGTGGGTTGGGGAGTTACAGTGTTGGATTCCTGGGGAGTTCTGAGCAGGGTTCTCCCTGAGACTGCAGTAGATACAAGCAGGACTTCAGTCTTCCGAAAGCATATATGCACCTGAAGGAATAATTTCCGAAGAAGTCACACAAGAGTAACTTCACCTACTCGGCATATTGGCGATGGCCTTTAACGCAGAGCTTTATTTCTTCTTTATGTGGCCTTTTTATGGGGCTAATTGAGAATCATCTCAGCATGGAAGCTTGCAATCACCAGAGCGAGAGATTCAAGCAGCCAAGCTGGAGGTTTCAAGGCTTTAAAGGCCGAGCCTTCTGTTCCATTGATCACACAGGGCAGCCAGCAGTGACGTGGTGCAGAAGACTGAGCCATGGCATCCCTAGCCAAGGCAATCTTTACCGGAACCATTTTGGAGGCTGGCTGGTTTGATAGCTCAATGTTGCTAGCCCACATTCTTCTGCCAGATTTTCAAGGTTTGGTTTTCAATTCCGACATTGATTGTGTGATTTTCAACAGTATACTTAACATTTTTGCCTCAATTTTTTAATACTTAAAATAAATATGAAGTGAATCATACTTTGTTTTATGAGGACTTAATGAGTTAATATTTGAAAAGTATTTTAAAAGAATCCCAAATACAGTGTTTTTTTTCTGTATGTGCTTATTTCTATTTTTAAGTTTACAATAATATTAAAAGTAAGCAGTTTTTGCGTGCTTTTTTTATAAGAAAAAGCATAAAACTTGGCTGGATGTCTCACATTCAGATACTGCAGGTTATCAACATAACTGTTGATTGAGTATAAAGAAGGCTAAGAAATAGATTACAATAAATAAAATACAGTGAAATGAATGACATAATGGACATAGTTTTATAGATAAAAAGTAAAACTAATATGAAAATTAAAACTCATAATATTATCCCTGACTTACCAACTTTGCATATTAAGCAAAACAAAAAACAACTGAACTAACAAGCAAAGAAAAGACAGACTCACAGATAGAGAGCATATGGGCAACTCTGGGAGGTGGGATGGAGAGATCAAGACAAAAAAAAAAGGACACGAACCACAGTGGGCGATGGCAGGCATCGGGGCAGGGTGGGTGGAAGTGGAAGAGGTTATAAAGGAATAAATGGTCATGGAAAAATAAACTAGTAAATAACAATTAAACAAGAAAATATCATATGATTACATTAATTTAAAACCTTAAAACTATATTTAGAGAGGCAATTATGTTATACAACCGATATTATAGTTTTCATTATCAACATATGCATTGCCACCCTTGCATTATATATCGTGAAAATGACTCATTAATCAAAATATTCAAACAGGACTGAACATGATTGAAATTGTTCCTATAAAATGAACAATTAGTAAAACAAAACAAACCAAAGGAAAAGTTACATTTTAGGTTGAACATTTGTTTTGAAATTCAGGTGAGGAAAGATGGAATGGTATTTTGAAATAATTTCTTGCTCATACCTGAGATCATTTCCTGACAAAATGAAAATAGGCTATAAACTAAAAGTACTCTCTATAGATTATGTTAAATGTAGTTGTCTGCCAAGAATAACAATGTTAAATGAAATACTTCTTGAAATAGATCTGACTATCATCAGTTTCCTTTGCTATTAATCTTAATTTGCTGGTAAATTGGCTTAGCAGGAATCATATAATTTCATAAATATTTTAGCAATAAAAAAGTTAGAGATAATTCACACCACTACAGAAGTGTAACTCATAAAAATGAATGGGGGTATTTAAAACAGATATGCTGAATGAGAGTAAAATTTACAGCCATTTGCAATTTATAAATGAAGAAAACCAATGACTCCAGGAAAAGCAAATTCCTTATTCCACCCATAATCAGTTATCTTTGTATCATAAAATTTTGGATCTCAACATGTATCAACATCTATATTCTGAATTATACTTACCCTCTGTAAATCATGCCATTAACAGGTAAAAACATTGCAAATGTACCAAGAAAACATTTTAATGATTAAAAACAAAAATGAAAAAAAACAATAACCCTTGCACAAACACGACCACAACCTGTAATTTTTGGTTTGTGCAACCCTTGCACAAACACAATCCACAATCTGTACTTTTTGGTTTCTAGAGTGGTCTCTACTTAAAACTTACCTGAAGAATAGAAAAAGGGATTTAAGTAAGCACCGTGTTTTTTCCAAAAACACATAGCCTTTTTTCAAATCCATTTACATTTTTACTACTTTGTTCAATTCCAGCACCCATTCTTCAACATGCATCTATGTTTCTAGTTATTGAAGGTTTGTGTTTGCTAATATGTAAGACTTTTACTAGTGAGGACCTTCATTCATAAAGGGTAGTCAATACGAGCTTATAGAATAAATAGATGTTGGGATCCATAAAAGAATGACTCCATTAGCATTGCTATCTTGAATCATTGAAAACTATAGTGCATGACCTGCATATTTGGAATAAAATGGTGCATATAAACTTTACCATATCCATTTCATAGTGCTTTAGTGTATACAGATTTTATTTTAATAGAAAATCTGCTGTATACTATCAGATATATAGTTTTTTCTGTCAGTCATCCAAATGGATTATATTTAAAGAAATCATAAATGTTAAATTAAAAATGCTATGAAATAAAAGTAACTAAAATAGAAATACATAATTAATAAAGAATTCTATTTTTCCAAAATTTATTTACAAAAATATTATGTTGACAAGAGGCAACACTTAATATTATATTACATATGATCAGTGATACCTGAAGTACAGATTTAGAATATACAGCTGTATTCTTTATTATAAGATACTTCATAAAACATTATTAGTGTTTATTGTTTTAACTGCTGGATTAATAGGATGCATTATGTTATCTCAAATATAATAAAGTTATTTAAAAATATACTATTGTTTTCTTATGTTGACTCATAATTAACATTGTTATAGCCTCTCATGAGGTAATTAAGTAGGATGTATCTCACAAAATGGTCTTATGCTATGATCATTGTTGATCAAATATGTAACAGATGATTTTTTGCTTGGTGCTATATGCATGCATGTAGATGACATGTATGCACACACATGTATACACATACATGCAATATAAATTATTTTACATGGCATAGGTTACTTTATATTGATCATCTCCCTAGTACTGGTAAAACAGAAGTGGATCAAACATGCATAAAATATATAAGTAAGAAGTGATAATCCTGCCCTGGCTGGTGTAGCTCAGTGGATTGAGCACAGGCCTGAGAACCACACGATCGTGGTTCGATTCCCAGTCAGGGCACATGCTTGAGATGCAGGCCAGTTCCCAGCAGGGGACTCACGAGAGGCAACCATACATTGATATTTCTCTCCCTTTCTCCTCCCTTCCTCTCTAAAGATAAATAAATAACATTTAAAAAAAGAAGTGATAATCCTTGCCATGAAATATTCCACATTAAAAATTGAAAGTAAAGAAAATAGGTGTATATTTGAAGATTTGCCAAGTGAGCAAAGTATTTAGTATTAATTTAACCATGGTGATCTTATAATTTGATTTATACCTCAAATATAAATAATTTTTATAATTTATTGTGTGTTGAATGCTGACTGTCTGATCAAGATTTCCAATGTATATGCCAATATGTTGGGTATAAATAATTGATTTTATTGCACTTATTACATATTAGATTAAAAGTAGGCTATATTGAAATATTATAAAGGTAGAAATTAAAATATAAAGAAACAAACTGATAATGAGAAAACATCAACTGAGAGGAACAACTCAGCATAGCGAATGATTCACAGAATTGCACAAATTCAGACGCTGAGCAGGCTGAGTGTTGATTACTTTTCTGAACACTGATAATAAACCCACAAAAAACAAAACTTATTGCAGCTTTCAGAAACAGGTTAGTATCAGTGAAAACACAACCAAGCTGGAGTTATGTTTCTTTCTTTTACAGTATAAGCTAGAAAATAGGAGACTATTTCTAGGAGATTGTATCAAAAGTTCTTTTATCTAATAATAGGCTATCTACAGTTGAAAAAATTCCCATATACCATCCATAATTCTTGAGTCAGCAAAACCAAAAGTTTCTGTACAATAAAAATTTCAAAGATATGAAACATGTTTAAGGAAAATCCTTATGTAATGGATAACCTCCATGGAAATAATATCAGATCCATATAATATATAGTCAAAATGCATTATACACTTTTACCCAGCACTGTTCTATGTCTTTGACATTTTATATATTATATATATATTACATATAGTAATATATGTTAATATATTACATATATGTGACAATATATAAACAAGATGTTATTACTAGTTTTATATCTAATATATAACAAGTATTATACAAGCAATATATATAACAAGTATTGTAGAAACAAAACATTATTACTAGTTTTCAACGAGATTGACAGCTTAAGAAATGAAATATTTTCCTATGACACAGAGCACACAGTACATAAGGAAGGTAATCTAGTCATTAAACCAATCACTTTGCCTTTACAGACTGAAATTTCAGCACTGTCCAATAAGACCTGCCAGTATTGCATTCCATGTGTATTATAAAGCACAATGAGTAAAAACAGGAAAGATCAATGAATCTAGATATTTTATTAATTAGTTAATAATGATAAAATATGTTTTAATTTATAAGATAATAAGTGTTATTCTTATATATTAAATATTATTGATAAAGAAGAGCAAGGAAAGAAAAATGAAGTATAACCTGATATCTGAAGTATTAAACAAAATCATCAGGTTTTTTTTGCAAATTAAACACTATAGTTGTAAGAATGAAACCATAAGAATGATTGCACCTTAGCAGAGAAAGTTGTGTATTGGTGTATAAATGCAGGTAATATACATGTAAACATTTAAAGGTAGACAGTAGTTAAATAACTATAATGGATGCACAAAGCAAATGATTGCCGTTAAAATAAACCAATCATTCATCACAGTTAAGGCAATTAAATTGAATCATTTCAGTAACAACAATAGCACTTGGTGTCATCCACTCTTGTGAGAATTTTGCAAACATTAAACCACTAGAGATCCACAATAGATTAATACGTTGTTTGTTTGTTTTTTTGTTACACTGACTTTGCAGGTTATTCATCTGAGGTCAAAAAAAGAAAGGTTATATAGTGTGCTCATCTCCAAAAGAATCATAAATCAATCTGCTTTTTCAGTGAGCACCTTAATGATTACTGCTTCTGAATTAGGAGACAGAATCGAGCAATGTTTTAAGCAACTGCACTCAACTATGTACCTTCATGACTTCACATAAGAGAAGGTTTCTTGCATAAACCAAAAGCACTAACTGTAAAAGTCATTCATAATTAGATTATGATTGATCTAGTAAAATAAAAACTTTCTGATATTAAAAAAATATCATTTTTACCCTGTTTAAAAAAACATAAAACATAGAGAAGCTGTATAATAAGTGCAAGTTTGAGGTGAAGCTAAGAACACTCATTCCAGAGCCAGACCTAAGAACCTGAAGTTAAATTGAAAGGAAGAGATACAAATTAAAAGCACAATGAGATACCACTTTACACTGGTGAGAATGGCTATCATAAACAAAGCAATAAACAACAAATGTTGGAGAGGGTGTGGGGAAAAGGGGACTCTGGTCCACTGTTGGTGGGATTGCAGACTGGTACAACCATTATGGAAAACAGTATGGAATTTTCTCAGAAAACTAAAATTGGACTTGCCTTTTGACCCAGCAATTCCACTGCTGGGATTGTATCCTAAGAACCCTAAAACACCAATCCCAAAGAACCTATGCACCCCAATGTTCATAGCAGCACAATTTACAATAGCCAAGAGTTGGAAGCAACCTAGGTGCCCGTCAGTAAATGAATGGATCAAAAAACTATGGTACATATACACAATGGAATTTTATGCTGCAGAAAGAAAGAAGGAGCTCCTACCTTTTGCAACAACATGGATGGAACTGGAAAGCATTATGCTGAGTGAAATAAGCCAGGTGTTGAAGGACAAATACCATATGATCTCACCTCTAACAGGAAGCTAAACAACAAAACAAACAAGCAAGCAAAATATAACCAAAGACACTGAAATAGAGAACAGGCTGACAGTGACCGGAGGGGAGAGGGGAGGGAATTTCAGGGGAAATAAGGGAAGGATTTAGAGGAACATATATAAAGGATACATGGACAACAACTGAGAAGGGTGGAAATGGGAGGGAGGGGGGAACACGGGGGGTGGGATGGGATGGGAGTAATAGACAGAAAACTGTACTTGAAAAATAATTAAATAAAACTTTTAAAAAAGGAAGAGACAAAGTTACATAACAAGTGAGACCCTATTCTAAACAAGAAAATTGACCACTCTGCTGTGAATTCTAGGAGGGCTATTTCTAAATGAAGTAATACACAATTGCTAAATCCAGGATTGCCCAATATGTATATATTTTTTCCTTTGGCACCAACACAGAGGGTACAATAAGAAAAGTGGCAATTACCCTTCTATTTGATGTGCCTCTGTACCTCAACCCAGTTTTATAAATATGATTAAATTTGAAATTCCTTCTTAATCTAAATGAACTTCTATGGCTTAAAAAATTCCAAAAACCTTCAGGACGTTTAATTCAGGGGGAAGAAAAATTGCTACATATGATTGAACAACAAAGGAGTCAATTGTTCTGCACAGAAAAGAGGAAATATAGACAGATGAGATATTCATAGATTCACAATTGTCAAAACTCAGAGTTTTTCCTTAGCTTCAGGACTATTTCTGTTCTGTTTTCTGGATAAAAAATGGGCCTACCCTAACAAATAGATGCTCTCTCTCCATTGCCTGACAATGAAAATGCTGATTAACATATCCAAAAGAGATAGGTTAGTATGTAGAATGTCATGTTGAAGATTACTTAATGATCCTTCATATACTTCTGGAGAGATGAAACAGTTTTAAAAGTGCAAGAATATGGTGACTGCATAATTCTGTGAATGTGTTACATGCCACTGACCTGTCCACTTTAAAATGGTTCATTGTCTGTCATTTGAATTTCACCTCAGTTAAAAATAACCCAAGGGGGTTAAAAAATAAATAATCATTTCATTCTGTTTACATTTTCAATGTTAAGCTAGCAGAACAACACAAATATGTATGCTTTCATTTAAATAAATATGGCTTATAAAACATATCATTTTCACCAGAAAAAGTACACCATTATTATTTGAGTTCTAGAAGGCAATCCAGTCATTTTCTTCTACCCAGTATCTTTAATAAGATGCAATATTCTTTCAAAAATTTAATCTATGAAGTTAAAGCAAAAAAGAAAATATCTCTAATGAAAATTGCTTTTTTATTTTTGCTTCTCAGACACTTTAATCAGTCAGTGTATATTGTTGCTGGACTTAAAAATCATTTGTGGGCAAAATAGCTCTAATTAGCGCCACATTAAGCACTGAACTGGCAGGCACATATTCTCAAAAGGGATCTAAATTAGCACTCATTTAAATCACCTCTATTATAAAAGGCTTTCTTTAGCAGATCTGAAAAGTTTGTATAAGATTTTCTACTGGATTATTTAAATGACAATCTTTTATCTCAATAGGGTATTATCTGACTAACAGACAGGAAGAAATGGCAAATTAAGGAGCCTGCAAATGGGTATGTACATGTAAATTTTTACACATACACACTTGGGCAAAACAAATGATACGTTAAAGCTATTTAATTAAGATGGAGATTCTAAATACGATGAAAAAATAAATAAATTAAGATGTACATTTTAGTGCTCCAAAGTAACTAGAAATTTGTTCAATAGCTTTCTGACTACGATCCACGTATCTGAAACATCTTTCTATCACACAGAAAACTCACCTTGATAGTCAATGAACAGTTTAATTACCAGACACTTTAAACAAATTTTGTATTCATGGCATTCATAATTCTAAAAATAGTATTATAAAAGAAACTGAGAAATAGCTGTTATGTGTATAGGCATCAGGTATACAGAGAGCCATTTTGCATGTGTGCAGAATGAACTCTGATAGATGCAACTCTCATTTGGCATCTATGAATAATGAACTTTCATTATTATAGTTCCAAAGCATTAACATATTAAAATAACATTTAATAAGCCCAGAGTAACAATAAATACATTTAGACATTTAATCTGTAAGTGTCCCATTACACATAAACTAATAACAAAGAAATTAGATGTTACTATTTATACCATCTCAGTTTGGGGGTACAAGACTGGAAACATATGAAGTACGTGTAATTAATGTTCAAGTATTGACTATGGTAAGACTAATAATGATTTTTGTAAAACTTTAAGGAAATAACAACATGAGCAAATTAATTAGATATAATTCCTTTTAAAATGTTGTTGTCAATATGTGATAATTAATGCTGAAGTTAAGAAGAGGTGGAAAATATCTGAAAATACCTACATGATACCCATCACCTTCAATACTACCACCCCTTACCAACACACAATCATGTTTATTCTATAACTCTGTAAATACCCTCTTAGGATATTTTTTCCTCTGCATTGCTCCCCTTTCATTTCTTATTGCGGTTGCTATTAGACTCCTCTTAAAATTTAAGGCAGATCGTGTCTCTTCTGTGTTATATTTACACACTGTCTTCCCCTCTCACATCACGCTGTAGTTATTAGAGTGAACTAATAACCACACAACAAATTTGGTCCCATGCTATTTCCTCTTTCAATGACTTTCTCTTCTATTTGACTGCTCTTATTGGCGCTACTCCTTTCAAAATGTACTCAAGGCTGACAGAGAGATTGTTGCTGGAACAAGAGAAAGAGCTGATTTGACAATAGTGTAGAATGGGAGACTACAATGATGCTATTTTCATGAAATATAAGGTGCTCCATTTTTCACATGTTAAATCTAAGAAAATCTAAATCTTTAAATGGGAATACTGAGTTTGCATATAAACACCAAGGAATAAATCGTTTTGGACTGAGTTTATCACGTAGGAGGATAACTGCAGTGTCCTTGCACACTCCATATTTAGTTTCCAGTTCTCACATTCTACCTTGTGTTGTTAGGAAGCCCTAGAAGGAAGTTGCTGAAACTGTTGATGTTTTTGCCAAGGCAGCATCTCCACAGCAAAACCACATTCTACAAAGATTTACGTGGAACTCATCCAAATCAAGGAATTTAAAGATGCAGAAAGATGTTTCCATTGTTGCTCTTTTTAATTTACTATCCAAACATCTATAGAAAACAGAAGAGCATAACATTAATCATCGGAGGGACAAAAATGCTGTTGTACCAGATGTTAAATTTTATCTGCATCAGATCGATACAGACTCTGACATCCAGCTTTTAGTTTGGTGGTTTTTTTTCTTCGTATCCTTTAACAAGAAGGGTTAAAAAACATCCTTACAACGCAGCTTCAGCAGTGCATCATCAACGTCCTTTTGCAGGATCCTGTTTGCTCTTCTGTTTGGGGACATAATATATTCTGTAGGGTTCTTACTCATACTGCTATTCTGTGTTAATGACATTATGCTATTTTTAATCTGATGGGTGGAAAGTGGTGAGAACCCCGAATTCTCCAATAAAACACCATGCTTGCCAGAGTGTCAAGATGATTTCTCAGATCTTTACAAGGATTAAAAATGAGTAAAGGTTTCAACAGGTATAGGATTTTGAATAAACTCATCTCTTCTAATTTAAAGGTCCTTCTACTCCTTTAAAAAAAAAACCTGATGTTTACCCCTGAGAATTAGGTGTCTGATTTACCTCTTTTGATTTTGGAGGTAGTATATATACACCATTCATGGCACTGCTATCCTAACCTATTCCATAAATGGCTGGAAATCCTGCTAGTTCAGAATGCGGCCTGAAGCAAGGAAGTTCTCTTCATTGAGAAGAGGCTTCGGAACATGCTGCTTTGCTTCAGGACCGTGGACCCAGCAGAACTAGGGTGAGACAGATGCATGTTGTTGATATGCGAGCTGTGTGACAGCCCACTAGGAGAGTAGCTTCTCAGGTTCCTAGTGTGCTGCAACAAGTCCATGCTCTCTTGCAACAAAACCAACCAACCAAACAAACAAGAAAAAAAGGAACACAACAAACAAAAATCTTCTTCTTTAGAAAGAGCTCCTAGGGTGACAATGGTAGAGAATATGTATTTGATCATAGGATGCATAATGACCACGGAAACACAGCTTTCCATTTTGGCTCTGGGTTTTACTGAGTCCACTGATTTGTGATTTTAGGAAACCATTATGAAAGCCCACTATACCATGGAGGTGGTACATTTGCAGCAAACTGTAAGCAGATATAGAAAAATGAGGTTCATATTCCCAGATCATTTCTTTTTCCCCAAAATCTGATCTTCAACTATCATCTATGCTTTTATCACATATTCTCCATGACCCACTGAGGCAGAGGAAAAGATTTGGGACTTATTTACATATAGGTCATCAAATATACTCATGGTGATCCAAAGTAGGTTGCACCTACCTTCTGCTCCATTTGAGCTAAGCTATTGAAGAACTGTGGGAAAAAAATTGTGGTGGGCACAGCCATTCACCCATTTTCCCACTTAACCTGGATGGAGAAGTGGATGCTAATTAATGCTTTAGTGCTAGAGGAGGAATAATGGGTTGGTATGGAAAACATGGACTTCAATAGTATGACCCTGGGATACTGGGGAAAGGAACTTGGGAAGGGATGTGAGTACCCCAATGAGAATGACAAAAACTTGCCATCTTTGTATCTCACAGGAATGTCCACCAAAGGCCATCACATAGGGAATATTATCATGTGGACAGTATGAGCCATGTAGTGAAGTTAGCCATCCTTCTCTCCATATCCCATGTATTTGCACAATAGATAAATGGGGAGATTGGCCATATTAGCCGTGGTGGTTGCAGTGCATTTTCTTAACATGGGCTCTTTCTCATGCAGACTTATTTAACAGCGCCATTACTAAATACCAAATTGATCAGCAGTGCTATTCCTGAGCCCTAAGCTTGATGCTTACAGGGTAATAGATCAGAAAACCTTAAGCAACACAGTCTGAGAGTAAACAAAATGCCTTATCCAGAGCAAGAGACCAATTTATCACAATTTGGACATTAGGTAAACTTACCACGTACCACATTACTGAAGGACAGCAGGACTTTTAGACCTAGGCCTATATAATGGTCCATTAAAGAGAATCCATCTTGAAAACTTCACATGCTGTCCTACAAATTCCGCTGTATGTTTTGAAGTATCAGTCAATATCTAGTGTCGTGTTTCAAGTGCCACAGTATGTAGGAGATCCAGAAATCAAGGAACTGAAGAAAGTTTGGTTCCTTTCCACACCATACACAGGCACCTACTTGGGAAAATTTTGCTCTCCATCCTAAAAACCTAAGACCTTGGCAGGGTATACTGCTTGCTCCCTTGAGGAATGCATGGTGTTTCTGTCCATGGAAAAAATGACTCGACTGATACAGAAGTTGAACTGTAATGCTAAACTGGAAGGTTTGGATTCCTCATGCCATTGGTATATTAGTGTGATGACACCAAAAATTGACTGATTTCCACAAAAAGCTGGACTAGCTACTAAGTAATGGACAGGGAGACATTATATATGAAGCTGAGGGGATTTCACGGGGTGTGTCTTGGTGCTTTTATGTTGTTCTAAGTATGAATAATGAATCCCAGCCTTCACTGCCTGAGAGCATTGTAGCTTCAAAGGCTTAGTGCCCACAGGCAAGCAAATAACAACATCTGCAATGCTACCTAAGTGTAGGGAAGATCTAAATTTGTGGTTGAGTGGTGAGATGATGAACATTGATTACAAGTTTAGGATTCAGCAGTTGGCCGTAGCCTGGGTTGTTATCTCACCTTAAGTATGTTTAAGCTAGTGCAACCGTCCACCTCCTTGAAAGACCGAATTTTCACTTACACTATCATGAATTATGTGTGTACATTTTACGCTCAGAGTATTAGAAGAAAGTCGATGTCTGTAAGAGATTGCTAATTGATCTGAGTGTTGCCAGGGATAGGCTGCGTTTCAATCAGAATTCTCCCCTGATTAATTTGGCCCCTCCAGTCGCTTCATCTTGCTCATTGAAAATCACCCCCTGCAGCCATCATGCTGTCATTTCTGATCCTTAGCTTTACTCAGAATACCCTCAGGTGAAGGAATGCATCTCTGTTCTGCCTTGTAGACCTTAGCCAGAGCCTCAGCAGCCAGGGTTTCCTAGCCCAGCTAGAACCAAGAGCCTTTGCTTCTAGGATGAGAGTACACATCACCTCTCAGGGGAGCTGCAAGGCTACCCAAGGGGATACTCCATAATCCCATTTGCTTAGCCTGAAAGTACAGGGCAGTTAGCACTTCTTGGGCAAACACTGACCAAATGATGTTTTTAAGTAAAATAGGCAAAAAAACAGCCAGGGAATAAATTTCGCTGTCTCTCTTGTGCTGACCACCAGACGATTCAGAATGGGTAATGAAGTAGCTGCCACTCAAGTTATCTGAGAGGATAATCATCTGGTTACCACACAGTTTATAATGCATAGGGGTTTGATTTTTGTCGCCACTAGAAAAAGGTTACAGAGCCCTGTTATTTTGGTTTAAGTGGACGACAGTCAAAGCGGGGCCTGGTCTGATGCTGGTGACTTGGGAAACTGTTGATGTTCATTCACTAAGTGACCACCCTTGTTTAGTGATAAGTGCCAGGACAGCCCCTCAGAACAGGTTCTCACCATTGACACCAGGCCAGCTCCCAGTGATTTCTTCTTCATAGCAGTAAGAGTTAGTTATTGACACCCCTTGAGTCTGTGGGTTAGAAGAGAGATTCTTCACCCTCAGTTCGATTCACACTTGTGCCTATAGTCATGAGTAAATGGAGAAGCATCATAGGGCTACAGAAGTGTGTTGTCCTTAATAAGTGATATGAATATCAACAGCCCTATTATATGTCCACAGTCACATCAAAAATTGCCTTGGTAAATATTTACTGCTTGCATAACTTTGAAAATTCACTTAACTTCTATGAGCATCAGTTTCTCAGTAGGGTAATTGGAGATTAAAGTGCTAATAACTTCACAATAGTCCTGACATGAAAAAGAAACAAGCTCAGAAATGTAAAAGCTCTTAATACAGTGCCTGGCACATAATAAGACTCCAAAATACTAAGTATTATTACCTTCTATGTAAATAAAATGTTTAAGTAAACTTGCCCAAGATTCAACTTGGTTAGGGTTGCCAGATTCAGCACATAAAATATAAGATACCCACTTAATGTAAATTTCAGGTAAGTAATTAATACATGTTTAATATCTGCATGGAACATTCAATATTTGGGACATACTTGCGCAGATAAATCATAGCTTGTCAAACTTAACTAGATGTCTTTTATTTATTTTTTTTTGGTGACCCTATATCGGATCAAAGCCTTCCATCATCTTCAGTACATATTTGTTTATCAGAATGAGCTTGGGATAGAATGATACTGAACAAAAATTTGAATAACCATTATGAAAACACATTCAAATTATATTTGGAAAATATACCTGTGTTTTATTTGCATATACATACTAAATATGCTCTACTTTTGCCAAAATTTTAAATAGCACAGTTCTTAATTCAGAATACCTTAAATCACCAATCTAATACCCAGTACCAAGGCAATTGTGGGACATTTACTTTCTCTTATTTGATTCCTTGGTAAAATGGTAATAAAAATGGTTTATCTTTCGTAGAGTTGGTATAAATTAAATAATTTGTTACATGTAAATATTTTTATATAATACATGTAACAGAACAGACACTCAAGTGTTAGCCACTGTATTAGAGGTTTTAAAATATCGATTCTGTTATTCATAATTCTAGACATGTACTTTTACTTGTTAGTCCTCAATTAGGCTCTTCTAGCTCATGAGAACTCATTTCAATTCATATCTGATAAAGAGTCTGAATGAAAAGTGTTTAACCTTTCCACATCAAGTTAAATCAACATCATTCAGTATAAAAAATAGTCCATCTTGGGCCATGGTTAGGTAGGTCAGTAGGTTAGAATATCATCCTGATACACCAAGGGTGTGGGTTTGATCCACAGACAGGGCCCACACACAAGTCAACCAATGAATACATAGATAAGTTGAACAACAAATCAATGTTTCTCTCTCTCATCAAAAAATAAACTTAAAAAATCAAAATTGCTTATCTTATGTAGTTTATCAGTTATTTCATGGTCTTAGGTCAGTCAATTTGAAGTTTATTTCCTTTAAAGTGCAATTATCCCTTTTATCCCTTTCTTCCTTCACAGTCTGATGTATGAATAGAAGAAAAATTATGTAATGCCAGGAGGCAAAATAGTGGTGTGGTCTTAACTGATTCCGGAGAGGGCTCCGTCGAAATTGATCAGTGGGTGGTGTTCTCTGTACATCAGCAACATCTGTTGGTTGGATCACTGCCACGTGTCTCTTGGGAGTGTGCAGGTCAATATCAAACATTTCCTGCTTTCCTTTGTGGTCCAATCAAATCTTCAAGACTCTGTAACACCTTTGTTTCCTTCCTAGCGATGCTCACATCTGTCAGCTATCAGTACCTCTCCTAGCCTCTGCTTATTTAGAACAAACTAAACACTATGGAAGTAATAATGTAGCGCTTACTTTTGCGTAAGTTCACTACACTTTCTCTAGCATCTAAAGTGGTGACCTGACATTAATGCATGAAATTCTGATATGTGCTTTGTTCTTCAAGTTCCAAATGGGAAAGTCATTGGTTTCTGTTGACTTGTCCTCAAACCAACTCAAAGGATGCCTTTTCCATTAAATTAATCTTTCCATCCTTGTAGATTTCAACACAAGAAGAATTTCCATCAAGGACCAATTTTCATTAAATATGCTCACAATTATATTTTCCTTTTTTAATACCTATAATTCCAGGAAAAATATCAACGCATTTCATATTGGAAGTATATGGTTATGTCGCCAAATTCTGGGTTTTTCTTACTGATAATATTTTATCTAGGAAAAATTCTAAAATTTCCCATTATTTATCTACATTCACCCCTATCCTATGATTTTGAATTTTACAATATGCCAAGTTCTTGGCTAGTGATTAGGAATACAAAAATAATAACACATTGTGGTTTTAATTTGCATCTCTCTGATAGCAAGCCATATTGAGCATCTCTTCATGTGTCTCTGGATCCTCTGTATGTCCTCCTTGGAGAAGTGTCTGTTCAAGTCCTTTGCCCATTTTTTAATTGGGTTAGTTGTCTTCTTAGAGTGAAGTCGTGTGAGTTCTTTGTATATTTTGGAGATTAAACCTTTGTCTGAGGTGCCATTGGCAAATATGTTTTCCCATACAGTTGGTTGTCTTTTTAATTTAATGCTGTTTTCTTTAGCTGCACAGAAGCTTTTTATTTTGATGAGATCCCATTTGTTTATTCTTACCTTTATATTCCTTTCTTTAGGGGACATATCAGTAAAAATGTCGCTGCATGAAATATCTGATATTTTCTTGCCAATGTTCTCCTCTAGGACTTTAATGGTGTCATGGCTTATATTTAAGTCTTTTATCCACCTTGAATTTATTTTGGTGTATGGTGTAAGTTGGTGCTTGAGTTTCATTTTTTTTGCATGTAGCTGTCCAGTTCTCCCAACACCATTTGTTGAAGAGGCTATCTTGACTCCATTTTGTGTTACTGCCCCCTTTGTTGAATATTAATTCACTATAGAGAGTTGGGTTTAAACCACAATGAGATACCACTTTACACCGGTGAGAATGGCTATCATAAACAAAGCAATAAACAACCAATGTTGGAGTGGGTGTGGGGAAAAGGTGACTCTGGTCCACTGTTGGTAGGATTGCAGACTGGTACAACCATTATGGAAAACAGTATGGAGTTTTCTCAGAAAACTAAAATTGGACCTGCCTTTTGACCCAGCAATTCCACTGCTAGGATTGTATCCTAAGAACCCTAAAACACCAATCCCAAAGAACCTATGCACCCCAATGTTCATAGCAGCACGATTTACAATAGCCAAGAGTTGGAAGCAACCTAGGTGCCCGTCAGTAAATGAATGGATCAAAAAACTGTGGTAAATATACACAATGGAATTCTATGCCACTGAAAGAAAGAAGGAGCCCCTATCTTTTGCAACAGCATGGATGGAACTGGAAAGCATTATGCTGAGTGAAATAAGCAAGGTGTTGAAGGACAAATACTCTATGATCTCACCTTTAACAGGAAGCTAAACAACAAAAACAAGCAAGCAAAATATAACCAAAGACACTGAAATAGAGAACAGGGGGACAGTGATCAGAGGGGAGAGGGGAGGGAATTTCAGAGGAAATAGGGGAGGGATTGAGAGGAACAAATATAAAGGATACGTGGACAACAACTGAGAAGGGTGGAAATAGGAGGGAGGGGGATGGATGGGGGCTGGAATGGGATGGGAGTAAGAGACAGAAAACTGTACCTGAAAAAAATTAAATAAATTTTAAAAATTAAAAAAATAATAATAATAACACAATATTATACTCCCAGACCACAAAATTTAGTGAGGTAAACACAATTTGGCTTTCCTCATAATCAATGATACTTAGAAATAGAATGATCTGTGCTTTTCTGTATGAAGAAAATGATAACATTTTAAATTACCTTAAGTGACTGCAATACATTTTATATTATTTCCCTTGAAATAAAGTGACACATAAATATATCCAAGGCAAAATTTATGCTTTATGTTCATTCAAAATAAACTTGCAACCTATTTTGGCAAGAATGTTAGATGGAACTTCCAAGGAGAAATGTTAATGCATTCAAATATATTCAGTTATTTCCTAATAGTAATATATCAATTCATATCAACATGCAGATTATTTCACATAATAGAATTTCTCATTTTAGCTAATTTGTTTCATTCAATTGGCCACTATAAAAATTAATTATGTTTAAACTTAATAGCCTATTTCTAATATAATATAGTCCAAATTTTTTACCACACAGAACATAAATACAGCTTAGAGTTTTATACCCTAAACTTGATATATTTAATAAGTTGGAGAAATTGTCAAAGTATCAAATAAGAGAAAGAAATGGACATATTATTTTTACCATATTATCTTCTTTGACCTTTCTTTTTCTTTTCTGTGCTGCCACAATTTCTTATAGTTTGTCATATTTTATTTATGTTCATACATGTAATTTTATATTTTCTCTTTTTTATCATAATTATCATTCATAGCTTTATTTTCTACTCTGTACATCTCACCAGCTTGATATATTTGTGAGCATTAAGTTAGAGTAATTTATTTCTACATTTCAAAAGATTACTTATTTTTAAACTTAGAAAAGCACAAAATTTAACATAAATAATTAATGTTGATTTTTATATGCCAGATTACACTTAAGTTTTTACTCTAAAATCCAACAAAAAATAGGCATATATTAATACACATTAATATTAATGTATTAGCCCTGGCTGGTGTAGCTCAGTGGACTGAGCACAGGCCTGTGAACTGAAAGATCGCAGTTTGATTCCCCATCAGGGCACATGCCTGGGTTGCAGGCCAGTTCCCAGCAGGGGATGCACAAGAAGCAACCATATATTGATATTTCTTTCCTTCTCTCCTTCCCTTCCCTTCTAAAGATAAATAAATAAAATTTAAAAAATATTAATGTATTAATATTAATCTGCCTGTAATTTGGAGTTCCAACAAATATCATGATTTTACTTCTTCCCTATAAACTGACATTAAGTTGGATATGCCATATATATATTAAGAAATATATATATATATCCAAATATATATTTATATTTGGTTGTCAGTCACCTGATTGCTCCCAGGTACCTGCAAATATTTTTAAAACTAACTTGTCATCCTTAATGTTTGTATTCTACGCATTTTAAAAGTTCAATACAGTGTCTTTTTTTCTTAATACAAAATGAAATATATTTAATCTCTTTTAGAGTATGGTGAACAAGTTTTAAAATATAGAATTCTGAAATATTTGAAAACTCAGACTACTTAATACCATTTTTAGTAGTTTTCAGTAGAAGTAACTTGCCATTCTTCTATTAGAAAAAATATATTGATAACTTGCAGTTCATGTGTGTATTATACTGGCACTAAAGTTATTTTTAGATTATTTTGGTACCAGTTGTTACTTCAAGACATCTGAGATATTTTGAATGTATCATACTAATTCAAACTTTAACATTAACTCAAATCATATAAGTTACAGGGAATTGATGAAAAGAACAAGATATAGCCCTGGCTGGTGTGGCTCAGTGGATTGAGTGCAGGCCTGTGAACCAAAGGGTTGCCAGTTCAATTCCCAGTCAGGGCATATTCCTGGGTTGCAGGCACTGTCCCTACTTCGGTGCATGGGAGAGGCAACCACACATTGATGCTTATCTCCCTCTCTTCCTCTCTCCCTTCCCCTCTCTCCAAAAGTAAATAAATAAAATCTTTAAAAAAAGAATAAAATATAACTCTTTCTTTAAAAAAATGTAGTGATTCTATTCACATTCATGTAACTTTCATTTAAAAAAAATTGAATTCCAACATTCAGTCCATCATTTAGAACTAGATAGCATATTAGAAAAAATACAAGCAGTCTTCTGGTGAGGACAGATGGATGGATGGATGGGTGCATGCATGGATGCACAGATAAATTAACAGACTGATAGATCCATGATGTTCTTAAACAGTGTGTGGAGTCTCTGAGCATAATAGTAATTGATGAAGAAAGTGGTTTAAGTAATTTTTCTTTAATTAGGTAGAATTGTACACTTTTATCAAATACACATATTTGTAAATAGTCACAAGGTACCAAAGCTTGCATAAAATAGAATAAGCTACTATTTCCAGAAATATCACATTTTGATTCATTATGCACATTTTCTTCCACTTCAGCCACCAATCTGCTTGCCAGAAGTCATCAATCTGTCTTGCTCCTATACTCTCAAGAATGGATTTTGAAAGATAAAATTATTCTTTGCACATCTTTGAATTATCATAAAATTTGGGTATAAGATTAAATATGTGCAAATAATTTGATTTTTGCATATTGCATATTTAGGATTTATTTTAAAAATTATTTACTAACATAAATGTATATGGTGGGTATCAAATAATTCTCATCATTACATAATTTTAACACTAAAATTAAATAAATTAATGAGCTAATGTTCCAATTCTACTTGTTCACAAAATTTTATATTAGCATATTTTTCCTTCTGTACATTATATTACTTTATAATATGTAGAAATATATTATAAATATAGTATACAAGCATCTGCAAGAAAATCATTAAACCTCAAATATTAAACACAAATCCAAATAAAACAAAATTACTTCTATTAACATATTTGTATACATCTATGTATATTTATATCAGTATTACACAAAGTTGTGCAATTACATCTCCAAGTTCTCATCATCTATTTCCACCATGATTTCCTGTCCCTTGTCCTACATGGGTCTCCCTTCAAAGGATGCGCATTCAGCAAATGCTCTCACATTCAGCTGAGAAGATGGTAGGTGGCTGAGAGTCTCCAACCACAACACCTTCAGGTTCGGTCTCAGCATCTGAGCTTAGCCCACACATTTCCTGCACAGGCCCCAACCGATGACTGAATGGATCAAGGCTATCAGGGTTGGTTATCTCTGTCTAATGCAGAACTTCCCTATCAGGCAATATCTATCACAAAGCTTCTCAGCCTGGTGGTCAACAATTTGTCAACACGTCCATCTCAGGCTGTAGCTGCCCATCCTGTTCCCTCTCACCTTCTGTTCTGATCTGCATTTCATTCAGAAAGTTTCCCCTGTGCAGTCTGGCTCCCTCTTCCTTTTCCACAGGCACTTACTGCAGTAACCTTTCTGAGTGCCTAAGCTTCCCTTGGGGTCTGCTACAAGAGTTACCGAACTGACACAAGCTCCCCACGTGTCAATGTTTAATTCTAGTCACAATTTAACACCACCTTGCAGTGTCAAAGTCTTACAATAGTTTGTTCTGAATTTTGATGCAAGTGACAACATAAATATAAGCTCATTTTTATTTTGTCATTTGTGTGCTTTTAAATTTATTGTGAATAGTTTTACAGTTAGGGTAGAGTTTCAAAGATAATACAGAATTCCTGTATATCTTTTACCAAGTTCTTCCTAAAGTTAACATTTTACATAAACTGGTGCACTTATCAAAATTAAAAAATAAACAAAGCAATAACTTTATTAAAATTTAAAATGGTTGTTAAAAGTTTTTCTAAGTGGCATACTTTTATTTTTTTATATTTTTAAAAATTTTTTAAAAATTTATTTAATTATTTTTCAAGTACAGTTTTCTGTCTATTACTCCCAACCCATCCCACCCCTGTGCTCCCCCCTCCCTCCCATTTCTACCCTTTTTAGTTGTTGTCCATGTATCCTTTATATTTGTTCCTCTAAATTCCGCCCCTATTTCCTCTGAAATTCTCTCCCCTCTCCCCTCTGGTCAATGTCCCCCTGTTCTCTATTTCAGTGTCTTTGGTTATATTTTGCTTGCTTATTTGTTTTGAAGTGGCATACTTTTAAATTCTATCATTAAACTAGGATATCAGGTTGCATTTAGTTGTCCTGTCTCCTGAAGCTTCTAAAATTTGCAACAAGTATTCAGTAGTTTGGTTTTGTTTTCTTTACCAACCCTAACATTTTTGGAAAAGTACTGGACATGAATTTTGTAACATGTCTCTGGTTTGGGGTCTTTCTGATGATTTCTCATAATTATACTGGGCTAATGGATGTTTTGGAAGAGTATCACAAAGTGCTCTGTTCATTGCGCAATACCGGTAAACACATGACATCAACAGGGCATCAAAGTTTTAGATCTGTTTACCCTTTTCTTTATTATTTTTATTAGTGTTATACAATTACAGTTGTCCTCATTTCCATCCCTATTATTCTCCTTTGCTCCAATATCCTCCTCCCTCCTCCCCTCTGGTTTCGTCAGTTTGTGCTTTATTTCCATATCTCTGGTTATAGTTGTTAACTGTTATTACTGGGTTAAGGTCATGCCTGCCAGGTTTAACCACTGCAAGGTTTGAATTTTGGATTTTTCATACCTCTGTCTGTTAGAGGTGTGCTAATCTAACAAAATGCGCTGGGCACTGTTTCCTGCTCCTGTGTTTTTCTCAGAGAAGATGTGGAATAGGTATTATTTCTTCCTTAAATGGTTAGTGGATGAAGGCTTTTGTCCCGAAGGAGGGAGAGAGGATGTGAGGTCTGACCGGAACTCCTGCAGTGGTAGCTTTTCCCCCATCCCACCCAGCACCAGGGCGAAGCTGTCTGGGGTTTCTCCCAGTTCCTCCTGGTGAGTGATTCATGGAGATCTCGGAGGACAAGCCTGTAATAATGTACAACCCTCCTCTCATGTCTGCAGACTGAAGACTCTCCTCACTTTCACTCTCTTCAGTTTGCTTTTAACAATTTCTTAACTGTGTATCACCAATATCTTCTTGTCTGCTTAGATGACATTTAGGAGGTTTGATCCTAGGTAAGTAAATACAGCATCCTTTTTCTCCTGGGAGACATCTACCTCCCCACACATTTTTCAGTAGTTTGTTCTGACACCTTAGTTCAAGGTAGTCTTTGATAGGTTCAAGAAAAGCCTTTAGTTTGGTGTTTTTCCAACTTTGATTTTGTTCTAAGGGTGGAAGTGAAACTCTTTTCCCTTAGCTGTATCTCTTTTTCAACCTGGAAGTCATCTGGCCTCCTTTATTTTTGATGTTACTATTCTATTTCTTTTCCTCCATTTCTTTTTCTCCAGCATCTTCAATGGGAAGATTACTGACATATTGAATAATTATTAGATTTCAAAAAGTAAAGCAATATAAACAAATTATATATGTATATAAGCAAAGAACAACTTAATTTTTGCCCATTATACTTTTTTCAATGCCACTATAATTTTGTATAATACTATTAATATAAATATTATAAATGTAAGAAAAATGATATTTGTATCAAAAATAAAATAATATTATCCAGTTTGAAAGAAAAATCTAATGTGAACAAATTTGTGCTGGTATTTAAATTTGAATTACTTGATAAGTGAATGAAACAGACTTCTGGATATAGGATCTTTTATTCTTTGTTTCAGTTAGAAAAAATAATTTAGATGAAACAATACATCTTTTGCAAGATTTTTGATACATTTTTAAAAAATTATGACTTCTAGGAAGCCTGAAAACAAAATACGGATTTATTGTATTCACATAGTAAAGCATTTCACATAGGTTACAAATGTGAGTGATTTGAGGTGTTTATATTGTAATGAAGCTCTTAATGATTTACTGTGATCACAATAGCAGCTCCCACAAAATCCATTAATCTAAATGATGAGTATTAACCACACAAAAAGAGACTAAGATGCATGTAACTTTTATGTTCTAAAGCTGAGTTTAGGCTATATGATAAATACTGTGTACGATTCTTAGTGCATTTGTTAAGCTATTGGTAGACATTTATAATTACTGTTCAATTATGTCAGCACACCAAGAAGAAAATTGTATTTTAAGTTGTAGCAGTTAATCATTTCAGAAATTGGCTCATTGCATTACTGTTTAGTTACTGAAATGAATTTAAAATGATGACACTTTTAGGAGTCTGTGTACTGAATTCTTTGGAGCTCCAAGTCACTTGTCAGAGTGGCTTAAGTAAAAAATTCTTTCCTTCACTCCTTCCTTCCTCTGTCCTTACTTTCCCTTCCTGTATTTGCTTAAATGGGAGAGGAATAATTGAATATATCAATGTTTCCTTTTAAATTTGAATTTCAATTAAGGTTATTTAAGTGAAAACTAAGATATATGCCATGCGTATTTTTATATTTCTTTTTAC
The DNA here is from genome assembly GCF_014824575.4 of Sturnira hondurensis. Lineage (NCBI taxonomy): Eukaryota > Metazoa > Chordata > Mammalia > Chiroptera > Phyllostomidae > Sturnira > Sturnira hondurensis. The sequence goes on along the minus strand of NW_028082350.1, from coordinate 4,780,674 downwards.
TTCTTTATTTCCAGATAAATCCATTATTTTATATCTTTTAAAATTAACTTTGTTTATATATTTTTAAAGATTTTATTTATTTATTTTAGAGGGGAAGGGAAGGAGAGAGGGAAAGAAACATCAATGTATGGTTGCCTCTCGTGCGTCCCCTGCTGGGAACTGGCCTGCAACCCAGGCATGTGCCCTGACTGGGAATCAAACCGCAATCCTTTGGTTCGCAGGCCCACGCTCAATCCACTGAGCTACACCAGCCAGGGCTATATTTTATTTTAATTGTTGTTCAAGTACAATTTTCTGCCTTTTACTTCCATCCCAGCCAACCCCTCAGCCCTCCTCACCTCCCTCCCATTTCCACCCCACTTTGTTTATATTACATAAGTTACAGAGGAATGCATGTTCTTTAATAATAAAAACATTGCATATAAGTCTGAACAGCTACATATTTTACCCTTCGACCTAGACAGTTAAGAATGTTGGGTTTTACTTTAGAAATTTAACAACCCTTCAATAAATGTGTATTTGTCATTTGTGGATGTGACTTCATAAGATTGTATACCCACTGCTGTATTTATAGTTTAGTTATTTTGTCTGATAATTTTGAAGATCAATATTTTACCACAGTAATTATTAGCACTTCAGTTTTATATAGTACTGAATTAAGTTCATTTTCTGAATTTTCATTTTTTACATATTTTATTGTCCTTTTTTTAGAGGAAGAGAGAAAGAAACATTGGTGTGAGAGAGAAACATCAGTTGATTGCCTCTCATACACACCTGCACTGAGGACTGAACCCACAACCTAGTGATCTGGAATCGAAGCCACCGACTTTAGGTTAAAGGATAATGTTCCACTTATCTGAGCCAGGGCTTATTCCATTTTTAATTCCAACAGTTTTAGTTTCGATTCCCAAATCTATGATACCTTATTGTTGTGTGACAATCTCTAATTAAGGCCCACGTCTCTTATTTACATCTCTGAGAAACAAACTAAATAAAGTTAGTTCACAGTTATTTTTGCATGTGCTCTTGATCTTTTGCTTTCGGTAATTGTCTGGTTATACTTCTTCTATCTCCTGTAAGACAGTTAGTTTATCCAAATGCTTATTGATCATGGAACATACACTGACTTTCTAACTCAATGCATCTTCATGTACTTTCTTCGCTGAGGCCAGTCTCTGGTGAGGAGCTTTTTGTTTGTTTGCTTGTTTGTTTGAAAAGATACGAGGTAAATTTCCTGCGAGAAATTGTTTAGGAGTTAATCGGGTCATACCCCCAAATCCAACTCTTAGCAGTAAATTCCATTTTTCTATCATGAGAAGTGATTTAGCATTAGACAAACACCATTGAATGCAGTACTTTGAACTGTGTTGCTTTACGATCACTATAGAATATACTTTAAATTAAAAGTTGCACCATAAATGTTTTATAGAATTCTCCTGTGAAACCATCTGGTCCAGGGCTTTTGTGTGATGGGAGTTTTTTGGTTACTGCTTCAATTTCATCTGCTGTTATTGGTCTGTTAAGGCTTTCTACTTCTTCATTGAGTTTTGGAAGATTATATTTTTCTAGAAATTTGTCCATTTCACCTAGGTTTTCAAATTTCTTGGGATACAGTTCTTCATAGTAATTTCTTACAATCCCTTCTATTTCTGTTGCATTAGTTGTACTTTCTCCTTTCATTTCTTATTGTGTTTATTTGTGTCCTCTCTCTTCTTTTCTTAATGAGCCTACTTAAAGGCTTGTCTATTTTGTTTATCTTTTTAAAAAAACAACTCTTGGATTCACTGATCCTTAGAATTGTGCTTTTAGTCTCTATGTCATTTAATTCTGCTCTCATCTTGGTTATTTCCTTCCTTCTACTTGCTCCGGGCTGTCTTTGTTGTTGTTCTTCGAGTTCTTGCAGGTGTAGAGTTAGGTTGTTTGTTTGATATGTTTCTATTTTATTTAGGTAAGCCTGTATTGCTATGAACTTCCCTCTCAGGACTGCCCTGGCATGTCCCATAAGTTTTGGATTGTTGTGAGTTCATTTTCATTTGTTTCCAGAAACTTTTTGATTTCTTCCCTAATTTCAATCTTGACCCATTCATTGTTTAACTGCATACCATTAAGTCTCCATGACTTGGGTAATTGAGGTTTTTTCTGTGGGGTTGGTTTCTAATTTCATCCCTTGTGGTCAGAGAAAATGCTTGGTGTGATTTCAATTTTCTTGAATTTGTTGAGGCTCATTTTGTGTCCTATCATGTGGTCTATCTTTGAAAATGTTCCATGTGCATTTGAAAAGAATGTGTATTTAGCTTCTTTGGGATGAAGGGCTCTATATATATATCAGTCAAGTCCATGACCTGCCTTTTGACCTAGCAATTCCACTGCTAGGATTGTATCCTAAGAACCCTAAAACACCAATCCCAAAGAACATATGCACCCCAATGTTCATAGCAGCACAATTTACAATAGCCAAGAGTTGGAAGCAACCTAGGAGCCCGTCAATGAATGGAGTAAATGAATAGGATCAAAAAACTATGGTACATTTACCATAGTTCAATGGTAAATATGGACTATGGTTCATAGTTCATAGTTCATTCATTTACCTGTCAATGAATGGAGTAAATGAATGGATCAAAAAACTATGGTACATTTACACAATGGAATGCTATGCCACAGAAAGAAAGAAGGAGCTCTTACCTTTTGCAACGGCATGGATGGAACTGGAAAGCATTATGCTGAGAGAAATAAGCCAGGTGTTGAAAGACAAATACCATATCTCACCTTTAACAGGAAGATAAAAAACAAAACAAACAAGCAAGAAAAATATAACCAAAGACACTGAAATAGAGAACAGGCTGACAGTGACCAGAAGGGAGAGGGGAGGGAATTTCAGGGGAACTAGGGGAGGGATTTAGAGGAACATATATAAAGGATACATGGACAACATCTGAGAAGGGTAGAAATGGGAGGGAGGGGGGAGCATGGGGATGGGATGGGATGGGAGTAATAGACAGAAAATTTTACTTGAAAAATAATTAAATAAAATACAAAAAAAGAGAGAGAGAACAGGCTGACAGTGACCAGAGGGGAAAAGGGAGGAAATTTCAGGGGAAAAGGGAAAGGGTTTACAGGAACAAGTATAAAGGACACATGAACAAAAACTAAGAGGGGTGGAAATGGGAGGGAAGTGGGGAGCACTGGGGAGGGGGCTGGGATGGAAGTAAAAGACAGAAAACTGTACTTAAATAACGATTTAAATAAATAATTAATTAATTTAAAAAATAAAGTTGCACCAGAACAATAACTTTGTTCTTTGTCTTATGACTGAGTATACATTAAGTGTATTTTTATAAAATAATTTAACATTCAGTTTTAATGAAATGATTTTTTTTTGTTTTAAAAGAAAGCTATCACTATCATTTATGAAATATCGAACTAAAAGAATTGAGTTATTTTGGGAGATGCCTCACGAAAGTGGGAGAGAGACATCTGGGAAAACAACCCAGACACTGTGTAAATGAGATTAGATGCTCCCAGTATTTATCCTACGCTGTGCTTTACTTTCTTTGACACATTAATCATAAATCATAGTAATTGCCTGACTATTTTTCTGACACTCTAATTAAAATACTAAAACATGCACATATCTGTGTTGTTTACTATTTTACCTACATAGCTGGCCCAAGTAGTTGCTCAGAAAATGTTGAATAAATTGCAGAAATATTTCATATTGATTTTTAACTATAGAACAATTGTTAATTATTTTATATATGTTGAATATTGAACAATAGAAATATATTATTTTTCAATTTAAATAATTCAGGGAGCTAACAGGTGCATATCTGTTAATAATAACTTCATTATTATTATTTTCTTTTTAAGCAGTAAATGAAGGATACATATTTACTTTTATAGCACTGAATCCAGCCTGATGTAAAAACATAGTCCAGTAAATCAAATAGCCTAGTAAATAAACTGAAGTTTCTATAACACTAATTATATATACAAACCATCTAAAGCTTAATGACAAGCTGCCACTAGCCAAATTTGTTGTTTATAGTTCTGTCTCTTTGCCTCCTAAGACTACTTCATTTTTTATTAATATCTGAGAGACCTTTAAAAAAGATTTTACTTATTTATATTTAGAGGGGAAGGGAAGGAGAGAAGGGAGAAATATCAATGTATGGTTGCCTCTCCTCCTGAGTCCCCTGCTGGGAACTGGCCTGCAACCCAGGCATGTGTCCTGACTGGGAATCAAACTGCTATCCTGTGGTTCACAGGCCCGCGCTCAATCCACTGAGCTACACCAGCCAGGGCCTAAGACCACTTTGTTTTAACTAAGACACTTCCTCATGCTTTGCTGCACAGGAATAAGTCATAGCTTCACTGGTATTGACAACTCTATCATATTGATTCAAATTGTGCTTCAACCTGTCCTTGAAGGATTTTTTTATGACCATCTGTTGTACAACTGGTTTTCTTCAGTCTTTCATACACAGGGATCTTATTATCATTAATTTCCCTCACATAAATTAGTTTGCCGATCAAGGTAAAATGAAAATAATTCAGATGTTCCAAATCTGTGAATACTCAATGACTGTATTGCTAGAAAACATTTTTTTCCTAATAGAATGCTCTCTTAAGAATGGAGCTGATTGATCCCAGATCATGCAGACATTACAGAATAAAGGATGGTCACGTCATCATCGTCATCATCACCACCACTACAAGAGCTATATTTACAAAACTATTATTTTTAATTGAGAATGAAACTGTCTCCTTAGATTAAGTTAATCAGCTATGTAAGAGATAATCTGGGACTAAAACCCAGGATAGTTGAATCATCTTCCCCTTAAATGTTGCTGACTATGGAGTTTTAAAAAGCCTTATATACATGCTACGATTACTAAATTATTCCAATTTTCAGTTAATTTTAAAATATTTATATGATATCAAAGTACCTTGAAAATGTTGAAAAGAAATAAGACAACTTTTTTCTTTATGCTTCATGAATAATTCAGTAAATCTTTGTTGAACAAATAAAGAATGGATGAATAAATAATGAATACACTTAGTGAAGTTAATTAAGAATATATCACATAAAAAGCATTTGTATATTAACACATAGTAGATATTTTAAAATTTTATAACCTTTAAATTAATATGTATTATTTTATTATGAAAACAATAAATACATATCTAAACATGACACTACCCAAAAATTGTTTTCAAGTATTATAAGGGAATTACTAATTTAATGTAATTATTTCATAGAGTGGAAAATTCTTACAGTTTTCAGAAATTGAAGTTCATAAAATATAATGTGTAAACTGCTGAGGAAAGATATTTTTAATTATTACTCAACCTCAGGTGACATTGAACAGATACAGAAATTTCAATAGCATTTTGTAATAGAAAAGAAGAGAAAAGACAAACATTTATAGAAACTGGTATACCAAAAGAAATCCAACCAAATGCAAGNCATAAATTAGTTTGCCGATCAAGGTAAAATGAAAATAATTCAGATGTTCCAAATCTGTGAATACTCAATGACTGTATTGCTAGAAAACATTTTTTTCCTAATAGAATGCTCTCTTAAGAATGGAGCTGATTGATCCCAGATCATGCAGACATTACAGAATAAAGGATGGTCACGTCATCATCGTCATCATCACCACCACTACAAGAGCTATATTTACAAAACTATTATTTTTAATTGAGAATGAAACTGTCTCCTTAGATTAAGTTAATCAGCTATGTAAGAGATAATCTGGGACTAAAACCCAGGATAGTTGAATCATCTTCCCCTTAAATGTTGCTGACTATGGAGTTTTAAAAAGCCTTATATACATGCTACGATTACTAAATTATTCCAATTTTCAGTTAATTTTAAAATATTTATATGATATCAAAGTACCTTGAAAATGTTGAAAAGAAATAAGACAACTTTTTTCTTTATGCTTCATGAATAATTCAGTAAATCTTTGTTGAACAAATAAAAAATGGATGAATAAATAATGAATACACTTAGTGAAGTTAATTAAGAATATATCACATAAAAAGCATTTGTATATTCACACATAGTAGATATTTTAAAAATTTATAACCTTTAAATTAATATGCATTATTTTATTATGAAAACAATAAATACATATCTAAACATGACACTACCCAAAAATCATTTTCAAGTATTATAAGGGAATTACTAATTTAATGTTATATTTCATAGAGTGGAAAATTCTTACAGTTTTCAGGAATTGAAGTTCATAAAATATAATGTATAAACTGCTTAGGAAAGATATTTTTAATTATTACTCAACCTCAGGTGACATTGAACAGATACAGAAATTTCAATAGCATTTTGTAATGGAAAAGAAGAGAAAAGACGAACTTTTATAGAAACTGGTATACCAAAAGAAATCTAACCAAATGCAAACAACAGCATAATGCTCAATTGTAGAAGATAGCAGATTGTATCAGGCATATTCTCAGAAAGCATGTTACATATATTATTTCAATACACTATAATTAATGGAGCATCTGAGAAATGTTGTACATTACAATTTGACTTAGCTGATTTTTTACCAGATTATTAAATATTAAGAATAATGAGCAGCACCTTGTCCACACTGTGTATATACCACATGAACTAACATAAAAATATCAACAGACATACCCAAAGGTGTAATCTTATTCCTCCACTATTCCTTTTAGAGGAAATTTTGGGGTTTCAGGAGCTTTCATTATGAAAAATTAGGAGAATAAAATTAAATTCTGTCTAGTCATTTATTCATATTAATGTATTTCCCAGGAATATATTATGTTCAAATAGGATATAGTAGACATTAACTAAATTTACTTATCCCATAATTTTAGCTATAAAATATACTCTACATTACTATTGTTCTAACATGAAAATTAGCAGAAAATTCTTAGTATATATTGTACTTTTCCTTTTTGGAGGGTATCCAGTCAGATATTCATGTTTTTACACATGTGATGCATGATAGGCTATTTTCTAATGGTTGTCCCCAGAATTTTACCCTTGCACAACCTTACTCCTTTAAAATGCCGATGGAGTTTGTGACTATGATAAAATGTCCCTTCATGATTTTGCTACTCTACATGACAAAAAAAGGAGATTATCTAGGTGTGTCTAATGTAATCACGCTTAGTCCTTTAAAATCAGAGTTTTCTGTTCATTTTGTTTTCCCTTGCCAGCAAACAAGAAAGAAATTTGCCCTGGCTGGTGTGGATTGAGCGCGGGCCTGGGAACCAGAAAATTGCGGTTCAATTCCCAGTCAGGGCACTTGCCTGGGTTGCAGGTCAGTTCCCGGCAGGGGACACACCAGAAGAAACCATACATTCATATTTCTCTCCTTCTCTTCCCCTCTAAAGATAAATAAATAAAATCTTTAAAAAAAAGAAATTTAAAGGCCTCAGGCATGCCTTGTCAAGCATTGAAGACAGAGGGGACCATGTGGCCAGAAATGCAGCTGTCTTCCGGACTATGAAGAACGAATGGGATCCTCAGTGTTCCAATTCCAGTTAGCACATTTTCCAAGTTGAATGCCTGAGAAGTGGACCCTTCCTCAGAGTCCACAGGAAAGATCATATTCTGGCTGACGCTGAGGGCTGCCTTTCGAAACTCTATGCAGAGACCTTGGTGATGCTCATCAGGACTTCTGACCACAGAAATGTGAGCTGATAGGCAGGTATTGTTTTGAGTTGCTAACTTTGTAGTTAAACAGCATTAGGGAATTAACACATGATGTTGGACTTTTTTTTTCTTGAATTCCAAAAGAAAGTTCTTGGGTGGATATTTATCAGGAGGTATTTAGAGTTAAAACACCAAGAACCACTTCTGACTGTAAGACATTTTATACAGTGAATTTTGTAGAAAGATGAAGGCATAACATTAAAATGCAATAAAAAATATGTGGAACACTAAGATATGCTGGCCAAATTAAAATTTTTGATAGGTAAATCTGTGTCAAAATAAAACATCACAGTATTGTGAATGGTATATGTAAAATATAGCTTTCAAACATGCTAGCCAATAAATAGTACAGCACTCTGGAGGCATTGAGGAAGGCCGGAGAAAACAGTAACAGATACTATGCACTTTTGTTGGTCTTGTGTGGTTATATCGTGTTGTTAGATGAGGGCCCATCAAAATGTTTTAAAAAATAAGTAAATAAATAAATGGTGAAACAACAATAACTGACTAAGTGATTATATGTTGTTAGAAGTTTAGAAATGGTAACATCATGCTGTATTTTTTCTCTTTTTTGCTGACGTATTCTATTTATTTTATTTTATTATTGATGTTCAAATACAATTGTCTCCACTTTCACCTCACCACATCCCCCACCCTACCCATCCAATCACACCATATTTTAAAGGGAGTGTTAGTTTTCAAGGAAAATTGAAAGTATACACATACTTCTTCATAGTATTTCAATGAATACTTCATAGTATTCATAGTATTTTATATATTTTAAATTATTAGTCTTTTTATCACATCGTGATGTTATAACAAGATCATCTGGTTACATAACAAGATGATATATAGCTATAGAGTTAGACACACATATAAGTATGTGTGTCTGGTGAGTACTGCACACATAATAACATAGAAATACAATACATGTATGCACATATTTGGTGTATATAATAATTATACCACTCCTGCTTTTCCCAATGTCTAACACACAGTAGCCATAAATATGTGATTTATTTCCAATACAGTAGTATTTTTTAAATTCACATGAAAAATAATATTACTGGCATATAATAATTTTTAAAAATTATGAAAAAATCAACAAAATAGATAAAATAAACACATTTTACCTCTCTGATTACCAGTGCCAGTATTTTTATGAAGATCAATATACAAATATTATATTTCTCAATATATACAAACACATTTATATAATTATTTTGTAGTCTTTTTTACTGATTCCATATTAATAAGTATGGATGTTATAGATTTGCTTTTACTTTATAAAATGAAGAAAATTTTAACTTTTAAACTTTATATTAAAGTCTTAAATGTTTTAAGATATGGTGTGTATATTGTATATGTATGTGTACACAGACACATGCAACTTTTATTTTGAAATCACATCTCTGCCTACTACATAGGATAATTTTTATTTGTGAGTGAATCTGATTTTTGTTGAAAATATAGCAGCATGTGAGTATTATATGTACTATTTTTCCAATGTTTTATTGGAAAAATGGAGAATTGTGTGAATACTTAATAAATTACTGCTTACTTTCTCTGGGTCATCAAATCTACTAAGATGTATTGTCAGTCAGAATACAGATCACAGCCCCATTTCTGATGACAAGAAACATGAACTCAACTTTTTCTTAAATTTTCATCTTAATAAATGAGAGGATATCTCTGTAAAGTCAATTGAACAATACGCTATGTTCACAAGTGTGAACATGTATTGAATCACTTTGTCTTGGAGAACTGCCTCCTGTGTGCGAATAACCAAGAGAATCAGAAAATTATGTAAATGACTGTACCTAAGTTGGGCTTATTCCTAACAGAATTACGAACTTCCATGGGAAAAAAACAACTGAAAATTCAAAGAAAAACAAACCTTAAGCTACCTAAATTGTGAAGAACATAAGAAAAATGCATTGTATGCTGCCTCTTTATTCTTTTGTACAAAGTTTGTCAAAAATGCATATTTATGATAATACATGTGATATATATGCATCCGCATATATGAGTATATATAGGCATATGTGTGTGTGGTATTTTAGCTTAGTGTCTAGCTGCGTCTCCTCTTTCAAGGTTTATTTTAAGCCCTGTTTTTTGCATAAATGGAAATATTCATAATTCTTTATATACAGAGATTAAAATACATTATAACTTGGTATTTATTTAAAGGAAGACATCTCACCAAATACTTAAATAAATATATATAGATAAATAAGTATAATTATCATTCTATATAATGACAATTGCTGTTAATTTTTCAAAAATTACTAATAAAAAAGATGGATTTTAAACATGTTTTTTCTGAAATAGTTCATTTTCTGCCTTTTTAATTTTCTTTCAACCGTATATTTTGTGGATTTTTTTTTTTTTTACTTTTACAAAAGTGGACAGAAACCTGTCACGCAGCAGTCAGCATCAAATGTGTCTGCTTCATGGGAGGAAGTGGGGAGCAAGTCCTCCATGAGACAACCACAGCTCTGCTAACAGTGCCCCAGGGTACCCAGGCAAATACACCTGAAACAGTGACATTTGTTGCATAGGCAAACTTACTTTGTTTGAAGAATACAAATTTCCTCCCACAACAGAGCTAAGAATCTCTCCAAAGACAGAAGATAATAGAGTTTCCTCTTTGTCTTTGGTACCCTGTGACACGTGACCACAGATTGGAAAGTGAAGGACACCTAACAAAAGAAAGAAAGAAAATTATTATCTTAAACAGCAGAGCACTGCAAAATACCTAGATACTCAAGATACCCAGATACCCAAGTTTTAAACTGCATCTGACTTTAAATTTTAATAGAAACATAGATACATTATTTTGTCAATGACTATATTAATAAACTTCTTGGCTACTTACTTGACAGATCAATCAGAATGGGAAAAGAAAGAGGTGTGTACATTCCACGGAAAAAATGTTTGTGAGAAATGGTGAGTTTGAATACACTCTATTCTGTTGCATTTTAAAACTATTTGTATGAAGATGAAAATAAAATATTCCCATCCTCTTACTGTAACTATTCTATTCTATTAAGAAAATATAGGCATCTTAATTGCCCCATTTTCTATCAAAATATAAAATCAGTGTGCTTAGTTTTTTCACACTTCTTAAATGTATAATATGCAGATGGATCATCCAAACTCATTAAAATGCAACTTGGTTAAGCAGAAGGGTTGAGACCCGAATTTCCAAATTTCTGACAGATTTCCCAGTTGATTTTAAAGTCAGCCTTTATCCCGACCGCTCTGAATAGAAAGCCTTTAGTATAAAGGCGCACACTGCAGAGCGCCTCACTGATGGTCGCTAGGCCTAAAGCTATTGAGTCCATTTGTTCTCAGTGTTCCTAGGTGATGCCTGAGGCAGCCAGAGCCGGGCTGATTTCTTCTGCTACAGGGAAGTTTATCATATTAACACTAAACTTACGTGTGCTCTGGTCTGGCATGAAAAAGATTTAGGAACACTGCTTTGCCAAGTGTATGATTAAGTACGTAACGATGCTGACATGAAATTGTAGGAGAGAGAACCCTTCTGCATAAGATCAGTATTTAATTAAAATATGTAAAAAACCCTTCAATGTTGCTTTCTTTCTCATTCTTGAAAGACGATTTGGAATTAAAACTGGCATACCTAAAATGCTTGAGAATGTTTACCTAACATCTAATGCATAGGAATACATCTGCATCTTTTGAGGAAAAAATAAACAAAAAATGCCATTATTTTTTTTAATATTTAAAACTAAAATAAATAGTTCTCTAAAAGGCCAGCTGTCTTGAATATATTGAAGTCACCAAACACATATGTGGACACTTTATTATTACAAATGTATTTATAAGACATTGTAACTTTGAAATCCGTATGGTGTTTCTAGCATTCTATATGGTTCCAATTATATCTCATAAATCTATTTGCACATATAAAATTTGTGTAATTAATCAGTTTGTGTTTTCAGTATTAAAATAAAGACACCTTTCTTTCATCATCTTCTGAAACTCAAAACTAATATTTCTTATATCAGATAGCAAAATTAGAGATGAAAGACAGAACCTCCCAAATCACTGATACATAATTAAAACCTTATGAGGAAAGTAAGAAAGGTGGATTTATAATTTTATTTCAATAAAAGACAAAAAGAGGAAAAGAAGTCAGGAAGTAGTTTTCCTTGATAGTGACTGAAAGGAAACACTCAGAGATTTCTATGCTGTTTACGTTATTTTATTGTATGACCAAGGTGTAAAAAAATCGTATAGCATGATTTTATATGTATTTTTCTATGTTAATAATGGCATTTTAAACATATAACTAATCATGTTTTTTCAAAATTTATTTTTGGAGTTTTCAGAGGTAGAGATTGTTTTTTATTTAAAAATGTTTTTATACTCTTTTTTGTGCATGGCTCTGTATCATGCCTATTTTTTTTCTCTTTCATCAGCTTACAGTAACTTATGGGAATCATTTGGGTAACATTTAGTAGGAAAGTATAACTCAAAAGTGGACAAATAATTGTGTGTCTGTGTGGGAACATGTATGTGTACTCAGTGAAGGACAGTATGCAAACACTTTTATTTAGAAAATTCTAATTGTAACCTTTAAATCTGCTGAAAGGTTAGGCTCTTCCTGCAGACTTAGTGTTGTGGTTTTGAAAAATTTGGAATGCTTTCCTAAATCTTTCCACAAACAGGTTTAATTCAAGATGGAGAACTGCACAACTGAGACCTTTCTGGCTGATGAAATGGCTTCTTCGTCATGCAGAACGTCCTGATAATCAGAATTATAAATCATGAAACGATAGCTTGGCTTTGCGTCACTGAAACTGTACAGCAAAATATACCTTTTAGCCAAAATAATGAGATCCATTGCACACTGTGTGTTTTTTATGAACACACACTTACAACCACTTTTTCCTGACATTTACTATGGTAATCAGAGAGAGAAATGACATATATTTCTGGCATCTAAGATTGTTTTAGCATGACTGAAAAGATAGCTTTTCCAAAATGGCCACTTCATGAATATTTGTCAATAACTGTGTTCTCCTTTACTCTGAGGGAGAGGCGGTATCACAAATAAATGAAATTAGCCTACGGCCATACCACCCTGAACGCACCCGATCTCATCTGATCTCGGAAGCTAAGCAGGGTCGGGCCTGGTTAATTAATACTTGGATGGGAGACAAATAAATGAAATTAGCTTTCATTCTAGTAAACATGAAACATTTTACTTTAAGTGAATGGGAAATATATGTGACCCTAAATAGTTATCTAATAAAAATACAAAATAAATTAATCTTTGGAGAGTTTCTTCAAATATTCAGCCTAACTCTTTAGGCCCAAAAAGATGCACGTGAAACAAAGTCATTTTTCCCAGAAAGAATCATTCGATAAAGAATTCATCCATATTTTGTCTGTCATTTATGTTTTTTGAGATGTTTTTCCTTCATGAAAAGTTTGCCTTGAGTAAGGACTTTCAGAAATAGGTAGATATACATATAAATTTCATAAAATGGATGAGTATATATAGTAGCTATATTTTATTCATTTGTTCTCTGGTAAATTCTGAAATTTTATTTTTGCTTCACCCTGACTGGTTATAGCTCAGTGGGGTGGGCATTGTCTTGCCAACCAAAAGGTCCAGGTACAGTCCCTAATCAAAACATGCCTTGAGGTAAGGACCCCAGTTGAGAGCACACAAGAGGCAATCAGTTGATGTCTCCCTCACACATTGATGTTTCTCCCTCTCTCTTCCTTCCTTCTTTCTCTCTCTAAAATAAATAAATAAATAAGATATCTTTAAAATTGTGCTTTTGCTTCAAAATGTAATTGGTGTTATATGGTGAATAATGGCCTCCCCAAAACTGCACAATTGCATTCCAGGAACTTGTGAATATATTTTATGTGGGGGAAAAGGGGGATTTTAAAAATGTGATTAAGTTAATAATCTTAAAATAGCGAGACTCTCCTGAATTGTCTGGAGGAGCCTAATGGGATCACAAGGGCCCTTATAAGGGGGAAACAGTAAAATTAGGATTAGAAATGGAAGGTGAAAAAATGGAAGCAGAAGTCAGAGACAAGAGGATGTTACACCGACTGGCTTTAGAGATGGAGAAGATGAGAGGGGAAAGAAATGAGCTAAGGGATCCAAAAGATCAAAAAATCAAGGAAAACGATTCTCAGCTTCAGCCTCCAGGACAAATCTTAGCCCAGTGAAACTGATTTCCAGCTTTCAGCTTCCATAACAGTCGAGTAAAAAATATGTCTTGTTTTAAGTTTGTTACCTTAGCAATAAGAAGCTAACGTCCCTGGAAACCCATAACCAGCCAATAACCCCCTACCAAGATAGTGCAGTTATTTATAGTTATTTTACATTTCATTTATTATTTATCATATAACTTTATTTGAAAGAATTCACTCTACTGACCATCCTTTATTTAAAAACCAGTATTGTCTTCTAGATCTCTAATTAGGTGCTATTGTTACCTAGTTTTAGTTCTTTTCATGTCTTCAGGTATTTCAGATCCTTCTGTTGTCTTCATTATCAGTAAGGCTTAATTATCAGTTTGGCTTACAACTGATTTCAGCTAGAGCTACTGAAAATCATGTGTGGCCTGAGACTCGTTTTGCATCGTCTATCTCTCCCACAAGTGACAGTTGCTTATCTTCCTGCATGTGTTTTGAGATATTTTCTGATACCTGGAGCAAATCTCCCCACACTTAAAGCCCTCTGAACTTAACGCTCCTGAAGAAGACCTTCTCTCTAGTGCCAGCCCTCAAATGGATTAGAGCAGGCAGAAATTAAGTATCTCAGTTTCCAATATTTCAAGTGGCTACTTGTAGATTTCACTCTGGAATTTTCTGATCTCCAGGAAGAAATAATTCTCACAACCTACAACAACAAACTTCATAGGGCTTCCTTACGTTGGGTTTTAATCCTGTCTTGACTTATTCTCGATACACATAATCCTACTTCTATGATAACTTTTTAGCTAACTACGTACACTAAGATCTTGTCACAGGCTTGCAGGGAAACCTAAAGTAACAGCAGAATACTGTCAACAGTTTGAAGCACAGCAGTCAATCAAATGTTTCTTGGATGATTTACATTTGAAAAACACCTGATTAATGAGAAGGATTTAAAATAGCATTTTATGAATTGTCTTGATTTTGTTTGCTACTTTTCATTTTCTTTCATGATGATGATTTTTCCTTCCACATTTATGTTTTATCACTAACAAAAAAGTGTCATTAGAATGCTGCTAAAATTCTTAAATATGCTCAGAATAAAAAATATTTTTAAAATCTGGTTATTAAATGGTTACTCTAGAATTATAGTTTTTAGGTATGCACTATATTAATTCTATTTTTTAATATTTAAAAAATAAATCCATTTTCACTGAGCTAAGACATGTGCTTGAATGTCAGCTTATTTTACAGATTTCTTTCACTAAAAGCAAAAATAGTACACGACATAAAAAGATGAATTCTTATCATAGCTCTTATGCATGCTTTTTACACTTTGAACAAGCAGTGCTAAATGAACACTTTTATAGTAACACGTTATGTTAAAAAAGTATTACTTTTTACACATTTTAAAAAGAAATATACATATGATTACATGCAATCTTTTAGTGCTCTCTTAAAAAGCTGGAAAAACAAAAAGACTGTGTATACATGTGTGTGTGCATGTAGGTATATGTGCATATGTATGATTGTATGCATATATTCACAGTATATTCAAACTAAACACACAAATACTCTGATTCATGTGTATATCCCTTCTTAACTAGCGAGATATTTGTATGGGTCAGAGCAACAAACTGGTGTCTTACAAATTCTTCGTATAGATTTCCTAACCCTTCAATGCCTCTCTCTAGGAAAATTAGTTGGCCTTTTGATTAATATCCTGTTTTCTCACCGGTATGTTGCAAAGACAAACAAATGTTTTCAGATTCTTTTTTAGTTGATAAGCTTTTTCATGGTTTGTTGGTGGTTGGTCAATTGCTCTGGGTTAGTTTGGTTTGTTTGCTTATATGTTTGTTATATATGCATTTACTCATTGAATCTGGCCTCAATAGCAATTCTATGTTCTCACCTGCTGATTCCACTCCAGAGCTTTGCCCTGACAGGCTCCGGAGTATTCCTGACTTCCTTATTCTTTCCTGTGCTACTGTCCATTTCACAAGTAACACTCATCAGAACTGAAGTTTAGCGTTATGAATGAATTTCTGTTTCATACAAATTTCCTTTTTGTCTATTGATGTGCTTTATTTTTATTTTGGTTGCTTCCTGATATAAGAACTGTGAAGATATATTTTTAATTCACTATTTTAATTGCCTTTTATGAATAATTATGTACATCCTATTCATTGTAATATTCTGTCTGATTAAAGATATATCTACTTTTGTTTACATGGAATTCTCTCTTAATATCTAATTGAAAAATGACAAAAATTATTAGTGCATAGACTATTAATAAGTGTTGCTAACTTATTTAGTGTTCCTAGATTGATGCATTTCTTTCTCTATAAACTGATAACTACTGATTATCATACTCTGTACTATCCATTACCTAATGACTGTAAAGTAGTGAGGAATGCTATTTTAATTTAATAGATCTTGATATGTAAAAATTCTTCATGACAATTCCTTGAAATTATAAAGCTCTTAAAGAAAAAAACTATTTTTTGGTGAAAAACTATAATACTGTGATTTTATTATTATTATGCTCAGAATAAACTATTATAAAGAATTTGTGACTACATGGCACACAAAATAATGTATTACTGCTCATCTGAGTCTATAAACAACTTTCCATTACACATTTATTGACTATTTTCCCCATGGTAGTCAATACCATTTCAGGGATGGCCATTTATTTTTATTAAGTACCTATATTAAAAACGTTACACAACATAAAAGATGTTCCATATTATTTCAGTTAGTTTCTAACAGGTACTATAGTTCCTACTAATGGTGTTTCATAATGCTCTTGACTCCTTAAAAAAAGTAATTTATCACGGCACAAAACTTGCTAGCCAGTAAATTATTATCATTCCACATGCACTGAATTAAATATTTCACTAATACTGAGATTTTAACACACAGGAAAATAACTTTTAACACCCTAAATCATCAAAAATAAACTAAAGAAAATGAATTATTTAGATGTGATTATATACCAGTAAAATAGATGAGAAACACTATGAATCTTTTTTTGATTCAGCAAAATACCATTACTATCCTATCCCATTTCAACACAAAACAATAGGACTCAAAAGAAACAAAACCATCAATAAGAATCTCAAAATGTATAAAATCTTTGCTATTTTATCAGAATAGTATCCAGACATTTTATACAATTTTTGAATTGAGGTGATCACATAATATTTTTCAAATTGATGGATACCAATTAAAAAGCTATATGTGAAGCACAAAATGGCAAATTAAAATTCTGGCACAACTGTTAGCAAACAACTAACCAATAATACCATGAACAATTTTTCCGTAACTGTGTATCCAGCCTCCCATTGTTGATGTTCCGTTACATGCTTCCCTATATATATTATGCCTAAAAAATAACAAAGTGTACGTTCTGTTCTTGTTTTCCTGAAAACTGTATCTTCAGATTGATTGATAGATGATAGGTAGATGATAGCTCGACAGACGGACAGAAGTAGGTATACATATTTAGATCCACTTGGTTTCCATTTTTAAATGTATGGATTTACACTCTTCACTTTTTATAGTGAGTAACCTGTTCACTGTCAGACAATACATATACGAATAATTCTCTTTCTAAAAATTTGGGGATATCAATTGTAAAGTACTAAATTAACTGTTAAATTTGGTAAGGTCAAAGTGGCTGTTGACCTTGACTGAAAATCTCGTATGGAATCCTCATAACAAAATCCCCATAGGAGTCATTCCAACAAATATGGGATAAGGTAGAGCGATACCTAATAGCATCTAGGGTAATTTTAAATTGATTGCATTTGAGGATAGACTAAAAACCCAAATGGAAATATAAATTTATAGGAGTATTTGTCACATTTAAAAAATTTTGCTTTATTTTACATATGCATTTGTAAACCTTTGCAAATGAAATAGAGAAGAGTGGGAGATGAATGAGAAGGTGAAATGAATACAGAGTCAATAGAAGAACCACAATAATGCCTGCAGCATTTAGGTGTTGGTCAAAGTAATTAAAACCTGCTGCCACAACAGTCACCTCTGAAATTTACAGTAGGTTAACATGGTGATTTACCCCCTCAGACACTGGCAGGACTTCTGCTCCAAACAATTACCCAGGAACTCAGTCGATGGAAACTGCATATTCTTGCAACTGCACCATCCAAACCACGTGGCTCCTAAAATTGCTATGGAAAGACAGAAAAGGATGTAGAAGACATTTCAACTCCCTTTGTCCAAATGTGACACAAATCATTTTTACTCACAATCTATTGACATACTCTATCTCAAACCAAAAGGTGATGGTGAAAGAAAACAAATGTATGAAATATAGGGTAGACACTTATATTTCTATTACAATAGAGAGGTCTAAGACACAGCAAAGCAATTTAAGTCCACATTAGAACAGAACAATTTTATTTCTTGTAAAATGAGAGAAAACAGAGTGCATTTGAAGCAGAATCAGGTAACAAAGTGGTATGGAAAGGTTAGGGAGTTGACCTTCCATTGCTTTCATAATATCTGTAAAACAGTGGCAACAAGGAGTATAATTTTGATGGGAAAGGAGAATAAGAAAGCTAATTAATTAGTGGCATGGGTAAGAATGGTGGGTACTAACCAGTCTCCAGTGGAGTTGTAGGATAAATATACACAGGCTAATCATCATATAAGAAGTGTTGATCCAACCATATGGAAGAGGGTCATTGAGTCAGCTTGTACAGTAGGGAAAATAAACACAGTTAAGAAATAAATAAATACATTAATTTATCAATAAAACTTAGAAGTTAAGTTGAACATCTATGGAAATAGGGATATACAGACAGGGTATTTAGCAAAAAAAAATAATGAGGTCACCAAGTTAGAGACACATATGTTATATAATTAATTAATTGAAGAAATAACTGCTGAATTGGAAATGACTTGTGGAGAAATATAGGTGGCTTTGAACATAATTGAAAATGTGGAAATCAATGTTTCTAAAGGCAAGCAGTTATTAGAAAAGGCATGATTTAAGGCACAGTCACAAAATGAAATGGCTAAAACTGAGTGGATGAACACCATTAGAGAAACTGAGAAGATCAAGAAACTTAAAGGCTAAAGTGTTGCATGGATTATCTGTGTAAAAGGTGACATTACTAAAATTTCAGTGTTATCTATTGGGCTATTGAGGCAGGTAATAAAATATTCAGAAAATTCGGAAAAACAACCAAATAGTATTGTTTGAGGGCACCTGTTTCAACAGAACTGTTTCATTTTGTTTTTCAAAGGGACTTGGTAAAAGAGAAAAGGAAATATCTAGAGTTATAATGAAAATAGGCAAAACATTTCATTTTTACAGGCTTCACATTCCGTGAGTATGGAAATGAAACAATGCCTCTGAAAAACTTCAAGATAACCTAACCTTTCAGAAACCTAACCTTCAGTTAAAAGAGAAGAAAGTTAGAGGAGAGACTTTTTAGGCTACGTAGACCTTTACCATTTGCAGACCTTGAATTCCAGAGGACAGCAATGGAAACAAGGTAGCCAGTCCAGCTAAGGCATGATGACTTGGTAAATTGTACCTTTATTTGGCAGCTGAACTAAAAGGAAGGTGATCCAGGCCAGGGTTAAGTTGAAGTTCTCTCACAGTCCTTCCAGAAACTTGGAAGTGTAAGAGATTGATGTTCTTTGGCTAATGAACATCTCTTCTCCCATTCCAATCACAGAGGTTTTAGATCTTGATGAACAGAAACACGAAGCCTAGAAATGCTTACCCACTGGGCGGATACTTCCTTCTTCAATAATTGACTCACATTGGGAACTGCAATATAAACTGATTGCTCAATAACCCAATAGTCAATAACAGAGAAATGATCCCCATAGTTAAAGACAGTCATTCTCTTTCTAAAATTCACTTGTCAATATAGCCTCAATATCCACTGAAAGCTATTGACCTGGGAATGTGTAATCCTTTGGGTTTTGCCTAAACACTTCACCTAACATAAACGGTTTTTGTTTTTGTTTTTTGTGGGGTTTTTTTGCAGGAGACACTCTTTTTCCCCTTCCTGTCCACCTGTCTTTGCTATGGAAAGAGTACCATAACTTTTCTCGCTGTGTCTATGTCAGGACTGTTGGAACATTTTGGTCTTTCTTTCCTGCTATTCCAATTAAGAGAACAGCCCAAGCGAAGCCCTTACAAGGCTTGTTTTCTCATGTAATCTGCCTGTTCTTCTGAGGCTGCATTCTGACCCATCTGATCTCTGAATAAAAATACAAGTGCAAGAGACTAAGCAAATAATCAGCACAAACCAGAGAAGGAAACAGAGTGAGAGAAAGAGAGATAACTTAAACATTATAAAATTATAAGTACTCACCGTGATGGTGACTGTGGCCTTCCATGTTACAATTCAAGTATCTCTAAATTTCCCTCTTATAAAAGTCCATGTAATATAAAGGAAAGAACTGCCATGAACTCAGACATGATGTTTTCAAATAAACATGCATCATATTTAAAATATTAGCATAAAGTAGAAGTGATGTGATAATGATATTAATTCAATCTCAAAGCTTTTCTTAAAATTCATATTTTAATTAATCACTTAAAGTAATCACATACATCCTATACAGGTCCATGAACTCACCTAAAAGTAACATTGGTTGTCATTGTTATAATACATGATAATTAATACATGTTCTGTTTAAGGTTGTAAGGGGAAAACTCAAATCATTTCCTTAACTTTGTGTATCTTGTTGTATTGTAGTGAGCAGTCTATAATTCTATATTTCATAGTAGAGTTTTTTATTTATTTTTAGTGGTCCTTAATTTTTTTTAATTTAATTATTTTTCAAGTACAGTTTTTTGTCTATTACTCCCATCCCATCCCACCCCCTGTACTCCCCCCTCCCTCCCATTTCCACCCTTCTTAGTTGTTGTCCATGTATCCTTTATATTTGTTCCTCTAAATTCCTCCCCTATTTCCTCTGAAATTCCCTCCCCTCTCCCCTCTGATCACTGTCCCCCTGTTCTCTATTTCAGTGTCTTTGGTTATATTTTGCTTGCTTGTTTGTTTTGTTGTTTAGCTTCCTGTTAAAGGTGAGATCATATGTGGACATATGGTATTTGTCCTTCAATACCTGGCTTATTTCACTCAACATAATGCTTTCCAGTTCCATCCATGCTGTTGCAAAGGTAGGAGCTCCTTCTTTCTCATAGTAGAGTTTTTTTAAATTCTGAATAAGTAAAATTTCTCAGAAAAACTAATCTCTAAAAAATTAATTATAACCAAAATAAATGTCTTTCAATAAGTGCCTACTTCGTTTATGCAGGGTATCATACAACTTGCTATAAACAGATATATTTTCTGGTCTTCTTCCATTTCTATTAGAAGACTCTACTGTGTCTTGCATATGCATTATTAGAAGTTTGAAATTCTTTTTCCTTCAGATTTTCTTCATAATTATCTTTAAGATCTAGAGTTGTTTCCATTGCTGTCAGATTTCCATGTCAAGGCCCGCATGTCTGGTCCAACACCTATTTGACTGATGCCCTGAACCCCACAGAAGTGAAAGGGGGTTTTCAAGACTCAACCGTGGCATTCAAGAACAGGGCGTACATTCTGTATCAATTTAGCACTCTATACTTTCTATAAGACTTGTACACCAGCATGTTCAGAAATACTTAAATTATTTTTGAATGTTAGCTTAAATTCTGAAGTCATGCAAAACACTGAAAGAGAAATTAACAACAACAAAAAATCCTGGCTGACCTAGAATTTCACTTAGGCCAACTGAAGGTCAGCACTTTCAATTCCTAGGACTTAGGAGAAGGGATTACACATAGCAATATGCGCTTGAGGTTATGTGAAATTAAACAGAGTAACTGACATACTGAAAACAACTATGAAAATCAAAGAGAATATATACTAAAATGCATTTGAAGGTAAGAATTACGAAGACAATCAAAACTTTCAGGGGCTGGTAGGGGTTACTATCTTGGCCTAGGCCTGAGCCACTTACTGATTCCAATACCACCAGGAAAAAAAATTGGAAAACTCAACAACTGTAATAGAATACACAATAAAAACATAAAGTAGGAAAAAAAGAAATTTTCATTTAAGAACCTAAAAAATTGTTAAGACAGCAAGATCACAATCTTACCAATGTTAGATTGGTTAAATTGGTTAGAATCAATTTGAAGGGACCTCAGGGCCTTGTAAGGTGGAAAGAAAAGTAACCACTCAATGATTTTTCTTGGGATTGCCACAAGGCTACATCTGAGGTACAAAGTGAAGCAAAAAATACTCTCGCCTTTACTAGAGTGAATTTCAGTTTTGAATCAGCTCAATTTCCTACAAGGTTATTGTGATGTGACCCTGCCTTAAATGGAAATCAAGGGACAGAGCACTTGAGAAGTTTTCAAATTCATGTAGAGGCAAAAGTCAGAGTTTAGGTGTGGATGAGTTAGAGAGCCATGATAAACTACCAGAACTCCTGTGGGCACCTATGAAAATCAGCAAACAAAATATCAATTTGAACTTAAAGTAAATACCTGTTGCAAAAAGAAAAACCCAAGTGGGAAAATAATATATCCTCAAATGGTTAAGAAATAAAAGTAAATTCTCCCAGGAGAGAAAAAAACAATGACATTTTGCACACCATTTCTATTATTTTTCCCGAAAAAAAATTTGCTCCCACTTTTAACATATACTTGGTATAAGAGAAGCTCCATTGTTTGTAATTCTGTTAAAATGGGCAAATTATATAAGAAAATATATTTAAGTTTTGGATACCTAAGAAGAAAGACACTCAGGAGGTGAGGTGGAGATTAGATTCGCCTTGGACTAGAGATAGTTTCTCTGCTGTGGCACAGATCAACTGCCAGTTTAGGGGTCCAAGCAGAACATGGTCTTCTCAAGGAGCTGAGAGCGCAGAGGAAAGTTTCCAGGGAAGGTGAAGCAGCTGGCATCTGCGGAGTTTTCATATTGGAAAACGTGTATACAGAGAGGAAAAACCAAGACCCCACTCTGATATCCTAAATGAATGCTTGGCTGCTTATGCCCAGAACAGGCTGGGGTGGTGGTAGGGTGGGGGGTGAGGGGTGGAATTATTGGCTCACCCAGGGACACCAAAAACTGTTACAGAACATGATATGCTAGTACCGAAAGTACTCCCACTAGGTTCGTGTTGTCCACCATCAGAGAAAAGACGTCTCTCAATGCCAGAGATTTGTGAAAAGGAAAGGAAATGTTTATTTAAAGCTATTCAGACTTAAAGGAGTGACCTAATGTCTTCATTAAAATATCAAAGTCTTTTAGGACACCCACAGCCGCACCCAGTCCTTCTTTCTCCCTCTCCTCTAATTCGGGGTACCATATCTCAGGAAAAGAAGTAGATTCAGGCTCCTGGTACCATCAGCTGTGTCATCAGCCAAGATCAAGACATGTGGTTCTCCTCTGCAAAGCTGTGGGGGTCTCCACCCTGGTCAAGGCCTATGGTTTTCCCTGGCAGANTGAGGTGGAGATTAGATTCGCCTTGGCCTAGAGATAGTTTCTCAGCTGTGGCACAGATCAACTGCCAGTTTAGGGGTCCAAGCAGAACATGGTCTTCTCAAGGAGCTGAGAGCACAGAGGAAAGTTTCCAGGGAAGGTGAAGCAGCTGGCATCTGCGGAGCTTTCATATTGGAAAACGTGTATACAGAGAGGAAAAACCAAGACCCCACTCTGATATCCTAAATGAATGCTTGGCTGCTTATGCCCAGAACAGGCTGGGGTGGTGGTGGGGGGGGGGGGCGGTGAGGGGTGGAATTATTGGCTCACCCAGGGACACCAAAAACTGTTACAGAACATGATATGCTAGTACAGAAAGTACTCCCACTAGGTTCGTGTTGTCCACCATCAGAGGAAAGACGTCTCTCAATACCAGAGATTTGTGAAAAGGAAAGGAAATGTTTATTTAAAGCTATTCAGACTTAAAGTAGTGACCTAATGACTTCATTAAAATAGTAAAGTCTTTTAGGGTACCCACAGCCGCATGTAGTCCTTCCTTCTCTCTCTGCTCTAATTCGGGGCACCGTATCTCAGGAAAAGAAGTAGATTCAGGCTCCTGACACCACCAGCTGTGTCATCAGCCAAGATCAAGACATGTTCTCCTTTGCAAAGCTGTGGGGGTCTCCACCCTGGTCAAAGCCTTATGGTTTTCCCTGGCAAAGTTGCAAGGGGGTCTCCACTCTGCCAAAACCATGTGGTTCTCTCACACATGACAGCAGAGACCCCCCACTCTGGCCAAAGCCTCATGGTTCTCCTCTCAATGGCTGCCACATCTCGGTTTAAATCCCCTCTCCAATCCTCCTTTTCCGACTCCTCGCATAATTGGCTTCACTTGCCAGCAATCCTGTCTCCTTCCAGGTTTACTGGGCTGCAGGTGGAGCCAGTCATCTCCAAGATCTCACACAGGCCAGGTGCTGTAACCAGGGGGAGTTGGCTCCCAGTTACGTCGCGTGGAAGTCACTTCCATCCCTCTGGCTCAAAGTATGACAACAGCTATTTAACATAACTATGCAACCAGTTAAAGATTATAGATGTGTTAAATGACCATGCCAGAGGTTAGCTGCAAAGCTGTTGCTATGCAAAACAGCTCTCCATGTTCCTGCTCTATGTGTCCCTTCCTCCAGGTCACACCTGTGGCAGAGGGTAAAGACATCCTATATATCTTTCTAATATTTCCTGGACACCTTGAGTTCTGGACCCCATTCCAAATCCATATTTGGGCCCCCTGCCTGGGCTTCCCCCTGTAACAATGATGTTAATTAACTTAATTATGGAAGTTCTTTCATAGTGTCTATACTCTATCAAATCTTACAATCTACACTTTAAATATATTGTCATTTTATCTGTCTAGTACACCTTAACAAAGCTGGAAAAAAGATCAAAACAATTCACAAAATAACTCAAAATCTAAATATCTAAAATTGTTTATGTAATACAAAGCAAGCAGTGATGGAAATAAAATTAAGATTGTAAAGAAATAGAATATGTGACCTATAGTCCAAAGAAATAAGACCTGTAGAAACCAAGCCCAAGGTTGCCTATATGTTGCACTCAGCTGACAGTTTAAGACAGCTATTATAAATTATACGTATTCAGAAAAAAATAAAGTAAATAATGATTTAATATAGAGCGCACATCAGCAGAGACATCAAGACACATCTACGCCCCCTCTGGATTTTAGTCTGCATCCAGAACATATATGGAGGTCGGCACAACAGCCATTTCCATTTCTCCAGGCACCAGGCATGTGTGTTCTTTTTGCTCATCATTTTTAAAATTCATCTGGTCTGATAGAGTCTGCACACTGTCCTTTGAACACTTAAAGATCACATGTTTGACCAAAATAACTAAGACAAGAATTCCTATGAAAGTGTTCAAGGTACTTCAAAGTCATAGTTCATGAAAACCACTGTCATTATATATATTTTTTTTCCTATTTTCTTTATAAAACTAAGAGGCCTTTCACCCCTTAATTTAAATGCAAATTACTCAACTTCATCGTCAACTGAAGAATTAATGCCTTACCTCTGATCTTCAAAACACAAAAACTAAAGGACCAGGTGCCCATTCATGATGTTTAATTTTGAATCATTAGAAGGAAAAAAAACAAGAGGAGAAACAAAAAATAAAAACTGGAATCCTTGACTCTGATTTCTGAAGAATAGAAATGAAAGAAATTACTCTAAGCCATCTTCTTTTCTTTAAAGGAAACAGAGCTGTAACCCTGCGTGATTCATAGGTGGCAATGATATTTGGGCATTTGCTCCCTTTATTATCAGTAAACATGAATGTCTAGTGCAAGTCATTCACTAACAAGTTTTTCATGCTTTTGTTTCTTTGCTCGTTTGTTTTCAAAAGAAAAAAAAAAGCTTTCTGGGTAAAGATAATTCCAATCAAATCAAAAGTAACAAAATAAACGGTCTCATGATGTTACCAGAAATGTCACCAGCCTTTCCTGCAGGAGCGAGGAGTACTCACCAGGACTGCAGCTAGAACCAGTCCGCTTGAGGTCGCCATTCTCACAGCGCACACTTCCTGTAAGACGCATCACTTTCATCAACATTTCCCATCACCATACTTGGTGCTCTTGAAGGTCATAAGCAATCTCATGTTGAATTCCATCTCGGCTTAGTCACCAAATTCTAATTTTAGCGATATGTGCAAGTATATATAAAAAGAAGGAAGGCTTTTTCTCAAAATGGTTCCTTTTCAATTTCCAACGTAGCTGCAGTTCACAAATCACATAAATACTCACAACGAAGTATGAGTATTTATACTTATATTTATAAATTGAAATTAGACTTAGCAACACCATCCAGCATTTTATATCCTTTCTTGGCAGACACTTTACTTCCTATTGCTCTGAAGAGAAACCATGGAACAAATTCCTAATGAGCTCTAGAAATTGAAATCAGTGAAACAGGTAAAATCCCATTAATGATTTATTACATGATTTTCCATGGTTTGTTACCTGTATTACATGATTAAATCAGACCATTAAGATAGTCTGAACATTACTATTTTGAGAATTTCTAACTTTAAGAAATAGCTTTCCATTTAGAGTAACAGTGTTTTATGTTATTAGTTTTTAGGCAACCCACAGAACAATCATAATTAGCGTTAAATAGGACTTCTAATTAAATGTTCTTTTGAAACTCAGGATTGCTTAATCCTTTATTCCTTCCACAACTACATCAAAATGCAAATAATAGAGTTTTAGAATCATATGGGGAAAATACAACTGAATGGTAGTTAACTATAGACAAGGTAGGTAACTAATTACAGAAAGCTGAAAATGGATGAAGAATCAGCTAACATAAACACAGAGTATCAAACTCTTGCTCAAAGGGGACGACAAGCAGGAGCTTAACAATTTTTACCCTCAAACCCAAGAAAACTCCACAACTTGGATTCACTGAACAACGCAAGGCACAGGTGTGAAATAAAGATAAAAATTTGGAGATTATTTCAAAAGTCTCTAAGAAGTAGAGTTGCATACTGAGGTTTCCACCTCTATTCCAAAGGCCAGCTGTCCCTCAGCATAATTCATGGATTAAAGGAGCCAGAGAGACTCTCTAAGATCTTGAAGCTGGCAAGAAAGCAACAGCCTTGACATTGTTTCTCTCAGACATTATTGTGGTCTGTTAACGATCTCCACAAACAAGCAAGCAAAATAGAACCAGAGACACTGAAATAAAGAACAAACTGACAGTAACCACAAAGGAGAGAGGAGAGGGATAATGGGGGAAAATACGGGAAGAGCCATCAAAAAACATGTGTAAAAGACACATGGGCAAAGCCAAAGCGGGTAAGTTCAAGGGTGGGAGGCAGAGATGGGTGGGGCAGGAGAGAGTGGTGATGGGAAAATGGAAACAACTGTACTTGAACCACAGTAAAAAAAAAAACATTATAAAAATAAAGCAATCTCTGTGTTCCCATTTCCTCACCACCTTCCCTCTCCCCGGTTACAAGAGATGTCCAACTAAAGTAAATTGGTGAAACCAATCATGATTCTTCCCCTAAAGCTAGCTAGGTTGCTGTCTAAGTAAAGCTATAAAAACATTGGGAAAAAATCAAATAAGAATGCTGGAAATGCAACATTGTCTTTCATAATAAGTGAAAATCTTGAGCACTTTGGCTAGTGCGTCCAAAACTGATGTTTCAATTGCGCCAAATGTGATATGATGATAATAAATTAGGTTAGCATATAGAGAAAATAAGCTATAAAATTCACATTTGGTCATTTTAATTTTCAAGGTAGCCCGTGTAAGCCTCATGCCAAATTATGTTGGCTTCATATTTCTGAGTTGGCAAGTGCCGGTACTCATAAGGTATGCTTCACATTTTCAAATCTTCTGAAAGAAAAATAAACTTAAGAAAAGCATGCAACTAAGAGGAGTGTGTGAGATGAAGAAGGCAATCATGCCAAATAAAATACTTGGCGTAAAAAATGGCCATGTTTCCTTCCCGAAGTTGCTCATTGTGGCATCGCTCTGAACACCTCGAGTAAAACCAAAATTCTAATAGTCACATTTCTCTTGCTACCGGTTTTCAGAGAAATGTGCCTTCCTGACAATTTGTTAATTAACCTTCCAAATAAATACTACAAAATAATCACATCTAAAACTGAACCTGTGGATGCCTCCAGAGAATAGCTATTTCTGTACTTTTCACCCATGGAAGTAATTAACACCATGATCTACTTTGTTGTCGCCGAAGGTAAGTAAATTGAAGTTATTCTCGACTCTGGGTTTCCATACAATTCATGAAAACCATCACAAGACCTTTCGGTATGCCTTAAAATATACATTACATTCTCATTATTTCTCACCACTCCCCAAACTACATCCCCAGTTCTAATTCTGTACTACTGAAGTAGCGCCCAACATTATCCCTTTGCCTTCATACCTGCACAACCAAATGCACAGTGACTATTCTCTGTGTAACAGCCACATTGGTACGAACTTCAAAATTCTAAGTAACTGTGGCCATTGACCTCCCTGCTCAGAAACCTCCCGTGACTGCCTGCACCTTACGGACCTGCACATAGCGTCTCACCTGAGATTGTTTTGTACTTGCTGTGTCTACTCTCCACAGATAGTCAAAGGCTCAAATGCAGACTCCATTACTTTCTAGTCTCCTATTAATAATTGTTCAAGATATTATATGTATATATTATATAATGCTTATGCTGCTTGACAATTTTTCTGACTCTGTGGTGTATGTGTATAATATATAAATATATGCATATATTATGCATGTGTATGCATATATATAATTTATTAATGGTGAATGTTATATCAAATGAAGATTTGGATACCATCTGGATTTTTCTGCATAGGATAGGCTGCATAAAATAAGAAACTTTATTTTCTTATATGTTGCCATATGACCAGTGACTAAAACATAATCAATGGAAATGCAATAAACTTTATATATATAAACATATACACATACATATGCATGTATATATGCACATGCATGTGTAAGTGTATATGGGTATAGTATTTTGTTGTTTATGCTATTAAGGTGGTCTCCACTTTTCTCCCTTTGCCCACCTCCACCCTACCCTTCACTCAGGAAATCCACATACTGTTGACCATGTCCATGGGTCATTTATGTATGTTCTTTGGAGAATTCCTTCACCTTCTTTCTTCCAATGCCTCCTGCACCTTCTTGGAAAGAGTTGCCTGTCTGTTCTGTGTATCTATTCATCTGTTTCTAGTTTGTATGTTAGTCTGTTGTTCATTAGATTCCTCATATAAGTGGGATCAATCATATGGTATTTGTCTTTCTCTGGGATACTGGCTTATTTCACTTAGCATAATAGTCTCCAGGTCTGTTCACGATGTTACAAAAGGTAAGAGTTCCTCAATTTTTTACTGTTATGCAGTATGCCATTGTGTAAATGTACCAGAGTTCCTTCCTTCTTCTTCACCTGAGCTCTGTTTGTGGTTGTTTTCTTAGTCATTTTAGGTGTAGGGTTAGATTGGTCATTTGAGATTTTTCTTGCTCTTTGAGGTAGGCCTGCAGTGCTATGAAATTCCCTCTCGGGACTGCTTTCACTCTGCCTTACAGATTTTGGTTTGTTGTGTGTTCATTTTCATTTGTCTCTTGGTAATTTTTTTTTATTTCTTCTTTGATCTCATATATAACCCATTCATTATTAATAACATCCTTTTTAGCCTTTCTGTATTTGGATGTTTTTTAGTTCTTTTGTTACAGCTGAGTTCTAGTTTCATGTTATTGTGATCCGAGAAAATGTTTGACATGAGGGTCTCTGCCTAAAGCCTCCCCAGAAAATAGAAGCCCTCTTAGAGTCATGCTGACTCTAGCCAGTAGACCCATCTGCAGGATGCGAGTGTTGACAGTGGCCTTTTCAGCTGTCAGAGCCCTCGCCATGAAGTCTCCAGGCTGGTGCTGCCACAATCCCAGTTATTCACAATGAAAGGGTGTGTTTTCTCAGTTTCCCAGGAGTCGTGAATACCCACTGATTCTCACCAACAGGTGTTACACAGGCTCTTCTTCCCCTCTCTGCTGCTGTGGGTTGAGCATCCCTACATGGGATTATGCTCCCTGGCACCTAGGAGGAGGCAGGAAGGACTGCAGCCCTCACACCTAACTTGTTTCTCAGCTGCTGCCACCTTCCTGCAGGAGCTTTCCTCTTCCCTGTTCCCTCTTCCCTCTTCCACTTCCCTCTTACCAATGTCTACGCAGCATCTTCTGTGTCCTGGGGTGATGATATTTCGTATTAGCTAGGTTTCAGATGATTGTTCAGGTTCATTGGTTGATAATTCTGCTGTAAACCCAATTTGGGAGCAAGAACAAGTAGATGCAGCTTCTGTATACTTTGTAGGTATCTTGGAATCTCCTCAATAAACTTGTTTAATGCTTAAATAAATAAAAGTCAAAGATAATGAATTTATGCTTGTAAATATTCTTTAACTTTTGGAGGGTTTTTTTTTGGCTTTAAAGACTCATTTATTAATGCTGTGTGCAGCCTAAAATAAAACTTATATAATATATATTTGTTTATAGAGCAGTAATACTACAGTCATTTAACTATATTAAATTTTAATATACATTAGTCACATGGGCTATTTGTTAAGATTCTGATTTGCCCTGCTTTTCAAGATAATTTTCAGTGGGCCTAACTTAATTTTGATATTTCAAATGTGCTAAAATATTCAGTTTTTACATCATCCTATAACATTTTAAATAAGATGTAAATAAATGTAGTACTAATTGAAGGTAAATGTCTATTTTCTTTGCAAGCTAACAGTCCATATACATTGCCTCTAACTTAGCATTGTAGCATTGTATGTATTTTTTCTCTTGAAAGACAAAAATATTTTCATACTCATTGCAAAATATCGAAACCCTAACTTCTTTCAGTGCACTTTGTTTTGTGACTTCCAAACAGAATGCAAATTATAGTAATCAATATAATTCCATGTATTTGTCAAGCTCTTAAAAGTAAAAAATGAGATCGTGCACTATGAAATCACTTTGATCTTATAACATGTATCTAGTTCTAGTCACATAGTTCTAGTTAATCAATGTTCTGTCACATGGCCAGAAGACATTTTTCTAAAAAGTCATATGTTTAACAGTACTGCATTTTTAATTTTAAAATATAGTACTAAATTTCAATAAAGTAATTGCTGCAAAATAAAATAACTAGAATAAAGACTGGCTATCATGTTTTTAATCAGTTTTGGACAGATGTTGCATTCCATTCCAATATTCTTAATAGTGATATATTATTAAAATATTAAAAATATATATACCAACTGACCCTATGTTAGCATAACACATACATACATAAATGCCTTTAGGTAATTTTAACACTTTTTTTTCTTAAATTTACAGGAATGATTTACAGTGGTAATTGTCAATAAGCTTTGGACTACTGGTTGATGTTTAAAGGTAAATTCATACTCATTAACAGCTATTTAAAAATGGCATATCTTATAAGTAAGATTACTAGGCAAATCTTATAAAGAAGATTACTAGACAAATGATCCATATGTCTTAATAGATAATTTTCTTAATATTTTAGCTGAATTTTCATGTTACAGAGACTCAATATGATTTTTATACATTCTTATTTTCTGAGAAATTATAAACCACCAGACATATAATTAGCTCCCTTAAAATATTCTTTTTTCCAAATCAGTTTTTCATGATAATTAATATCATCCACATACCTTTGTGTCATAAAAATTCAGATTAAGCCACTCTTTTATGCTTTATTGCATAAGTCTTTTGGGTAACTTGCATTTTGTTATTTTCTAGTTATTGTAAAGAACACTTAGACATTTCAATAACATTTGTGCTCACTCTTAATTGGGGAGTGTTCATGAGGCAGTTTTATAAGTGGCAAATTACTTTTACTATTTTAATGAAGCCCCTTTTATTCACAATACTTTTTATTTATTGTTTCCTTTTTTTCTGTATCCATTTGGATATTATACCTTAGTCATTCAAGGACATAATTGACATAGGTAGTGTCTTTCTAATTTTTAGGACAAACTTTCAACGCTTTGTATAAATGTATCAGAATTCAGTGGGTAAAGGCAAAAGAAAAGGATTAAGTGTTTTTTTGGAAGAAAGCCATATAGATATTCTGAATCAAAGCCAATAACTACATTATGTGATATTATAGATTAACACAATGTTGAATTGGGATAAGACAGTTGTAGAGGAATAGTGGATAATTGAAAATTCTTCTGGATAAATATAATTTTAAAATAACAGTATTTAAGTTTTATTATATAATTTCATCATTTTATGCAATAATAGTATTAATTTCAAACAAAACTAAATGGCAGAGTAGAAGGCTAAAAATATTTTAATTATCTTATACTCATGTAAATATATAATTTCCTTTCTAGCCTTCCATTAATCACAGCATAATTCACTTGCAATTTGAAACCCAAGCTACAAAGTCATATAGGTCCCTGTTTTCTAGTTGATGTAATTCCATACTAATTCTTTCAAATTCTTGCAGTATATTTTCTATATGTAAGAAATCATTATATTTTCTTTCGATATGACAAGTTTTATTTATAGTGGCTATTGACACAAGTTTTATCATATATGTTACATCAAAAAGATCATGTCAAATATAAGAAATTATTAGTAAAAGTTAGAACAATATTCTTCAGATTTTAGATTGTGAGAGTGAACATCTCAGCATCATTATGACATATCACTCAGGCACTCAAATTGTTAAGAGTCAGAATTGTCTCAATTTTCACTTAAAATTTTAACAATTTTGAAGTGCCCCTAAATATTACAGAGACAGAAAACCTGTAATATATTTCAGTATTATTAGGCTCTTATTATATCTAAAGAGATAATATAAATGTTATTCATATTTAATTTTATGGTCGAGTTAAATGGCACATTAACAGAATAATACATCAGTATGCTTGAGAAAAAAATTTAAAAACTATTTGAAATAAAGAGAGAATTAAGATTAGAAAAAAAGAGACTTGTTTATCCATGAAAAATAACAAAGTAGTTGTGATGGTTAATTTTATGGGTCAAGTTGGAGGGTGCATTTAGATAAAATTAACATTTAAATTAGTGAACTTTAACCAGATGGACCTCCACAATATGGGTGAGCCTCATCAAACCAGTTGAAGACCTGGAAAGAACAAAAGACCAGCCTCTGCATGTATAAATGCAGATCTCCATCAGAGATCCCATCAGATCCCTTTACACTGGGCCTGTACCATTGGCTTTCCTGAGTCTCCCGACTGTTGCCACCAGCCTCCATACTTGTATGAGCCAATTCCTTATTATAAACCTCTTCTATACATGTATAGCTAATTAATTTTATTTTTCTGGAGATCTCTAATACAGCAAAGTAATAAGGAATTGTAAGACCAGAAAGAAATGAAAAATAGATAGGGATAACAGATGGGAAGACTGGCAGAAAAATTATTGATAATATAAATTCTAAAATTTTTCAAAGGTAAAAAGTCATAAACCCAAGCAAGACAATTAAAATCTTCATAGATTAGATGATTCACCAAAACGACATTCAAATTCATTACAGACACACTGAAATTCTAGCAGGAAATTATACAGACACACACACACACAGACACACATACACACACACACCCTGGCCAGTGGCTAAGTTTGTTGGAGCATCTAACTATACATCAAAAGTCTGTGGGTTTGATTCTTGGTCAAGGCACATGTTTATGTTTCGGTTTGATCCCTGGTAGAGGCATGTATGGGAGGCAACAGATTGATGTTTCTCTTTCACATAGATTTATCTCTATATCCCCCTTCGTCTCTCTAAAATCAATGAACATATCCTTGGGTGAGGAGACTATATATATATATATATATATATATATATATATATATAAATATATATATAAGTACATACACATATACATATATAGAGAGAGAACATACAGCTAACTCTAAGATGTACATGAAAATGTAAAGATTTGGGGCGTCAAAAGCAAAGTTGTAAAAACATGGTCAAAGTTGGAGAACTTGGCATTTTTATTAGTGTCAGAACTAGAAAGCTTTAGAAATCAAGAGAACGTAATATTGGCATAAAGGAAGAAAGACAATTAACGTCTTAGACTATGGACTCTACATATAGAAACACATTGAAAACACCCCTGGATTTTTTTGAAGTACCAAACCATTTACTAGGAAAAGAAGATCTAAAAAAATTAATAATGGCACAACTGGATGTTCATATAGAATAAATAAAACTAACTGTTTCATGCACTATCCAAAATTTTAGATGCATTACAGGCCTACAGGTAAACTTTTAAATTGAAATATTCTGGTCAAACACATTGGAAAATCTAATTGTAATCCGGAATTTATTAAATATACTAGCTATTCTAAGTAGTGCTAGTCAAAATATTTTTGGACTACATTTTAAAAATACATTTTAAAAAGTTCCTCTCAAGACAAGTATTTAGACAATCTAGTGTTTTGGGATTTGTATCTAGAATATATAAACAATTTTTTTAATTAACATAGCCAAAAAGGTAATAGCTGGAAACAAAAAACCTTCACAAAGGCAAACATACAAATGCCCATTAACCACATGAAAAATGAATTAACATCATTGGTTAATTGGGGGATGTTATTAAACCAACAAACAGAAAATGATGCTGTATTAATTAGTTATGCATATTGCAAAGAAAAGTAACTTAATTACTATCTAACTATGTGCTTGAATGTATTTGTAATTGATTAAAGACCTAAGTGTGAAAAATATATTTGGAAACTTAGAGGAAATGTAGTAAATGTTATTATAATATTATGTTAGAGAATCATTTCCAAAAGAGCATAGCATTCATAAGAAAATATAAAATTTAACTATATTAACATTAAAAACATTACTAAAGTACAGATAAAGACAATACACAAATTTATATAAACAAAAAAATGTACCTAAAATTCAGAGAAAATTCAAATAGCAAAAAGATATGTGAAGAGATGATTCGCTACTTTGTAAAGGCAGGAAAAGCAAACTAGACTGACATAAAACACCACTGAGTATCCAAGAAATTGAGCAAAGATAATTTATACTAAATGCATGAGAATGCATGTTAATTAAAATAAATGATTGGCGTACGTTAATTTGTATGTTTAACATTACATATATATTCAAAATAACATGCAAATTGGGACATTTTTAGACCCATAGTGAAGTAAACTGTGACATTTGAGGGCTGATCAAGGGGACACAGACGTAGGAGTGGTGGTCCAAAGTCCATTTTCCCTGATAAATTAGGAACATGAGTACAAG
This sequence comes from Sturnira hondurensis, assembly GCF_014824575.4. NCBI lineage: Eukaryota > Metazoa > Chordata > Mammalia > Chiroptera > Phyllostomidae > Sturnira > Sturnira hondurensis. Next base: position 4,745,441 of record NW_028082350.1, on the reverse strand, counting down.
AACCTTCCCATGGCTCATACATCCTACCCGCTCTCTGTGAGTCGTGCCACACATCCTTTCACTCTGGCCTCTCCACTTCTTCCAGATTCTCTTTGCCTTTCACCTCCTTCTATTCATATTTTCAGAAAAAAATAAGAGACTTTCATGAAAGTGTGATAGGGAATCCCCCAAATAGTACTACACTTCACTTGACCAAACATTCCAGCACAGACTTTCTTTTTTCACAGGGATTAAGGGGATCATAAGTTGCCAAAAAAATTAATATTAATTCTTACACTAAACATAATAAATGTACATGAAGGGAAATTTTCAGGTCCTTTCACATGTGGGTATTAGGTTCTATGCAAAGAAAAGAAAATTTGTTATTTCTGTTTAATCAGTCTTAACCTTTCTACAACATAAAGGGTTTTTATACTTAAAATATGTTTAGAATAGTCTGTGAAAGATAGGGGTTAACTCTTCCTTAAAGGCTTTGTAGAATCCTCCTGTGGAACAGTATGGAATTTTCTAAGAAAACTAAAAATGGACCTGCCTTTTGACCCAGCAATTCCACTGCTAGGATTATATCCTAAGAATCCTGAAACACCAGTCCAAAGGAACCTATTCACCCCAATGTTCATAGCAGCACAATTTACAATAGCCAAGTGTTAGAAGCAACCTAGGTGCCCATCAGTAAATGAATGGATCTAAAAACTATGGTACATTTACACAATGGATTCTATGCAGCAGAAAGAAAGAAGGAGCTCCTACCGTTTACAACATCATGGATGGAACTGGAAAGCATTATGCTGAGTGAAATAAGCCAGGCAGTGAAAGACAAATACCATATGATCTCACCTTTAACAGAAACCTAAACAACAACAAAACAAACAAGCAAGCAAAATATAACCAAAGACACTGAAATAGAGAACAGGAGGACAGTGACCAGAGCAGAGAGGGGAGGGAATTTCAGGGGAAAAGGGGAAGGGTTTACAGGAACAAGTATAAAGGACACATGGACAAAAACTAAGGGGGATGGAAATGGGAGGGAGGTGGGGAGCACTGGGGAGGGGGTAGGCTGGGATGGGAGTAAAAGACACAAAACTGTACTTGAACAACAATTAAAATAAATAAATTTAAAAATATATATGTTTAAAATTCTGACAAGTAGCTGTTGCACCCTCCAAGGAAACATTATTATATTATTACTTCAACTGACTTGTTATTTTTTACTATTACTAAAAAATTGTATTTGTCTTACCCATTAAAAATATACCAAAATATACATTGTGAATCATACTGAATATTCTTTATTATCAAAGGCTATTAAAGGATGTAGGTGATAAGCTGAAAGCAATGTTACCAGACACTAAAATAGAAAAACTTTAATTCCTCCAATGACATATTTTACAAACATACAAAATATGAAGAAAGCATAGGTTTAACATACCTTGTGACATAAAATAATAAATGTTGGGAAATTATTAAAGTTTAGAATTTCTCACAGAAGCTCATACTTATGGGCATGATGCTAATGAGACTAGAAAACAGAAACATAGATTGACTTAGGTCAAAACAATGACAATAAATAATAATAATGATAATAAATACCACTGTAGAGTTTTTTATTTAATTGTATCTTTTCTCTCCTCTTCAAACTCCAATAGTGTTTATGACTTTTCCATAGGGAATTTTGAAAATTTTTGAATTCTCTGTTCTGTACTTAGAACATTCTAGAATGCTACACAAACTCTTTCTTAAGGACAAAGCATATTAGATTTAAGTAGAGATTCTTGAAAACTCATCCACTTTTTCTTTCTCTAGTGAAATTTGAAAAGATATATAGAAATATAAATGATGGAAAATCAAATATGGAATATGTGTAACAATTTTACATTTTCCTGTGGTAAAGCACTTGGAAACAAGGCATAGTTATCAGAGGGAAAACAACCCTCTTACCCGCATACTGGGGAGTTAGCAAATGTAATAGTTTCTATGTGAAATGGGTCACGGTCAGAGGGAAAATTTCCCCACTGTATAAGTAATGAAATCTCTGGGCTGATGTCTCTGTACAATAACTTGGCACCATAGTTTGGAGATGCCTTGAGAATGTCCACGTTGGGAACCTTGCAGGTACCTGTTTCGCTCCAATAAACCCTATTCCGCTCCATGGGCAGGCTCCCGTCAATCATGCAGGGAAGTTTTCTTGCTGCTTTTATCTCTTGTTTTAGAAAAAACACTTCTATATAGTACCTCAGTGAGTGATTAAAAAATGAAATTTGGTGAAAACTGATGCAAAAGTAATCTATATTACATCTTTAAGTTAAATCGAATGAGGTATATACTTCAGAGATAAGCAGATTCAGTCTTGTTATATGTGTGGTTATATGAGTTGTGGAAAACACACACAATTTGTAACCAACAGAATAATAAACATACCTTAATGTCATCATTGCACATTTCATTTTTTTCTTTTTAAATATCTTCTTTATTTAAATTTAGAGAGGTTAGGGAGGGAGGAAGACAGGGAAAGAAATATCAATGTGTGGTTGCTGTTCATGCACCCCTTACTGGGGACCTTGTCTGCAGCGCAGGCATGTGCCTTGACTAGGAATTGAACCAGCGACACTTTGGTTCACAGGCAAGCACTCAATCCACTGAGCCACACCAGCCAGGGCCCACATTTCAATTTTTTTGTCATGCCTCAAACAAGCCCTGGCAACCATGGTGTCATTATTTATCTTCATAATTTTACCATTTTCAAAATAAACAGAATTGATAATATAGTATGTAGGCTTGTATGTCAGGCTTCTAATATTTTTTTATAAAACCCTCTAGAGGAAAACTTTGTCCCAGCTGACTTCCAAATAACAGCAAATAAAGTCAGACTTGAAATTGGTGTCTTTACAGTTAACTACCACACAAATAAAATATAATTCTCTCTGAATGTAGCTGCGAAGTGGATCCAGCCTTGCTTAGCTCCTTTGAGTGGTTGCCAGGACGCTGATTTACACTGCATTCCAGGCTGTGTAAATCAGTGAGGCTCACCTGCCCGAACGAGAGAGAAGGGGAGCTGAAATGGGGGAAGGTAAAATACCCATGATTCTTACTAAGATTTGGTGGGTTTTTTTCTTGAATTGATACTCTTAGACTGGTGAGTCTTTTGTTAATTTCTAGAGTTTTTAAAGCATTGATTTTGACAATTTCACCAGTTTTCACCTTAATTTTATCTACGAGAAATTTTAGAGTTGCTTACCCTACAGTTTTCATTGGCATCACCTCCTGGTCCAATATTCTTAACATATTTTAGAGTTTACTGCAGGGCACTTGAAGGGCTTCCAAATCTTGGCTGCTATAAATAATGCTACATTGAACATAGGGGTTTGTGTACAGATTATGCAGTATAGAATTTCACACTTGAAACTATATAATTTGATTAACAAGTTTCACCCTGTTTATGTCAATAACTTATTTTTAAATGAAAACAAAAAAATTACTGCATGTTCCAATCAAATGTAAATTACAAAAATACTTTTAAATTCCTGATATTGTCAAAAGTAAAGCTCAGCTCGCTGGTTTCAATTCTTTGTTCTGGTTACTACAACATAAATCTCGGTCATTTAAAATTTACACTTCCAGCTCTGGCTTGGTAGCTCAGGTGCTGAAGAGTGCCCTCCCCCTTTGGGGCACATAGAAGAATCAAGCAATGAACACATACATAAGTGGAACAACCAATGGATGTGTGTGCATCTCTCTCTCTCCCCCTTCTTCTCTGTCTCTCTCTCTAAAATCAATTAAAAAATTATTAAAATTCATACTCTGAACGCCATTGGGTCATCATTTTATGTTCAGATCCAAGAAGGATAACTATTAAGCTATCACAGTTAATGCCCTATTTTTGTAAGAGTTTTAAAATTTTTCATATTTTGATATTTGTCAAATCTAAGTGTTCACATGACTTAAAAATGTCAAGAGAAGTACCTATATATTTTTGTAGCAAAATATTCTATTAAAATAATAAAAAGGTCTAAACTGAGTTTTCATCTCATATTACTACAAGTCTGTTTAAATTACCATATTTATAAGCAGTAGAAAATAAAATCAAAAGGAAACACAACATTAATATTTAACCTTAGTAATAAGGACATATGATAAATATTTCATATAAATGCATAAAACCTCTGAAAATATTTAAATATACATATAATACTTTAAAGTAAACTGTATGTATGTATGTATGCAGGCAAATATAATGTAGTTGATGACTAGTAGAGAAAGAGAGAAAAAGAGACAGATACATATACTTATATTAATATTTTAAAAATTTGAATCAAAGGCATTTAAAAAGATTAAGATAACAAATTTATATTTTTTCACTTATGAATTTTAGTAAAGTCATTGATTTTTCATTTATTGATCTCTATATCTGTGTCTACTGTTTCCTCTTCTCACGTCACAGCATGAAGAAAATTAGAAAGAAAAAAAATTATCCCAAGAGCAAATTAGACTGCTGTCTATAAAGTAACTGTGGGGAGAGAGCTATTTTTTCAGTTCTGTGTCTATAATCTAACCTCATGACTTCTACATTTTTATCAAGTCTGTATACTGTGGAGTTTGAGAAACTATCCCAAAGTACCTTGTATATGCATTGGAATAGGACCATGTAACTTGCACATGTTTGTGCAGAAAAAAATTTTCTTGTTCAATATTTATGGATAAGTTATTCTTCACTGTTGTCATTTTTAATTCCATTGAAGGGACAAGTCCCCATATACCTTTAAAGTTATGGTAGCTCTGTGCTTTCTGAGCTCTTGTACACTCCATGTGAATCTTCATTTGTTATAAACTAAGATTTGGGATGAACTTCAGTTGCAACATAGCATGAGTTAAGGAAGAGGATTTATTTAGAAAGAAAACTCTTAAATTTATGCATACAAAAGAGAGGAGCCGGGGCATAGTTCCTTCTATTCACCTATTATTTTTCCATCTTGCAGCCAGGGTAAAGGTAAGCTAGCAGTATGGGTCTACATTGCAATGCAGACCCTACTACCACTGCTGTGTTGCTCCCCTTTGTAACACTAATCTTGACTAAATGTAGTAAAGATTGAACTGCTTGACACCAAGCAGTCTAACTATGGCATGATGATTGCTTAAGAATTGTCTGGGAATGCCAGCTGTTCTGTCCCTGAGGTTTTGGGAACAATAAGATGATGGAGTTCCCCTGTGGAGTTCCCCCCAAATCCCATGGAAACATAGTAAAGGTGGTCACCCTTGAGCTGAGGGGGGAGGACAGTGCCTTCAGTACCAAATTGCTCATTTTCCAGGGAGCCTAGAGGGAGCCCTCAGGGTCATGTTAGACAATTTCATTCATATCAAACTACTCTGAACTTGCTTCTTTTGCAAATAAAACTCAACATCTCAATTGACATAAAACATTGAACAATTTTTGTTTCCACTTTATTTCACTCTTACAAACTGGCCTAGTTATGGTGACTGCCACTAATGTCACTGCAAGATATCAGATTTTTTATAAGGTTAGTAGGTCACGCCATTTTGTTTAGAGTTTACTCTCAATGGCACATGCAATTGTTTTGAATGACATGGTGAAGATGTTTTTCAATCCAAAGCAAGTAGAGATCAAATAAAAAATATATAGTTGTTAGTAAAAATTTTGTACTGGAAAGTGTAATAACTGAAAAATAAATTGAATAAATTTAAGTAACTTTAGAATTATAAGATTACAGAACACCTAATTCAGGAGTATTGAAAAGAACCAAGTGGTAATATAACTTCTGCAGTTATTTTTAAGAACTTTTAAGGGGTATCAACATAGTTTTGTATTCTTGGTCCCACTGATTTCAAAAAAAATACCACCTGAGGTTGAAAAAATTATAAGTGTAGTTTAAGAAAAATTAGAGATATGTAGTAATTTATTCGCAGTCAGGTAGTTAAAAAAAACAGGACTTTTGGATTCCAGTTTTGTTTCATCTTCAATATTCCCTTATAGCTTTCGAATACTGAATCCCGAGAATATTCATTCATGATATATTCCTTCCCTTGCTATTTCATTCTTCAGTCTTATCAGCACTGTGCTAACTCAAACATGTTATTTTCCTAGCTATTTAAATCTGAAGTTTTGAAGTTTACGTGTAATTATTTCCTTGGTGCACATTTTTGTATGCTTTCCGTGTTCATGTGTGACATCTGCCATTTCTATGTTTGTTTGAATTTATTGATTTATTTTTACTTGAGACTTTCTGGGAAAATAGAACTCAATCTACCTATTTACATAGCAAGAGCTCCTGAAAAATATTTTAACAAAAGTACCACCTCCCCGTGACTTCAACTGCACTCAGTGACTGGCAGTTAGCAGAGCCTGACCAAATATAAGGTCCATGAACATACAGAGATTCATCCCGGGTAACGGGACACAGGGGAGAAATGTTCAGAGTCCTGTTATGAGGATTGGCATTCAGTAAGGAGAAAGGAAATATTTTTCTTTTAAAGAAAATCTCTCTCTTCTAGGAGGGGAGGGAGTGAGAGTGTGGATGAAAAAGATGAAGAAGAGCACAGTCAACTACATAGTGCTAAGTCCGCCTGGTGACGGATGATTACTAGAATCTGGGGGTTGATCATATTGTAAGGTATAAAATTGGAATCATTATACTGTACATCTAAAACTAATATAACTTACATAGTTTTGTCTAAAAACTATACCTAAATAAAAACAAAATAAATAAATAAGGAAAGCCAAGAAGAAGGAGGAGGAGATTGCTTATAGAGTCCTATCCTGAAAGCATATGAAGTTTCATAGCAGAAGACGTTATGAAGAAAAAAACCCTAAAATTACTGGGCAGACAATATGTCTATCAGTAATTTTTCTACTATAGAAGTATTTATATTATATTTATGCTAATTTCTATATTTCACCTGTAAGTCTAGCTTTCATGTGGGTTATTAAGAAATGTAAGCAAATACATGAAATTGTATTTTCCATGATGTCTTTGGAGCATATATGTATAAATATATAAATACACACATATATGCATTTATATACACATATACAATACTAACTATATAAATAACATAATGTAATATTTCTAGACATTTAAAGAATAAGATGATGTCTATAGTGTAACATTTCAAATATTTAACATTTATTAAACATTTATTAAGGACATAATAACATTTCATGCTTAAAACAATAATTCCCCAAGTCCCTCAGTTTGAGCACAGTTTGAGGATGAAGAACTCAGGCTGCTTGGCTGAGTCCTCTTCCCATTAAACTGTCACGACATTTCAGACTCTTTGGTATTTCAGATGAAGCTTGACATATTGTATTGTGTCTCTCAACATTAACCCTTATCTGATTATTGCTTACCTGATATCCATGGCCTGCTTTTACCTTATTCTCACAATCTATGGCTTATGTGCACTGACCCATTTCCCAGATGGAATACTACCTTGCACATGCTCACCGAGGTGGTAACTGCTGGAGCGACAGGCAGAACTTGCTGATACTCTTAGTAAGACGGCTAAAATGTGAGCCATCCCTCCGGTGCGTGTTGTTTACCCTTTATTATTTCCCTGATTTTTGCTCAGAACGTGGGCCTGATACCAAAGATCAGCAGCTGTCTTGTGAAGACAGGGGATGGAAGGAAAGATCGGAGAACCCTGAGTCCCCAAGAGCATCAAACATGCAACATTTGCCCTAGACTTTTTTTCCTATGACTTTCTTCTTAGATGAGAAATCATTTCTGTAAGCCCAATTATGTTTAACCCTCAATTTTGATTTCCACATACAAATACAATTTCTCTCATAGACCCACTTCTTTCGGTTCATTTTTAAAACCCAGAAAGCTAAAAACTTTTTATTTGTCCACTATAATTATATTTCATCTTCAATGTTTATCTGAACATAAAGGCAGTTAGTTATACCCAGTAATTGTATATCCTTCCCTATAGAGGGTTTTGGATTATAAAAAACTTTTGGTTTCAGTGAAAAGTATAGAAAAAATATAATTTCAATTAGAAGTTTACCCTTATACTTATGAATACATGTCAATAAGTTTTCTATGAAAAGTATTAACTCCACACCAAGTGATACATATTCACAGTAAGGCACCTATGTTAACGATAATGTTAAATCTCAAAGGCAAAGCTTGAAGATTTTATGCAGCTTGTGGAATAGAATACCTAAGAGTTGACATGCACTCAAATCAATTTACTTTCCAATGGAGCACATTTTTATCACTCACAAGGATTAATGCCAAGCCATGATTAAAATAAGGCAGGGAAGCTTACAGAAGTTGACACACAATTCAAAGACAAGTCGATACTAATCAAGAGATTTAGGAGCACCATATAATGCTCATGCCAAAAGAAACCAAGTTAGCTCAAATGAGATATAGACTCATTTGCTGTTATGATTGTGGCTTTCATTCTGCATTTAAAAGGGTGAAGTCAATGGTGTGGTAACTCAAATCAAATATATGTATCTCACCTGGCTAAATAATTATTTTAGCTATTTTAGAGATTGACAATTTCAGACAATCTGAAGAGGGAGCAAAAAGAGGGAATAAAAGGAAGAAAAAAAACTTCAGCACAATGACTTTAGTATTAGCATGATAAAATTACTACAGAGCTTTAGGTAATATAATCTGCATCTCATTTTTGTTTTATATTTTAATTGATAATCCAAAGTCCCTGGAAGGAAATAAACTATATGTACACAGACATATGTGTGACCATTGGCTTTCCTCAAAAATACTTTGATCTATGCAAATGAACAAATTGTGTTCATTGGTTTTAACTTAAAACTGTGCAAACAATAGACCTGGAAATGGTTTTATAGAACAGACATTTAACAACTTAGACAAATAAAACATTGGAAACATTTTTTTGTCTGCTGGGAGTAGATGTGACTGATTTCACTCATCTTAGTATCCTCCAATGTCATTGATTCATTTCCTACAACCACCAGAAAATGATGACATGCAGAATTATTGACATATAGTAAACATTCCAAAACATACCGTTTTATTGAATCAGTGTAAGGTAGATAAAAGGTTAAAAATAAAATGAAACAGACCTTGAGTTAGACATTGCATTTTATGTAATATGACTACAACAGATAAATTCGTATATAAAAATGGGTGGAGATAGTGTGTTAATCATACAGTCTTTGCCTTAAGGAAGTGGTCTACATATGTTACTTTTTTTTTCAAAAAGCAGACTGGCAGCATAGCACTGATTTCATTTTAGATACTGGAAATTCTGTTGTAAGTCAGACATATCAAATTACCTTTCTGATGTGTATATAATGATGCATGGATTGAAACTATTTATTAATCACCATAAAATGTTAAAAAGAAAACATATTTACATTTAACACTGAAAAAAGAAATAATAATAAATCTCATATTTAACTAGATTTGGAAAGTAAAAGATCAAAGACAGTGATAAATTGGATTGTCATCAAATATTGTTTTTAAAATTAAACACAGAATAAGAAGTGGAATGGGACTTGAAAGAATTCTCATTAACGTAGCTGTCAAAGGATTTTACTTGTGTTTCAGTGGGAGAGATGGTTCTCTATAGCTGGTGTGTATTAATACGTTCATTAATTAAATGACTACTGCTAGAAAAAATATTGAACACAGAAAGTTGGGTAGTGTTGTCAGATATTTTGAGGGAACATAATTGTGACCTACTAATTTTATCTATGCAAATAGTTATCTAAAATACCATAACCCCAGGTTATTAAATATTTCCTATGTGCCTGGCACCATACCTCATAATTTTTATTTTTATTTTTTTATGATTTTATTTATTTATCTTTAGAGAGGAAGGGAAGGAGAGAAGGAGAGAAACATCAATGTATGGTTGCCTCTCGTGAGTCCCCTGCTGGGAACTGGCCTGCAACCCCGGGCATGTGCCCTGACTGGGAATCGAACCGCGATCGTGTGGTTCGCAGGCCCCGTGCACAATCCACTGAGCTACACCAGCCAGGGCCTTTATTTTTAAATTAATTTTCCAAGTGGCCCACTGTAAAAAGAATTGTTTATTTCTTATTTTAAATGCAAATGTGAAGGAATAAGTGATATCAGTGATTGAAAAGTATATAAAATGTTTCCCAAAGCGTTTTAGTTTGAAATTGATGAAGGTGATCGTTGAATCCTGGGTTATTCCCCAGTCACATATTGGTCCCAGTGTTCTAGAGGAATATTTATCTGATAAACAGCAGCATATAGCTTTTGGTTTAAGAGCTAACTTAAAAAGTTCGTAGGTGCATAGAAACAATTGAATATTCAACGTGTCTCTGGGTGCAGCATTTAATACGCTCAAAAATTGTCCAAGTGGTGAGTTTAGCAGCATCCGTGTAGTTGTGGGGACATGTGGCTGCCCCATTTAAATGTCCTAATCGTGCATCTATGTCAACAACTTTCTTTCAGGGGTGAGAGAGAGAGAGACAGAGTGAGAGAGAACAGAGGGAGGGAGTACGAAAGAGAGGGAAGATATTCAGAGAGAGGTTCTTTATACCATCTCCCAGGAACCCATCCACCAGAAACCCATCTATTCCCAGTCAGGCATAGCTGCACTCTCAAACTTGATCATGAAACCTATAAAGCTGAACCTGTGCGAAACCGGGACCCTGTTCCTCTGCCCTCTGACTGCAGGAGATGAACATCAAGGAAACCTCGGACTGTTTGCACTTCAGGTTTTTCTTTCATATTTTCAGTCTATATACATGTGTTTCTTGCAGTCAATTCAAATATTAAATTATATATTTTTATTGTGCTTTTTTTATCATAACCAAAAGGAAAAAGGACTTATGGACGTAGACAAGTATGTGGTGGTCCTGGGGGAAGGAGTATAAGGGGTGAACTTCACTTTCAATTGTTGATAAATTGCATGCCATTGTTTTTATCCAGTATGAGAAAATTTCCTTGTAACAATCACACAATTTCATTTTTCTTACAACTGCTACGAAAAACCGAGAACAAACAAAAGGAACCTTTTCATATGCTTAGAATAGCACATTTGTCAATTATTCCCTTCCTCTTATGTCTTAATGTAAAGCTGCAACATTACAACATGCTAGGGACTTTTCACGCTTCATCAGTTGTCCATGATAACCAGCCGGTGTGAAGTTCAGTTCCAAAATGCCATTCTCTAGGGTTCTTCTTCAGATCACTTCTGACACCAAGAGTCTTGGGTCACAGTCTCCGTAAATAAGACTCTGAGATAAAGACTCACATCCCAGAAGTTTATTGTATGTCTCAAGAAATAATTGGCAGTGATGAAGTGGGACTGAACAGAGTGAGAACACTAGGAAGTTGCAACAGAGACTTCAGACAATGTCATGGCAAACTGTGAGTGACCTCCAGGATTGTCCTGTCTTGGGGCAAACCAGCTTGGGCTTTTATAGCTCCATGTTAACCAGTCATTCGGTGCTGACAGCCCTAGAGTATAATGAAATCAAATGAGGCAGCTCTCCCGTTGGTTCTTAGAAGTGGTCTCTCTGACTCCAAGATTAAGCTGAACATCAACGTTAATCAAACTCCAGGACCTGGTAGAATGAGTATATCAAACTATAAAGTGTGGAAGGCCATATAGCACACAAGATATATAGTAGATTGGTTACACAAGAAAGATTATTTTCCTGTTGTCTGTACATCTTTTGTATATATTCCAAAGGATGGACTGCATGCATATCTAGAAGATGAATTACAGTCATCACCCCTTAGCTATCGGAGATAAGTTCCAATACCCCCACAGTGGGTACCTAAAACCACAGACAGGAGCAAACTCTATATGGTATGTTTTGCCCTATGCATATATACCTATGATGAGGTTTAATTTATAAATCAGACAGAGCACATCTAATTAATAATAAAAGGGAACAATTATTATAGTATGCTTTGATTAAATAGTTATATAAATTGATCTCTTTATCTTTCTCAAAATAATGTACTGTACTCACCCCTCTTCTTCTTGGGATGATGTGGAATGATTCAATGCCCATGTGAAGAGAGGAAGGGAGGTGGGTGGTGGGGGCGTTACAAGGCACAGTTAGGCCACTGCGGACCTTCTAGTTGTGTGGCAGCAAGAGCATCATCTACTTCGGGGCAATCCTGGATCATCCAGCCCCGAGGATGTTGATGGTTGGCTGTCAGGAGCAGGCCATACTGGGGGCTGAGAAAATCTGATAGGTTCTGACTGCCGTTGACTGTAACTGAAACCTCAGAAAGTAAAACCACAGAGAAGAGACGACTGTATATTTTGAAAGTGTGTATTCTTGAACTAAACAACCTAGTTATACGTCTTTTTTTTAATTCAAAAAAGTTATGGTTGGTATTTTTAAATCGTCAAGATTTTTTTTTATTTCTCATGTTTTCCTTTTATTGGAATTGAGGACTGTATTTGGATAATCAATAGCCTTGTTTCAAATAATAACAACTATATTTACTTTCTCGAGTAAGGAAACCACCTCTGGAAAAGCAAATGTAATTGTGATAAATGCCAATAAAATTGATATCAACGCATTGTGTGTTCTTTCTCCAACATGGCAAATCCAATTATAACGTGCTAGGAGTGGCTGATATCCTTGATGCCTTTGAAGGTGATGATTTCTGCAGTTTCACTTGAAGTGCAACATTGTGCAGCGTGTTATAACATCCTTCTTCTTTCAGGGAATGATGACACTTTTAAGTTCTACCATTGTTATGTCTGCTGCCGCTGTCACGGTCGATACCACTGATGCTGTTGTTACAGCTGTTACCACTACAGCTGCCAGGACCACCACCATGACTACCAGCTGTGTGCCTGTGATTAGAGGAAAGACTGTAAATCTCGAATTCAGTGAAAGACTGGATTTTCCATATGATGACTCAACATGCTTTATTTTCACTACTGTCTGTGTGAGAGGAGTTGGTCCAATGTATTTGTTGGCTTTTATACTTTATAGAAATCATGTAAGTTGACATAGATAGATACTAAGCCATCAACACTATGATTGGAATAGTTGGCTTCTTCTTGATGTTTGATTAATACTTTCTATCATACAATTTTGTATGTAATATTTATCTACTACAGTGTGTGTATACAGAGTTATCTGATCTTTACTCCAATTCAGTTTCCAATCTGTATTGCTGCCTGTGATCCCAGTATTCCTGGCCCTATGGTACTGAGTCCTTTTTTAGAAAAAAATCTGATTAATTATAGTTCTGAAGGACAGAAGTCTGAAGCGGGTCTCACTTGGTTAAAGTCAAAATGTCAATAGAGCCACATTCCTCCTCATGGCCCCAATGCATTTTTCTTTCTTTCTTTCTTTTCCAACTCGTAGAGCTGCCTGCTTTCTTTAGCCTCACACTTCATGTTCAAAATCTGTAGCATACCTTTAACAGGAAGCTAAACAACAAAACAAACAAGCAAGCAAAATATAACCAAAGACACTGAAATAGAGAACAGGCTGACAGTGACCAGAGGGGAGAGGGGAGGGAATTTCAGGGGAAATAAGGGAGGGATTTAGAGGAACCTATATAAAGGATACATGGACAGCTGAGAAGGGTGGAAATGGGAGGGAGGGGGGAGGATGGGGGGTGAGATGGGATGGGAGTAATAGACAGAAAACTGTACTTGAAAAATAATTAAATAAAAAAATTGGGAAAAAAAATCTAGCATAACCGCTTCAAATCTGTCTTGGACTCTGATTTTTCATTTCTGACTCTGTCCCTCTGAACTCCCTGTCTCTTTTTTAGGAACACTTTGCATTAAGCAGGCTGCTTCCCCAGGGTCATCCACCAAATTCCCCCATCTTGACATCCTAAATTTATTCACATCAGCAATGCCCTTTTTGCCATGTGAGGTAACACACTTAATAGTTTCAGAGATTAGGACCCAATGTGTTGGGAGGACAATTATTCTACCTAACACATACGTTTTAGTTCAAATTTTAACAAAGTGATCAAAACTGAAAAGGTTGGTTGACAGTTGAGTGTATGTAACTTTATAATGGTATATCATTGCCCATTTCATGGTTTTTAATCTTGTCCATTGTTTGAAACACACCAAGAAAAGATTATGTAATAAAAACATTGCATGATTGTTATGAGAGACAAGTTAATATTCATAAATTCATAATGAAATGGGCCACTAATTATTACATAACTTTCTAATTCTAATTAATTCAAATTTTTAGACCAACAATATCAGCCATCTTCTCTCCATAATACAGTCAACATCAATATTTATTTTATGTCATCAGATTCAATAATTATAAAATAATTAAATATTATCTACACATAAATTTAGCAATTCCAGTGCATTTTTGCCTCACAAGTAAAGTTTTGACATGGATAATTTAAATGATTTACAATACATTACACTTTTGTGAATGGTCTAACCATTGCGCCTTATACACCACACACCTTTTCAACAATTATTTATTTTTACATTTAATTTTAATCCTCACCCAAGGACATGCTTATTGAGAGGGGAAGGACAAGACAGAGATGGGGGAGAGAAACACTGATGCAAGAAAAAAACTTGCATGAGTTGCTTCTCCTACATGCCCGCATTGGTGACCGGACATCGACCCAGGCCTGTGCCCTGACTGGAATGGAACCCTGACCTTCCAGTTTACAGGATGGTGCCGTAATCGACTGAGCCACACTGGCCAAGGCCACACACCTTACAACCTTATGCTACAGTGCATCGTACTTCTTTTTTTCTTTTTGCATTATGCGCAAAGGATTGGAGGATAAAAGAACAATCGAATAAAAATTGGAGCTAGTGAATAATTCTCTGGGAACCTGATTTATGTCTTTATTGCTATGATTATAGTGACTATGGTTCCTGATTCTGTAAGTGAGATATATATTGTAAACTAAATCTTGAAAATAGGCAATATATGGAATACTACTGCCTGAGACATTCAGTCAATTTGACTATAATGCCATGGCTAATGATATAGCTTCTATTTGGCTAAACTGCTTTGTGGTAAGTGAGGTAAAAGCTCCTAACTTCTAAGATATATGCCTAATCTGTACCTGTCTAGATTTAGAATGAAGTGGAAAAGAATTAAATAATGTTTAGAAGGAAAAAAACAAATCACTCACAACCCAGTAAGTATTGCTCAATATTGAAGTGTTTTTTTTTGCATACATTCCTTCATACTTCCACTCTAATGAAAAATATAGAAGACAATTTTTATTTTGTGTGTGTTCTCTAACTTAGGACAAGTCAGTATTTTATAAATAAACCTCAACAAAGTTCTGAGGATTTCCTCAGAAATATCAGAAAAATTGAGACACAGAATTAGGAGTTTATATAAATACAAATGTATTTATGTAACTTTGCAAGCTTATATATCTGCTGGTGAGTTGTAAGAATTTATTGTATTAAGAACTGTTTGTAGTTATTGTAAATACATATGTTTAAGGAATTATAGGAGACTGGTCACATTGGGGTTAGTGGGAACTGTCGCCACTTGGAAGAACCTGAGAATGTCATTGGTTCACCTCTTCAAGAACTAATGATATGTAAAGAATGCAAGGATATCTTAAAGGAGGCCGTGTACTTGTATGGCAGAATGAGTAGAATGACAACATGTTGGAAACGCTCAGTGTACATGTATGTATTACACTGTACTCCAAAAAGGGAGGCCTTTTATAACCTAGAGGCTTTTTTATGGGAGGCAAATTACATAATAAACTTCCCTGGATTTTTCTCTTTGGGAGAGGGCAGGAGGAGATCACGGTTGGGAAAAGCCATCACTCTTCTCTAGGACATGGACAATAGGTCTTAAATCATCCCATGTATTTTGATAAGAATACAGCTTAATTTCCAAGCAGCCAATGAGAAGAGTTGCACGTGGAAAGGTGGCAAGGGCTTGAAGAACAAAAGGAAACTAAGAAGTCCTAGAGCTGTGTTGGATCAGAAATTATCCAAATGCTGCCTCTGACTAGTCTCCCCCTTAGGGAAGGGAGAAAGGAAGTGGCTATGGTTACAATACTTTCACTGTTAAAATGGGCTCTCCTTCCCAGTGTCTCTCTGGCGGTAGCTCATAGAGTCTGTGCTTACTCTCTCACTGCATGGAAGAGGAAATATACATATACAGGCAGCCAATGGCTAATCAAGCCACCAAAGGAATTTTAAAATCACTCTGAAAGCTGTGTGTCCATTTCCCAAATACGTATCTTTAATAAAATTTATTAGACTGATTAAAGAAAAAGTTTTAATTCATGTATGGATATGTTTACAGGACACCATGATTCAGGCAGGCAAGTCTAGGTGCTTCTGCATATAGCTTATCACTTTATTCTTGCAGAAAGCTTCAGGAGAGGGTACAGTTAGCACCCCGGTTTTACAGATGAGGTAGATAGTGCTCTAGATACTAAGTTGTTTAAAACCACTCCTGAATATGTCATGCAAATCCACGCATTTCCACTTTAAACCACAAACCCTAGTCTCTAAAAAACATTCTCTTTCCCTGGCTGGTGTAGCCCAGTGGATTGAGCACAGGCCTGTGAAGCAAAGGGTCGCTGGTTCGATTCCCAGTCAGGGCACACGCCTGGGTTGTGGGCCAGGTCCTGAGTAGGGGGCGTATGAGAGGCAACCACACATTGATGTTTCTCTTCCACTCTTTCTCCTTCCCTTCCCCTCTCTCTATAAATAAATAAATAAATAAATAAATAAATAAAATTCTATCTTTTCCTTTTGTGCTGTTTTGTCTAGTGTTTCACATCTCACAGAGATCAATATGTGCAATATCCCCTAAGAAATTTTAATATCCAAAACAGAATGTATTTATAATAACATGCCACAGTCATTCATTGAAGAAGAATGTGAGCTTGAATTAAAATTCAATCCTTTGTTTTTCAGGCAAATTTTTTTGAAGTGTTCTATGTCACACAGCATTCTGGAACAGGGTAGTATGATCCACGACAAAGTTATTATGTTTACCTGGATTGACTTTGCGCATCCATACGGCAATTTTATCATTGTTTTCTCCTCTGCCAATGCAGATGAATTTAAAAATAACACACACTCACAAGTAGGGTTTTTTTTATTTTACCCATGGAAAATTCTTTCCATGAAATCCAGTTAAAATGTTAATAAAAATTTAAATATTTTGCTTTTAAATGAAACCAATCAAATATTTCTATTGTTTCTTAATTAGAGACTTTTCAGTGTGTTATGTACTAAACCCAGAATAATTTTTTTAAACAAGACGTTTACTTTCATATCATCTGGCAGTGAAATTTTCAGCTCCAAGCTTACTGGAATTCTGATTACTCATAAATTAAGTTCTACCCAGTCCTAAAATAATCATGCATTTCCTCAATCTTCAAAATACTTTTCCTTTTCCAATTCACTGATTTGCTTATACTCCTAATTGAATTCTACTTGAAATTTTGCTATTGCGGGGACTGCTTTGCAGAATGCCTGACTGCACCAAAGCCGTCACGTTCATTACGTGTCGCACTGCCCATCCGATTCTTGGCAAAGTAACAAGTTAGTTTCCTTGTTAAACCACTTGCTTTTAAGATCAGTTTATTATCTTCTTTGTTCTGCTTGAACGTCATAAATGTATAATTGTATTTAATATATACTAGGTACAAAGAATTGTTTTGAAGAAAATATGTCATCATTCATAGACTCTTAGTGCATGACAATTAATTGGAAACCACAGTGATGAATACACAGACATACATTTTATATATATATATATGTGTGTGTGTGTGTGTGTGTGTATGCTGTTTGCATGGAAGAAAAATCCAGCCATTGTTAATTTAACAAGAATAATTTGCACAACATCAGTGTAAACTGGCAGCTAAGAACAATGGACTAGAATGCACATGTGTGAACAATGACAACTTCACTGTACTAAGTAGGAGCAGTGGATACCATTGAGTGAGTATGTGTACTGTGAGGCCATCTTATTTAAGATGACTGAACAAGTACAGCAAGGAATCTGCATCAAATTTTGAGTTACGTTTAACATTCCTTCATGGAAACTAGTCAGATGATTCAGGAGGCCACAGTTATCTGCAACTGGTGGTTGGCAGTTTCATCAAGACAATATGCCAGTTCACACATCAAGCCTTGGGTCAAGTGTTTTAGCAAAACGTCAAATAACCCAGGTGACTGAGCCCCACTAATGCCCAGATTCGATGCTCTGTGACTTCTGGGTTTTCCCAAAACTAAAATTGCCTTTGAAAGGGAAGAGATTTCAGACCGTTGATGAGATTCAGGGAAATACAGAGGGGCAGCTGGTAGCAACTGAGAGAACTGTGTGAGGTCCCAGGATACCTACTTTGAAGGGGCCTGAGGCACCATTGTCCTGTGTACAATGTTTCTTGTATCTTGTATCTTCTTTAGTAAGTTCCTCTATTTTTCACATTGCATGATTGGATACTTTCTGGAAAGATTGTATGCACGTATCTACGTCTAGATCTATAAAGTTTGAAAAATAGTTGTTCACATTCTTTGGATTCAGTAGCCCGTAGCACTGGGTTATACCTACGGTTTACATTACATTATTTTTGGAAGTGAAATTAAAGAAATTTAAGGATTATTATTTTTCACCTGTTTCCCATTGCCCTTCACACACATGACTATGACGTCACTTATTGCAGTACATCTTACTTAGGTGTCTGTATTTACAAATATATAAGGAGCTCCCCAAGACTGAGGCTGTCTGTGCTTCACTTCTGTACCCACAGTACCTACTCCCTAAGTAGTCAACCAGTGCTGCTGTTGCAATGAGTAGCTTAAGGTAGATCAATCTGTTACAATAGTTAGTGCATTGGAAACACATTCGAAGATTTTTAAAAAGACAATCAATGGATTCTAATGCTTATTAGAGAGCATTCATGAACATTTCCTTTCAGAACACTCTTCATAATATTTCTATTGAGAAACTCAGAATAAAATAATAACTGTACCATACCCCAACTGTGCTCATTTGGTTCTGCTGGTAAGAAACCACTCACTGTATAAACATCTTTGTCAGCGTGAGGCTGTCTTTTTACAAATTGCCTGTGTGGAGTGTCGTGTCTTTTTGAAGTAGAAATGACCTCATTATTTATCTACTCTTGCAGAGATCTACTTAAATCCAAAAATATATATCAATGATCATTTAAAGTGCATTTTAAATCAGGCTTATGAAACCATTTTCCCTTGTTTTGTTTTTAATATCTCAACTTGCGTGATGCTTATTCATTTTGCTCTGATACGTCATTTGTTTTAGATCGTAGAAGCAATGAAGATGCTCAGGTTGAGATTGTTTCCAAAGCATTGGGTATGAATAAAATATTCATTAGATTATATAGATAGCTATTTATGTTAAAAATTTAGTGAGCAATATAGGTCATTTAAATAACACGTAAAATAGCGGAACATAAATGTTATGCTTTGTAACAAAAGGCGATAATTTCAATGGATTTAGTGTACTACATCAGGCCAAGATGTAATAATAAGAGTGACTGGATTTATCTGTGTGCATGAAATAAGTAACAATTCAAGCAAAATATATGTTATTGCATTTTTCATGACATCACTTTCTGATTAAGAAAGAGCAGTGAAACAAGCTAGATGGTTGCTTGTGTCTGGAAGAGAATTTTCCCACCACAGCACAGAAAGGAGCCCAGCAGAGCCCCCAGATGAGAGGATGCAGATGAGAGAGTCTGGGGTCACTGAAGTGACTAAAGATCCTCAGGCAGAGGAACAAAAAGTAAGAATTTGCACACACAGAAACTTCTGTAGGTCCAAAGATGGTCACCCTCAAGAATTCAGGAGACTGCACAGTCACATAAGGAAGTCACCTAAAACCAGGGGAAAATGATTTTTAAATATCACTTTCACTTGCAAAAGACTGGGAACAGCAGCTATTCCTACAAGTTTAAGTAGAGTGTCACATATTTCAAGGCTTGCTGGGTGGAATATTTAGACATAGCCCAGAATAAATCCTTCTCTGGTATTGCCTAACAAAGTTTAATATCCAGCCACAGTGGGGGGGAGGGGGAATAACTGTTTTTATGTAACTAAGAATGCATTCCAGAACAAAGATGAAGAATATTTATGAGAACACAAAAGCATCCACCACAGAATAAGGTAATATCCACAGTGTTTAGCGTCTAATAAAAAAAATCCTAGCAGTTATACCAAAAATATAAAAGTAGAAGAATACAACTTATAAGGAAGAGAGAAATTTATTCCTCAAAACTGATCAGAACTGGCACAGATGTTAGAATTTTCCAACAAAGATATTAAAGTGGTTATTCTTACTGTATCCCATATGCTCAATAAGTTGAAAGAATAATCATGTTACCAAAAAAAGAAGAGAAATAAAACAAAACAAGCAAATTGGACTTCCAGCAATTAGAATGACAATGTCTGAGATGTCTGAGATTTTTAAAAAAATATACTAGTTGCGATTAATGAAAGAGAAAGTTTAATGAACTTGAAACAAAGCATTAGAAATGACCCAAAATGAAATACAAATTGAAGCTGAAAGAAATATGAGCAGGAAACCCGTGGACTGTGCATTAATATGTGAGTTATTGGAATTTCCAAAGCTGATGAGGTAGGGAAAGGAAAAAAATGAAGACATGAGGGACTATTCAAATTTGAAAAAAAATGTATAAAACCACATGTTTAAGAAACTCAGAGAACTCCAAGCATAAGAAACATTGGAAAAGGCACATAACCAAAGCCATTCCACAATTGAAAGAGGTACTATAGGGAAGTAGGGGAAATTATAGTCAACCAAAAAGGACTCATAAATTGTTATCAATTCCAAGGCAGGTTGTAAGCACACTATTTCCAATGAACCAGTTAAGGCAAAAAAAAAAATACTCTTAGCTTCTCATTTAGGTCTGTTTCCATCTAAAGGTGTAAATTGCAAGAAACCATAGACTTGTTATCTTGGAAAAATTTCCCTGCTCATGTGCACACACTCATTAAAGGCACCACCTGAATAATCTATGGAAAAGAAATGGCAGTGCACTCCCCGATGACTCGATGCATGAGCTGCTGACTAGTTATGACTGTGTGTAGTTTGGAGGCTGTGTTCACATTTCTAGTTATTTTTTCAGACACTCTGAGAGAAGTACTACCAATGACTTTTGTAGGATGTTGAATGTTGAACAGCAGAGTTCTAGCAATTAAGATAGTGCATTGCTAAAACAGCTTCCCGATTGGGAAGAAAATAGGCTGTAATTTATTTATTTCTATATCAACAAAAATGCACCAGACCAGCATGACTCAGTTGGATGGGTGTCAGTTGTCCCACAAACCCAAAAGTCGCCAGTTCGATTCCCAGTCAGGGTACATGCCTGAGTTCCGGGTTCAGCCCCGACTCAGGGAACTTACAAAAGACAACCAATCAATGCTTCTCTCTCACATTGATGTGTTCCTTTCTTTCTCCCTACCTTTCCCTCTCACTAATATCAAAAATAAAAATAATATTAATTATAAAGTGATATTGTGTAAAATTTCTCATACCATAGGTTAGACTCCTCCTCTGAAATTATAAATGTGAATAAAGAGTATTTATTTAAATAAAGTGAACATTACTTTGATTTTTCTCAAGGTGGATGAATCACGGCATTATAGACCACCTTTCAATATTAGAACAAAAGATGTTTATGAGAAGGTCATGGTATCTTCATCAAACAGTTAAGTATTGGTGGGGGGGGTGGGTAGAGAACATACAAATGAGAGATTCATAGCATACAGAGTTGTTTTTTTTTAAATTCAGACCATAATCCTAAATTGTACTAATGCCATATACATGTATTGGCAATGATACCCATGGTGGTTTTGTCAGTCCTGGTCCAAATGTTCTGTGGGGATCTTCAGAGTCTTCCTTGCCCTGCTTTGAAAGGCTGAGATGACATTTCTACAGACTCATCATGATCCTATAAAAAAAAACTGAAAAAGCATACCTTTTCATTCAAATATGGACAACAGAGGGAGTTATATTCCAAGAGACTACCTACAATGAAAAAGCAGCTTGAAAAAAATACAAAGTCCCAGGCTGGCAAAGCTCAGTGGATTGAGAGTGGATCTGTAAACCAAAGCATCATCGGTTT
Source organism: Sturnira hondurensis (assembly GCF_014824575.4). NCBI lineage: Eukaryota > Metazoa > Chordata > Mammalia > Chiroptera > Phyllostomidae > Sturnira > Sturnira hondurensis. The sequence continues at coordinate 4,723,359 of NW_028082350.1, read as the reverse complement.
GATTCCCAGTCAGGGTACATCCCTGGGTTATGGGCCAGGCCCCAGTGTGTGTGGGGGGCTGCATGGGGCTGCATGGGGCAAACACGCCTTGTTGTTTCTCTCCCTTTCTTCCTCCTTCCCTTCCTTTCTTTTTAAATAAATAAATAAAAATCTTAAAAAATAAAAGAAAAAATACAAAGCACTATGGTCAAATAATGACCCCAATGGAGCCTTACATTTACCAACCAGCTGTGACCATGCTTGCTTCCCTGCCCACAAATGATTATAGATACTGTAGCAACTGTGGAGTTCAATCTTTCTAAAGTTGGCTATGGTGGGGAATGTACTTGAGAGTTAGGCCCAACAGATAAGTTAATGTTGAATGTATGACAAGCTTACGTTATTTCAGAATGTCACTAGATGTTGAAAACATTATCGTTGTCCTCTAATCTACCAAGAATGACAGACTGAAGTGGAATATATATTTCCCCATGGCGTAACTAGTTGAGGTTGAAAAGAAACAAGTGTCACCAAGCAGGGGAGCACAGAGAAGCACTGTTACAAAATGACATCTGAATGCCAGTGCTTTAAATGGCTCTATCACAGACATGTGAGACACAGCTGTGCCCCAAACCAGATGCATCTGGAATTTTCTAAACAATGGCTTCCATTGACCCTCTTTGATTGGAAAATTATATGTGTGTGTTTGTATGCACGCGTGGGTGTGTGTATATATGTATACATCTATATATAGATAAAATATATATATATATATATATATATATATATATATATGGAGCTTTTTTTAAAAGGATGAAGAATGATGCAGTAATTAAAAGTCTTGTTCATTCGCCAAGCATTTAGAATTATTATCACAGCTACTTTTGTATTAGATGATTTCTAAATTCACTCATCAAGTGACATTAAAGCCAGATTTATGTAAACTAGGATTTCTGAGATGAAAATATGTACTTGGAAACTGACTTGAAGCCCTTGTTTTAGTTAGCACTAATGAAGAATGACCAAAAATAAATAAATATATCCTTAGGAAAATTACACATTGAATTCAGTGCCCCTATCAACATAAAACGATGAAAGGAAAAAGAGTAATAAGAGTAAGTGGGTAAAAAAAATAAGTATGGGCTAGAAGCTCCATAAAATGAATTTTAGAAGTATATGATTGTGATTATTAAATTCTGGGGAAGAGACTTTAATTCTCCATAACAAATTTCAAATTCTGGTAGTCCATAGGGTAACTTTTTTTAGATAAGACCTCACAAAATACGTTGTATGATAAATAATTAATAGTTATCTAGACAATATTTAATGAGCTGATATTAACTGAGGTCAGAAAGTGAACTGAGAAGGAAGGATTTATATTGGCTAATACATAAATAATATTCCAAATTACAGAAATGAAAACAAAAAATAAGAAAAAGGAGGCAAAAGAAATAAAAGAGATTAAAAATTTTAAGACATTAAAGTAATTTGAATAAAATATAGGGAATTAAACAATTTCTGATCAATACTTATGTACTCCTTCAATAGCTATAATTGATGAAAAGTAATTTAAATTAAGAAAATGCTTAAAGAAGCATTTTAGTAAAATTACTTGTAGAAGATTAATAAAATTTAGTTTGAAATTTAAGCAATTTTTTAAATTGTCAAAAGAAGAATTTAAGTGAGACCATACTACATGAAGGAACTAGATAATCAAACACTAATAAGAGAAATAAATTCTATTTGGGATGATCTAAAACCAACATCTACCCCATTTGGGATTGTAATTAAGAGGTAAATCAGATCTAAATTTTTCTGAAGTGTACGGCTACCCTAAGATCTAAGGTTATATTTACAGTGAGATCCATCCCAGGACATAAAAATTCAAGTGATCAAATCTACAACAGTTAGAATTGATAACATTGCTAAAAAATAAAAAGCACGTAGTTTGACATACTACGTGTAGTAACCCCTTTTAGATCGAAAAGGTAACAGATAAAAGACTTTCTCTCTCTGATGGTCTGCAGGGTAATCGCTCTTACTATACACACTATAAACTAGAGGAATTCTGCTTGTGGTCCAAGCAACCCCCTTGTCTGCGAAGAGGTGGGGAAATAGGCACAAAGTGATAACTGCCGTTCAAAGATGCCTGAGTCTCCATAACCACATGCAGGTGAGCAGGCGCCAGGGGACCGACTGGGAACAAAGGGATCGAGCAGTTTGGAACTCTTCCTCGGACCCCCTTCAATGCCTACTTCTCTATGGTCAGCAAACACCCCTTACCTTACCCTTCCTTCCCTCCTTTAGTTCTAAAAGATGTCTAGATTTTAAATGGTCTAAAGGTGGATTTTAGGATTAGTCTTCTCATATTTTTTTAGCTAGGCCTTCTCCATCAACATGCCTTTCCTTTCTCCAAACTTCTATCTATTAAATTTTGGCCTTTCTTTTGAAGCCTTGAACACAATATCCCTGGGCCTGTAACAAAAATAGGAATGCAAACATATGCAAATTAATCTTATATACCTATGCTATTAGTTCCAAAAAGATTAATAAGAACCAATAACATCCTTGCCTTTGTAAAGGTCTTATATTAGTATGTCATGGGCTTCCCTATGACATCATTTTATAATATTTTTACTACTTTCTGCTACTGGGTGTTGGGAACTGCCCTGCCTGGTTCCAGAAGTTGTAACCCCCTCATGGCTAAGGCTGAGTAAATAGACCTGGGGACCATAAACCACTAAGGAGACAAAGCTTATCTTCCTGGCAAGGGTGCTGGCTTCTGCTCCCTTTACTTCACCCTGCTTGGCCCCACATGGATGACTGGTTAGCCAAGGACAGTAAGATTCCTCGAGGGAGGGATGACCTAAGACAGGCGTGACCATGAAGGGGCCCTCAGGGAAGGACTTGGGGGCTATAGAAAAAGGGAGTGATGGACCCTCATCCCTCAGCTTTGACATAGCCTGAGTCCTCATTATTTCTACAAGAAGTCTCCTAATCTCTTGGCTGGCTTACTTCCCCTGCCTGAGTCAAGCCTGAAACAATACTGGAGGGCAGTGTAGCCCTGGACAGGAACTGCAGAAACTGTGGTTCCCCCATGGCAATCAGGCCTAGGAAAGAATACATAAAATCTTGTGAAAATGGCTTTGCTAAGAATGCCCTCAATTTTCTGATAAGAGTCCCAGCATAAAATAAGTTGCTTCTCAAAGGTTTATGGCCCTTTAGCTATCTGACCCTGACTCAGAATAAGCCCTCATAGTTCTTTAAATGTTATCTGTTGTTCCATCCTTACTGCCTGACAATGATCGATGGGCTTTCCCTGTATTCCTGTGCAAGCTGAACCCAGTAAAAGCCCATTGAGGAACAGACTCAAGGCTCTTCTCCTTTGAGAGTCCAGCCACCTTTCCTCTCCAAGCGGATCATGTCTTTGTAGACTTATTCTCATCCATGGAGGATGGGAATAACCCCACAACTGGGTGCATATATCATTGTGTGTGTGATTTACTCACTCAAAAATGATGCCAGGTGGCAGGCTGGGAGACCAAGAGAAGGCTCAACCTGATACCAGAGTGCAGGTACTTATCACAGAACAAAAAGAGTTCGAGAACACGGCAGAAAGATTTAGCAAAGCACAGTCAATTTATTAAAGTGATAGTACGCACTAGAGATGTGAGAGTGGGTGATCTCAAAGAACGAGCCTCGCTGATGGTGCCTGGGTAGAAGGTTTTTATTAAATGTGGGCAGGTTGGAGGAAGGGTCATCCACGGCTTCTGACACTGCAGAGATGACTGCCCAGGCAGCTTGTCCTTGTAGCCCCTCTCTGGATAGCAGCTTTTTGGGGGGGGTCCTCTCAATTACAGGAAATTGAGGAAGGGGAAGCAGAGAGGTAGGTGGTCCATGAAGGTTGCATCTGTGACTTTTCAGCTGAGACAGAAAAAGGGAGCTGTAGAGCTTGAAGCCTTTGATCCCTCTTCTAACCTTCCTGCATCAGGAGTGCGGTGTAAACTGTTGATGATCTTAACTGAATATTCACTTCATCATTTTGTGTTATGATATAAAGATATAGAATGAGAAAAATATGGGCAACTCAGAATACATTTCTAAGTTTTGATATTAATGCTAGGCAATAGTTATTAGATTTATTACTCTTAGATTTTAAGACTGACTCATAGTGAACTCACTTGCAATTCTGATATGAAACAAAAGTTGATAAAAAAGCATTCTAGATGATATTCCTATGTGACCTGCCAGCACTCAGTGTGAAAGAGCATTGATATCATTTATATAAAAAGTCTTTCAAGTCCCAGACAGAAATGGCCAGAAGCAATGAGAATAAATTAACTGATAGAGGATATTCAATAGCCATATGAAACCATGCAATAGAAGTTGCTAGGTGTTTCCTTCTTTTTCATATTGAGTAACAGGAACAAAAATCTACCTTTCATATTCTGAGGGAAAGAACTGTATTTGAACTTTTAACCTATAAACACAGATCAAGGCAAAATTGTGTTTCATTCTTTTTAGTGGATACCAATAAGCATCTCGATCACTTTAGACTGCAGTTATTTGAAAATAGTGAAAACCAGAGCATAAAAATGCACAGTTGTTTGTATCTGAAATTTGTAACTGTTTATTCTATCTAATAGTTCTAAATTTGGCATCATGTACCACCTGTCCTCTCTCCAGAGAGAGGATACATTGATACGTAGATACAGATACATAAACATACACATATAATGATACAGGGTCTCACTGAAAGAGCCCACCTTAAAACTTGCTTTGTTGTCTTCTGCTTTTTGTGTATCTTACCTTGTTCTTTCAGGAAACCTCTTCCTCAGGGAGCTTATTACATTTGGATTATTTTATATTTTGCATAATTTCTCAAATCGAATTTTTGTATTTATTCATTGTTTTCCCTTTATTGTTGTACCTGTTAGATTTCGGTACATATTCCCATCAGCTGTTCCTTTATTCTGGATTCATGTAATTTCTGCATTCTGCTCTTTTTTTATATTTTTATTTAAGTGTCCATATCTGATGATAGTTGCTGTTTTAGCAGTTTGGTTTATTTCCCATATTCTTTTTATTTTTCTTGCTCAAATTGTTATTCCTCTAGTATCAGAGTATTTTGTGGATTTTAGAGTCATACCTTGCATTATGTACCTGTGTGATGTGGATAATATCTGCCTTCTGGTTTTGGTTATGAATTATCTCAGCAATTTTTAAAAAAAAGTTGATAGTGTTTTTTTTTAAACTGACCATTGTAATGAGCCTGTGCATGTCTTTTGATATATTTCCTAAGCCGTGCACCATAATAGAGCAAAAAAGATTTTTTGCTGTTTTCATTTTTTTATTGTTGCTCAAAGACAATTGTCTCCATTTTCACCCCAAAAAGTTTTTTTCATTTTTCATATATGAAAACCACAGGCTTGGAGATATTGAATAATATAATATAATATAATAGTTTATATAGGTACATAGTAAGTGATGAAGAGCATTTCATATCGTTATATTGTCCACAAAAAATGTTTCAGAAGACATTAAATGATGAAAAAGTGTTTTGCTTGCAAAGGTTCACCAAAGCCATTTTTATTTCTGCACGTGGATTTCTAGCACATGTTATAACTGCCACTTATTTACTCACACACCTTTGTCCTCCTTGGTTGTCAGTAACCTAAGACCTTTAGATGACAATCAAAATTCTAAAACAAATACTAAAATTATTTCATGGTATTATGTATTTCCTCTGAATCCCATCTTTCTGGTGCCTTTTCCCCCAGCTCTACTAAGATATAATTAACATGTAATATTCTGTAAATTTCATGTGATTGTGAATGGATCACCACAATATTGTTAGTTAGCACATCTATTACTTCATATAATTACTTATTTTGTATGTGAGATGAGAATATCAAGGATCTACTCTTAGCAACTTTCAAATACATAATAAGGTATTGCTAACTATAGTTCCATACCATGAACTTTTTAGGTTCCATGTATAAGTGAGACGATACAGTATTTGCCTTTCTCTGTCCGATTTATTTTCCTTTGCGTAATACCCTTCAGGTCCATCCGCTCTGCAGATGGCCAGCTTTCCCTCCTTTTTTATGGCTGAATAATTTTTCAAAGTGCCTCCATAATGTTTTCCATAGTAGTTGTACCCATTTACTTCTCCACAAACAGTGCACAGGGGTTCTCTTCCCTTTACTTGCACACCGACACTTGCCATCTCTTGTCTCTTCATCATAGTCCTTTTAAGAGGTGTGAAGTGATATCTCACTGTGCTTTTGATTTGCATTTCCTTGGTTTTGCTGGTGTTGAGCATCTTTTCATGTAACTCTTGGACATTTCTATATGTTCTTTGGGAAAGTGTCTATTTGAGACCCTCCACTGGTAGAGTTTTGTTGTTGTTGTTCAGCTAGAGTTGTCTTGCCTTTTTCCCAATTGCTCTCCCCAGCTACATCCCCATCCCCACTGTATCTCCCCTGCTACACCACCATGCCCCAGTCCATTGTCAGTTCCCAAGAATCCTATTCCTGTTCCTTGACTTGCTCCTCCTCCTTCTTTCCCTGTGATCCTCCTCCCTCTCCCCTCTGATTACTGTCAGTTTTCTCTTTGTTTCCATGTTTCTGGTTGCATTTTGCTCATTTGTTTTGTTGATTAGGTTCCATTCACAGGTGAGAAGATGCTCTCACCAAGTTTGATTATCTGAGGTCTCATCCAGTGGATGCAAAGTCACTTTTTTCACTCATCCTATAGTTGTTTAAACTTAATGTGAAATAGAGGCCATGCTTATGGTATTAACAAAAAACATCCATACTCTTTTATTTATTAGAAAGTACATTAAACAATACAAATTATCTCCGATATCACTAATACACTGGGTAGTCTGCTCCTGCATTTATTTCACTGAACCATTCCCCAATGCAAAACACTGAGTCTCTGGCTCTTAGAACAAGACTTTTTTCCAAACAAACTTAATATTTTAAAATAAAGCTCTGGCTGGTGTGGCTCAGTGGATTGAGTGTTGGCCTGCAAACCAAAGGGTTGCGATTTGATTCCTAATCAGAACGCACACCTAGGTTTTGGGCCAGGTCCCAGGTTGGGGCGTGTACCAGGCAGCTAAAAGATGTTTCTCTCACACATCAACATTTCTCTCCCTCTCTTTCTCCTTCCCTTTCTTTCTTTCCAAAACAAAATATTTTTTAAATAAAATAAAATAAAACACTGTTCTGACTTGAGAAGAGCCTGAAAAGAATACTTTGATTCTGCTTTATTTATCATATGGATAGTAGAAATACTTTTTTGGTCCTGAAATTTCATAGTCTATATATTTGAACATCTGTGATTCATGACTTTTTTTATTTTACTTTGGTTTCACAGAAAAAAGCCGCAATTGACAGTGCTTCCTCACTGACACTTAAAATGAAAATTCTAAGACTGATAAACTTTTGGAAATTTATTTATATATTTGTTTAATTGTTGTTCAAGTACAGTTTTCTGTCTTTTACTTCCATTCCAGCCCACCCCCCGCCCTCTCCCCACTCTCAGTTCCACCCCCCTTAGTTTTTCTCCATGTGTTCTTTATACTTATTCCTATAAACCCTTCCCCTTTCCCCCTGAAATTCCCTCCCTTCTCCCCTCTGGTCACTGTCAGCCTGTTCTCTATTTCAGTGTCTTTGGTTATGTTTTGCTTGCTTGTTTGTTTTGTTGTTGTTTAGATTCCTGTTAAAGGTGAGATCATATGCTATTTGTCTTTTACCACCTGGCTTATTTCACTCAGCATAATGCTTTCCAGTTCCATCCATGATGTTGAAAAGGGTAGGAGCTCCTTCTTTCTTTCTGCTGCATAGAATTCCATTGTGTAAATGTACCATAGTTTTTAGATCCATTCATTTACTGATGGGCACCTAGGTTGCTTCCAATTCTTGGCTATTGTAAATTGTGCTGCTGTAAGCACAATTGGGGTGCATAGGTTTTTTTTTTATTGGTGTTTCAGGGTTCTTAGGATATGATTCTAGCAGTGTAAAAGCAGATCCATTTTTAGTTTTCTTAGAGAATTCCATACTATTTTTCATAGTGGTTGTACCAGTCTGCAATTCCACCAACAGTGAACTAGGGTCCCATTTTCCCCACAACCTCTCCAACATTTATGTTGTTCATTGCTTTGTTTATGATGGCCATTCTGACCAGTGTAAAGCGGTATCTCATTGTAGTTTTAATTTTCATCTCTCTGATAGATAGCGATATTGAGCATCTTTTCATGTGTCTCTGGATCTTCTGTATATCCTCCTTGGAGAAATGTCTGTTCAAGTCCTTCGCCTACTTTTTAATTGGGTTGCTTGTCCTTTTAGAGTGGAGTCATGTAAGTTCTTTGTATATTTTGGAGATTAAATTCTTCTTTGAGGTACCATTGGCAAATATGTTTTCCCACACAATTGGTTCTCTTTTTATTTTAGTACTGTTTTCTTTAGCTGTGCAGAAGCGTTTAATTTTGATGAGATCCCATTTGTTTATTCTTTCCTTTATGCCCATTGCTCTAGGGGACGTATCAATAAAAATGTTGCTGCGTGAAATATCAGATTTTCCTGCCAATGTTCTCCTCTAGCACTTCAATGGTGCCATGGCTTATATTTAAGACTGATAAACTTTTGAAAGTAACTTGGAGTCAGATGGAAAAGAAAGGAGTATTTTCCAAGTATACTGTTGTATCATCTCTCCAAAATAGCAAAATATGATACTCAATTGAAGTAATTTAATAGTTACTTACTGGATACTGGATATATGCCAACTATCATATTTGGTATACAAACACTAACAGTTGTAATTTGTATCTTCAAGTAGCTTAAGTTCTTCCAAGGGACACAGATATGTAAACAATTAATTGTAAAGCAATCCAAGAGCGCTTTGTTAATTGTGTTAACAAAGTTTTATAAATGCCTAGGGGAATCTGTCCTTGGCCTCAGACAAGTTATTAAGTCTAATGAGCAGTCTGTTTTCTTAATTTTCCACAAATAAACCAGATTATATGACTATTTTTAATAATATGACCCAAAGTATTGACATTTAAAATGCTATTGTTAGAGAATGTATAAGTTTATTACTTTCCTATATGCAAATGATCAATTATTTATTATATTTAGAATGAAAATGATGATAAACACAAGAAATGTTTGCATATCCAGTTTGGGGGTTTTTTTGTACTTTTTCTCATATGGACTAGTCTCTGAATATGCAGGTTAAGTAACTAATCACTGCATTATCAACTCTGTTTTATTCTCTCCACTGTGTCCTATCACTGATTTGTTCTGGGTTAAGATTTATATTAGGAACTGAGAGCCAAGGCTAGAACATGCTGAACATAATGTTCTATTTCTGGATGTAATGATTGATGTTGCTCTTGCCCAGAATGGCAACGCTTTGCACTTCTCCCAATTTGTAAATTGTTCCATTTGCTCGGCATAATAAGTATACTGATATATTTAATTCTCTACCAGGGCCATGCTGTTCAATTCCTCCCTGCTAGCCAGATATGCCAGAAGTCATAAATTTCTCATCAATAAGGAGACTAAATGTGATCTGTTTCATATGTAAAAGCAGTGTCACTTCTCTGCTGTTAGTATTCTGAGGTAGCGTATTTTTAAAATTCAAGGTTGGAGGTTTGTTGTGATCTTTTCACTCATATCAGTGACTTAGACTCAACCCAACAAACACCCCGACAAAATAATCATCTACAATCAGAGGCACAATCTGTGAAATAATTTAGTGTTTGCATAAGTATGACTCCTTTTCAAAACGAACTTTCACTTCTTGACTGGTTTTTACCCACCACAACTAAAAAAAAAGTACTTGTTTTGGTTCCATGTATTACAAAATGAAGTGATTCCAACATTGTATTCTGCCATGGTATCATACATGATTTTACTTTCTTTTATCACATTTCTTATATTTTGTCTTTAATGAGCATGGATTTCTTTTACAGTTCCCCCAACAAGACCATGGCTTCTTAAGGGAAAAAGTTTTGGAGAGTTTATTGCCAGGTGTTACTGGTTTCCCTTATACGTTCGTACGACCAGAACTATATACTCAGTACTTACCATCTAAGTCGGAAGCATCAAACTGTGATCCATTTGCTCTCTCCCACCAATTGCCTTGTTTTGTAAAACAAGTGTTTTGGAGCCAGGCCCATGTATTTATATAGTATCTGTGGCTGTTTCGCCACTGCAATGGCAGGCTTGAGTTTCATTACCACCAAGATGTACTGGCCAATAAAACCAAAATATTAATATTCACGTATATGGAATTTACTGAAAAAGTTTGATGACTTTGATGAAAGTCAGAGTCAAGATCTAGAGTCCTTCCCAGTGTTCTGTGATATTTTTTTACAGTTTTGGAATTATTTGAATTATTTCTACTCTTACTATTCACAGGGTTGTTAGAAATAGCAAATGAATTAAATATGCTAATACTTACAAGTAGATAAAAATACATGGGCCATAAGTGCTTGTTAATATTGAAAAATGCAAACTAACTTAGTCTGTACACTAACTAAAAAATGCCAGATTTGTTGATGTTTGTTTAACCAAAATATGGATGCAAAGAGTGCTTGGATACTCAATGTAAAAACCAAGCCTAACTTTGACTAAATCAAGCAATTCATGAGAAAGCAGGCTTTTAAGATAATTAATAATTAAATTAAACAAAAGATAAAAAAGACTTCTGACTGATTTTCAGGTATAAACACATCTAGTAGGAAATAATGCATGTTTTTCTAGCTAGTCTGTGAGTACAGGGCAGTGATATGTTAACCTCAGACATTTTTAGTAGAGGTAGTTGACTGTATTGCAGCAACTTATTTGCCTGTTTTGGAGGTATTAGCCTTGTTTATATGATAAAGTATTATGCTGCAGCTACACAAAATAAATATTTTAGATTTAGAAGAATTAGAGCAGTCTGAATAACTTTTATTTAAATATCTGTTACTCTTACTATACCATGAGGAGCATACTTCTAGTCACATATTTCTGTGCAAAGTAGTTAAAAAATGACTGGTTTGTTTTTACGTGCTCATTTGTGTTAGTGATGACATTTTGACCAGTGAAGATAGGGTTATTTTCCATACTTTGGTTCCCTCGCAGACTCTTTAAACTATTTTTCAGGAAGATAGGCAAAATTCACCTCTGTACATAAAAACCTCTGATTCTTCTTATCACTTTTGTTTACTGTGAGTGTACATTTAAATGGACAGATTGCTAAAATGGCCATGCAGAATTTTAATTGGCCAGTTATGAATCTATTATACATAGTTTTTATAACATTTAGAGAAATATAAATCAAAGTAAAATATGTAAGAAAGTGAGGTAAACAATTAACATTTTATGATATAAATAAAAGCAGTGACTTTATATTTTCTGGGAAAGTACTAAACTACTTTGCAAAAATATGGGGGGAACTCTAACACCCAAGGGGAGACCTGCTGAAAAATCTTCTGGAGGACAGGCCCCTTGTAGTACAGGCTTTCACTGCTAGGTGAGTGTTATAGGGACCCATCTGTGTCAGTATGCCAGCTGGTTTTGTTGTGAGAGGCTATGTTCGGCTCCAGTGTTTTTTTTTGTTATTGTTAAGACTCTTTCAGTGTATTTGCCCATTTCATGACGGGTGATTTATGATCCACCTGCTGCCTGACCACACTGCACTGAGTGTTCAGCAGTATTTTACCAAAATATCATGATCCCTTTGTCCTACCCTCCCTATTCACCTGATCTGAGCCCAAACACCTTTTTTTTGTCGTTGTTTCCCTGGATTTTAAAAAAAAAAGTCCTCAAAGAGAAACTTTCCCAATGAGGAAGAGGTAAAACAAAAAAAAAAGGGGTAGAAGCACTAAAAGACATCAAAATTAATCAGTTCAAAAACTGTTTTAAGCAGTGGAAAAAACTTTTTGGTAGGTGCATTGCATCAAATGGAGAATATTTTGAAGGTGACTGAAGTTTAAACATGTAAGAATAAATATACATTTTTTTAATTAAAGCAGGTTTTGGGGGGCTCTTTTGTATGTAAATAGTGGAGATTTTATAGTTAAAACATGAACTGGTGACTGTTTCCTTCAGCTATTGCCACAAAAATTCTGTATGATTTATTTTAAACTTCAACTATTTGAAATGATAAGAATTAGTCTCCTCATTTCTCTGCAAATTGGCTGAGAGTTGATCAGCAGAGCTGGACTCAGATTGGATTGGCTCCAAATTCTTTACCTGCTCCATACATGTTTCTCATCCTCTTTCAATCAATGGGTCATCAGGGCCATTACTTCTTACAGAAAAAGCAGATACATATGAGGTCACACCACTACACAAATACATTTCAAGCCTCCTGTGGCATAAAATTTTATGGAGCAATACAATTCCCATGACTAAGCCTAATGTTCAGAGTTGGGTAAACAGATTTCATTAATCCTGGTTCAATGACTAGTCACATGGAGAGTCAATGTGGTAAGAAAGTTCTCTCCCCATCATGTTTTCAGAGAGTGGAAGATTATTTTTGAAAATGTAATTTAATCTGTACAGTGTATTCTGCTCCAACCAATGCTATCACAGATTTAACATTCCCTATAGCCAACAGCATCAGAGACATCACTGAGGCAACCTGAGATTCAGAAGAGAGTAAGCATTGGTTTTGGAATTATACTTGAAAAAATTCAATTTTAATTTTAGACACAGGAAATACTAATTTTGAAGCCTTAAAAAGTGAGTTGCACTTTTCCTGTTTTATTTTCCTTATGTTTAAAATAATAGAAATGTACCCTGGCTGGGGTAGCTCAGTGGATTGAGCACAGGTGTGTGAACCAAAGGGTCACTGGTTCGATTCCCAGTCAGGGCATATGCCTGGGTTGCAGGCCAGGTCCCCAGCAGGGGACATGTGAGAGGCAACCACAAATTGATGTTTCTCTTTCACTCTTTCTCCTTCCCTTCCCCTCTCTCTAAAAATAAATAAATAAATAAATATGTAAAAAATAAAGTAATAGAAATGTACTTCATGGGGTTCATGTTCAGGGTGACTAGATAATATAGATGTAAATACAGACATATTAACAGTAGATGTTAGTCCTCAGTTCTTGAGTTTGGCTAAATTCAGAGCCAGTAACTTTAACATAATAAATGTATCTAGGAAGTCACAGGAGTATAAAAATTGAGCCAGCCAGGTTGTGTGGACTCAGGAAAACAAGATACAAAGATAAAACAAGGTACAAAGAAGAAAGAAAGCAAAGATAACACACCTGAGGGAAGATGAGGGGGCAAGGCACAGGCATGCTCCAGTGAGATGGAGAGAATGCACCCAAGGAAAAAAGGAAAGTTGTGGGTGCACTATATATAGAGAGAAAGCATGTTCTGGGTCTTTTGTCTGAAGTGCTTTCATCTATTTTTCAAAGGTAGGAGTTTCAGGGGAGGTCTCAGGTGAGAACCCAATAGAATATTCATCAGTTTTCCATGTGTGTCTTTTCAGGATCGTGGTCTCTACTATTTGCTCTGCATTAGGGCAGAGGGTCACTGGCTATTGCATCTGGTCAGTATGTCAGCAGCCATGGCATCCCTTCCTCCGATTTTGCTGCTTTTCTTGGCCTGGAGCTGAAACTCGACTGAGGGCTAGGTGATACCTAGTTTGACCAAAATTCTGTCTCTGTGGCCAACATACATGATATGTTGTTCCTAAGATTATTTGATTTCATCCACTGTGTTGGGGACTTGATGTTTAGGGGAGTGGTCGTGCAAGGGCTTGGATGGGAGTCATGTGAGGTGTTCCTCTGCCCACCTCATTCCTCCTCTAAGTAGGTCTAAACCACATGAGCAGCAAAAGGTTTGGGGAGCAAGGCCACCCTGGGGGTATGGTCCTAGTGGGTAGTGAGTGTTTTCCTAGCTTTGTTCATTACTGTGACCCAGGACCTCCCATCCTGGTGACATTCCATATTTGACCTTCAGTTCCTGCTCTGCTCATGCCTGTCTATCTGTCGCACTTAATTAGATGTAGATATGAAACAGTATAGGAGTCATGTCTGGACTTCATCTTGACTGAATGAACTCCATCTTAGAGGCCTGACTATGACTCCTTGTTTTTTAGTAAAAGTTTGTAGCTAAAATTTACCTAGTCACACCGTTAAAGGGAAGAATGCATGACAATGATATCTTTTTTTCAACAACATGTTCTGCAAAATAGGCATTTTATCTATTGTAACTCCGGTGTTTGTGTAAACATTACTTGACAGGACCCTTCGGGTAGTCCATTAACTGCACCAGATCAGTGCTCCAGATCACAATCAGAGACAACAAACCTGAGCCTCATTCCCAGGCCCTGTACCCACCCCAAGGACCCTGTATAAACCATCTGCTAGAATCCCTCAGGGGAGCTCGGCTTCTTCTTCTTTTTGGGGGGGTCAGCTACCTTGTGCACAAGCTCTTTGCAATAAACTCTATCTACTTCATCTTATGCTGAGTTCAGTGCTCATTTCTACAACATTGAGACTCAAGAATCTGGCATTTACAGTCCGATAACAATATAGGTATACATAAACATATAAGAAACTATCATCATCTCCAGGTCAGAGTTTAAAAAAGAATGTTATTGGAATACTTATTTTATCTCGTCTCAATGCATTGTCTTTCATCTATTGCTCTGAATACTCTCCTTTTTCAACTTCCAGTTTTTATTGTGTGCCTTGTATTTTTGTAAAAAATTCTGGTCATCTCCACGGACACACTGATTGAAGACCCTAGTTCTTCATCATTGTTATGACCTCAAGCACTGCAAAGTATTGTTTTTCACAGGTGTTACCTTTTGCTAAAGCTGCCTATGCTATGTTTTATGAACTGGAGAGGATGCATCTTTTTCAGCTTATGCAATTACATTCTTATTTTGACACATATGTATTATTATTTTATTGTCCTTATAAATCTTATTTCTACAAAAATGGTACCTGAACCAAAAAAAAGTCCTCTTTAAAAAACTGTGATAAATATTAGGCCAAGTTTTATTAAAGATATTCTTCTTAGAGAATAAACTGTTTCTCTGATGGAGATATATGAATTCAGATAAGTACACTTTTGTCAGGAGAAATGACTTCATCTACTATCAAACAAATCCAGACCTCAGAGTTGGCATTAAAATTAAATTAAATGTAATGACTTAATCTACATAGATAATATATTTATTTTACGAGAAATTCATCTTTATCACTGTAATTATTTAAATGAATTTTATTAATATTTTGATTTAGATAAATTAATAACTTCAATACTATTTCATTATTTTTAAGAATATCATTTTAAGATAAATTTGTCAGAATATATATTTTGTGAATTACTTTTGAAACATAAAATTCACAATACAGTAAAATGGTTACCACTTCAATGGAAACAAAAACATGAAGTAAGAAATCTTCAAGCATTATGCTAAGCAAAATAAGCCAGGTGGTGAAAGACAAATACCATGTGATCTCACCTTTAACAGGAACCTAAACAACAAAACAAACAAACAAGAAAAATAGAACCAAAGACACTGAAATAGGGAACAGTCTGACAGTGTCCAGAGGGGAAAGAGGAGGGAATTTCAGGGGAGAAGGGGAAGGGTTTACAGAAACAAGTACAAAGGACACATGGACAACAACTAAGGGGGTGGAAATGGGAGGAAATGGGGGTGGGCTGGGTGGGTGGACTGAGATGGGAGTAAAAACCAGAAAACTGTACTTGTCAACAATTAAAATAAAACAAAATAAATAAATAAAAATAAACATATCAAAAGAAATCTTCTAAATTTGCATATGAAGCACATTTTTTCATTGAATGCTGTGGCGTATCTGCACTTGAACATAAATGACTATAATATATTATGTAGGTCTGTCGCTGTGTTTTGCCACATAGTTTTAAATTGTTTTATTTTTTTGAGTAACAAAACAAATACTGTTAAAATTCCCTGTGAGTTGACAGGAAATATGGTTTTGCAAAAGTTAAATAGAAAATCCCAAAAAGGAAAACTATCTCTTTTTTTGGTGCTGTTGATGAATTCTTTAAGCAAAATTGTGGTATCATATAAGGAACCAGTTTATTTAGGCAAGAAACTGGGACACCTCTGACTAACTTTCCATGTGACCCCCATTATAACTGCATTTTTGTGATCGGGATGGATGTTTTCTTTCTTCCTCTCATCCACTGATATAATTTAAAAACAAAGTCACAGGGAAACAGTAATCACAAAGCTATGAATAAATATTATAATATTTTGAAAAAAATAGGAAACTCTAGTTATTTTTTTTCCAAAACTAGAGTTTTTGAAAACTAGTTTTTTCAAAAACTCCAGTGTCGCCTATAGGAAACTCTACAAACATGTTTTAATTGCATTATTATTTTTTAGAAAAGGTGCTCCTCTAAAGCATTTTAAATTTATTGAAAAGTTCGGTTCACTTATATATAAATCTCTTTTCAAAATGACATAATAAAAAATCTTTAAATAAACGAACCCCTCATCTAACATAATGAAATTTAAGTAAACTCTCAGTCAAAATTGAATTTAGACTTCTGTAGGATTTATAACATTTAAATATTTCTGATAAAGAAATGACTGAAGTAAGTGGGAATGACATTTGCCCTGTGGAGTCACACAGGAGTTACAATCTGAGTCTGCCTTTGATAACATCAGCAGTCACCGTTATTTCCAGCTAAAGACATGTGGAGAGTTTAGCTAAGCTGCTCCATGGTATTGCTGCCTGGTAATTCATTTTGCTTGGCCAAGCTGCGTGTGGGGACCGTAAAGTGACATTGACCCCCTCATGCAAATGCTCCCTGTAGACAGCAGCTCACAAAGTTACAGCAAATGTGAATCCCTGGTAGGACTTTCCCAACAGCCCTTGTGATCAACAGTCCCCTCTCCCTCCATATGTCTTCCCTTTACATGCTCCTTATATAAGATCCTGGGAGTGTTAACAAAACCTCACCTGTTTGGTTTAAACTTTCCCATCTGGACCCAACCCAGGGCAGTGGACCCAAAGCAGGCCACTGATGGACCTGACAAAGGCATATACCCCAGCTCCTCACTGTCTGCACTCTGGCTTCTCACGTGCCCCCCTGAGGCATGTGACAGTTACGTCCTTTAGATATTGCAAGTAATGCATTTCTCAGTTTCTCTTGTGGTCTGTTATTGAACCATGGTGCACCCTTTGCCACCTTGTGTTCCACTTAGTAAGTGTTAATTTGACAGATTCATAACAAGATGTGAGTAAATCTTGTGTACTCTGACTGCTTGCATAAGAAATCAATTCTAATGCAAACTGGATAAGAATAGGATAATTTCATGATAAAAATACTAATAAGCATGGAACATTCAATGGACCAATAAATGTCCGCTCCTCTCAGTAAGTGTAGTATTTTTAAACCCTTCCTTTGCCTTTAATTTGAAAATATGTATTGCATGTTGGATTTCTGTTCCTGCCTTTAAGATATGCATTCACATTTATTTCTCAAGTAAAATTAATTTCCCCTTATACTACTTCCTGAGCAATAGTTGTCTCTTTCACTATAGAAAACGTACTGCTGACTTCTGATTAAAGTTGACAGATTAAACATACTCATTTATATTATCTTCTTCCAAAACTCCACTGAAATGATTTTAAAGGCATAAGCCAAGAAGAAAAAAAAATGAGAGAGTAAAATTAGTGAATAGGCAGAAAAAATAAATTTGGAGGTCAAAGAGCAGATGCATGCATGCATGATGACTAAATTAGCAGCCCTGAAAATATTGCATATTACATTGGCAGCTAGCGAAGTCAGTGGACTACGTACCTGATTTATACTGCTCAGGAAGTTGCTGTACCAGGTGCTCAAGCTGAATCACACCACACACTAGGTATTTTTTCTCTTATTGTAGTTTTGCCACACAGTGTCTGCAAGATTAGAGATTTGGTCAGATTTGTGTATCCATCCTTCTAATCAACCAAAATAAACCACAAAAGTAAAAGGTAAGCATGTGGTTCCCGGTACAACAATCCAGACAACCAATATGACAATAGTAACAATACAAAAGTTTCTGAAAAACACCGGGGGAGGACAAAGAGCACAAGGACCTCGTTCTTTGTGTGGTTTGGGACAAGGCAGTGGCTGAGGTGGACAATAAAGTGACATGAGAGCTTAAGTTGTAGAAAAATTTCACAATTCATGCAATTCCTTCATGTTTTTACTGTCTTGCATGACCATTAAGTTCCTATGCAGTTTTTTGTAACAGTTTTGACCACTGATGCTGCAGCCGGTGATGCGCTCTGGATAAATATCAAGGTAACATGAAATCACCACGTAGTGAGTAGTTAAAAAAAAAAAGGAAAAATGTGCAAGCAAGCATTCTGGTGTTAAGACTGACTATTTAACTCCACAACACTAGCACAGGTGTGCTGTAGGTAACAAGTTCCTTTGCTTCCAGCACAACTTGTTCCTAAGGGTTAGAAATGAGGTGATACAGGAGCTGCTTTGTGGAAAAGTAGACTAGGGTGATGTGGCCAGCAGAAGTCGTGATTCAAGTCCTTTTCTTGTGGTCTACGTCAAACAGCATAAAGCAGAAGAGCAACCAGGGCTGCCATAGAAAGTGTGTAAAGCAAGTTTGCTCAGATAGGGAAGGGTGGGAGTCTGGGGCGTTGAACCAAGCAGAAAGGACCTAGGTTGTGCCAGTATCTCTTATCTGTCTTCAAACCTTTATTTAAAGAAAACGTTTTCATGGAAGTCTATCAAATATACCAAAAAGTGAAAGAAACAAAAAGATGTATGGATAAAATATTGAATTTCACAAAAGGGATTATAAAATTTTTTTTGTGTTTCTACAAGATGGCTTTCTTTAAGCATTTATGACACACTGTAACTCTCCCCAAAACAGTCCATCATCAGAATGTGATTAAAAATGCTTATGTTTCCTGGAGGTTTAAAATTTTAAATGATATGAAGAATGTTCTTTTTTAATATATATATTTTTACTGTTGTTCAAGTACAGTTATTTCCTTTTTCCCTCCACCATTGCCCCCACCACAGACATCCCTACCTCCCACCCTTGATTCTACCCTGCCTTGGCTTTGTCTGTGTGTCCTTTAATTTTGTCCATGTAACAAATCCACTGCTTGTGGACAAAGGTAATGAAATATCACTCCCTAGTATATTAAAGTAAATACATAATGCTAACTTATGTTGATGGTATGCGAAGTATTTTCACTACATTTATTTTTTGTGATATAAAATAAGCATTATTAATAATGTTTATTATATAAAATATAGCATAATTTATTTACTTATGTTTAATAAATAAATTAAAGTATGTTTGTGGGGTAGCAAGATTTCTTGAGTGGTGCAAGAGCTGGAAATATATTGTTATGTAATAAGCAACTACATTCTCTCCTAATTCATAACTTTTGACATTGAAATTATAAACTTAAACTGTGCTTATTATATATATATATTTCATGTAAATATTTATTTCAAGCTCTTGGTTGTTTGAGCTTGAAATAAATCAATACTTTTATTTAAATAGAAGAGTACTTTACACATTAAGTGATCATTTGAATAATTTACATGTTAGAATCTAATTAAAATTATATTGAAAATTATAGTTCAAATATTATACATGATATAAATACCAGCATATGGTGTTAAATAGGTTGTGTAAATGATGAAAGAAAAATAAAATATACTTTTATATCTTAATAAAAGTTGCATTAGAAATTCCAAAGTGGTGAATCATGTAATTTACGATATAGTGCATACTTTAACTTAAAAAATCACTTAAGGCTTAGCACATCAGCTGTATGAAAATAGAATGTTTTTATGCCACATGCCTATAAAGACAGTCATAACTCAGAGACATGTGAGAGAGTTATAATCATGCCTTTGATCTGGCATGTAGAAATGTCTTCTGTGTTTAGGCATGGGGTAAGGAGAAAATAAATGGATTCCTTCAACGCATTTTTGATTAGCTATGTGGAAACTGACATTTGCAGTCCATGCATTACCTACACATTGGTTTGAAAAGGGAACTAATTAATTCCATGCAATATATATAACACCATTTCTCTCATATTAAATAACTGATTTTTTAAGGATTTTATGAAATGAAGATAATCATACTTAAAAAAATAAAAGCTCAATTTTAATTAGAAATTGAAATAGCTTTAAAGAGACCCTAAATAATAAATTATAAATTTTAATTACTTGGACAAACTTCAAAGTGTGGATAATCTACTACATAACATCATATTTATTTTACTTTTTAAAGAAAAGTAAGAAATGTAAGAAAATGTAAAAACTTTGTAAAATGCCATTAAAAACCTTTCCTCAAAGTAGTTTCTTGACTATAACAAAATTTTATCAATTAACAGGCATGTATTTTCATCTACATGTATGGTGTCTTATTAAATATCAATAACAAATTAATATACACACGTAGTTAACTTTGGAGCAAAATCATGAACAAAATATAAGACCTGTGTGTATGAACTGTAGAAATTAGGCCAAGAAATTTGGCCTAATTTCCTGTACCCAAACTTATTGAAAAGATTAATACATTATGCTTTTTAAAGTTTTTTTCCTGATTTTATTTATTGATTTTAGAGAGAGATAGGAAAGGAGAGAGAGAGAGAGAAACATCAATTTGTTGTTTCACTTCTTTATGCATTCATTGGTTGACTCTTGTATGTGTCCTGACTAGGAATCAAACCTGCAACCTTGGCAGAGTGATGATGCTCTTACCAACTGAGCTACCTGGCCTAGGCCAAGACTTTATTAATATTTCTTTAGGTGTCCCAGGCATAAGATGAAGTCATGGTAATGTGTAAAAGCTTTATAATGCAAGATAATTGACATAGTGTTAAGGAAAATTGGGGAATTTACTTGACATGTAAAACTAAATGAATGCTGATGAACTAAACAATTATTATATGCATTAATGACTTCAACTTCTTGGATACATTAAATATATTTTTAATTTTTATTTTAGGTATTATATTTATTATATTTCCACTTTCTAAAGCATAATGAGAATGTTGAAATATTATACTGAACTAGTTAGCTTATAAAATACTATTTTATTATGTCTTTTAATAATCAGATGAATAATGATTATATCACTTTTTCCCAGTTTCCTTTTTCCAAGGCCTTATGCTAAAGCCATTTTGTGATGATAATATGATCTATTATCTTGAAGATTAAAAGTTAAAAGTCAAAGTGTTGTCAGGGTTGATTTCTTTCTTTTTTTTATTTTTTAAATTTAATTCTTGTTCAAGTACAGTTTTCTGTCTTATATTCCCAGCCCTGTCCACCCCTCCAGTGCTCCCCACCTCCCTCCTATTTCCACCCCCCACCTTAGTTATTGTCCATGTGTCCTTTATACTTGTTCATGTGAATCCTTCCCCTTTTCCCCTGTGATTCTCTCCACTCTCCCCTCTGGTCCCTGTCAGCCTGTTCTGTATTTCAGTGTCTGGTCATATTTTGCTTGCTTGTTTGTTTTTTGTTTAGGTTCCTGTTAAAGGTGAGATCATATGGTATTTGTCTTTCACTGCCTGGCTTATTTCACTCAGCATAATGCTTTCCAGTTCCATCCATGATGTTGCAAAGAGCTCCTTCTTTCTTTCTGCTGCATAGAATTCTATTGTGTAAATGTACCATAGCTTTTTGATCCATTCATTTATTGATGGGCATCTAGGTTGCTTCCAAGTCTTGGCTATTGTAAATTGTGCTGCAATGAACATTGGGGTGCATAGGTTCTTTTGGATTGGTGTTTCAGGGTTCTTAGGGTATACTCCTAACAGTGGAATTGCTGGGTCAAAAGGCATGTTCATTTTTAGATTTCTGAGAAAATTCCATACTGTTTTCCATAATGGGTGTACCAGTCTGCAATCCCACCAGAAAGTATCTGTTTCATGCTTCTCTCCTGGCTTCTGGTAGCCTCAGGCACTGCTTGACTTGTAGATTCCATAATCCTGTGTCTTCAATAATCTTCCCTCTGTGCATGTTTGTCCTTGTGTCTAAACTCCCTCCTTGTATAAGTGCATTCATTGGTTATGTTGGAGTAGATAGAGCCCATCCCAATGACCTCACTCGAATAGCCTTAGTAAATATCCTATCTCCAAATAAGTTCACATGCTGAGGTAATAGGAAGTTCATACTTTCATAAATTCATATTTAGGGGCACAACTCATCTCAAAACCCAATGTATCCTAAGTGGCATGTATATTATATGCTGAGAGGCAATATATTTCTGTTGTTTAAACCACCCAGTTACAGCAGTTCCAGGAAGCTAATTCTGCTGATGGTTTTAATTCATTAAAACTTAATTTTGTTTAGAAAAATAAATTTAGAATGAAACATAACATTTTAAAATTTAATTTAATATGTTTATATCTCTAGACTTAGGAAAATTAAATTAATGTATGTATGCTTGAACTAGAATAATTCTGCCTTCTTTTTCTATAGAAAAATTTAAGAGCAGATGAGAAAAGAATGATATCAGCCACCATAGTGGAAAATACATTGTCCCATTACCTAGTCCCAGATTCAAGTCAGCTCTTAGACTCAGAGCACTCTGATTAAAGAACCCAACTGAAGACCATGTGATATGATAAAAATATTTATAAAGTATGGATTTCCCCAGTACTTTTCAAGAAAATGTTTAAGTTATTTGTATGGGTAAGTTTACACTGAAGTTAAGAAGATCTCACATATTTTTTAAAATGCTGGTTGCAAGTTGTGACCTGCCATTGACAACAGAGTTCCCAAAATGCTCTCTCATCTCCTGTACACACATGTGAATGACTTATAGTCTAGAAGATAAGTAATATCCTGTACTGAATGGGCAAAGTGAACCTAAATTTTATTTTCCTGTTCACCGCATACTCTGAATTAATCTCTAATCTGTCTGTCTAACAAATCATAAAAATATGCTTCCAAAGTTTCAGTTTCTAAGCAACTTAATTTAGTTCCATGAACCCCCAAAATTATGGCAGTATAAAAATATGCAGAGTTCAATAAGTTAAATTCATAATTTTTGAATCCATTAAAATGTCACCTGCATCCAACTAAGCTTGAAAATACAATCCATAAAGAGGATAAATAATAACCAATTGAAACAGACTCCAAAATAACACATATTGGGATCAATAAATAAGAATATTAAAAGTTATTATGAAAAAGTTACTGTATTGACTACATTCAAGATGGCAGGGAAATATAGATTTAGTATGTTTGTGAGGAAAATATAAGATATTTTTTAAATAACCAATTTGAAATTCTAGGGATGAAAATAAAGCATTTAAAATTACTAATGCACTGACACTGATTAGCAGTAGATTAGTCACTGCAAGAAAGAAGTTAAATTAATAAAACTTGAAGACAGTGAGAAACTATCAATTTGGGAATGAGAATAAAAAAAAACAGACTGAAAAGTAATAAAGTACTAGAATAATTTGGAAAAAGTGTAAGTGGACTGAAATACTTAAATGTACTTCAATTTTCAAAGAATATTTAAAGTTCTGGAAGGACATCAATGAGAAAGGGGAATATAAAAATATATAAATAGTATCTGAAAATTTTCTAAATTGGTGGGAACTATAGATTCAGAGATCTAAGAATATCAATAAATAGCAAACACCAAATAAGTGAATATGATTATAACAAGGGAAATCATAACCAAACTGGTTGAAATAATAATGAACAGAATATGTCAGAAGTAGCCAGAAAAAGAGACAAATTACACACAAGAGCACAAAGGTAACAATCAAATCAGAATTATACTCAGAAGAAACGTGAGGCAAAAGACAGTAGAAAAAAACAAAGTAAAATAAAGAGAAATTAAAATATAGGCAACTTGTATCATGTACCCAGAGACAGTACGTTTCAAATACAAAAGACTTTTTAAGCATACGAATCTGGGAAGAATTACTCAGGAGAAGATCTGTACTATAAGAAAAAAATATTGGAGGTATCTGATCTATCCAAAGTGCAGCAAAAGTGATAAACATATGGGGAGACATAAATCATTTATTATGATTTAAAATATATTTGATAGTTGCAAAAAATTAATACAGTACATTGGAGGTTTTATGATAGCTGCAATGTTGGAATGTCTATGCCAGTAATACAGTAATGCAAATAAGCTACTGGTGTACAGGTTTTATCTTAGAGGTTAAGCAGTATAGTTAATTGAAAGTGAACTGAAAAGTTTAAGACAGCACCGAAGTTCCCTAACCTTTGTTTAATGTGCCCTATAAAATATTTTCCTTGTGAGGACAGACCGGACCTGTGAATGTGATGCAAATCCTTCTCTTGATCGCTCTATGTTGTTAGATGGAATAGGTTAAGGGATCCGCATGCCCATGATTGCATTACACTGCATAACTCTTAACCTTGTTACATAATCTGTGATAAGATCCTCCTTCTGGTTTTGCAGAAGAAAACTGACATGTTGTAAAAGAAAGAAATGGTTAGAACCTTAGTGCAATACCTAAATCCTGATGGAAACCTCCAGCCAGAAAGAAAGCAGGGACCCGAAAACAACAAAATGAGCTTGACGAGGGCCTGGGGTTCTAGAATCGACTTCAGCTTGGCCAACACCTTACTTTCAGACTTTACTGAGACTCTAAGCAGAGAACCCAGTTACACAATGACCAGATTTCTAACCTACAGAAAGTTCAAGATAAAACCCGGGTGTTGTTTCAAGCGGTGAGGTTTGTGGTATATAAAAGTGGGAAGCTGCCATAACAGAGGTCTAAGTGGAGTTGGAAGCAAGCAGAAAATATAAACTAGACGAATTTTGAGGAGGATAGACCAAACCTAAGGGGTAAAGCTAATGAGATAGTCACTTCCAAGATAACATATTATCTAAGGCACTTTGCAGCAAACAGCAA
This sequence comes from Sturnira hondurensis, assembly GCF_014824575.4. Lineage (NCBI taxonomy): Eukaryota > Metazoa > Chordata > Mammalia > Chiroptera > Phyllostomidae > Sturnira > Sturnira hondurensis. The sequence goes on along the minus strand of NW_028082350.1, from coordinate 4,698,470 downwards.
TGAGATTCTTCAGCTGGCCCAAAAGAAATAAGCTTCGTTGTTGTGAAAGGGACACCTGGGTTGGTAGAAAAGGTAGCTTCCAGTGATTGCCAGCCACTGAGGATGCCAGGTGGCAATAAACATACAGATTTCAGTCCTACAGCCTCCTGAAGCTGAATTTTGCCAACAACTCACACAAGCCTGGAAGAGACCCCAAAGCTCAGGATAAAAACAGTCTGCCTGGCACCTTGATTCTAGCCTGCGGAGGACCTGGGCAGAAATCCCAGTTATGCCATACCTTGGATTGTGACTTGCAGAAATGGCAGGCTATAAATGGGTGTATATCTTTGTTAGGGGAGGTTGTCCTGGACATGAGAGGGTGGATGTATGACATCATCCCTCTACTCGGTCCATGCCAGTCGAATCCCCTCTGCAGTTGTGACAACCAAATATGTCTGCAGACATTGCCAAATGTACCCTGGAGGTCAGGATCATGGCCAGCTAAGAACAAACCAGTTATAGCTAATAATCTGATAAGGAGATTAATACTGACAACAATTTAAATGTTCAATGAACTAAAATAGACACAAAAATAGAAAAAAAGAAAACAAGGAATAGATAAGACATCTATAGAACAAATATAGTAGATTAAAATACAAGCCTGTCAATATGTCTACTAAATTTAAAGTATCTAAGCATTCCAAGTTAAAAATAAAAGATTACCAGATTGAATAGAAAGTGAGCCCTCAGGATTACAAGGAATGTCTATACCAACTGCTCACTAGGACGTAGAAGACTGGATCCTCCCCTACACTGCTGTTGTGGATTTGACAGGTACACTCTGGAAAACAGCTTGGTGGGTTCTTCAAATATTCAGTATATACTTATCTTATGACCACTTTTAATATGAACTCATTAGATGAAAATATGTGCCCATAGGAACACTAGTATGGGAATATACATTACTGCTTTATTTGTAATACCGCCAACCCAGAAACTACCCACATGACACACAAAATAAACAATCTGTGATATACAATACCATTCTGCAGTTCAAAGAAAAGAACATTTAGATATGTATACATTTATTGATGAACTTCTGAATAATTGAGTTAAAGAAGACAAATGAAAAAGCTTATACACCTTATTACTTATACCTATTCCGTAATTACATCTAGAATTTAACAGAATTACCTATTCCATAAAATCCAGAAGTTGCAGATTAATCGGTAGTGACAAAAGCTGAATCTACTTCCCTGCGCATGGTACTCAGAGAGTGGTGGAAGGTTTGATTGCAAAGTGACTGAAATGAACTTTTGGGCAGGATAGGTATGTTTATTTGTTATAGTGTATTGAAAATCTTATGGGTATGTACATATGTCAAAATATATAGAATTTCATGCTTTATGTACACTTTTTGTCAATTATATCTAACTAACATGTCAAAATTTGAAAGAAAAAGAACTGAACACCATAAGAGGGTGACAGATTTTAGCTAGTAAATGTCTCCCATATTTCTTTAATAAAGCAGGTACTTTTTAGTATGGAAGTGAAGTTACATGGAAGAAAAACAGCAAGTCGGAAGTGATACAACTTAAAAGTTGTGAGCAGTTTTCAAATATTCAACAGCCTACAAACAAATGAGCATTTTCAGTCACATTTGTTTCTCCAATTGCTGAGGCTCTTTTCCTCAGCCCTTCACACCGCCCCCATCCAAAAGTCCGTACTCTTCACAGTAGGCATTCCCAAGTCACACAATTACCCCAGCAGAAAAGAAGGGTGTGTGTGCGTATGTGCAGACAGGCTTTTCCTCTTCATTTCAAGACATATCCTGTGAAAAATAAATTCCACCTGGACTGTCAGTGAGATTTTCTGGTTTGGGTAGACCTATGTCCCTTGCTTTCTGTTTTATCAGTCTGCATCCATCTATCTATCTATCTATCTATCTATCTATCTATCTATCTATCTATCTAATTTATCTATCTATCTACCATCCATCCATCCATCCATCCACCTACCTTTTGCTTTTTGGTTAAATGTTTGTCATTAAAAATATAGATAAACCTGGAGTTTTTTTATCATTCTATTCTTGTTCTGTTATTTTTCTCAAAGCTGGAGAGCACAAATTAATGGTATATTAATGTCTATTGGGACAAAAGGTAGCCAGTCTACTTCTTCAAACTTCCATGATTCTTACACTCTTTCTCATTCTGTGTTTTTTCAAGATAATGTTAATAAGTTTGTCAAGAGATGGCTGTTCATTTAATTTCCTTTGAATTTCTGTCAACTATAAATTTTAGTGGTGTATAAAGATTCACTAAACTTTGCATAGGATGGGAAATGTTTGCAAGCTATGGGTATTTTAATTTGATGAGTGCTATTATTTCTGCTGTAATAATTTTTATTCATTTTTGGCCACTTTAATTTACCATTTTCTTAATTTTTCTCAGAAGGAACCATTTAGCTCTGGATTTACTCTAACATCTTACACTCACGGGGGCATATATTTTGTTGTCTCCATTGTGATTCCACTGTAGTAGAGCTATAATTTTTAATTTTAAATCTTTTAAATTCTAATTGTATTTACTTATGACATGTTTCACAAAGATTTTTGTACTAAATTTTTACTTTAAATTTTTGTTCCAAAAATACATTTCTAATTCTCCTACTTTCACATTCAGGTTTTGATTGTGAACAGATAACTCAGAGTCTGAGACTTAACCAGCTATTGTGACACTTACTTCATATAAGTTTGAAAGTCTTGACTGAACCGTAGAAGATAAACATGAATTGTGAGAAAGACCCAGATATAAAAGTATTTTTTGACCACGGCTTAATGAGAAATTTCTCTCATCATTAAAACTTCTCTTTTTGTAAGAAAGAGATACAAAAATGTATTTTGTATAAGAGCTAAATTTCTCATAATTTGTTTTGCAGGATTACAATTCAGGTGAATGAGAAATAACAAGTATAAAATGGCATAATTCTAAGTCAAGTTCCTCAATTTGGGATTATTTTATGAAAACTTAACTCCTTATGTATTTACATGCTTTATAACTTGATAAAACACTTTAATATAATGTGTGTGCCTTTTAATCAGATTTCATTATAGATCTCTTAAATCTATATAAACTTGGATGGACTTAGCAGGCAGAAGGCAAAATAAAGCATGGAGAGAATATAGCATTGTTTCCTTCAGCAAATGCACATAAAGGGAGACAAATATTATGTCTTAAAGGTCTAAAAGAAGCAAAGTGTTATGATTTGACACATACAAACCCAGTCTTACTACACACGAAAGAAGCAATACTCTCCAAACATCTACACACACTGATTGTAGAGAACCAGAAAATTGAAGGTTCAGATAGCTTGCCAAAGTTACGTAGCTACTTTGCATTGCAAGAGACTTGGGAAGAACCTAGTTCTCTCAAACTGCAATGCGCATTCATACCCTGGCTGCTAGATTGCCACCTTGTATTATCCTCTACTACCATAAAAAGTAAAAATATATACTTTAGTAAAAGAGAAAATATATATGTCTATGAAGTTCGACAAGTTAGCAGTTTAATCCCAGGCATCATTGATATAGAAGTACATTTCTTCTGTTTCAAATATATTTTTTAAAACTCTGTCAGGAAACTAAGTTAGAACTAACTTACATTGACCTACTATCATCAGGCATGATTTTTAAAAATTAGATATTTGAAAGTTTACAAAAGGTTAATTGAAATAGTGAAATTGTAATAACTATCAATTTAATGGGCCTTAAGCAATGTAAAATCGGAAGAAATTATGCAAGCCATAGAATCGAAGTGTAGCATGAGTTCTGAAATATGTTTTGGCATAATTATGTGGAGTATCACATTTTTCTCCTACGTGATGAACAGAAAGAACGACATAGACTTGCCTCAAAGGCAATGGTTTTTCTTCACCAAAATAATGTGTTAAGGGTTAAAGAATCAGGAGAAAACCATTCAATAACCTACATGTAGAAATATAAAGATAAGGTTTTAATGGCATTTAAAAAAGTGACTAACAGAAAATGACTTTCACTACAGACAGTTCTCTGTGAAATACTTTAATTTGTTTTGTTTTGTTTTGTAGAGAGAGGAGAGAGAGAGAAAGAGATTATATTAGATATATACAGGCCGATGAGGTTCTGGCTGCAGTACCCAATCTTTGTGACAAAGCTTCTACTGACTACAGAGACAACGTTGTGGTCAAACTAGAGAAAAGCACCAAGGCCAGTTGGGGCACTGCCATAGCTGAGATCAGGACCTGCATGATGACTAATGATTCCTTGTCCTGACGCCCACCAATCGGTGGAGACCGTTACTCTAAAAGGACACACCTGGAAAGCTGACGAATATTCTATGGAGATCCTCCCTGAAATCTTCCCCCAAATCCCTGCCTTTAGGAAATGGATGAAATCCCATGAAACCAAGGACCAAGCATGGCACTCTCTCTCAGGAGCATGCTCACACCTTTCCCCAGCCATGAGGTCTCTGGAGCATGCCTATGCCCTTGCCCCTCTTCTTTCCCCAAGCATGTTGTCCTTGTCTTTCATTCTTCAGAACTCCAAACCTCCTTATTTTGCCTCTGTGTCTTATTTCCTGAGTCCACACAGCCCAGCTGGCTCACCTCTTTCGTGGCTCACTTCTTCCAAACCTCTGACTTTCTAAATGAACTTTAATTTGTATTTGAGTTCCTTGGCTTTGAACTCTTTTCTTTTCTCTTTTAATTGTTGTTCCATTACAGTTTTCCCCATTACTCTCCCCCACCCTCTCTATCCCCCACTTTTCACTTTCAATCCTCCCCCCGTTGTCTTTGTCCATGGGTCCTTTAGACATGTTCCTTAACTTGATCCTTCCACTTTGTTCCCCCTTTATACCCCTTCCCTCAAGTCACCGTCAGTATGTTGTTTATTTCCACATCTCTTTTCTCAGTGGAACTCAAGAACCAAAGTCTAAAATCTGGTGCTGTTCACTGTTAACACAACCACCCAATTTCCTCCTGCANAACTAGAGAAAAGCACCAAGGCCAGTTGGGGCACTGCCATAGCTGAGATCAGGACCTGCATGATGACTAATGATTCCTTGTCCTGACGCCCACCAATCGGTGGAGACCGTTACTCTAAAAGGACACACCTGGAAAGCTGACGAATATTCTATGGAGATCCTCCCTGAAATCTTCCCCCAAATCCCTGCCTTTAGGAAATGGATGAAATCCCATGAAACCAAGGACCAAGCATGGCACTCTCTCTCAGGAGCATGCTCACACCTTTCCCCAGCCATGCGGTCTCTGGAGCATGCCTGTGCCTTTGCCCCTCTTCTTTCCCCAAGCATGTTGTCCTTGTCTTTCATTCTTCAGAACTCCAAACCTCCTTATTTTGCCTCTGTGTCTTATTTCCTGAGTCCACACAGCCCAGCTGGCTCACTTCTTTCGTGGCTCACTTCTTCCAAACCTCTGACTTTCTAAATGAACTTTAATTTGTATTTGAGTTCCTTGGCTTTGAATTCTTTTCTTTTCTTTTTTAATTGTTGTTCCTTTACAGTTTTCCCCATTACTCTCCCCCACCCTCTCTATCCCCCACTTTTCACTTTCAATCCTCCCCACATTGTCTTTGTCCATGGGTCCTTTAGACATGTTCCTTAACTTGATCCTTCCACTTCATTCCCCCGTTATACCCCTTCCCTCAAGTCACTGTCAGTATGTTGTTTATTTTCATATCTCTTTTCTCAGTAGAACTCAAGAACCAAAGTCTAAAATCTGGTGCTGTTCACCGTTAACACAACCACCCAATTTCCTCCTGCATTTTGATTTCATGACATGAAGTGAATAACCATCAGATACATTTAAAAACATTCAAAATAATTCATACAGCAGAGAAAATAATAAAATGCATTTTATCATGAATAAAAAATTTGATATATTCATTCAGACAACCAAATGAGAAGGACCTGTTTGACTTTTAAGGCAAAACAATCACTCAGGAATACTCAAGTCAAGCAACATTCGTTGTATTTTGAGTGAGCAAAGTTAATAATAAGGTATAGAAATTGGAAACTTACATGAAATTAAATCTCTTATTTTATACTTTGTGCTGCAACACTGTGAGATATTTCTAAAATACTGTGTCAAAGATTTTGAAAGCCTGAAAACTCAGAGGAAATTCTTTAACAAAAGAGACAAAAGTGGACGAGAAAATGTCCCCTGGTTTCCTGGGTGATGATCACCTGTCTTTTCTCTGACATCTCCTGTGTCTGAAACACAGCCTTTGATCACCCTGTCTCTTGGCAAAGGAAATAAAATAAGTTGAGTAAAATATGCTTAAAATCACTTTGCCTATAACATTGTGTCCATTTAAAATGTCAACACATCGCTTCTGATGAATTATGTGACTACTACTTTTATGGATTCAGTTTCTTCAAGAAGTCCTCATAAATCAAATTACAGTATATCATTTTTTAAAAATATTTTATTTATTTTTTAGAGAGAGCGGGAGGGAAGAAAGAGGGAGAGAAACATCAATGTGTGTTTGCCTCTCACATACCTCCACCTGGGGACCTAGCCCACAACCCAGGCATGCGCCCTAGACTTGGAATCGAACCACTGGCCCTTTGATTTGCAGGCCAGCACTCAATCCACTGAGCCACACCAGCCAGGCCAAATTATAGTATATCTTGATCTGGATATTAAAATGACAATTATAATTTAGACATATCTCAAGGTTACCAATGTTTATAATGAAAGAATGACATAAAATCTTCCCCCTTTCCAGTGTTTCCTGCTTTAGTAAATGTATCAGAATAATCCACTTCAAAAAGTTTTAAATGTCTGACTGGTGTAGCTCAGTGGATTGAGTGTGGACCTGTGAACCAAAAAGGTTTAAATGTGCTATTTATTTCTCACACTTTCCTCTTTCTATTTCCCTACTGACTATTTGTCCAATTAAATTTTAAAAAGTCACTTTGAACTTCTAAAATATCTCTTGAATCCATTTGCTACTCTGTTCACATTGTGAACACAAAAGTCCAAACCAAGACATCATCAACAGTGCTAATGCAGAGATGCTTCCTCACCAGCCTAGTTACTCTCAAGTCTGCTTGCCTCGGTAACAAAAGCGAAATTTTACACAGTACTTGTTCTTGCCTCCCTCTATCAATGAATTCCCATTGTCTCTGGAAAAAAGTAGAAGAACAAAAACAATACTAAAACAAAAATGTAAACATGCAAAACTAACAAATCAATACAAACAAAATCAGGTATTTTTGGAATGAATAAAAAGGTCATGTTCTGCTGTGGCCCCTGAGTAAGAAGCTACCTACTGAGAAAAATTCCTGGTGGCTAGCTCCTGGTGAACTCAAATTTTGATAAAAACAGAGCCTGCCAGCCTTTTCTACACAGGGGTGCCTCACACAACAGAGCTTCAGGGAGAAGCCTGCACTGAACTGTAATAAAGACCTCTTCTCTGCCCCACCAGCCTTTGTCTTCAGAATATCCCTGGGCTGGGTGGCAAGCAGCCAAACCCCACCTTTGTTTGGTAATGATCCCTGTAACTGTTAGTGTCAAAGTAGAAGACACCTTAATGGTTGATACCACCGTACACTATAGGAAAAGGAGTTCAAAATGGGAAAANAAAGGTCATGTTCTGCTGTGGCCCCTGAGTAAGAAGCTACCTACTGAGAAAAATTCCTGGTGGCTAGCTCCTGGTGAACTCAAATTTTGATAAAAACAGAGCCTGCCAGCCTTTTCTACACAGGGGCGCCTCACACAACAGAGCTTCAGGGAGAAGCCTGCACTGAACTGTAATAAAGACCTCTTCTCTGCCCCACCAGCCTTTGTCTTCAGAATATCCCTGGGCTCGGTGGCAAGCAGCCAAACCCCACCTTTGTTTGGTAATGACCCCTGTAACTGTTAGTGTCAAAGTAGAAGACACCTTAATGGTTGATACCACCGTACACTATAGGAAAAGGAGTTCAAAATGGGAAAAATTTATGTCAATCTATTAACCGTTAAGATGCACTCTTTTGTTCTGTCAGTGTTAAGATGAACAAATAGCAACTGCAAAAAACAGTTCACTCGTCATCAAACTCGGGAGCAATAAAAAACCAGGAACCATTAGATGATAGTTGATTTTATGTCTTAGTGCAAGAAAAAGAAGATTGATGTAAGAATACTGTTATTAGCAGAACTAAATATTCAGAGCCATGAAATGAGGGACCTACAGCCAAGATTGCTCTACCCAGCAAAGACATCATTCAGAATCAAAGGACAGATAAAGAGCTTCCCAGACAAGAAAAAAACTAAAGGGTTTTATCATCACCAAACCATTATTATATGAAATGTTAAAGGGATTTACCCAAGAAAAAGAAGATCAAAAATATGAACAATAAAATGCCAAAAAATACAAATCCAGCAGCAATCAAATGTGAAAAATAAGCTAAGCAGGCAAGAAAAACAGACAGAGTCATGGATTCAGAGAGTGCTTTGATGTTTGCCCAATGGGAGAGGGGTGGGGAATGGGTGAAAAGGTGTGGGGATTAAGAAGTGCAAATAGGCAGTTACAGAGTCACCATGGGGATGTAAAGTACAATATAGGAAAGGGGGTAGCAAAGTACGTCCATGCATGACCCAGGGGCATGAACAATGATGGGGGTAATTGCCTGAGGGTGTAGGGGGTGCTGGGTGAAGGGGAAACAAAGGGGAAAATAAGGACACCTGTAATAGCATAATCAATAAAATATAATTAAAAATAAAGTAATGACAAAAATGAAACAAGAATAAACCTCAACTACATTGTCTGCTATTTTCATTGTGTTTGATCTTTGCTTGTAGGGTTTTAGAACTGGGTACATAAAGAAATAAAACCTAAAGTATATAGTAATATACACTGAGTTTCATAAAATTAAGGCAAACATAGTTTATTTATTGAATCAATTTCATGATCATTAAATTCAGTTAGTTATGTTATTGAAGGTTTACTGATTCATATTCATTTTAACATTGCATGTATGCTTCTACTTAATGGGTATAAGGTAGTGAATAAACAGTCCTAGGCATGATTATAATGAACTCCTTAGACAGTTTCCATTTTTCAACTATAATAAAATATTGGAGAAACATGCTTCTGTACCATGCGTGTAGTATACAAACATTTAGAGAATCATCAATTGTCAGCATTTAAAGACATTTATTTTTTCATTTGACAAATTGATATTTTCTTTCTACTAATTCAGTCCTCTTTTTTCTTCTGAGCCAAATACTTCTTACCTTGTTTAACAACACCAAAACCTCTCCTGAATATTCCAAGAAACATAATTAAACACTCTTTCATCAATGCTTTGATGGCACATTATTTATACCATTGGTTTATGTCAGGTATCACAGCATATTACACTTGTATCATTACATATTACACTTGCTTTTAACTTCCTTAAAATCAGAAAACATTTTGAAATCAAGAAGAAATGTTATATTCTTATCATAATTACAGATTATTAGAAAATGTGTAACGCACATTAGGTGGTCCACAAATGTTTATTAAAGGAATATTTAGATATTTTAATATATGTATAGTTCTACTGAATTCTTCCAGGTCATATGGCTCAATACAATGTTATTTTAGCTTAAAAGTTTAGTAGTTCAATATAATTAATAAAAATATTTTTGTAACTGTTAAAAGCTAAAATGAAAGAAACAAAACAGGCTTAAATAAGGGGGATCAGTTGTATCATGACTTTTAAGTTACTCATTAAATACCATTGTTCAAAAGATCACTCCAAATAATCTAAAATTACTTAAAATATAATCTAAATAATCTACCTTTTATCCTTCATGTATTTTCATTATATCATATTTCATAAATGACCCACATTCCAGATAAATCAAAACTAGAAATTAGGTGTTGAAATTATCAGGTCCATATTTTTTATCAGTGATAGTTTTCCCACAATAAAACAATCCCTTTGGACACACTTTGGCTAACTGTTGCATAATTTTACGTCTCCTGTCCTAGATGACTTAGGGCAGATGTGAAGCACAATGATGTAGTCGTGACCCTTGCTCCACACTCTAGTCCATGCTGTCATGTGTGGCCTCTTTGTGGGACATAGGCTACCACAAGCCTTTGAAGCAACAACGCATATTCTCAGAATGAGATTAAAAATATGCTTTGTAAATATGTCTTATTTAGTAAACTGTAATTTTATGTTGTATACCTCTCCCTTCATTTAACTGTACTGATTAAAATAACATAAATGCAGAAATAGAACACAAAGAGGCTCTTACTTCTGTTACTATAATAGTGTAGAGACAAATTCACTTATTATTTATTTCAATAAACAGTTGATTGATTTATCATAAAAATGCTATTTAACCACAGAGTATAATATAAAACATATCAATGAAAATGATCATACATTAAATTTTATATTAATTAGGTATTGTACTATCACTTAAGAAAATATTTAAACTTTAGCATTATGCTTTTTAACCTCTAAATGCTTCTTTGTGGTGGTTTTTGCTTCATATGTAATGAATTAATGCATCATATAGTATATATATATATTCATACATATATATATATTTACATACATACTAGTAAGATAAATATGAGATCTGAAATGAGAATCTTGTTGCTTACCATAAGCTGATGTGTTTTTAAATCATTTTTTAAGGTACATAACAAATCTCCTTACAGAAAATAAACATCTTCAATGTCAGCATTTGCAGTGCAGAAGGGATTTTTCTAATTAGGCAAGTTAAACATTTTTGATAATATATGCGGTGATACCAGATATTTCTTCTTTAGATTTAATCAGTCAATAACACAATGTGTGGTTTTGTGTCAGAAAAATATCAATTTAGTTTAATGTAACATTATTTAAATGATCTTGGAAAGATGCATAATGAAGGAATTACTAACTGTGATAATATATCTGAAGCATTTCAAAGATCCTCTTAAAGGCAAATGATAATTAATTCAATACTGAGAAGGAAGTGACAGCTTTTCAATGAAGTTTTTGATGAGAAAAGTAGATGTCTTGCCAACAATAATAGGCAAATAAAAAACATTATCTGGAGACATAATGGGTGTTCACATTTTAATATCTAAGACCATTAAAAGGAAAAAGAAATGCTACAGCTTAGACATTATAGGAAAACTGAAAGATATTTGATAGAGAAACCTCATTTAAGTAATAAAAACTAACAAAAATTTAAAAAAATAATTTTAAAATGCGTAATGAAGTCATATTGGCATTCACATATGTATGTAAATGTGTACTTCCTAGAGAAATATAATTAACTTTTCTAAATACCAGTGAACATTTGCAAACATTAATTATCTCTTTTTCTTTACTAAACTGTATAATTTCAACAAAAAACTCCTGCAAGCAATGTTGTTGCCTTCTAAGTATTCAAGGATGAATCACACCAAATTCTTAGGCAGAAAGAAATGGCTATAACTGGGTACTTAATAGATCATATTTTAAAATAACTATGATGCAATATAAAAATACCACTGAGCTATGACTGAAACGTACAGATAGTCTAACAGTATAGAAATTCAGGCAAGGGGTTTCATAAAGAAGTTGTATTTGGTGTGCATCTTCACAGATAACTGGCACTTATTTGTCAGCTCATGAGAAATAAGGCTGTAAAAAGTAGAAATGATTTTTACAGAGGTGGTGTTGAAGAATCACAGTCATTTAAAGTTTTTGGATTATGTAATGTACAGAAACCTCGGCAGAGTGCAAGTTGTATTTTAAGGGATCACAGAATGAAAGCTTTCATATTTCATATGTCATACTGTATAATCTTATCATGTAATCAATGAGGTATCTTAGAAGATCTTAAATTGAAGTCTTGAATAAACTGAATTACATATTGAATATTATAGCACTATGGAGAATTAATTTGTGGATATTTATCAGAGGCTGTTAGAATAATTTGGCAAAATCTTGAGTTCCTTAATTAATTTATGGCACAGAGCATGAAAAGAAAGAATTGGTGAAAAGCTATTCAGGAAAAACGGTCAACTTGGCAACCAACTGCCATGGTAAATGAGAGAGTAGAATTTAAGGATAACTGTGATTACATTTGATCTTTCAAGATGATCTGCATAAATAGCTTTTTATCACACTTGTTTTTCTCTAAAATTTATGACCAAAATATGGGCACCCCAGGAAAGAAATTTGGATAAATTCATTTTATTTTCCATACTACTCACTGGTTTTACATTTTTAATTTTTATTTTATTATTGAAGCTGTTACAGTTGTTTCCATTTCCCCATGGTTCATAACGTAATCAGAGTAAGTTGTCGGTCACCTGAGGATATAAATTACTGTGAAACTCTTCCCTTTGAAGCAGAATGTGGAAAGACTTATTCTGAATCATGTATCTGCTTCTTGCCCATAATGTGTATCCTTTGATAAGGTTCTATAGAACTTTGTGTCCAAATGTAGACTAAGTGTAAAATTGTGAACTGCACCAACATATATTTTTATACCCTGCATCATGTATATGCAAATATATACCCCACACACAAATGAAATATAACTACATATGCATAGACATATGTATATATGCATATACAAGTTCTATCTGGGAAAAGTCCAGCCATTGTTAATATAATGAAATGGTTTGCATGACATCAATGTACTCTGGCAACCAAGGCTAGTGGACTGGAGTGCACATGCATGAATGATGATGACTTCACTATACCAGTCACTGGAGGTGGTAAATGACTTTGACCAAGCATGTGTCCTGTGTGGCCATCACATTCAAGATGACTGAATGAGTAGAGCAACAAATTTTGTGTTAAACTTAAACATTGCTCCATGGAAACTATTCGGATGATTCAGAAGTCTATGGGGGATGTTGCAATGAGTGCAGCACAGATACAAGTGTGGCACGGCCGCTTCAAGGATGGTCGAGAATCTGTTGAAAGCGATCCACATTTTCTGGAAGGCCTGCAACATGCAGAACACATGAGAATGTTGAAGGTGTACCGGCTGCAATCAACAAAGATCAGTGTCTGACAGTGTGAGAACTAAAAGCTGATTTGTGGATTCAAAAAACTACTGTGTTTGAGATTTTGGCATAAGATCTTTTTAAAAAATATATATTTTATTGATTGTGCTATTAAAGTTGTCTCAGTTTTTCTCTCTTCACACTCCTCTACTCAGTACCTTCCATTCCCTCCAGCAATGCCTCCCATCGTTCACGTCCACGGGTCATACATTCATAAGTTCTTGTTCTAGAGAGTTCTTAGCATCCTCTGTCTATTCTGTACCCACCATTTTTTACTTATTAATCCCTGAACTTTTCTCCCATTCTTCCCCATCCCTCTCTCAGCTGATAAACCTCCAAGTGATCTTCATTGCTATGATTCTGTTTCTGTTCTGCTTGTTGACTTGTTTTTTTAGATTCAATTTTTGATAGTTGTACATTTATTGCCATTTTAATGTTCATAGTTTTGATCTTCTTTTTCTTAAATAAATATATTTAGTATTTCAAATAATACTGGCTTGATGATGATGAACTCCTTTATCTTTACCTTGTCTGGGAAGCACTTTATCTGCCCTTCCATCCTAAATGGTACTTTTGCCGGATGAAGTAATCTAGGTTGTAGGTCCTTGCTTTACAAAGCTTTGAATACTTCTAGCCTGTAAAACATCTTTTGAGAAATCAGCTGACAGTTGTCATGGGAACTCCTGACACAGGATCTTGGCATGAAACCTGTTGTGGCAAAATGGGTTACGCAGCTTCTGCTAACACAGCAGAAGGAATATTGTGCTGCAGTTGCTAAGGACTTGATTCTAATTGCTACCGATGAACCAGATTTCCTCAACAAGTTCATAACTGGAGATGAATGGTGGGCCCATGGTTATGATCCAGAAATGAAGTCCCAGTCTTCTCAGTGGAAGCTGCCTGGTTCTCCATGCCCAAAGAACGAGTGGCAAAGTTTTTGCAAGATCAAGACCATGAGCCCTGGCTGGTGTAGCTCAGTGGACTCAGTGAGGGCTGCAAACCCAAGGGCCACCGGTTCGATTCCCAGTTAGAGAGCATGCCTGGGTTGCAGGCCAGGTCCCCAGTGGAGGCCCTATGAGGAGCAATCACATATTGATGTTTCTCTCCCGCTCTTTCTCCCACCCTTCCCCTCTCTCTACAAGTAAATAAATAAAATAACATATTTTTTNGACTTGATTCTAATTGCTACCGATGAACCAGATTTCCTCAACAAGTTCATAACTGGAGATGAATGGTGGGCCCATGGTTATGATCCAGAAATGAAGTCCCAGTCTTCTCAGTGGAAGCTGCCTGGTTCTCCATGCCCAAAGAACGAGTGGCAAAGTTTTTGCAAGATCAAGACCATGAGCCCTGGCTGGTGTAGCTCAGTGGACTCAGTGAGGGCTGCAAACCAAAGGGCCACCGGTTCGATTCCCAGTTAGAGAACATGCCTGGGTTGCAGGCCAGGTCCCCAGTGGAGGCCCTATGAGGAGCAATCACATATTGATGTTTCTCTCCCACTCTTTCTCCCACCCTTCCCCTCTCTCTACAAGTAAATAAATAAAATAAAATATTTTTTAAAAAGTATCAAGAGCATGTTAATTGTGTTTTTTTTTAATTGGGAAGTTGTCCATCACAAGTATGCCCCTCTAGGTCAAACAATTAATAAGCAGTACAACCTCAATATCTGTCATCAGTTGAGAGATGCAATATGACGAAAACCACCATAGCTATTGGCATCTGGTGATTAGCAGCTTCCTCACAGTGGCATGCCTGTTCATACATCGTATCTTATGAAGAGTTTTTTTGTTTGTTTGTTTTTAAGTAGCAGACATTTTATTTTATTTTTAATGTAATCTTTATTGTATTTTTCCATTACTATTTAGTTCCCTTATACCCACCTCCCCATAGCAATCATCACACTGTTGTCCATGTCCATGAGTCCTTTTCCCTTTTTGCTCAATCTCTCCCCTGTGAACCTCCCCATCACTAGCTGTCATCTGCTCTCCATCTATGAGTCTGTCTCTGTTTTGCTTCTTAGCTGAGTTTGTTCATTAGACTCCACACCTGAGCGAAATTGTATGGTATTTATCTTTCTCTGACTGGCTTATTTCACTTAATGTAGAGTTCTCCGGGTCCACCCATACTTTTGCAAGGGTAAATTTCTCTTCTTTTCTGTGGCCAACTAGCATTATTGTATAAATGTCACATAGTTGTTATGCAGAGGTTTTTGGTGAAACATCAAATTACCCAGGTGACTCAGCCCCCATACAGCCCAGATTTGGGGCTCTGTGACTTCTGGCTTTTTCCAAACTAAAATTGTCTTTGAAAGTGAAGAGATTTAAGACCATGGGTAAGATTCAAGAAAATACAATGGGGGCAGCTGATGGTGATTCCAACAAAGGATTTTGCAGACTGTGTTGAACAATGGAAGAGACATTGGGGGAAGAGTGTGAGGTCCCAAGGTGCTTACTTTGAAGGTTGCTGAGGTATCATAGTCCTATGTGCAGTATTTGTTGTATCTTGTATCTTCTTCAATAAATGTCTCTTTTTTATAATACATGGCTGGATATTTTATGGACAAGCCTCATATACATACACATACATTAAAAATGCACATTAGTAGGGTCACCCACTCTTCTAAATTAAAATGTGTACATACATATACATATGCGTTATGTATATATATGCATGCATATATATCTCATATATGCATGGATGAAGAAATATATATCTATATGTGATGAGGATGCTAGTTGCAGTGTCCACAGCATTGTGGATGAGATATGAGACAAATTCACGTGGAGTCCTGTGGAGGAAAAGGGGCAGCAAGGCTACTTTCTCAAGGGGAGAGCACCGACCCTTGCCTGGACAGGCTTTTATTGCTTTTCTGCCCACATTACATTGAAGACAGTCCTCATTTACTATGCACAGGTTCACTTTAGGTGGTTAAAACAAAGGAAAGAATATTGCCAATTACTTCAAAGAGAAGGATGTTGCAGACCAAGGGGAAAAGTGGTTGAACTGGTTATACTTCATACTTAGCAGGTTTAGCACAGACTTTAGGAAGTTACAGTAAGCACTTTCTGCCTCAATTCAGGGTGAAGGGGGTTTAGCAAAAGCAAGTTTTATAGCAGTCTAGGAAAATGAAGGTCTGATTCCCCATAGTAGAACCTATCCATGGGTGTGGGTCCTGGGTATCAGACCTCACTTTCTACCAAACTTTCCAAGTGGGAGCTGGGCTCATGCCACACAGAACAGTCTCCTATATATATGCCTAACTGTATATATCTATATTTACATACAAAACTTTAAGATAAATAAACATTATATATATATTCCAAAGATTGTTTTAAATAAATGTTATCCATATTGGTGCAAAATACCTCAAAGTCTGGAAAATACATAAATTAGATCATTCATCTATCTACAAACTAAAATCATATCTCACTTCAAGCCTTGTTAGTATGAGTCAGTTACTCTTTTGTACCCTGACATAATATCATCCCATGTCACCACTAACTATCTGTAGTAATGTATCTTTACTCAGCTCTGTTAAGATATAATACTTATTTATACTCAAAGTGTGTAAATACTCATTATATACAGACAATCCATGCCTTGGGTGAGTGATATACATGATACAAAAATCTACACAGAGAATACTGTTTCATTGTTTTCTATGCTATCTATTGTTAACTATATTGTACATAGTTGCATGAAATTAATGCACTTTGGCATGATTTTATAGGACAACTCAGAATTGTGAAAATTGGTTTGATCTGTCAGCTTAATCAAGCATCAGGTATCTAGAATCTACACAGAATAAATCAGGGCGAGAATCTTTTTACTGGATGTGATGTGCATACACCAGTCAAATCAATTGAGTGAGGTTATTCTTTTTTCTTTCTTTTTCTTCTTCTTTTTTTAAATTTATGCACCCATGGCAGCACTTTTTAATTATGCTTACAAAATCACTTTTCTGAAAATAAGTATATCCTGAATTTTCAAGACATTATTGAATAATGTACTAAAAGTATTTGGAAACACTCATTAATCAGAAAAAAACTATTAATAGGCAAACATCCTAGCCTTGCTCTTACCAGCCATTAAATGAATAAAGTGACTGAAATTAAAAAAAGGTTTTTCATAAGTGATTTACCAGATTAAATTCATGGGGCATGTCATAGCTCTTTATTCCAAACACGAGCATTGCAATAGTTAGTAAATGTAGTGCATGAATGAAAAGTGTTATTGTGTTTTGAAAGAAGAAATAACTTGATTAATTTGATGACCACATTCATTAAACATCTTTGATTTTTATTCTGTAATCTTGCTTTAAAAGTCACCACTACACAAGGTGGTTGCTCATTTCATGTTAAACAAAATAGGATGATGGAACATTTGAGAGCAGAAATATGAAAGCAAAAGAAAACTTGCTAAATAAGGCAGCTGCTGTTTTGTGTTCACTACAACAAGGGTGTACAATTTAACATAAACATACCCAAATGAATGTCTTTTATATAATGTAATGCTGTCTTTATAAGTTATATTTGTTTTATAATTCAATTAATTTTCAAATAAAATACTTTAGCATTTTAGCTCACACCAATTAGAACACAGATTCTTATGTTGAACAGGGGGGTTATGCTCACTGGTCAAGATTTGCCTCTATTCCCTGCTCCCAAGATCCCACCGCTGTTCTTCCCGCTTCATCCCTGCCAACATGTCTGTTATTTCTCCAATTATTACAGGATGTTGCACTTGTTAATCCCTATGAAAGGTTCTGTCTGTAATCACCGGGGAAGGCACTGATACAAAAAACCCTCCAGTATCTGTGAAATTCCTCTCAGACACGCCTTCTCTGAGACACACTATCTAGAGCCATCTCTCCTGTTATTGCCTCTATAATACGTGACCCTCCAGAGCAAAATTACAATGTCTCCCTGTTCAAAAAGCATTAAGAATTTCCAGATAGTGAAAGCAGAACATTAAGTGAAACATGAGGTTCTTTTGAATATGGGGCCTTGTGTGGCAGAATAGGTGACGTGTTTATAAAACTGGCCCTGGCTTTGTGGCTGCCACATTCTTTTTTATGCTCTTGCCACTGAATTTGCTTTAGTCACATGCACATCACTTAAATGGCATATGGCATGCCATTTATTTGGTTATTATCAATTTCTCCCCAGTTGTATGTACCAAGGAAATAGCATTTATTTCCACTGACACATTTGCAGCCCTTTGATGCCTTGAAGTAGAGGACAGTCACAGGACACTTGCAGATTGCATAATGTACTAAAATGAAAAAAAAATGTGAACAATGCTTTTATAATACTAAGGCTACACTAGTGTTACTGGAAACATTCAAGATTGAATGATCTATTTTTTAAGGAAGAATGATAATGTAAATCAAAGTAGCTTAACTTTCATAGCTCTGGTTAAAATAACATTTTAATAATAATTTAGCTGAAAATTGTCTTTGAAAGGTATGCCACAATTTAGAAAAAAATCTGTAATTATACATTGTTATAAAATATTGAAAATGTCTTTTACTGACATTCAAATGTAGAGTTTTAGGCGAGGTCTTGTTTTAACATTAACCATTGAAAAGACACAAATATTGAAAGAGTGTAAAGTGACACATTTAATTCCATCAGACTCCAATCTTCCATTCTTACAGATCATAACTGTAGGGCATTTTTAGTCATTTTGCCCAAATACATCTCTTTTGTTGGTTTGTGAAGATTTTTAATTTATTATGAAAGCAAAACTTTCAATATTAGAATGACCAGACTATATGATCTCTATCAATCCCTCAGGTAATACATCTCAAGTTTCTGAATAATTATGACCTTGGAGATGATGAGAAAACTAACAAAATATATGTTTGTATGTACATAAGGCAAAATAGATGTGTTGTGAAATTTCCACTTGTTAAGGTATAAATATCATTTGGTCTAGTTTTTGCAATATTAATTCTCAACTATGCTCTGTTAAACCACATTATTTCTGGTTAATAATAGATCTCCTTTACTGATATCTTAGTCTGCTTCCACTAACTGCTTATATCATTTTGAATATTAAAATACATTAGTTTATAATAAAACAGTGTCTATTTAAAATGTCAACATATCTTAATCTCTTATTCTTTCCATACAGAGTAGATACATGGTCCCAATAACCCTGAGTGGGAAAAGAGAAACATATTATGCTTTCTCATTCCTCCTTCTCTCTTGTTCTTCATGGTTCTGAAAAATAAAAAGTATTTGTTTATTCTTTGATTATGTTCCTAACATAGCTGTGTATAACCATCTATTGATTTTCAGCTTCTCTGCATAGCTTTGGTGGGGACTTTATTCCTCTTACAAGATCTGGCCCTCCCAAAAGGATACACTTGAAGTTTCTGGAGGGCCTGAGGAAGCTCTCACTGCACAGGTGCTGGGGTAGATGTTCCCAGACGTGGTTAGCTAGTTACCGACCAGCAGGGTAACTCATACTGCCTGTGGAATCCAGGCTCTCCGAACCTGGTGTGTGACCATCTTGGTGAGAGGTGGCGTGACTCTGGAAGCCTTGGGCAATAACACTGAAAGCCTTTTAACTTACAATAGTTTCCCTATAACTCTCAAAGAGACCACAGATCTCTCACCCACCGAACATCTGCAATGCAGGCAGTTCCACCAGGACTCTCTCTCTCTCTGATCTGTTCCTCTGTCCTGTGTATTTTTCCATACTTCAGCATTCTTCAGACTAGTGGTCATTACCAGCAGCATCTTTTTTTCCTGTTAGAAGCTGCTAGACATGTTTCATTGGATACAACTGAGAATGAAAGACTAAACAATGAGTCCCTTTTTAATGATGAGGATAAGGACAAGGGATCATTTCTATTACACATTTTCTACAAACCCATGCCACTCTAATAACAGACTTCTTTTTTACTGTCTGAAACAGTTCTTTACTTTGGGATACCTAACTAACAGAGTTTCTCTAGCCTCTGTCATGCAGAAGTTAAGAACTTGTTCCCACTAATGGGCTGTTATCACTGCAATTCCTTTACTTTTAAGATACTCCAGGCAATAAAATATTTCAAATGTTAGCTAAATCCTCTTTCACTAATAGATGTAAAAACTGCCTGTCTAAACTGAAAAGGATTTTAAAACATTTGAAAATATTCTACATTAGAGCATGTCGCCCCCTGGTCTTGTCAACACCATGAGCATCAAAGCATTTGTACAGCTATTAATTAATTTCAGATTCCATAAGTAGAATCTTGCTTTACATAAAAGCAGTTGGCTTAAATTATGTATAAGATCTATATGCACATAATAAATTTTTATTAGTTTATTTTCCTCATACTACACCTAAATTCAATCAGTTTAAAGGGCCAAACACTTGTCAGAGCGTTGGTCTTCCTGGATCGGGAAGATTTAGACATTAGTTGACACAGACAAGCAAACTAAAAATATGGAGTTAAAAAAAATGGAAATATTTGCATGGGATTTTTAAAACACTCTAATAAAATAACCATGTTCTTACCATTTCTCTCTGTTGATCTAGCTTGAAATCAGTAACACCAAAAAGATGCAACAGTCTTTGCTTAAAATCGATTTTTTGATAGATTCTTAGAAACTAAGTCTTCAAGCAACCAGTGTTACCATAGAATGATAAAAACAAAAATTAAGCCCTAAGACATATTTCTGGTTACAAAAACATCACAACACTTCTGAATAAATACCCAAGGCACATAATATTAAGCATTGAAATCAATGCGAGCTATTCGTATAT
Source organism: Sturnira hondurensis (assembly GCF_014824575.4). Taxonomy (NCBI): domain Eukaryota; kingdom Metazoa; phylum Chordata; class Mammalia; order Chiroptera; family Phyllostomidae; genus Sturnira; species Sturnira hondurensis. The sequence continues at coordinate 4,677,694 of NW_028082350.1, read as the reverse complement.
TTTAGGAAGAGTAATAAAAGCAAGTAACAATTATTTTCCAAACTGCTTATTCCAGTTCCAAGAGGTGAGTGGCTAGAGATTCTCCCAGCAGATCAGGGTGTGAACCACACCTGAACAGACCACCATTCCTCCACAGGGGGCACTCACGCACCCACCACGCCCACTCATCTGGGAACATTCAGACACAGAAATTCACCTCACGAACACCCCAGGAATGTGGGAGGGTACTAGAGGACTTGGAGAAAACCCACATAGATGTGGGGAGACTGTGCAAACCACACACAGACAATGGCCCTGGCTAAAAATCAATCTTGATTTTCCTAATCAATCTTATAACAAAACAGTGTTATTCAAAAACCTGCTGTATCATAAAGACACATTCCTGTGTCTTTATGTTGAGGTTACAAACAATAATTTCATTGGCTTATTTTCTAGTGGTACAAATTTCAGAAGTATTTATTTTTAAATATCTATGTAGAAAGTCATTATGTTATTTGTCATCAATTACTCATTTCAAAATTTGAATTTTTCTCTAAATACATTTAGATCCAGAAAAATATGTACTTGAACAACAAATACAGATCTGTGTTCCTTTTCTGCATCATATATCTTTTATTATTTTCAATTAAACTATGTCTTCCTAATAAGAAAGTCTTCCACATTTGAACTTGTTTTTGTCTATGGACACTGGAAGGCTAAGTGAGTAATCTACCACCATAATGGGCTGCATAACAAACACCCCAAAGCCTCAGTGGTATACTATAAGAGGAAGTTTTGGTCACATATATGGGGATCGGATGACCCAGGGTAAGGTGCCAGCGGTGTTCAGATTATACACTAGTTACCATGCCCTGTGATTAAAATCAAAGGAAACTACAGTAATTCAATTCAAGAAAGTCTACTAATGGTTCAGATACATTGAGATCTTCCTATTGGTTGCATTTCTCTTTGGAGAATACTGCATTAAAAGTTCATATTAGTGCAAATCTCATAGTGCACTTCTTTTGTTATTTTCCTTTCTTCAGTGATCAACCCATATCAAATCCTTTCCATTGATATCTAAGAATCCTGTATCTTTATATTTTTGTTCAATTGCTATGTAGCTGCTGAAATTAGACACATTTAACGCATCTTTCTCTCTCAGAAAGTTTCTGGAATACAATGAAATGTCAAATAAATTAAATCCAGGACTATTTATTCTCAAGGACTGACAAAGAAAAATAATTTTTATATTAGTTATATCAGTAACTTATTAGACATAATTTAAAAACTCTAACTTTCTGTGATGTTAAATATAGTTAATTAAGTATAGGGAAGCTATACTAAATCACACACACACACACACACACAGAAGTGTGTGTTTTGTATATGTGTACAGTGTGTGATGTTCTCTTTGACAATCACCCACCATGGGAATACTAACAAAAGCTTTTATTAGCCACAGATTGTTCTTTATCAAAATGTCATTTTATTACCCCAGCTCCTTTTCTTGTATTTTGTTCCTGTTTATATTTTCAAAGAAATCAAATAAATCATTTCTATTTAATAATTATTTTGATTGGATCTTAATTTTATTCCTGATTTTAATGCCAAGAAAAATAAATAAATGAAAAAACCTCCTTTCAGTGTTCGACTATAGAATTTATAGTAATCACCAACATTTTATAATTTATTTCATGCATTTTTCTTTTGATACATAGAATAGATTGCATATAGTAAATTATATTTGTATGTGTGTATTAGTCAGGGTTACACCAGAAAAAAAAGAACCAGTAGAATACATATACACAGAGAGAGAGGGACAGAGAGAGATTTATTGCAACAAATTTGTTTATGCGACTGTGGCTGAGTAAATTCTGAATAGCGTAGCATATCACCTAACGTGGCAGGCTAGAAATTGAGAGGAGCTGAGATCACAGACCAAAGTATACTTTGATCTTCAGGGAAACTTCAGTTCTGCTCTTAGAACATTTTAAAAGATAGATCACACCCATCCGGATCATTCAGTGCAATCTTCTTTTCTATAAAATCAACTGGTTTTAGCTGTTAATGACATGTGCAGAATAACTTTACAGAACAGCCATATCAGTGCTTGATTGAAAAACCAGGTACTCCAACATAGATGAGCTGACACATAAAATTGAAGGTCAAAATATGTATGTATTTTTAACTAATTAATTTTATCTATATTTAAAGTGCCTATCACTTGTCTGTCAGGAACTGTATCAAAGACTGAAGGTAAACATTTAAAATAACCAAATAAGGAAGTAGAAATTCTAAAGTTCTCTTTTATTTGGAAACCAATAACTGCTAGGTTTATTCCAAGTATCGACAAGCACTGCAAAGAAAACAAACCTGGGCCACTGGGAGACGGTCAGGAGAATAAGGGGAACTTCATATTTTTGTCAGAAAATGACCTTCCTGAGATCACATTTGTGCTGAGATCTTTTTTAAAAGGAGAAAATATGATCCCTGCAAATCAACACAAGATGTGTATAATGTACTTACAATGATAAAAGGTTGAGTTTGGGGGAACAGAAAGGAGGTAGTATGAAATTTGAGAAGAAATGAGGTCATCATTATCTTGGGTGAATATCAGATAATGAGCATCAGTGTAAGCCATGGATATTACTTTAATTTAAATAAAAGGTGATTTTAATCCATTGATTCTAACCAGATGTTATAGTGTATTTTAATTTATATTTATTATATGGGGTACCAGAAGGGGAAAAGAAACAGCCATGAGTGGAAAACATATTTGAACAAATAATAAAGGAGAACTTCCCCAGTCTGGCAAAGGAAATAGACTTCCAGGAAATCCAGGAAGCTCAGAGAGTGCCAAAGAAGTTGGACCCAAGAAGGAACACACCAAGGCACATCATAATTACATTAGCCAAGATTAAAATGAAGGAGAGAATCCTAGAAGCAGCAAGAGATAAGAGGATAGTCACCTACAAAGGAGTTCCCATCAAACTGTCAGCTGATTTCTCAAAAGAGACCTTCCAGGCAAGAAGGGGCTGGAAAGAAGTATTCCAAGTCATGAAATCCAAAGACCTACAGCCAAGATTGCTTTATCCAGAAAAGCTTTCATTTAGAATGGAAGGACAGATAAAGTACTTCTCAGATAAGATCAAATTCAAGGAGTTCATCATCACCAAGCCCTTATTATATGAAATGTTAAAGGAAGTTATCCAAGGAAAAGAAGATAAAAATATGAACCGTGAAAGGACAGCAAACTCACAGTTATTAACAACCACACCTAAAACAAAAGCAAACCAAGAGGACAGCTAGATCAGGAGTGGAACCATAGAAATGAAGATCACATGGAGGGTTAGCGACAGGGGAGTGGGAAGAAGAGAAGGGGGGAGAAGGTACAGAGAATAGCATAGATGGTAGGTAGAACACAGATAGGAGGGAGGGCAAGAATAGTAGGGGAAATACAGAATCTAAAGAACTTGAGACACGTGGTTATAAACTAAGGGGGGAGAATAGTGAGGGGTGTGCAGGGTGGAGGGGAATGAAGGGGGGAATAGAACAACTATAATGGTATAATCAATAAAATATATTTTAAAAGAAAACAATAAAAATAAAGGGTACACTACTGTTATTGAAGAATGGGTAATAACAGAAACAATTACAAGTGATAAATATATTATAGAATATGTACTTAGGATAACAAGATGACAGCTCAAATGAAAACACAATATGACAGATAGATTAAACTCATTTGTTTTCTGTTTATTAAGATTAAAACCATGAGGAAAGAAAGAGATTTGGGAGCATAAGAATAACTAATGAGTCAGTCTTCAGGATGCCAATTCTGAAATTTTTACTACTTGTTTAGTTAGAGATGTCGTATACCTCTTTGGACTCTGAAAATAAGTCAATGTTTGTGGCATTTTATCTCAGTACTTGAGCTATAAATCAAGCTTCCTTGATTTATCGTCGTCTCTTCCCACATTGCCTTCGGCACTTCCATGTCAACTGTTGTGCTCCAGTGGGCATTGCAAAGCACAGTACAAGCAGAGCTTTAGAAAGGACTTGTGCAATGGAGACACTTGCCTTTCGCTGCAAAAGCCTGTTCTATATGTGACTGCACTACCGGCAGAAAAATGCATATAGATAACCTTTGCAAACTGAGTCCTTCTTGATTCTCATTCCCAGTTAGAAAACACCAACAAACTGTAACTGCTTAAGTTATCTCAGGCAAGATCCACAGAAGAACCATCCGATTTTACAAACTGCAAATTCTGACACAATCAGGAGCATATGTTGTTACTAAAAACAAAAACTACGGTTTATATTTTTTCGTACAAAACTAGATTACTAATACTGTGCTAGATTCAACTTTGGGAAACATAAGCCTACATATCAAATAACTGAAGATTTCCCTGTGTTTTTATTCTTTCATTTTGTTTCATTTTATAGCATCCATCTGAGACTTGAATCTGAAGTAACAGACAACCCACAAACACCACTACATGTGAGGGATCTCTCAATGTTACTTCTGACAATGACATTTGAATCTAACACTGTTTCAAGTAAAAAAAAAAAAATAGAGGACTCAGGATAAACCATGGGGGTTTAGTAACGAGTAGAGCAGAAAAAATAATCAAGCAGCAAAATTGATGGAGGTGGAGCCATTGGTGAAATAATTGGGAGAAACAAAATGTGTCTGCAGCGGGGAGAGCAACTAGTGTCAAATGTTGCTGTGTGTTCAATTAAGATAAAAGTAGAAATTTGGACATTTAGGTTGTCAACATGAAGATCTTTTGCTGCACTCAAAAAATCAATTCAGCAGAGTCATAGAGACAGAATTCTGATTTCATTCTCAAGTATATGGAGGTAGAAAATAAACACAGTGATACATAGTGATTTACTTGAGAATATTTGGAGGAAAAAGATAGGAAAAATAAAAACATAGTGGCAGAGGCATAAGGGATATTAGATAATGAATACATGAAATAGATAGATGGAGTTAGGAACTGAGTGTATAATGCTAAAGTTAATGTGTTGAAGCCCTACCTTTCAATAGCGTCGATATCTGTTGGTAAGACCTTGGGAGGCAATGAAGTTTAGCTGTGGTCCTGAGGGCAGTGCTCCCATGATACGATCGATGTCCTTAGAAGAAGAGTGAGAAGCATCTGTCCTCTCTCCACTACCTGACGCCCCAGCAAGAAGGTGGTGTCTGCAACCCAGAAACTACCTTCACCAACATCAAATCTAGCTGTGCCTTGCTCTTGAACTTGCTAGCCTCAAGGAATGTGAGAAAATACATTTCTGTTACTTAAACCATTAAATGTATGATATTCTGTTGCAGCTGAAGCCAAAAAAGACAGATGATAGATAAGAGATAGGTAGATGATAGATACACAGATAAATAGATAGATCGATACATACATTCATACATGTATTCCTAGACAGGTGAGAAACACTAAAGTATGTGATTATGTTCATATTAATAATTATCCATCACACAGAGGGCAATTGAGAATATAAAAGAGAGAGGAATGTCACAAGTGCTTCTATGCATTTTAATTTGTAAACATAATGAAAATTCAGTACACTCAATGATTTCATTCAGAATTAAACATAACAATTACATAAAATATTGGCAAATTTAAAATGGTGTAAGTAAAATGGCTGTATCTTGAAGTATACTTTTTAATTTTTATTTATTTTTATTTATTTTAGCGAGAGGAGAAGGGAAGAAAGAGTGAGAGAGAAACATCAATGTACAGTTGCCTCTCATGTGTCCCCTACAGAGGAACTGGCCTGAAACCCAGGCATGTGCCCTGACTGGGAATCGAACCAGCAACCCTTTGCTTCACAGGCCCATGCTCAATCCACTGAGCTACACCAGCCAGGGCTTGAAGTATACTTTTTAATAACCAAAACAAGAGTGCAGGTAGTTGTATATAACAAATTACAGAAAAAATCTTATCAAATGTCAAGTTATAATTTCTCAAGTGAGAATCCCAAATTCAATAGAAGATGAGGCTATTTAACTATAATATGTTTGGAGGACAACCCAATAAAGCTTTTGTCAGTTGCTCCAAAATGAAAAAAAAAAAATGTACAGGAGTCCTCAGACTCCTGAGGACTCCTATACATTACCCTGCCTCCCTTATTTGTAAATTTGACTTAATTTCTCTATTTTTAAAGTTTTTAAAGATTTTATTTATTTAGAGGGAAAGGAGGGAGAAAAGAATAGGAACATCAATGTGAGAGGAAAACATTCACTGATTGCCTGCCTCTCATATACACCCAACCAGGTACCGAACTTGCAACCCTGGCCCATGCCCTGACAGAGAATTGAACTGGTGAGCTTTTGCTTTGTGAAATGACACCCAACCCACTGAGCCATACAAGTTAAGGCTGAAATAATTAATTTTAATTTTATAGGAAAATATAAATCTAGGGGCTATCATTTTAATGCTACTTAATAATTTAAAAATGTATTTGTTTCAGCATAAGAAAAATGTTATCTTCAGATAATATGGTCAATACCACTAAGAAAACATGGTGTTAACTAACTAACTAATCAGGTAAAGTAAAAGTAATTGCTTAAGTGGCTCTTTTTTTTTAATGGGCCAAAAGTTTATAGAACCTAGATGTCTTTAAAAAACGTTGACAACTTAATGACGTGTGATGAGATAACATTTACAGAGACACAGGAAGCAGCTCACATAAATACTAGTTGGTCTTCTAAACAGTTACGACACTGTTCAGGGATTTTCTGTATATGTAATCAGAGTACTTTGTCTTTCACTCTGTCTTTAATAAGTTAAGTTGCTTTCTTGAATGTACATTTTATAAATTAACCCAGGAGAATTTAACCACCGACCCACGTTCGGGTCTGAAGCAACATGTTGCTGTGAATTTACAACCGAGGGAGGCAATCACTTCCACAATGGTTTTGCTTACCTCTGTTTAAACATGAAATGGGATCTGTAGATCCATTCAAATTGTTTGTACTCTCACTTATACCAGCCATTAAAACAATTATTTTAAAAGGGTAAAAATTCAAAGCAAAAGTTACCTAAATGAAAATATTCATTAACTGAGCTGTTTATTCAAAGATTAGTTTGATGTAAAAATGCTATTATAAACAGCAGCATTTGTTAATGATTACTAAATTTATAGCATTCATATATGCAAATGTTATTTCTATATACTCTATAAAATAATGCTATGAATGACCACAGAGAGAAAATATAACTTAATCCATTATTGTAAATAATTAAAAATTACATGTTTCTTAAGTCATTACAATGTTTTCTGTTTTAGACTTTTTTTCCTAGATCATGGAAACACAAAAGAGACTTTAATTAGTCTTCAAATAATCAGAATTTAACTGAAATATTTATATCACTCCCTGAACATTTTAGTTAATTAGTTCCCACTCTCTAAGGAATTATTTCTATCATGCATGGGTGAAAGGCAAATAAAAATAAAATTACAAAACATAACTAACAGTAAGATAATTGAAGGAAATTCAGTCACCCATTTAAAAGTCATGTTGACAGCCTAAATAAATCAAAACTTACACAAAACACTGGAGTCCATGGTCATGGTTAAGTTTCTTTACATTTTCTCTGGAGATATATCTGAAAGTGCTTCTCTTACAATGTGCCAGCAGAGGATTTGTTTGAAAAGTTTTTTTTTCAATTATATTTTATTGGTTATGCGATTACAGTTGTCCTGATTTTTCCCCCTTTGCTCTGCACACCCAGCACCTCACACTCCAGGCAATCCCGCCAACATTGTTCATGTCATGGGTCGTGCATGTAAGTTCTTTGGCTACTCCATTTTTCATGCTGTATTTTACATTCCCATGGCTATTCTGCAACTGCCTATTTTTACTTCTTAATCCTCTCACACCTTCACCCTTTCCCACTCCTATCTGGCAACCATCAAAATACTCTCAGTATCCATGATTCTGTCTCTGTTCTTCTTTGCTTAGTTTGCTTTAAATAGAAGTTATTTATTTTAAAACTTATTGTCATGTATGTAGAAAATGTAAATGTTTAGTAAAATATGTCACTCAATATTTTGGTTAATTAACAAGTGAAAATTGAAAAAATATTCTAATTCAATTTTTACTACATACTTTTGAATGATCAGAAAAAATGTAGGACAAAGTGTCATAGTAACTGCTATTATTATAAGATGCTTTTGCTCCATATTTTTAATTTGATTGCAATAATTAGATTCAACTTGATTCAACAAAACCTCCTCAAAAATTAACAGTTGAATTTAAGGACCTATTATAAATAAAATAAGAAATAAGTCTAGTGAAATAGAATGCCATTTTAAATTTAAATTCCAACTTCTGCCAAGATGGAGGCATAGGTGAAACACTGTGCCTTTTCCCACAAACAAGTTTGAATAAAACAAAGGTTTGGAGAAACAAAGACACAACCAAAGGACAGAAAATTGAATTAGACAGAAGTCCGACTACATCTAACCGTTCAACGGGGACGGTAAGAGGGGCAGAGCCAGCAGCGAGCAGGGTCCGGCAGGACAGGGCCCCCGACCCAGGTGCGCAGGCAGACGAGAACCAGCTGGGGTGCGGGGCAGACCGCGGGCGCATATTCGCGCACAGTGAGACAGACCACGCAGGCCCCAGGGGGCGAGGGCTGACGGCGGTGGAACACTCGCGTGCAGTGGGACGAAACGCGTGGGCCAGGTGACGGCAGCAACTGCGGCACCGGTGAGGGCCATGGCAGCAGGCGGCAGATGGGACGCCATAGTCCCTCTTTGACCCCGCCCCCACATACAGCGTCACAACCCTGCGACTTAGTTGCCCTGCAATACCGGTGAGAGCCATTGTCCCTCTTTGACCCCGCCCCCACATGCAACGTCACAACCCAGCGACTTAGTTGCCCTGTTCTAGTGAACACTTTAGGGCTCTGATCCTGCTATGGAACAGGCACGAACAACCCGAAAGATGGCACAAGAAGAACTCAAAGTCCAAGAGCCAATAACTCTCAGCGACCAAGAAATTGCCAGCCTCTCAGAAGCACAATTCAGGACACTATTTATCAGGATGCTCACAGAACTGGTAGATTATAGTCACAAATTAGAGGAACATATGAAGGCTAAACTAATTGAAATGAAGGGAGATGCACAGGAAACCAATAGTGATGGAAAGGAAACTGGGACTCAAATCAATGGAATGGACCAGAAGGAAGAACAAAACATCCCACCAGAAAGGAATGAAGAAATGAGAATTCAAAAAAATGAGGAGAGGCTTAGGAACCTCCAGGACATCTTTAAACGTTCCAACATCCGGATTATAGGGGTACCAGAAGGGGGAAAGAAACAGCCACGAGTGGAAAACTTATTTGAACAAATAATAAAGGAGAACTTCCCCAGTCTGGCAAAGGAAATAGACTTCCAGGAAATCCAGGAAGCTCAGAGAGTGCCAAAGAAGTTGGACCCAAGAAGGAACACACCAAGGCACATCATAATTACATTAGCCAAGACTAAAATGAAGGAGAGAATCCTAGAAGCAGCAAGGGATAAGGGGACAGTCACCTACAAAGGAGTACCCATCAGACTGTCAGCGGATTTCTCAAAAGAGACCTTACAGGCAAGAAGGGGCTGGAAAGAAGTATTCCAAGTCATGAAATCCAAAGACCTACAGCCAAGATTGCTTTATCCAGCAAAACTTTCATTTAGAATGGAAGGACAGATAAAGTGCTTCTCAGATAAGGTCAAGTTCAAGGAGTTCATCATTACCAAGCCCTTATTATATGAAATGTTAAAGGGACTTATATAAGAAAAAGAAGATGAAAAAGATGAACAGTGAAAGGACAGCAAACACACAGTTATTAACAACCACACCTAAAACAAAAGCAAACCAAGAGGACAGCTAGATCAGGAGTGGAACTATAGAAATGAAGAACACATGGAGGATTAGCAACAGGGGGGTGGGAGGGGGAGAAGGGGGGAGAAGGCACAGAAAATAGCATAGATGGTAGGTAGAAAATAGATAGGGGGAGGGCGAGAATAGTGGGGGAAATATAGAATCCAAAGAACTTGAGACACGTGGTTATAAACTAAGGGGGGCAGAATGGTGGGGGAGGGAGGGTGTGGGTGGAAGGGATTGAAGGGGGGGAATAGAACAACTGTAATGGTATAATCAATAAAATATATTTTTTAAAAAAATAAATAAATATCAAAAAAATTTAAATTCCATTATATTTACTCTCTGAGCATCATAGCTCTAGGTAGAGATAAAGAGAAAACATGAACAAAATATTGAGTTATATTATTAATAATAGACCATGATTATACACTTTAAACAGTAAATGAGTCTTTTCTATTACTACAGTATTATAGGTCAAAGATCCAACTCAGTCTAAAAAGTATTAAGAAATAATAAAGAAAATTAGATGGTAATCTATGATTAGCAAAAACCATAAACACTATACTAAAACTTACAAGATGCAGTGAAATCAGTGCTCAGAGGAAATTTTATAGCCCTAAATTAAATTCCTCTATTAAATTAGAAGAAAGGTTTTAAATCAGAGAGCAGGCTTTCTATGTCTAGACTAGGAAACTGGAAAAAATTAACATGAAGCAAAATACAATTTAATGAAGTTAAAACCGTGTGAATTGTTAAAAATATTGAGTAAAGGGAATGGACTCACATGAACAAGTATAAAGGACACATGGACAATAACTAAGGGTGGGGGGTGGAAAGGGGAGCGAGGCAGGGAGCATGGGGCGGGGGGCCGGCAGGGTTGGGAATATAAGACAGAAACCTGTATTTGAACAAGAATTAAATAAAAATTATATTAAAAAATAATAATATTCTTAGTAATTATATAAAATGCAGAACTGGCTTATCAAGTGGAAATGTTAGTATAAATCTTGCACTCATAATTATTCATTATGTGGCCATGGATTGTCAAATAAGGTGAATTAAACATATACATAGTGTTTGGTAACTGACTTGCTAGAACTTTTTCCTGGACTCCAAGGGAAACTCTTAGAGAGTGTCATTCTTTGGTCACTGGATGTTGCCACCCAAACAGGCCAGACACTGAGAGCTGGAGCATTCTTAGCATTTAGAAATATGATTGCTTAGCAAGCTGTAATCTTCAAAATAAACCATATTCTAATATACAATCAACATCCTAAACTAAACCATTTGATGGGGCTTCGCTGAAGTCAGAATCCTGTCCTACATCTTTTGCCTGCAGAGTTGAGAAGGTAAATCCCAAATTACTAGAGATGCTCTAACGAATGTTCTCCTTTACTGGTGTTGAGAAGAATGACTCTGTTCAAGTAAAGCTTCACGTCTCAGTCAAAGCTTTGTTAGCAAAATGTCTTATAACAGGAGATCTGAGGGCCTTGAAGGTACGGCAGATTTTAAAGTAATGAAAGCTTATTTTTGGTTGAAAAAATACTTATGGATATTTTGTGCTTGATGTCCTTACACTGTGCACATGAAGTTGGCTCATTCAAGGATGAAAACCTGAGTGCTTCGGAATTTGTAATAAAATAATTTTTGTAGAAGCATTTTAAGTTGAAATCTTGGATTACTTATTTTCAACATATTAAAATATATGAAAAGACTCATTTTCCTCACTTAAAAGTCTATTATATTAAATTTATTAGCATTATGTAATAACTCCAAAGGTTTTGTTTATTAAGTTAGAAAGCTGAAATACTAAAAATTGAGTTGAGTTAAATTTATTTATGTATTTGAAGATATTTCATTAGCACAGTATTTAAATAGTACTAAAATTCTTAAAACTTTTAAACTTAATGATTAAATAATTTTACAATTATGAAAAGGAAACATAAGTTCACAAGCTTAATTTTGAAACACAGCTTAAGTCTCCCATTGCCCTGTATTGTTTTTAGCTTAGAGAAGGAAGGGCTATCATGTCCCATCCCATAAGCATCAAGGTTTGCTTTCTTCTGACTATCGCACAGAAAGTCACAGAATCGCTCCTGCTCTGCTTACAGCAAAAGAAATTCTAAGATGCTGATGACTAAGGCAAATATTAGTAAGAAAGACTTGTTATAGGATCTGTGGTTTCCATAGTTTCGTTTTTCCACAACTTTAAGTGTATCTACATATTTTTGCCTATTTGAAAAATGTAAATTTTGAACAAGCATGAGAAATAAATGCTGTGGAAAATGTCATATCAAAGTAGAAGAACAAGAGATAGCAAATCAAAGTTAATTGACTTTTGAATTCAGAATTTTTCTGAAATAATTCATAAAAAGGTGATACATCTAAGAACAAGGGAAAGTTTATCTAACAAAAACAAAACACAAACGGATGGAAGAAAAATCTATTTTCAGGTCTTTCAAAAAATGTCATTACTTTCAGTAAGAAAGACTGGACAATTTAGCATTTCAAAATTTCAATAAAGGACACTTTATAGAATCCAGCAACAATTTTATTTAAAACACCATACTAGAAAAGCTTATGGGAGTTGGATTTACCTATAGTTGTACTTGTAAATCTAAACCTACATATTCCTTTTCTGGTGGAAGACACAATATTGAGCTTTTGATAATCACTAGAGCAAATCTATACCAAATAAATTTTCTTTTCTTACTTTCTCTTTCTTTCCGAATTACTCAAGAACCTTAATATTTTAATCATGATACATCATTTAGCTTGAAAAAACTCTCTGCTTATACATTCTATTTTGGATCGAAAGTTTTAAAAGTCTTTTTCACCAGTGAATTTTCTCAGCTATAATATTTGGTGTTTCTGGACTTTTGTCATCCTTTGACACCTAGTCTATCCACATGGTATGTTCCTCTCCTTTGAAAAAATAGCCCACAATTTTGAAAAATGTGACTACCCCTCCTTCTCTCAAATTAGAGTGTAGATATTTTACAAAGAAATATGTAAAGACATATTATTGCTCCTCCAGATTAAAATCGCTTACATTTTTTTTCTATTTTTACCAAACTACTGGACTAATCAAAATAAAAAAATTGGTACTAAAAACCATTTGACCAAATATTTGTCGAGGTAAACCTGTGACTTTAACTAATAAATTAATAAATAAACAAAAATAATGGAATTCCCACAAATTTGAGATAGAAAGCTGCATAGTTACTCTCATCCAATCTATGAAGCTAAACAATTAGCAAAGTGTGTCCCTTGGGCACTGTTCCGTGCTACTTGCAAAACCCAGATGAGGGAACCTCTTATGATTTAAGCTTCTTTGAGTTAAATTCTTATAACTCACTTCTTAAAACTTTCTTAGACCCAACCAGCTACCCTGATACCCAAAGTGACTCTGTTCAAAATGACTTTGTTCTGAACAGACACTTCTCCAAAAAAAGATGTACAGATGGTCAGTAGCCATATGAGAAGGTGCTCAACATCACTAACCAGAGAAAGGCAAATTAAAACCACAATGAGATACCATCTCACACCTGTCAGAATGGTTTTCATCACTAAATCAACAAACAAGTGCTGGGGAGGATGTGGAGAAAGGGGAACCTTTTGCACTGTTGGTGGGAATATAGACTGGTGCAGCCACTGTGGAAAGTAGTATAAAGATACCTCCAAGAATTAAAAATAGATCTGACTTCTGACCCAGTGCTTCCTTGGTGGTTCTGGGGTCCAAGAAAAGTTGGGAGTCCACCTAGATGACAGACATCAGTTAGAGTGGCCAAGAAGAAGGAATTCCAATGTCCACAATGGGCAACAAGTACCAAGGAACTCACAAAGCCTCCAAGTTTAAGTCCACATCCTAAGTGACTAGGGACTTGGAGAAATAAATTCAGATCAGAAATTCAGCTTTTTTTCAATAGCAGTTTACATTCAATATTAGTCTTTATTGCTTTATGGGTACAACATGGTGGTTAAACAATCATGATTAAGATTGTTTTGACCACCAAAATCAAAATTAAAGTGAGCACAAATCAGACTCAAAAGCTGTTTGGTTGTATATCAGTATAAAGAAAATTCCTGCAATGAATTATATATCAATTGCTAACGGGAATTTGCCAAGCCGAAGCTGAAAAATCAACAGACCTGGGTCAGGTAATTAGAACCTGTTAAGTGTGTTTATTACCTGATCTAATGTTCCCAAGTTGGGTTAAGTTGTCCATGGAATAGGTTAGATAGGTCCTAGCTCATCTGCCAACCACAAGAAAATTTCTGTGCAGCAAAGAACACTGTACAACACCACGAAATTCCCAGCCCAGCAGTGCAACCCCCATAGGGTTTATTTGGGTTCAGGAGACCCAAGGCTCAGCTGCATAAATAGGATCTCAAGCTTCAAGGAACTAAGCGCTCCACCCTCTGGCACACCTATTTGTTTTATGTCTAAGAACTGCAGCCCTGAAGGATGTATGTATCTACAGAAATGGCAAACTCACACTAAGACGACCTAGAATTACTGTGGTCATGGAACACATTCCAATTAGACAGAATTGTTTATTCAAGAAGAGCACTGAGGAGCAAGGGCTCCCAAATAAAACGGACCATAGGCGATACCACTGTTAATGGTTAAACAGAAACTCTCAAATGTTTCAAGATTGCAAAATAGCTTAATGAAGGGTTCATGGCAAAGAGCTAATACAGAGTGAATGACATAAGACATACCTAAAACAGGATTTAGGACTGAGGTGATGGATACTACTTCCCCCTTTCCTCCTTTACGTGAGAACTCTACTAATGCTCTATCTGAATAGGTTTTCCACTTTGCAGAAACTGAAAGACCATGAACGACAGTCTGTTACCCAGACACTAAAACCCACTGGGCAAACCTCCCTCCACCCTCCCAAGGCCATCATCCAGACGCCAGCCTGGAAATCAGTCTCATTTGCCTTAAACTGGGTCACTTAGGACAATTTTCATTTTATGTCTTTTGTCACAGGCAACTTCAGTGTGAAATTCCAGTTTTTATAATGCCTTTAGACAAATGTCAGTGTCTGTGTACAGCAGGATTCCAATAACCCAAATTTAATTCTAATGATTACAAAAGGAAAAATACTCCAGTGAAAAAATGACTTCTTCCATCACCAAGCATAACATTTTGAAGGCCTAATTAAAAGTTTGTTTTGTTTTCTCCTACTCTGGAATTATGATTTCTCTTTCTTTTCTACATTTCTCCAAGTCTGTTGGGCCATTAGATTTTGTAAAATTAGTGTCACTTCAACTCTTACAATGATTTTTATAGTTGTCACAATGATATTTTGACAGAAAGACATTCAAACTCCCCATTGAAATCTAGCATTCCAGATGATAATTAGAGTCACTTCAGTATAAAAATGAGTTTTGTATTTACTCTAATGACTATAAATACTTAACATGAATAGCAATTTTGAGCCTTTTGTCATGGATACTCTTTACACAATTGTTAAAAATTAAATATTTGAGCCATACAAGCAAGTGTCAGCCAGAAAAGGAGAAAAGTAAATCAATACAGACATTTATAAATATGAACTAATATGAGTTGCTAGGTTGGAAAGTGAATATTAGCATACCATAATTTACTCTAAACAAATATTTTCTAAAATAAACTTTATAACTTTATATGCAAATTCCAAAGCACTGGGAATATTATTTTTATGTTGACTATTTTTCTAGCTAATTTAACATGTTTCAACAAAGAAAATCCTTCAAGTGTTAGAAACCCACATTATCATTATGGATTTCAAGTCAATAACATTAAGAAAAAATTTTAAGTTTTAATACTAAGAGGTTTGTCTTAATTTGATTGAATTTTGAGCTCTCTCTCTAATCTTGGATTTCTTTCTTAATTAATGTAAGTTTCCAAAGAAGAGAGCCAACATTATGTGCTTTCACTTAATTAGTCATATGCCTATCTTAAGAATACTTATGCTTGAACTATTTCTAAATCTATTTAAGACATATATCTGTATGAAAAATTATCTAACAGATTTCACCGCAGCTTGGATCTTGGAGTTGAACTATATGCTGGCTGGTTCTCACTGGTATATACATGATTTTGATTGGAAAATAAATGAGACTAAAAAGGGTATGACTATGGTTATACATATCAACTGTATAGGCAGTGCATTTGCAATGGGTCAGATTGACTGACATGCCTTTTATCACCATTGGCTGAAAGCAGAACAAATAATGTGAACTCAGCAATTATTCACACATTTAATCAGCTTAAGTGAGGAGAAGAATTAGGCCTATCCATGTTCACTGTTTTCATATGAAGACAATTGTCTACACGAATTATATGTGAAAGTACAAATACACAATGATGCTAACTTGAGTTATACATTCCAATCTTCATTTTATAGATTCCCATAGAACTATTACAATTTCCCAGTGATAAACACAAATAATAGTCAGTGCTCCAAGATTAGAAAAGTGTTTCTATTTTGAATGTGAAATACGTATGTGATTATTTACAACAGTGCTTGAGAGCAATAACGGGTTTTTAAAAATGTTGTTAACAACATTCCAAGATCCTTGCTTATAGGCTTTGATATAAATAAAAATGAAAAATTATCTGGGAAGCCAAACTAACATTACACCTTACATGCTCTGAATTAACTTCTCAGTACATTTAGTTCTCACATCTTAAAAGCAAGAGATGAAATAAAATCCCTTCATTCAAATGTTGATTATTTCAGAAATCAATCATTTTAGACTCCATAATTTCTCACTTTAAAATCATGCTAAAATCCCCCTTCTAAATCTCTTTAAACTCTATTCCATCAGAAGTACTGAAAAACAATAAGCAAGATATAGTTTATGATTAATTTGGCTCTTCTCTTTTATTAAGTTATTTAAGTATAAATAAATTATCATGGAAGAAACTATTTTCATGTTTTTGTAAGCTAATAAATAGCTTTTTGTGGAGAATGGATGACAAAGTATGTAATTGCCTATTTATTAATTATTATAATAATAATATAGAAAAAAACATTTAAACAAGGTTATCTTCAGCTCCATATTTAAATTCAAGAAAATTAAATGTGGGACAATAAATCATGTTACATTCCCTGAGAATTTTCTGAATTACACTCAGTTACATAGGTGACACAGAAATATCTGGCAGATGACTCATAAAATAACTGTGACACATAGTCACAGTGAATGTGACAGGGTCAAACCATTGAATGAAGAGTACACCTTCAAGTCCCAGCCATGTTACCTCTGTGCTTTCGGAACGGTGCTCAGACTTAGAAAACAGTTTCTTAATTTGTGTTATTCACCTGAAGAATTAGATATTTTAAAAATAAAGTATTTCTATTTGCTATAAATAAAAACAGTATTGCATAAACTACTGGTTATTGTTTCCGTTTGCTTTTTTGTTTAGATTCTCTTGAGGTTAGAATCCAATATCAAGCCTAGTAGCTCTTTGAACTGGTTAGTGTGCAGCATTAACAAGCATTAATGGGACAGTATTCCTCGTACTGTTATTACATACATGTGTATTATTGAAACACATCAACTTTGCTTGTATGAATAGGAAAAAACCTTCTGTTTATTTTTCAAAAATTGTCCCTCAACTATGTTCTGATGCACCTTTTCTTCACCTGGATGTGGAGAGTGGTTGTGCTGAACACCTCATCCAGGTTCCCACAATTGTTCTGTTACTTTGTGTAATATGTATACATTTATTTGCCTTTAAAATGTTTATTTCACATCTAATAAAATACTCATCTTTTCTCTGGCTTCATAAAGGCAAGAGTTGTGTCCAGGAGATGAGAAAAATGTGGAGCATGGTCTGGCTGTCAGCCAATCTGACCTTCCTTAAAACAGTGGTATTAAGAAAGATGGGGGACAAAAGTTAAATGAATACAATTAAATTAAATTAAATTAAATTAAATTTTTAAAAAAAGAAAGATGGGGGAAACAAAAAAGTAAGTTCTCACTAGTACCTGACTAGAATATGTTGCTACTAGTGTAACTAATAGTCTATTGTCTGTCAGTTGTGACTATTTCTCTGACTAATGACTACAATAATCTGGGTCATGAAAAACTCAAACACTGTCTCATTCTGAGGTGCTTAGAGCATAATTTTTAGCACCCTAGGGGACCATCACATTGCTTATCCCATAACATGCACCTGTTTCACCTTTTCCGAGTTCAATCACTTCCTGTTCCAGATAACCTGTTCTCTTTCCCTTGGTAAACCAGAAGACTTCTTAGGAGGGAAGTTGATAGCAAATTTGTGAATCCTTACTACAGTCCAAGATATTTTCTATACAAGGCATGAGAAGAAGCAATAAACAAGTTGCAATCTCTTCGTTTTCTTTTCCCCCACATCCTAATGGCCTTACATTTTCTGAAGTCTCGGGGACTCCCCAGGCTCCCCTAATGAAATGCCACTAGCATCTGGGTGGAAAACAGAAGGTGGGTGGTTCTAAAATCCTCCTTTCTCTCATCAACCTAAACTTGCAAGTTGCTTGGTGTGTTCACTCAGCATTGTACTCCAAGGTAGTCAGAGATATACCTCTTCATCTCTCACTTTTAGTGGATGGTGGGAGGCAAACATGGTTGCTGGGCAACAGTTGCTGTGAAATCTCCACCCCTTGATGGGCCCAGCAGAAGTGAAGCGGGCCCTAAAGCTGGCATCCGTTTGAACCTAGAAGGTAGTGTATGTATCAAGAAATTTGGTTCTCTGACTTGATTTTTAACAACATTTTCAACTCCAAAGGATAGGTGTCACTCGGCAGTTATAGGGAGCAGGGACTGAGCAAAAATGGCAAAAGACTCAAGGCCACGGACGACAGGGTGATTGCTGGGGGGAGGGAGTATGAGGGGACTAAATGGTAATGGNTCTCTCACTTTTAGTGGATGGTGGGAGGCAAACATGGTTGCTGGGCAACAGTTGCTGTGAAATCTCCACCCCTTGATGGGCCCAGCAGAAGTGAAGCGGGCCCTAAAGCTGGCATCTGTTTGAACCTAGAAGGTAGTGTATGTATCAAGAAATTTGATTCTCTGACTTGATTTTTAACATTTTCAACTCCAAAGGATAGGTGTCACCCGGCAGTTATAGGGAGCAGGGACTGAGCAAAAATGGCAAAAGACTCAAGGCCATGGACGACAGGGTGATTGCTGGGGGGAGGGAGTATGAGGGGACTAAATGGTAATGGAAAAATACAATAAAGATTAAATAGAAAGAATGGCTATCAGATGAAATAAAAAAGATTGGCTGAAATATTGATTTAGTTTTCCTAGCACAAATACATTGTACAGAGAGCTGTGTTTTTGCAGAATCACTAGTGCTGCCCTCCATGGAAGGAGATTGCTTCCTGCTACACTAACTTCCATGTATGTTTACTCTAAAACATTTACCCATGTATGTTCTGCCTTATTCCACAGTTCAGCTGCAGATTATTAGATCTGTTATATGAATTTTTGAAGTATGTAATAATGTGAACACTTTGAGATTCCAAAGAGTTTTAGTGTCTACTTTACAAAACTAGATTTTTCCCCTTCCATTTCTGCTTAGAGTTTTATCCCAAGATATTGTTTTTCTGAAGTTTTTTTTTTTACTTAAAATACTTGTTTTATTTCTGCACTGTTTTCTTACCCCATAAGAAAAATTAGTAACCATTCCAATTATCTTTTGATACCAGCTGTATTCTCGATGATTTGAAAACATCTACACCCACAGGCTGGGCCAAACTATAATTAAGGGCTTTTCATCCCTCACGTTTATCATTTCTGCTCCACTCATTAGTTAACACTTCAGCTTCAGGTGCTGAAAAATAACTACTGGTGTGATGATTGATTATTATTAATTTATATCATTGCTGTATCAGTGTAAAACTCCCCTTTTTTGCTGTAAGCTATTTGTTAATTCCACAGCAAAGGTATAAATCTGTCTCAGAGGTAAAAGCAGTAAAGAGCTGTAGCTGGCCTCCAAAGATTAATAAATCTGTTAAAGCATATTTCAAATTCAACTGGGTAGGGAAGCCACTAAAACAGTGAATTTATATCTGATCAGATTTGAGAGTGATAAATTAAAACGTAGCAGATTTAGAGGATTTTTCACTATTGTTCATGCTCAATTCCGTTTAGTCAATTAATACCGTGCATTCTTTTTATAGCAACTTTCAGAATTTTATAAGGTACCAGTTATTTTCCTCATTTGCACAATTTCACTCTAGGATTTGCTTTCAATATAGAAAACTCCAAACTGATGTTGCTTTTCTCCCTTTTTATTGTATATTTTCATAATATAAAAAATAGGTTTTATTTAATATAAATGATACCCCGGGTGCTGTGGCTCAGGTGGTTGGGCACCGTTGTGCGAACTGAAAGGCCTCAGATGAGGTTTCTGGTCGGGGCTCACGCCTGTGTTCGGGCTCAGGGGGCTCCATCCGAGGCCTGACCTGTGCACAAGTCAATGTTTCTCCCACATCGATATGTCTCTGCCTCTTTTCCTGTTATAGTTCATTTTTCTTCTATTCTCATTCAGCACTACTTTATTTTTCCTCCAAAAAACACTCCAATCTCTCCAAAGAGAGAGTGTTTATAAACACTCCAATCTCTCCAAATTAACATTGTTTAACTGCATTCACTGAAAATTGAGCATTACGTATAGCATGGAAGGCAGACAAAATAGAATCTGAATATTGGGTCATTGATAGAATTTCAGTTGATATAAGACTTTTGTTATAGATTTTCAATGTATACAGGAACCAACCATCACATTTCAACCAGTGGAATTGTAAAGGCACATACTTTATAAATAATGTTTTTGTTTACATGAAGCAGTTATAAAAATTATTTTAATACATTTTTAAAGTTAGCATATATGTCTCATGATTATCCAGAGAAACAGAATTAATAGACTATATAATCAGTTGATATAAATAATATATGTATAGAGATACATCCTATTAAAACTATATACTATACATACGCCTATTTTGTATATCTGGAGGGAGAGAGGGAAAAGGAGAAAGAGAGATTTTAGGGAATTGGCTCACCGGGTTATGGGCATAAGTCCAAAATTGGTAGGGCAAGTTGATGTTGCAGCATTGGATCTATAACCCACAGTGCAAACCAGACAGGCTGGAAATTCAAGCAGGGTGTTTACATTTATTCTTGAGGACAACACTTCCACTCTTAAGAACTTGGACTGATTAAATGAGGCCCAGCATTAAGGAAGGCAAACTTTTACTCAGTGTCTCCTGACTTATATATTTATCGCATCTAAATATATATGTTTGTAGCAACATCAAGACTTGATTTAGCCAAACAACTGGGTACGCTGGCTGTCACGTGGACACCTAAAACTAACTATCACCCAGTTCCTGTGGTTGTTTCTGTGACCCCTCCACGCAGCTACTGAGAAATGTGGTTTTGAATAGGTCATATCTTCCAGTTCTCTCCCCAACTCTGGACCTCAGGTAAAATATGTTCTCCCATTTTATCCATTTCAGAAGAGGCTGGTTCTTGCTCAAACCCTCTTAGTTCTCTCATCACCCTGCCTTGCTTTTCTATTTCACATCCTTATGGCCCTGGGAGAGTTTTCAATTGCTTTTTTCCCAAATCAGTTTAAGGCCTAAATCCTAACCGCAGCCTCGGCCTTTGTATTACACTGTTAATACTTGGTTTTATAGTCCCATAGCCTAAATCATCAAATATTTATAAATTTTAATATGTGAGACCTTGAACATTTGAGGGATTGCATTTTATTTTATTATTTTCATGCATCGTTCCATGTCCATTTATGCCCCCAATGTCTTCTTCCTTCTCCGCCTACCCCGCCCCTTATATCACCACACTGTTGTCCGTGTCTATGAGTTCTTTCTCTTTTTCTTTCTTTTTTGCTCAATCCTTCAACTCACTCTGCCACTTGCCCTGCCTAAAGCTGTTAGCCTTGCTCTCTGAGTCTGTCTCTACTCAGTCCCTAAGAATGCTATACTGCAGTTCCACACCATACACTCCAGCAGAGCACATCCACATGGCAAAGACAGATGCATTTATTAGGCTAAAGATGTTGACATTAAACATGCAGAGCTATAATAAACAATCTAATATATTAGCCAGAATTTAAGTCACTTTAAGCTACAGTTTGATTTAATCAATATTATAATTTAAGAACTACTATTTGAGATTGATTATACATCTAACTAACTTGTGGCTTGTTCAACAGAATAAACTCAAATAGAGTATATTATTATGTAGTGTGTCTTGGTTGTTATTGACTATGTTTTATAATGCAACATATATGATAACAATAACTGTGTTGGAACAAGAATACAATGGCCATGGAAAATATCTAAAAATTTGGAGTGTTAAACTTGTAAAAAATCCTTAAAGTACAGATTTCAACTTGAACTTGGACTGCATGCCCCCTTGGTTCAGGTTTTCATTAGGCTCTTGCTTACATTCCTCACAAGCACCCTAAATAAAGGCTACTGCTTTCTTCTCTGAAGTATCTAGTTTCAAACCTGGGTAATCTAAGGCTCCCATTAACAGTTCTATCCGTGTCATTCACCTCGATGGCATAAAAGACCAGGCACGCAGAGTTGGAACTGACCCTGGATTGCACTGTGTTGGACATCTGAGGCAGACCCCATGTGTGGGGCAAATGCTGGAATCCAGTGCAGCCTTCATTGTTTCATGTAACCCCTAGAACCCACACTCCTATACATCACTCGTTTATTTCATCACTTACTACATGTAAGTGGGGAATTTGCTAGGATTCTGCTACTTATAAGGGGACACTGAGGGCATCAGAATAATTGTGCTAGTGATCCATGCCCATGAATCTATGATTTATTCCTCTTTCTTTCTCTGAGAGTTGCAAGCAAAAATAAATAAGCAAACTGATTCTGCACAACGATTGAATTGGGGTCATGTCTGCGCGACTATTGTTACCAATTCTAAATTCCCCAAATGACAAGTAGCAGCTATGAGATAGAGTATGGGGCTCTCTCACCAAAGCCTTTTTAATCCTTGAATATCTCTGTTTTACTAAAAAAAAAGCTACAATATAACAGATACAAAAAGTGTGTCAAGGCAAAGTTGTGATTATTGTTACATGGAATTAATCGCAAACACATTTAATAGAAGTCTACTACAGTTTGGAGTTAGTGTTAATAGCCCAAAAAACAATAAACTTTAACTGAAAAAGGAGTCAAGGCTTAAAATAGCCTTTACACTAATGTCTTCTCTGGAGAATACAAATGGCAGGATCCACCTGGCAGGATAGAGTAGCAATTCATAGGCATAACATGAATTTACGGGCATGTCCAAATACACGTGTGTGGCTACCCTGCTGTGAGTTTACTCACACTTTTTCCTTTGCCCTTTCTGTAAATACGGCCCCTAGTTATCTGTGTGAGTCTGACTCATACGATTTCCCTGCCTATGAAATCATCCGTGATCTCTTTAACAGAACTCTCCCTCTTCTCAGTGCTCTTACAGAACTCTTCTCAAAGTATTGCAATGTTTAGACCATTATTGTCTATGTAACAATGTTCTGTGTGAGTAGAATGTGAACGTTTTTGCATGTGCCTGTTTTCTAGTAAAGGATTTTCCAATAAATGAACAAAATGAATAATTATCGTCCCAAAGTCACCTATGAATGCTTGAGATTTTGCATTCTAAACCAGACTGTT
Source organism: Sturnira hondurensis (assembly GCF_014824575.4). Lineage (NCBI taxonomy): Eukaryota > Metazoa > Chordata > Mammalia > Chiroptera > Phyllostomidae > Sturnira > Sturnira hondurensis. The sequence continues at coordinate 4,654,120 of NW_028082350.1, read as the reverse complement.
CTTTCTGTGTTATGAATAGCACCCAGATTTTGGAAGGGCTATGAGACAAGATCTTTCATCTGTCATAGCCTTTAATTGTATAATTAATGATTAATTTCATTTTAGGAAATGAGTGTTTTCCTTAGAAAATATGTCCATAAGGAAAAAAACAACTATTTAATAAAATGCCATGAGTATTGAAAATCACATACCAATTTATTCATAAATAACCATTTGATAAGTCACAGTGAATGACAATAATTACAGCTAGATGATATATGGCAATTCTCTCTTCACCTTACCGATGACTTAATGATAGTCTTCAAATGGAAAGCCTGCTAAAAGTAATTACCAAGCAGTGACAACATGTCATGAAAACATTATTATTATTATTTTAGTTCTATGAAGTCCCATTTATCTGCTGCCACTGTTATATTTTGTTAGAAACATTTCCTTTCAAAGAAAATACAACAGTATACAACAGATAGGATTCAGCTAAATTTACAAAGCACATCAGATGGTTAGAATACTCCAAATTTATCTCTAATTACTGAAAACTTTAATGTTTCAATAATATTACATATTATTTTAAACAAAATAATATGTAATATCCACATTTGAAGATTTTTTGTGTGTTTATGCTATTTCTTTCTATTCTTTACAATACTGTCTCTTCTACTATATTACTAAATTAAAACATTTAAAAAGTTATTGAACTACATTTTTATTTCAAATTTTTTAATTTGAATTAAATTTTAAATGTATTGGAGCAACATTGCTAATAAAATAAGTTTCACGTGTACAATTCTGTGAAACGTCACATGTATCTTGCACTGTGTGCTCACCACTGAAAGTCATATCTTCTTCCATTGCTATATTTTGACACCTTTCACTTTTTACTTCCCCCCACTTCCCTGTGATGACATCATACACAGTAGGTATGAGGAATACTAAAGTTTTTTACTCATGAATTCATTGAACTTATATTTACTTAATATTCACCTATATCATATGTTAGACATGCATATATGTACTGATATGTAATGATAAGCATACATGGGATATGCTTTTTACATTTGTTTCTCCAACATTATCTCTATAACTTGACTTATACCGTGGTGTTGAAGCTTGAACAAAATTATGAGCAAATACAAAAATCATAAGAAATTAAATAGTGTTTAGTTCATGAAATATATGTGGCAGCACATAATTGGAATTATATTTCATGAAAGATACACTAGTATATGTATGTATAAACCAAAATTTCACTCAAGAGGGAGGAAAAATTAATTAGAAGTGCTTAGAACAAGGCAGATATAAACCTTTGTGGATAAATGGGAGTTTATTGTAGGTGCATTCCAGTAGAATGAACAGCCCTTGCAGAGCCATGGACTATTGACAAAGTGAAGCAGCGTCAGCATAGTTGAAAAGTGAGGGGTGAACAGTGAGGCTGAGAAACCACGCAGGAGTCTAATGATGGATCACACTGTGGAGCAGAGGCTAGAAACTGTGCTTGCTTGGACTTGCTTTTTAAAAAAACTTTGTTCTGTTGATAGGAATATATAAAGGGTGGCGTATCTTCAGTCAGGGATAACTGTGAGAAACCTGTTGTAAATACCCCAGTTAAAGGAGACTGGGAAATGGGACTAATGAGACAGAGAGCAGGTTGCAGAATCATATGAATGATGATGATTAAAGGGTCAGAGAAAGATTAGATAAATTTTAAATTGATTAATCATTTCAAATGGGCTTACAGATGCAGAACAATGTAAATGCACTTGCTGTCATTGAACTGGACATTTAAAATATTTAAGGAAGTAAATTTTGTTATGTGTTAAAAGAAAATTTAAAAATTATAAGACAGATGTAATTTTTAAATTTTATTTTAACACATAAAAAAATTTACTACCTTAAATATTTTAAATGTCCAACATTCCATCTTTAAACGTTCCAACATCCAAATTATAGGGGTACCAGAAGAGGAAAAGAAACAGCCGCGAGTGGAAAATTTATTTGAACAAATAATAAAGGAGAACTTCCCCAGTCTGGCAAAAGGAAATAGACTTCCTGGAAATCCAGGAAGCTCAGAGAGTCCCAAAGAAGTTGGACCCAAGAAGGAACACACCAAGGCACATCATAATTACATTGCCCAAAATTAAAATGAAGGAGAGAATCCTAGAAGCAGCAAGAGATAAGAGGACAGTCACCTACAAAGGAGTCCCCATCAGATCTCTCAAAAGAGAGATAGCAGATCTCTCAAAAGAGACCTTACAGGCAAGAAGAGGCTGGAAAGAAGTATTCCAAGTCATGAAATTCAAAGACCTACATCCAAGATTGCTTTATTCAGCAAAGCTTTCATTTAGAATGGAAGGAAAGATAAAGTACTTCTCAGATAAGATCAAATTCAAGGAGTTCATCATCACCAAGCCCTTATTATATGAAATGTTAAAGGGAATTACCTAGGAAAAAGAAGATGAAAAATATGAACAGTGAAAGGACAGCAAACTCACAGTTATTAACAACCACACCTAAAACAAAAGCAAACCAAGAGGACAGCCAGATAAGGAGTGGAACCATAGAAATGAAGAACACATGGAGGGTTAGCAACAGGGGAGTGGGAGGAGGAGAAGGGGGGAGAAGGTACAGAAAATAGCATAGACAGTAGGTAGAAAATAGATAGGGGGAGGGCAAGAATAGTAGGGGAAATTAGAATCTAATGAACTTGAGACATGTGGTCATAAACTAAAGGGAGGAGAATGGTGGGGGAGGGGGTGTGCAGGGTGGAGAAGAATAAAGGGGGGAATAGAGCAACAACTGTAATTGTATAATCAATAAAATATATTTTTAAAATTATTAGACAGAAAAAGTACTTGAACAATAATTAAATAAATTTTAAAAAAAGAAAAACTAAAAAAAATTATACTTGCAAAGGACCACTTCTCATAAGACTTTTCATTAATGTATGAGCCAGAAGATTAAAAAAAAAACACAAAGTAAGTTAAACTTATCAAAGTTCCTGCATTTATTATTTATGTGATCATCAAGGTGATTAAAAAATAATCCACTTCAGGGATATGTAGAAGCACTGAAGAGGTTTTGAAACTAGCTTACATAATTCAGTATTGTATTATTATTTTAACTGTTTTTTAAAGACTTTATTTATTTATCTTTAGAGGAGAACGGAAGGAGAGAGGGAGAGAAATATCAATGTATGGCTGCCTCTCGTGAGTCCCCTGCTGGGAACTGGCCTGCACCCCAGGCATGTGCCCTGACTGGGAATTGAACTGTGATCCTCTGGTTCACATGCCTGCGCTCAATCCACTGAGCTATACCATCCAGGGCATTATTTTAACTGTATTTTAAGTAAATAGATTGTGGATAGAAACATTTTATAACTGAGCCATTTTCTTTGAACTGATAGGAGGGTCTTGGTGTGATGTCGGAAATGTAACCCTTAAAATTTAGAATTTCAATATCAAATATTATGAGCATACCTTGACTAATTTTTTATTTTTTAAAGATTTTATTTATTTTTAGAGAGAGAAGAAGGGAAAGAGAAAGAGAGAGAGTGAAATATCAATGTGTGGTTGCCTCTTGAATCCCCTACTGGGGACCTGGCCTGCAAGCCCAGCATGTGCCCTGACTGGGAATTGAACCAGCAGCACTCATGGTTCACAGGCCTGTGCTCAATCCACTGAGCTACATCAGGGCAGGACTAATTTTTTTAATTCTACAAGAAGCTATGAAAATATCACAGGGTGCATGAGGCTAGAGGTTCTATTTTTTTCATTTTTTTAAGATTTTATTTATTTATCTTTAGAGGGGAAGGGAAGGAGAGAAGGAGAGAAATATCAATGCATGGTTGCTTTGCCTGACACCCCTGTTGGGAACTGGCCTGCAACCCAGGCATGTGCCCTGACTGGGCATCAAACCGTGATCGCGTGGTTTGCAGGCCCGTGCTCAATCCACTGAGCTACACCAGCCCGGGCTATTTTTTTCATTTTTTAAATCTTTGAGTGAAAATCATAATGACATCGAAGGGAGAGGGTCAGTGATAAAGAGGGTCAGTGATGCATTGTACCTTGTAAATGCTTCTTTAGTTTTGAAATGAATTCACAGACTTTTAATCTTTCTGAACATGGTCTGCAAGATGACGCTTTGTTTATCTGACCTTAGTTTTGAGCAAATCAACAACGGTATACTAAATTTTCATAGAGAAAAACAGTTCTTGCTGAAAATAGCACTATGGAAAGCAGCCGGCCAGGTGGTGTCTTGATGACTTACAGCCACATATCTATAGTAGTGCTGTTTCCCCACAGTCACGGCGATGAATTACAGTAATAGATTCAATCCTGATAAATGATCTACTCAGCTCCTGCCTAAATTAAACCGAGGGCAATCCAGAGGAGTGTAGCCACCTATTAATGTGGGGCCCACCGTTTCTTGTCTCTATCCTGGTGAATTATGGAATGGTAGACCTAGCTTTATGCATTGATTAACATCGCCGCTACCGCTTTTTTCCCAGATCAATATTCAAGTGGAAAGAAAAGTAGGTTCAAACATCCCGCTGCCGCATTTCAATGCTGTCATCATAAAAATAAATGAGCAGTGTTTAAAATCAAATCTAATAAATAACTCTAGACATAGCCATGCTACAAAATATTAACACTAATTTCTTTTACCATTACTATCTTTTTATCCTACTCCTATGAAGATGATTTTCACACATGTCAGTACAGACACCTAAGGAGTTATGACTGTCTTTCTTCATTACAATTCTTTGCCTTTTCCCTGAGGGTCTAAGAAATACTCTTAGATTGGATAGTTCTGCTCATTCCATAATATGTTTTGAAGACAGTCTGTTGTATTTAATTTACTTTAATGTATAAAACATACCTACATGTATATATATTCCTTAGTCAAACACAGGTATCTCTGGACAAGATATATTTTCCTAATGTGAGATGCACAGACTTTATCATGTCGTCATTTTGTCATTGACTTGCTACATGCTTAGAACTGAATGGGGTACTCACACACTTAAACAAAGGGAAGATTAGTCATGTAATTATTTTCTACTGCTCTCCTGTTTCAGGAGTGCACCCTTATACATGTGTCTCCAAATCACCTCAAATTCATAAAAGAGCATGATGGCACTTCTACAAGATATTTACAAAGTGGCTCCATTGGCATGGATACCAGCATGCTTAAGTTTTTAAAAAGTTGGTTATAATTCCCTTTTTCCCCTCTGAAACATTTATTAACATTTACCAAACAAGAGCTCCACTAAACACATTTGGGAAATGCTGCTCTGAGCATCATCCACCTACCTGGTAGACGCAGGTTGTTTCTTTTTTTAAAATACTTTTTATTTTTTATTTTTTAAAATTTAGTTAGTTATTTTTCAAGTACAGTTTTCTGTCTATTACTCCAATCCCATTCCATCCCCCCATTCTCCTCCCTCCCTCCCATTTCCACCCTTCTTAGTTATTGTTCACGTATCCTTTATATTGGTTCCTCTAAGGCAACCCCAGTTGTTAACACACCTGACAGTTCTGGCGATGGAGTTAAAAGTCAAGAAGAGATCTTGAGACCACTGATTAGTGTTCAGAAACTTACCAACATGAGGATGTCATCACGTCTGGATAAGGTAGAGCAAAATTAATCTTTTTGAAAAAATGCTTTCTGTATCTTATTATCAACTAATTTAAAAATTATTATCTATATAAAGCAGTCTTCATTTTATTTCACTGCAAAACATTTCATAACCTGAAACAGCTGAATGCAAATACGATTATTTTCTAGTTAGTGCCTTATCATGATACAAATTCTCGTACTATGAGTTTTATGAAAAATAGAAATACAAAGTATTTTCTAGTGATTTTAGTTTATCAGTACTAATGAAACTACTTAATGGCATATATTGAAATTCACTCTCATCATTTTTTAGAAAACTGTTTATAAAATATTGACATAAGTGAATTATGTCTAATAGAGGATTACCAAAATTGCATTACAGTGTTATGGATTTTTCTGATCAAAATATGTTAACATATTAACTAAGCAAGAACATAATATTATTTTGTCATGTCAGTATTTTTCTGCATATGTTGTTTCTAAAAAATAAAATAAAATTTAGGTTGCATAGCGTACATGTGAATCCAATCAAGATATGTTAGTAAGACTATAATATTAATTTCTGTATATAGTGAGAAAATGATGGAGGGGAAGGAAACAAAGAGAGAGAAAATCTACAAGTTTAACAGGCTAATTTACAAACTAAAACACAATATAATAACCTCAAATAAATGATACAAAAATTATGTCTTTAAGTAAACAAATTAGGATAAGTATAAATATGTTATCAGATTTATCTCCTAAAAGAAAGTTCTTAAGAAACATGTAAACATCCCATAAAACCAGAGTAACTCATTGGTTTCATTCAATAGCATCAATGAAATTGTAGTGATGGGATTTTATCAAAATGTCTGTCATGTTCTCTTTGTTTCAATATTCAGAGGACAAAGACATAAGCAATAAACCTATTTAACATCAAGTATTAGAAAATGTATCCTATTATAAATGATAATAATGGTGGGATAATCTCATGTGCAATGTATCATTTGACTTAGAATACATTAAAATCTTAATGTCTTTTGACTACATTAAAATGATTTATTTTATATTTATAGTCTCATAATAAATTTTTAAAGATTGGGTTTATATGACCTGTACATATATGAATAATAGAGTTTCTTAAAAATTTTATCTCAAACTGAATGGAAATGCATAAATGAGTTTATATTAGGTTTGTTAATGCTTTGGTGGGTTTGTGTATTTGCACATTACCTCTCTCATTCATGAACCAATCATTTGGATCACTTAGTAATTCATTTCAAAATTTTAGGTATTTATTATATGTTATAAATTGGAATGAGATATAAACAAGCTGTAAGAAGATGTATTGAAACTGTTCTAGTGAACACTACACAGTTAAAATTTGCTGCCTTGGACGTTGTAAAGTTGTCTGTCATTGGAGGTATTTAAATAAATAACTGGAAGCTCGATGAACATGTCATAGAGTAGAGTAAAAGAGAAAATTAGATTTTGTACATTCAGAGCTTACATTCTCTCAAAGCAAGAACATAATGTGAATGTGCATGAAGTTCATGATCTGTGGCTCTGATAAAGAGCCCACTCCTCCATGTTTCTTTCCAGGTTTTATTCCATGTAATGAGTGATATTTCTCCATGTGGTAATTCACTAACTCATTTTGATGATGACAGCTTTTCAAATGATTATTTGGGGGTATATATAATGACCCTTTTAGATTAAATGCTCATGAAATACAAAAGCTATTAGAGTTGCCCTAAATTTTTATTAAAGATTTTACACAGAATATGCTTTTAACAAATATTATGTGTAGCTATATTCACCCTTAATGAAATTTCTAGCAACAAGTAGACATTTTCAAAAACTTAGGAAATTCAGATAAATTATACCAAACTATACAAACTTAGATTATATTATGATAGCATGAGTATTTTATGCTATTTATATCATGCTTTAATTTAATTTATGCCAGTTCTCAAAATTTTTATTTTCTATTTTTGTGATACCTCAGGAATGCACCACAGTATACATTTAATTAAAAGAAGAGTTTGCCCTGGCTGGTGTAACTCAGTGGATTGAGCGCAGGCCTGCAAACCACACGGTCGCGGTTCGATTCCCAGTCAGGGCACATGCCTGGGTTGCAGGCCAGTTCCCAGCAGGAGACTCACGAGAGGCAACCATGCATTGATGTTTCTCTCCTTCTCTCCTTCCCTTGCCCTCTAAAGATAAATATACTTTAAAAAATCTTTTTTTAAAAAAGAACAGTTTTATTTTTTCAAATATGCTTTTGAGTTTATGGGTAAAATCATGTGTTAGTGTTTTGCTAATAGGGAATGCAGTATTTTATTTCATATATGACATTGGGTTTTTCCAAAATTATCTATAAACTAATAGAACAAATTAGAACAAAGTGAAACCTAATCACTGAATGCTAGTGAAAAACTTGGTAGTTAAGTGGTCAAGTGAAGAAAATTCAAAAATAGTTCAGAATGAACCACTATTACCAGAACAGATCAGAAAAAAGTGAGGTGAGGTGGGAGGGAATACAGGGGTAGGGGAAGGGTTTTCAGGAACAGGTATAAAGGACGCATGGACAGAACCAAAGGTGGGTAAGACCAAGGGTGGGAAGTGGGGATGACTGGGATGGCAGGGAGTTATGGGGGAGAAAATGGAGACAACTATACTTAAACAATAATAAAAATAATTTAAAAAGCATAAAGTATTATAAAGCAGTTGGATAGAACTGGAAGACCTGGATTTAATAATAGAATAAACAAATTTCTAAAGTAGTTAAGAGAGAAATGAAAGTCCAAAGTAAATCTGTATTTCCTGAGTTCACTGATTAACTTAGGGAGAATGACTAGTGAGAATTCAATTGTATAGAGTTGAGATGATTTATAGTTTAAAGAACATTGAAAGTGAACTTTTATAAATTAAATGATTTTAAAATTAAAAGCATATTTTAGAGAAAAAGCTATGACGAATATGAATATGGCTTAAATGCCCATAAAATAAAATACTTGGTTAATATATGCATGTAGTATATGCATGTCAATGCATATATTCACATTTTTATGTGAAGTCCTGATTTAAAAGAAAAGACATTCATTTGGGAAGGGACCGTTTTATGACAAAGTGGTCATTAAGGCAAATATCTAGCTCTATATATAGTCATTTGTAAACAAGACACTCAAAAAAGAAAAGCTTTGAACTAGATGTATTTTTTGTTGCTATGTTTGATTAAATTTTTATGGCCAGAGGGTGATGTCAGGAATTAATTGAAAATGTCTTGATAAAAAGAACCACTCTCTAGAGCTGCCTCAGAAAGAAGTATTTAATCTAAATGAATGAGTCACAAGTTCCAGCAAAACAAAACAAAAAATAATAATTGGTTATACACATGTAAAAATGCCTAAACTCATGCTTAAAATATAACTAAAAGAACCAATATATTATTTTTTCATTAACCCACTTACCCATTCCTTTCAATTAAAATGCTGTGATTGAGTGTAGTAAATGCATGCTTTAAAGAAAACATCTACCTCGGAAAAATGTGTTTCCATAGAAATTTAAAGAAATAGGCTGCAAATCACAGTATTAGTATTAGATTTCCACTGAAATGAATCTGCTCTTAATTCCCAAAGCAGCAGACAATTTCAAGGTTGTGTTAAATGTGCAGCAGCTGGAGGTTTTCAAATAAATGTGTTGAATGAGTGTATTTTGGTGAAGGGAGCACTATCTTTTTTGACATGCATGTAATGATAACACAGCGTTTGGCAGCTGGATTCCCCAGGGCAAAAGGAAGTTGTTATAGAAGATAAAACATCCTGCTATGTAATGACCGTAAAATAGCATGTATATATTTCACAAGAAATGTCTCAATTGGATGACTGAGTTTAGCTGAGGTCATATTTTACAATTCAAATCAGTGAAATAGTTTTCAATATCCTGAGTCGAGTGTGAAATACCAAAATATATGCATCTAACAAATTTACCTCTTGTAAACAAAATTTTAAATTTTAGTCTCCTCACCTTCAAATTGTCTTAGCAAAACGTTTATACATGAAAGTATCAATTAATTCTAGTAATTTTAATTTTTCCAATCACAAGTCTGTAATAAATTATAGAGTTTAGTGTTTTTCTTTTTTATTTATAAACTGATTTTGAATACATGAGAAAATTTTCTACAAAATACTAGTTAGATGTTATAGCTTCCTGTCCCCACAAAGCAGCCTATAGTCAGCCACTGATTTTGGATAATAATTTTATTTGCAAACATTGTATATTAAAATGATCATTTCTTAATTATTTTATTTTATTTTTTAATTATTTTGGTTTTTAATTACAGTTGTCTGCATTTCTCCCCCACCTTTCCCCCCGACCCCAGCCAAACCCCCCCACCCTCCCTTGCTTCCACTCATTCCCTTGGTTTTGTCCATGTGTTCTTCATAGGAGTTCCTGAAAACCTTTCCCCCTATTATTCCTTCCTCCATCTGAAAAGGAAAGCTGTGACATGGAATCCCAGGTGTTATGGCTAAAAATAAGGGTCCATCCACAGTAGCAGGTAAAACACACATCCTCTAGATAAGCGATAGACAGTACAACTACTCAAGTTATGCTTGTGGTATTTATGACATATACTGATGGAAATAATCATTAATCGGAGTGACAAATGAAGTATTTGAGAAACATGGAAGACAGAACAAATATAAAAATCCGTAATTGATGGCAGTTGCCTCTGGAAAATGGTAATGAAAGTCTGAGAGGGCTGAATTGCTAACTGAATATGAAGTGTGTAGCCAGATAACTCTCGGGTAGTTTACAATCGTGCTCTCATTCTTAACCAAAAAAAAAAAAGTGGAGGTGGGCAAAGAAAACTGAAGATCAGCCCTAGAACTTAATTGACAAAATAGCCAAGCTCCAAAACATATAAAGCTCTCAAGCAGAGAAAGGTAATGCTCAGGATCTTGTTACAAAATACCAGGATATTGACACAAAGTGTGGAGACAGATATCTGGTTGATGTTCCACAAATTGTGAATTGTCAGATTTTCCTAAGCCTCCGGAGCCTGCGAAATTGGCCCAATTCTCCTTAAAAAGAGCGAGCATTTCCTCCTTTTGGGGGCAGATGCAAAGGTTTCTTCTCTCCTAGAAGATATCATGGTCTAGATTATTCCCCTATGCCTTTCCTGAGACAACTGTATGTGGCCAAGATTAAGCAACAATGTAACCCAGCAAGGTATGTGATTGATACAACAAGGAAAAAAGGTCAAATCCCCAAAGGAGCTGTAAATTCCCTCTGGCTTATGCTGGATACTAGCAAGAGTCAAAAAAAAAAAAAAAAAAAACATTTGAGTTTGATCAGGTGGTCAAGGGATTATGATGGATAGTTTAGCAAACTGGAAGGACAATTCCAGGACACATGATTTGAAATTCTAGAAGGACTCCAGGACAGAGTTGCAAAGTTATTGCTAAGCTATCTCCTAGCTGTATTGAAAATGGGATGTACAGCACTAAATATAGTTGGACACGTGAGTTTTTGTGACAGACCATTAAAAAAATTTAAAGCTCAGAAAAATGGACATGCTGGAGTAGATATATTATGTAAAGCTGAAGAATTACAACAAATCATTATGTTCCATGAGAAGAACATGATGATACATGATTTATGAACACAAAAAATAATGCATGGGTGAGAAAGCATGGCTGTTTTCCTTTAAGAACAAGGGGCAATGATATAGAAAGTTATTAAGGAGTTAAGCTCAGTGACAGCTACAGGGTATTGGATTTATCACACTTGTCTGCAACAGTTTCATGGATGCTAGCAAAGGACAAAATTCTGGATCAGAGACAAATTTAAACATACTAATACCAAAAGCAGTAGTCAGGAACAATGGAGTCATTGGTAAGGAGAAGGAAGATGGCTCTTGGTCTGAAGGGAATGTGACCTCACTTCTCAAAATTGCCAGCAGCATAAAGAATCCTGAGAAATGCCCGAGGCGGGCAGGGGGAGGAGGTTAGCAAGCAGCCAAGGCCTTGCAATCTTGACATATTCAACAATACGTGCAGGAATGCAAGAGACCCATCCCAGGCTGCCTCCAAATAACCAATGGAATAACAGAGCTCCCTTACAGTGGCATCCAGGTAGAAGAAATTACCTTAGTAAGTGGTAAGTGGTAAGGTTAGACCATCATGTAGGGGCCTGATCCTCAGAGATGTATAGACAATTAAACCTTGTCCAAAATGGAGTAGCCCTATTTCTACCAGGTCCTTCTTGAGAGCTTGTTTGGAAGTGTTAGCAGGGGAGCCCAGATACTCCTACGCCCTTGACTGAAGACTGGTCCTGTCCTCTAGTTGGGAAGGGCATCCCCTTCGACTGAGAGCACAGCTTCAGGAGGGATGCCCATGGATTGGTGAGGGAGAAGGGGGACACCTGCGGAGCCAGCCAGATCAGCCGAATTAACCCGGGTAATCAATGCAGTGACAGATGTCACAGCCAGATTGCCCTCACATCCACTACCAGGTCCTTTTTCTTCTACTAAAATGTCCTGGATCAAGCCAAAAAAAAAAAGTATAACCTGGAAATTGGAAAACAGAAGGAGAATTTTTGAGGGACCGTGTGATTTGAGGAATGACTCTGGGTCCTGGGTCCCAATGGGTCCTGGGTTTTCTTATTTTGTCCTGTGAATCTCAGGTTTCTGGCTATTCCAGAGACCTGCAAGCCAGAAACCACAGCAAACTGACAAATAAAAGATCCATCATTGAAACCCTACTCTCTAGCTAGGTGGTAGGGAAAACGGTGCCCTAAGAGAACAGAAAACTCTTTTGAGAATGCCAGCTATCCCCTAGCTGAACAACAATTTAAAAAGAAAAAGAAAGAAACTCTCCTCCTGCCCTGATGTTGTCAGCCCAGAGGAGTGAGTTTCTGATCTTCCATCCCACTTCTCATGGATGAAACATATTAGAATCATCTGACTAAAATTTTAAAGTAGTCATCGCGAGATTACTTTAATAAAAATTATTATCTTAAATGAAATTAAGAAAAAGGAGAAAATCTTGTCAAAACATTAAAGTTATAAAGAAAGAACCAAATGCAAATCATGGTATACAAAAATATAGTGATGCTCAGAACAAAAAATCAGGACGCACTTAATAATATAAGAACAATAACAGAAGTTAGAATTGGTGGAATCAATGAATTTGAAGTCAGATCAATTGAATTTACCCACCCAGAACAGAGATAAGGTAGAATGTTTTTAAAATAAATAAATAAATAAATAAACAGAGTCTCAGAAACCTGAGCAACAATAAAAAAGAAATAATATTCTTAATATTAGACTCCCAGATGGGGAGGAGAAAGAATATGGGATTAAAAACGTTTTCAAGGACTAGTGGTTTAAAATTCTCAAATTTGGTGTAATATACAAATCTATAGATGCAAGAATATGAAACTCAAAAAGATAAACCCAAATGAACTCATTCCAAGACACAACATAATTCATTGTCTAAAAGTTAATAACAAAAAATAATGTTGAAAGAATTCATAGAGAAATGACACTTTTAGGGGAAATAGCATTTCTTATACACTCAATCTATCACATGAGACCATGCAGGTCAGAGGGGAATACCATCACACGCTTTAAGTGTTCAAAGAAAGGAACCATTAACTGTGAGTTCTAGTGTCTGGCAAAACTGTACTTCAGAAATAAAAATAAAATAAAACATTCTCAGATGAAACACAGTTGAGGAAATTTATTACCAGCAAGCTACACTTTCTATAAACAGAAATGAAATGAAGGATGGAAGACAACTTGAAATTCCAGAAAAGTACGAGAATGTTGAAATCAGTCAAAATAATGGTAAATATAATAGGCTGTTCTTGTCATGAGTTTTTAAAATCCTATTTGATGGTTGAAGTAAAAGTGACAGCATTTGATTTTATATCAAGCATACAAAGGGCATTCTTAAAATAATTTTATTATAAAGTGGGGACAGAAAAGGGACCTAGATAGAAGTAAGATTTTGACATTAACTGGAGAGACAAAAAATCAATACTGTTAGACGGGTAAGCTTCTTATGTATATTGCAATAACCAGAGCAATCACTAAGGAAACTATGCACAACAAGATATTATAAAAATGTAAATGATTCAAGAAAGAAACCTAAATAAGTTTAAGTGACTCACATGTCTTAGACCATTAGGGAAACTATAAAAACGGCTTAAACAACAAACGTTTTTTTCACACAGTTATGGAGGTTTGGAAGTCCAAGGTCAAAGTACCCCAGCTAGATTCAGTTCTTGGTGAGAACCTGCCTACTGACTTGTGGATGGCCATACTCTGTATGTGTCTTCACATGGCAGGGAGCAGAAGGAACTCTGGTTTCTTATTGTTGAATGTACAACTCTTCTGGCAACAGAGACCCATGCTGAGTCCTTGGGATGACATCATCCCTCAAAGAAACCATACTTTATTCCTGTACATTTTTTTTCAGTTTGAGACAGTGATTCATTCTTACAGGGATGACACATAAGGCAGAGATGAACTTTGCTTCCCTAACCATAGGACTTCAGCCTGTACAATAGTAGAGAGCCCTGTTGAGTATTTGATTTGACATGGGATCACCCTTACTGTCATATCTGTCCAGTGTTCTCACTTTATTCCAAATCCTAGGAGTGGACCCAGGACCTTGGGACCAAAGCACCCTACAGAAGTTCTCGGTTGGATCTGAATTGCGATGATTTAGTAAGGTGGAGCTACTTATTGTATTTGTACTTATACATATACACATGCATTTACGTGCGCACCTTCATAAAGCGTTTCTCCAGAAGGAACCACGAAGTCCAAGAAGGAATAAATTGCAAAGAGGAGTAGTTCTACTTATCATCATTCTCACTATGCTCTCAGTGATTACAACTCTAGGATCTTCAAATTTGCAGGTTCGGGTTCCCAAAGAGGGACACCACTGGCAGAAGGTACATAAAGAGAGCTGGTAATTGCCACACGGACCCATCACATTCTTTGTAGGAAGGGAACAGAGGTAAGAAGAGGACTCACCATTGAGGCTGGGAAGTTCATTCTGATTATCAGAAGATAAGGCTGCAGTCACACAGGGAAAGGGATGAGGAGGGTGTTAGGTACCCAGGTGATACTCTCAAGCAGCTCCTGTCTTTCCCTTGCACAATTTTGACAGCAAATGCAAAAGCAGAGCAACTGCATTCAGAGAAAGGAATGGCGCCAGGGCCCAAACCCCACCGAGATGCGGCTCTTGGTTCTATCTCTAGCTAATCATTGACACCAGCTGTTGTTCCTGTGGAGGCTGGAGGGAATGTAGCATGGATGGGAGAACAGAAGATGATGCTCTTTATCTTCGGCTCCGAGACCAGCTGGAGCATTTGAACTAGTAGCTCAACGCAAACGTATTCATTTCCTGTATTTCTCCCAGAAAGAGAAGTTTATCAGAACTCTGGAGAAACCAGCATTCTAACCGAGTGAAATGCATTACACACTCATGCACTCTCCGGATCTCCCTTCCCCGAGAAACCAGTCGCCTCAAAGGCTACACTTGCTCTGAGAAGACTGTCTTCAGGTGAACGCCCGTCTCAGATTTTTCAGGTGCCCAAGTGTTGTCTCTCCCAAAGTCATATCTCTTCCCACAAAACCATCATCCTATAAGGGGTTGAAAGAGGACCTAAAGCCTCATCATCGTAGCCCACTCAGGACAGCACTGAAGGGCTATCACAGCTCCAGATTATCCCAAGTGAAGAGCGTTGCCGGGTCTACACCACAGCTCAGCTCGTCCATCTGCCCCGTCCTGCTTCCTCTCTCTTCCTCCCACAGGTATTGTTTGCAGGGTTGCCACCCACAGGAAACAAAAACACAGTCCGCATGGTAAACGACATCATCAAACCTACTTCCCATGAAACAGTTTATATCGGGTGCTCACCTGGAACTAAAACCATAATGAGATACTGGAGGGAAGATACCTGGGAGCCACCAGAGTCCTGAAAGATGCATCCTGGTTTCTCCCCCTCTCAGTTCAATCACCTAATCTCTATAAAATCCATTACCAGAACTTGGCCAGAGGCCAATTGGCAAGGGAGCTTGAGAAATGATTGTGCTGTAATATCCGGAGCAGAGCGGAAATGGAAAGTTATTTATCTCAAAGCAAACAAGAAAACAATTGGTGAGGCCAATAGTTAATATGCCAGATTCCCAATATTTAGGACACCATTTTTCTTTTACTTTTTAGGCACAGAAGTAACATAAAAATGAAACTTTTGAATATAAACCTCCATTTTTAAATAGGTTTTAAAGTACTAATAGATATCTCACTGGTCAGTTTTATATTTTTCTATGTCTTGTACAATATTTTCTGTGGGTTATTATTGTATTCAGTGAAAATATTTGTGTCTCATATTTTTAGAAGGTTATTTACCTATCTAGCTAAGTAACTACCTATGGTCTATTTAAATATTTGGAGGAATAGTATTATATTATGGCTACTAACTTTGCAGCTTCCCCTATATGAGCAAGCAGAATGGCGTTCACCAGCTAATAATTCCAGGGTTAATACAAGGGCTACGATCATATTAAAATAAGTCTTATCAACTGCATGTTTAAGAGAAAGCACAGCAATGCTACCTAGTAAAATATGCTTAAGATTTTAAAAATATTTTACTTATACGCACATTAAATAAAAATGTTTATTTTTTCAAGATTCTAACCATAAAGAGTAGAAGAATGAAATAACTCATGATGGTAGCTAAAGTTTTTGCCATGGCATTGGATGTAATTAGGGAAAGTTTTTGTTTTGTTTTGATTTGGGGGGGTTGTTTATGTCAGGTACATGTACTATAAATAAACTTACTAGAGTATATTGACTTATTTTTCTTAAATCTAATAAGGAAAACCTACTTGATATAAAAATTGTAAACTTGTCCATGACTTCTGAGTAATGTAATTGTTTCATGTATTAATGTAAGCAGCTTTAATTTACTAGATAAATGTTTTGCAAATGAAGATATAATAATTTAAACTTATAGAGTGCAATTAAAATATTTATATAATTTTAATTTTAAGTAGTTACAGACTGGCCCTGGTTGGTGTAGCTCAGTGGATTGAGCATGGGCCTGTGAAGCAAAGGGTCACCCATTCGATTCCCAGTCAGGGCACATGCCTGGGTTGCAGGCCAGGTCCCCAGTAGGGGACACATGAGAGGCAACCACACATTGATGTTTCTCTCCCACTCTTTCTCCTTCCCGTCCCCTCTCTCTAAAAATAAACAAATAAAATATTTTTTAAAATAGTTACAAACTGAAATGCATGCTTTAAATAATTAAAATTGCAAGAAGCAATTGAAAACTATTTTGAGTATTAAAAGTATATCTTTTTCATGGATATATTTGCAATCAAAACATTTTTCTAATACAAAACTCAAATATTTTCTAAAATTCTAATACAAAACTAATAATACAAAACTCAAATATTTCCTTCATTGAATTGAATATTAAATATTTCCTTCATTTTCAATTGAATATTAAATATTATCTTTCTTTACTAGGTTTGTGTTTGAAATAAATATACTGCAATTGTTCACATTCTTGATTAGATAAAATATAATGATATACTTAAAGTTTTAACTCAACTTCTTTTATGAAATCTAGAAAAACTTCCAAAGTGATTTAAACTTATAAGGCAAGTTGGTTGAATCTCCAGAAGAAATGATCTATATTTTGAGTGTATGTGACTAATGGTTACATTTTCATCTCATAAATCTGTAGCTGAAATTTAGTCATTTAATAAAGCTTTGATTTACAGCATATTATGCATTTCCTTTGAAGCAGGGAGTCAGAATTATGTTAGGGGCAAGCAGTAACAAATAAAATATGTTGACCTTCAAATATGAAGATGACGCTTCTGACATTCCTTGAATTGAATAGGAATATTGAGTTATTTTTCTGCAAATGAGATGTTTAAGCTTTAAGTTATCTGCATAGTTTCTTTTCCTGTTCTCTGAAATAGCTGCAATTCTTTCCACTTTTATTTCTCTACTAGCTACCGTCATTTATACTGAAAATTTCACTGATTGAATTTTATATTTCAAAGTATTTTATACACACAAAATAGCATTAATAGACATAAATGTATATAAATGAAACAACAATCAAATGCAGTGGAAAAATTATGATTAAAAGTATGAATAGGTTGATTTAGATACTTTAAGGATTATTTTATAATAATTTTGAATATTCAAAAATCAAGCCCTGGCTGGTGTGGCTTAGTGGATTGAGTACAGTAATGTGAACCAAAGGGTTCTAGGTTTGATTCCCAGTCAGAGCACATGCCTAGGTGTCGGGCCAGGTCCCCAGCAGGGGGCATGCAAGAGGCAACCATACACTGATGTTTCCCTCTCTTTCTGCCTCTCTTCCCTTCTGTCTAAAAATAAATAAATAAAATATTTTTAAATTGATGTAATATTTAATTTTCTCAAAGGAATATAAATACATATTACTTATTTCCAGAAGGCACCTGGTTCTATGGGGTCATATTTTGAAAATTTTTGATTTATGCAACCTAGTTGGGTAATAAAAGTAACACCAAAAATGTTACCCATACTTTCTATTTATGAAATTTTGGTGGTTTGGCAAAGGTAATTCAATCTATTTCCAATTACCAAAATTTAATAGAAGATGCTTTTGTTCTTCAACACTAGCAAATATGTTTTAGGAACTGAAAATGTCATTAAATATTATCATTTATTTTGAAAAAATAAAGTTAAAAATGTGTCAGCCCAGGAAGTATTTTTCTTAACAAATCTGGGTATTATATCACAAATGCCTTACTGGGTATTATTATTTGGGGGAAAAAATAAAGTATCTTAATGGCTCTTCCCTAATTTTTTATATGATATCCTCATTTTTTTTCTTGGCCTAAAGAAATAGTCTAAAATATTTTATTTACTATCTAGCTCTATACAGAGAAAAGTTTGCCAAACCCTGAATAATATTTCTAAACTCCAAGACAGTTTTTTTTTAAGATTTCATTTATTTATCTTTAGAGGGAAAGGGAAGGAGAGAGGGAGAGAAACATCAATGTATGGTTGCCTCTCATGAGTCCACTGCTGGAAACTGGCCTGCAACCCAGGCATGTGCCCTGACTGGGAATCGAACTGTGATCCTCGGGTTCGCAGGCCTGTGCTCAATCCACTGAGCTACACCAGCCAGGGCCAAAGACAGTTATTTTATGGTTTTTAGACTCTCCTATTTATAAATAATTAAGTACTTTGCCTCTTTAATGTTAGAAGCAAACAGTGTACTGTAGTGGTTCACAAGATTATCTGTACTTTGGAATTATCTGGGTAGCTTTAAAAATAATGACACATATCCCAGGGGCAGAGATTGTGATTTCCTTGGTTTGGACTGTCCCCTCAGCACTGAAGTTTGGAAAAAACACGTAGGTGATTGTAATATGGAATATGGGTGTCACATTTGAATCCACCTGTCTTGACCTGGGCCCTCCCTACTGCAGACAGCTATTCCTCTTACCAATTCCTTAGTGCATGGGCCACTACAGCTGCTCCAAGCTCTTCAAACTTGTCATAGGCCTTTCATTCCCAACCCCCAGGCTCTATTTCTATTAAGACACCTAGCTAGCTCAGTCAGTAGACCATGAGACCCTTTTAATCTTCTCTAGCTTTTAAACACTACATGATGAATACTGTTGGAAACCATCAAACACCTGCAATTATCAAAAGCAATTTCAATTCTGACATTTAGAAAACAACATCTATACAACATGATTTCAACAAAAAATAACAGAAATATTTTATAGTTTCCTTGGGTAGTAACTATGGTTTAATCAGATATCAGTATATAATAGTAATTTATAATAATCTGCAATTTGAGATTAGCAGTAGCAAGCAGTGTGAGGCTTCTGGTACTTTTTTTTCTCTTTTTTCTCTCTCTCCCTTTGTCTCTCTGTCTCTCTCTCTCCCTCTCTCTCTCTCTCTCTCTCTCATTTACTTCCTTCCTTCCTTCCTTCTTTCCTTCCTTCCTTCCTTCCATCTTTCTTGTAAAAGTTTTGTTCTCTTTCCAATTCTTACTTCTCTTTTCTCATGGAGACTTTAGATATTACATTATATTTTGTACATAAAAAATATTGTGTTATAAATCTTATCTTTTCCAGCCAGCCACTTATAGGAATTATCTGTGTAACACCAATAATATCTTATTTTTTCCATCTTCTATATCCACCACAGTTTGCTTCTCCACTCGTCTAGTGATGGGTTTCTAGGTAATTCAAACACCCATTATCAAAAGTCATAATAATATTTTTGTGGATACCTACTAATCAAATGTATGAGAATTTAACTAATAATTAAGTTCTCCTGGCCTGGTGGCTCAGTTGGATGAGGCATTGTCCTGTACACCAAAAGGTTGCAGGTTCAATTCCTGGTCAGGGTGCATACCTAAATTGTGGGTTTGAAACCTGGTAGAATGTTAACAGGAGGAAACCTAATAGTACTTCCCATCTCTGCCTCCCTCCCTGCTTCCACTCTCTCAAAAATCAATAGACATACCCTTGTCTTTGGGTGAGGATTAAATAAATAAATAAAGATGAAGAAGTCCAGCAATACGAATGCTGAGTAAAAAGCACATGCACTTCTGATTGGAAAAGTACTGTAGGAAAATTATTTTAGCTTACACTTCTATAAACTTATATCCTTTCCAACATTTGATATCATACTTACTTCCAAATTTGCCATTCTGTTGCACATAAATGGTTTTAACTATTATTTTATTTACATTATTATTACTTATTAACTTTAAATGCCAGTTCAAACATCTCTTAATATATTTGGAGGGAATTAGCCTTTTCTGCCTTAAATGTACATATTCTTTTTCTTATCCAATTTTTATTTCATTGTCACAAGTAATCAATTGCTGAACATTTTAGTTAATAATTTCTTCTCAGTCTAAGATTGCTTGGGAACAGTCTCTAAGCATTTTCAAATTTGTTGACTTTGTCTATGATGTTCTTTGTTAATCAGGATGTTTTAAATTTGTCATAAACTTTTTCACTGTGTTTTTATTTTATATGTTTTTTAGAAATTACATCCAAATTCAAACTCCTCCATCTTATATCATTTCGCCCATTGATTTTTCATAGAATATGCTTCTGTTTGATTCTGTCTAATAATTGTCATCTTATTCAATATGGCAGATAACCAGAGAAATGATGTTCTTGTCTTCTTAGTCAATCATATTAATAAGCAGAAGATATTGATGTGCCTGCCCCATTAGTGTTCACTTCGATCACCTGGATAACATGGAGATTTATTCACGTAAGATAGTTATTTCTCTAATCAATAAGTTCTTAGTGGGAAAACACCCTGAAACTGTCTGAGTAGACTATTTTTCTTATTCATACTGTAGAAAATCAAGAATCATCATCAAAATTACAGGGAAATATTTAATAGAAATGTTAGGAAAATATATAATAATAAAAATGAAATAAATAAGAAAATAGAGCACATTCATGAATAAAAAGAAAACCTTAAACATTTTTAAAATCTGTATTTAAATTGTTCAAATATTGTGTCTATGTGGAATAAAAACTCTATAAAAATAACAGAAACAAATAAAAGTTCTTAGAAATTTAACATGATACATGTTTTTTTTTAATTGTAAAGCTGAGGATTGAGAAAGATACACAAAGATAGAAAAAATGGAAAGGAAGAAGGGCACTCATTCTTACATACATTAGAATAATTAGAGCAGAAGTAAAACAGTATCTGGAGTTTATGAACAAATGTCTAGTGAAGATAGATTAGGTATGTTTAGTGTGTGTGTGTAAACACAGTGTTTATTCATACACATATGTTGATTTGGTATGTGATAAATGAGAAACACCATGTATAAGTGACAGTTTATCAAATTAAATTATAATAAATGCAACTAAAGGCTGAGCACGATCTGAGGTTTTCACTCATTTGTCTTATTGATGATTCTAGCCTGTATAATTTGTATGATAATTGTCAATGTTAACTTTCTAATTTCATTATGTCCTATACAAATTTTTGCTTTTGCTTTTCTATTGTAAGGAATTTGTTTTCTTCTTACATAATTTATTTAAGTATTTATGTATCTACATATGCATTTCTTACATCAGGTGTGTTTAGTGGTCTGATTTCATTCACTACCTTCTATCCTTTTCCTCTCACTGGTTGACCCTTCATCCAGGCCCCTCTGCCCTTTATACATGCCCCACTGACCTTTGATTGCTTTTTTTTATTTTATTTTTTTATTTTCTACCACCAGAAGATGTTTCAGGTTCATTTTTGATACATATTATGATCCAGCCTTAGTGGCAAGGGTTTCCTTAAGGAGCACTAATTCTTATTTGTCAAGAATATTTGAATCTGAAGCCTGAGTGTTAATTGTGCTTTTTTCTTCTGTCACTGCTTCATGGGCCTTGCAGTGGACAGAGCTAAGAAATGGATGCATATATCCCAGCCATACACACATATGTGTTATATATATATATATATATATATATATATATATATATACATATATATATATCATGTACATATACATATACATATATATATACACACACATAAATATATATGCCTACTTCCACATACAAAATCATGATTTCATTGTGATATCTTTTATTTCTAACCAACACAATAGGATCCATCTATCTCCCCCTTTTCCATATTTATATATCCCTGTCAGTGATAAGCCATTATCTAACATATATTTACTTATCTGCCAGTCCAGAATGTATGGAAAGTTGTTTCAGTTGCTTTTTTCTCACCCACCTGTCCTTTGTTGCTCTTGTATAATTTACTGGAAATGTGGTTGGTTGCTTTGTTCCTCTTTGTATTTCTAGTATTGTCTCCCAATTATTATTTGCCATAATCACTTCCTTTGTTTGGATACATAAACATAATTGTGGTTCCAAAATCAGAACTGTACCAAGAGGAGCAGTGAGGAGAGTGGTTTCACTTCACCCTGTATTACTGTCATCGTCTTCACGTAGCTCCCAACTGTCTTCTCTAGGTAACCAAGTTTATAATGCTATGTCTTATTATTGCATTGATATTCAAATACCTGTGTATTGCACTATTATTCCCCTACCCACCACCCACTAACACCTTTTTTTAAGATTTTATTTATTTATCTTTAGAGGGGAAGAGAAGGAGAGAAACATCAATGTATGGTTGCCTCTCGTGAGTCCCCTGCTGGGAACTGGCTTGCAACCCAGGCATGTGCCCTGACTGGGAATTGAACCACGATGGTGTGGTTCACAGGCCCGCGCTCAATCCACTGAGCTACACCCACCAGGGCTGCTAATACTTTTTTAACCAAAAACATCCAGCAGCAAATTGACACTTCTGAAAAAGGAGAGAAGGCAGAGAATGACTGGATAAAAATGAATATGCCATCAAAGCAGATAAAGAAATGTTTCTGTATCAAAGTAATAGACTGAGAAATGAAATGAAAAGAGAAGTATCAGATTCTGTATCTCTGGAATGCTTTCGTGTTCATGTTTTAGATTTTTAATTGTTATGTCTTGTTGGCTTGATCATAAAGCCATTATTTTGGCTTTACAATATTATTGCCTTATATCTCAGAACCTAATATATCCTTAAGGTATGCTTTATTATTTCCATAGTGAATATAAATTCATGAAAGAAATACTATCCTTTAGAGTTATTTTTGAAAACTTCTTGAGATCTGATTATGTCATCATTTCTGGATGTTATAAATCACAGAAATATGAACTATATATAGCATCTTCATATTTGCTACCCTTTCATTATACTCTATATTATAGTGACATATAAAGAAAATCTGTTGTGTTTCACAATAAGTAGAAATATAAATTATAGTAATACAACAAAAAGTTTTGTGGTAAAATAGTCAGCACTAATATGGCATTGTTAAGTGATTTTATGTGATAAAATTGCTGCTCAATGTTAAAGAAAATGGGAACAATTTAGACCATAAAAAATATGAGTAACATAAAATTGAAATTATGATGATAGGAGTTAAAATCATATTTACTTTTTAAAAATGTTCTTATTATACACCTACTTCTTTTGTTTTGCTTAGCTACATCTAAAGGTAGATAGCTGTTTAGATTGGTACCTCTAATGTGCTTAGCTACAATATATTTATAGCTATTTGCTTGATCTAGATTATACATAAATAATCTAAAAATTGTTCAATTGCATGTGTTAATGACAAGTTTACTGACTGAAGTAAAATATTTGTTTGCTATCTTTTCTGGCTTTAGGTTGGATGATCACAATACAGTTTCCCAAAGTGACCCAAGTCAGTTTCCCCTCCCTTCTTCAACGTAGCATGATTATGTATCACTCATTTGAATTGAGGGATTCATTTCTTTATATTTGAATTCCATTTTTCATTTTCTTCTCCTTTTTATTTTAATTTTAGCGTGTATACCATTTTTACGGCTCTGAAAGTCCTATACAAAAGTTACATTCAGAAGAGTGTTATCTCCACTCCTTTAATTTTATTATTGAGACATAATTCCTTTGTTGTGACATCCATCCCATTGAAAGTATGTAATTCATTGTTTTTTAGTATATCATATTTAATTTTCCTTGTTTTCTATCCACACCCAATATTAAATGAAGTTAATAAATTATTTAATTTGTATTTTACACGACGCAGTGTGTCTTACACTTCACATAGAGTACCTCATTATTATATATACACATTCCATCTATGGATGAAGATACTGAAATTAAAACAGGTTGTGTAGCTATTGCAATATTATAACAGTTTGTGTGTAGATTTGGCTTAAATGCATGTACTTTATATCACTAAGCCTTCTTCTCTACTGCTTTAGTTCTGGTCAAGATCATACAATATCTCAACTGGTATTTTGCAAAGTGCCCAACTGGTATCCACGCTTTTGTCAATTCTTTCTTATAGTCTGTTCTTTGCAATACAAGCAAATGATCCACTAAAACGCAATAGTCAGATCATGTCTCTTCTTTGCTTGAATCTGTGTAAATTTTCCCTTTTCAATGAGAGTAAAAGCCAAAGTACTTAAATGCCTTAAGGTTTCAATGTAATTTTTTATCCCCACTTTATGGATTCATCTACTAACAGTCTATCCTGATGCATCAGCTACATTAGAGTAAATATTCTATTATTGATACATCAGCCACACTAGAGCTCATGCTAAACAACAATCAGTTCACTCCTTAAAAGTGATTATTATTATTGATACTCATTACTTTCTCTTACTGTCATGGGTTATTCACTTTTTTCCCCATATGTCTAGCTTATTAGGGAGTCATTTTATTTTTAGCACAGTGCACTTTTGCCCTGCACCAGCATCTCATATCACATTCCCAGTTATTTTTTGCTGTATCATTTATTACTGAGTGGCATAGGTTAAAAGCCTGTTGTCATTCTCCTGTCTCTACAGTTAGAATAATGACAGAGGGTATGCTGATTTTGCTCACTACAGTATCTCCAGCACCCATGACACATACTCTCCCAAGAAAATGAGATTAGGTTATTACAATAAAAGATAATGATGTACTCTAAAATTTGAAGTGGATTTGGTTTGATTCACTGCTCCACAATTATCACAGAGAGGAAGTAAAGTAAACAAAGGAATAATATACTCACATCTGCTGTTGAATTTATTTACATTACACTAATAAATCTTGATACTGTCATTTTCCACCACACAGATAATTATATAATAGCTTATTTGCATGTGAATATATATAGGTGTAAATTAGTGCAAACAAGAATCCAAATAAACAATCACCTCATGTAAATTGTTGGTGTCAATTAATTGTATAAGACTTTACTATAAACAATTTCAACTTTATGAACTTATAACTAGTTTACTGCAGTAAACATAAATAAGCTATTGTAATATTCTGTTGCTGGGACTCTAGTTGTGAATTAGAGACATTCACTGATACGAACAGCTTCAGCCAAATATGGACTAATGAGGATTTTTGGAAAACAGAATCTACTAAACATTAAAAAGTTATTTGTTCACATCTCGTTGAAAGGTAAAGTTGAAAAAAATGATGTGTAAAGTAGTTTGATACGTATTTAGAATTAAAAGTATGTCATGCATTATATTACACTCATGGAACTGCTTTACACTGTTGAACTAAACATACAATTCTCTTTAGTTCTTGTATCACTAAAAGGAACAATAAACCTATTTTATATAAAATCTACTTTGACTCTGATTTAAAACATTTCTCTTCTCCTGAAATCTGACTCCAGTTAATGCATAGTGATAGAGCTAATCATGATATTTTCCTTTAAAAATGTTGTACTTCCTCAGCAGAGCATTTCAAAATAAATGATGAAGAAAAACACAGGACGTTGATGACTCTCTGTAATGTGTTGTTTACTTTAAAGCAATGCTGGGTTTTGTTATGACAATAGACTTAATAACAGATCAGGGAAAACTAGTCAGTGGGTTGGTAGAAAGAAAACAAAGAAAAGTAGTCCCATAATGTTGTTGCATTTTTAGATTTTATTTCTACCTTAAATTGCAATATATTCGATAAAATGTTGTCAAAATATTATAGCTAATCTATTTGTTTATATGACAGAATGAAGAATTTTATCATTAAATTCATTTTATAGCTATTACTATGAAAGGAGATGGAAAGCTCCAGACATGATGTGAAATTGCTGTACTAGTCCAAATTATCCAATTGTTACATAAAATGAGAAAAAAATTAGAAGAGTAAAATTTATAACAAAAGCATAGATAATAAGTAATGTATTGGCTCATGATACAGAGATGTTTTCATAGGATGCTTGAAGTATACAGAGTGAGGTAGTGGCATGAGCTTCTAGAGGCATGTTAAATGTACAGTAAGTTAAATTTTTTTTTAAAAAGCAAGGACAGTAGTGATAAATAGAAAATTTCATGAAAGAAATGTCTGTTTTTTAATAGATGGAAAAGTCAAGATTGTGGCACATCTTGGGCTAACAGCGATGGCTCCTCTAAATCGGCCACGCGTTGGAGGCACTCGCTCTGCCCGGTTCTGCTCAGTGTGCTCAGCCCAAAGAATACAGATCAAACTCACAACTGCTCAGCAGGATAATTGGCAAGCTGCAGCTATTGGCAAGGCATATTTTTACCTATTTTTGTTCTTCATTTTAATAGAAAATATGTATTTCCCACTGGCCCATCTGCTGGGACCCTTTCGTTCAAACATCGACTCTGGTTCTTGTAACCAAACCATCTGTGGGGAAGCGGATGGTGGGAAGAGGAAAGTGAGTGAGATAACATATGAGGATTACATAACTCAGGAGTCAGGCGGTATAATTCTTCCACCTAGGAGTACATTTTTCTAAGTATATCTGCCTCCCTGGTATCTTTCTCATTGCTTTTCTCTGGGCATTTCAAATTAATTTGATGACCCAGATGTTCCATTCAACTTAAACAGGTCTTTGAGTGTCTCTGCTTCACGGCATGTAGAAGAGTTCCTTGGTTTTGCAGCGGGAGGCTACCTCTCCATCAAGGTCAGGCTCAGGTGGACAGACAAGACAAGGCACGGTGTCCCAAAGACCTTGGCAAAACATCAAGTGCATCAACCACTTTCTGAGAGATTATTAGATTCCATTTCTTCACACACCCCTTCTCACAGCTAAGGGAACATTCCCACTCAGAGCCCCGACCTCCACTTTTGTACGGCATGCTCTGGGTACCTGAGACTGAAATTCTGAATTCAGTTGTTGCTGAGACTGTTACCCAGGTCTGCACGAAACTATACCCAGGTCTATCTTCACTGATAGTGAACAAGAGGACTTGTTTTCTGAGGGTATGAACAAAATTTAGCCACATGGGACCACCAGCATGTGCTCAAGGATGGAACCCCGAATGGGAAGCCCTGGAGGCCAGGGGTGGCTCTCTCCATGGTACCATGGAGACACCATTCTGGCACTAAAATATGTCCACTATTCTCAAAGTCCACCATGACTATCTAAGACTTTATGAAGGTACATTTTTCAAAATAGAAAGATAAAATACACTGTGCTTTACAATCTGTTAACTTGATTTTTAACTTTTGTATTTGAGCATGTGGCATGTGGGCCACTATTTGTACCTAACTATGCAAGTGCTAAGACTAGGCCTGTCTTTGGGTCTTTATTGATCTATATAAAGACAGAAAGTGTAATAACATAAAAACAGGATGATTTTTTTTGAAGCAACTGCAGAACTTTGACTAAAATATTATATGATTTTCAAACAACATTCTTCCTTTAAGATTATTTAGCAAGTAGGTTGTTTTAAGTTTGAGAAGCATTTCAAATAGCATAACTAGTGTTTAATGACTCTATGTGCTTATGATTATTTAATTATGCAATGTAAAAAAGTGCTCACAAACCCACTAAGGTTCCTACCATTTCCTAAAGAAGTTGAAGAATGTGGCCATATTTATAATGCTTTGACTGTCAGCCTGTATTTGTTAAAAACTTAAGAATTTCCTTCCTATTTCCTCATACAGTATAATCTATAATTTTATCACCTATGGTAGGTAAAAATAAATTAAGAACCAGCAAAAGAAAATAACAAAACAAAGAAACAAAGACAATCTGAAGCACAAAATAGAACTTTTAAAAGTACTAGCTTCTGAATATTTTCAGAGACTATTTGCATAAGCAAACACAAAAGTGACTTCTATGAAAGAAGAGAAAGAAGCAATATATTGCTGAACATTTTTAAAGTTAAATTCATATTTAAACATTGCTGAAGAAGAGAAAGGACATGTAAATTATAAAAATATAAGAACCCATATGTCCTACAGTAATTTCTTTTCATTTTCATAAAAACAGGTAAAATTAGAACAAAGTGACAGTAGGAAACGACAAATACGATATTAAAAGTAAAGCGACTGAAATCAACTTCAGAAACACGCATATTTCCAAATACAGAAATGCTATCAAACTGCCAAATAATTCTAATGAATTTTCACACCGATAAGTATAGACTTAAGAAAAATGCAATGTCAGTAAAACAAAAAAAATTGTAAAAGAGTCACAGCAAAAAACAAATATATAAACTTGTTAAAACTTAAGAAGAAAACATTTTGAACCTAGAATCCCATACTCAAGAGACCACCCTCCAATTCTATGTAAATAATAAAATAAATTTTAAATGTTCAAGGACTCAGAATTTAACATATACTATATATATTATATATATACATTATATATATACATTGAGCAACACAGAGAGAGGAATAAGATGAAAGACATCTCAATGAACTGATTCTAGGGGCTATCAAAAATAACAACTCTATAATGATCTAGAAATCATTTGACTCAAAGTTTATGAATAAAAGTTGACTCTGTAAAATTTTAACATAAGTCTTTAGTAGGAATTACTAATATGTGAATATTTCAACTTATACTGTTACAAGAAATAGCTAATTTAAAATGGTGCTGCTGGAGAAGAAATAAAAACAACAGAAAAATAACTTTATATACAGTATGGAAATTGTATAAAGCCCCAATATGAAAACAATGTCGTGATGTTGAAAACCACGATGGTTTGTAGGTACAGATAGTCCATTTCATTGTTAACCTTCAAATGTCCACTTCGAGAAGCATAGGGGTAGCATAGTAGATTTGCATTTCTTTCCTAATGTCTTTATTTGTTTTAGTGATTTCTCCAGTCAATGATATATAGTAAAATAATGTAAGAGTGGCTTATTGCAGAGCACAATAAGAATGAACCTAAAAAAACATGTGACTAAATTATGGAAACTATAAGGCAAATTTGGCTTAAACACTGTACATAAATTGACATTCATCCTGAGTATTTGCTGTGTCTTCAATCTTTTCGCTCAAAACTTGGCCTATTGCATTAAATCAATCACTGGAATTCAATGCTTCAGTATCACTTAGTAATGCAAAGATAACATTAAAAATGAAGTCAAAAACAAAAAAGGAATTCCTCACTCCATATTCTAAAAAAGCTATTTTAAAGCCAATACTTTTGACAAGTAAAAACTATTTTGCAATATAAAATGTTATACTCTGCAAGAATGAAATACACTGGAAAGGATAAATAAAAGAACAGACCATCCTTGAAAATTATTTATATTTTTTCTGGGGAAGGAAATAATTTAAAAGCAGAGATGAGACCTATAGCGTCATACAATACTCTGACTGAAATCTCAGTTGAAATTTAAGTAGGGTGCTAAAATTCCCTAAAACGTGGGAACTCCAGGACAGGTGAGACTGCACCTATCTTCTGGGAGTGAAATATCTAACAGGCCTCACAGAGCACTCTCCCGTTTAAACACCTGGGTGAGGGTGTAAAATGTAAAGAGTGGTGAACTGTGGCAATGCATGGAGGTCCAGAGCAAACTTGGGTGATTGCCATACCTAAGAGGTCTGTTCTGAGGTCATCAGAGAGGAGAATGGGTGGCTTGCCTGGGGTGTGTACATGCTTAGGTGCAGAGTGAAATCACTCTGACACCAAAGTGAGGGGCAAAAACACAGACATAAAGAAAGTTCAAAAAGGGCACTGGGTGATGTTGTACCTCAATAGAAGTAATTCAGGAGACACAGATGATCAATAAACAGTCTGACTTTTTTGGCCAATAAAAATAAGGCCCTTTTACCACCACACTTTCCTTTCTTGAAATGGTTGTATTGCATTTGTTTTTGTTGCACACATACCCATAAACAACGGCACTTGCTTGCAGATACACACTGCTACACACCACCAACTTGAAGGTAATTTTAGGGCAACTGAATATGGGCAGAACTCTTCTCATTAAACCCACATCGCAAATTCTTGCTTTAGATATTTATTACACAAAAATTGAAAGTAGAGTTAGTATTATTTAAATGTTAGAGGTCAGAAGTAACACAGATATGACCTAACTGGGTGTGTTCAGAATTATGAAAATAAAATATTCTTTTTGATTTTTACCTTTGGAAAAATCTGTTTGTTTGTTTGTTTGTTTGTTTAAGTTTATTTGGGTGACATTGGTTAATAGAGTCATGTAGATTTAAAGTGTGTATTACTATAACACATGATCTATATGTTACACTGCAGGCCCACCAACCCATGTCAAATATTCTAAAAGTGAAAGCTAATTATCTGCCTGACATGACTAAGAAGAATGAAGACTTACATATTTCCAATACATATACTAGATAAATGGGGAATAACTTAAGCACAGCACAGTGTTAAACACATAATATTTATTCAAATGTATACCTTTTTTATAAAACATCAAAAGAAATAACTCACTCCAGCTGTGTGTGTCTTTGTCATTTGTGATTATGGTAGTGGTGTTACTAATTGGCATGAGATCTAAACTCCTTAGAGTCTGTCATGACACAGATCTATGGTATTTTGGATGAAGACATAAGAATAAAGAAGTGAAAAACATGATACCTTTTTATACAATTGTAAAATGTGAATCTAATCTTCAATATAGAAGGTTTTCAGTACTGGAGTAAGTATTGATTTTATGCCCATGGGAAAAAAAGATCTGTGGATACATCACACTTAATGGATCACTTACTTGGGAAGTTATTACTAAAAAGGTTGCTTTAATAAAGATTAATGCCCAATCACAGTATGTTAACAGGTTTTTATGTAATCTGACATTAATAATAATCTCCAATTGAGATGTATATCAGAACAAGGCTAAACATTTCTGGACATAGTGGTACATAATATGTACACTAACATGCATGTGTGACTGAGAAAAATAAGCTACAAGAAAATGTCAAGATTAAGAAAGTCTCATGCAGCCAAGTCAATAGGAAAACCACAGGAAATATTATTAGTAGGTAATTAACATAGCACAAGGAAGTGCTGAAATGTACAATACTCAGAGGCTAGAGTGGGTAGGAGATGCTGCAAGAATAGAAGAATATATGCTTTATAACATGAGGACATTTTGGCAAGTAGGAGACAGGCAGTGGAGTAACAAGCAAATATGCTCTTGTATCCTATCCCTGCTTCAGCAGCTCCCCGCAAACACCAAGGTCAGGTTTCCCTTAAATCAAGTGAAATCAAGTAGACACTGTTCTAACTGGGCTATGTGGCACTCATTGGGCTCTTGAGAATCACAGAATAAACAGTGAATTAGAAGATGATATAGAAAAGTCACTTAATCCTTCTGCATATTTTGATAATGATTAAAGTGTCAATGGCTGTGCGTTTTTCACTTCACTATAATACTGAGGAAATTTGAAGTGGAAGAAGATGAGAAAAAGATCAAGGGAAAATGAACAGCGACTTCCCTCATTAAGCCTACCACTTCCCCCCCACCCCACTTTTGAGTAAATGACACAATCTTGTGAAATAGAAGAAATACAGGTGTTCAGGCACAAAAAAGTCAGGAACTTCATTCAGGGCACAGTAGAGAACTCCAGCTTCTACTCCAGCTCTCCTGGGCTTAGCAAGGCTATTTTCCCAATGACCCTAATTTGACTCATGGCCTGGGATAGCCTCAACTTTCAAGGTCATATTCCAAAACAATTAGTAATCATGCTCATTTTAACTCTTGCAAGCTTCTCATTTGAAAGGTAAGTTATAGGGCTTATAAATTATCGTCTCCTAGCTGTGAGCTTACAGTGGTTTATGTAGACATAATCATTGGAGGAAGGGGTGCAATAAAGTGACAGGTATATGAGTTGATAGAATTTGTGCATTGGCCTGTTCCCTTTGTGTGTGTGTGTGTGTGTGTGTTTAAGAAAATGAAAATGATAAGCATAGTAGTTTGGTGTGGAGCCAGGGTGAAAAACTAAAAATTTTTATTGGAAATAACAACATATCAGGGAAATAAGATAATTTTTAAAGTTGTGCTAATCCAAAAACAATTAGACCATGACATCATTCTTCATACAATAAGGGTAACTATTAGTTTATTTCTACAACAGCAGTGACATACCACGTAAATAGACCTGGTACTTTTCTTAACACTTTTTTTGTTTTGCACCATGAAACATTCATGTAAACCATAGATGATAGGTGCTGTCATTTGAGATGTTTCATGGAGAAAGAAACTGAAGTAGAGGAATTTAATTGATTTTCCAAGGTCTCATAAACAGTTACTGAGTAGATATTATGTTAACACAGGCTTTTTGGAAATTCAGTGTGAATTTTCAAAAGTAACCTCTCCAACAATGTTGTCTAATAAATGTTTAGCCACGATGGAAACAGTCTATTATGTTGTACAATGTGATAGTCACTAGCTACAGTCAATGACTGAGCACTTGAAATGTGTATACATTGATTGGAAAATTAAAAGTTAATTTTGTTTTATCGAAAATTAATTTTAATTTAAACAGTCCAATGTGTTCGTGGTTACCATATTAAAGCATCCCTGGCAAAGTCACTTATTAATAAGAAAATACTACACTCTGTGGCTTTTAGTTTTTTCTCATGACATTTCCCACATTATTATGTAAAAACTATTGATTATGTCTCAACCGTTAAACCTTATTTGGGAATGGAATTTGCTTTGTATATCATGATAATGGACATACATTGCAGCAGATGGACAGTACTTGGAAGGTGGTTGAAGTTTTAACATGTAAGAATAAATACATATTTTAAATCAATAAATCTCAGGTTTGGGGGGGTACCCCCTTATATATTAGTAATGCCTCTTAAAATCAAATGTATTCCTTAAAGTAATGGACTTTGAAAGAATTTCAACTCACAAATGTAATTTAAATATGGCTTGGACACCAATAAATAATTTCATAGGTCAATAATAAAAGTAGTGAGACAATTAGATGACAGAGCTTTAGAGCTTATACAATTATATAGAAAATAATATTAGATACAAAATACCAATTAAATCACTATCTTCTGTCAAGAGTTTAATATCTTCATGGTTTGAGAAAGCCCAATATTGAAGTTTTACCCTGAAAAGCCATTGTCTAAGGAAAAAGATAGGTCATGTACAGTAATCCTCATGTGAAAATCTTGAGATGAATAGTGAAGGAATTTCGGGAGTGCCCCAGATCAGTGATATGGGTATAGTCTGTAGATGATTCACTAAAATATTACTAGAAATAATGAGCAGAGGACTACTTCATTATTTTAATACAATATTTAAGAAGTTGTAACTGAAGGAGGAAAGTCTGGAAGAATGCAATCAGATGCAAATGGAACCTTTAGAGTTGTCCTACACAAGTATAGGTACATGGTTGTATCAGGGTAACATACTCAATCATCATGAATAAATAGACAGTGTTATTATGTGAATGTACCAGATGTACAGGAACAGCTAATGATAATTTTAGCATATGTAAAAGTGTATACCCTTCACTATTTTTGAAAAGTTTTAAAGCTTGGTGTTACTGAAAGAAGAAGTTTCTTGGAAAAAAAATCCAAGTTCTTTTGGCTGCTAAATTGAAGTCCAAATGATTCCCAGACCTGGTGTAGTTTCTGGTTTTCAGCATTCCAAGCCACTATAGAATTTTTTTTTATTTCACTTACTATCTTCTCCTGGGGTAGAACTGTGTAACTTTCTGGTCTAAGAACTGTTAGAAGAATATGTATGTGTGATTTCCTCATAACTGGATATTTAATTAAGGTAGTGAGAGTTAAAACCAGGTGATAACTACACAGAAACTGTACTTCTTTTGCAACTTTTTCTGTAAATCTAAAACCATTCTATAACAAAATTAGCAATGTTGAATGTAGAAAATCAAAGCTAACAAGTATATGAAATTTAATTTTTCATGGCCAAGTGAGTTTATCATAGAAAGGTAAAGTTGGTTTAACATTTGAACATCATTAAATGCAACTTAGTCTACTATAATGAACACATATGATCTTAATTCAGAAAAAAATTGGAAAACATTTTAAATGCATAACTGCTAAAATTCTTAGCAACTTATGGGTAAACAAAAATGCCCTCTATTTCCTGAAAGACATCCATGTAAAACCTATAGCCAACATTAACCTGGATGGGAAAACTCTGAATGCTTCCTCTCAAGACAGAACCTAGTCAAAGATGTCAATTCCCAACACTTCTGTGGTGGTTATGACCAGCTTGATAAGACAAGACAAATAAATTAAAGGTATCCAGGAAAAAATGAAATGTTTTTATATTTTTGTAGAAAATTATCCAACGTCTACAGAAAGCTACTAGAATTTGTGAGTTTAACAAACATGAAGGGCAGAAATAATTGCCTATTGTTTGTTGTGTTAGTCAAAACCAGCCAACCTTTTATGTACACAGTTTATTATTTACAAAGTGGGCCATCATTGCTCTGTTATTTTTTGTCCTCACTTGACTTTGTTCTCCTAATGCCTGTCTTCTGCCTCTCCTTCAGTTCTCTTTCTCTCTCTCTGATTTTTCCTTTAAGTATATTCTTAAATATATATATATATATATATGTGTGTGTGTGTGTGTGTGTGTGTGTGTTATATATTTAATATATATAATATATATTCTTCATATCAATCTTATTTTGTGACTTTTAAAGTGAAAATAAAGTTCAGCCACCAGAGATCAAGTTAAAGTGAAAAATCACGTAAGTTGTTAGCCTTTGGCATAAATTATTTAAAAAGTTTTAACCATGAGGTTTTTGAAAACTTTTCTAGTATAGTTCAAATGACTTTTAAATTCTAAAACTTACATTCTTTAAGCTTTAATTTTTTCAACTTCAAAGTTAATTTATATTTTATTTATATGTGTATATATAAATTAGAGAATTTTAATTACAGGCATTTAATTTTGTTGTATTTTTATTAAGCTTTAATATGTTATGTTTGCCTACATCTGGGAAAAACTACCATGTGTTGTTCAAGTTTAAGAATTCTTAAGGACGATACTTTCATTTTATTGGTTTAAAATGTCAAGTGCTACCTTGCAGGCTTAGGAGACAATTGAGGTTTTGTTTTGTTTGGGAATTTTTTTGTTCTTTTAAAGTATATATCAAGAGTAATAATATAAGTGCAATGTGGGGATAGCATTTAATAGAAGCTTCATATATTCTAAGAAATGTAATGTCTTAAAACTGTGGACAGAATATTAATGTATTTAGTAATGCATTTATTACACAAAAGTATGAAAAAGAAAAAGTCATAAATGTCAAAATCTATTTGTAATTGAAAAATGTAAACAAAAGCAAAATAAAATATATGCATTCAGGTAGATTTTATAATGTATGTTGTATTATATATAGTGCTCCAATGTAATATCTTCTATGTAGATTGATTTTAGTTGTTATATTTGGATTACGTGTTTTGTGATTTCATAGTATATAGAAATATTACAATAATGCTTAAGCCTTACTAAGGTCAGTACAATAATCTTGTACTGACAATTTAGATAATATTAGGCAGTTTGTTTTGATCAAATTTATTTTTTAAAATCCCATTCTTTCAGAAAGTAATTTATGAAAAGCACAATGAGTTATTTCTGCTGCTCAACATATTGTTGTCATGCTTTTAATCGGAGGATGCTCTTTAATCATATAGAAAGAACAATCTTTCTATTGATTGCTTGAATAGATTACGGATAGGCTGTGAGCATTCTGGTGGTCCTTATTTCCAAATTGCAAAGAATCAAGCAGTGATTATCAAGATACAAGAGTGCTTGATAACACAATCAAGAATTTACATAATTCATTATGATCTCTTTATCCAGGAAGATGTAATGATAGCATGCAGTAGGTGGGTAAATTATAGAAAATTGCCTGCTTACCACTTCATACATATTTAAAAGAAAGATAATTTTTTTCTGATAAAGAAGGCTCTGGAATTCAAGGCTATTCTGTAAAAAGTTACAATGCTTTTGTTGTTACAGTCCTTAATGCTCACCTTGATCTTCTACTACTTGCCCATATATAAAAGCATCTTTATAAATATCATTATTTATAATGCATATGCATACATATGCATACATTTAGATTTTTAAAAGCTTAATATAATCACTACCTATTGTGTGGAACCAAACAAATGCAAGATTTTTTTAAAAAATAATATTTAATCTGTCTTCTTGCATTACTGTCTCTCACTTTAAAATTCCTTTAAAATCCTCAGCAGAAAACATAATAATGATTTTAATAATACATTCAAAGTTTAAACAATGGTATATAAGGTTGTGCATTTGCATTTTACTTCAACTATGGAATTAAAAGCCTTTTAAGCCAGCTATTTTTCCTCTATGTCAATTTGGAGTATGAAACAAGCATTAAATATATAACTTCAAATTTTATTAATAAAATCCATATTTTAATATACTTAATATTTAACTGGAATGAAGGCAATGTTACTTCTCAGAGATGCATACCAAATGTCAAGTAGTGTAAACAATAAAATATTTTTCAGTGTGTTTATTTAATCCATTCTTTGACACATGTGATATGTCAAAGATGCATATGTACTACCTTTGATATAAATCAGGCTGAGATGGAGAGGTAAAACAATAACAACACCTTGTTTCTTAGTCAATCTTGTCTGTGAAACAGATTTAAATAAAGGGTTGTTTACTATTTAGTGATTTTGAAAAGTTCTGAACGTCACCCAAATTTCCCCTTAATGATACTAGCTCCTCCTTTGGCTTTACTTCTTTTGGTAAATCAACAAAATATCTAGACATTTTTATCAAGTAGAAGTCTATTGGACAGACTCAAGTCATCTCATTTTCCTTACTTCATTGTGGAGTCAATAACTTGGCCCAGTCTCTTCTGTTTACTTTTTATCTTTTCACCTTAGCTACTGAATTGAACCACCATTGTTACTTTTCTGAGTCACCCAGGTTGCTGACATCCTTAACTCTTGTGGTGTTACAAGTAGAGATATATTTCTAAGGAAATTGTTTTATTGGGCTTCCATGCTTGAATACTTCAGCGATGATGCTTTGTTCTTGAAATAAAATTTAATGTCCTTACATTAAACAATGTAATGATCAGAATGCCCCCCTTTGTGTTTTCCGCTTTGTATTTACAGTCTGTCCTCTGGCTTGTACCCTTGTAATCCACGGTCTCCTACTCCACACACTTCTGATACTCTTTTTACCTTTCTTTAATTTATCTAAATGCTAGAATTTTCCCCTCTATTTACAGACTTGATTTAAAATAATCTGGTAACCTTCTTTGTCTCAAAAAATTTATACAATAATGGACAAAATTTCCATATGCCTTCAGAGTCCCCTGAGTATATTTCTATTGAGAAATCACATCATATTTTGTAAAGCTTGTTTCTCATGTTTCTTGACAAATACACTCCTATAGCCTACAGTTCACTAGAAGTCTCAGATCCCGGCTTAAACAAGAGTTACTTAAATGTTTGTATAATAAGTACTGAGTCAAATATAAATTAATGGATTAGCTAATTACTGTCTTCCCTGCTTTTTTTCCCTGAGTAATTAAATCTCAACAGTAAAAACTGGACTAACCCAGTGGATTGAGCGTGAGCATGTGAACCAAAGCATCATGGTTCAATTCCCAGTCAGGGCACATGCCTGGGTTGCAAGCCAGTTCCCAGTAGGGGATGCACATGAGGCAACCATACATTGATATTTCTCTCCCTCTCCCCTTCCCCTCTAAAAATAAATAAATAACATCTTAAAAAACACTGGACTAAAACGCATGCTTCAAAAATAGAAGAAAATTTATTTTCTTTCCTTTATCCATAGTCCAACACTGGTTAATCTGTTAGGCTAACCAGCAAGCATATTGGAAAGGATACATTGAGGGGCCAAGACCAAGAATGCTTCCTTTTATTGCAGGTAAATAAATATAAGAAAATAAATAAAATACAGGAACACAGAATGGAGTTTTGAGACACAAAGAAAAATATATACTTCTTTTTATGCTCAAAGAAGAGTCTTAATATTTCTTCTGATTGTGGATAACTTTCAGGAAGAAGATAATTTCTAGTCTTCTAAGAAGTAAGGTCAGTATTTTAAACCTGTTTTACACTATACTTTCTTTTTCATCATTTTTACGAATTGAAGAATAATTGACTTGGAACACATTAGTAAGTTGGTGAAAAACAGCCATTTTATAAATAAAGTATATACAATCTAGTCAAATCACATGTTTCCAAAGAAATAAATTCAAAGAATAAAATTTTTAATGAAAGTAATAAACAATCTTGAAAAAAACAGATTATAAAAATTGTTACTAAATAGTATCTTTCCCTTCTCCTTGTTTCTTTCCACATGTTATACTTGCAATAAATGGTTTTTGCCATCTTATATTCCCTTCTGTATGAAAATACATAGAAAGAAAGGAAGAAATAAGTCATAAAAATAGAAAGATGGGGTGTAGCAGGAATAGTATAGGGAGAAGGAAGGGATAGAAAATTAATAAAGTTAAAAATTAAAAAGGAGGGCACATGCCTTGGCTGGTGTAGCTCAGTGGATTGAGCGCAGGCCTGCAAACCACACAATCGCGGTTCGATTCCTAGTCAGGGCACATGCCTGGGTTGCAGACCAGTTCCCGGCAGGGGACACACGAGAGGCAACCATACACTGATGTTTCTCTCCCTCTCTCCTTCCCTTCCCCTCTAAAGATAAATAAATAAAATCTTTAAAAAAATAAAAAGGAGGGCTCAGAAAAATGGGCAATAAAGGTCATGTGAAAATTGTTGCTACTAAATCATTATTTTACTTGATTTTAATATTTAAAAAATATTGTATACATTTTTTCTCAAAATTAAGAATTTAAGCAGTGAATGGTGGAAGCACAGCATGCAATACTGTGTGGGCAAAAAGTGCACTTACATGTGTTCACCTGGAATATAATACAATAATTAATTAATTATAATACAAGAGTAAAGTATGCGTTATAGTATAGCAACAACTGTAAACCTACTCTCATCCCATTCTGTAACACAACATTATCCAAAATATTTACACAATTCAGCATTTTCCTATGACAAGCCTCGTTCATTCATCCTCAGAAAAAAAAGGTGATGCATATATCCTGAACAAATTGCTATCCTCTTTGCATTAACACAGCTTTCACGCAAGCTGAGGCACATGAACACGTACCGATGAGGATGGCCCGAGGACGCTCTGCTCGGCCTTAGGTCCACTTCTCCTTTCTCCTGTTGTATGTTCTTGGGTCAAGTGTATTGTATGTTCTTGGGTCAAGTGATATCTATCTAAGCGGAGTTGAACTTCTATCATTTTTATTTTTTTTTTAGCATTTAGACAGATAAGTCAGAGAATGAGAAAAAAGTCTGAAGGTTAAAATTGTTTCTAGTGACTTTCAAGCTCACTATCACACTTCCGGTGGTTCTACTTCATCAGGGTCTAGTGTGGACTAACTTTTCCAGTGTTGTAAACTTCCTTGAAGCTATTCTGTTAAAGAAACATATTCATCCTCTCTGGATTGTTAGAAGTGTCTTCTTGACTTTGTCAATGTAACAAGGTGTCAGTTACTCATGTAACTGAGGAAAGCTTCATGCCAGTTGGAAAGACCTTTAATAAATTATTTAATGATGATGGTAAACATCTGATTATTGTCTAATGCAGAAATTGTCTCAAAGCATATGTGTCAATAACATAAGTTTTTAAACGTAGGTGACCTTTATAAAGATACACTTCAAGAAAGAAATTTTCATGTTAAAATTTAACTTAGGCCAATATCTGAATGCTCATGCTGAAATTAATCCTTGACCTTTTAAATATATATGTTTTTAAAAATTAATTATAAAAATTCAATCAAGTAAGTTGCATTTTTGTGAATATTGCAATATGCCATATATTATTTTTAAATCTCAGAGTAATAAGAATAATTTACATAGGAAATTTAATACTTTTTATTGCTAGAATGATAACTGAAGACTTCTTGCTTAAACAACTGATTAACTACTAAACATATTTCATAAAAATTGACAATACAACATGAACAGTTTAATTGAAGTAACAGGTCTGTTCATTAACATAACAGAATTTTAGAGTAATATGTTTATGTAATCTACCATTTGTCTAGTTCCTTTCAAAAAACAGATTTTATATTTTAAAAGTAAACTTTATAAAATGTTTATTTTACTTTAAATTGACTAGTATATTTGGAGGACAATCACTTAAATGTATACTTCTAGTTAATTTGGAGCCCATTTTATTTTTTCTATTTCCTATTTTTTAAGTACACTCTTACAAAGGGAAGAAAAATAGGAAGGAATATTGCGAGATCAAAACATATCAAGTTATTTTCTTTAAAAAATACATGAGCTTTAAATGGCTGCTCATATGATGGAAATGTACATTTTTTGAATGGAATTATTTGCTTGAAATGAAAAAAATATAATTAGACTTTGGAGCCTTTGTTTTATTACTTTTTAAAAATGAGCTATTAACATATAAAAATCACAAACCAGACACCATAGAACCATTGCAGGTGATTACCAGATAAAAAAATAGCATGAAGACAATTTTTGTAGAATGTTGATTACTCTGCTTAATAATTTTTTAATTGCTGTTGATTAAGTGAAATCTGTGGAAAATCTTAGTGTGATTGACATAACATTATCTTCAATTAATGCTAATGAAGTGTTGCATTAGCAAATAAATCTATGTACGCTTGCTTTTAATATGAATAAGAGCCATGGCCTTGTAGTTAAAAAATAATTCTAAGCTAATATTAATTATGTTAACACGGGGTCATATTTATATTCAGCATAAAACAATATTACAGGTGAATGTGAGAGTGACATTCTTTGTGTTTTGAATTAGAGGTGAGAAAGCCAAATAGCACCCCCTTCTCACTTGTATAAGAATTCTGGTGATGTCCAATTAATATACACTGAAGTACACACTTTTAACATATACACTCTGATGCACCTTAACATAATGTGGGAACGTTTGGAACTGTGACCAATTTAAGGTAATAAGCATTCCCATCATCCCTAAACACTGTTTCATGCCCCTTGACAATCCCTTCCTGCAGTGCACCCTTGCTCTCCTCCCTGTCCCATACAAAAACAGCCACTGATCTACTGAATTCACTGTAGATTAGTTTTCATGTTGTAAAATCGTTGATAAATCGAATTAGGCCATTTTTTTCTTGCATTAGCTCTTTCACTCTGTGTGATTACTTTGAACTTTAATATTGTATGAATCAATGAATATTCATATCACTGCATAGTGTTTCTTTGTATGGACATGCCAAAATTAGTTTATTCCAACCTCTTCTTGTTGAGAAACATTTGCGTTATTTCTACATGTAGCTATTACAGATAAGCATTTGTATTCAGGTTCTGTTTTGGTCATATGTGTTCACTTATTTTTGCTACACAGCAATAATAAATACAGTGTGTTTTTAACTATTATGAAGTTGCCTACATGCTATTAAAAGTTATTTAAAATTTTTATATTTATGCCTGTAATATAGGAGAAATTAAGTTTTTTTACATCCTTGCCAACACTTAAAATAGTTTTTTTTTTCTTCCAATTAAGTCATTCTGCTCTGAGTGCAGTTTTTTTTTTAATGTACCTGGAATTTTGTTTTCGTTCAAGTATGGTGAGGTCAAGGGACTCGGAGATCATTCTAATTGAAAAATAGCTTGTTTCTCTGAGTTCCCAAGAGTAGAAAGCACATCATGCCATTCTGGGCCACATGTGGAATTACTAGGTCAGTCAAGAAGCAAAGGAATTAGAGTGAAACATGAGCCAGAGCCTTTATTTTTCATGGGAAGGAATATATGAGACATAGTAAACAACCAAACAGGTTCCAGCATTGGATCATTTGAAGAATTGCAGCAGAGTCTGAGATATAAGGATTTTTTTCTAGCTCTCTGGTACCTGGCCCTGGCAGATACAGAAGATGAAAAAGGACGTGGGTGGAATACAGATTCTAGATGAAAGGATTTGCATTTCAAACGTGTCTTTACAGGAAAGTTGTTCTCTATCTCTAGAAATGAGCTAAACCTGGGAGAGGTACGTTCTTGCATTCTGTAAGACCTGGATCCATAAGATGCAAAGATGGCAAACCATCATAAAGTATAGACAAAAACTAAAAGAGGATTATCTCATGTGGTACCATTTATTTTCCAAAAAACTACTGATGCTGAGTATCACTTCATGTACATTTTCGTCATATTTATATATTCGTGATGAAAAGTGTATCCAAACATTTTGCTGACTTTGTATAAGATTCCTTGACTTCTTATTATCAAGATGTAATAATAGCTCTTGTTTTAAGTAAATTTCTTTGTAAGATATGTATTTTGCAAGTAAACATAGTGTGTGGTTTGCTTTTTATTTTGAAAAGTAAAGGTTTCTTTAATTGATAAAATACTCTTTCTTACTTACAGTATTTCTTCTATCACTCATGCTGTTTCTTTTGTATCTAAGAAATCACCGAAACCCAAGATCACTAAGATTTTTCCCTTTATCATATTCTACAAGTTTTATAATTTTGGAAATTACAACGAAATCATCTATGCTGACATATTCTTTGTATAGAATAAGTTAAATGGATCAGTTTTTTAATATGTTCCAGCACTAGTTGTTGACAAGATTTTTTCTCCAATAAATTGCTTTGGCACTTTTGTCAGAAATCAATTGACCATGTATGTGTAGTTCTGTTTCTTGAGTCTTAATTATTTTCCATCGCATTGCATTGTTTATATTTATGTCAATACCAGACTGTTTTGATTAGTGTGCTGTTTGATATATCTATTTATAGTGTATTAGGTTGTGCAAGTCCTCTTTCTTTGTTCTTATTTTTCATATATGTCTTTCCAAGATTCTTCATATTTGCGTATAAATATTAGAATCAATTTCCAAATTTCTACATAGAAGGCTATAGGAATATAATGAGGATTATATTCATAAGTTTATTGGAATTAGGGGAGAATTTATAACAATAATGAGTTTTATGATCCACTAACATGGTATACACCTCAATTTATTTAGGACTTTATTTTTCTGACCAATATTTAAGGTGCTCATTTTGCAAATCATTCACATATTTCATAAAAATATCCCTGCATATTACACACATAGTTGTTATAAAATGCATTGTTTTCCATTAAAATAGATCAATGTCATTATTACTCAATGATAGAATCATTTTGATGTATATTGATAATATATCTTTTTAGTTTTGTTTTTCATTTTTAAATATATTTTATTAATTATGCTATTACAGTTGTCCCATTTTCCCCCTTTATTCTCCTCTACCCTGCACTCTACCTCCCACCCACAACCCCCGAGTTCATGTCCATGGGTCATACATGTAAGTTCTTTGTCTCTCCCATTTCCCATACTATTCTTAAATCTCTTCCTGTGTATTTTGTACCTACTATTTATGCTTCGTATTCCCTGTACCTTTTCCCCTATTCTCCCTCCTTCTCTCTCTACTGATTACGCTCCATGTGATCTACGTTTCTGGGGTCCTGTTCCTGTTCTAGATTTTTGCTTACTTTGTTTGTTTTTAGGTTC
The DNA here is from genome assembly GCF_014824575.4 of Sturnira hondurensis. Taxonomy (NCBI): domain Eukaryota; kingdom Metazoa; phylum Chordata; class Mammalia; order Chiroptera; family Phyllostomidae; genus Sturnira; species Sturnira hondurensis. The sequence continues at coordinate 4,610,090 of NW_028082350.1, read as the reverse complement.
AGTGGTTGCTAGTTGTTTGTTGTCCTTTTACTGTTCATAGTTTTGACCATCTTCTTTTTCTTAGATAAGTCCATTTGACATTCATATAATAATGGTAGCTGGTATTGCTAGTAAATCTTGCCACATTGCGAAACTTACTAGATTTTACAACTACTTTTGGAGGATGCTTACAATTATCTACATGATGTTGAATATGGATTCATAGGGTAATTTTTTCTAATCTGTATGTTTTTTAAAATAATATCTGTCTTGACATGTCTTTGGCTAAATCTAAACAAAAATGTTGAATATAAGTAATGAAAACTGATATTTTTGCTTTCTTTCTATTAAGGAAGAATAAAACATTTAATCCTCCACTAAAATATATAAAACACAACATCAGTGTTATATTATTTTAGATGTTTTTTATTTGTTTCATTATTTCCCTTCTAATTTTAGTATGCTGAAAGTTTCAGCATGGTTTGAGGTAGAGTTTGTTCAAGTAATTTTCTGCATGTATGGAGTTATTATTTGTTGATTTATTTATTATCTGTTAACATTGCGGATTACTTTGATTGATTTTCAAGTGATAAGAGAATTTGCCTCTCCAAGCTGAATATTAGCATCTCATTATTATTGTGCTACATTATTGAAATTGATTTTCTAAAATTATGTTAGGGAGTTTTACATACCTTTTTCCTTTTTAGATTAATCTGTAAGGGTTTTTTGTGATTTTTTTAGAGTGTTTGCTATGACGGCAATGCTAGGCTTTTAGAATGACTTAGAAATACCCATACTTCTTTAATTTTCTGGAACTATTTTATTAGAATTGGTATTTTTTATTCTCCAAAATTCTGTTAGATTTTACTAGCAAAGTTATTTCAGCTTGGAATTTTCTTGTTGCAAACTATGTATGCAATTAATTACCAAATCCCAGCTATTTTTTGGTTTGAATTGACTAATCTGGTCCTAGCTCAGGAGTTCTACAAACACACTACCCAAGCAGCCTTGTAAAACATGCGCCTCAGGTCTCATTCTCCACCCTCTGCCTGCACCCTGTGGCCCCTGCAAATGTGCTTTGTACCTCCTCTAGGACCTGGGAGTAATACACTTCTCTACTTCTTTTCTGTTACAGTCTATGTCGAACCATGGCTCACCATCTGACACGCCACTCTGGGCTGCACTTAAAATTGTTACTTTAACAACATCCCAATGTGTAAAATGCAAAACTGGATAAAAAAAAGAAATAGGAACTCAATCACCAGCAAATAAATTAAATGGTAAACCAAACTCAACATTGTATCCTCAACAAAACAAATAAAATAGGATCAACTTATGTTTGTTATTAGTTAAAACAAATGTTTGTTATTAGTTTGTTATTATGTTAAAACTCTATTTCATCCTAGGAAATAACAGTGAGTATACTCACTTCATTTAATAGCTATTTGGTACAAAAATCTAGAAGGCCTTTCAAACAAGTTAATAGTATAAGTCAGTGTCGTTTATGAAGGTCAATAAAAATAAGTAAGTAAGTAAATAAATAAATAAATACTCATTCACAACACAGGACAACATGGCTAAATAGGTTACATTGTTAGGTAGCAGCTAAGAATGAGATGACAAAGCGGAAATAAAACAGGGCCCTCACCATTACAATGTAACCAAGAACTTAATACAGAAAGCTAGAAGCAAAAGGGAGACATGACTCAACAATTGGTTTTGCAGCCCTGAGCTCCGTTTGACATGATTGGCGGGTATCTCAGTCATCACAAACAAAAATAGTGCAGGAGAGGGGAAGCTGCTGCGATTACTCTGAGCAAAAGGGGTCTCTGTAACAGTCTCACTAAAATTGCAAAGTTTTCTGAACATCACAAGTGGTAATAGCACAGGAGGAAGTGGTGGGAGTTTTTGTGTTGGAAAGGGAATCTTTTTTTAACAACTTCACTTTTGTAGCTGTACGTTTTTAAATCTCCCAAGATTGAGAACGGAGAGGAGGAGGGGGAACCTAAAAGCTGACTAAGGTATATAACCCCTGAACCCCAATAGTTGGGCATCTTTAGATTAGCTCGGTAACCACTTGCAGCCTCAGCTCAAGGGTAGAACATAAATTTACCAACAAACTTAGTAAGAACTTTATTTCCCCTATACATGGTGCATTTAGATTAGCTGGATGCTTGCTTGCAGCTTCGTGCTCTTATGTGTTTCAATAAATAATCTTGCTATTTATTTCCACTATTCATATTATCTCCCACCTGAATCCATCTGTTGTGAATGAGACAAGAACTGAGGCAGGTGAGGGTAGGACCTCTTGACCTGGGTTTCCTGTCTCCTAGGAAAGGAGATTAGTTTGATACCAGAAAATCTATCAATGCAATCACCTTATTACTGCCAGGTGAGTCTTGTCTTTGATTAAGGAGCATAATTGGAAGAGGGGGTCCAAGTAAATACTTGCAACTGATGGCACTTATTTATATCATTATTGTCCTGTATTTGAGCTTATTTTGATATAAAAAACAATACTTGTACTATGAAGTAATATTTCCCAAGAACTCTTCAGCAAATAATTTGACTCATATAGGACATGCGGACATTATGCCATGAGATACCCTTTGGTTGAAGGGGAAGACTCAATATGCTGGCTTTGGTGATTGAAATATTCTATGATATCTTGGGAAACCCGGGACACTTCTCCATTATATCTTTAATCTAAATATAAGGTTTCTTTCCTTTAGAAACTACCTGCTTCAACCCTAAAATGGGAAAGAAGAGCTGAAGAGTCAAATCCCTCAGTCTCTGAGGAAAATCTGCTGTATTCACCTGCAGAATAATTCCCTATGTTCACAGGGTGTTTAAATATAAGGACTAAGTGGTAGTAGAAAAATACAATAAAGACTAAATAAAATAGAGGCATAACCAGCCCTTCTCGTGGAATCTAGTAATACCTTATTTATGTTAAGTAGTATGTCCTGCAAAGCAAATGAGTAAATACACATTTTGAGTGGATAAGCTGATCAGTTTGGTCAGCTAGAATTTTAGAACACCCCTCAGTAAAGCACCGTGAGATTAACAGAGGTGCAGGTAATGTCAAGACGACATAGGAAATCGGGAAGTGTGACCTCTCAGACTTTCTGATAGCAAACGGACATTGGTAGGTACATTAGCACGGTCCGGATGTCAAAATACCCAATTTCCCTTTTATGTATTCGTTTAAACTTGAACAAATATCAATAAAAGCATCAGATAGCTCCCTTGATCTTCAGAATTATTCTGGGATATTATTTTATTTGTGTAGCTTTATATATCTAAATAATCTTTTTTGTATTTTATTCCCTCTGCTTGGTGAGTCTTAAGTCTTTTTTCTAATAGTTAATTTTATTAATTACTAGTTGTTATGCCCGTGATGCAGTAAACTATTTTTTTTGTTTTGAACTGTATCTGCATTTTCTAGCAGATCATTCACCCTTCCCCCCGAGAAACACAAACGAAAAAGAACACTTTAATTTCTTTAGCTACTTTAACAAATCTTTTTATGTATTCGGCAAATTCTGGCAAAAAAAAAGCTATCTGTGATGCTTGCAAAATGTGTCAAAGTGATTCTATCAAATTTCTGCATGACATGACATCTATAAGAAAGGAAAAAGGAAATAAGAATTATTTTATTATCAAATGATTACCATCATGCTGAAACCTGAAAAATATTTGCTGAGAACTTCAATTCGATAATATTTTTGATTCAGTGATTTAAGTTGAGTTCTTTTTGTTGGGTGAAAAGAACCTTCTCAGACTAAAATACTGTATATAGCTTAGTGTGAAAATTACATATTCAGTTAATTAAATTTGTTTAGACCTTCTTAAAGATACTTTTGAGATTCTATAATTTTATATTTGTCAAAAATATTTTAATCACATACACTTCATAGCTTAAATGGGGAAATTAAAATAATTATTGATTACTCTTTTCATTCATTTCTTGATAATATAATGTGATTCTATCATTTCCTTTAATGCTCACATATGACTGAAGTTAGGGTGAACTTTCCTCAAATAACTTTCAAATCATTTCTGTCCTAATGGAATTGCTCTTGTAAACACCATGTCCCACTGGTTTTTTGATCACCATAATAACGTGCTGTTGGTACTCCTGCACGGTTGCCTACCCTTCCTTGGTACATGGACTTACACATTTTAAAACTCACGTTGTTTTTTTCTTAACTCTATACCAATAAAATCTTAGAAAGTTAATATTCATTTTTACCAAATGTGATTAGTGATACCACCTAGTAGCTAAGTGCACGGGCATTGGGATTAGTCAGATCCCAAAGCCCTCGTTCATATTTAAATGTTGCGATTGTTAAATTTAGGAAATTGCATAATTTAAATTTAGTTAAATTTCACAAGAACAAATCACCACAATTTAAAAATGATAATTAAGCCCTGGCTGGTGTAGCTCAGTGGATTGAGTGCGGGCCTGTGAACCAGAGGATCACGGTTGGATTCCCAGTCAGGGCACATGCCTGGGTTGCAGGCCAGTTCCCTGCAGGCCAACTCCCAGCAGGGGATGCATGAAAGGCAACCATACATTGATGTTTCTCTCCCTCTCCCCTTCCCCTCTAAAGATAAATAAATAAATAAAATCTTTTAAAAAATAAAAATGATAATTAGAGTGTATCACCCTATTTAAAGTATTATATGTGTAATCAGTGAAAGGTATTTACTACAGTTCTGGCCATAGGGACTTTAATTGTCTTCCAGCTGATGGTGTAAGCCATTACTAATATTTTCAGTTTGGCCATCTGAGTAATATAGTAGTTCCTGACTATTTTCAATGAACAGAGAATTAAAGTTATTTATACAAGTCACCTACTTGTCTTACTACTTTCCTTTTCTTTTACTATTATTCTAATTCATTTCATAGTTATCAAGGTTTGTTCCCAGTTGTATAAGACAAAACAAAGTTTATCAAACAGTTTAGAAAATTAAAAACACACTATTAATTCCTGCTAATGGAAACTTCACTTCCAAATTATTGTGTTGTATAGTGTTTGTGAAAAAACCCTTCATTTCTATTTTTAAGATACTCAAATCATTGAATGTCTCTATTTTAGGTAATTGAAAATTATTACAAAATATTGATTTTCAGAATGGCCAACTGATCCATGGTGATAATGATTTTATATAAACTGCAAAGAATATGAAAGTTATATTTTCTTTAATGTCAATTTATACATCAATTACTTAGTATACATTGAGTAAATACTAAGGAATTATTAATAATGTGTATAAAATCCAGAACCCAGTTATCATCTCAGGAGCTCTCACAATTAGTGTATCTGCTACGTCTTAAAATATTATCTGTATTTCTCTTCCTGAAAGTAGCTGTCATCGCTGTCTAAATGTAAACCTTCAATCAAGAAATTATTTACACTAGAAATGGATATTACCATTTCCATTATTTTGGGGTTCTGTCTTTAAATTTTTTTCTAACATAATGTAATTTTGTATCTTTAGCTTAATTTCTAGGAAAAAAAAGAATTTAGGCATGACTCGTTTGAAAACTTCAAAGTAATAACTGTCTGGGTTAAGACCCTTAGATTTGGAGCAGTTAGAACTTGCTTTGAGTTAATGTCACTGGGTATATATCACATTTGAATATCCTAAAATATCTTTTAACTGTGTAGCTCTGTTAAGTCAGAGGTAACTATGACAATGGTTACTTCTTTTTGGTAGTTCCAGCTTCTCAATAATCACAAGATACCACCAGGCATTTGCAACATGATTGATTATACAAAGGATTAACTCAGCAGTTGATTCAACAGGCATTAATGAGAGGTTATTAGTAACATAGTGGTCTCTTTTACTTTTGTTTTAAAGTATTTTTAAGAATGACAAAAAAAATTTTGAACAGAAGAAAAAATATCCAGCCCATATTTATAAGGAAAAAATAAAAAAAATGAGTGATTACCAACTAAATACGTAGGCAGGTAGTTTTTAAGAGAATTGGAAATAGCATATTTATATGTTAATGAAGAATGTAAGCTGTCAAAATACAAACACAAATACAAAAAAGTGTATTACTTACACATTCTGTTTGTTTATCTCTTGTAGATCCATAAGTGTGCATCCTATATACAACATTGAATTGTTAATTTATCTTTATAATAATTTAATGCATTATATTCACTAGTTATGTCATAAAATCTGCATAAAATGTCTTCTAATGTCTAAAACACTTTAGGTTTATAAAAGATAAAAAGAAGTTGATTCTCTTTCTAATAATATTGTAAAAATTAATACATTTCATTAATTTTTATAACGTATTTCAATCAGCTTTTGTTGTATCAGTAACATAAAATAATAATTTATTTCTCAATTATATCTGTAAGTTGGCTGGTGTCAAGTTCATTCAAGTTAACCTCAGCTAGCTTTGAAGAGAACAGTGCACCTAGGTCACCTTTAGACATCCAGCATTCTTCTTCATCCAGAAGCTACCTAAAGTAGTTTAATATATGGAAAAATGCAGGAGAAAAGAAGGAAATGCCCAACACTGCCAGGGTATTTCAAGGTTTCATTTGCACCGCATCCTTAACATCACTTTGGCCAAAGCGTGTTACCCACATGTATCCTGAGTCTAGTGTCAGTGAGTTGGATGAATACACTCCTTCCATCTAGACTGAGGATAGGGGCCAGAGTGCTTGTTCACTGAATGATAATTGAGCAGACCACTGTCCATGCAAAAGTCCAGATAATGACTCCATGACATTGTGTAGAGGAGGAGAAGAGTTGTAAAAGCACTATGCAGGTTCAAAATACTAAAGCATATGAGGATATATTTATTAACAGTAACTGTTAAATAATACTAAATGGGAACCAATATATCTACTAGTTGGTTCAAACAAAAGGTAACATATTCGGTAGTTTTATAAAATATCCTAGTTCAGCCCTGGCTGGTGTAGCTCAGTGGATTGAGCACGGGCCTGCGAACCACACGATCGATGGAGGTTCGATTCCCAGTCAGGGCACATGCCTGGGTTGCAGGCCAGTTCCCAGCAGGGGCAAGTTCCCAGCAGGGGCTGCATGAGAAGCAACCATACATTGATGTTTCTCTTCCTCTCTCCTTCCGTTCCCCTCTAAAGATAAATAAATAAAACATTTAAAAAAATATCCTAGTTCAAACTAACTTTAGCTGGAATCTGGAGATATGCAAAATGTGGGGAAATGATTATTTTCTTAATAAAAGTAGAGAGCTGAACTTTTGTTCATCTTTATTAACAGTAATAAAACAACAATTAGTCTTAAGTTGAATAGAATCCTGATAAAATCAAAGAATTTTGATACATAGAAATGATAGCTGTCCAGCTATATAGATAGATGTAATTGTTTTCAACCAGTGTGACACTGAAATCAGATCCAAAAACATGCTTGAGAGTAATTTTGTCATATTTAATTTCATATAATATCAGTGATTAATAGTGAATTAAAAAATGTAGTGTAGAATTGTGAATTACAGATGAGCATGGCCATCGGTATTTTATCAAACCTTAAATCAAACATTTTTAAAGCCATTTTTTAACTATTTAATGTATTTAATTTAATTTCATTATTAATACATTTGTAGGAGGTGAGTGTTGAAATAAAGAAAAACTTAAGATTTTTGTATTTTACCCCATATCATACATCTTATTAAAGAAGGGGGGAAAAATGGGACAACTGTAATAGCACAATCAATAAAATATATTTGAAAAAAATAAAAATAAAAAAATAATAAAAAAATAAAAATAAAAAAATAAAGAAAGGAAAGTATTCCTCCATGTATTAGCAATCTTGGTGAATTTTATTAAGATCCATACTGTTCACAAATCCAAAAATCTGAAATTAATTCTAACATAATCATTTTCTACTCTTTTCTCCAGCAGTCCAATATAGCATCAATTTTTAATTTCAGGAGTGTGAAAGTGGACCTCGCAATCAACCAGTTTTACGGCCGCTGTGATTCATGCCCTTGTTCTCTCTGTCTTGCATGTTACACCTCACTATATCTAGCAGGACAGTCCATATGGCTCTTCTCAACTTTCAAAATCACATCTTTGCAAGTGTTCAAATTACAGAATTTGATGGAGAATGTTTTCATTTCAGCCATTATCCTTTAGTGCGATCTTGAGATAACCATTAATGTTACTGTTCGTCATAAAGTTAAAATGATACTCAAAGATGACATCTCTTTCAACAGCTCTGTCAATCCTAGTTGTTACTCTTTCTCTCCCATTTGGTGTAGCCGTTGTCTCTTTGTGCATGTATTCACCATTTTCCCCTATGTATGTGTGCACATTCATACATTTAAACATAGACATGCCTACCATCAGTTTGTGTGTGTGCTTTCTTTCTATAAATGTATATATTTTAAGGATAAGGTATCCTTTGAATTTTAGTATATATATTATTATCATTTTAATAATTTGAAAATATCACATGTGTATGTATATTTAAGTTATTTCCATAAGAATGCATTGTGGTAATGCATTTCATACTACGGGTATATGCTAAGTTTTTAAATCATTTTTAAATAGCGTGTATTTATGCTTTCTCATTTTTTTACTATTAAAGACAATACCTCCTTCAGTGTGAGTGTACATATCATGTGACTCATTCAAGAATTAACAAAATGAAATAATTGCTCAATATGAGATATGAGCTATTCTATTTTAATAGTTGTATCCAAAGTGCATTCTGGGGAGCAATCCAATGTTTACTCTCAACATCCAGTCAGTATTGTTAAAAGCTGATGGTTAAAATACGCTAATGATGCTCTAATCTGCATTTAATTTATTATTAATGAAATAGTGTGCCTGTTTATTGACCAAATTTATTCTCTTAATTTTGGCTCCATTTGATCATTGTTTCCCAACTATATGAGTTGACTTTATTTCCTTTATTTGCTTTGTAGGAAGCATTTGTGTGTCCTAGATACCCATCCTCTGCGTTAATAGGTGGCAAATGTGTCTGCTCAGTCTGTTGCTTGTCTTTTAACAGTGTTTATGGTGTAGTGGAACTTTGTGAAGTAACCAAGTTTATTAATGTATACCTTATGACTTTTGCTTTTTATGTTTTATTAAATTTTCCCATTGTCATAGATATTGCATGCTAATTTTATTAGAATTCTTATAGAAATGTTAAAGCACATACTTCAGAGCCAGAATCTTTGGTGAACACCCTAATATGCTATTTAGTAACCTTACAACATTGGGCAAGAAACATAATCACTCCATGATTCAGTTTTCCAAATGATATAATTGATATTATAAACAATTATGATTGTTTATCTTCCCTCAAGGTGGATCCATGCTTAGCAGGCCAGTGATTTTAGTTTAGAACTAGGTCAAAGTCTTAGCTATAAAGGAAAACAAATTAATTGCATACTAATGGAGACAACCTTAACCTTGAAGTATGTTAACACCTGATTTACAAAATGTCTATACCCCTCTTCTAACTTTCCACAATAAAAGTAAACACTGTTTAGAGAAAGATTATGTTTTCCAACAGTAGCAGTATGAACATCCTGGCTTTATTTTAAAGGTGGAAAAGTTATAGCACCTCTATAGGTTCAGGAGCATGAATAGGTAATTGTGGCGTATCAACAAAGTAGCCTAAGTACCTTCGGATTTGAAAGTTTCTGAGTAGGTCTGGAAAAAACTTAGGACTCTGGGATAAGACTAACAGTTGAGAAATTAATTCACAACAACATAGATGGTCACAAAACTCCAAAAATACTAACTCAACTCTGGAGGTATGTAGTTTATATTTCAAAAGAAAATGACGTCAGAGAGCTTGGAAACATTTCTAGGTAATAAGACGTGTGGAGACATGGAGGTTCGTCCTATCATTGGAGAGAAATATTTACATCCCAAATGGCTAGATAATCCAGTGATATTTTAATCCCGACTCCAAAGAGTAGAGGTTTTTTTCCCTTCTTTTCAAAAGGAGTGGGGAGAAAGCTGCCTCTTTTCTACATAGAAGCAGCGCAAATAAATTTTTCTCCATTTTCTCACCTATGGTGGATGAGGTTACTCACTGGAAAATTTTCATTCTGGTTTGTATTACTTTGTCCAGATGGTGCACCATTGGGTGGGGCCCAGTTAGATGTGGTTATCACTGCATACATATGAATGGATATGTAACTAGTCAAGAGCACCTAATATGCGCATTCAGAATAAGATTCATATAGATCAAATTATGACTTGAAGAGTTTATGGTTCTGTATATTTGTTAATTAGATATGTCTTCATATATTGTATGAGATCCTGTTGCATTCTAGATACCAGTATTTTAATAGACATGATTTTTGCAAGTTTTCTCTGAGCCTTTGGCTTGTCTTTAAATTTTATTGAGTCTCTTATAAAAGCAGAAGTTTTGGATGTTGATAACTACATTTATTAATATTTTACTTTATTGTTTATGCTGTTGTTTCTATGTAATAAATGTATGCTGACATTTAATTTGAGGATTAACATACAGTCAAATGTTGTAAATGATGCAATGATCAAGAATACACTTCCTCTTTTTTTGCTTATATATTTCCAATAGTTCCATCTCCTTCTGTTGGAAAGTTTTACCTTTCTCTAGATTTGGGTCCTCAGTTCTTTCCATAGATAGATGTGTCTGTCTAGGGTGACCACCATCTGCATTTTCTTTTAAATGTCATTTCAACTAACAAATTTTAGATCTCTAGTAAAGAGAATCAATCACACTTACTATTTGTGTGTTTGCTTGTATGTTTTTTTTTTTTTTTAATTAGCACACTTAATGCTTAGTTTTGCCTTGGCTGGTGTGACTCAATGGATAGAGTGCCAGTCTGCAAACCAAAAAGGCACCGGATCATTTTCCAGTCAGGGCACATGCCTGGGTTGAGAGCCAAGTCCCCAGTTGGGGGCATGCAAGAGACAATCACACATTAATGTTTCCTGCCCTCTCTTTCTCCTTCCCCTCCTCTCTGTCAATAAATAAATAAATAAATAATTTTAAAAAGCAAAAAACAAATCTTTAAAAAATTAAAAATTTGTTATTACTCAGTATACTATGGAAATATAATCAATGAAAATGGTTAATATTTTTCTCAAAGAGTTTTGGTAAATAAATACAACTAAATGAATACTTTAATACATTTCACTGATGTCTTAATTATAGATAGCTTTAGATACAGCTTTACATATTCTGTTTTGTGAGAACCTGAACAAAATCATAAAAATATTCATGATTTAAATTAGGTGGAAGAACAAAATATATACATTGAAAAATGGAGAAAATAGTATAGGAAGCACATAAACCATAACATTTTATAGACCATATATAAGTTTTGAGATACAAAAATCATTATTCGATATATGTAAAATGCACTCTTTTTTATGCTCAAGCTAGATATTTTGATTTTTCACATTTTTTTTCTGTTTTAAAATAATATTAGAATGTTGTTGGGCAGCAATTCAATGGCAATTTTGAGCTCACCTTTCCTATAATTCCATAATGATCATAACATTGATTGAACAGAACAAAAAATGCCAAAATTCAGCTATGATATAAAGGAATATTGGTGAAAACTATCCTCAAAACTGCCCTCAAAATCATGCTTGGCATTTTCCTCTAATTTTTATTGTTGTTTTGCGGCATTTCCAATTCATATGTTAATCTCTCCTCCTATGTCAAGTGCAGATGCAGTGTGTAATCACTACTTTTCAAAACACTAGTAGTTATATCTGCAGATTGCTTATGGCTTTATAATTAGAGGACTAAATGGAAAAGAAATTGCTGTAGTTCATTTGAAGCAAGATAATGTAACTATTTTTCTTTTTTTCTGAAATGCATTACTGACCTTGGGATACAAGCAGTATTTGGACATATATGCTCAAAGTGAGGCATTATTTTCAGAATGCTCTGCCACATTGACTGGTTTAACTTTATTTGTAAGCTACAGAGTTGATAAGTTACACTAATATCAATATGATTGCCCTATTCTGTCCATGTGCTCTTATTTTGCTCATTATTTTATAAAAAGGCATTCTATCTTGTAAATGGACTAGTAGCAAGGCATACTAAAATATTATATATATATATGATTTTTATTTTTAGAGTAGATTTTATTGATTATGTTATTACAGTTGTCCCAATTTATTTCTCCCCTTTATCCCCCACTTGGTTCATGTCCATGGGTTGTACATGTAAGTTCTACTCTATTTCCTATACCACTCTTAACCTCCCCCTAATAATGCCTACCACTTATGCTTCTCATTCCCTGTACTTTTCCTCCCTGCATTCTACCCCTCTCCCTACCCACCGATAAACCTCCATGTGACCTCCATTTCTGTGCTTTTTTCTTGTTCTACTTGTTTGCCTAGTTTTTTGTTTGTTTGACTGTTTGTTTTAGGTTCAGGTGTCAATAGTTATGAGTTTGTTGTCATTTTACTGTTCATAGTTTTTTTTTTATCTTCTTCTATTTCTTTGATAAGTTTCTTTAACATTTTATGTAATAAGGGCTTGGTAATGATTAATGAATTTCACTTTTCCTTATCTAGGAAGCATTTTATCTGCCTTTCCATTCTAACTGATAGCTTTGCTAGATAGATTAATCTTGGATATAGGTCCTTGCCTTTCATGACTTTGAATACTTTTTCTAGCCCACTCTAGTATGTAAGGTTTCTTTTGGGAAATCAGCTGATGATCTTATGGGCACTCCTTTGTAGGTAACTGTCTCCTTTTCTCTCAATACTTTTAAGATTCTTTTCTTATCTTTAATCTTGTGTAATGTAATCATGATTTGCCTTGGTGTGTTCTTCCATGGGTCCCATTGGGCTCCTAGACTTCCTGGAAGACTATTTTCTTTACCAAATTGAGGAATTTTTTCAAATCAGTTTTGAATTTCTTGCTCTTCCTCTTCTCCTTCTGGCACCCCTATAATTTGTATATTGGAACACTTGGAGTTGTCCCAGAGGTTCCTAAGCCTCTTTTTTTTTTTGAATTCTTGTTTCCTCATTCTGTTCTGGTTAAATATTTATTTCTTCATTTTGTTTCAAATTGTCAATTTGAGTCCCAGTATCCTTCCCTTCATTGTTGGTTCCCTAAATATCTTCCTTTACTTCACTTTGTATAGCCTTCGTATTGCAACTGAACTCAGTCACTTCTGTGAGCATTCTGATGACCAGTTTTGAACTCTGCATTAGATAGGTTGTCCATCTCCTCATCACTTAGCTCTTCTTCTGGAGTTTTGATCTCTTCTTTCATTTGGGCCATATTTCTTTGTCTCGGTGCTCCTGTTAAGTTGTAAAGGGGCAGAGACTTAGGTATTCAGCAGGGTGGGGGAATCCTCTTTGTTGCATTGTGCTGCTGTCTCTGAGAGAGGGGTTTGCGGGGCAACAATGCCATGCTTGTTCCACTCTAGCCCCACTTTCCGAGGAATTCTCCCATGAGACTGGCGATTTCTCCCACCTTCATAATCCCCATAGTATTTTACAGCTAGAGGTTTTGAATCTTTTGTTTCTCAGTCAGCTGGCCCTGCTTCACTCACAGAGTCCCCTGCCTCACTGTGGGTCTTTTCTGCCTAGCTGCCCATCTCCACCCCTCCTACTGGTCTGGATGAATGTTTCCTTAACTCCTTACTTGTCAGAGTTCCATGCAGTTTGATTTTCGGGCAGTTCTTACTGCTCATTGTTTTTACATTGGTTGTAATAAATGATAATTGAATAATCATTCTAAATTACTCAATTTGCTCATTCACCTTAAATTAATTTTCAGTAGTGATGGATATCTAGATGAATTCAAGACATATTGGAAATGAAGTGAGAAGTTGAATATCCATATACATTTTTAAGAATATATAGCAAATACGAGAAGGTAGAGAATGAGGCTATTATATGACTTCATCAAATATTGGATTTTGAATGAAAGACATCATAAGTTACAAACTACTTTTGGCAGTTAGACACTCTAAAATTCCGAGTGTGTACTAACAGATTTGTACCACATCGAGTCTGATGATTATGCCCAACCATAACACTGACTATTAAGTAATGGGATCAGTCACATGATTGCATTAAAAAACCGGAATGGCAGCCACTATTAAAGAATTCAGAATTATGGATCAAAAGAGAATTGTACAGGATTTTATTATCCTTATATGTATATGTCTTACTTTATGTTTAAAAATTGCTAAATCACATGTGATTACACAAAGATTTGGATCGTCAAGGATTATCCATTTAGACTACAACCATAGATGTTCCCATTCTCCAGATTTATTATTTAGAAATACAAATAATTGCAAGCCACACATACAAAGGGAGAGAAGTAGGACTGTGAATTCAGCTCCCCAAGTCTGCTTATGTGGTACAATTCACTGACTCGAATTCAGGTTCCAAGTGGAGTGGCTGTCACTTTTCCATTATTAAATATCCCCCCGTTTTTTTCCAGAAAGTGCCTTTTTCTTCAATTCTAGGTTCTCCTACTTGCAAACATATGACTTTTATTTTATGTAGGACTTGAATTCTGATGCAGTAAAACCCTGGCACTTCACCTCACCGTTACTAACATTCACAATGCCCAGAACAGTGTAGTTTCATAAGGTGGCATTTTCCAACAGCAGAGCAGAGGCACATAAAAGTGACCAACGGCTTCCCTGGCTGGTATGGCTCAGCTGATTGGGTACCATACGGCAAAGCAAGTTTGCTACTTTGATTCCCAGTCGGGGAACATAACTGGGTTGCAGGTTCAATACCTAAGTGGGATATGGAGAAGAGGCAACCAAATGTTCCTCCTCCTTCACATTTATGTTTCCCTCTTTTTCTCCCTGACCACTTCCTTTCCCTCTAAAAATAAATTAAGTTGCAAAAGACTTGTGTTTTGTTTTTTTAAATGCCCTCATCAAAATTTCTGACAACTTGCATAACTATGATTTTAATTCTGTCTTTTTTAAATTTTACCTTACTCAGTGTGGAAAAAGCACTACCTAAAATTGCTGATTATTGGCTATTCATTACTAATCCTTGGGGCAAATGTGTTTGTTGAATGTACTATCAAGCTAGATGCATTGTTATGCATATTCATGAGAGCATTCATATAAACGAATGCAATGTTTCTCTATCAGAGTTCCAAACCAACTCTTACATTTGTCAAAAATGATAAGATATGTATGACATGCTCCTATGTCAATTTCCCTTGTCCTGTTTTTCTTATTACTTTCTTTACCTCTTCTTTTTCGTGAATTTCTGGCATTTGGTCAATACCATTTGGAAATAACTTCTGCTGCTGAATTTCATTTAGAGAAAGTGACAACACACACCCATGACTGTGACATTTAACCCAGTAAATATAAATGTAAAAGAGCATATTCACAAATTCCTTCACCAACCTAGCAAGCAAGAGAAGATTGGCTCGGGGTATATAAAGAATATTTGAAAACAATCATACTATTATAAGCCTGCAAATACAGAGACCCTACAGGAAATTATAACTTATTTATATGCTAATGTATTCATTTAAAGAATGATAAACTCTGTAGGTCTTTTATAAATTTACAGTTTTGAATTTTCAGGGAGTTGTGCATTATAAATTATTGTATTCTAAGTTTCTTTTAACATAAGCAAAACCCACCCAATGATTTGGAATCTGCTGGGAACAATTATTCCATAGATTACAATCCTTCTTCTAGGAAATACTATTAGCTTATTTGCCAGGAACTCTATGATTCCAGTTTTCAAGAAGCTTCCTTCTTTTTTATTCCTGAAGTGATCCCACTGAAGGGAGAGGTTCCCTGGCTGTTTAACCATTTTCTGCTCATTGAATAGTACTAGTGATACAAAAGAAGCAAAACAATCAGTTAAAAGGCCTTAACTGCAAAACCGGAATTTTCTGGAGATGTAATTCGCTCTCCAGCCCCAGCCTGTGGGCCTGCCCTACAGATTCAGAACTGACCAGGTTCTCCACTCACATGATCCGAGTCTTTAAACTAAGTCTGTTCTCTGATTTCCTCTTATGGTTATTCAGCTAGCTGGATGTGTTCCACTACCTTTTCAAAGGCAATCTTCTTTAAAATCAGCTGATTGTAGATGTTTACCCTACATGCAAAACACCTTCAAGGCAAAACTTTAGTGTTTCCCTAAAAAAAAAAAAAAAAAAACTTGGTGCTATAGTTTAGGAAAGTACACACACAAAACATACCATCACAGGAGGTGGGCCCCAACATGCAAAAAGCCATTGCATCAGAGGAGGGTTCACACTTGCCTCTAAATTCACAAATCCCACTTGATTGATGATGGATTTCTGTTGGCAAGCCTGGTTTTACAGGATGACTGATTAGAAAAGATTCGGTTCAGTTTCAAACAATTGCCATCCCGAAACTGACACTCCACTAGTGTCCTAGAAACACTGACTCACTCGTGTTTCTCTAGAAATACTCTTCTTGTCAAGCTTTGCTCCCTGTGGTGACAATGCATTTTCCAAAAACGGCCACAGTAATGCCTTCCATCATACTTTCTATAATGTTTTCATGGCATCTTTTCCCCACTGAAAATACTATAGAAAAAGGCTATTGTATAATTTTATCAAAATATTCATTTTGAAGTGAATGGTGTGTCTTGATGTAAGATATTTGGCACTTAAATAATCCAGTTCATTTTTAAGTGGCTTTCTATTAATGTTTTTGTTAGATGTATATTTTCTCATTATTGTTAAAGTACTTAATCTAAAATTTACAACAGAATTTCCCCACTTAAAAGATGCTCTTTCAAACGTCACCACCCCGACCTTACACCCTACTGGCTGTTTTCTGGTAACCCACACTCTATTTTTCGCCTTCCCTGTCTGTCCATGTGATTAAGTCGAGCTCTGAGATTTTGGCGCCAGGTGAAATGCACCTGTGAATTCACAACTGCCTCAGGGGTAATAAATTTTCGAATGCTTGTTTTTCTCAGGTTTTTTTTTTTTTACTTCTCTATAGGAGTTTGTTTCCCTCATATTTCATGAAGTTTCCCTTTCTATTTAATTGTGTTACCACTTTGTATCGAACTGTTGCATTATAGACAGCAGATGTGTTTCTCTTTAATGTTAGACATCATTCTCTGAAACAATGATGTGTCATTCCCTGTTTACAGATACAAAGAAAACATTATAACCATGAATAAAAGTTTTGCACACATGTTGTCAGTGGCTTTGTTACACAGCTTTTTAACAACCCACAAATGCATTCTGGCTAATGTTTTTTTCAGTAGGAGATTCAAACATTATCTATGAGGAAATCCTAAACCTTAGTCTAGTATGAACACTTAGCTTCCTTGTTCTGGGTTAAGAGAAAACAATTAGGACTGAGAGCTTATTCTTTTTCTGATCTCCCATTTACATTTCACCCTTTTGAAATTATATTTATTTACATAAAATATAGCACCAAAATTCTGCTAGATTTGCATTTTTATTTTCACTTGGCTTCTTGGTTGAGGAAAGCATTTAAGATTCTAAATAAAAATAACATGCCTGGGCCCTGGCTGGTGTAGCTCAGTGGATTGAGTACAGGCCTGCGAACCAGAGGATCATGGTTTGATTCCCAGTCAGGGCACATGCCTGGGATGCAGGCCAGTTCCCAGCAGCGGACACACAAGAGGCAATCACACATTGATATTTCTCTCCCTCTCTCCTTCCCTTCCCCCCTTCCCTTCCCCTCTGAACATAAATAAATAAAATCTTTAGAAAAAAGAGTTATGTTTAAAAAAATAACATGCCTGGGTTGATTAAAACCTTAAATTCACCCTTCATTAATGAAAAACTTGGTACCTCCAAATTCCAAACATTTGGGAGGCCCTGGGGGTGGAGACATGGACCAAACCTCATCATTTCCTGTGGCTCCCCTCTTCCCGTAGGCTTGGATTACATCTTCCTGGTGTCAGATAAACTTGTTCATCTGCCTTCTAGATCCTGAAATTCTCATGACACCTCTTCTCTCTTTTATCCACTTCTTGAGTTTCGACCTCTTTTACAATTGATAGTAACTTTCTATTATGGAAAACATTCATGCTTACATTTTTACACCCTTGGTTAAATTTATTCACAGTTCATTTTTTAAAACAATTGTAAATGGGATTGTTCTCTTACCTTCCCTTCTTGAAAGTTGCACTATTGTTTTATAATAATGCAACTGTATTCTGGATACTTTGGATCCTGCTACTTTACTTCATTTATTAGTTCCAGCAGGGTTTTTTATGGAATCTTAAGACATTGGAAAAGAAATGGAAATAAAAATAATTTTAATTTTTTAAAAGAAATAAATATCATTAGGAGTATCATTATTGATTGCAGAGTAACAGATATGCCCTGAACTTCATGCTAATTGCTAAAATGATACTGGGCTGGAGTTAAGGTGTGATGAAGAATTTGGCTACATACCTACAATACCCAAGGATTGGAAACAATACTTATGCTTGACGTTCATGCGGTAGATGCTTATTACCAAGACCACCCTCATCTGAAGACAGCCCATTAGGGAAAACAAAATGAGTTGACCATTATTTCCCTTGACCCGGTGCCATTCCCTCTCTCTCTCCAGCTCTAGGTTCTCCTGCGTGGAAACGAATGACTTGAATTCTCATTCAGGAAAACCATGGCACTGTCCCTCACTGGGACTGAGACTTACATTGCGTAATACCGGTGGTTCTGGAAGCTGGCATTTTCCAACACCAAAGGGAATTAAAACGGTTTTCTCATCAAAAGGAAGTTATGAAAATTTTAATGACTATGATCTTGGTATTTGCCTTTTAAAATTATTTTCTTTACATGTGTTACCTTTCCCAATGTGGGAATAGCAGTATTTAATAGTGTTAGTTATGGACTATTTATTACTAACCCATAGCACACAAGTACTTGTAGTATGTGCTGTCAAGCTAAATGTCATTTCATACCTATTTATGAAAGCATTAATAAAAATTAGCTCTCATAATTTAGCTGGGTCTTTTAAGATACATTCTAATATTCCATTTTTTGAAGAAGATACATAATTTGCTCATTAAAGCAAATGACGTGGAATGAGTCTTCAGCAGCTGCTAGGTAATCCAATCAGTTATCAGATACTGTGAATAGCTTGAACTCTCTAATTTCCCATCCATTAGTCTGACATTAAATAAATATCTTGACTGCCCAAAGGAAAATGCAAAATTCATCACATAAGCTAGTGCATTTTAACTGGGATATCAGACAGAGAAATAAAATACAGTTGTTCCAAATGCTTGTGTTAAATCTTTCTTGTATGGATTTCTTATTTATCCTTGCTCTCATCCAGTGATTTGAAATAAGAAAAATCACATTAAAGAAGTATATTTCACAACACTGATTTCACAGAGAAAACATCTTAGAAGAAGGATATAATAATGAAGTCCAGAAAGTTGGAGAAAAACTAAGTTCTCTAAAATAGCATTATTGTGTGAAAAGTGTTTTGGTGCCATGCAGTTGAAATAGATTTCAAATAGTGAGCTGTGAGTCAACAGTACCTCCTAAAAAGCTACCCGTGGAGCAGACACATTCAGAAGAACATTAAGTATAAGGGTCAGAGCGGGGCCTTATAAGGAGCCAAACACTTTTTTAGAGAAGTGGGCAAAGGCTTTAAAGACATATATTAGTAAAAGAGAAAAAAAGAAAGACAAAAAGAATGCAGAAACCAGGGCAAAAGAGAGTGAAAAAAAAGTGGGAAAATTAAATGTTTTGGTAAGAAAAACTGAATCAGTTTTTCAGTAGGTAGAGGTCCATGTGTGTCCAATGTTTGTCAAAAAAATCCTAAGATATGTATGACATGCTCCCTTATCAACTTCCCCTGCCCTGTTTTTTTTTTTATTACTTTCTTTACCTCTTCTCTTTCGTGAATTTCTGGCATTTGGTCAATACCATTTGGAAATAACTTCTGCTGCTGAATTTCACTTAGAGAAAGTGACAACACAACACACATCTGTGACTGTGACATTTAACCCACTAAATATAAACATAAAAGAGCGTATTAATAAATGTCATCAGCAACCTAGGAAGCAAGAGAAGATTGGCTCAGGGTATATTGAGAATATCTGAAAACAAATGTACTATTATAGGCCTGTAAATGAGACCCTACAGGAAATTATAACTTATTCATATGCTAATTTAATCATTTTGAGAGAACAGGGCTACACTTTGTGTATCTTTTATGAATTGATAAGTTCGGTGATTCATTCTTTAAACTTTCATGCCACTATAGTTTCTCTGACTTGTGAAATTGTTTTACATTGTATTATAATCATGCATTATTGAGTGGGGACAATGAGTGATTTATTTATATTGACTTATGTCAGGGACTAAGTGATATTACCAAGATGTTTGTGGTGACATAAAACATTACGAATCAACAAAAGTTAATTCTATATCTGAGGCTTTACATATGTGTTTGTTGTAGAGAAAATGTGTGTGTAATTCAAATATCACACCCCTATAAAATAGAAGGGAATTGAATCGTTACCACAGTCTCACCCACTGGGCTTCAGGAATACCTACTGTGCTAGGTACCATCATATATCTATAGCTAATTTACACTTTCTTTAGCCCTTAAACAGTGGAACTTAGTGCTTTGTATTAAGATAGAATTTTGAAAGGAAATGAAAACCGTGTTATATATGTATACAAAAGTAACAAGAGGCTGGTGATAGCTCCCTTGCTTTCTTCTTCTTGACACGCATCCTCATAATGGAAGATTCTCATAGGTCAGGAATGTTTCTTCATGGGAGACATGTGATGTGCTTAAAGTGTTGTTTACTAAGAGTGCCTTTTGAACTGTCTCTCGGTTGTGCAGAAACCCACGGATCTTCATTATCATAGAGTCTAAGAAGTGCATTTGTTTCTAATTCCACTCTGAAGTGACTTAGATAAAGCCAACTACAGGAACCAATGCTCTTTGTAGGCTCAGAACATTGTACTTTCTCTCAAATTTTATTTAATGCTAAAAAAGGCTAAGGAGGAAAAAGGGATGTACATATACCCCCCGTTCTTATTTTCATATTTCTTGTTAATATTTCAGGTACAAAGAAAATCTTTATATTTACTCAACTGCTTCCTATCACTTAGCAACATATAATTAATAAGTTATTACATTCATCTAATTTAACACTGCTGAAAATTTAGTTAGCTTCCTTGTTATCAATCTTGCCAGGCCTGGCAGAAAGAGATGATACAAATAGTTTATTTCAAGATAATTTAATGACTTTATTATTTACAGAAGTAAATGCAAAGTTGAGTAGAACTGAAATGGATCGTGAACTCCTAGGGACAAGCAGTAGCTAGAAGCTATTATCATACCTAGCTTTACAGGGAAGAGATTACTTTTATCAGACCTTGCAGGAAGCGTTTAAGCCATGGAAATGGGGCCACCCACATGCCATAGAAAATGTAACCACTGACAAAACAATGACTCACCGTGGAATACCAAGTACTCTCTGTCTTCTTGACCTTTGGCTAAAACTATAACCAATGGAAACGGGATCTAAAGGTTAGCTTTGTGGAGCACAGAAAGAAAAATGGTGAAGAATCATTCTGCACAGACCACTGAGTAAATTCATCACAGCCACATATTAAAGTTAAATACATAGTCCGTAGCTAAATATTAAACATTTAAGTCAAATAAAGCTTCTACGCACATTGAATCTATTTTAATTACAACTTATGTCTGAAAGTTAAATGATTACGTAGAGAATTTTAAGAAATATGTAATTCATAGGTCAAACAACTTGAGATTTTATTACGTTTGTTTTAATTTTAATAACAGTTGTCTGACAGAAGAATAAAATGAACAGACTCATTGCTACTTCGTGAGCAACTCTCATTCCTGTAAAATGAACAGACAAGGGTCCAATATCTACCTAGGTATTGTTCTACTTTTTTTCCTCTATTCTGGGTCACTTGTCTATAGGACAAAGTAGCTTTCTTTTTTCTAAGAAAAACACACCCTGTCTACTTTGTGTACAAAGTTATTCCTCTCTGCCATTAGTATTCTTATTTACAAACACCAGATACAACTTTTGTACACAGTGACTTCTTTTTCACAGAGAACACGAAGAACACAAAGAAATAAATCACCGTGACCTTTTAGGCACCCGCACTATGAAGCAGGCTGGGAGAGCTTGTGAATACACAATTCACATGTTCTTATAGATGTATGAGTTATATTACAAATACTATCAAAATAAAAACTGAATAATGACATTAACATCCCCAAATACATTTACTCTATAAAAGAGGTGAAAGTATACCAATTTATTCTTATAAAGTTTCCAATGAGATGATACTTTATATGCAATTATATATTATGCTTTAACAGATAAATTTATAATTTTATGCAAGAATATTCAGAGCAACTGCTTGTGAGTCTTTAAATTCTTGTGACTTTAAGATGCCCTTAAATTCAGTGAATGCAAATTGCCAAAGGGAATTTGAGTGTAAATGTGTTTGTTTCTTCTTCCTCCTCCTCCTTTGTCTTCACCTTTGCCTTCTCTTTCTTCGTCATCATAATCATATCTTTGCTAAACCACATATAATTGTTTATACTCAAAGTCAAATTTTTGGAAATGACTTGTATAAGAGAAACTAAAAAGAGAGAATTGCTTCCGTATAAGAGAAAAAAAAACAGTAAAATACCAACTCCTTAAATTTACCTTATCTACATTATTCACAACTGTTTCTATATTTTAAAATAACTACCTTAGAACCCTGAAAAGTCTGTGAAATTTTTATTTAAAATAATTTTATTACTTATACAAAAGTAAATTTAAGAGCTTTTTTTTATTTTTAAAGGGAATTTTATTAATTTATGTTGTCACCAAGATACAAATGGATCTCAAAGGAAATATTACAATTAACTTTTTTTCAAGTTTACAAATGAGATGTTCACAAGCTATATCTAATAGTTTATCTTGAGGATAATTAATGGCAATGGGTACCCAAGGAAAATTACTGCTGTATAAATTAGAAGTACTACAGGTAGTATTCATCAATCTGAATGGGTAAGAGGCGAGCAGTGATCTAAGCGAAGACCGCTTAAGCGTGATTGGTGAAACTGTTGTGTAGGGTTGCTTCCAACAACAACCAGCCACTTAAACAAGGACCTACAGGGGTTTTTTTCAAACAAAACAACATGATGTATAGATAAAACACATATTTGGCTTCATGTCTTTGAGGTGTGATGGTGGAATGCTTCCATGTTGTAGAAGAGAGCCACTTTAAGGCAGACTTCTGAGTAAATATACACAATATGGAATTAAGGTTAGCAATAAATATTGCAAGTCAATTTGGTTTATTTTTACATGCAATTAAAGTCATTATTAACAAATTACACTGATTAGTTACTTTCTGGTATGTATTTATAAACACTTCCATTGTCCAGTGAATGAATATATAGATACAGATTTGTCATAATTCCAGATTTTGCAAGTGACTTTAGCCTCTGGGCTCATATCACATAACATCTTCCATTTGTCACTTTAGGATATATATATTCATTGTTTGGTGAGATATTCATATATATATTCATTCATTGGACAATGAATAAATATATATATATTTATTCAGTTTTTACTGATTACATAAATAAATGTATATATTTAATCAGTTGATAATGATTTTATGTATATGTATATAAAATAATCACTTCAGTTGTCTAGTGAATGAATATATATATGAATGAATATATATATGAATATATATTCATCTAGTGATGAATATATATGAATATATATATTCCTGTGATGAATATATATATATATATATGAATGAATATATATATGAATATATATTCATCTAGTGATGAATATATATGAACATATATATTCCTGTGATGAATATATATATTCATTCACTAGACAACTGCAGTGATTATTTTATATATATATATATGTATAATCAGTATCAACTCCATTATTGTTGTTATTTACTACATTACTTGAGAAAAATTAGAATATATCATTTGTATATTGTCTTAGTGTAATTAATGGCTCAAAATAGCCACACAGATGCTATTGTTCTCTATAACTTTAAAATACTTGAATTTAATATGTCTATATTTAATTTATTAGAAATAGATAACAGAGAAAGTAAAATTTTGAATAGTGTCATTATTTCAATAATTATTCCTAAATAACTTTTCTTATGATTTTATGATTATATTTTAAGAAAAATGTTGTACAGATAATTAAATTTGCTAATTTAAATTAAATTAAATATCAAAGTCCCTCTGTATTATTTTACTTTAAATATACATTTCAATATGCATAAAAAATTGAATACACACATTTTATTATATGAGAGCTGGATAGAGTCAATAGAAGTACGAACAGAATGAAAAATTCAGAGGCTGGAAAGTCCCATTGAGATAAGATGTTTATTCCCATTTACCTCCACCATCATAACCAGTCGAACACGCCAAATTAATTCAACACTTATTATTTTATTTTGACATCTAAGATAATTTTGGATGGCTTTCCAATGACAAACCAAGTACACTGTGAAAGGAAACTATCTCAAAATATAATATAAAATAAAAGAGAAGAAAATGAGAACGTTAGAACAAATTTGAGAGACCATGCAAAAATTCAAAGTAAAGGAACAAAAAAAGTTAAAAGTTCAAGAACACAAGTGCATGTTATTTGATAAGCTTGATTCATAATGAGTCAGTCGCCTGTTTAAAAGTACCATTTTTGCCATTCAAACAATTTGCTTTTCAAAAGGTCAGATAATCTTAATTTTTCTGAGTTATATTAAGTCTAATAGAAATAATCAAAATAAAATACACGGAGATGTTTCTGTAAGAAAAATAAGTCAACTTACTGGACACTATTTTCTCATAGGGTGGATAATGCAGTTTCTCAGAAGTGCCCAAAGCACCAAAGCTACGAAAAGATATAGTCAACATTAATGAAAGGTCTTGAATAAGAAGAACTAGAAACTTCCAGAAAGCTCTTTTGATTACTGGTAGTGGAATTTATTCATAACAACTCTGGGTCCAAAGGTAGTGCTCCCATGAAATAATTACAGTACTTTCATAGCAATAAATTATGAAAGGATATGAGTAAGATGGTTTTAGGTGAGTACATATGTACCAGTTACATTTCTGTCAGGAAAGAAACCTCCCTGGGTACTTAGAAGAAATTTAACACACTGGTTTTTGACGTGCTAGGTTGAGGAGTTGAATCAATGGACTGTAATAGGATGCTTCTTCCATTCCTGGGCTGAAGTGACAAATGGAAGATGTGATGTGGTATGACCCCAGAAGCCAGTTTCTTGCAAAATCTGGAATTACGACAGATCTGTCAAACTGGAACTATGCTATAGACTGAACATGCCTGCCTACCAGCAGCCTCATTTATTGAAGCCTAATCCCCAGTTTGGTAGGCAGAATTTTGAGGAGGGGCCTGTGGGAGATTATTAGGTCATTAAGAATAGAGGCCTCATGAGTGGAATTTGTGACTTTACAAAAGAGAACCAGGAGAGCTCCCTCACTGCTTTTGCCATGTGAGAACATAGTGGGAAGAGGAGGAAGACAGCGTCAATCAACCAGAAAGCAGGCTCTCATCAGCATGGAATCTGCCGCTGCCTTGATGCTCATGCTTAAGAACTGTGATAAATAACTTTTTGCTGTTTAAGCCGCCCAGTCTATGGAATTTTTGGTATAGGGAACCCAACAAAGACAAACGACAATGATATACCTTCCACAGCTACTGCGAGAGATGCAACCAAAGTGTGAGAGAGAAGAAAGAAATCCATGAGCTCCTCCCTTCTTCATATTCCCCAACTTCTCACCCTCCCTTTGAACAAATGCCGCTGGATGTCGGCTAAAATCAAAGGACATTAATCCTGAGATATGGTGCAGAGCCGGAGAAAGCAGAATTATTACACAGCAGAGGTACAAGGAGTACACAAAGTAGAAAAGGGTGGAAAGAAATGTTAAATAGGGTAGTAAGGAACGACCTCACTGAATAAAAATATTGTGATGGTTCTTTCAAGATTTTGCAAATTTTACTTGACCATTTTTTTATTGTCGGGCTGGTTCAGTTCTATTCTCAGACTGCAGTTGCTGAACCAAATTTTTGTTTGTTTCAGTTCCTTCCTCACATAGAATTACTAGTCAGTTTCTTAATGATCTTCACACCTATCTTACAAAAGCATTTCCCCAAAAAGGCCTTGTCAATTCAAACTCCCAACACTAATGTGAAAGTGTTGATTCAATGACATTGTCTCATCACTGATTTATACATATGCAATGAAGAGTCAATTCCCACTGTGGGAAAACATGCAAAAATATCTCTAAAAAAATTTTGAGGCCACTCAAAAATCAAAGAAATATTGGAAATAGTTAAAAACTTTACCCCTTTCAAAGCTTTGAAATAAGCTATAGACAGGCTATTTACCAGTTCCAAAGACAGAATTGTAAATGAAAATGTCAAAGGACAGTTATCTGTAAAATGACATCCCTGACCTTTAAATTTAAACTACTTCTGAAATTCACTACCGTACTGGAGATTTCCTTGTCATAGGTCACGAGAGAATTCATGAGGGTCAAAGGATGATGCCACCCTTACTTTTCTACTATTGCAATATAAAGACATCCTATAGAATAATTAGCAATTTCTATTAAACCTCATAATTTTAAATTCTCTCCTAATAGAGAGAGAAGGTTAAGGATGTGGTAAGACACACGTCTCTTTCCTTCAGCAGTAACAGATTTCGATTTGTCCTACAGATTAACCAAGAACCAGAGTTGACCTTTATCTCAATGGATACTGTTCATCCTTACTAAAACTTACCATGTTAGTAATCATTTTCCTTTGAAATCATTTTAGTTTGTCCAAAGGGCAGGTTTCAAAGAGCAGGAACAAACCCTCTTAGGAATACTAGGAGATTGTATAAGCTGCCTTTCACTCTATTCAACCTTTTACTAACAAAGAGCTCTTTCAAACTGCAAGTCACACGCCAACTGCATCAAAGAAAGGATGAAACAATGCCTTCTGCCAGTCATTTCTTTGCAATGGCTGAAAGGGCTTCCCAGGATGAACTGCGTGCTTGGATATATACCTGTGGATACAATGGCACTTTTGTCCAGACCAAAAATGAACTTCGTAGTAAATTGGTATTTATATGATTAAATGGTTTTACTCCCAAATTAGTGAAGACACACACACACACAGTGTGATAGGGACAGAACAGGGTGTAAGTTCAAGGGAAAGTTATGACTACAAATTTCTAATTCAAAATGTTTATCTTAATCTTAAGGGTTCCATGAAAGTTTGTAAATTCACTTGCACTTCTGAGTCACCACTTCACATTTTTCTACTCCTCTACAGATTTGAAAGTTTTATCCCATTATATGTAAATATAAAATTTATTCTGTCTATAAAATTAGTAAGGATGACCTGGATATAAAGAAAGAAAAGTTATGGGTGGTAAAACTCCGCTTGGATTACAGAACATTACCACCTATTTTTGTCTTTTAAACTGATTAAGCACAGCAGAAAAACATACAGATGGAAATAAAAAGCCCAGCCCTCAGATATTGTTTCTGCTCCTGTTCACCTAGAACAACATTGATTTTACTTGTTTTAATTAACTTGTCAGATTAAGGAAATTCTAGGATAGCTATTATTGATGGTTCTGTATTGTATATAGGCAATTCATAACTGAGACAAACTTTCAGGTGGAGGCAGAATAACACATACAAAGTAACTTAACTCATGAAGTCGGAATGACTGAAGGAAGGGTGGGGAGTGATGTCACGGGGCCGGTTTTGACAGATCATCGAGACATTTTTCCCATGGCTCAAAACAGTTTCTGAACTCATCAATTTTGATGCCTTTTAGTGTTTCTGCCTTTTTTTGGTTTCACCTCTTCCACATTAGCAAAACATTTCTCTGAGAAAGTTTTCAATCTGGGGAAACAAAAAAGAAAAGTTGCTCAGGGTGAGATGGAGTGAGTAGGGAGGGTGGGGCATAAGGACTCATATAATTTGTTCACAACGTGCTGGACTCTCAGCATGGTGTGAGCAAGTTCTTGTAAATCACCCATCACGAAATGGGCAACCATGGTGAAAGACTCTTCCAGAAAAATTTAGTGAAGCCAAATGTAGTGTCTCACAGCAACACCAGCTGGTTCACGGATACAGATGGGTTCCTAGCACACTCGCCAATGGGAGAAGCCTATACTATAAGGGGCCTGCCCTCCAGAAGACAATTCTGGCTTTTTGGGGTGTCCTACTTTGTGAAATTACACCTCCCTCTTATCTAGCTCATGGCATCAAATTCCAGCAGTGTGGTGACATGCAGTGGCACCACTTCTCCAGATGCAACACACATCGTTTGGGCATATCCTGGAAACCAAGGGCACCCAGCCGGTGAATTCCCATTTCATCCGCATATGGAAATCCAGAGTCTTGAGAATCCTTTGGAGATCCTCAGAACCTCCTTCCAGCGCCATGAAGGTGTTGTGGTAAAATCTCAATGTTGAAGAACTGTGCGCACCATCTCAGGGTCACCGGTGCTCACAGCCTCCTGTAAAACTGTCCATTCCTCCCAATTTACTTTTGTGACATCAGCTTTATGTCAGAGCAGGACTGGCAGATTTCAATTATCCCAAAGAAACACAAAGATGCAATAAGGTTTGACCACGTAGATCTAACAAGTCATTGCAGGGTCAGGGGGTTTATATATGAGAGCAGCAGCCTGTGTAGAGTTCGGCTTAAGAAAATGATGATGCACCTTTACGGTCCACCAACAACACAAACAATCTGTGTGGATCGCTCTTCTTTTCCCTTCACACGGGGGTTCAAAAAGACACGTCGCTCTTCTTCCTCCATCTCTGCCTTATTCCATTCCTTCCAACCTCACTCAGCTGAAGTTAAAGAGGGGATGTATACAGGATCAATTTTAGATTAGGGTCAACTATTTGCATCAGATTAAGATGCACTAAAGACCACAGATGTGGCCTTAGCCTTAAAAATTACCGATAGTCTCAAACCACCTCACTTCCCTTTCTGAGGGGGTCTGATTTGAACTTGTTAAGGTGGTTCCTCTGAGAGCTGGATCCTCCAGGCTAAATCCCACCAGTTAATCCTGGCCCTGAAGGAATTGCTAAGAGAAACTGAGCTTTGTTCTTCTTCTTCTCTTTTTTTCATTGTTACTACAGATGTCATTCATTTTCCCCACTTCCCCCGTCTCCACCCGGTCCCCCCACCACACCTTCACCACACTGCGGTCTGTGTCTGTGGACTGTGCAAGCACACTGCACATTCTTTGACTAGCCTCTTCCAGTCCCTCCACCCCACTCCCTTCTAAGTTCTTCGGTCAGGTCCATGTGTCCATGATTCTGGCTTTATTTGGTGTGGCAGTTTGTTTTGTTCACTAGATTCCACATATGAGTGAAATCACACAGTATTTTTCTTCCTCTGACTGACTTACTTTGCTTAGCATAATGATCTGCAGGTCCCTCCATGGTGTTACAAAGAATAAGTTTCTCTCTGTTTTACAGCTCCCTGGTATTCCACGGCGTAAATGTATCACAGATGTTGTAGCCTCTCATCTACTGATGGATATTTGGGCTGCTTTCAGATCTTGGCTACTGCAAGTAATTCTGCTGTGAACATAGGGGTGCATATATTCATTCTGACTGGTGTTCCGGGATTCTTAGGATATATTCCCAGAAGTGGAATTACTGAGTCATATGAGAGTTCCATTTATAGTTTTTTGGCGTATAATCCATACTGCTTTCCACAGTGGCCGCACCAGTCTGCCTTCCCACCAACAGGGCCTGAGGGTCCCTTTTCTCCACATCTTCGGCCAGCACTTGTTCTTTGTTGATTTATTGATGGTAGCCATTCTGGCAGGTGTGAGGTGACATCTCATTGTGGTTTTGATACGCCTCTCTCTGATAATTAGTGGTGTTGAACTTTTCTTCTTATGTCTATTGGGCATTCGTATGTTCTCTTTGGAACTTTGTTCTTGAAGTGGGCAGGCTGGCCAAAATACCATACAGCATAAAAGCAAACCAGGTGTGAATTTTCCACACCTTCTCTAGGGCAGAATTTCTTTGTAGAAGACCCATCCACTAGATACCCTGGGATCACTTGAGAAGAAAGGGGAGAAATTAGAAAGGGAACTACAAATAGATCCCAATGGCTCCACATTCAAATGGTAGTAATGATGGAACCAAGCAAACAGGGACCTATTCAGATGCAGGCCACCTTGGTGTATGACCCAGCAATAAATATGAGAAGAAATAAGTTTTTATTTATAGTAGTTCAACCTTCAGAGAGCTAGGAGCACTTCAGCTTGGAGCCTTTTCTTTCCTGAGACCCAGCACTTCCCTTGCTCCCCAAAACACTAAAAGCCAAAGCCAAGCCTGCTAGTTCCCCACATTCTTATCTTTGCTTAAGGTGGCTGTGCAAACAGCTTCAGGGCCGCTCTCTCCTTCAGGGTGTGGGGTACATTGTCATCAGCCTCTGGGCTATATAGTTCAGGAAACCATGAACCATGATACACTGGATCATGGTGAAGTCCAGGAAAGACCCAAGTCCCAATATTATGGCCTCTTGTATTCCCAAGTCCCAAGGCAACAGGTCAGCACCTTGCCAGGCAGGACCGTGAGGGCTTCAGAGTCAGCTAGAGCAGGCAGGAACAGCACAGCAGTATGTCTCCTTCCCCACTCCACACGGCTGCGTGGCGGGACCTTACCTACAAACCACATAGCTCCTTGCTTACTCCTCCCTTCCCCTGGCTGCTGCAGCCTGGCTCTCCTTCCTCAGGGCTCCTCACTTACTACTCCCTTCCTGAACCACATGGCAGCTCCCTCACGGCTGCCTGTCCTCAGTTTTCAGTGTTGACCTGGGGCTTCCGACACGACCTCCCCTGGGCTCCTCCCTCGATGCGCTACATTTGCCAGTTTCCCCATAGTGTACTACCTTCTCTTGGCTGCCCTCCCCAGTCAGGGCAAGGGTGACTCAGTGGTGCATGGAACTGCCTCCCCGGACATGTCAGGGGTCAGGATTATTCTGAAAGTCACATACACACCTTTTGTACCTTTAGCCCCGGGCAATTGCCCAGCTCCTCTCCAGGGAACTAGGGCTCTCCACTTGCCACTGTAATGCAAAGCATCTCCGCTCTCCCCATCCCCCAACCAAGGGCTGTGGGGATTTCCTGGGGAGTCCCCTCGCTCTGCACCCCGTTACTATGATTCTACATTGCTTTTAGTTCAAATCAAACATATTCCATTAATATACTCTTTAAAATAATCTTTTGTATTATTTTTAAGAGGTATAAAAACTATTCCTGTCAGTAACAATAACAAATTATACATTTTAAGCAGATTTTCCCAGGGCCTACCTTTAGCGGTTAACTCCTTGGCCTCTGTAAATAAGCATCGCAGACCATACCCACCCTGGGAGCGCAGCTGAGGGTGCCCTCACTCTGGGAGGCCGATGTTCACTGCCACAGGTGGCGCTGAAATAACCTGGAAAACAGCACCCTTTCTGTTGGGCGTTTGCGGGGACGGGAAGTAAAACGTGAACTACTGGTGCAGTTGATGTCTGTGTGATGCAGTTAGCATTGCCCGTAAAACGTTCCTGGTCACAAAGAAAAGTGCTTTTGACTCCACATAACCATCTGTCCTTTGTTATCGCGGTCTGGCCAGAATTCCTTCGCTGCGCACCAGGCCAGTATATCCAGGGTCCCATTTGTTCCAAAGACATATCTTGGCATTTTGTCTACTGAGTCCTTACCGTGGGTAAGGACACTTGCTGAGGATGGCTGCAGTTAGACCACGCTGTTGGCTCCCAAAGGAGAAACACAGGTAGTGCCTTGTGTTTTGCATCCCTTTATTGTGCCTCCTGGTCGCTTTTGACGGCCTCTCCCAGGAAGTCAGTTAAAAAGGAGCTGAGCTTTTGTCAAGCCGTCTTCAGCATCTTTCATTTATGTGTTCACTCTCTTAAAATGAAAATACAGAATGTTTTCTTAGAGTGTGCTTACACAATTAGAAAAAAGATTTAGGTGCAAGGATTCAGGTTGGATTTAAACTCCACAGTTACTGTGAATAACACGATTAAATGAGAATTGGCCCGAATTCTAATTCTTAATTTTGGACAAATAAGTTCTCATTCATTCTGAGTATACACTATGCTTTGTAATGGCATATACAATGTTTTGCTAAGGATCTAAAAGGAAAGATCTCCCCCAAAATGGAAATTGTCTTCCGGAGGGTGAGTCCCTTCCTAGTACAGGCTTCCTCCCACAGGTAATGTTCTAGGAGCCCATCCGTGTCAGTTTACTGGCTAGCATTGTTGTGAGAGGCTGTATTTGGCTTCAGTAAATTTTTTTAAAACTCTGAACGTATCTGCCCATTTCATCATGGGTGATTTACGAATGGTCCTGCCCACATGGTGCTGAGTGTACAGCAGTTTCTGATCAAAAACAGCATGACCTCTATGTTCCATGCCCCCTGCTCAACTGATCTCGCCCTAAGCGACTTAGTTTCCCCAAATGAAAAAAGTCCTCAAAGGGGAATGTTTTGCTGATGTGGAGATGAGACAAAAGCAGCAGAAGCAGAAAAAGGCATCAAAACCAATGAGTCAAAAACTGTTTGAGCAGCGGAAAACCCATCTCCATAGGTTTATTACATTGAATAGAGAGTACTTTGAAGGTGACTGAAGTTTAAATACAGAAGAACAGCCCTGGCTGGTGTAGCTCAGTGGATTGAGCGCAGGCCTGTGAACTACAGGATCGCGGTTCAACTCCCAGTTAG
Organism: Sturnira hondurensis; assembly: GCF_014824575.4. NCBI lineage: Eukaryota > Metazoa > Chordata > Mammalia > Chiroptera > Phyllostomidae > Sturnira > Sturnira hondurensis. Next base: position 4,577,309 of record NW_028082350.1, on the reverse strand, counting down.
GGCACATGCCTGGGTTGCAGGCCAGTTCCCAGCAGGGGACTCACAAGAGGCAACCACACATTGATATTTCTCTCCCTCTCTCCTTCCCTCCCCCTCTAAAGATAAATAAATAAAATCTCTTAAATACATAACAACAAATACACATTTTAATAGGTAAATTCTGGTTTTCTGGCTCCCTCCCTCACATAAATATGTCATATGAGCCCATCAGAATTATTACAGAAAATTTTGAGTAAAATTTTTGTTAAAAAATCTTTAGAAGTCAATATAGACAGATAGAGGAAACTAATTTGCAAGTAATTTCTAAAATCATATCATTTTCATGGATTTTATGAGTCAATACAGGTTTTATTTAAAGTACAAATACCTAAGGCTAATTTGTCAACAAAGATCGTATAGAATTAAAGCACTTATTTTGTGTCAACTGCACACACAGACACGAGAAAAACTAACAGAGTCAACTGCAACATAGTTTAACAACTGCTACTTAGAAAGTATATGGTAAGAGCATAGTTGCCAAGGAACTAAACCCTATTTAGATTTAGCGTTCTCAGACAACATATGAACAGATATTCAATATTTTTACTACCCATATATTAATTCAAAGTAGTTGGAGTTGCAACAGTTCACTAGAAGTTATTCTCTGAGTTTTCTAACCCTACTTGGATGTGGCCCTACATTAATTAAGATTATAATGACTCTTATTTCTAATCCTTCAGGTTTAAGTGAATTGTCAGTGTCATCTTTTGAAATATTAGGTAATATTCTGCAGACTTTTTATATGAATATTTCTTAACTGAATACCGTGTCTTGATGGGAAAAATAGAAATTCAATATGTGAGATCATAATTATATTTTTGCACAGTAACTTATTTATTGATTACTACAATGTTATAAGCATCTCTTGACAAGCTATGTACAATCAATGTGTTTAATAATGTAGTTTCATGAAAGCGGCAACAGAAAAGTGTGCCTCAAAAACATCTATCCTTTGATCCAACTATATCTTGGCTTCGGATGAATTACCTGAGAATATGCTGTTCTCAGTAATCTGTCCAAAAGAGGAGGAAATCACATGCATTTAATTTGTTCAAGCAGAACTACATTAAGGCAATTATCAACAAACTTCAAGAACCAGGATGGGGTCATTCTGACTTCCACTGCCTCTCAGGTAGCAATGCTATTTGGCCAATGAAAATATGCATTACCCAGACAATTTGAATTGCACACAACTAGTTGTTTAATATAAGTATGTCCTACATACTGTGTAATATAATACACACCTATGGGGAAATTATTTGTTGTTTATTTGATATTCAGTTTTATATGTGCCCTATATGTCATCTGGCATGGTTATGTCCCTGAGTCTCTAAACAGCTGACCATATCACATAGGTCAGCGGTAAAAGGCGCACAAGGGTCTTTTTTTGACGTTCTTAATTGATCTTTCCCTTGCCTTAAAAAATTATTCAAGATACAGAAGAATGTATTAGCAATGCATAAACTTTCTCTTAGCCCTTGAAAAAATCTAGGGAAATTCTATCATTCCATTACAGTGAGGAACACATAATTGAGATTAACCTGAATGACTTTCATAGCCAAGATAAGATCATTAATCACTTCAGCCAAAGAAAAGGACAATTTTTATACCACATTTTTTAACAGAAACGACTCCTGTGGTAGGAATAAGTGCCAGCAGGATGTCCATTTAAACAATAAAAGCCAGTTGTTGCTGCAGAAGACTTCCTAGAGTAACTGAAAGTAGCACTCGTTTGGAGGGATCTCCATACCCATCAGAAAGGCTACTGTGGTGATTCTTTAAACACTTACGTTATCCTGTGACCACCCCTAAAGGATACGTCATCGTGTTTTCAAGACAGAGGGAACTTAAGGCCTGGTTTCCCCACAAGAAATAAAGACCCAGAAGTACTCACGCTATCCCTAGAATGACAAAGTCACTCACAACCTTGAGAGTCTCCGCGGTGTCACCTCATTATTCAGGGATCACAGCTTGGCAATGGATCCGATGCAACCTTTCAGAACGGTGGTGGGCCTTGTGCTGTCTGTTCAGTCTCAGTCATTGCATCCAGCTCTTGCTTTTAGAGAGAACGCGGGGCATGCTCATGTGTCCACATGTCCAGCCAGGTGACATTTGTTTTCCCCTTGGGCAGGCATCCACAGTATAAATGTGACTGGGGGTTAGGTAGAAGGGCAGGGACCTTGGCCGTTGGGCTGCTGTATCTGAAAGTCTCCTTGAGAAAGTTACAGGAATAGTGACCAAATTATGATCAGAACTCTCTGGTGGGGGATGGAAAATCTCGTGGTCATCTAAATTTAAGTTGCCTGGAAGATTGTGGAAGAATTATTCCAGAATGTTTTCCTCAATGAGGAAAGAACAATGCTGAAATACAAACATCGTTAATGGCTTTCTCTCCTCTGCATCGCTTCCCAGTGACGAAGGTGCCGTTCTCATTCTACAGTCACGAAACTGATGTATCTTTTTAAGGTAATTAAAAGTTTGCCTTTTTCTCAGTCATCCCTCACAACTTGAACTTTGGTCTGAATAAATCAGTTACATTTATTAGGAAGGGCGTTGTTCATGAACCTACAGATAGTTTTGACGACCAGGGGAGGAGGGGGACATAGTAAGCCACGCACTCAAACAGGATGGTGTCTTTAGGAGCTAAGATCATGCCAATGCACCAAGAGAATCGAAAGACAGAACCAGGATCATGTTTGAGTCCCCTAGGTCATATCCGGCCAGGTTATTACCATCAGTAAGATGCAGTGACCAAAAAGCAATGGTAGCCCTCTGAGTAACGTAGGTTAAATCTGACACTTAACGCCTCTCAGTCAGGCCATCAGAGGAGGGGCTTTTATTTGGGGAAAATACAAACATCACACAGATGGTTTTATTAGCAGCCACAATTCATTTTTGAAGTTTGTGGTCTCAAACATGAATGACTTTAATCTGCCAGGCAATCTGTGGCTTTCCAAGTGGCAGCCCAATGATACATAGTCCAAAAGTCAGTAAAAATACAAGTTTTTTTTCCCAATGGGATAACGTTTAGGGCTGTGAAAATGGCCTTGATTGCTGCCCACTTATACAAGTAATCATACACATTATGTTTTCCACCAAACAGGCCCTGAGGTTGAATATCTAGAACAGCCCTAGTGGACAAAAACCGGTTGCAATTTAGACACACATCAAACCCAAGCATTAGGGAGCTTCTGAGAATCAAATCATGTGAAGTCTTCCCATAGATACAGTCTTTTCTTTTTATGCGAGGCCAATGCTACTTGGCTGCTTGCTGTTCAACCAAATCAATCTACCATCATTTCTGTGATCATTACTGTTTATGCAACACTTTATATGAGGCAGCAAGGTAACCATTCATTAGGGATGTGACCGTTTCTGTTTTGAGAATCTGCCTGGGGGTTTGCCAGGCTGGTGCTTGGAGATTGACTGGGGCGTGGCTCCCACAGCCGTGATCTGTTTGAGGACGTCCCCTTGTTCTGGACCATTAGCAGCCACATGGTCATGCAAATTCTCCTACATTTTCATCTGCTTTTACTACACCAGGAATGCAAGTCTTTCAAGGTGAAAGACAGACTGTGAGAATCATTTAGATTCTATTAGGTCAGTTTGTCATTTTCTTGAGGGGCACCCTTTTTTCTGAAAAACAGGTTCTGTGCTTCATCTGTCGTTTCACACGGGGGTGTTTTTGTCTGTTCCCTGGAGGGCCGGGCATCACTCATAGAAGCGAGTGCCCATTAAAAATACCCTGAGGACTTTTCTTGTCACCTCCAAACGAATCCAGATTTGGAATGTGAGCCTGTTGCTGGCTTTGAGCTACAAAATGACCCTTAGGTTATCTTTTTTTTTTAAACAAGTGCTACATGCTCTTCTCCCCATCTCCCAAGCAAACCAGCGTGTCTTTGTAACTGTCACCTAAGGAGGTATGAAATATTAGTAACAGACACTACAAAGGGGAGAGCTGATGCTGACTGCCAGACTGGTGAAGAAGTCTCCACTTCCCAAAGCACAGTGAGCGACAAACAAGTGACCTTCCAGTCAGTTGTCTGGTCTAATCCCCAGTGATTGACCTGCGGCCACCCCCCTTTGTTCTCATTGCCAGCCTACAACATAAAGCACCCGTTGCTGCTCTGTACACAATACAGTTTGAGACCTCCACTAAGCCTTCCCATGGACTTCCCTCAAATCCTATTAATTGACCCTCAGGCCCTGATCCTTCCTCTTCTAGAAAGCCATACCTTTTAAGCATTTCATCCTTCCTCTAAAACTATCAATACTTATGAAGACTTTGAGATTTGATCCTTCTTAAAAGTTAACAGGTTAGCCTACCATCGTTGAATGGCTAGTAGCAGAAGGAACATGACTCCTGGGTCAGGAAGAGAGGGATTTGTCACTCGTCACTCTAAGCATCAACATACTGGCATCAGCTCTCTTTGCCACCCCCCCCCCCAGCCCCGTGGAATGACACTGGTGTGCCTAGACACGAGCTGCATACAGAAGAGTTTGTTTTATAGGAGAAAAGCCCTGAGATGAGGAAAACTGAACATTTTATAATGGCATTAAGCACGCCTGCCGTTCATGCCATAGACGCGGCATCAATCAACCAAGATGGTTTGCTAAACAATTTTTCTTGAAAAGACATTTTGGAGCAAAGGCTGTAAGTTATGCAGAAGCGAAGGCTTGAAAGTTGTGAAGAAACATGAGAGTCGTAGAGAATGATCTCCCAACCCATGGTTCCTATGATAACATGCATGCGTTGGAAGCACTATTAAATGACTTGTTAAAATGTTTATTGTTTCATAAACATGTGAATGAGGGGAGACCCAAATGAGGGGAGATCCAGAATTTATTTATAAAAATGTGCGTATTTATTCTGACATATTTAAACTTCAGTCACCTTCAATATACTCCCATTTGATGCAACACACCTCTCGTGACTTTTTTCCCCACTGCTCGGTTTTTGAACTATTGGATTTTGGTGCTTTTAGTGCTTCTGCTGTTTCTGTTTCACCCCTTCCATACTGACAAAATGTTTCCCTTTGAGGACTTTTTCATCTGGGGAAACAGACACACAAAAAAGTTGCAGGGGGTGAGATCAGGTGAATAGGGAGCCTGAGACACAGGGGTCATGCCATTTCTGGTCAAAAACTGCTGAACACACAGCGAGCTGCAGGCAGGTGCACTTGCAAATCACCCATCATGAAATGGACGAATGCTTTGAAAGAGTCTTCAAAATGTTTTCACTGAAGGTGAACACAGCCTCTCACAACAGCGCCAGCTGGTAAGTGATAGAGCCCGGTGCCTAGAGCACTCATTTAGTGAGAGAAGCCTGTACTAAAAGGGGTCTGTCTTTCAAAAGATGATTCCAGTACTTTTGGTTCCTTCCTCTTATGGCAGCATCATAGAACTCCACATATATTCATTATTTTTGGAATGCTTGCCTACATGAAAGTCTTAAACGGCACCTCCTTTTTTGGTAAGAATTGAAGTATAAACCGGTTATAGTTGCCTCTTACTAAAAGCCTAAGTGGTGATGGTAAAAAACAAAAATAGAAAATTGACCAAGGAAGTATATATATATATATATATATATATATATATATATATCTGTTTGGAACATGGTATTACCATGGTGGCTACTTTAAAATGAAGCACACCACACACATACTCAGCAGATGGCTAGGTAGGTACATTCTACAAGCATTTCTTTGAAACTGCTACTATGGTTCATTAGAATTGCCTGATTATTATTTTATAGTGTTGAACATTTTATAGCTATATATAGTTGCCACATACCGAAATTTCAATTATGTGAGATCTCCAGCTACCCTTGTAGAGCATTTTTATTTTGCCCCAGTTTTCATATAAATCAGCCTTATGTTTAAAGCAAACAAATAGGCGAGAAATAAAGCTCAGAAAAATTTCTGGAAATGAAAAGCTGAACTATGCTGTAAAAATATTTTGTTGTGGTTCCTCTATGCAGGGTGAGAGCTGATAACATTTTGAAAATGAATAGAAGCCGATATTTATTGATAAATTTTATGTGCTACATACTTCATCATATAATTTCCATATTTTAATTCTTTATCACAGTAGAGTAATGAGATGCTCATACTGACTTGCAGATTGGTGAGAAAATCCCTCCTGCCCAGCCCACAGTGAGCAGCAAGCAGGGCAACTGTCAGGCAGTTGTCAATACCCTACTTTATTACCTGTATAGTAGCTATTAAATTCAGCTACTATTTATTATTTATTTATTAGCGATTATTTTCTTACTTGAAAATTAGCAAATTAAGCATGAGAGATCACACTGTTTATCAAATGAAGTTTCATCTAAGTCCAAATGTATGCTATAATGCTTTTTTCTATGCATCAAATTTAGAAAAAGTATGTTATTTTAGTAAATGATAACTATTTGGATTTATCAATAAAACATTTACCTAAATACCTTTTATTTCATTCAATAATTGGTCATTCATTTTTTCAAACATAATGTTCATGCTATGTTAATCTAAATTTTTATTAAACAGAAAAGAAATAATAAAACCTGAGTTTAAAAAAAAAGACAAAGGTAATTTTCTAGGATATTAAACAGTTTAGAAGATCAGTTTTCATTTCAGTACTGTGGTGTTCGAAGGAGTCCTTAATGACCCTGAACCTGCTCACCCGGATCTCTGTCTGTGCTTCTCCAACTAAATTAGCAATTCAGAGATCCTCACTTCCTTGTGTCTATCAAGAGTCCCTCCACTGTTCTCAGAAAGAAAAGAGAAGGCAGAATGAAAACTTAGATGGCAGGCAAGCAGTCCTTCACTCTGATGAAGCATCCTTAGAGAAAGGTTGAACAGATGCTCCAGTAGCGTCTATTACATGGATTTTATTCTAATGTAGGAAAAATTGTGGAACTAAGTAGGAGAGCAATGATGTGTCTGATCAGAAGTATTCTATGGGATTTAACAAACAGGTAATTTGAAGTAAGGGTTTCAAATGTTATCTCTTAGCTACTGCAGGAAGACAGATTGTTTTCAAAGTGATTCTGTATTAATAAAAGAAAAATATCTGCAAGCTGTGTTCAAAGACCCAGAGAAGTGATTGAATGACTGTGTATCCACGATCTTAGGACGCCCTCACGCTGCCGCCGAATCAACTGCAATTCTGCATTTCTGCTTCTGAAGAGAATCCTCCAGTTTATGCAACAAAGGGCCAATTGGCTTCAGTGGATTGGGGGGTGGAGGGTGGGGGTGTGCAGGATGAATTTTATCTTCATTTTTCAAATTAACAAAAGCAAGTACCCATGTCTAAAAGGCCTGCAATGAGCATTGTTTTTTCTCTAAGGTGAGCAAAACATTATTACTATCCAGATATATTTTTTTATAATCCTTGTAACAGGCAACCAAATCAAATATTGATTTTAAAACTCTATTATCTAGGTTCAAATGCTTTTCCCTTTTTTTTGCAAGTGTTTTCTTTAGGCAATATATTCTGTCTCTTCGTGCTACAGTTGTTTTTTTAATCCATAAACAAGGATGATAATTGTGCTTAAAAGGTTTGTTAGGTATGTTGTTCAAATAAAAAAGTTTATTACAAAGAAATAATTCTATTACCTAAAAAAGTTTGCATAGTTTTTAATTCTTAGAGATTGAACCAATTTATCCCAATTTTGTGCATAGCAGTACATATTTGCTTTTTATTTAATTATGATGATTAAAATTGTAGTGCATGATAATTTTCTAGGTTCCTTGAGGAAAGTTTTTATGTATTTAGATTGATGATTGGTTATTCGATTCATTAATTCATCAATTTAGTCTCCCAGAGGGCATGGCCCATGACTGAATTTATTTGCTAGATTTTTTAAAATCCTTGAAATTGACCTTAGTTGGAATATAAGGAATAAATGAGTGATCTGAAAGATTTCAAACAGTCTAAAAGATTATCCCAAATAATTAAAGCATTGTATGTATCTCCCCTCCCAAATCTCTTGATTTATAACTGAAAATAAAATAATTTGGATGAGAAAGACTTGAATTCCTTGCTTATTTGGCTGCAAATCCAGGGAACACTTGTAGAACATATCATTGAACTTGGTCTCTAAATATCCCTTAAATGGCATCACTTAATATTCCTCTACACCTATTAACACACTAGTTTAAAGAGATCTGAGAACAGTTTGTTTTTTCATGCCGTAGGTCTAGTTTCTGCAATGTGACTTAGTACATGGCAGGCGTAGTTCATAGCACACGATCAATGCTCTAAATATTTTTGAATCAATTGATTAATCTTTGTTCCTGAAGGTCTTAAGAATTTATCTGAAAATAAACACTTGAAATTGTTCAATTTGTAATCAGAGCAATTTAAAGCATGTATTTTCAGTGATCCTTACCCTACTTTCTTTAAAGTCAACATTCCTTTTTTAAAAAATTATTTTTCAAGTACAGTTTTCTGTCTATTACTCCCATCCCATCCCACCCCTCATGCTGCCCCCCTCCCTCCCATTTCCACCCTTCTCAGTTGTTGTCCAAGTATCCTTTATATATGTTCCTCTAAATCCCTCCCCTATTTCCCCTGAAATTAAAGTCAACATTTCAATAACAGGAATTAATGAATAAACGAATTGTCAAAAGGCTTATTTTCAAAGGTTTTTTTTTCACTTTTTAAAAGATTTTATTTATCTTTAGAGGCAAAGGGAAGGGGAGAGGGAGAGAAATATCAATGTATGATTGCTTCTCGTGCATCCCCTCCTGGGAACTGGCCTGCAGCCCAGGCATGTGCCCTGACTGGGATTTGAACTGTGATTCTCTTATTCGCAGGCCCGCGCTCAATCCACTGAGCTACACCAGCCAGGGCTCAAAGTTTTAAATATATATTTATGCACATGGATGCACAGCATTGTGTTTAATTAATTCCATTTATGGGGAAATGAAATACTGCTGAATTGTTTGTCGAAGATTTGGAAAATATATGCCAACATTTAACACAATTTTTATGATATTTTGGCTTCATAGAGTCATTTCCCATGAGTATTAATATTATGCTTTATTGTTAAGCACTTCTGTGAAATGTTATCAAGGAAAGATGTTAATATTTTGTTTCAGATACTGAAAGAAAGTGAAAATACCAATATCTTGCATAAATTAAGAATTCATTCCCAGTATAATATAAATATTATTTAATGCTAATTTAACTAATTTGTTGTAATACGTTCACATTTTGAAGTTAGATAGCCTTGATAAAACTTTGTAACTGATTATTAATAAGTTTATTTAGTAACAGTTACAGGGAACAATCTAAGAGAATAAGAATATAACACATGTTTTACATAGTTTTATAATAGAATTTCAGTGGCATCTCAGTTCTTGGACTTAGTTCATTCCTGAAGGCTTTCCAGTAAAAGAATTATTTGAAAACCAAATTATTTTTCCCAGGTGTGAGCACAAAATGGTTGTGGGGGGAAAAATGAAGTTTTCCTTGGACAACTGAGACGTTTTTCATTTCACATGGACCATGTGATTGAGAACCAAATTGTTCAAGATGGGAGAATTTTGAGAACTGAGGTTTGACTGTTGTATAACTATAAGTACATATTATAATACACATTATTATGCATATTTATCAAGATTTACATAAATGAAGGACATAAGACTGTGTGTTTTTGTTAAGAACTTCAAGAGCCAGATCTCCCATGTTATTTTTCAGAACTATGCAAATATATTTATTAAACTTATTGAACTCTCTTTAAAGAAGACGAATTACTAGCATTGTTTAAATTTGAAAAAAAAAGGTGGTTACTTAGTAGGTCATCTGAAATATTCTATTTCCTAACTTTGAGGAAAATATTCCAAGATGTCCGACAGATTTTGATTGGTCAGAGCAGATTCTGACTGCGGGAATCAGCTTAACCATTTGTCTGGCTACATATTACAGGAATGTAAGATTTAGTGCTTGTGCTACACGATGTGTCACTAATATTTCTTTCTTAATACCATTGATATTATTCACTGCCTCTGACCTGGTGAGGTGTTTCAGGAGGGGCCAGCTGTTGTCTTGAGGGAGAATGCCACCAGGACTAGAAGGCTGAACATTCCCCACTGGCAGTTATCCGATAAGACATATTTAGAGGCGGCCTTTCTGCTGGGCCCATGGGTGGATTCTGTGTTCACTGCCATGGCCACTCTGGGCCCTCCTGACCTCACATGACTTGTGCGAACGATGAGCAGCTCTGTTGCTGCCCCTTGTTTTCCCCTGGTCGAGACCTCAGTCTCCGCTAGGACTTAGCAGCTTGATACAAACCTGCTTTTCAAACAGAGAGTAGACATTTTGACACAAAAAAGAAAAGGGGGCTTGTCCCGAATTTTAAGAATTTATGCTATGCCTCTATTTTTAAAGCTTGCTATAGACTTCAAAAAGTATCCTTACTCACGACTATCCATGATCTGTGAGTGGCCCAACTCTCCAAGGAGCTTTACCGCAGTTGGGTCTGCTGCAGAGCCTCCACTTACTATGGGCCACACCTCCATGCCGTGAGGCTTTCAAGGAATGCCTGGCATACATCAGAACTTTATGCAAAAATATGGGTTCTGTGCTTTTAACGTCAAAGGAGACATCAAAGAAGACCAAGGACACAGTGACAGAAAAGGTAGTTCGGTCCTGTTTTTCATTCTGGTCTCAAAGTTATTTTACTTTGGTTATCAATAACCAAAGTTGTGGCTGGCTGGACCAGCTTTGGTGGTTCTGATTGTGACTGCAAGACGCCCTGGAGTAGCAGCCACCAGGAACTTTGACAAGTACAGGTCTACTGCTTTTAAGACCTGGAAATTAACAGAACACCTAAGGCCACACAGTGAGGTCATGGATACAGAGAGAATGAGCACAAGGTCCTGGGATTCTCCTTTTGTCGCATTCAGGGGTAGGAGCCTAGGGTTTCCAAGGGCTTGTTCTTTATTGGTGAATTTAAAATATAAGAGCAAGAATGTAAGCATGGGAAGAAAAAAAAACAAACCGAACAAGTAGCCCAAGTGATCAGTGATTGAAAGCAACGAATATCTTCAAATCAAAGGCACCTCAGTGGAGGGAGGGAACCTGGATCTTTATAGGACTTTATAGGACAAGTCCTATAGTTGACTGTGCGTTCATTTGAGAGAGCCCACGTCGAAGTGAATGCTTCTTTAAAATGGATGCCTGGGCAAACATAGCTTATGTCAGTCATTTGCATTATTTAAAAAAAGGCCAATCTTATACTACACCCTCAAGGGTGTAGTTATACTACACATGCAAGGTGGACATGTGGCGTGCTGCTGAATAATGGCAGTGGTCTCTGAACAGTAGTGGAGATTGTTACATACACGTAGACATTTTTATTCTTAAATTTTGTTTTCAACTATTATACTGCTTCTTGGTATTTTACAGATTCCATAAATTTATTCCACAAACACAATTCTGTGAACAAAACAATTTGTCTACAATATCAGCATGGTGTTTATGTGTGTGTCTGCACACACACATCTGTTTTTACCTTATTGTAATACAAGTGTTCCTTGACTTACAATGGGGTTTCATTCTGAAAAATTCATCATGAGCGAAAATGTTATACGTTGAATATGCATTTACTACACTGAACACGAAGAGAATCAGAGTTTAGCCTAGCCTTCCTTATACATTCTCAGAACACTTACATTAGCCTGCAGCTGGGCCACTATCTTGAATTTTTCTCAAGAGTAATTGCTTTCCTCTTCTTCCCTCCAGAAGCAGGAGATACACATGGGAGTTTTGTAAACATAATGAGATACAAAAAGTCAAAACACAATATCCCAAACTCACTGGCATTACAATGCACTGTAGAGTACTGGTTGTTTATCCCCATGACCACGTGGCCGACTGCAGACTGTGGCTCACGGCTGCTTCCCAGCACCATTGAGAAAGAGAGAAAGACAGAGAGAGAGGGACAGAGAGAGAGAGAGTGAGAGAGAGAGAGAGAAAGAGAGAGAGAGAGAATTGCACCACATATTCACATATTGCCAGCCTGGGAAAAGATTCAAATTTAAAATTTGAAATACAGTTTCTGTTGAGTGCCTGTCTTTTCACACCATTGTAAAGTTGAAAAAATCCTAAATTCAACCATTATATGTCAGGTACCATCTGTATTTTAAAGCATATATGAATGATGACAGCTTCCCTACTAGAAGTAGGGATTTGAACCTTTGACACACTCTTTACCTTCACAGAAAACAACTGGTGTCTTGAACAGAACTTTTTATTCCTATCCCAAGTACATAGGTTTGTACATATGTATGTATGTATTGTCTTCCTTTCCAGTCTTTTTGTGAAATTCACATAAACTAAAATTGACCATTTCATACCATATAATTCAGTGGCACTTAGTGCATTTATACTGTTGTGCAACCGCTACCTCTGATTTCAAAACGTCTTTATTACTCTACCAGGAAGCCCCATATTCAATAAGTATTCACTTCTTACTCATTTCTCTCTCCAGCCCCAGAAACAATCAATTTATATAATTTATCTTTTGTCTCTATGGATTTACATATTTGGGAATATATATGTGTGTGTGTATATACAGGGAATCCTATAATGTATAACATCATATATACACACATACACACATGGAATCATGCAATCCGTAACCTTTTGTGCCTATCATGCAAGTTTCATACACATTGGACAACATGTCTGCACCTCACTACATTTTTTGATAACCTTCCCTTGTATACATGTACTGTTGCAGTAATTAAACAAGGAGGCCATCAGCCTCAGTGGCTCTGTGCCTCAGAAGCCTATGTAAGAGCAACCTGAAGCCTCAGCCCCAGTCAGTGGCATCCTGTTGTCCTTTTGACTAAATGTTTTAGTTTTGAAAAGCAGCACAGTCCTCAGAAAGCGATGATAGCCTTTCAACAAAAAGAAGTGAATTTTAAGGGAAAGTTATCCCAAAGTACTAAATAAATAAGGTTTCAACGATAACTCATCACATATAGTAGAAAAACAGTTCTACCTTATTTTGAGGTAATTTTTATTTATTATTCATGATCATTTATCATCATTAAACAGTTTTTTGGTTTTAAATATTGGTTTTACATATTAATTATTTTGCAATAACAATGCATATTTGAGCCCTTATAACTCGTTCTGTTTCAAGGTGGTTGAGGGTATATGTCGGGGAGAGATGTTACTGTACTTAGTAAGGAATGTGCCCCAGTTCTCCCCCAAAAGAACTCAGTCCTCATGAGTCCTCTCCCAGGAGTTTCACAGTCTGGGGAAGATTGCTCTTCCACAGGAGAAGACACAACAAGTCCACACCACATCCAGAAATATGCTATCCCAAACTATCATACCCCCCCATATTCTTCTAAAAGTCACTTACTCTCCACAGACAGGCTTGTAGTCTCCTTCCCTTTCGCTACTCAGAGGGCATTTAATCCTAAATTCTAAGCCCTCTCATTTCTTCCTGGGTATCCTCCGTGTACATGAGTATAAATGTTAACAATTGTCTGTCTGTTTTTCTCACATCAGTCTATTACAGGCATCTCGGCTAGGAATGCCAATAAGTAGAGGAAATTTTCTATTTCCTTCCCTACACTGCCTCTGTGCTTACATTCTTGCCCTCTGGTCTCACTGGGTTTCTTACACTGTAGCCAGAGTCATCTATCTCTAAAAATAAAGCATTTCTCTTCTTTAATGTACGGGCTTTAATAGCTTTCCATAAGCCGAGAATCCAATCCAACATCTTCACTACACCCCTCAAAGTGCTAAATAGTCTGGCATCCATCACCCCTCTGACTTCCTGCATACATGCCACCCTAATGCTTTAGCTGTTCCAGACCTCACAGGCTGTCTTGGCGCGCTCCGCACGCGCCAGTTTTGTGCTGGTGCTGACAGAGCCTTCCTGTGCATTAGATCTTCCTCTTCCTTTCAGACCTTCAAATGACACCCTCTTTAGGCCACCTGTGTCAGATCAGATCCACAATGTCACTTTCTCAAAGAGCTCTTCAGTAATGACTCTATAAAATAGCATCCCAATTCCACCAGTCTCTGTTTTGTTTTTTACTGGTGCTGAACAATATTTGAGATCATTCTTTTTAAATCCTCGGGTTTTTTTTTTTTTAATTTCTGTCCTGTTTCCTTCACAACAATAACAACAATAACTCTGTGACAATTTCTATAGGTAGAACACATTTTTAACCAACTCTTATAAGAAGTAGTATACTTAAAAGATAGCATTTTACCATTTAAAAATCTGAACTTCTGAAAAAAGGAAATGAAAATATTTTAATGTGTAATGAATAATATACTTTTCTCACTTATAATAAAAATAATGAAAATTTAAAGTGTATGAGATACCATTTCTCACCTATTAGCAGGGCAAAACCCAAGTTGACAGCCTCCACTCTGAGTGAACTGTGAGAAAACAAATGTACATAAAACATTGGTGCTAGGAGTACAGAATTATCTAATCTTTATAAAAGACAATGTGCCAATAATATGAAGCTTATTTATGCTTAAACAAATTGACTCAGCAATTTTATTTCTAGAGAATCAACCCCAAAGAAATAGTGACAAAATTGTAAAATGCATATACACTTGTTAATTGGCATTGGATGCATTTCTTTTTTTTAAAATGTTTTATTTATTTATCTTTAGAGGGGAAGGGAAGGAGAGAGGGAGCAAAATACCAATGTATGGTTGCCTCCCATGTGTCCCCCGCTGGGAACTGGCCTGCAACCCAGGCATGTACCCTGACTGGGAATCAAACCGGGATCATCTGGTTCGAAGGCTGTGATCAATCCACTGAGCTACACCAGCCAGGGCTGAATGTATTTCTAATGGTTACAGAACAATAATAGTCCTAATGCACTTCACTAGTAGATGGGCTGGATGCCTCTGGTACATTATGTGCACTATTACTGAGTGATTATTAGGATATTTTATGGCATAAAAAGATAAAAGTATAAATAAAAATGTATTGTGACCTGTTATTAATTTAATAAAGATAGGCTATAAATATAAATTTGATTGTATAGAACAATATACAAAGATAAATCATTCATTAAAATGGAATGAGATAAAATAGAGAATATTATGATAAATGTGAGGTTTCTTTACATACATATATATATATATATATATATATATATATTCAAAAATGTTGTTTATTTCTTTTTTAGAGGGAGGAAGAGAGGGAGAGAAACATCAATATGTGATTGCCTCTTGTGCACCCCCTACAGGGGACGTGGCCTGCAACCCAGGCATGTGCCCCGCTAAGAATCAAACCAGCAACCCTTTGGTTCAAAGGTCAGAGCTCAATCTACTAACCACACCAGCCAGGGATAAATATACATTTTTAATGACTGGATCATATTAGCATTTTATGCAAATCTAAAACTAAATTAACTTTAAAGTAAAATAACTACAAATTGGATGCAAGATGTAAGTTTATCTGTATATTCAGTTGACTATAATCACACAGAAGTTATAACTATTACAAGCTACCTTAAAACATTGTAATTTGATTTTATATACCTAATCCAACATGTCTTAGGGACAAAATGAACTGTAAAAATAATGTTAAACCATAGATTAAGTGTGTTTTTTATGGTAGTTTGGTATCATTATTCTGATATTGGCAGTCCATGTATTGTTATTAAAACCAGGAGTAAAGTGCTATGTTGAAGAATTGAGGCATTGGACATAGGAAAAAGAAAGCACAAATGTACTATGTTATGAAAATAAATATTTGTAATGTAAATAAATATTTGAGTTTTAAAGAAAAGACAAAAGTATATTATTATCATTAGGCAAAACACAAATTTAAAACACACTTTTCATTGATTACTTTCATATTAAACAATTTAAGACAGCTTTATCTGAAAGCTTGACACATTTTATTCTATATATTTATCATAAATAATTTTCATTTTTATAATAAATACACTGTGATTTAATAAAAAATGTTACTTTCCTAAAGAAAATTGTCATTTTGATGAAATGCTGTGTACTTTTCTGGCAATTTGCTATCCTGTTTATAAAGTACCCTCAGAAAATTTACATAAGAAAATCCTCCTGACAAATTTTATTTTATGTATTCATAAAATGAATTCTTTCATTTAAACCATAACATTAATCAGGCATGCTACAACATTTCACACTCTAAATAATTATACTCTATTGCTATAATTCTTTATTCAACTTCTATCGTCAAACAAAAGAAGTTGATTTTCATAGGGTATAGAATATATCTTGCATTTTGTTCATCAATAATTCTCTAAATGTAATCTTCACTTTCAATATGTCAATCATTATTAATTTACTAGATGTAATTTGAAATTTAATTTAGAGCCACTGACAAACTTAACTACCACAGGATTTATGGTTAATATTTCATGTCATAAGCAAAGAAAAGTTTTCAGATTTTGCTTTGTTTATCTGTAATATTCCCTGGCTTATAACTACTTCTCTATTAGATTTTAATTTTTTTGAGCTTAGTAATAAAATCATTACTGTTTTTGTAACAGGCACCATGATATAAACAGATGATGAAGGTGTAGGCCATGAGTGGGACATAATAAATGACTAATTGGGTAATAAATGACATGCATTTTTCTAATATTGAGGAAATAATAAAAACTGATGAACTTTTGTGATTTTAAATATAGTTAGTATGTCCAAACGTTACTATATTTGATAGGAAACTTTGGGCCTTGCACATTAGAGAGTAAGAGAAGAAATTCTCATGGTACTATGTACCATGGTACAATTTTCTTTATTGACATTTAAAGAAACAGAAAAACTTAAATGTATTATCCCTTAAGGCAGGTAATCAATTTTTTGTTTTATTTATTTATTTTTAAAGAGGGGGAAAAGAGGGGGAAACAGTGGGAGAGAAACAATGATGTGTGAGAGACACATTAATTGGCTAACTCTTAACAAGGGACCTGTCCCACCATCCAGGCACGAGCCTGGCCAAGAATAGAACAGACAACCCCTCGGTTTGAGGGACGATGCCCTACCCACAGATACACACCAGCAAGGGCGAGTAATCAATTTCTTGCCTCATTTTAGAGCTATTTTCATACGTGAAATCAAATTAGATTATGAGTAATTCTTGATAATTTTGTTTATTTACAAAGTCGTCTAATATTTTCTCACTACCTCACTCAGGTTGCTATCAGTCACTTTCAAAATGTTGACATAATTTGCCCTGGCTGGTTTGGACTGAGTGCCAGACTGTGAACCAAAGGGTCACTTGTTCAATTCCCAGTCAGGGCACGTGCCTGGATTATAGGCTGAGCCCCCCATGGGGGGCGTGTGAGAAGCAACCGCACGCTGATGTTTCTCTCCCTCTCTTTATCTCTCCCTTCTCCTCTCTAAAAATAAATAAATAAAATGTTTTAAAAATACATAATTAATACACATATATGCAAAATCTAAAATATTGCACCCGAGGATTGCTATTCATGAAAAAAATAGAAATGTAAGAGTTAATTGTCTGTCAATTTTATGCTATTTCTAAGTTTTTTATTGATGAACAATTACAAATATGTCTTTGTAACTTAAAAGCCATGAAGTTGATCATTTCAAAAATTAATGCTTAATATATTTACTTTTCTTAAGTCTTAACAACATGATCTAATGTTTGTAATTATTTAAGATTGATTCCATGCCCTGGCTGGTGTAGCTCAGTGGATTGAGTGCAGGCCTGCGAACCAGATGATCACAGTTCGATTCCCAGTCAGGGCACATGCCTGGGTTGCAGGCCAGTTCCCAGCAGAGGACCCATGAGAGGCAACCATACATTGATATTTCTCTCCCTCCCTCTTTCTCTTCCCCTCTAAAGATAAATAAAGAAATTTTTTTAAAAAAGATTGATTCCATAAATAAAAGCAAGTCACCTTTGTATTTTTCATAGGACATTTTCATTCTGACTCAAAAAATGTAGTAGAAAAACTTTAAGAATTCTTTATTAATATGATCTTAGAACTTCTTTGTCCAGTTTCTCTTTGGACAGATTTGTTGTGAGAAATAACATACTATAAAGTTTCCTACTGGGTGAGCTCTGTAATCAGAGTTCTTTAAATAAAATCGGTTCACCAACACATTGAAACAAGCCACATCAGTTAATATTTCTGCAACTCAATTTCTTCACCTTTTGAAAGGGCATATAATATGTATCTTATATGCATGACATATCATATATTGAAGGCATATTATATGTATGCAATGTAATATATAAACTCATACTGTCAACACTAAAAGTGCTTAGTACTGACATACACATGCACACAAATCATCACCCATTTTTAATAACCTGAATATAAACTCAGAGAAATAGAAATAAAACATATCTGTAATAAAAAGATAATTAAATACTAATTAAATACTGCTTAAAAATCATGAGTTCAGACTATGAAATAGAAATAAATAATAGATTAAAGGATATCAATAATTGTATCAAAAGTCTGAAAATAAAAATATTTGGTAATTCATCTGTTAAAAGCTGCTACATGTACTACAATCAGAAATATGCAAATTAAAAATAAAAGAAAAATGATTCACATTAATCAGGTCAGAAACATTTTAACATCCTGGAAATATTCCATTTGATAATGTGGGTGTAACACAATACACGTTTTGCACTGTTGAAGACATTTAGTAATATCTACTAATGAAGGTTGGTGTATTTCATAAAACAATGAATTCTTAAGCAAATGTCTGAGAGAAATTCTCCCATATTTACATGTTCTCATTTAAGCCAAGATGTTTATAAGCTATTATTTACTCAAGCAAAATTTTAAAAAGGAAAATATGTAAGCTAAATCTTACTCTAGATATAACAGGGTACAGCCAAGCGGGGGCCCAAAAAGGTAGTTGGAATGGGGTCCAGAACTCAAGGTGTCCAGGAAATATTAAGATGTCCTCACCCCTTCTCCCACCACAGGTGTGAACTGGGGAAGGGAGAAATGGAGCAGGGCCTTTGAGAGCTGTTTTGTACAGCAAAGGCTTTGCAGATAACCTCTGGTATGGTCATTTAACATATCTATAACCTTTAACTGGCTGCATAGATATGTTAAATACCTGTGGCCCTGCTCTTAGCCAGTGCATGGAAGTGACTTCCACCCAAGACATAGCTGGGGGAAGGTCCCCTGAGTTACAGCACCTTCGAGAGCTTGGAGATGATTGGCTTCAGGCCATGGGGCCACACCTGCCCAGACTCAGGATGGCAGCCCAGTAAACTTGGAATAATACAGAAATGCTGGAAAGTGTAGCCGATTGTAGGAGGAGTTGGAAATGGGGCTGCAAAAGAGGACTGGTGTGGGGATTTAAACCCAGACACAGCAGCCATTTAAGGAGAGTGAACCAGGCAGCTGTGGTAGGGCAAACGAAGAAAGCCACACACTTCTGGCAGAGTGGGGACCCCCCACAGCTTTAGTAGGGGAAACCACCATGCGGCGTTAGCAGATAATTGCCACTCAGCTTTGCCAGAGTGGTGACCCAACCCAGTCCTCTTGTTACCGAACAAGGGTCCGAGGGGGGTGGCAATACTTGGCCCACTGAGGGATGCCAAAAACTACTGCAGAAAACAGGGGCCCCTCCCAAGGACGATACACTAATATCTATAGGGCTCTTCTGTCGGCCGCCAATTGGAAACACATCTCTCAATGCCAGAGATTTGTGAAAAGGAAACAAAATGTTTATTTCATGCTATTCAGGCCTAATGCCTTCCTTAAAATATTAAAGTCTTAAAGGGTATACACCTACACACATGCACACAGTGCTCCCTTCTCCCACTGTCCCAACTCCGGGTACCGTAAATCAGGAAAAGAGCACACGTCCGTTTTTCAGGTTGCTGGCACTGCGGGCTGTGTTGCCTGTCTAGGCAAGATCTCCAACTAATCCAAAGTCATGCGGCACCTTCCACTGGCAAGAGTTCTTTGTACCAATTTCCAGTCAAAGTCTCTCCTGCTTTCCAGGCCACTCAGCCAAAGGGAGTGCCCCAAAGCCGCGTGGGCCCCTTCTACCAAAGCCGCACTCCACCAAAAGCGCATCTTTCTTCTTCACTTGGCCGCAGGGATCTCCATTCTGGCAAAGCTACGTGGTCTTCCCTTTCACCTGGCCAAGAGGGGGGTCTGCACTCTGCTGAAACCACGTGGTTCTCTCTCCTAATGGCTACAGGGATCTACATCTTTCCAAAACAGCATGGCTCTCCCCCTCACCTGGCCAAGAGGGGGTCTTCACTCTGCTAAAGCCACATGGCTCTCCCACAGGCACTATCTCAGAGAAGCAGCCCCCAATTCCATCCTGGGTAGCCACCACTCACTTCTCCCTGGCCCAAAACTTGGCCACAGCTATTTAACATATCTATGAAACCAGTTAAAGGTTATAGATATGTTAAATAACCATTCCAGATGTTAGCTGCAAAACTGTTGCTATGCAAAACAGCTCTCAATGGCCCTGCTCCATTCATCCCTTGCCCCAACTGACACCTGGGTGGGGTGAGGACATCTCAATAATATTTCCTCCAATATTCCTATACACTTTGAGTTCTGGACACCATCCCAAATCTTTTCTGGGCACCCCCCCTCCCTTGGCTGCACCCTGTATCACTCTCACAGTCCTGGAGGTGACGTTCAAGATGAAGTCATCGGCTTTGGTGAGGGTCCTCTCCCTATTTCCCAGCCTGAACCTTCTGCCATGCCCTCCCATGGCGGGAGGAAACGTGATCTCTGAGAGATTGCTTTCTTGAGAAAGTTAATCCTATTCAAAACAGCTCAATTTTCTTGACCTAAGTACCCCCAGAAGGCCCCATCTCCTAGTTCTATTACATTTGGCATTAAAATTTCAGCATATGAATTGGGGAGGATACAAATATATAAGCCATAGCAAAATAAGGATTTTTAAAAGGCAGGGAAAGAAAAATGGAAAATATTTAAAACAACAATAAAATTGTGTTTGAAATAATATACATTATATGCATAAACACTACATAACATTAATTTAGGGATAGTTTTTGACATAACTAATGTGATTCTTTTTTAAATTTAAAATGATCTACTAGAATAAAGTATATTTTCTGAAAATAATTGTCACATTTTTACAGACATGGTATATAAATATATGTGTGCTAAAGAATGAACATGAATATGTAAACAGTTGCATAAAAAGAGAAAGTCATGACAATATTAACTTAGTTTGATAAGTCAGATAGTATTACACTGCAGTAAAAAGGTATTTAATTTTATAAATAAATACAAAATTGAATATAGACCTCTGTTGCTGTTAAGGAGTCATGGTGGGTGGCTAATGTTATCACTCAGCACAAAATAAAACCAACCTAATAAAAGAAAGAGAAGGAAAAAGTGTCACTTTTTAACAGATGACATAATTCTTTATATAAAGAAACCCTACAGACTACACAAAAAAAACCCTCTTATAAATGATAAATAAATAAAGTTTGAGGATACAAAAATTAATGCACAACAATCCACTGCGTCCCTACATGAAGTTTCAGGAAAAAAAATTTAAAATCCTATTTCAATTATAACAAAAATGATAAGATACCTAAGACTAAACTAATATATGAAAGAACTATATACTAAAAACTACAAAACATTAATAAAAGAGATTGTAAAAACACTCAGTGAAATAGGAAAATATTCCATGTTCATGGATTAAAAGATTCAACATAGTTAAAAATGCCTGTACTATCCAAGGCAAAATACAAATTTAACGCAATCCCCATTAAACTCCTCATGACATTTTTTAGAACAAAAGCAATAACATGACAATGTTCCAATGTAAAGGAAAATTTTATGTCGAATCACTGTCAGTATAAGGCAGTGGATGAGTAATTAAATTAACTATGGTTTACAGTACAAAACAAACAACATAGTAATTTACATTGACACTATGAAGAGTAATATGAAGGTTTTAAAATCCAATGCTAATTATAATGTTAAAAATATAAGCAAACATCTCAATGCAGAACACATGAGAAAACTTTAAGATTGCAATTGTTTTCGTAGCCTGTTCCCCTCACATAGCCTTAAGGTGGGGTTCATAACATTAAAAAGATAAACAACAAATCATAATGCAGTGAAGCATTGAAAGGGATCACAGGGACACAAAATAATCTGAATCCATCAGACGTGGAAACGCAGGATCAGGCAATCAATTAATTACACACCAAATCATTTCATAAAAAGAAACACTTCTAGAATATCGTAGTTGGTGTAGTAAGAGAGCACACCCTTAAAAAAAAGGCCAGATAATTGAAGTTTCATTTTGTGCCAATGGTTTAGAATTATCATGCCATTGTTAACAAAGCTATATAGTAAACAAGACTTGATTGGCACAAATCAAGACCTGATTGGGGGGCTCAGTGTTTCCTTGGAGACTGCCATTTGAAGAGGAGGAAGTGGGTAGGGAGGGTCCCTAAAATGCTAAGTGTTATTTCCTCTCTAGCCCTTTTCCAAATCTTAAGCAGAAAATAAAGAGTGCAAACCTTCTTGAAAATAAAAGGTCAATGCTAAATAAACCCCCCACATAAAAAAAAAAAAAAACTCATGAGACCCAGATAGAAAAGGCTTATATATAGTTCACTGCAGAAAAATGATACAATGTATCAAGGGCATGCAAAATAGCCAAAGACTGGCTCCCACGAAAAGGTAGAAGGATCCAGGTGCAGTTTCCAACTCTCCCCTTTTATGAACTGCATTGAGTTTTCTCTCTCGGATGGAGAACTACTGATACTGATGCAACAACTCAAACCAGGGAGCCCAAAATAGGGTCACACCAGGTATTTCTAATACCATGCTGGTCTAGAAGGCATATTCTTGCCATATAATGAGCTTTCAATGGCAGAAACCTATGGAGTTATCACTGAAGACAGGTGCAAATCATCAATCTCACTGTTATCCATAAAAATACTGACAAACTGGTACAAACTACCCCGTATTTCTTCAGTCCCATGACTATAGAACATGTCATTAATCAATAAATTTTGTGTCTTCACCAGGAATCAGTGACATGGAAATACATATCACATATCAGTAAAGTAGCTCAGCCTAACTCCAAGCCAGCTGGAATTAACCTGACAACACGCTGGAAAGTAAGAAGCTGGGCAAAGATTTCAGCAATCTTGGATTAAGGACATGACAATTGGCAGGAACTTGAGATGTAACAGGATTGCAGTTGTGAGCCTCCAGACTCCTGCAGCTTGCCAAGATGGAATGATAGAACCAAGTTTACTCTTTTCTGTAACAATAAAAAATAAGTCAAGAAAGGTGAGTGGTCCTAAAGATACAGGAAACAAAGTGAATACTGTACTCACCCAAACTTACTACCTTGAGATAATTCCTGAATATAGATCAAGGGAAGGAGATCTAAGTAGAACCTTGTGGGCACCCTGAGTAGAGAAAATGGAGCTGAGAATCTGAGTAGGACAAGGCGGCTAAAATTTAAGCACAGAATTATGTAGAGGAGATTGGTGCACACTGGGAGAAATCTAGGCATCTTCAGGGTGTCTTTTTTTGTTGTTGTACATTAGAGTACTGATCAGAACATGCATGCCAAAAAAGTACTTGAGTCTGGGGAAGAATTACCCAAAACAATTAGAAGTAATGTTTCTGAACAGCCACATAGGTTTGGGTATACTGCCTAGTCCCACTAGCCAGATAGTGAAACTTATGACTCATAGATTCAAGAAGTTCAAAAAGCTTTGCCTAAAAGAAATATAAAGAGAATCACACCACAGATCATCATAATCAAATTGCTCAAAACCAGTAATAAAGAGAAAGTCTTAAAAGCAGTTTGAGTAAAAAGACTGATTCATTGTGTGCAGAAAAACAAATATGAGGATGACATTGTAGGTAGGGCCCTTCGGACAACTTCAATGTCTTTTCATTGCTTGTACTTGAGGATGCATAGTACTACTCGATGTGTTATACGCTTGTAATTCCCCATCTCATAATTGCCAGGAGGAATTAGGTTGGTCGGGAAGTGTAGCATGTAGAAAAATATATCCTTAATGCATCCTTTGAGCTCCACCTCTACGAGACTGACTGATGATTTCTTTCTTGGCTGGAACTTTTGACAGAAAGAGGCAACCTTTTCACAGTATCTCTTGGGGTTTGAGCTCCAAGCTTTCCTTATATTCATCTGTTGTTAAATTGCGAATAGGGTCTTTTAAAAATCATGTTGCCAGGTCCACGGGGACCTTGTGATATCAAATATCAAGCCTCATATTTAAATTATTGTGTGAGAATGACCACAACTTGCAACACTTTGTGTTGTAGTAGAGAAGGAAGTTATTCTCCTAACCATAATTCTTTTGAAAGGACATGTCCAGCACAAACTGGGTTGGTATTGTCATTCTGCTTAGAAGCAATCCCCCAACTTGCCCAAGATGGTTGACCTATAAAAATGTCAGTATATGGAACTTTCTAAGAATATGCAGGGGGTTTATTTTCACTCCCTGTATTGAACGTATCTTTATAGAGAATCCAGGATATGTCACAGTCATTCAGGTAACAACAGATACTTTTCACCAGAACCGGTGGAAATGGCATCAGGTTAGAGGTCCAGAACCTTATGTGATATGTCAAGACAATCGAAGATGCTGTGGACTATACTATGAAAGACAGCGGGATCGTTTCCATAATTTTGGGGCTGGACAGTGAAGTGCTGCTGCCTTTTCTACTCCACTGGAAGACTGTTATTCTCCCTGCTGAGTATTTGAAAGAATACTCTCATAGAATCAATAGCTGCAGATCATGCTCATTGATTTGTTCCAGAGAAGACATCACATCCAGCAGAGCAGGGCAGTAGGGACAAGATTTTGTTGTGTTTACAGTAAACACTATAATCTGCCTTGACTGGCCTGGCTTTCAGGAGAAACAATCAGGAGAAGACCCAGAAATGCACTGGTAAGATAAGAACTAACATCATTAAGAAGCTTAGTGGTAGCTATCTCTTGCACACCACAGCCGGGGAGAAAAGATGGTGTTACAGAACCTCGTTCCCTGATAATAATGGGCACGACAATATCCCACACCCCAAAAATGGAGGCCATGTGGTGGTGCATAATCAAATAAAACCAGGTGAATGCAATTATTATAATGAGCAGAGATGTAAAAATGATAGATACAAAGGTGTGACTCACAGAGAGCTGTGGAAATACTTAACAGAACATGGAGTTCTCAGGTGGAAGATACCTGGTCAGTCAGAAAAGATACTGCTTTATATAACACACAAAATAAACCCTATACGAATGACTAGGAGGCAGCAGTCAGCATCACTAATAAAGTGGCATAATCCCTCACTCTGTTTTCAAACTTGAACCAGTTCTCTTCCCAGAACACCCACTGAAGTTGAAGGGAAGGATGGCTTTCAGTGAGGAAGGATGCCAGGACATTAATAATTTCTCCATTCTTTCCATTAAGCCACCTAAAACCATTTACTCAAGAAAACTTTCACCACCTGCTGCTCAGAGGAAGTTATCAGTCAATCCCTACTTTTTAAATAAGAATCTAAAAGCCACCAGGGACTTATTTAAGAAAAACAGGAGTGTCAAAACTATGAGCAATAAAATGGAAATAAATACATATATATCAACAATTGATTCTAAACCAAACTAAGCAAACAAGAAGAACAGAGACAAAATCCTGGATACGGAGAGTGTTTTATGATAGTTGCCAGACAGGAGGGGTGTGTGAAGGAATAGGTGAAGGAGTAAGGGAATTACAAAGTACAAGTAGGTAGTTACAGAATAGCCATGAGGCTGTACAGTACAGTATAGGAAATGGAGTAGCCAAAGAACATATACGCCTGGCCCATGGACATGAACAATAATGTGGGGATTGCCTGAGGGAGGCAAAGGCAGAAAATTGGGGCAACTGTAATAGCATAGTTAATTAAATATAATTTAAAAATAAATAAAAGCCATTCCTCTACAGTAAAGAGTTTTATACCATTAAAAAAATTCACGACATGTCATTGGATTCAGCATAAAGTATCAAGTGATACTCCAGTGTCTCCTTTTGAGATGGAATCTGCCACACCCACCGTATTAAGATTTGATACCTCCAGCAGTGATTCATCCTAAAATAAATGCGACGCATCCGTAATCCAGCATGTTCAATGCCAGAAGACACATGCAAGATTCATGAGCAGGTGGTCCAAATTCTCATGTCATTCTCCAACATTACGCCAGCATCTTTCTCTCAGCTTACACCCATGGTCATATGAAGTATGCACATGTCACCACTAACAAAGGAGAAACAGCTGCACTTGATTCCTGCATCGGTCAGTTCAGGGTACAGCTGCAAGCTAAAAATAGGCTGCTCTATATAGCCTCCCACGGAGTGTCTCCAAAAGTCAATGGGAGGGGTTAATTCTCTTAAAGAGGAGAGTTTTAGGAAGCTTCGTTGGTCTCTCAATTACAGGAAAACAGCTCAGAATGAAGAGTATGCATGGACATATTGGGCTTGTATTTATATGCAGGAGAACTTACAAGCATTTCTGTATTAAATTCCCTTTAAAAATATTTTTTTTAAATAGTGTCACAATAGCACCAGGAAAAAAATGTGTCTAACGTGATGGGGCCTGTATGTTTTCTCATTCTTCACCAAAGACTAAAGAAATATCCATCTTTATAATCATCACATGTAATGCATACTCCATAGGATGTACAACTTAAGATGTATAGTTAGACACAGAGGAAAATATTATCACTGTATTTCTACAATTGTAATCACAAAAGCTATCCAGTCATGAAAATATTTAAATGACACCTGAATTTCATATAAGGAGGATTTTCATATAGTAAAACTGTATTTTAGTAAACTATATAAAAATGCAAAAGTGATATATGGAGAGCTGAAACCTCCAATTCAGGTATGTCAAATAAAATGTTACTAGAATGCTTAATTCAGATTATACTCTGAAACTTTAAAAAATGAGGTCACTGCTTTATTTTACTATTTCCAATAGTGAGCACGGTGGTACTTTATTTTTTTTTAATTATTTTATTGTTGTTCAGTTACAGTTGTCTACCTTTTCTCCCCACCCCTTCCCGCAACTCCAGCCAAGCCCATCTCCCTCCCGTGGTTCTTCCCCTTCCTTGGTTTTGGTCCATGCGTCCTTTATAGTAGTCCCTGAAAACCCTCCTCCCCACTGTCTCTTCCCCCCTCCCCTCTGGCTATTGTTAGATTGTTCTTAATTTTGATGTCTCTGGTTAAATTCTGTTGGCTTTTTTCATAATCAACAAAATGTATTTATATCCTGTGTTCAATAAGTTGCCAAATAAAATAGATTATGACCAACGTGAAGCATAAATAGCTCTAATTGTCACCATGAATATCCTTCTGACAGCTGATAAAGAAATAACTAATCTACCGCAGGAGCACTTTTGAAACATGCTCTCAAATGAGAATACATATGCTAAGCATAGAAATGAGGTTAATAAAATGTCTCTTAAAGGTAGTTTATAGAGTTTCCCATTTCTGTAACATAGGCTATTAAAGTTATAAGAGAACAGAGGCCTTACGAAGGTAGCTTCTGCTCCCACAAATGTCATCTTGACATTAGAGTCAGTGAAGGTTTCATTCCGACGGTTCCCGAATGTCGCCAGCGGGCTATCGGTGGCAGGACCGGACTGCTCAGCTCCCACATGTGTAGCCAACCCCGATAGATCCTGGGAGACGCAGATACAGCATATCTCCCTGTCTGTGCCTGTCATTGTTACTCCCTCATCTAGTTTAATTTCCTACTTTTATATTTTTGTGTCATAGTGATTTTATACACAAAGGACAAAAATTAAAATATAATAAGGTTATGTTCACAGTCTAGATGAGGTTATGCTGGCCATTCTGAGGCAAATTTGAGAGTTTTCAATACATACCAGTGCATTGCCAGCCTGATTACAAATTTGTATCATTTGGAATAATCAGAAATATATTTTACCCATGGGAGAAAATGTAGGTAGCTGCAGATTTATCTTACCATATAAGACGTTCATGTGGCAACGTGTAGGATATAAATGATCGGCAAATATTTAAAATATTTCACATTCTGATGCTTTCAAGATGCATATATGATTTTGTTTCCTTAATATAGTTTGGAACTGTCTTGGTTGAAATACAGAGAATAGTGATTATTTTCTAAGCTATAATATTTTAAATGCCCTTCTTTCTCATTCTCTCTGTCTCCCCTCTCTCTCTCTCCATTTCTCAGTAAGTTATTTTACAATCCACCACTAGGCTTAGGTAGCATGTATATAGTGCATTGTATTTAAAATATTGGGACAATAAAATATTGGTTAAGTCACATTTAAAGTGTATTTCAAAACAATGCTACTACTTAATATTTAAAATTAACTATTTGAGAATTTGGCAATTGAAAATATGAACAGAATATGTACATATAATTCCCATTAAATAAGTGTACAGTTAACACACATTTAGCTATGTCTCACTATATTATAGTTAAAGAAACATGAATAAAAATAATGTTAAAAGATGACTTTTTACCAGAAATACTGGCAATGATAGTAATACTTTAAAATCTGAAAAAAAGTCTTTAGAAGTACAACTATAGTTACTTTCAAAGACTCTAGTGAATAAATAAATTGCTACACCCCCCACTTACAGGCTAATTTTCTAATATTTATCTAAACTAAAAATGCACATGTCCTTGAACTAGAAGTTCCATTCTATAGTTTGAATTCCACTGATGCACTCCTGCATGTCAAAAAAATAGTTTCTATATGTGTATTACAACATTTCAATATTGATATTACTTTCCAGGATCAGAAAATAAACTAAAAGTCCATCAATAAGAATCTGACTAAAAGTGTATTTTACTTGATCTAAAACACTGTTCTAAATTGCATTATTATTTTATATACTGGTTACAAATTAAAAAACAAATTTAATTATTCAAAAAAGATACTGCCATTATAAAACACTATTTTGCTTCAACTCTTACAAAATGTGTTCTTTAAATCACAGTAATAAGCTGTATAGTGAAAGGACAAAAGATAACATGAAACCATTTAAACGATGGCATAAGCACAACAAAGTAAAAAGACCTTAAAGTATTTTATTCAAACAAAAATGTGGGGAGAATGCAGTGTATGAATGTTCTCTTACATGCCTACATCCAATTTTTGAGGTAAATAGAAAAACTTAATTAGAACTTACTTTTTGATAAGTCATTTTGCATTCCAACTAGTGGATAACTATTCATGATCTTATTCTTTAGTAAAATGCTAATTTATATCTTATAGTCCTAAACTCAAAAAGATTCAAAATATTTAGGTTTGGTGAAATTAAGAGGTGTAGAAATTGTTTAAATATATGTTTATTATATTTTGCTTTGATTTATTATCAATATATGTTAAATAAGGCTGGATAATTTTATATGTGTGAATTATTGCTTAATATTATCATTTCTTGCCCTGGCTGGTGTAGCTCAGGAGATTGAGCGCGGGCCTGGGAACCACAGGATCGCGGTTCGATTCCCAGTCAGGGCACATGCCTGGGTTGTGGGCCAGTTCCCAGCAGGGGACTCACAAGAAGCAACCATACATTGATATTTCTCTCCTTCTCTCCTTCCCTTCCCTTCTGAGGATAAATAAATAAAATCTTAAAAAAAAATTGTCATTTCTTTTGCATGTTCTTGGTTTTGGTTTTCCACTCTGTTATCAGTAACTTTCCTGTAATTCATTGGGAAGTAGCAGTAGGAGACTTTTATTGTTTTCAGTTGATGTCTTGCTAACAGAATACAAAGATACACAGCCAGCTGTAATTTTAAAGTAGTGAAAATACATGTAAAGTTTAAAATGTTCAAAGACATGTATAGTGATAAAATATCAACAGAGAAAATTTTCTCTTAACCATCAAAGATCACTATTCTCAAATAAAAGGAATATTTTATTAGAAGAATTAAATTGGGTATTGAAAAGAAGTACAGTTTCTACTTAAAACTATTTCATATTTCAGAATTCATCAGGTTCAAAGCCTCAAATAATCTGAAATATGTTTATTTCTGAGACATTTTTAACTAAACCATTTAGAGCTGAGGGCTATTTTTAAAATTAACTGAAAGTAGTGATTTTTCTACAGGAAAGACTGAAATAAAAAATCTCATTAGGAATTTATACTTGTCAATCTCACTTTTACTAAAATACTATTAATATCATTAAGTTTCAGGTCTCTATTGGTACTAACTGATATTGAAGTTATAAACAATATAAGAGAGATTCTACAATATTTTGTGTTTGTGGTGAACACAGAGGATATAAGATAAATAATGTACTGAATGGCATATGTTATCAGACTCTCTGGTGAATTTTTCTCTGAGACTAGAGGGTAGAAGCAATATTTTATACATGTTGAACTTTTTTTATAGCCAGCACAAACTGATTTTTGAATGCCATATATCATTCACATTTCATTTACATAAGCAGTTGATTTTTATAAACCTTGCTAATTTTCATAATCAAATAACTAACATCTAATTAAAATAAATTGTTTTTAAACATAAATTTTAAAAATATTGTTTTTTATTTTGAACACAAATTAACTTTACATTATTAATTATGAAGTCATAAGCATATAGTTAATGCTGTACAATTAATGAACTGGTCTGTAATTTGTGACTAGAGATTTTAAAGAAATATATTTTTAGTCAGTAAATAAAGTGTAACAGAAAATTATCTGGCTGAGTGGTAAAATAAGAAATTTAAAGGAGGTCATATGTAATTCTTAAAAGTCTGCAGCTTCTAGCCGTGTAATAAGGAAACTGACTTCATTTTTCAAGTGTATCAGATAAATTTATGTATGAACTAGGAAACTGTCACCATTAAATAGATAAAAAACCTCAAGCTTTAAGAATAATAAATAAATTTTAAAGTACATGATACACGCCACAAAAGTAGCAATGAATATGCATATTATATACATAGTATATTGTCTTAAGAACCTGCTAAAATATAATCCTGTTCCTAAATATAAGTTTAAAAATTTTTAACATATCATATATTAGGTAATTTTTATTATTTTTTATGTCTCTTCTGAAGAAAAAGTAAGGTATTCCTTTTGGTATCTTATCCTTGTTATCCTTATTTTGACATATAAACCCTATTCAAAGTTGTAGTCTGGAATTAGTTGTCAAACATGGATACAACTTTTCATCAGATATTGAAATGCAAAGACTCATCATTGTTTCATTACCAGGTAGTGGTTTATTACCAGGACATGGAACTCAATTATGTCCTCTGACCACTGTGGCAGTCGGGTATAGAAGGGTATGCATGGTAATATTAAATTATTTCATGAGAATTTAACCAATGTCTTGTGAAGTCCTTCCTTTTGTTATTCTACTAGATATAATGTTGTGTCTCAATAATAAGACAGTGATCAGAACCTGGGAACGTGATGCAATAGCTGGCATCGTCCAGTGGATTCCTTTGTGGAATGTGACTCATGCAGATCTCCCAAACTCTACTGAGAGAGTTTACGTGTCAAATCCATGCATTCAACACCATGCAGAGTTATTCTCAACTGTTTTGTGGCTTCCCAGAGTCTATCAATCTTTTCCTCCACTTTCCCACTGCTAATGATACGCAGTTGCTCCCATTAAACACAGTCTCATAACTAATACCCAGGTATGTGTACACACATGCCCACGATACCAGCTATTGTGTTTTCAAACAAACAAAACATGAGAAAGGGAGAAGTATGGACGACATCTCAATGTGACAATAGTGCTTGTCATTTGTTAACTGCACGGTCGTTTTTAAAATATTCTCACAGGATTTTTTATTCATCTTTATCAAAATGTTGTTCTGGTAGATCTGTGTACTTTGCATACTATCACTTTACAGAACATTAGTTTTGTTTTGGTTTTGTTTTTTTTTTGCTCAATTTTTACCAAACCAGTATCTTTTGTTTGTATACAGAGGGAATCTCCTGGCATTCCTGGTTTCCAATTTGAAAGCTCAGTATTTAATTAGCATTTTTGTTGTGGATACCTTATCATTACATTTACCTAAAAAATCCTTTGAGTATATATATATATTTTTTCTCTCGGAAGGACTTTTATGACTTGCAATTACTGGCAGTGATGTTCCACAGGCAAACAGCTGCATGGGAAACGCTTGCAGTTAGCTGCCTTTTTAAAAAAATATTTTTATTTTTATTTTTTAAAATTTAATTCTTGTTCAAGTACAGTTTTCTGTCTTATATTCCCAGCCCTGCCCCCCCAGTGCTCCCCACCTCCCTCCCATTTCCGCCCCCCACCTTAGTTATCGTCCATGTGTCCTTTACACTTGTTCATGTGAGTCCATCCCCTTTTCCCCTGTGATTCTCTCCCCTCTCCCCTCTGGACCCTGTCAGCCTGTTCCATATTTCAGTGTCTTTGGTCATATTTTGCTTGCTTGTTTATTTTGTTGTTTAGATTCCTGTTAACAGCTAGCTGCCTTTAGGAAGTGGTACACTTTTAAGAAGAAAGTCTAGGGGTAAGCATGAGTAATTTTAAACTGTTGCATGAGCAGAAAACTGTACTTGAACAACAATAGAAATCAAAAGTATTTTTTTAAAAACTGTGGTATGAGTAATCAAAGGAGAAAGCAATGTTTTAAAAATCTAACATCTACTTTTTTATTTTTTCTTTATACGTAGATTGTGGGTTATAAGATAAAAACATGTAATAAAGCTGCAAATAAACAATGATACATTCGAGGTAATAATTTTGAAACATGTTTAGGAAATATTAATATAAATTAAGTCTTTAAAAATGCATGATATGAACAATTTCTTATCTTTCAATAATATGTAGATTGCCACATTTTTACACATTCACAACTCTTAATCACGAATTTGAACCTGGAAAAGTGACACAAATTATAAAATGGCCTTAATAACATCACTAACATAGCTTGAGGAATAAATAACCTTTCAAAGACAGAACGTACAATATCATGAAGGATGTTTTTAGTTTAGAAAAAAGCATAAGCTTAAAGCAGATGAAATTCTACCTTTATTATATTCTGATGAAATAAATTCTAGTTTTGAGGTAGAATATCACTAAATATATATTGAGGTCATTTGTTGAGAGAATAAAAATACCACTAATTTTAATAAACTTGGCATAAACTTAATCTACATGCAGTAAACTCAGCTCTTTCCTCTGAATACAATAAATAAGAACAAACATCATATAACTCTAGCAAGTTAAAAAAATGTATGTCAGACCACCAATATTGGCAAAAAATCTTACAACATAATTTATTTTAGGAAAATCTTCCTTCTGTAGATTGATTACCCTAGTATCTAGCATATAACATAATGTTATTTTTATTGAGTTTATTGGGGTGATGATGGTGAACCAAAAAAATACAGGTTTCAAACGTACAGCTCAATAAAACATCGTCTGCACACTGCATTGTGCCCCCATTGCCTGCAATAAAGTCTCCTCCCATCTCATTTATCCCCCTTTGCCCTCTTTTATCTTCCCCCAACGCCTCTCCCTCTGTCTGTCACCATACTCTTGTCTGTGTCTGTGTTTTATATATGTAAACCCTTGCCCACCCCGCCCCTCAACTCCCCTTCCTCCTGACAGCTGTCAGTCTGTTCTATGTGTTCATGCCTCTGTTTCTGTTCTGTGTGTTAAATTATGTTGATTGGATTCCACATATAAGTGAAATGATATGGTATTTGCCTTTCTCTGACTGGCTGATTTTACTCAGCATAATCATCTCCAGGTTTAGCCATGCTGTTGCAAAAGGGAAGATTTTATTCTTTTTTATGACCAAATAATATTCCATTCTGTAAATGTAGCGCAAATTTTTGATCCTCTTACCTACTGTTAAGCATTTGGGCTGTTTCCAGGTCTTGGCTATTATAAACGATTCTGCAATGAACAAAAGGGCACACATATTTTTTTAATTAGCCTTTCAGGTTTCTTCAGATATATTCCTAGAAGTGAAATCACTGGTTCAAAAGGCCGTTCTGTTTTTAATTTTTTAAGATAACTCCATATTACTTTCTACAGTGGCTGCATCAGTCTGCCTTCCCACAAATAGTGCACTGGGCTTCCCTTTTCTCTGCATCCTTACCAGCACTTGTTTCTTGATTTATTAATGATAGCCATTAATCAATGATAGCCATTCTGACAAGCATGAGGTGATACCTCAATGTCATTTCTGATATTTAGTGATGTTGAGCATCATTTTATATCTTTTAACATCTATGTCCCTTTTTGAAAAAGGTGTCTATTCAAGTCCTTTCCCCATTTTAGTAGGATTTGGGGGGGGGGGTTTCTGGTGCTGAGTTTTATAAGTTCTTAATCAGTTTCAGATATTAACTCCTTGTCACCTGTATCTTTAGCAAATTTGTTCTTTCGTGCAGTGGGTTTTCTTTTCATTTTGTTGGTGGTTTCCTTTGCTGTGCAATTTCTTTTGTTTTTAGTTCAATGTCGTCCCATTTTTTCCTTTGTTTCTCTTGCCTGAGGACATACAAGATCTGCCCAGAAGGTATCCAGCCATGTAGTATGAACAATAGACATTTATTGAAGAAGATACAAGATACATGAAACATTGTACACAGGACAATGACACCTCAGTCCCCTTCAAAGCAGGCACCTTGGGACCTCACACAGTTCTCCCAACCACCATCAGCTGCCCAGTGTTATTTTCCTGAATCTCACTGATGGTCTGAAATCTCTTCCCTTTCAAAGGTGATTTTAGTTTGGGAAAAGCCAGAAGTTACATGGCACTGAATTTTGGCTGCAGGGGGACTGAATACCATGGGTGGTTTGATGTTTCACCAAAAAGAAAACCCTGCACGAGATGTGATGTGAGAGCGGGCACATTCCCTGATGAAGCTGCCAATCGCCAGTTGTCCAGTTTCCATGAGGCCTTCTGACNAGGTCTGCCCAGAAGGTATCCAGCCATGTAGTATGAACAATAGACATTTATTGAAGAAGATACAAGATACAAGAAACATTGTACACAGGGCAATGACACCTCAGTCCCCTTCAAAGCAGGCACCTTGGGACCTCACACAGTTCTCCCAACCACCATCAGCTGCCCAGTCTTATTTTCCTGAATCTCACTGATGGTCTGAAATCTCTTCCCTTTCAAAGGTGATTTTAGTTTGGGAAAAGCCAGAAGTTACATGGCACTGAATTTTGGCTGCAGGGGGATTGAATACCATGGGTGGTTTGATGTTTCACCAAAAAGAAAACCCTGCACGAGATGTGATGTGAGAGCCGGCACATTCCCTGATGAAGCTGCCAATCTCCAGTTGTCCAGTTTCCATGAGGCCTTCTGACTCATCCAAACAGTTTCCATGGAGAAATGTTTAATCTTTTTGAAAGGTTATATTTATTTATCTTTTGAGGGGAAGGGAAGGAGAGAGGGAGAGAAATATCAATGTATGGTTGCCTCTTGTGTGTCCCCTGCTGGGAACTGGCCTGCAGCCCAGACATGTGCCCTGACTGGGAATCGAACCATGATCTTTTCTTTCACAGGCCCATGCTCAATCCACTGAGCTACACTAGCCAGGACCGGAAACGTTCAATCTTAATGCAAAATGTGATGCAGATTCATTGCTCTACTTGCTAAGTCATTTTGAATGTGATAGCTACACAGTACACATGCTCACTCAATTATATCTACTGCCCTCACTGACTAGTACAGTGAAGTTATCATTGTTTATGTATGCTCATTCCAGTCCACCCTCCCTGGGTGCCAGGTTACATCGAAGTTACATGAACCATTCTCATTATATTAATACTGGCTGGACTTTTTCAGACAGACCTCATAGTATACATATGTATGTACTTTGTATACTATATATATATATATATATGCATACTATATGTAAATTTTATACTATATTTATGTTTACTGGGATGCTATAGACCATGTAATATATGTAAAATACTGCATATACTATTACTATACACTACTGATTTATAGCCATCAGCATTTAACTTTTTGATTGTTACTTTTGTCTGCCTCTTAGAGTTTATTTTGTCTTTAGTTTTTCCACTTCTGATTCATGCTTCATCATGCTATTGTTTATTCATTTTTCTTTTGGGGTTGTACTAGGTCATGAAAATATTGAGTTGGCCCAAAAGTCTGTTGGTTTTTTTCTCCACAAGATGGCTCTAGTAGTGCTTAATTGTCTTTAAATTCATTCAGAACAATGCTGCTAGATTGTATTGTGATATCTCTCATATCAGCGTGCATTAAAAAAAACATCAAAATTTGTGAATGTTTGTGTAGCCATTTTAATGTAGAAGGCGGAAGAAAATACATAACACTTTTGACATGTTATGCTTTATTATTTCAAGAAAGGTAAAAAAGCAACTGAAACCCACACAAAAAAGTTTGCGTAGGTGCTGTGACTGATCAAAGGTGTCAAAAGTGGCTTGTGAGGTAGCATGTTGGAGATTTCTCGCCGGTCGTTACTTCATGGTTGGGTAGTCCAGATGAAGTTGATAATGACCAAACCCAGACATTAATTGAGACCAGTCAACATTATACCACTCAGGAGATAGTGGACATACTCAAAATATCCGAATTAATAAAGTTATTGGTGAAAATGAAACATGTGTCTTACTTTATAGATAGAACTAAACATTTTTGGCCAATCCAATCCATCTTTGGTGCTGTGTCAGTTTCAATAACACGAGCCGCTAGCTCTTCAGACGTGTTTCTGCCTCATTGTTTCTACCTGCCTGGGATTTAAAGCACACACACACGTCGCTCCTTTCTTGCATGCCTTGTTTATTATCCTCTGTGTTTTCCATCTTTTGCCTCCTGTGTTTATACCTAGATCCTTTCTTTGGAAACATCTGTCATTTCCTCAAGTAGCTCTTCAGTTGTGTCACATCTGCCAGTAAGGCCATTCATTTAGTTGGCATTTGTCATTAAGTGTCATTCATTCACTTAATCATTCGTATTTTCAGTCATAGCATTTCCATTTGTTTTCATTATATAGGTTTTAGGTCTCTTCCCTTGTTCTTTATTGTGTCGTTTAATTACTCATCGTAGTAATCCTAATTTTAACTAGCATGACTGACATCTCTGAGATTTGGAGCTCTTGTGTATTTGTTCTATTTTATTTTTTCCATTTAAAAAAGTTAGCTATTATTTTGCAGTATGTTCTTTTTTATTAAAAATAGAATTCTAGGAAATGTGAAGGAAGAATTTCAAAATACTGTGAAGTTTAAATTATGTTAATTTTCCAAAGTGGCTTTACTTTCCCTGGAAGGCAGCTAGGAGAAAGGCAGATTTTTTTTAATAGTCTCAAGTATTAATACAATTTATGCTGCATTTCAGTTATTATGGGAGTATCTATGTCTCTCTGTTACTCATAGGGTATGTCACTTATGGTCAAGTCCCAAAGCCTGAGTGTTTACCAGAGCCCTCTAGATGAGTGAGACGGATAAAAGCTCTAATCACCTTCTCATTTCTCAGTCAATGCATTTTCTTCTGGAATTGGCAATGACCCTGAAGGAAAAAGCATCCTTATGTGCCAGACAGAGTAAACTCTATTGACTTTCCTCTTCTTCTAAATATTGGTTGCACATTTCTCACACCCTTAGATCTTCCTGAAATCTTAAAAAGAAAAAATATCTACAATTCTCAGCTTTTTGGGTTGTTCTTTGTGAAAATTTTGTCCTGGAAAATATTACCCATCCATTCCCAATAGCAGAATTCCTTCCCGTTTAATCTTATTTGTAACCTGTCATCCGGATTGGTAATTCTATTCAATATAGGCTTAATCATCTGGGTTTTAAATACTCTCTACTCTTTATCTTATTATACACACCAAGGAAATTATTTACAGCGTGGTATTAATTAAAAATGATTTAAGTAAGAGTGACTTGTTTCACAATTTCACTTTAATTAAAAGTCTTCAAAGGTGATTCATATTTCCAATTAGTGGTTTCCTTTTTAAGGAAAAGACTTGCTAGTTACATTATTGCATTTTCTATTTACCTGATAGAATCATTGTCATGGTGCCCGCGGAACTAGAAACATATTACTAACTCAAACTATGGCCACTGGAGATAGTTGTGGAGTGGTTATATCACTTCACAGTGTCTTTGAATATAAGAAAAGAATATTTACCAAGAACAGAACTTTGGTCGTTGTATTTTTAACTACATTGATCGTACTATTGAAACCCGTGGCTGTAACAGAATAGAGGTGAATTCAACTTTATTGCAATGTGGATATTGTTTACCTAAGACACTCTTGGCAGATTGCGACCTTTGATTGATATAGGAGAAAAACTGATACATTTAGAAGGAAACACTCTTCACTGCCACTGGGTTCTTTCTACATTATTTGATTGAATCTATTGAAAGAGCATTGGCCTCCATGGACAGTGTACAGAATGCTCCATGCGTCATATCATTATAAAAGCCAGCACATTTGTTATCAAAGAAAAATGTTGAACAGTGAAATATCTATATCCTATTTGATGTGATAATAAAAGTTCCCGGTGTTTCGGGAAAAAGAACAATTTTCTCCTGGCCGAGATAAAACATAACCACTGGAACTGGTTTATATTCATTTCATAAATCAATGACAATTCACTTCAGTGAATGCTTCTGGAAGCCAGCCAATAAGCACCAGCAATAATCCATTATGCACACTTCTACAGATAAAAGCCAGCCATTCCTAAACACTTCTATTTCTGAAAGTCCGCCAGTCCCCGGACCTCATTCATGCTTCTCCAAACGCCACAGGAGATTAGCACTATCAGCTTGGTTCAGAGAGGTGGTGACTTATGAGACCAGCATTCGTTTCCTAAGCTAGGAATACATTCTTCTTTAAGTTTAAGGTATTATAGCATCAACAACTGAGAATGTCACCAATATTAGGCTTTGTTTCACTTTGCTTTGTTTGGAGGGTCATCTCTTTGCATTTTTTCTTTCAGGGACAAAAAAAAAGGTGCTTACAACCCCCTTTGTGACCCAATAGCCGTTCATATTTACTATCAGAAGAGTCTTTTCAACAACAATTTGAGTCTTGTTTCATTCAGATTTGTGTTCATTCAGATTTATTTTCTCAATTTCTTTGCTTATCCTTGAACTTGTATATGCAATGGTCTTTGTATAAATTAGATCACAAGATCGGGAAAGCAGCACAGTTATGTGATGGATAACAATGCTTCTCTCAACAACAGGCCATATACAGTGTGGTGATGTCATAAATTATAAAGGAGCTGCATTTCTTATAAGAAGCAGATGGATATATGCTCAAGAGGACTTTATTCTCTGACAAAGCAATGTCTGTGGGGTTTGGCAAAAGATTCCTTCTCTCTCACAATACCTCAAGTTGGAGAGTACAGATTACATCCCAGCCAGCCACTGATGTGTTTCGGCACAGAGAAGCTTGCCTTGCTGCCCCGTGTGGCACATTCAGAGGGCACTGCCACCCTCCCCCCTTTGTCATGATGGTCTGCAGAGTGCATTGCTGTAATGTCTTTGGTGACGACCTGAGATTCTGCACAAGGACACCAGTCCCTAGGAGCCACCATAATAAGTATGAAGTGCCACCGCTACTTCAGTAAAAGCCTTCTTTAGTAGTGTGGGGCCAGCCTGTCAACATACTTTGGAAATATTTTCAGGTTGCTATGCTATAATGCACAGATAAGTGTTATTTCACCCCCGTTAATGCAATGTCAGTGAGAGCCCTTTGTGCCAGTTAAGTTTAATGTAACCAAAAACAAATATTTAAAGTCAAAAGATTGAGTCCTTCTTTCTTTACTCTCTTCATGTTAAACAACCTATTTTTTTATGAATACCATAGTTTTTTTTTTAATTTGACAACTGTTCCAATGTGCAGTAACCAAGACCAAATTGCCACAACAATCTCACATGTTGCTTTCCTTCCCCATCTTCATCTTCTTATTCCTACTTGTCCTCAGGCCACCTTCTAATCCCTCTTGACAGTCACTGTTAGAGTGATCTACAGCTTACCCAGGTACTTTCTCCATGATAGTGCCAATCAATCCAGCTCAAATCCCTGTTCATGAAGCAGCCTTGATCATTTCAGTGTTTTCTTTCTGGTCCTATCAGGAGGGAGCCGGTGGAGGGCTTGTGG
The DNA here is from genome assembly GCF_014824575.4 of Sturnira hondurensis. NCBI lineage: Eukaryota > Metazoa > Chordata > Mammalia > Chiroptera > Phyllostomidae > Sturnira > Sturnira hondurensis. Next base: position 4,537,141 of record NW_028082350.1, on the reverse strand, counting down.
GACAGTGTTGATAGAGTCTGCAGTAGGATGTGGCACTGTCCCTGGCCTTCACGTTCATTCAGTCCTCACTCAATGACCCACCCAGAGTGACCTCCAGTCCTGCAAGCTCCATTCACTGTAAGTGACCTGTACAGGAAAACCATGCTTTATCTTTTATCCTAAATGTTCACTGTACTTTTAGTATGTTAAGATGCACAACTACTTTCCATTGTGTTATAATCACCTACAGTGTTCAGTACAGTAGGCATTACACAGTTTTGTGGCCTAGGGACAATAACTTGCATCCTATGACAGTTGACCCTACCATCAGGGGTTATAAATGCCCTCTGTTACATTTGCACAATGAGAAAACTGGCTACCTAAGCATTTTCAGTTGTATCACTGACTTTAAGGAACACATCATTTTACTTGTAAATATTCTTAACATTATTCTATGCATTCTTTCACTGGTTTATTTATTATTTTTTCTCTAAAAATAAACTCTCATTTTAGATTAGTTCTAAATGCAAAGAAAAAATCAAAGTTACTGGAGTCTCCAGAGGCTCCAACCTCGGTGCCCTTATCAATGTCTTGCGTGACTGTGGTACATTTATTACAGTTAATGAACATATATTGGTACATATATATGATTCAGTCCATAATTCACTCCAATGCCTCTAGTTTGTACTTAACATATTTTCTTTTCCAAGATTCCATCTGTGGTATCTCATTACACAATCATCATGTACTTTTATTCTACTCTTTGATTTTGACAGTTGATGCTTGATTTTTATTTGTCTGATTGTGTAAAATTCCATGTACTTAACATACTTAGCATTCAATTATTTTGTCTGTGTTTAGTTTGTGAAGGTTTGTTTCATAAGAAATGGATGAGGGAAGGATCAAATAGGTTCCAAATCTAAACTTCCTCTCTCTGACCTTAAGTCGATGGATGAAATAAAAATTATTTATGTATCATATCATTTAAACCTAACTTTAAATAAAGACAACAGGGTCACTTTGCTCAGTATATGTTCTCGGATTAGTGACAGTTGAGATGGTAATTCTAGTTTCACTTCTTGCCTTTGCTTCCTGGGAATCATAGACTCCTTTTCGGAGCTCACGTGTTACCGCTGCAGCGGCTTCCTTCCTGGGCGTCATGGCTTTGTCTACGAGAAAGCCTTGATCACGTCCTAGAGGGACGTCTTTTCTAAAGACACCAAGAATGACAAGTGGGGCAGTCTTCGCCATGTTAAAAAAATACCATTAATTTGAAAAAAATATCTAGAAAAGAGAGAAAGTCAAATAAAAATCATCACTCGCCAATTTTTTTTATTTGTATCCTAAGGCCTCCATGTTAAAAATATTATTGTTTTATTTCATTTTTTAATTTAAAAAAAAATTGATTTGAGAGACAGAGAAAGGACATGAAAGAGAGAGAGAGAAATACCAATTTGTTGTTCCAGCTATTTACAGATTCACTTATAGCTCTCTATGTGTGCCCTGAGGAGAGATCAAACCCACAAACTTGGCCTATTCAGATTACATTCTAACTAACTGAGTTACCCAGGCACAGCAAAAATATCCTCTATTTAATACGTGCTAGCAATATCTTATTTTAAAGACTATATTAAAGTCAGAAAGTAATTAACACTCAAACAATTTTAAACCTACATTGCTTAAACCATGACTTACTCCATTATTTTTCTCTTCTTCTTTCACCAATTTAAATCTCTCCTTTTAATTACTGCCCCTTGCCCTGGTCTCCACACACACGCAAAAAGCTATCTTTCCATTAGCTTTCATTCTGAAAGGAACACTATCATCACACATCTTTCAATAGGATTTGTGAACCAAATGTTAGGTCTATACAACTTGCATTTGTCCTTAATTTATAACTAAGCCAAGGTCAATAAACAGAGAGCAGACTGGCAGCTCTGCAGGGAGGCAGAGGGGAGAAGGGAAAAATCAAACAAAAGAGAAAAACGAGCTCAGGGACACAGACCACAGTATGGTGACTGGGTGGGGGGCACGGGGTGGAGGTGGGAGAAGGTATAGGGAGAGTAACTGGTAATGAAAAAATACAATAAAAATGAACTACTAAAAAGATTTTCTTAAACTTTAGAAAGACAGATAAACATTTGCTTCTGAATTAAAAATTTTTCTTAATGCGTATTTAGTCAAATAGCTTACTTAATTGTTAGTGCCTTAGAGAGAAATGCTGTTAAAAGCAATACAAGGTAAAAAGCCAGTATAAGATTTAAATAGCATAGCTGTTCATAATTCAAATAAATGTTCTTAAAAATATGATATGTACCATATAATGCTATTTCAGAAACCTTTACAGTAAGAGTAGAAATTTCAAGTTGTCAAGGAAGTAATGAAGAATTAATATGATGAAAATATGATTTCAGGAAAAAAATTAAAAATATTCAAGCAAAACTCAATGGCTAAAAGATAGAAGCTTCTGTCCATTTTGGAAAGTTTCTCTGACATTAAATAGGTAATTATAAAGAAAAAAGGGTAATTATGTTTCTATTAGAAATATCATTCTATTAGAAATATCATTCCTCAATAGAATGAAGAAATGGTATTTAGCGCATGTGGCTGAGAATTTTCAAAGGGCAGTGGAAATTTAACAATCTGGGGATCAGAACAAATGTGTGACTCAGCAGATAAAATAATTGGTCTCCAAACAAATAGAATATAGAGAGGTCCTCTCTTATCTATAAACTGTGATATTATTAATGGGTATCCCTTATAATATGCAAGCCAAAGGGCCACTGGAACTACTTTCCCATATTGGATAAGAAATAAGAGGGTCTCTATTAAAAACAAAATCATGCTGTTTTAAGAAAAAGTAATATTCCAAGATTTCTCATCTTACTCTTAAAACTCCAAGTCTTATTGTCTATAGATTAAAGTAACAACAAAGTAGCTTTCTTTATCTATCATCTGGCCAATTAACATAAACATTAGAGTCTTTAGAACACTAAAACCCAGTATTGGAAATGTCTAACAATGGTTAATTCTGTTCCCATTTCCCAAAGCCTTACAGTTGCATTGGAATCATTATTATTATTTATCCCATTATTTTTATGGTTCACTTTCAAAAAACTGAATAGGTAGAAATCACCTAGAAAATGGAAATACTGAATTAAATATGGTCTAGTTTCCAAGACATAATTACATTATGACTGACCTGTATATTAAAATACCCACAAAAAACAATAAATAATGAAAATTATCTGGGGTTCTTGAATCTTTCTAGGAGTAAAAGATTTTTAGACATAGAAAAGTTGTAGCACAGCTTCCAGACTGTTGCACCTCAACTGTTTCTCAAATTCCCTCTTAAATGTTATCTTAGGCCAATTGTAGCCAACTTAAGAAAATGAATAAGAATAATATTTTAACTAGACCCTCTAATTTACCCATTTTAGTTCCTCAAAACCTAACAATCAACAATACAGATTTGTTTAAATTTTGGAAGTAATTAACAACTTCTCCACAGTAGAATCTAACAATAAAAGCAGTTTGGATAAACCTAACAACATTGTTAGTGTAATAGATTTACATTGAAGTGTCTAGAGTATACTGGTTACTAAACATAGTCACAACTATTGCTTTCACTTTGATAGTTAGGTGCTGGAAATACACTGAAACTCCATTTTTAAAAAGTAATACTTTTTAACGCTCATGACACCACTGTCCAGTAAAATGATTCCCCCATCCCTGGACAGATATGTTGGAATACTAAAGGTCGTACTTTTATTTTGGGAACCAGTAGAAATATTCCTCTGCTGAAAAATCACAACACACAGAGTAGCCAATAAAAGCATTTTTTCACCTGCCTAGAGTATTTCAACTTATCTACCTAGTGATGGAGAACTCATTATACTGTATAATTGTTCAATTCTACAAGCTTTTGTCAACTATTCTTCTTACCCCAAACATCTCTGGAGATAAGTTAGATAATTTGCAGAAAACCTTGTGAGTTTGAGGTTCTGATAAAAGAGAGACGGATAGAAGTGAATGTTATCATTTCCAGGCCTAAGCACAAATTCAACTCTGTGATCAATTGTGCTCTTTCTGCCTCTTCCATTGAAGATGACATGTTTCATTGTTGGAAACTAAGTTCTGTGACTGTCAACTAGGCTGGCAACTTTCAAGTGTGTTTTAATCTCCTCTATCCTTAACCGATGTTTTAAATTTTACTAATACTTGTAGAAAAAGGTGTTGAGTTTTCTCCATTTATAATTTTGGATTTATTTCTTTTTTCCAACAGTTCTGTTTTTGCTTTATGTGCTTTGAAGAACTCTTATTAGGTGCATCGATATTTAGATTTTTTGTGTTCTTTTGTAAAAATGTTCTGTTTATCATTATTAAATGATATTTTTAACATTTGGAAATATGTTTGCTCTAAAATCTACTTTACCTGATATAAATGTAGTTACTTCAACTTTGTTATTGTTAGCAAGATAAAATATATCTGTTTAAAATATATCTGATAAAATATATCTTTGAAATTTTAAATATTTTCATCTTTCTATTAAAGTATACAACATGTTAGGAGCATATCCTTGGGTCTTGATTTTTTAACCCAAACCTATTAACACTGCTTTTAATTGGATCATTGTATTTTTACATTAGTTACATTTTGTGATTATTGACATTGTTGGCTTTAAGCACACTATTATCATGTTACTGGATTTCTATTCATGTTGTATCTTTTCCTTCCTTTTTCACCCCTATGTCTTCCTGTCCATTTCTAGATTACTTTATTATTTTCATAATTCTATTTTATCTCTTTTGTTGACTTATTAGGTATTACTTGTTATTGTAATATAACATTAGTTGATTTAGGCCTGTACTAAATGATGTTGTTTAGGTTGGCCCATCCCCCCTCCCTTGCCAGAGGTCTTCTTAAATGACTTAAGAAACCTTGGTAGTTGTAACTACTAGATGGAAACCTCCTAGTACACAGAATAGGCACCTGCAACATAATATTACCCATCCAAATAAGATCTGGGCTTACTGTCATATTTCGTCTATCATAGTTAATGGAAGACAGGTTTAACTAAACAAAGCAATACTTCACTCATTCATTTATCATTGTTGTCTCATTGTCTTCAGAAAATATATTTTGTTATTATTTGGGGGGTACCTTTATATTAAGGGAATAATTCTGGGTCCTTGATTTCAAGAACATTTCAATCTAGTTGCTTTGTTCAAACAAGAGTGATTGAGTTAGTTATTTTTCAGACGACAAGACATACCTAGGTTTTAGTGGAGGAAAGTAGAAGACAAATTTGAAGCAAAAAAAATGTGGTAAATATTTAATAACATAAATAACATAATATTTTACCAATGTAAATATAAACAGACCTCAACAAGCAGCATTAACAACCATAATTCTTCCCAATTATTTTGATGGAAAGGTGCATCTTATAGTCCAAAAAATATGGTATACACAGTAATATGTATTTGTACCTCACAGTTAAAACATTTTATAGAGGATCAGTACTTTAAGAATGGACTTTTTTTCACTTGTATTTGGCCTCATTTGTACAAATGTAAAATATATTAGCTGCCTACCATTTTCATATGATTCATTGCATAATTTTATCACAATTTTATCACTATGGCCTACAATCACACTGTTAAAATATATTTAATATATGTTAAACCTACTATTAGTAAGTCATTAGCCTATGACTGCCAATGAAAACATTTATTCTAATGCATTTGGGTAAAGAGTTAGCAATGACACTTACAGGCTGTACCACATGAGACAACCACCCCACATTTCTCTTTTAATGCTTCATCTAAAATCTGATGACAGAAATGGCACTTAAATTAGAGCATTTGAGCCCAAAAAGTCAACACAAAGAACCCCAAGTTCACGTGTTATCCATAATCAATCACTTAATAAATTATTCAATTAGTCATTTTAAACGCTAGCATAAGCATAATCCTCAGCATTATTTTAAGTATAAACATTCACCAACTTTAACTTTATCTAATTAAATAAATTATATAGCATATTTCTAAGTTGTAAAATGTGCTTATTTGCAACCTCATAATTAATTTTCCCTCACTTTACTAATGCTATTTTTGTAATTCTTTTAAGATTGACCACAGCTTAGTTGATCAACACACACACACAAGCAAGCATACACAATTTTATTGTTTTTGAAGATGATTGAATTTTCTAATCTGGTTTTGGATACTTCTTTATTTAGTGATTTGAGTAATGACTTATGAAATGTGAAAAATACCTTTTCTTTCTTATGGGGTAGACTTTTGTGTGTGTGATACATCAAAAAATATTGTAAAGAACTGACAGGATTTAGTTTGCATAATGAGGCAATAGGTGTTCAGCCAGACTCTGGAGATACTTCTCTCTGGCCCAAGTAAGACGTGACTCTTAAAGCCAGATGAAGAGTCGGTCTTACTTGAAAAAACGACAATTTTCTTACACAATATAATGCATGCCAACATTACACATTTGGGAAAGAAGAAAAGTGTAAGGAGGATAAATGCAGGTTTACAGCCAGTCCAAATCTCCCTGGAGGTGCAAATGGATTAAAGAAAAAATGGCATAGACATTCAGCATCCTTCTAATACTTGTCATTGGATAAGAAATGCATCTTTTTTGTTATGAGGTGTTTTTCAAAGCTGCATTGAGATATAGACTTTTTGCTTTTTTATATTATATGTAATATGAATAGACACAAAATGAAATGCAAATTGTACTTCCAGTGACTCACAGAGATAAACTATTTTATCCAGGTCAAACCATCAGTCGAGTAGTAATGCAAGTGTAATTAGAAAAGTCCCATGTAAGGAGAAGTCAATCATCAAGTAATTTTAAGTCTGAATGATCTGATGTACTCCTCTTCCCATTCATCACCTCCATTAGTATTTTTTTCTTTTTCTTCTTTTATTTTTGAAATGTATACTCGGCTTAGACAATAATTTTATACTGATTTTACTGGGCTACCAGAAGGGTTTTTAAGTACAAGTGGTGTCACAGAATGAAATCCTTCTCTGTCCTGAGGTTGGAATAGCAGCATCTGCTCTGTTGAGGCTACTGTGACCTGCATGGCTGTCTGTCCCTGGTAAAGCTAGGACTCAGTCAACAGGCGTTAGCCAGTCTCAAAGCTAAAGTGAGTGTATCCTTTCAGTTCTTTTACTGTTTCCTAGGCAGTGTGCCTGTCTGCCTAATTGAACTAGGGAAAACTATTATTCAGGACTCCAGTGACTTAATTATGTGTATCAGAAACTTAGAAGTAACTAAAGACGTCAAACTTTTTCACAGAGCAAAAAAGATCATTTAATAATTTTAGTGGATAACAGAAGAACAAAGATCTGTGCCTTAAAAATAGTAGAGATCGTTAACATGCATCTTTACTTTGAAACTGGCAGGGATATTTGCGGGGCAGCTTTTTCACTGAATGGCAGAGTCAAAGGGTGTTAGATGTCACGGTAACATGTCAGCAGATGTAAGTAAATGCAATGCACCATGGTTTGCAGTTAGATTGTATTATTTTCTTTCTTTTTTTTTTTAGCTTTTTGAGGGTTTTCTGGGCCCTTTTTAAAATTTATTTTTAAATATATTGCATTGATCATGTTATTACAGTTGTCTCATTTCCCCCGCTTTATCCACCTACACTCCGCACACCCCTCCCACCCACCTTCCCTCCCTTTAGTTCATGTCCACGTGTCACAAGTTCTTTAGCTTCTACATTTCCCATACTATTCTTGCACTCCCTCCTATTTTCCACCTACCGTCTATGCTACTGTCTATGCTACTGTCTATGCTACTTATTCTCCGTACCTTCTCCCCCCTTCTCCTCCTCCCACTCCCCTGTTGCTAACCCTCCACGTGATCTCCATTTCTATGGTTCTGCTCCAGATCTAACTGTCCTCTTAGTTTGCTTTTGTTTTAGGTGTGGCTGTTAATAACTGTGAGTTTGCTGTCCTTTTACTGTTCCTATTTTTTATCTTCTTTTTCTTAGATAAGTCTCTTTAACATTTCATATAATAGGGGCTTGGTGATGATGAACTGCTTTAACTCGTATTTCAAGTCATGAAAGGCAAGGACCTACATCCAAGACTGCTTTATCCAGCAAAGCTTTCATTTAGAATGGAAGGGCAGATAAAGCGCCTCTCAGATGAATAAGGTCATGTATTATTTTCCTTAAAGTGGTTGGGCAGTGACTCACCTTATGAGAGGATTCTAAACAGCTGCCACTAAATTATGTTTGTGTAATTAAAAGTTCATGTTGCAAGAGTGCACATCTACAAGATACTTTGTATGGGTCAGTCGTGCATGTAAACGTGTCCAGGCATGCGTGTTGAAAGCAATTGTCATCATTGAACTGAGATGCATTCTGTATATGGCAGATTCGGAGACTCCAACTCATCATCTAAATGAATCGAACAACTATCTTTTCCTGTGTGGAGTACGGGGCTGAAGGATCTTTAAAATATTCACTTTTGGTTATCAATCATTTTACTGTTTTTATACCATCATTCAATTTAATAGCACATTACAAATTTGGGACCTTTATCATGATAATATGGTTTACACCATTAAATTCGTGATGATGTGAAATAGCTTGACATTCAATATGTTCTGAGTATGTAATTTAATGGTAGGCAAGTACTTGCTACACATGTAATTGAATTGCAGTAATATTATCTGTAAGGTATTAATCCAACTTATTTTATGATAAGTTGAAAAACCATAAATTATTCTAATTACCTTAATTGCTACTAATTTTATCCATGAAAATATGTCCTGCAAATTAGTTTTAGATTGCCAAAACTAAAAATATTGCTTTAGTACAGGTGGGATTTATTTTGGTTGGTGTTAATATTATACTTACACCTGAATTTTTTCAAGGATTTGTGCATTCGTATTGGAGTTTATAATGACTCGAATATGATTCATGCACCAGCAGGTGCTCAACAGGGTTTTCATATTATTCACATTCATAAATAATATTTTAATATTTTAGTATAAAATTATTAAAATATAACTATTGGTTTCAATAATATAAAATACTATTATATTGACCAGTAAGTTATCTTGAAAATAATGATATTATTTTAAATATATTTTTATATCATTTAAACTGGTCCTTAATTTCCTATCTTTACAACTTATTTTCCCAAAGTATTTTTAAATTAAAAAAAAATGATTGCATGCTTTAAGGACAAATTGAATGGCATTTTATTACAAATTTAGTTTTAAACAACAGAATTATGTCAAAAATAGAATTATGTCACAGTGAATCAAAATTGCAGTGCATTTGAATTTAGTGGATGCCTGTTCATGGCACCTGAGAATCTGTACCTGTGCTTTTAAGAACCCCCTGGTTGCATTTTAGTCTGATCTCTTGATCCTTTAAACTGAAAGACTAATTGCCAAGTGGAAGAATAACATACTTGTCTCTCATGTCAGAAATAACATCCAAACCATTCAAATCCATTTTTCACAGTAGATGCTAAGGTTCCTTGACCGTGCGCCTCACAAACATCACTACAGGACACCAGCAAACAAAGTCACATTCCATTGTTTTTTACTAAGAAATGTACATTTTTATTGTAAATATGTTCATGTTTTTGGAAGATGATGGAGGGCAATCTATAAAATAATCTATACTGATTTTCAACACCTTGTGTGAAATTTGTTATAACAAACAGTTTAAGGAAAATTCATAGGTGAGAACAACACACAGGGTTGGAATTGAAATCACACTTTTATGAATCAGATATCTTGCTTTACTATTAATTTCAAGAATACAGAGAAGCAAGAAAGTAAATTAAAAAAGCAGGGAGGCAGAGAGTGTTCTAGGACCACACTGTCTGCTTTGCATGTCTTTTCTTTCCGTGAAATAAATGACTTCTGAGAACAAACATATGTTCTGATATCAAAAATGTTCTTTTTCCTTTCATAAAAGAGATATTCAAGTGAAATTTTGTAAGTTTGCTGTATAGCTGGGAAATGTTATATCCCCAAAACATCTATGGTTTTTAAACCCTAGCTTGTATATCATTTTTCAGAAAACCATTGCTTGTATCTCTATAGGTTCTGGATTATTTTATTCAAGTATTCTCAAAAGGAAGATTCTGTTAAGGACATTATATAAATAAGGATTCTTGTGCTAGCAAGAGTTTACCCAGAGTAAACTCATAATAACTGGAATATGTTCCAGTTATTGACAACGAAATTAAATAGGTTTCTTGCCTTTACTTCTTTCTTCTGGGAACATATTCCTGGTAATTAGAAAATAAATGAGTCACAAGTCAGCTAATTTAAGCCCTCCTTTTCTAATAATCAAGTGACTTCATATTATCAAGTGTATTTTAGTTGTATCACTACATATAACTATAAAATGATCATGAAATGTATTTTCTCTTTAAAATATTCATCTATTAGTTTTTGAACTAAGTAGTCAATCTCTACTGAGCCGTTCAGAATATAATTATTTCTAACTCTCAGTTCTCTACCTCTCCATGTTAATTTTAATTTATGAAGACTCAGTCTTTTATTTTAGTAATTGTTCTTTCATCTTTTTTATTTTTATATTTTAGATTTACAAATTATTTATTAGCCACAGTTCCCCAATTATTAAAAATTAACATAAACATCTATGCCAATACAACATGAAAGGTATTCTTTTCTCATTAATTATAGAGACATCTGTTTCTTGGCATTCAGAACCACTTATAATGTTATCATTTCACATAATAAAACAACAGTTAAGGCTTTTATTAGAGGACAAAATTCTTGAACATATGGTTATTTGATTATATATATTTATAATGATATATATATATAACACTATATCTCTATTAGTTGTAATGTTTTTTCTTTCATAGAAGAAGTGAATGTCAAATTTAGAAATAACTCAATATATAATATGTTGGGAAACAGGGTAAACAAGAAATTTATCTAGGGATGGAGAAAAATTAAAATGTGCCATTTTGTTTTTCATGAACTTTATGGGGGTGACGTTGGTGAATAAGATTATACAGCTTAAAGCACACATTTCTATAATACATGGTCTGTGGCTTGTGTGCCGACTACCCAAGTCCAATATCCTTGTCTATTGTTCCCACAGACATCTTCCGTTCTTTCATTGTTCAAGATAAGTAGATTTTTCCTTTCCAGACTACCTAAGATAAATTTAGCAGACACTCTGTTATCATGCTCTGTTCTTTCCTTTATATACTCATAACAATTTAACGGTGTTAGAATATCTTAAATGTATGCATTAATGTAATATTTAATTAACTTATTATGTGGATCATCTACTGGGTAATAAATCTTTAAAACAATGGCCTTAGTTTTTTTCCTTACATGAAACAATACCACATTGTATTTTTGAATATGTACTAAAATTAATTAACAGATAAGTGCCTTTAATGGTTGCTTGTGTATAAAATAAAATTCAAATATGTAAGTATTCAAATATGTAAATATATATAATGATTTTAACAGAATAAATGAGTGTTATGTAGTGTTTGAGTTACATCTATATAACCAAACATAAGTAAATACTTCCTCAATATTCTGTAAATATACTCTATTCCTAACTTAAAATAAATTAGGTAAAATATTTAAAATAAATTTAATAAATTCAATAGTGAATTTAAAAAGTGATTATATTTTTAGTTTTAATAAAAATACAGCATTATATGGGAGGCACTTTTTGGACCCTGAGTATGAAATATAAGGAGATTCTATTTTAAAACAATGAGAGACAGTTAAGACAGATAAGTCCCTCACAGCAATGGCTCTGTGTCTTGAAGTGTGTACTAAATAATGTACTTTACCAGGAGCTTTCATATAAGTGATCGATTCAAGAAAACCTAAAGAAAAACAAAAAACCAAAAATGATCAATTTGTAATAATTTAAATTCCATTAAAAAACTGTAAACACACACTGTACACATTTGTACCCACAATATTTAATGATGGTATTATTAGTAACTTATATAATTTATTAGTCATGAGTAGAAAAATCAATTTAATTACAGTTATATAGCAAGAAATATTTAGCATATTTTGCTCAAAGAAAGGAATGTGCAATGTTGCTCTAGATCAATTATCTGTGTGCTGGTGCAAGGCTAATTGGGATCCATCAAATTATATATTTAATGGCTGTATTGTTTACATAAACTGAGCTATACACAGCAAGCACATCACTCAGTGAATTATTATATACATGTGGAAACAAGATCAAGACATAGAATATTTTCAGGACCACGATCACCTTCTCTCCAGTTGAACCCTTACCAAAGAAGTAAACAAAATTAAAAAAAAAAAAAAACAANCAGTTATATAGCAAGAAATATTTAGCATATTTTGCTCAAAGAAAGGAATGTGCAATGTTGCTCTAGATCAATTATCTGTGTGCTGGTGCAAGGCTAATTGGGATCCATCAAATTATATATTTAATGGCTGTATTGTTTACATAAACTGAGCTATACACAGCAAGCACATCATTCAGTGAATTATTATATACATGTGGAAACAAAATCAAGACATAGAATATTTTCAGGACCACCATCACCTTCTCTCCAGTTGAACCCTTACCAAAGAAGTAAACAAAATAAAAAAAATAAAAAAACAAGCAAAAAAAAAGCTATCACTCTATAGTAAGTAAATGCTTTTGAATTTCATATAAATGGAAATATAAAGTATGTACACATATGTTTGCATATTTTCCTCATGGTAAGTATTTTGGGATTATTCATTGTATTGCTTGTATTACTATGTAATATATTTTTATTGCTTTATAAATTCAATCTTGATAATAGAGCAATATTTATTTTTTATTCTTCTGTTGTTAAGCACTTAGGTAATTTCAATTATTTGGACAATTAAGAGTAGTCCACTATAAACATTTTGGAGAGTGTTTTGTATGGATATAAGTATCCATACATTCTTTTGGGTTTATTTCTGGAGATTGAATGACAGTAGATAATGTCATTCTTACAAACTAAATGGGTTTTCGTTCTATCAAAATTGAAAACCAACAGTTTCTCCAAGTTCTTGTCAATACTAGTTATTTTCTGTCTTTAATTTTAGTCACTCAGATACTTAATTTATCATTTTAATTTGTATTTTTGATGTTATAATTTTGGCAATCTAGATATTTTGTTCATTAAATACCCACCTTTTGCCATTTTTTATTATTTATTTTTAATTATTGACTTAAATGTTCATTGTATATATTCAATGTAAGTAATCTCTATATACGAAATACGTGAGGACAAAACTGTAAGCAGGCACCCAGCCAGTTGGAGGGCTCTGCATTTAGTGGACACGCAGTTTTAAGTTTGTTCATGAAATGCACTTCAGCAGGAAGCTGCACGTAGGAACCCAGCGAGTGCAAATGCACCAGCTTTGGGGATGTTAGGGATTTTGTGCTTGAAGCCAGCTTCTAGGTTCCCCATTTCCTCCTCTCCATTCCAGACCTTGGGATTAATACACAGTTTCAAAGTCTTTCTTTCCCAGATAATGGAAATGTAACAAACCAAAATTCAAGGGCTGCCTTCCTCCTACACAATCATGGGTTTGTGTGTTTGTTTGTTTGTTATGTTCAGAACACCTGGCCATCTTATCTGGCCAGGCTCAGGATTACTGAGTTAATTAGTGAAACTTGTTTCCAGCTTCCTTGTCTTAGATTCTTTGTTAGGTTGCAATGGGCTGGGCGGGAAGGTGGCCGCTTGAAGTCTCCTTCAATCGTTCGCTCCCAGCTGCTACCTAACAGTCTCAGTCTCATTCAAGTTGATTTAGCTTGTTCCTGGATGGTCCAGTGGTGGAGTCCACCTGGCTGCCAGAGAACTTAGCCCTTCTGGGGCCTAGGCCACCTACTGCAGGGCCACCAGCTGCTGCCCCCACCTGGTTGTTTGCTCCCAGACAAGAGAGCCCAGGAACAAACGGTAGCACGTTTTGCCCGGTGGGCAAGAGAAAGAGAACGAGAGATCTTCTTTATTTACCTGGAATTATAATAGTTTGGGTGTGGGACAGACCACCTGCTTCGTCAAAATGACCAATCAACTTCCCAAATTTTTGTGTGCTTAGGATGGGTCCACCTCCCAACCAAACCCTTCTTCCATCTCCGTGGACTGACAGGCCTCTATGGCTCAGCACCTCCCCCTGCACCATTTCACTTCTACTGGACCCGTGCCTGCCTTCCCCTGCTCCCGCCTGGTGATCTGGTATCAGTGTGAAGTGGGGAGGAGGGTTCATTATTTTGGCAGAGCACAGTGCTGTAACCCCTTGACACATGAAACTACAGCTTCCTGGCTGAGCAAACACACAAGTTTATGCTCCCCACTTTATTAAACTCAATGTCTAGTTCCTTTACCTCCCTGTCTCTAGCTAAACACCTGCGGTAACAGAAACACGTATAGGTAGCCTATATTGTTTATGTAGGATAAACAAAAAGAAAATTATATCATTTGAAAGGAACAAAGCAAAAAAGACTTACACACAAACAAACATGATCAGGTACTGTTTTGATATTGCAAGCAGCCTCATAATTATGGGAGATAATTTTGAATTATATGTTTCTAAATAATCTAAGATACTACTTTAAAATGTTTTATTTGCTACACTCAATCTCTATGTACACATTTTATTCTCAATTTAGGCATTGTCAAATTTGAGTGAGCACTGCCTTTTATTTTTATTTTTATTTTTTCATTAAATAAGACTTTATTGTATCAGTTAAGGATTGTGTATAGGTGTTCATGACAGGAATCATTAACAATGGAGTAATTTAAAAAGCAAAATATAACACTGCCTTTTATTATGGATGTTATTTCAGTTTATGAGGTCAAACTGCATTAGTTTGCATTCTAACACACTCTCTGAGTAGCTTGTGACTGTGAAATACATTGTCTAGTATTTTGAAAATTTTATCCCACTGTTTTATGGCTTATATTCTTCTATGTTGATTTTCTAATAGTGTAATCTCATTCCTAAAAAAGTTTTTTGCCTTTTTTCCCTTTTTGTACTATATCTACATCCATATGTATATCTATATAGATACAGACAGAGATATAGAGAAAAATATTTGTTATTCTGAAATTTTACAAAAATCTTGGCTTAATATGGGTTTATTTATAAGCATTTTGCTTGGGTTCTTCAGGGTTTATTAATGAAGAAATATATGCAATTATGATTTTTTAATGTCAGAACTCCATTTAGAGATACATTAGTTAGTATATCCTGCATGTTGCTCTATCACTGTTTTATGTGGTCCATTTCTTTGCTACTCTGTGATCAATTTTGAATTATTTCTTCAGCTACAACTCCCCAATTATTCATTTTTTCCCTTCAACTCCATGTGTTTTTTGGTTTTATTCATTTTTCAAGTTTATAATTTTAATGCATATTAAAATTATACATACAACTTTCATTTACCTTTGAAAATATGCTTTTTTAAAATATGTTTTGTTATTCATTGATTTATATTTATGTAATTAATTCCTTAAATAGAAATCTCAGAGTTTTGGTTCTGTTTGTTTGTGTTTATTTTAATTTAATGCTATTTGGATTTTTAAAACAATCTTACAAACTCTAGCTCATCATCAAAGATGATTAATAATTTTATTAATTCATTCAGATAATTTTGTTTATTTTTTTAAAGATTTTATTTATTTATCTTTAGAGGGGAAGGGAAGAAGAGAGGGAGAGAAATATCAATATATGGTTGCCTCTAGTACGTTCCCTGCTGGGAACTGGCCTGCAACCCAGGCATGTGCCCTGACTGGGAATCGAACCATGATTCTTTGGTTCACAGGCCGGTGCTCAGTCCACTGAGCTACACCAGACAGGGCTAATTTTATTTTATTTTTTAATTATTTTTTTTTTAGCTTTTCATCTATCATCTTGCTCTCTATGTCTTGGGCCTAATAAATTCTTGCTCCACCCTTTTTGTTACAAATGGTAAGATTTCATTATTCATTAAGTAATATTCCATTATTTATATCATATTTTTATCCATTCGTCTATTGATGGACATCTAAGTTGCATAACTTAACTATTATAAATAAGGCTGCAATGAATATAGAGGTGCACACATCTTTTCAAATTACTGTTTTTGTATTTTCAGATAAATACACAGAATTAGATTCCCTGCATCATATGGCAGCTCTATTTTTAAATTTTGGGAGAGACCTCCCTATTTTTCTAAATGGTTGTACCAGTGATAATCACACCAACAGTGCATAAGACTTCCCTTTTCTCACATCCACACCAGCACTTATTCTCTGTTGACATTTTTATTTATATAAAAGAAACTCTGACAAGTGTGGATGAAATGGTACCTCATTGATTATGGTATTGATTTGCATTTCCCTGTGCAGAAAGGTCTATTTGGATCCTCTGCCCATTGTCCAGGTGTTTGTGTGTGTGTGTGTGTGAGAGAGAGAGAGTATGTGAGATAAGCTGTATGAGTTTCTTATAGTTTGGATGCTAATCCCTTATCAAACATATCACTTGAGAATATCTCCCAATTAGTAGGTTGTTTATACTGTTTATTTTTTAATTTTCCATAACTCCATAGTAAGATAATACATTTATTTATGTTGAGTAATTGTGGATAGTGAGCATTTCAGTGCTAGAGTTTATCTTTGGCAACACAGAACAGCAGAAGCATTTTATTTATTTACTTGTTTTGCCTTTGACAGGCAGCACAGGAACTAACAACATGTTGCTACCCGAACTTTAGCTTCAGTCTTAGGCTTTTCTGATTGTATAGATTTTATAAACTGGATTTTAATATCCATGGAACAAGAGGAGGCATAATTTGTTGCTATAATTTTGTAGGGAAATAGTCCCCTAACCGAATCCCAAAGGAAGCCATTTTTTTTCTTTCCCCCTTTTTTTTCTTTATTCCCACCCCCTCCTTTCTTCTTTGTCCTCCTTTTACATTTCCTATTCACGTTTCTTCTGCATTAATCTTTCCATTGAAAGTGATACTCTTTTGGCTGGGGTCAGGCTTATTCACACCCTCTCTCTTTTATTACCTTCCTGGACAATAGCCTATACCCATTGCTACATGAGTGCTAGAGGATATTTTTATATTATATTACTGAGTAAATGAAAATGCTCATATCTGTAAAGAAAATGATTTTATAATACAATTTTAGGCACTGTATGTTTATCAAGGGAAATATTTTTATGCGAAACACAATTCAAATCAAATTTAATATAAAACAAACTATAAATCTGATCACTAGCAGCTTTGGTGTTTTTCAAGCACTCTATAATAAGAAAAATTATTTCTAAATATTTTTCTCTGATTGGCATTATATCATGTCCTTACAATTCTGTGGAACCCAGATAATGTTGGTGAGACATTGCTTTAATCATATGTAAATGGTATTTGTTCCTTGTTGAAGAATTAGATATATTACTATTTTAGTTTCTCTAGTACTTGCTTTTTACCAATGTGAAGCTGGAGCATTCTGGCTAAGGAGATTCTCTAGAATTTAAATGCCAACATTTTAAAATAGCCAATGAGATTTCCATCACGTTGTATACTCTGTCCCTTAGTTTTGTTTTCACTGGAAATTTAAAATTTTTATCACTGTTTTGCATAATGGTGGCACTTGCACCTTATAAATGAAGAGATAAAGTCAAAAAGAAGTTAATTGCCTTGCTCAGGGCCACACAGTAAATCAATGATAGAATCTGTAATAAATGAATTCCTTGGTCACAAATAACCACACTTTCTACAAGAACACAAAGCTGATGTAAATTAAACTTTAGTCAGCCTAAATAACAAAGAGGCTCCAAAATCCAACGTGTTTTAAAGCATCTGAGCCAAGTACGAAACTGTTGAAATGAAAATATATTTTCTCTTTTATATTTTACTCCAGGATATCCAAGGCATTATTTCTGATTAAAGCACTTCATTTTCATTGTAAAAAATAAAAGACAAAAGGCTCATAGATTTTTATGTTTTGGGGGGCTTAAACATTAATTTGAACAACTCCTGTAAAATTTTTGAAATCACCTTAATTTACTTAAACATTCTTTCCTCTTCTGATCCAGTCATATTTTTAAGTTCTTATACTGTAACATTGAAATATAATATTTAAATATTAATATTTAAAAATTAAATATTAAGTAATTATTCCTCTATGTATTTATTTACCCTCAAATTATTTCTGATAGAAATAAATCGAAAAAGAACAAAGACTCCAAATTTATCAACTAGTTGCCTATTAATCCTGCAGACTTTCCAAGTCTGTATGGAGACATGACAAGAAAAAAGTTGTTTTAACTGTGAAAACAGCCCTTGTGGATGACATGATTTAGGCATTATTGGAATCGCAATGACTTCTTTGTCACTGAAGTAAGGACTTGGTTAGGGATTTGTCAACTGCTTGTATTTGGAAGGCTATGTAAGAGTGTTTGTCTTTCAGACCTGAGCCCGGGTTGAGGAGGTGAGTTGTTACCTCTTAGGCTCCAGAAAAAGTACTAGGACTTCTTGCCTTAGTCAGTCCCAGAAGAGAAGACCACACTGTTACAGAACAGAACCAAGGGTGGTGTATGATGTACTATTACTGAAAAAGTCCCACTAGGTTTGCTATGCCCACAGCCAAAGGAAAGAAGTCTCTCAATGCCAGAGATTTGTGAAAAGGAAAGGAAATATTTATTTAAAGCTATATAGACTTAGAGTAGTGACCTAATATCTTCCTTAAAATATTAACACTCTTTAGGATACCCACAGACACACAGTCCTCCCTTCTCCCTCTGCCCTAGTCTGGGGTACCATATCTCAGGAAAAGATGTAGAAGTCTGTGATTCAGGCTCCTGGCACCACCAGCTGTGTCGCCACCATGATCTCCAGTTAATCCAAAACCATGTGGCACCTTCTCATGGCCCACCAGCAAGAGTCCTTTCACTGCTTTTCTTCCAGGCAAAGTCTCTCCTGCTTCATAAGTCACGTGGCCAAAGGGAGCACCCCAAAGCTGCATAGTCCTCACTCTTTCCAAAGCTGCGGGGGTCCCTACTCTGGCTAAAGCCATGTGGTTCTCTCTCTCACCAAAGCTACCGAGTCTGGGTTTAAATCCTTGCACCAGTCTTCCTCTGCAGCCCCATTTCTGACTCCTCCCACAATCAGTCACACCTGCCAGGACTCCTGTGTTATTCCAAGTTTACTGGGCTGCCATCGTGAGTCTGGGCAGGTGTGGCCCCATGGCGTGGAGCCAATCTTCTCCAAGCTCTCACACAGGTGCTGTAACCTCAGTTACATCTTGGGTAGAAGTCACTTCCATCCCTCTGGCTCAAGGCACACCAAAGCTATTTAACGTATCCATGAAAGCAGTTAAATGTTATAGATACCTTAAATGACCGTGCTAGAGGTTAGCTGCAAAGCCGCTGCTGTACAAAACAGCTCTGCATGTTCCTGCTCCATGTGTCCCTTCCCCCAACTCACACCTGTTGAGGGAAGGGCTGAGGGCATCCTATATATCTTTCTAATATTTCCTGGACCCCAGGAAAATTGAGTTCTAATATTTCCTGGACCCCAGGAAATATTTGCCCCCCCACCCCGGGCTGCACCTTGTTACAAAACCAAACACTCCAAAGGAAAGAACAAACAAAAACAAATGCCTTCCTCTCCATGCTCCTGCTATCCTTAATGACTGCAGACTAGTTCATAAGGTTTACCAGCAGCTGCACGGCACCAATTGGTGGGTCTCAAGTGTCATCCCAGTAAAATGCCTATGACTGTTCAGTAGCTGGAGGTGAAGACTATGCTGGGCTTTCTGAGAGAAGCTGCTTTCATGAACCATAAAGTAGAAAGTGAATGTAGCTGTTCATTTATCTTATCTGTTAAACATCTTTGAGAATAATTTATTTCCTTTTTTAATCCTTTTTAATATAGCTGGCTTATGTAAGCTAACACATTCTAACCATTAAAAGAGGTCACAATATCAGCCCTTGAAATAGGCACAAGGTTTCTAATTCATCATTGTTACATCTTTGAGTATAGGAGAAGTATGACAATTTTTCAATAAAGATTTTATTTATTTATCTTTAGGGGAAGGGAAGGAGAGAGGGAGAGAAATGTCAATGTATGGTTGCCTTTCCCCTGCTGGGAACTGGCCTGCAACCAGGGCATGTGCCCTTGACTGGGAATCAAACCGCGATCGTGTGGTTCCCAGGCCCGCGCTCAATCCACTGAGCTACACCAGCCAGGGCAATGAGACAACACTTTGTATTCTGATTCTAGAATGACACTGTTAGCAACCTTTGAGTTATTCCTACAAACACGTACATATTAGCCTTGGTATTGTTGCTCAATGGGTGACAGCATCATTCTGATACACCAAGATTCCTGGTTTCATCCCGGTCAGGGCGCATTGCAGAAACAACCAATAAAAGCATGAATAAGAGAACAGCAAATCAGTGTTTTTTCTCTCTCACTTTCCCTAAAGAAATAATAAATATAAGGTACAAACTTGCAATTATTACCATAAACAGATCATAAAAATAATGTGTAGCACTATGTAGACTATGTGAAAGGGGACCCAAAACCCCCAAATTTTCTTGAGGAAGATGTGTGTAGAACAGGCTTCCTCCGAAAGGTGAGTGTTCTAGGAACACATGTATCAGTGAACCAACTGGGGTTGTTGGGAGAGGTTGTGCTTGGCTTCGATGAATTTTTTTAAAGACTATTTCACCATGTTTGCCCATTACATAATGGGTGCTTTACAAGAGCACCTGCCCACACCGAGCTGAGTGTTCAGCAGTTTTTGACCAAATGGCATGACCCTAATGCCCTACTCTCCCTATTCACTTGATCTTACTCCGAAGAACTTTATTTTGTTTCCTCGGATGAAACAAAGTCTTTACAGGGAAACCTTTGCCGCTGTGGAGGAGGTGAAACAAAAAAAGGTAGAAGCACTAAAAGGCGTTAAAATTGACAACCTCAAAAACCATTTTGAGCAGTAGAAAAAATGTTTCCATAGGTGTATTGTATCCAATAAAGAGTACTTTGAAGGTGACTGAAGTTTAAACATGTAAAAATAAATACACATTTTTAGTAAGTAATTTGTGGGTTTTGTGGATGCCCTCCTTTAATAATATTGTATTGTATATTTGTAAGTTGCTAAGAGAATAGATTTTGTAAGTCTTATCACAAGAAAAATTGTAATTTTATGTGATGATGGATGTTAACAGAATTTTTATGATAAGAATTAATAATACAAATATTGAGTTGTTATGTTGTACATCTGAAGCTAATATATGCTAAATGACATTATATTTTAATTAAATTAAATAATAAAAATATTTATTTTGAATTAGTAATGCTTTAAGTTTTTAATATTGTTTCACTCAGCATAGTTTTTAAAATAGCACAAGTGTTATATTCTAGTGGAGATTGAAAAACACTAGTATAAAAAGTTTAAAGTGACAGCTCAGTTTAAAACAATGTGCTTTTATTTCAATTTAAGTGGTTTTTTTATAACATTTTTCATGATCAGTGATTTCTATCAGGAAGCAACAAACTCTAGTTTTCAAGGACAGTTAGTTTCTAATATAACCCTCAACTCTAATTCCATAGTTTGGAAATAGCAAATGACAGTATGTAAACAAATGAGCTGGTTGCAGTCCATACCATTTTATTTATTAAAGCAGGTGGTAGGCCAGGTTTAACTCATGGGCTGTAGCTTGTGAACCCCCAGTGTAGACCATATGACATAATATACCTTTATACATCTAATAGGTAAGCTTCAGAAATTATTTATAATCCTTCTTTCGGAAACATGCAATATTAAAGATGATTCCACTCAAAATTTCTACAAGAATAATTTAGAAATACAGTGCAAATGATTAAATCAATAGAATAATTGATGCCACTGGGCTTTTTTCAAAAGAATAAAACTATACTGGAACCAGTAAAGGAAAATAAACTAAGGAAAGCTATTAATTTAAAAAAAAGAATTTGTATCACAAACTTACTTAGTTCAAAAACATTACAGAGCATGTTATAGACTACAGGATAAAAATCATTTTCTTTAAATAACAAATAAAACAAACAGTCATGAGGACTTCCAGTTTTCGTTCAGACGTGAAAAGAGCTTGACACCATCTCTTACATCTTTACAACAAAAAAGAAAACTGAACAGAGGGAAAACTCATCAGATAATTAAGGTCTCAGGGTGACCTGTATCTCCGCAAACTGGAGAAACAGGCAGCTATACAGACCACGGCTGATCTGACCAGCAGCCCACAGCTGGAGCCAGGATGGTAAGAACACCTGGAATAATGATTCATGAGTCACCAAAGGCTCGTGTGAACTGATTGGAGAGATAAGAACTCAGAGGTGGGTCTTGTGAGCTTGCTTCCAGGAGCCATTGGAGGCTAACTCAACTCCGAGCAAATATCTTTATATTGGGTTGGCCAAAAGTCCATTCATTTTTTTCCATATGATGGCTCAAGTAGCACTTAATTGTCTTTGACTTCATTAGAAACAATTTTGTTAGTTTGTACTGTGACAGTTGTCATATCAACATACATTTTAAAAAACTTATCAAAACTGGTGAACTTTTGTACAACCATTTTAATATCGAAGATGGAAGAAAATATGCAACATTTTCAGCATATTATGCTTTATTATTGCAAGAAAGGTTAAAACACAACTGAACGCCGCACACACAAAACAGACTCGTGTAGCGTATGGAGAAGGTGCTGTGAATGATGAAGGTTTCAAAAGTGGTTTACAAAGGTTTGTGCTGGATTTTCTCTCTGGATGATGCTCCACAAGTGAGTAGACCCGTTGAAGTTGACAGAGATCAAATCAAGACACTAACTGAGAAAATCAATGTTATACCACACGGGAAATAGTTGACATATCTGATATATTCATATCAATAAAGTTATTGGTGAAAATGAAAAATGTGTTTTTATTTTATGGAAAAAACATAAAGACTTTTTGGCCAACTCAGTAGATATTGATAAACTGACTCTAAAGTGTGTATGAAAGGCAAAGGACTAGAAAAATGATTATAATATTTAAGAAATTCAAAGCTGAACAACGGATGCTACCTGAGTTCAATCTAAACCAATGTAGGCAGTTGGATATGGGCAGAAAAAAAGATTAATGAATGAATGGGAGGAAAAAAAGAGCCAGAAATAAACACACGCAAACGCAATAAACTCTCTTTGAGAGACAAACAGAGAAAACCCAATAGAAAACATATGTTCTTTCATCAGATGGTGTTGGCACATAGGGTAAAGGCAAAAATATTAATCTGAACACAGACTATACATGTTTCACAAAAGTTGTCACTAATTTAAAACACACAAGTTCTAGAACATAACTCAGGAGAAAATGTACATGACCTTTCATATGAGGATGACTTTTTAGCTGAAACATGAAAAGCTTGATCTATTAAAAAAATGGATTAGTTGGATTTAATCAAAATTAAAATGTTCTGCTGTCCAACAGACATTGTCCAGAAAATAAACCAATAAGCCACATAATGGGAAAAATCATTGAAAAATTTGTATCTGATACAGTGTTGGTGCTCAAAATATTTAAAGAACACTTAACATTTGACAATAAGGAAGCAGAAATAGCCTAGTTTAAAAATGGACAAAATAAGTGAACTGACACCTCAATAAAGAAGATAAATAGATTGCAAATAAACCTATGAAAAAATGTTCAATCATATATGTTATGGGAAATTGAAATTACAACTGCTATAAACAAATCGGAATGGCTATAATCCCAAAGACAAGGAACACCAAATACTGAGACAGATTGAAGACAAAGGAAGTCTGCTAGGTTGCAGGTGAGAATGGAAAATGATACAACCACTTTGGAAGACAATTTGATAGTTTGCTAAGAAGTGTAACATAAATGTACAATATGACTGAGGAATTGTGTCCCTGATTTGCAAAAGGGAGTTAAAAATTTATGTGCACACAATGACAGCAATATTCACAGAACGTTCTTCCATCCATAACAGGAAGAGGCCAATGTTTTAAATGGTTTATTGGCCCTAGAGGTAATTTCAAAGAAATCAAACAAGACATTCAACTGAAAAATGTATATATATAAAATAACAATATATATAATATATATATATAATAACAAGGGTAATGGTTTATAGCTAAGCAGTACTGAAGGTACCTTATATCACTAAATAGTTATATTAAGAAAACATATTAAATCAACAATCTAAGTCCCCACTTAGAAAACAAGAAACAAAAGCCAAATAAATATAAAGTGAGTAAGATGAAGAAAGTAATACAGACAAAAGCAGAAATCAATAAAAATTTATAATAGAAAAGACCAGGAAAATATAATAAACCAAATGCTGATCCTTTGAAAGTCAATAAAGTTGACAAACACCTAAGGAGATCAACAAAGGAAAAGAGAGAGAAAGAATTCAGAAGTTGTTAATACCAGAAATAAAACAGTGAATACCATCATGGACTGTCCAAGAATAAAAAAGGTAATTTAATTCTATAAGCAACACTACGCAGACAAATTGGACAAATTAAAATGCTTCAGTATCAAGAGAACTAAATACTACCATAAAGCTCTCAACATAAAATATATCTTTGGGAAGGCCTTGTAACTTTGAATAAAATTATATTAGTAATTTAAAATATCTCCCCAAATTGTTATTTTCAGGATCAGAGAATTCTACCATATGGTTTAAGAAGTAATACTGCCTGCAAGTGGTGCGAAAAATGAAGGGATTTTAAATAAAATTGACGATATAAGCCTGGATGTATATTTTAGGATACAAAAAATAAATATGAAAGGCATTATTTAAAACAAAACTAAAAACCTGCACCAAAATCCTCGAATATACAGGGTTCAGCAGAAGTAAGGCCTGCTTGAGGGTGGTTGGTAAGGTAATAATATTGATGTAATAAATGTAATAATTTATAGTTGTAATTTGGTTACTTCACCTAAAATGTCATATGGTGTGATTGAGTGATATTGTTATGTTACAGAATTACATGCTTATGCTTTGTAATAAAGTATTTTGCAATATTAAAGCGGTGTTTGGCCCTGGCTGGTGTAGCTCAGCGGACTGAGTGTGGGCCTGTGAAGCAAAGGGTCGCCGGTTTGATTCCCAGTCAGGGCACATGACTGGGTTGCAGGCCAGGTCCCCAGTAGGGGCCACATGAGAGGCAACCACACATTGATGTTTCTCTCCCTCTCTATCTCTATCCCATCCCCTCTCTCTAAAAAGAAATAGATAAAATATTTAAACAATAAAATAAAATAAAAGCAGTGTTTGTTCTGGACACTGTACATGTATAATTTTATGGAAGAAAATATATTCTTAGCTGAAAAAACTGTGACATCAACTAAAAAGTATACTTTTTATTTGGTTAAAGAAAAAATCATAATAATTAAAATGAATAAGATTAACAAAATATAATTAAAGAGAAAAACATTTTCAATACAAAGACAAACTGTGTCATAAAAAAGGGACAGAGACCCTAAAAGAATATTAGGCAGAAATATGAAAATGAAAGTCACAAAACAGCAAATTCAAACGACCAAAATCAATCTGAAAGGATGCAAAAATGCACTGTTAGTAAGAAAAATGTAAGTTAAAGTAAGCATGAGATAATCACATTGTACATATTAGATTGACGAAATTAAACTGAATGATAGCCTCTATTGTCAACAGGAATGTAGGCAAAAATTACTCTCTTACGTTGCTGTTAGAGATGTGAATTGATAAAGAAGTATCTTAGAAGGCCATCTGGCAACCTCTACAAAACTTAAAAATGCATTTACACTCTGTTCCAAAAATTCCATTTCTGGGAATCCATTTCTCACAGTAAAAAATGCACTTGTGTATAATTGTAGAAGTTTAAGAGTGCTTATTGTTGCATACTTTGCAAAGGCTAAAAAATAGCTCCACAAACAAATAAAATAAACAGAATTAATGGAAATACCCATGCACTTATAAAACCATTCAAAATAAAAATTTGAGGCATTTTTTTTAAATTTCTTTTTTAAATTTGAGGCCATACAGAGGATCCAGAGTCACATTAAAAGATGCTCAATATCTCTAGCTATCAGAGAGATGCAAATTAAAACCACAATGAGATACCACTTAACACCAGTCAGAATGGCTATCATAAACAAAGGAACAAACAACAAGTGCTGGAGAGGTTGTGGGGAAAAGGGGACCCTAGTCCACTGTTGGTGGGATTGCAGACTGGTACAACCACTATGGAAAGCAGTATGGAATTTTCTAAGAAAACTAAAAATGGACGTGCCTTTTGACCCAGCAATTCCACTGCTAGGAGTATATCCTAAGAACCCTGAAGCACCAATCCAAAAGAAACTATGCACCCCAATGTTCATAGCAGCACAATTTACAATAGCCAAGAGTTGGAAGCAACCTAAATGCCCATCGGTCGATGACTGGATCAAAAAACTATGGTACATTTACACAATGGAATTCTATGCTGCAGAAAGGAAGAAGGAGCTCCTACCCTTTGCAACATCATGGATGGAGCTGGAAAGCATTATGCTGAGCGAAATAAGCCAGGCAGTGAAAGACAAATACCATATGATATCACCTTTAACAGGAATGTAAACAACAAAACAAACAAGCAAGCAAAATGTAACCAAAGACAGTGAAATACAGAACGTGCTGACAGGGTCCAGAGGGTAGAGGAGAGGGAAGCACAGAGTAAAAGGTGGTGGACTCACATGAATAAGTATGAAAGACACATGGACAATAACTAAGACGGGGGGCGGAGAGGGGAGGGGGGTGGGGAGCACTGGGGGGGTGCAGGGCTGGGAATACAAGAAAGAAAACTGTACTTGAACAAAAGTTAAATAAATTAAAAAATATATAAAAAAAATTTGAGGCCGTATCAATTTACTAATTAAACCCAGTTTGAGTGATAAATCTGAAAATATGCATAAGAACTGTACAACTTTTAATGAAGCTAATGATATCAAACATTTTCATGCACAATATTAGGTGATTAAAATAAAAAAGAATAAAAAGAATAAAAGATCACTTAGTTAACTCACATTAATAGGGTATTAGGAGGACTTGTGTGCTGGAGGAAAGAATGGGGACACAAGTGATAAGTGAAAGTAAAAATTTTACAGAAACATGAATATCTATTTAAAAAATAGGAAATAAATGAAAAACGTTTATAAAACGAACTGTTTCAGAGCTTATGTGGTCTGTTGAAAGGAAAGTGTTTATTTTATTAGAAAAAGTGTCTGCAAACAGCAGTCTGGCAGTAAACATCGCCTAGAACAATTTCCTTTTATTGCCAGATTGTGGGTTTCCTTGGTGACGATAGTCTTTAAATAGAAAAGAACTCTTGAGCAAGAGTTTAAGTCTTCAAACAAAGGGTTAGTAAATCTTCACAAAAGCTTCTATACAGTCTTTTAGTCTATATGTGCATAA
Organism: Sturnira hondurensis; assembly: GCF_014824575.4. Lineage (NCBI taxonomy): Eukaryota > Metazoa > Chordata > Mammalia > Chiroptera > Phyllostomidae > Sturnira > Sturnira hondurensis. Next base: position 4,509,694 of record NW_028082350.1, on the reverse strand, counting down.
TTTTCTTGATGTTTATATGGTCTCTTTGCTAATGGCTATGCTCTGAGAGCTGTCCGCCGGAATTTAATTAAAATTATATAAAGCTTGTGAAAATAACTACAAAGACAGAGCTAGCAGAATTACATGTTTTCTTCAGTTTTATATTACAATATTATTTATACTTGATCATATTTGAGATTTTTATTTGAAACAATATAAGGCATAATGATTATTAAAAACACTTTAATTTTCTTCAGCTAGGTAGCTTTAATTTCCAGGTTTACGAATTAAAATCATTGTGATTGTAAAAACGGTACTTTAGAGAAAATCATCTGTCTTCAGTGGGAACATTAAAACTGTTCTGGCACTTAGAAGGCACAAATGACCCAAGTAATAATCTTTTCAGGAATTTTTAGCTGTCCTTGACAAGGAACACATCAATTGTAATACTCAGATACATCAAAATCTCATTTTCCAAAGCATAATTTTACAGATCCCACAGTAGCTCCTAGGGAAGGCAGTTAGCAACGTGGGCTTTAAGAAGAAAGTACTGTCACAAGTGAAGTTCTTGTTAAAAACACATAAGAATATTCCAACCAAAACATATAAAACAAAAACATACACAAAAGTAACTATGTAAGAGTTTAAAGGTAGATTTTCAGATAAACCAAATCAGGACTCGCTGGCCAATACCTAAATATTTAGAAAATAAATAAAGCGACACAATACTTAGTGTTTTGAAATGGATATTTTATTCGATAATCTGTTAGTAATTATAAGCAACTGAGAATAAAGTGATAGAAGTGCGAGAATGCAGGCTAACAAGATTAGCTGTAATAGAAGGTAATATAACATTTTCACCTGCCATTAATATGGAGCCTAACAAAATGGGAGTGAGGTTTTTACTATTAGAGGAAGGTTTGACCATGGTGTTTTTTTTCCCGCCTGTAAGACATTCCCACTGATATCTTTTGGTACTTCCATTCTGGAAGTATAATTTAAAAAACTATAATTTTGTTATGGAGTAATTGATTGAAGTTGAATGTTGCATTCTAAATGTAAAATCACTAAATAAAAACACCTCTGTCTACCGAGGTAGTCTAAAGTTTGGAGCATTTTTATGTTATTTATGGTTATACCAAATATTAGAAAGTTTGTGCACTTTTATGAGTCTTCTACACCAAGACCTGAGAGTCATAGTCTATAGTTGGATGAAGAAAGATGTTTTCAAGCAACAGGCAGATCTGGGGATACTAATTTTCTTAATGAGTGAGTGTGTGCCCTAAGCATAATTTTTTAAAAAGGGAAGAAGGTGGGAAATAGTATTATATTGTATTTAAAAGAAATATTACAGTCAGAGAAAAAAAAAAGACTAGCAAAAAGTAAAAAAACAATCTCAAAGCAGATCTGCTTTTATTCTCTGTAATAAAATGCAAAGTGTTTTATATGATACTTTATCATATAAAATATTAACATAAGAACATGCTTAATATAATAAAACACTTATGATGATGGATAAAACATTGATAGAGTTGAAAGAAAACTAAAAATAAAAGTCACCATCAAACAAAACCAAAAGTAGTAATGAGAAAAAGTTGTCCTGTAGGAAGTTAGAACCATAGAAATACATAAGTAAAGATAACTGTGCTGTTGAAATAAAGGTATCAGTAGCAAAATAAACTCTAATTTGACAGAGCATCACAAAGAACTAGTCGAAAACAACAGTGAGATAAATGATAAAGATGATGGATAAATAATTATAAAGTATTGAAAATGGAATGAGAAACTTCCAAATATATCTAATAATAACTCTAGAAAACAGCATAAGAAGAATATTATTTGAAATTTTTATTAGAGTACTATAAAGGAATATGAATGAGGGTTGGTGGGGCAAAGAAGAGCAACTGGGGAAAAGGTGGGACAACGGTGATTGAACAACAATAAAAAAATAAATAGACAGCCCTGGCTGGTGTGGCTCAGTGGTTGGGTGCTGGCCAGCCAACCAAAGGTTCGCTGGTTCGATTCCCAGTCAGGGCACATGCCTGGGTTGCAGGCCAGGTCTAACACAGGGGGCAGGTGAGAAACAACCACACATTGATGTTTCTCTCCTCTCTTTCTCCCTCCTGTCCCCTCACTCTAAAAAAATAAATAAAATCTTATATACCCAGCTTATCAGTGTAGACACAATTTGCACATAACAGACTAAATGTAATATGAAAATTGAAGTGATGCATTGTTTTATGGCAGATAAAGAGTGTAAAAACTATGACATTATTTAAAAAGAAATTGAGATTTAAAAGGAAATTGTGTACAAGCAAACATACTTTAGAAAATTCTAGTAATTATTAATAGAAATAAGACAGAAGTAAAAATTAGGACACTAAAAAAAGGGATGATACACAAAAACAGTTTAGTCCAACATTTTAAGACAGAAGAAAAACAGAAAAATAAAACTTGATAGATAAATAAATAAATAAATGAACTTAATGTTTATGTTTCCTAATTTTTGGTGTTGAGTTGTTGTTTTTCATCTTAAAATAACAATTTGGAAGAAATAATAAATGTATATATTTACATTTTTTAAGATTTTATTTATTTATTTTCAGAGAATACAAGACAGAAAGAGAAAGAGGGAACATTAATGTGTCATTGCCTTTTGTGTGCCCCCAACTGGGGACCTGGCCTGCAACCTAGGCATGTGCCCTGACTGGGAATCGAACCAGCAACTCTTTGGCTCATGGGCCCGAGCTCAAGCCACTGATCCACACGTGCCAGGTCACATTTAAATTTTTCAGTGTAAAAACACTATAGTGTAAATATTTGTAATATATGTTAAATGTGAAATATAAATGAAAATTCTATGGTTAAATGGCAAAAAATTAAAATTTAATAACATCTAAATTGTAAAACTCTAGGAAATTATAAAAATAGAAAAATAAAAATTATTTCAGTTACCTATTGATCTCTATAGGGAGAGGTACATGATACCATCACTGGAATAAACTGGGATGTAAAAAATTAGAAGAATGTATGTTGAAAAGTGTTTTAAGATTTTAGGTGAAATGAAATAGTATATAATGTACATTGAATGATCTTAATTAATGACATATATTTCTGGAGAGAAGTTAAATAACAAAATAAAGACTATAAAAATTAAATAAAATTGGAAAAATTAAAACATGAGGTATTCCATTGGAGAAGATGAAATATTTCAGAAATCTGACCATCTGTTTTCATAATAAAATAAAGTATATTGTTTGGGTAAAAAACACAATGAAATAATTTTTTAAAAAGCTACAGCAACACAATGTAAAACTGGTAACCCCAAATTATTCAACAATTGTTGTATGTCCAAATGGATCACTGCTCTGCCTATCCAAAACTGAGCTTCCTTGTTTCCCAAACAGGCTCTGTCTGATTTAATGAGAGTACCAGCTTTTGCCTACTAATTAAGAAGTCGTGAGGAGATGGAGGGAAGATGGCGGCGGAGTAGGACAAAGGATTTCGCTTCTCTCCACGCGCCGGAGAAGGACCNAAACTGGTAACCCCAAATTATTCAACAATTGTTGTATGTCCAAATGGATCACTGCTCTGCCTATCCAAAACTGAGCTTCCTTGTTTCCCAAACAGGCTCTGTCTGATTTAATGAGAGTACCAGCTTTTGCCTACTAATTAAGAAGTCGTCCTCAGTATCCAGTCTTGGTGCATCTTAAAATGACTCTTCAGTCAATGCAGCCCCAGGTCCTCCTCAGTACATCTCAGTCGTTTCTGTTTTCTCCATGTGCACATTTCCCAAATGTTGGCCTGTAGGACCTGTCACCTATAGAACTGCACAGCGCGCACAGTCCATCTTCTTGCCTTTGACCTTGTTCCACTTCAGTTATTGCACCAGACCATGTCTGATGAATTTCACATACTATGTTAAGCCATAATTCTTCCCCCTTATTGATTTTTATGTTGTTCAAGTGTTAAACTTGAAGCTATTTGTGAAATCTTATTTCTTCACCTTTTTAGCAATAAGTCTCCAGAGTGCCTCACAACACAAACACAAACACAAACACAAACACAAACACAAACACACAGTTTTGTTCCCTCCATCCTTCCCTCTTTTTCTCTGTGTTCTTTCAGCAGGCTGAATTGTGTTAGTCACCTCTGGTTCTTTACATATGCCATTTTTTTCTAAGTCAGTATTATAGGTTTACCTGACTACTCTATATCTTCCACCATTCAGGTTACAGAATCTCCGGTTCAGGCCATGGTCCACTATTTTTCTTACCAANGGGGAGAGGGGAGAGAATCATAGGGGAAAAGGGAATGGACTCACATGAACAAGTATAAAAGACACATGGACAATAACTAAGGGTGGGGGGTGGAAAGGGGAGGGAGGCGGGGAGCATGGGGTGAGGGGCGGGCAGGGTTGGGATTATAAGACAGAAATCTGTACTTGAACAAGAATTAAATAAAAATTATATTAAAAAAAAAAAAAGAAGTCATCCTCAGTATCCAGTCTTGGTGCATCTTAAAATGACTCTTCAGTCAATGCAGCCCCAGGTCCTCCTCAGTACATCTCAGTCATTTCTGTTTTCTCCATGTGCACATTTCCCAAATGTTGGCCTGTAGGACCTGTCACCTATAGAACTGCACAGCGCGCACAGTCCGTCTTCTTGCCTTTGACCTTGTTCCACTTCAGTCATTGCACCAGACCATGTCTGATGAATTTCACATACTATGTTAAGCCATAATTCTTCCCCCTTATTGATTTTTATGTTGTTCAAGTGTTAAACTTGAAGCTATTTGTGAAATCTTATTTCTTCACCTTTTTAGCAATAAGTCTCCAGAGTGCCTCACAACACAAACACAAACACAAACACAAACACACAGTTTTGTTCCCTCCATCCTTCCCTCTTTTTCTCTGTGCTCTTTCAGCAGGCTGAATTGTGTTAGTCACCTCTGGTTCTTTACATATGCCATTTTTTTCTAAGTCAGTATTATAGGTTTACCTGACTACTCTATCTTCCACCATTCAGGTTACAGAATCTCCGGTTCAGGCCATGGTCCACTATTTTTCTTACCAAATGACCTTTGAGTTTTCAGATCACATTACATATCTTTCTTTAAGTCCATCCCTGAGCTCAAATGACATAATTGCGGAGTCCAGATAAACTTCTACCTATGTGACGTATTACAGTGGGGGGTATATCACATATACATTACACTGAGGACTTCAGTCGGATTTGGTATACTAGGAATTCAGTAGATGTTTGTCTAAGTTTTTTCTTCACCTCCATTATTTTTACAGTCAACTTCTTTCTGTTTACACACAATTATTTCAAATCCTTTTATTATACTCAAAATCAAGATCTCCCTTACAAGTCCAACAATTTTTAGGAGATAGCCCTACCTATTATTTGATGCATAATTAAATGAGTACTAGAATTAAACTCCTAATAGTTCCTACAAACATCTCAACTTCAATGGGTATTTAATGGATATTCTTTTCATTCCATCTAATAAGAACTAGATCTTTGTTTTCTTCTTTCTCATTAATGACCTAAGCCTCTCTCTCTCCTTTATAACAATAATTTCATCAAAATGACATCTTCTTTCCGGGTACATCTTATTTTTATTTTAATAGCATCTGTTGTTTCTGATCCTTTCAGACTTTCAGTAAGAAATACATGTACTCTTAAACCCCCATTCTATGCCTTTTATTTACAATTCAGCCTTCAATATGAGTTCACCCCCCCTCCACTAATATCTGAGTTTCTGGGAGTAAAATGTGGTCGGCATGTTTCAATCTCTGTACCTGATTGGTAAGAGAATATTACCATTAATCTCTTTCTGTCTATTGAAATGTTACCTACCAACTTTCTGTATAAACATATTCACTCTTTTCCTCTGAAAATTGTAATGATCCTTCCTGTTACTCTCTTAGAAGTTTTAAAATTACCCCTTGGCCTCCTTTTCTTCTTCTAAACACTCGCCTTCAATCTCCTTAATTCCCTTGATTTTATTACAGTTGTTAAGATGACAGGTTGTCTCGTTGTTATCATTATAATAAGAGATGACAGAAGAATTGTGGAGGTATATATTAATTAGCTTCTGGTCAACTGCCTCTCCTAAGATAAAGTGTGGTTTATATTAAGATGGTTTATATGAATATAGTTTGTATCACATAGTTCCAATACTGAAGTCCAAATCTTGGACCTTTAAGGGACTGAGCAAAAAAAAAAGGACTCATGGACATGGACAATGGTGTGGTGCTTGTTGAGGGGAGGGGAGTCTGAGGAGTCTATTTCTATTACTAAATGGTAATAGAAAAAGAAAACTAAAACGTTTAAAAAATAAAAGTTTTCCTTTTTAGCATATCTCAAAGGACTGTGAATGAATTAACTTTTGCTAAATATTTTTGATAATTTCTACTTATCATTATCTGATCTCTATATATTATGACATCTTTTCAGTTTTAATTTCAAATGTTCAATTATCCACCCACTTCTGTCATTTCTATTATTTATTTATATCATTTCTATCATTTATGAATGAGATAAGGAGCAATCATCTTTTGATTGGATTACCAAAAAGTCATACTAACATCCCTAATGGTGATCCCTAACATCCGGACTTTGACCGTTGTGTAAGGGCTGTGTGCTAAGCACAACTTTAGAAGAAGACTTAATAGGAACATATGTTAAACCTCTTCTTAAAAAATGCAAAATCTTCCACAGAATACATTCTATTTTTAACGTAGAGCAAAAAGAAATGTAAAAGGCATATCACAGTTTAATCTTAAGAATACGGACTTTTTATTTATACTACATTAGAAGACTATTATACTATTAGCATAATGTAGCGTTAAAAGTTATGATAGGTTCACAATTTTGAAGAAGGAAGCAGAGGCTTAGAGGAATGGCTAATAAGGGGTGAGTCGCAAGTATTAAAGTTTGCAATCATGATGCAATAGGAAGTAAACATGTGATGCAAGTAACCATGTTATATGTAGCATGATTTCACTTCCAGGAAATAGAATTTAGGAAATTAGATTCCTCATGGAATGTTTTTGTATAAAATGGTTGTGTGAGTTGACAAATGTAAGCGCATATATTTTTGGAAAAATGCCTATTCTTGCATTGGAAAACTCTCTTTAGAAGTCCACCTTCCTTTACAACCTTCAGAAAGCCCTTATCCTGAGAGCTGTTCCAGCAACGAGGAAGCTTTTCAATGCAGAACCGTTCTCGGAGCTCACACTGCCAACAGGTCTGCATGCAGTGAAAAGCTGTTGCTGGGGAGAACATGCCGAGGTCTTGAAGTTCAGTCCCACTGGCAAACAGAAGCCTGTTTCGTGAGAAAGCACGGGAAGAAAAGATTCTAGGCAGTGTGTAGGAAATGCCTCACCTTCCTACAACTACATTCTACAGAGGGACATAAAAAAGCCATAGTATATTGTCCTACTTTTTTCTGAATCCCTGGATCAAAAACCCTAACTATTCATGTGCAATACACGCCTTTAGTAGATTGACGCTATTACTATTTGAATATCCCAGCAATAAATTTTTGGCTACTTCTGCTAAGATCCACCCACAAACTATGCTGGACTCCTTGCTGCTGATTAATGGCACACGTTTTTATTAAGAGTTCTGAAAGAAAAAAATGAAAAGGATGTCAAATGACTCATCATCACATTATCAACCAGCTGTCTGTCACTTATGTTCAAAAGTACTACTTTTGTCTTCCAACATTTGAAACTTTTAAAAGGCAGATGGAATTTTGTCCCCAAGTGTGTAAAAGCATCTTCAAAAATGACTTGTCAAGTATTATCAAAAATTCAATTTATCTGACAATTTCAATAAAACCATGAATATTTAGTGAGCATGTATTTTGACCCTAGTTTTGACTTAGCTACCACTGGGGAGTTACACGAAGGATAATACTGCTTGCCTGACTTAAAGAACTTAAATCTAACAATAAGGACAATCTGAGTCACCAAGCAATAGAAGATTCTACACACATATATAATCTTGTATCTATTTTAAATATTCTTAGTAGAGAAACATTAAGGAAGAGGTCAGTGACAGGGGCAAATGTCAGCATGCACTTGAAGATTGAATATAATATAAACATGTATCATATGAGTAGATGCATTTAATTGGGTGAGTATGAGATCACAGATGTTAGTATAAACTCAGATAATTATTTATTAGGTGAACACTGTTTGCAGGTTCCAAGATACTATATGACGTATGGAGAGGTCTTATGTATTAACAGTCTCACAGGGGAAAAAAAGGCTTACTATAATAAATATATTGTAGTTTTCTGATTACAGCAATTGAAATGCAGTTGAAACACACTGAGTGAGTATTTGCACAGAGTGAGAAAGTGGCTGGAGTTTTCCAAAGTGGTTTGAAACTTGGTGAAAGCCAAGTTTCCAGGAGCCTATGAAACAAGAGGAAAGATGCACAGATGAATACATGTCTCCTTGAAAATGTCCTTTCCAGTCTGTTCTGGACAGGGAACACAAAGGCAGAGGGACCTGCCAGAGCGGGAGAATGTGAAGGCATCGCAGGGAAGGCTGGTCTGTGGGTATTGCAGGTGTTGGTGTAATGAAGCAGTCAGTAAAATGAAAATCCTGGTGACCAGGTGAGAAAATTATTTCAGGTCATTCTAAAATAGTTGATTTTTGAATACCTTTGAGAGTCCTTCAAAGATTTTTAAGAGAGGGATTATATTTTTACTCTAAAGATGAACAACCCTTCTTATTTTTTTGCATCTGTATTTGGAATATTCTTTTCACATACTCTTTTTTAAAAGATTTTATTTATTTATTTTAGAGAGGTGGGGAAGGGAGGGAGAAAGAGAGGGAGTGAAACATCAATGTGTGGTTGCCTCTAGCACACCCCATAGGGGGAATATGGCCTGCAACTCAGGCATGAGCCCTGATTGGGAATCAAACCAGTGATGCTTTGGTCCACAGGCCTGTGCTCAGTCCACTGAGCTACACCAGCCAGGGCCTCATACACTCTTATGTGAATGTTATCAAAGAGAAATAAATATCATGTTGGTATTGTGGAACTCTTCTGTGGCTCTGACTGAGAAAATTGTCAGTACAAAGAGAGGAGGAAGGAGGGATCTTTGTTCTTTGTAACGGTAATGAGTGAGCATTGAGAGTGAATAAATGACATGAAGGGAACATTGAATATTCAAGACGAGGTTGTATAAAAACGAGGTCTTCTCCTGTGGATAGTGAAGCAAAGTGTAAGGAATGACCAAGAAAGGAGATGGAATCAGATGTCTTGAACTGCTGTATTTTCCCACAAGGTTCACTGGTGCCTGCCCAAAGGCCAAGTTTACTGTTAAAATAACTCCATTAGCTTCTTTATTCAAAAGACTTTTTTTTTTTACCCAGAGTGTAAACTTCCTTCAAAGCGACCTTGTTTGAAGAGCATTTATAAATCAATACTGTATTTTCTTTAACAAGCAGTTATTTTAAACATGTTTAGAACTTAGCTTGATATAGCTGTCAGAGTTTCTATGCCTCTGACAGCAGTTCAGAGTGCTTCAAAACACTAATTTTAAAACATGGTTAGGATTACTTTGGGTATTTGGCTATCGTTTTACTTTGGGTATTTCCCTGAAAATATTTTATCTGTTTTTCAACAATTCTGACATTAATATTTTAGCCCATAATTTGTCCGCAGTTTTTAGGCATGCAAATAAGAACCTGCAGGAAAAGGGGATGAACACAATATGAAAATCACCTGTAACTAGCATCCACTTAATCCTTTCAGTAAATTCCAGGAACTCATATAGAACTGGAGAAAAATGCAGGGCACATGTCCACATTGTTTCAGGGAAAGACGGGTTTGGCAAAAGAATGCACCGATGCAAATAATATGTAAGTAGGCACTTTTCACGTACTTTATATTTATATAGAGAAAAGAAAGTGAATCCAGAGAATGCAGACTTAGCAATTTAATATCAAGATAACTACAAAGAGGGGGGAAAATGTGTTTTTTTGTGTGTGTGCATTTGCTCTACCTGCAAAATTCAGACTGACAATTTTAAGACTCAGGGGCTAATTAGGTGGGTAAATAATGAACATGATTTTCTGTGATAATATCTTTATAATTAAACATATAAATACATAGTATTACATTGAGTGTGATTTATCCCTTTTCTTTAGAAAAGACAATAGAACTATTGATTACCTTTACTTATTAGGAATTATTGTGATTTAGATAAAAGATTACTTTAAAATATTTGTATTAGAAAATCTCTTTTTAGGAAAAAAAGTCAAATAAAAAGTTTTATGCCAATTGATGCATACTTAGACATAATCCATGTACTTAAAATTATTACAAGATAGTAATATAAGATAGCATTATTTATTCCCAATTAGAAAAATGTATATTTGATAAATAACTTTTAAAATGTTGAATACTATGTACGACTGAGAAAATAAATCTCCTAAATTCAAAATAACTAAGAATATTTTTTAGAGAAGTATTTTAATTAAAAAAATAAATTGGAATAGCCCATACAGAGATTTACCTCTATAATTTCCATATATTAAAGATGACATGTAAAGCTTCTTTAAAATTGTTTTATAGAATGTATTTTATTGACATTGAAAATGTCATTGAGGACTTCCGCCAAGATGGAGGCATAGGTGGAAACACTGTGCCTTCTCCCACAACCAAGTTTGAATACAACAAAGATTTGGAGAAACAAAGACACAACCAAAGGACAGAAAATTGAATTATACGGAAGTCCGACTACATCTAACCCTTCAACTGGAAGGTAAGAGGGGCGGAGCCAGCAGCGAGCAGGGTCGGGCAGGACAGGGCCCCGACCCAGGCTCGCAGGCAGACGGGAACCAGTTGGGGTGTGAGGCAGACCACGGGCGCATATTCGTGCACAGTGAGACAGACCACGCAGGCCCCAGGGGGCAAGGGCTGACGGCGGTGGCACACTCACGTGCAGTGGGACGAAACGCCTGGGCCCGGTGACGGCAGCAACTGTGGCACCGGTGAGGGCCGTGGCGGCAGGCAGCGGACAGGACGCCATAGTCTCTCTTTGACCCCGCCCCCACATACAGCGTCACAACCCAGCGACTTAGTTGCCCTGTTCTAGTGAACACTTTAGGGCTCTGATCCTGCTATGGAACAGGCACAAACAACCCGAAAGATGGCGCGAGAAGAACTCAAAGTCCCAGAGCCAATAACTCTAAGCGACCGAGAAATTGCCAGCCTCTCAGAAGCACAATTCAGGACACTACTTATCAGGATGCTCACAGAACTGGTAGATTATGTCACAAATTAGAGGAACAAAGTCACAAATTAGAGGAACTTATGAAGGCTAAACTAATTGAAATGAAGGGAGATGCACAGGAAACCAATAGTGATGGAAAGGAAACGGGGACTCAAATCAATGGAATGGACCAGAAGGAAGAACAAAACATCCCACCAGAAAGGAATGAAGAAATGAGAATTCAAAAAAATGAGGAGAGGCTTAGGAACCTCCAGGACATCTTTAAACGTTCCAACATCCGAATTATAGGGGTACCAGAAGGGGGAAAGAAACAGCCACGAGTGGAAAACGTATTTGAACAAATAATAAAGGAGAACTTCCCCAGTCTGGCAAAGGAAATAGACTTCCAGGAAATCCAGGAAGCTCAGAGAGTGCCAAAGAAGTTGGACCCAAGAAGGAACACACCAAGGCACATCATAATTACATTAGCCAAGACCAAAATGAAGGAGAGAATCCTAGAAGCATCAAGGGATAAGGGGACAGTCACCTACAAAGGAGTACCCATCAGACTGTCAGCGGATTTCTCAAAAGAGACCTTACAGGCAAGAAGGGGCTGGAAAGAAGTATTCCAAGTCATGAAATCCAAAGACCTACAGCCAAGATTGCTTTATCCAGCAAAGCTTTCATTTAGAATGGAAGGACAGATAAAGTGCTTCTCAGATAAGGTCAAGTTCAAGGAGTTCATCATCACCAAGCCCTTATTATATGAAATGCTAAAGGGACTTATATAAGAAAAAGAAGATGAAAAATATTAACAGTGAAAGGACAGCAAACACACAGTTATTAACAACCACACCTAAAACAAAAGCAAACCAAGAGGACAGCTAGATCAGGAGTGGAACCATAGAAATGAAGAACACATGGAGGGTTAGAAATAGGGGGGTGGGAGGGGGAGAAGGGGGGAGAAGGCACAGAAAATAGCATAGAGGGTAGGTAGAAAATAGATAGGGGGGAGGGCGAGAATAGTGGGGGAAATATTGAATCCAAAGCACTTGAGACACGTGGTTATAAACTAAGGGGGGGGGAGAATGGTGGGGGAGGGAGGGTGTGGGTGGAGGGGAATGAAGGGGGGGAATAGAACAACTGTAATGGTATAATCAATAATATATATATTAAAAAAAGTCATTGAAAATATGTCTTTTATTTGGGAGTAAATATCTCCTTCTCATGGAATTTTTATTAAATTCAGAAGACTAAATATATTTTTTAAAGCTTAACAATTTTAGTTCACCATATGGAATATATGTGAAAAGTTATTGATACATATTAAATATAACTTATTATGGCTTTGTTATCCTATGCAATACAGGTTTAAATTACATTTACTATTTCATCCACTAATTATAATTTTACTTTTCTAATATTTAAATATTTAAAGTAATTAAAACAATGTTTCCTAATAATTAGAAGTATATATTGACAAGTAATACCTGTTTATTTTATTTTTAAGTCTAGTATTGTGTATATTTTAACTTTTGTTCATTTTTTTAGAATTCTAACCTTAAGATAGGTTTATTGATTTGAGAGAGAGAGAGAGAGAGAAGAGGGGAGAGAGAGATAGAGAGACGGAGAGAGAGAAACATCAACGTGAGAGAGAAACATGGACCAGTTGCCTCTGACTGGGAGTCAAATCTGTGACTTTTGATGTAAGGACAGAACTCCAACCAACTGGGGAACCTGGCCCGGGCAACTTTTATTTATTTTTAAGGTCTTATTGTATTAAGTTTTCTTTTAGTCAGATTTATTTATATAAAGCTCATCCATTTCCACAGTACTCTTATTAACACTCAGGTCACAGTAAACAAATATATAAGTTAATTTTTAAGTAAGCTCAAAATAATTAAAATCCTGAGCAGTTTATTTCATTTTTAACCCAAAATTTCAAAACATCTAAAGAACCTAATATATAAAATGTAGTTTTGAGACCTGAGAAATTAATAATTTTAGAAGCTTTTTTTTCTTTAGCCAAATGGGAAAAAAAGCTTTAAAAGAAAAAAAGCAAGCAAATCATCACTGGAGGTTTTTAAAAACATATATGATTGAGATTAAGATTGGTATATTCATTAATAAAATTTCAAATAAAGTTTGAAACTTTTTAAAAGTATTTTTAGAAGCAATATTGATTGTTCCTATATTATAAATACTACATAAAATTTTGATCAAATTCATAGTTTTTAAAATATATATGTACGTATATTAAAAATATACGTACATATATTCTTAATACAATTCTTTAAAATATATATGTACATATATTCTTAATCTACAAAATACTGACATATTTACTTAAATATTATGCAAAGTGATACAATGTTCTAAATGTACTAGAAAAATAACTTCTAATTATAAAACAGTAGTAGAATAAAATATATTTGATTTTTTAGAAAATGGTTATAGAAAATTGTTAGCAAAATATTTGTAATAATTTATTTTTTCCCAAAATAGGTTTATTGATTTTAGAAAGAGAGTGATGAAGCGAATGTCATTCAGTGGAAGAGAGAAACATAGATTGAATGCTTCCTATACACGCCCTGACCAGGGACCAAACCCACAACTTTAGGTATGTGCCCTGACTGGGGGCTGAATCCCCAGCCCTTTAGTGTATAGGACCAGGCTCCCTCCAACTGACCCACACCAGCCAGGGCTATTTGTGATGATTCTTAGTATCCTTTTATAGTACCCGAAACAGACAAAAAAAATAGACTGCAGGTTAGTCAACACATATTACAATCAAGAGTGATTTCACAATAGCAGGAGAGATCACACACAGCAGAACCTCAGAACTTGTTTTGTTCCGAGTTCTCACTCTGATGCTATTAGGCTCACATATCTTTGGAAACATATTAAGAATAGACACAGACCTGGGGTGTCCTTTTATTCTGTTTCCTCAAAAGTTGTGTCTGTAATGAATTAGCGATGTATGAAATAAGGCTGTGTGTTCTAGAAGAAGTATTTACCTGTGTTTTGATAGAAGCTTCTGGATCAATTCCTGAAGAGGTGTCAACTCATGCCTGTCAGTCAAACCGAATTCCTGGGGGGGAAATGCATAAAGAAAATGTTGAGATGAGTTTCTTTTTGCAGTTACATCACAACATCAAAGTGCAGCCGGAAAATATGGGCATTAGCCCTGACAGACACTTGTGAAGAATCTTTCCCACGGATGTAAAGTTATTTAGGAAATGGGACACCAATTTTAGAACAAAAATAAGTTTCGTCCTCCAGTTGTTCCAGACCCAAAGATATCAAATAGTTGCTATATCTTAGAGATAAATATTTGATTAGCCTTCTAATATTTGCATCTTCAGCCAAGCTGTATTCATATTTTGTATACACAGACATGACTGGACATGTTGCTTAAAGACATATGTCTGTAATATTCTGGTGGGATTTATTCTCATCCACTTGCTGGGATGCTGTCCCTAAGACAGTGTAAGAGCTTATCTCGATTCCCAATTCCTGGTGCTTTCTCTTCAATTTTTAATAGCGATGGAGTCCTCCTGGGATGTTCTTCTTTCCTTGAGTATTTTTTTTAAAGCTGCTGAAGGGAACATTCATCTCTCTTTAGAAGGGACAGGAGGGTCCAACTGCACTCAGTGCTCAAGAGAAACCAGCTTGGGTGTTGTCCCTCCAAAAAAGATGCAATAAAGGGTGATGTTTTAAAAATTATTTTCATTTTTATTATAGTTTCACTATTACACCTTAGGTATACATCTTTGTGTGAAAGGGAGGCATACTTAATAACTTTTAGAAACTCATCCATATAAATGTGTAATTCTGGAGTTTATTTGCTATCATCACTGTATAGCTTTTTATTAATTAATATATAATACCATTTTGTATCCCTTCCTATTAATAAATATTTCAGTTTTATTTTTTCTATCAAAGTAATGTTGACTTATAAAATATCTTTGTACATGTTCAAGAGTAAATTTAAAATGATGCTTTCAAAGAAATTGTGTTAATTTCTGTTAAACCCCACAATGAATAAGTTACCTTGGTGTCCAGTGTCAATGCTGAAAGTTTAAATGATCAAATGCTTTAATTTTGATACTCTTTATTGAATTTGGGGTAAATTTTTATATATTCCATATTTCACTAGTTCTCTTTTAAAACATAAGTATAAACATACTAAGTTAAACAGTTCTTCAGAAACTTTAGGAGTTTCAACTATTTATTACCTACGTTATTTATGCCTTACTTTTTAGTTAACAATTCTAAGAGGGTTTCAATTTAATTAGTGCTTTCAGAGAACAAATAAAATTGTGTTGTCCCTTCAAATTGAACTCTCATATTTATAAGTTTTATTCTTGATCTTGTTACTTTAATATCTGGGTTTCATTTGCTTTTTCTTTTCTAAATTTGGGAGAGGGATGCTTATTTCATTGGTTTCACCACATTACATTTGAAACAAATACAATTAAAGCTATACAAGTTAAAACAATAGGACATTAGCTACATACCACACATTTTTAGGTGCCTTATTTTCAGTTTAATTATGTAAATGTTTCCTGATTTTGTCATTTTTAAATCGGGGTATCTTAAATACATATTCCAAATAACTGGGAATATATAATAAACTCTTTGCCATTTATTTCTAGTTTAGCTCCAATGAATACCCTTGTAGTAAATTTAA
The DNA here is from genome assembly GCF_014824575.4 of Sturnira hondurensis. Lineage (NCBI taxonomy): Eukaryota > Metazoa > Chordata > Mammalia > Chiroptera > Phyllostomidae > Sturnira > Sturnira hondurensis. Next base: position 4,493,775 of record NW_028082350.1, on the reverse strand, counting down.
TTTTGATTCATCTATTGTCATTAATTTAATCAATTTTCAGAAATGCTTTCAGTGCACTTTAAAATAATGTATATTATATGTTCAATGTCACTTTAATTATGTTAATTTGATACATTTGATTTTATATTATTTAATGACTTACCAGTCTATTAACACCATCTATTTTTTGTCAGCTACTAAGAATATTTGTCAAAATTGTTCACTATAATTTGGAATAATTTATTTTTTATCAGGTATATGAATTTTTACTTTGTATGTTTTAAAATTAGGTTAATAGGGACATGTAAATTCAAATTTGTGTAATTCACTGGTACATTGACTTTTCTTCAGTTAAAAAATGTTTACTATCAACCTAATAAGACATTTAGTTTAAGTTTTACAAAGATTAAAGCTTAAGCCTCTTAATTAATGATCATTTTTAGTTTCTGTTTATTTATTCAAAGATGACACATGTTAAAAATAACTATATGTTTATATGTTTAACTAAGCCAAGTATAGCTAAATAAAATGTAGACTATGTTGGTTAACACATATTTTAGTGTTATTACATTATTGTATATCTATCTTGCTAAATATTTCTAATGCATACCATGTAGCTCATTGTAGTTAAAATAACTGTGGTGGTATTAAAGCAAAATTTTATTTTTGTTTTTGTTATCTGAAGAACTATGTTGGCAAAAGTCTCAATAACAGCAAAATTCGTTGGAAATGAATACAGTGAAAATATGTTACCTCTTTGTCATCCAAGGCAATTTTAATGAAAGTTGAAATTCTCAGAGCAGAATATATGAATGAATATGTATGTGCTGATACACTGTCTGTAACACTTGGGTTTTTGGATTATGGAAACTTAAAGAATTAAATATTCTTCCTCTACTGGATCAGCATAAGAAAATTCTGAAACAGTCACACACCAGTATGTGTTTTAAATAGAATTACATCTTTCCTAAGTTTTTCTAAATAGTTATTTCATTATTTAGTTACAGAACTGGTGCCCACCTCCCCTCCTCATATACACACTTTGCTTTAAATATACATTTTGTAAAATACTAATAGTCAGAGTGTGCTACAGACTGATGATTTTGTCTCTCAAAATTCATATATTAAAACATCATCTTTAGCGCGGGCCTGCGAACCAGAGGATCGTGGTTCGATTCCCCGTCAGGGCACATGCCTGGGTTGCAGGCAGGTTCCCTGCAGGCCAGCTCCCAGCAGGGGACACACAAAAGGCAACCATACATTGATGTTTCTCTCCCTCTCTCCTTCCCCTCTAAAGATAAATAAATAAATAAAATCTTAAAAAAAAACATCATCTTTAATATGATGGTAGGTGGAGGTGATGCCTTTCGAGGGTGATTAGGTCATGAGGCTGGATGTTTTAAGGATGTACTTGGTACCCTTATAAAAGGTGCTCCAGATACCTCCTCGTTTGTTTTTTTTTTACCAGGTGAGGACCGAGAAAGAAGAGAGTCACCTGTGAACCAGAAAGTGAGCTCTCACCATACTCTCCTCCAGTCAGTACCTTGAACTTCCAGCCTCCACAATGGTGAGAAATTACATTCTGTTGTTTATTTGTCTCCACTGTACAGTATTTTTGTTATAGCAGCCAAACAGAGTAAGACAGGACTTCAGTATGTATATATCTGTTACACAATTTCACACATAGGTTAGCACGCAAGCTTAAAAGTATGAGAAGTCTGCAAACACTTGCAAGGAAAAAGAGAAAGGATATCAGGCTAGGGTCTCTCTTCCTATGTCAACGAAAAGGTGAAAGAAAGGTGAAAAAGTAAACTAGGTGGAAAAAATTTAATAGAACTATTTATGTATTTGATCCCTCTGACTGATTTAGGTTATTTTCTTTGAAATGTTAAATCCTTTTTGATATTGAGTAATAAGCTTCTAGAGATTGCCATGTCATTTTCAAGATGCTAATCGGAAATAGCACCTGTCAGATTTCATTTCTAAAGCGATTATAGTTTACCCGGCAGCTGGAAAGAAGCCTCTATTTTCTAAGTCTCTAATTACTTGGTGACAGTGTTATATTCAAATATTTGAAAACTTAAGGAAATAAAATAATAAACTGAGTTAATTCACAACACCTTTATGCTGGTCAAACTTGTTGATAACCTGCCCTCCAGAACACGCCTGAAAACCACCCTAGAGGAGTAACAGAGAGCTGTCCACATTACAAAATCCTTTGCAGGCCGCCTTTTGAGGATGCTGCAGCTGGTTGCTGCTGGCTGTCAGGTACAATGTGAGCCAGACACTGGAAAAGCCATGGGCCCCACAGGTAACCTAAAGCTGGAAAAGCTGCATTCATTGTAGGAGGTAAGTGCTGGGGAAGCCACACAGGGAGGCAACCTGCTGAGCAAGCAATTGAAACCAGTCCAGAAACTGATCTGCCAGGTTTCTCTAGCTCCGTCTACTGACAAAAAAAACAAGCAAACAACAACAACAAAATATTACTTGATAAGACAAGAAAAATCCATTTCACAGAATAGGCAAAATAGAGTTTGCAGTTGAGAGGCAATAAATTATAACTGACATTAAATTGAATTAAAGAGTCACTAACATATAGAACTTATTCATATTTCTTCAAGAACTGGTGTTCTATGCTATTTTAAAAGTCTTCAAATTATAACAGATTTAAAATAAGGTAAGCAGAATATAGACTATGGTAGGCAGAATCTATAAACAAAAAGCCCAAGATTACTCAAAAGAACCTCAAGACTCTGACTTTGATGAAATAGCATACTTGGGATTGTATTTCATGGAAATTACATTGTTCAGCTGTAATTAAGTGTAGTATGAAGTTGACTTTGAATTAATGAAGAGAAAGTTTATTAATGTGAATTACTCTAATCACATTTAACCTTTTAAAAGAGGAAGTGAGGGATTCAAAACACGGGAAGGCCTATGTTTGGTGGAAATAGAACAACTAGAACAGCAAGAGACCTCTAAGCCTCCTGGTAGTCAGCAAGGAAATAGCAGCTTATGCTGCAAAAACAAACAAGCAATGCACTCCAGGCATTAACCTGAATAAGCTAGGAATGGATTTTGCCTGAGAACCTTTAAATAAAAATCCACGCTAACACTCTGATTGATTTTGGCCTTCTGAAACTGTGTGTGTGTATGTGTGTGTGCACACACACACGGTAGATTTAGGAGACTAGGATAATCACAAAGATATAGCTATTAGTTTGGTAGTAAGGACACGACACAGATAAAAACTAGAGTAACTTCATGGAGATTGGTGATTTAGATAGTAAGGACTTAACACCACTCAAAAATGACTCCAAAACAAAAAAATGCATGGGAGAGGTGGAGTAAATGTACAGATTTTTTTTTTATTTTGGAGATGGGAGATTTTTGACCATATGCATAGGCTGATGGAAATTATCGAAAGGCAATAAAGACAGATGACGCAGGATGCACTGAGCATAAATGGAGAAGCGAGGTTTTTGAGATGATTACAAAACACGTGATTCAGAAAGTAAGCGGACAACATACACAGAGCAGCATCTCTTATGTAACAGTAGAAAAGACAGCAAATACCAATCCGGGTGCGGACCGGTTTATAGGTATGTTTGAATGGAAAGGTGAAGGCTTTTCTCTCTGATGAGTGGTACGTGGTTCAGCATATGAATAGAGCTTCGCTGATGCAGAGAAAAATCAAATATAGCAGAAGCAATAATCAAAGGCCACATTAACTAAACATTTTCTTGTGAGTTGTAGCTGCAAACATACGTTCACATTGTAATAACCTTTTTTGGAAGAGAAAAACAATATAGAATGAAATTTGGGCTAACTTAACCACACTTTACACTGCCATGGAGGATACAAAACATAAACATATGTCCAAAACTAAAAATGAACACCCATGCATTGCTGTTACACAAACAATATTCCTTATAATAGGCAGTGTTTTACAGTAATGTAACTTTTGAATAGTGTCTTATTTTTGCCAACCCCAAATCCATTTCACTGTAGATTTTTCACCCACAGATAAATACACTAAAAATAAATTCTAAATTCTAAGATAAGTAAGGCTCAGAACATACGCCATTCATGTATGATTTTTAAACATATTTACTGAAGTATTTAAAATCTCCTTGAATTATAGATGATGCAAAAAGACAGCACATAGGCATTTTAAAGTGGTAATATAAAAACATGGCTGAGAATTGAAACAGTTAAAATAAAGATGGCTTAAATATCCAGGAAGCTATATGCTCTAAAAGTAAATGTAACCCTGTGATTAATGACACAAGCTTTGCCATCAAATAGATCTCAATTCACATAATGCAAACACCCTCTGCTCGGCGTGTCACCTTGGGAGAGTTTTTAAACCATGGTCGCTTTGCTGCACTAATTTGTAAGATGGGCATAACATCATTTGTCCTTTATGCAATGGTAAATGTAAATGACAGAGTACATGTGAATGCTTATCGCACAGCCTCTCACTGATTGCTGAGGAAAAGCATCTCACAGAGGTGGGAGCAGAAATGGAAGTACTACCAAATTGCTGTAAATCTGTTTCTAAATGTATTTTAAGAGAGTGTACTGGCCACATAAATTCTGCAGCATGAGAGCTATGCTGTACAGGGTTCCACAGACATTGTATAAACTCAGAAATCGCAGCAACCCATCTATGAGTCCTCTAAATAAAAACCCGCATTTGTCATGGAGGCTTAAAACTTTCTCAGAAGAAAAAAAGCATGCTGATGTATTTTTAATGAATTTTTTCTGGGCTCTTTTATTGTTGTTTTTTTTTTTTTTGTACTATAAGTATAGGCACTCTAGACTTAAGCACAGAATATCAAATTCCAGATTGTATATAAATGATAATAAAAATATCATTTTAAACTTTACTGCTGTTAAAAGAGTGTATATAACCCTGGCTGGTATGACTTATTTGATTGGAACATCATTTCCTAATGGTAAGGTTGCAGGTTCGATTCCCGGTCAAGGCACATACCTAGGTTGCAGATTTGATCCCTGGACCAGGTGTGGACAATCCGTGGTTGAGACACATACAGGAAACAGCCCATCAATGCTTCTCTCTCACACATGAATGTGCTTCTCTCTCCCTTCCTCTCTCTCTAAAGTCAGTGAAAAAAAATCCTTGGGTAAAGATACAAAAAAAAAATCAGTGTATGCACATTTTAGAGTTTTGTATATTTAAATAAAGCCCCCTAACTTAATTAGGTAAACATAAAAATAAGAATATTTGTTATGTTTCTAGACAACCACTTAAAGTCACCTGGATTAGGAGAATTTAGGCAACATTTTAGATATTCATTCTGTATACTATCTAAAGAGTATATTGAAGGATACACCCATTAAGTATATTTAAGAATATACTCTGGATAATTATACAATTACTAGAGGTACACTAATAAACAATAGATGCTAAGTTCTTTTATTCATTCACTGACGTCAGGAATGGTTTCTGCCAATTCCAGTCTCCATGAACATCAGTAGACTGAAGTTTATCGCATGCTTGACAAATCCAGGGCTCATCAACATTTCATCTTTGCACAGGGCATACAGCCAGCACCATCTGGAATATGGGAGATCAACTCCGTAATGCCCAGGAGGTCACTCCCCAGTCTGCCCCAACAGGTGTGCCGCTGTCGCAGATTTCAGCAAGGATTTCAGCCATATCGGTAAAGGAAATCTTGCCTGTGGGCAACTTGTTAGCAACTCACCGAGGAGCATTTCCACATCCAGAGAGTCTGAAACAGACTGCGAAATTGACATGCCACTTAGAGGAAACCCTTGTTCTTCCACAGCCTCCGAAACAGGTAGCGTTTGGTTAAAAAGCTTCAATGAATCTGTATCCATTGAGAGGAGAACTCCCATCTTTACGGTACTGGAACTTGACGTGAACATTGCAAGTGTCAATTAATTAAAGTTATTTTAAAAATATTTTTAGAGCAATGGTAGGTTCACATCAATATTATCAGAAGGGACAGAGATTTCCCATGATTGCCTTGTCTACACCCCCCCACCACTGGAGGGAGACATTTGTTACAACTGATGAACCTCCTTTAAGATATCATAATTACCTAAAGTCTATAGTTCACCTTAGAGTTCACTCTTGATGTTGTACTTTCTATGGGCTTGGACAAAGGAATGACACGTCTCTCTCAACATGGTATTCAATATTCGCCCTGACTCCCAAGATCCTCTGTGTTTTCCTATTCATCCCTCCCTCCTGCTCAACCCCTGGCAACTATTGTTTTTTTGTTTTTTGTTTTTAATACAATCCCCATAGTGTTACCTACCAAAATCTCATATAATTGGAATCAGTTCACATAGATAGCATTTCTAGATTGGTTTGTTTCACTCAATAATATAGATATTCAAGTTTACAACAATAATTTAAGTGTACAATAATTCAAGTGTACAATAATAATTCAAGTTTTCTCTATGTCTTTTCACATCTTGATAGGTCATTCCTTCTTAGTGCTGAAGAATATTTTACTCACTAAATGAATACATATAATTTTGCCCACAAATTGTTTTTTTTTTTTGAAGAACTGCCATCTCTTTAAGGAGAGTGATTCTTATTAGTGAGAGAAAAGGGAAATCGTTTCAGTGCATATACATTCATTTGTTGTATTCTTACAATATCCATTATTATAGTTATTCTACTGAACACTGCACTAAATACTAGAGATATAATAATGAATAAATACACACTGGTTCTTTCCTCCAGTATCTCACAGTCCAGTGAAGGAGACAGATAAATAAAACAGGCAGTTTACAATACAGTATGGTAAGTACAATGATAGGATGTATTTGTTTACTTAGATTTATTTTTTTTTTAATTTTAGCATCTTAAGATGTCTTTCTCTAGAATTTTCTATAATGAAAATGTGTTGCTGATCAAGAATTTCAGTTTTTCCAACACTTGGCTATTGTAAATTGTGCTGCTATGAACATTGGGGTGCATAGGTTCTTTGGGATTGGTGTTTTAGGGTTCTTAGGATACAATCCTAGCAGTGGAATTGCTGGGTCAAAAGGCAGGTCCAATTTTAGTTTTCTTAGAAAATTCCATACTGTTTTCCATAATGGTTGTACCAGTCTGCAGGTGTTGAAAGACAAATACCATATGATCTCACCTTTAACAGGAAGCTAAACAACAAAACAAACAAGCAAGCAAAATATAACCAAAGACACAGAGAACAGAAATAGAGAACAGGCTGACAGTGACCAGAGGGGAGAGGGGAGGGAATTTCACGGGAAATAGGGGAGGGATTTAGAGGAACATATATAAAGGATACATGGACAACAACTGAGAAGGGTGGGAATGGGAGGGAGAGGGGAGCACGGGGGTGGGACGGGGGTGGGATGGGAATTATTAATAGAAAAATAATTAAATAAAAAATTGAAAAAATATTCAAAAAATAATAATAATAATTAAATAAATTTAAAAAAAGAATTTCAGTTTTTGTTTACATGTGAATGTATTTTATCCTCATTGATGACAAATAATCTTGCTGTGTGCACAATTTAAAAATGATAATTATATTATTTCTCATTTCTTAGCAGACAAGATTCTACCTCCGTCTGGCTTCGTCTGCACTTACTAAGAGGGCTGATGCCATTGAAATCTATGTTATGTCTTTCATTTTTGACACTATTATATTTCGCCTTATTAGGTGATACAAATTTTCTATAGTGTATGATATTGATTTATTGTTACCTATCTTATGGGAAACGTTCATGTCTTTTTTCAATTGTATAATATTGATAGGCAATTGTTTTCAAATATTACCTTTCCACAATTCTTCCTGTACCTTCTCTCTGGCACCACCAACTAGACATCTGCTAATTTTCTCATTCTAACTTTGACACTCCTTTATTCTTTTCTCACCTTTTCTCCCTCTTTGTACTTTACTTGTCTTTTACGTATTAAACTTGGAACATTTCTTTTCTGTTGCACTGAATAAAATTGCTTAACATCAGCATTCAACTCTCATGTTTTTCATTTGTGAAATCCAATTTAATTATGTGTTAGAAACTCTTTGTCAGATACAAAAATATCTGCTCAAATAATTTTTACCACATTTCATTTCTTTAAAAATTTCTTTGGAAGTAATCATATTTTATTGTGTTCCTGACAATTTTGTGGCTATACAAAACTTTTATTTTAATCCTGCTGCCTCTCGATAATAATGGCTCTTTGCTTCCATCGTTGTGTGTGAGCTCATTTTTTTATTTCTTCTTACATTGTAGAGATTCCAGGTTCCTGAACAACAGACACTTTCTTTCGCTAAGTGCTTGCATTTTCTTGGAAGCCTATATTTGTTATCAACTTCATTACATGAAGATATGAGATTCACAGTTAAACCTCTTCATGTTTCCGGTGCCCTGAAATATAATCTCCAGCTAGCAGTTTATTATTATCATGTGTTCACAAAGCACCTTGCCTTTTGGCAAGTTTACTGAGACTGTGAAAATACAAAAAATTTTAATTATCAAAATATATTTTATAAATAAGTGCAGGAGCCCACTACCAAAGATTAGTGTTGACACATCTCACTGTTATAAAAAAGTATTTATAAAATTCACTAAATATTACCTAGCCAGTAAATAGCATCTTTCAAAAACACATATGCTTCTTATTTTGTGAAAACCATTAAATTAGAAATCAATAATAAAATATCTAATAAAATGTGCTGTATTAATTTAATATTAATTCTTTCAAATATCTCAAAAGTGAAAGACTTGTACAATACCCAATAACAGTATCTATATGCCTGCTATGGGCTTCTGTATATACATAAAGGTTAATTTTGAGAGCAACAGAGAAAAGTAAAAAGCAACCACACACTACAATTTTACAAAATTCTAGGTAATGAAGAACTTCTATCCTGTTAGTTTAATAACAGATGGTCATCTAGAACATAATCCAATGTCTGCTAGATAATGTGTAGTTCCAAAGAACCACTTCAGGTAAATCCCAGTTTGTGAATAAACTTTTTGCTTTTCGTATGTAGTATTTGAACAATCTAATCTCAGATACAAAATAATGATATTATTAACTTTGATTTCTCCAGCAGTATCTCATATGGTTTATTACCATCTCTTCATTTCTAAACAATTTTCTTTCCCTTTATCCAGAGATTAGTTTTTTTTGGTCTAACAATATTACAAATAAGAAAGAGCAAGATGTTCCAACTGATGTTAAACATTTTACACAGCACACATGACAATATAATAGCATACTTGATGTTCAGAGATTGTCTGTTCTATGTTGAGTGAAATAAGCCAGGCGGTGAAAGACAAATACCGTATGATCTCACCTTTAACAGGAATCTAAACGACAAAACAAACAAGCAAGCAAAATATGACCAATGACACTCAAATACGGAACAGGCTGACAGGGTCCAGAGGGGAGAGGGGAGAGAATCATAGGGGAAAAGGGGAGGGACTCACATGAATAAGTAAAAAGGACACATGGACAATAACTAAGGTGGGGGGCAGAAATGGGAGGGAGGTGGGGAGCACTGGGGGGCAGGGCAGGGAATATAAAACAGAAAACTGTACTTGAATAAGAATTTAAAACAAAACAGAGATTGTTCTGAATGTTATTAGTGCTACTGAGTAGTGTTGTAAATGAATAGCTGCTAATATTAAAGAAGCTTATCTCTCGATTATTAAAACACAAAAAATATGTCTGCTTGGCATCCTATGTTCCACGCATGTCATTTGTGCTTTTCTTCAATGTTTTCCTTTATTTTTCTTGCTGTAACCAATAGTTTCCAACACACCCACAAGAATGGAATCCTTAGTATTTCATACCTACCTCTTCACTTAATGAAAGCCAGAGAACCTACATTGACAATGAAGAGAGAGTCCGTTACTGCCGCAATCAGGCACTCAATCTGAGCATCCCTAATTGTGGTACCACAAAGTAGTGGGGAGAAGGAAGAAAGGAAAGGAAGGAAAGAAGCAAGGGAAGGATGAAGAAATAGAGAAGGTGGGGAGGGTGAAAAAAGGGAAATTATGTAATATTGACAAATGCTCAAATAGGTTAAAGCCTGTGTGGATGTTGATACTAATCCATGCTGTATTTTCTGTGCATTTGACCTTCTTTGTATTTTGAAAACTAAATAATTGGTTGAAACACACTTTCTTCCAGGTTCTCAGCAGTTTATTATGTGTTTTACATTTGTATCATAGTGATCTTTATAAAAATTTCCTATGCAATAAAACTGGTATACCTATGTAACCAAGGAAGCAATATTTTATCATATTAGCAGATTACAGGAATTAGGGCAGGATAGCTTTGGAGATGAGGGGTCTTTTAAAAATTCTGCCTGCCACACCTTTTGGTGTGTGTACAATTCACCTTTCCTTTCAAGCTCCTTTTTGTTTTTATCCATTCTCATTGTACAGACTTTTTTGAAAATTATGTTGACTTAACTATAAATACCAACATAGTCTATAACTTCATAAGTCCTGTGTTAATTTTTATAGTGACATATGGTGTGATAGGTATTCTAATTAAAAGAAGTTAAGTATTTTAAATATTACTTTAAATATAAATTATGGTTTAACTGAAGGTCTTTGTAAAATAGGACTTCTTAACTTTTTAAGTTAAACTTTAGACCAATAGACCAATTTTTTTGCTCAAAATTGTTCTTTATACAAAAAATATTGGGTTGTGACTACATGTTGTAATGAAAGCTTGAGTTAATATTTTAAAACCATTTCATTAAATTTAAATTAATTGTATCTCCATTCTTACCTATTTCTAATCATTATTTTCCACTTTATAACTCTTTTGTTACGTTTTAGCTTAATATGTAAGAATTTAGAAAGAATGTGCAAAAGCAGAAAGTGAAGGAATCTGAATAAATGTATTAAAAGAAAATGTGGTAAAGAAAATCTCAGATATCTTTTTTATCAGTTTATAAAAATCTGTACTTTTTACATATTACTGATAATGTTAATAATAATAAATTAAGTGATAATTAGTAGGTATTGAAAATCTATAATGGGTAGGACTCTATGCTAGAAGTGCTACATACTTCATGCCTGTGGATTTAATATTTTATCTACAATTTGCAAATAATAAAGTTATAAAGCAAGTCAAGTAGTATAGACATTTAAATAAATATTCAGAATCCTAAAGTATGTGTCCCTTTTTCTATTTTCATATCCTGTCATGAAATTGCTAGAGACACAGCATGCACAGCGAAAAGAGCACTAGACAGTGAGTTAAGTAGTGTGAGCACAAATCTCGTCTCTTCCAATTACCACTGGGACAGTTTGAGGAAACTACTCTATAATGTGGAAATTATGCTATGAAGTACAGAGTGATTAAAATAAGATCAGTTTCTGGCATTCTCTCAATCACCCCCTCTTCACTTGCCGAAAGCAGGTAATAAAATACGTCCCTGTTTCTTATTGTTTTAAAAAGGAAAAAATGTGATTTTCTTTAAAGTCTTTTATATTCATTGTTAAGTAACAAATATTAAGGAAGTTAAAAATAAAAATGAAGTCCTGGCTGGTGTAGCTCAGTGGATTGAGCATGGGCCTGCAAACCAGAGGATCACAGTTCGATTCCCAGTCAGGGCACATGCCTGGGTTGCACACCAATTCCCAGCAGCGGACACATGAGAGGCAACTGTACATTGATATTTCTCTCCCTCTCTTCTTCCCTTCCTCCTCTAAAGATAAATAAATAAAAATCTTTTAAAAAAGAAATAATAAAATAAAAAAGAAATGGAGTACAATGTTAATGAAAGAATCTTTAAATTAGACAAGGAAATCTGGTTTGAGTCCTGTCTCTCCTAATGAGTAGTTATCTTATTCTTTGTAAATCATCAAGTTGCTCTACACCTATTTTCCTCATGTGTAAAACAGAAATGACAATATTTTTCTGCTTAAAATATTTCATGAATTTCAAATACTATAAGAAGAAATGTAACAGTATTTTGGCATACTATAAAAAAACTAAAAAATGCAGCACATCTAGCAATGACACATTATTACACTGTGCAATGCGCTAATAGCAGTATATTATGTAGCTCTTTATAGAATGCAAATCTGAAAATTGTGTAAGAGAAATAGAGATATAGAGGTAAATCAACATCAAATCATACTTATATACACAGATACACATATATGGTTTAAGAAGATGAATGAGACAAATTCTAGCAAAAACAAAGATGACACGTAAGAATGGATTATAAATTATCTTGGTTATGTATGTGATCCAGTCTGCTTTACTCTGAAAAAAGGAATAGTAAACAACCTCACGTTTTCCCTAGGGGAGAAGTGATGATCTTGGGAGTTAGAGCGAAGAAGAATAGGTGGGGAGAAAGAGAGAGAAAGAGAGAAAAATATGAAGTCATGAAATATCAGTCTATTTTTCTACCTGCAATTTAGGGAAACAGAGAATATTAAAAACCGAATACACAGAAATCTAACCCAGAGTAGAAAGATTAGTTTTTCAGGCAAGTAATTTCTAACTTGAGACTTAAAGTACAATATGAAAGGATGTCAATCAAGAGAAGAAAGGTGAAGGAGTAAATTAAAGAGGTGGAACATTATGTTTGATGGCCTAAGAACAAATTAAGCCATTGCATGTTTAAAGATTCAAAAGAAATTTAGTATTGTCAGAGTTTGACTTTAAATATAAAGAATATGAGTGCAAAAAGATAAGAAGTGGCAAGTTATCACAGGGTCCTGATAACTTCTATTTAAATATTTGGATTGTATCATATAAAAGAGGAGTTTAAGACCCAGTTTAATGTGGCAATAAAATGGCCAAACATTTCTTACAAAGTATATGAGGTATGCCTGTAAAAAGTCCAGTTGTTGTTAATATAATGATAATGGTTTGTGTGACATCAGTGTAATCTGGCAGCCAAGGAGAGTGGACTGGAATGTACATGAATGAACAATGGTGACTTTACTGTGCTAGTCAGTGGGGGCAGTAGACACTCTTGAGTGAGCATGTGCACTGAGTGGCCATTGCATTTAAGAAGAATGAGTGAGTAGAGCAATGGATATGCATCAAATTTTGTATTAAGCTTGAATATGCCTCTGTGGAAACTATTAGGATGATTCAGAAGACCCCAGCTATGGGCAATAGGTGATTGGCAGCTTCATCACAACAACATGCCCACTCATGCATCACATCTTGTGCAGGGTTTGTTGGTGAAACAACAGATCACCCAGATGGCTCAGCCTCCTTATAGCCTACATGTGGCTTTTCTCAAAACTAAAATCACCTTTGAAAAGGAAGAGATTTCAGATCAACAGTGAGATTCAAGATAATATGACAGGGCAGTGGATAGTGATTGGGAGAACTGTGTGAGGTCCCAAGGGGCTTACTCTGAAGGGGAATGAGGCATCTTGTCCTATGTATGGTGTTTCTTGTATCTTGTATCTTCTTCAATAAGTGTCTCTATTTTTCATAGTACGTGGCTGGAATACCTTTTAGACGAACCTCGCTTAAGGGATGGCAAATTAAGGCACAGCAAAACATGCTTCACATTATGTCATCAGGAAAATGCAGATCAAAACAACAACGAGACAACTGCACTCCTACTTGAATAGGCAACTTGGAACACTGACAGTCAGTACCAAATGCTGGTGAGTCACGGAGCAACAGACGCTCTCAGTTACTGCTCATGGGAATGCAAAATGTCATAGGCACTTTTGAAGAAAGTCTGGTGGTTTCCTACAAAACTGAATGTAGTCTTATTGTAGAATTCAGCATTCGTTCTTGACATTTACCTAAAAAGAGTTAAAACTCATTGCAACCCACCCCACCATTCTTGTGCCTTTGTTTCTGTTAATGCTGACTCACTGCAATGTAACTTGTAAATAAATAGTATGTTTGTCTAAGAATTCTAGGAACTAACCTCAAAAGAAGCAGACTTGGACCTTCAGGCGTCCTAGCTCTTGAAGATTTGCTGACCTTCAACTTTAAATTCGAGATCATATAAAACTAGGATGACCAAACCAGACCATCACTTGACCAGTGTCAACATCCGTATGGGAATAAATGGTACTGATCTGCTCTTAGAGACCTTTACAATTCCCTCCTCTTGAGCTCTTTGTTCTGCTTTCCCTTCCCTTCCCTATAAATGCCCCTGCCGGTACTGAGATTTTTAAGATGGTCTTTGGAGTAGAGTCTCCAACCTCTTGACTGCCAGGACTTGAGTAAACCATATTCCCTCTCATCAGCACCTATAAGTGGTGGCTTTTGAAGTGCCAGGTAGCCCAAACTAGGTTCCATTACCATGTCCACATAAAATCTTGCAAATGAATGGTGGGTGTGGGGTGTTAAGGGGGCGAAATGGTAATGGGAAAATATATAATAAAGATTTAATAAAAATACTAAAGATCAATAAAATAGAGTCTGTTAAATTAAAAAAGAAAAGAAAATATAGAAACATTTTCTTATGACCTTAAGATACACAGAGACCTTATTACATAAATAGAAAGAGTGACACACATAAGGTTAACCTTGAATTCAGCAATGGAGTGCATTCAGTCTTTCAGTTCTGTTAAAGTCTCTATGAAAAAAGAAGAGCAAGAAGAGGGATGAATGGTACTAAAAAATACAATATAAATAGAATGATTACATTCATTTAAAAAAGAAAAAAGATAAAAGCAGAGCCAAGCCAGAGTGAGAAAACGTATGTATGATGCATGTACTTAAAATATTATATTGAGAAAAGTTAAAATTCTCATATATTAGATACACAGATAACAAACACCATAAATTAAACATTGAGCAAAATTTGTTATCTCAAATAACACTTCATGAAACAAAGCAGTTAAGTGGGTAATACATTTATGTGAAGTCTCAATTGGACATTATGAAAATGGAAATTCAAACCATTATGAGAAATTAGTTTTCCAGGATAACTAAATTTTTTAAAATATTACAGTACTAAGATACCAACTTTTGTAGAGGAAGAAGAACAACTGAAAATGTTACATATGTCTGGAAAATTGGGAAAAGTAGTTTTGGAAATTTTGGGGGGTAATTATTGAATCTAGACACATGCATACGCTATGAAGTAACAACTAAATTCTTTGTATATACTCATCTAAAAGAATGTGTGTGATCATGTGTGTGTGTGTTCAAATCATAAGCAAACTAAAGGTCCAATAATACATAAATATTTATGGTTTATTACCACAGTGAAATATTATATTATTGCCTAGAATGAATAATTATGAAAACAATAATACAATAGACATAGTCATATATGCAAAAAGGTATGTATGATTCTACCCGGACATCCTTGTACATTTCAAAATCAGTCAAAAACACTCTGATAATATTGATGAGAATATTTGTTACTCAGGGGCAGTGATAATAAAAGGACAGTAAAGAAAGGCTTCTATGGTTCTGACAGTTTTTATTTTTTAATACATCAAGCTGGGCTGTGATTGTACATGTCTTCAATGTATGATATCCTGTATCTGTGCACTTAATCTTTTATAAATAAACGCACAAACATGCATGCACGTACAAATAAATGTTTCAACTATTTTGTTGCGAAAGACTTGTATATTCATATTTTAACCATTTAACTGACTCTTATAGTGGAAAATATTTTCAGTATAGACCTCTTAATGTAAACACAATTAATATATATATTTTAAAGTATATATACTTATTTATACATTATCTTATTCTTATTTTTTGTTTTTTTACAATTTGTATTCAATGAATTGGAATGATATTGGTTAATAGTTAATGTTTTTCTAATGGTTATTTTATCAAGTATTTTATTTAATTGATATATTCCATGTTCTTATATTCTTTTCCATGACTTTAATATAAACAAATAAACATAAAATGATATTTTGTGATCCTCATAAAGAGGCATGGGGCCCATATTAGCATTTGACATCATTTTCTATTCATAACATGCAGGAGTTCCAGCTGACGGCCTGAGATCCGCTCCCAGAAGACAGCCGTGCCAAACACCAGCCCTGTGAATGGGCCATCTCAGGCCCCCTGACCAATCAGTCATAGAAATGGCAGGTGTTTCCAGCTAACTTCTGTTTCTTTCTGACATCTGATCCAAAGGCAGGAGTAACTCCAAAAAATAATTTCCTGATCAGACATTCCTTAAAACCTAAAAAACATTATTGTGAGAAAACTTCAACTGTTGTTTTAATTAACTAAATTTCATGTTTCTCTACCAAAATACTTTTATATAGAGGAAGGAAGTAATGATTTAATACACGGTATTCAATGGGGTAGAGTGAACTAATAGAATTGTAGTGCTAACCTGCTCCTGTTTTTGTTTTCCAGAACATTCATCTAGTTTCCACATTCTAGTCCTTGTTATGCTGTTTATGTGACTGAGTTCTGCCAACAAAATGTAGTAAAAATAATGTGCATCACTTGGCTTCTAAATTGCCCTTCTCACTATTCAGGCATCTATTAGACAGATGAAAGGAGCTCATGAATGTGTGGATTAGAGCTTGTATAGGGCTCTAGCATAAATGAGAAATGAACTTTTTTTAAGCAATTGGTATTTGCTATTGATTAATCACAGCAGCTAATATGTCTCCCTATAGCGAGCATGATTTTTGCTCAATATTTCCATTTCTGATCACAGAACATAACTTAATTTGTATGGTAGTATTTACCAGCATTGTAGGTCTATCTCCTCACAGTGCCATAAGAGGTCAATTGTTTTAAAATTATAAAGTGATATTTGAAGATGACCTTAATTCTATAAAATTATTCAAAGCTATATCAAAAAATGAAATGTGTGCCCTTTTTACAACTTGTACTAAAAAAATCCTCAACTTGCTTTGATACTATTGTATCAACAGGAGAAAAATAGCACAAAATTGCACCTCCACATGCCCTTCATGTACTCAAAATGGCACCATGCATCTCAGTCTCATAATCAGCACATTTTGAGAAGAATGGAGAGGGCTGGGATCAAGCAAGCGTTTGTCCCCGTGTAAACACACACCGCACCTGTGTGCTCAACCAGTTCTGAGCGTGTGCTGATGTAGAACTCAGTGTATTCGGCCTTGGGATATGACAGAGTGAAAAATAAAGACAAGTGGTTGGAGTAGGTTAATTTTTACCCACTCAACAACAACATAAAAATTTTTAAAGATTTTATTTATTTATCTTTAGAGGGGAAGGGAAGGAGAGAGGGAGAGAAATATCAATGTATGGTTGCCTCTTGTGCGTCCCCTGCTGGGAACTGGCCTGCAACCCAGGCATGTGCCCTGACTGGGAATTGAACCACTGTTATTTGGTTCACAGGCCCATGCTCAATCCACTGAGCTACACAAGCCAGAATTTAGAATAGTATTTTAAAGCAGAACTGTCCCTCAAGACTAGGCAATTCATCATCTCCAGAAAGATATGTGAGAGAGAAAATTAAACTTTTATATTGTTAAACCATTTTATTGGGAGTCTCTAGTATTTTAGCTTATCCTGATCTCTTTTACATGTATTCTACTCACAAAATTATAAAATTTTAAGCTATTTCTCAGCAATCACTTCTTTCCTATCTTTCTCTCAAACAACTTATTGCTCCATATGTTCTTCATATTTTAAAATGCTTCTCCTCCAAAATATGTACTAAAATTATGCTGTATTATTTTATAGTTCTCAGCAATATATACTAGGCACTTTCACGAATATGTGTGTTTTAAACTAACTATCAAAGCCAAATGCCAACACATTTACTAAAATTGAAACTTATTTTGTCACAGTTTTATTTCAATTAACATTTTTTAGAGGCACTGGTTTCTTATTTTTAAAAGATATTGGTCAATTTTCAGTATCAAAATAGTTGCACAATTGGATTCTCTTTCTCCCAATTAGCCCCCAAAAGAGACCATGCATTTTTTTAACTTGAAAATTCTTCTGTTACCAGGAAGTATATCCAATAGAAAATTTTAACCCATCTCTCTGTGACATAGCTCCTAGGTCAATATAAAAAAATGGTAAGGTTGGAAGCATTTCTTCCTGCACAAAGACTGCATATATAATTATCATTTGGTTAAAATGTATAAATATTTAGTTAATTTTTCATTGATATAAAACTACAGATACACACATTTTCAAGTACATCAAAATCTAATGCAACTATGAGTATAAAGTGAACAGACCATTCATTCGTAAGAAACATCAGAGCAACCAACAGTTGACATCTGTCATGCTTAATTCTAACTGAATTGAATGCTCCTGATCATTTAATTGTATTACATGGGCATTAATGAGAAATAAAAATTCAATAGTGTCATATTCATTTTTTCAAACAAAGTAATAAAACTCAATTATAAAATATGCAATGAAGCCAATTCTGGCCAACTACATATTTTAAAATATTTCATATTAAAATTTAAGGTTATTTCTTATGTATTTATTTGTTTGTCAACAGAAACCCTTGGGGGATCTTCTGTTCCATTCTGTAAAATGAATTGCCAGGTTAACCAGCCATTACAATTAACCAGAGAAATCTGTCACTTTTGCTTTGTTTATGAGGCAGAGTCCAAGGCACTTTTCCTGGTTTATGAATGACTCAGAATTAAAATGATTAACCAGTAAAGAATCTCATTGCTGTTAGCATCAGCGAAGAATTGGGTTAGCCTGTTGCCTGTTCCTAATTTTTTGGTATCAGAGTCAGATACCAAGTATGTATAAAATATCAGTACATAGATTTTTAGAAACCTATAACAAAACACATTTTATGTATTTTAAAGAAGAATAATATGTAGGGCTTTATATGTCTGATATTAACAATGGAAAACAAACTTGATAAAAAAGCAAATGATCCCTTCAAATATTCACTCAATACTCTTGATATGTTTCTGGAATGGGAAAATAGAGAGTTAACAGACAAATAATTTATATATAATTGAAGAAAACATAGTGTCAAGACAATTGATAGAAAGTCAAATTTGAGATACCGAGACATGAGCCAAAAATTTATAAGCAGAAATATGTGCAACAACCTTTACACTCAAATTGAGTCTGCATCACAAATCAAAATTACAATGATGGGAATTACACCATTAATTTTACATATATAAATATAATTGCTGTATCAGTTATATTACATTAATTGAAGGTAGGAGGCATTCAAGTATAAATACATTAATGAAAATATTTAAATTAAATATATAATTGAGTGATAAAATATATTATTCTGTAACAAAATAATACTATATTTGTCTTCTGTTTTCATATACCTTAATAACTTTCATATCTAAAATTACATCCTCTTTATATTATTCTTCTTTATAACAGTTATATGAATAAGAAATGTTACTTTATTTGATCCGAATTATTGTCATTGTATATAAGAAAACAGAGATGAGAAGTAAGATAATATGAAATTCCTGTTTAGACTGACAACGAAACATATTGTTATAATAAATATTCAATTCAATAATCTGTAGTGAGGAACACATGTACTTGAAAACTGCTGTGGAATGCGCAATGGACCGAATGAGCTAGTCATCAAAAAATGTGACGTCATTTCAGTGGTCCCCAGTGAGTCATGTCATATCCCTCATAACAAAGTGATAAATAAAATATACATCAACTGTACCTTTTATAACAAAGACACAGTTTATAAGTATATGAACTATAAACATATTTTATAACAAAGAGATTTATATAAAAATATATAAACTACATAAAAGATATAGTATATATCATTTATACAGGATTCTGCAATCAAGTTATAAATTAATATATATGCAAAGAAAGAGATAATTTACATTAAGGATCTGGTGATTTTTAACATCACCAACAAATTAAAAATGATACAATGTCTCTTTGTGGTCTATATGCTAATAAAAGGAATATACATCAATCCAGAAACAACATGCAAATGGAAAGCAGAACAAAACATTGTAAGCCAACTTCGATCCTCAGCTACACTGTAAAATGAAAAAAAGGAATCTCCTCCTAAGTGTTTTTATCTAAAATACTTAAAATAAGAAACATTTATTATAAAAACAGTACATTTTACCTCATAAACAATTTTCTTAAGACAAGAATTTTGAAGTCCAGCTGGCCTTTATATGTTTATTTACTTCAATAGCATATTTGGAATGGGACAAGCAAGACCAAACACACGGGATTCTAAAATTTTTTAGAACCAAGTGTCAGAAACTAGAAGTGTAGGAGAGTTAGGGACTCTAATGTGCACGGCATAGTAAGACCATACAAAGGAGAATTACATTCACAAGAACCTCACCATGATGTCCTCAGTTGTCAGGTAACAGAATTCTAGGTTTTTGGTTTTTTTTAAACTTTTGTGCTATCATGCTGTGGAAAAGCAAGTTTAGTTTTGGATCCAACGAGAATCAAAATATAATCAAACAATGTGTATGGTTGTAACAAACGGCCAGCTTGAAAACTCAGATGTTTGTTTTGTAGAATGAAAAATACTGCCTCACGGAGTTGTTTGGGCTTTTTTCACACCACTCTTTTGCAGGAGCTGTATTGGCCCCATTATTTATACTAACTAATGTTCTTTAACCACGACCACATTATGGGCAAACAATATAAATTACAGCTCAAACTGTAATAAACTGTATTAAACTGTTTTAATAAAAATGAAATACATCACTAAACTGAAAATCTAAATATAAGACCGTGCTTAAAGCAGGAGGCCATTGGTGCTTTCTGGGCCAGTGCGAGGTACAAGGAAAGGGCGATGCACTGACAAAGGTGGAATTTCTATGACGTTTCCAAATTTGTGACCTGCATCTCCTTTTGAGGTTCTAAATACCAGGCATTTAGTCTGGGCTCCACAGATAAGAAATGATCCCTTTTCTTATCCATGGGCTCACTGAGGAGGAAGATGGGGATGAAGAAAAGCCATGTGTCCAGAAGAAGTTATCCAGGAGTTAGCTTGAAAGACATGGCGAGTCACAGAGGCAGTCGTGCGAGAAATCCTAACACCAACCCCTCCCTATACCAAGAGCTAGCAGGGTAGTGTGGGATAAGCCACCTTGGTGGCAGGTTCTGGACATCAGCAGTATAAAGTATAATTTGGGTACAGTGCTCCTAAACATGACTGCCGTTCATCAGATATTTCAAAAAATTATGTGGGTTAACAAATAATCTTTAATGAATTATTATTCTGCTTAACCCAGTTAGCACCTTATACTGCCTAATATGGACAGTAAATATGTTCCTTTAAACCAATAGAAGTAAAATAAGGTGGGTTTGGACCCCTGGACTAATTATTGTTATGAAGAGCAAACTGAGCAGTAATTCACTTAGAAAAATCTGTAGATATCCAGAAAGAAAGAGATAATATAAATTCTCTCCTAATTAGGTGAGAGAAAAGTATGAATGCCTCCAGAAAAATCTTACACCTTAGAAAATAAAAGAGAAAGTTAAGGGGTATTTGAAAAACAATTAATGGGCCACTGCAAATGGAATATTGCAAGAACTAAGCAGAAGTGAAGGCCTTAATGCTTCTTGAGACATTCCTCATTCTTCAGAAACACGTGGTAATGAAGATACTCCAAAGTGCTACATGATAATGAAGATACTCCAAAGTACTAATTTCCTTTACTATTTTCCTCTTTACAGTGAAGCTTATAATTAATGAGACATACCAGTAAAATTCACAGAATATAAATATAATTCTGATAATGAAATGATGATGGAAATAATGACAACTGGGAAAGGAAGAAAGGGAGATGCAATTTATTTTTTAAACTTCGTTTCAGCTCTGAACAGTTTGGCTCACATTCAGTGGCAGCTGGGAAAGAGAAAAGTCATGAGTTCGATTCTCAGTCTAGGCACATGCCTGGGTTCCAGGTTTGGTTCCTGGCTGTGGAGCGTATGAGAGGAAACCCATTGATATTTCTCCCACACATCGATGTTTCACACTATCTCTTTCTCTCTCCTTTCCTCTCTCTCTAAAAATAAATAAGTAAAATATTTTTAAAAACTATTTTAATTCCTATATTAAATGAGATATTGGGGGAGCTGTTTGAAGTCACCATATGGATGTAAGATAAATAACAATTATGAATGACTTTATTGATATATTTTAATCATGCAATTTATCAATTTATACTAGGTAATTCAATGAATTTTGGTATATACACAGAGCTATAGAACTATCATCAAAATAAATTCTAGCCCTGGCTGATGTAGCTCAGGGAATTGAGCACAGGTCTGAGAACCAAAGGGTTGCAGGTTCGATTCCCAGTGAGGGCACATGCCTGGGTTGCAGGCCAGGTCTCCAGTGAGGGGTGCATGAAAGGCAACCACACACTGATGTTTCTCTCCCTCCCTTTCTCCCTCTTTTACCCTGTCTCTAAAAATAAATAAATAAAATATTAAAAAATAAATTCTAGAATATTTTCATTCACTCAAAATAGAAAACATGGTCCAATGAGTTGTCATTCCTCCAACTCCCAGGCCTGGTCAGCCATTAACACAATTGTGTTCATCTATTTGCTTGCTCTGGACATTCCATAGCAACAAAATTATTTAATATATACTTAACATACATTTTCAAGCCTTGAGCACATAACTTTAAGAAAAATATAATTCTTTTTATACATTTTAGATTATGATTCCACAATCTGGAATAACATGTAGAACAAAATATTACAGACATTAAGATTATATTAATGCTACTGATACTCTAATGAGATCATTTAATTTCATATGTCTAATTTTACTCAAAATGTTTTACATAAATTTTATCTCCGGCAGTTAACAATGTTAATATTTGACAAGTTTAATACTTAAGGTAATGTGTTTGCACAGTTTCCTAAGGGACTATGATCTCTTAAAAAAACAGATACTGTGCCTCATTCAGCATTTCACTTTGCAATTGGAGAATTATGTTTTGTTCAAAACAAACACTAAGAGAATGTATATTGTAATGCTCAATGTATTAATTGAATAACCTATAATATATACTGTTAATCAATCACATTTAGAGGCCATAATTCTGATACATTAAGTACACAGGAATATCCCGTTTTATTGCTTTTTGCTTTATTGCCTTTTTACTAATTGAAGCTTTCTGGCAACCCTACATCTAGCAAGTCCTTTGGCAGCATATTTTCAACAGCCTTTGCTCGCTTTGTGTCTCTGTGCCATATTCTGGTATTTCTCCCAGTACTTCAATATTACTGATACTCTTTTTTGTTACTATTATATCAGTTATGGTGGTATGTGATCGTTGATCTTTAATGTATTGTAATAGTTTTTGTGTGCCACGAACCGTGCTCATATAAGATGAAATTGATAAATGTGTTCATTGTACTAGCAAATGGTTCTATGGAAAGGACCTATGTAGCAAATGAAGAAAAATCACTCACAAATAAGCAAGTTAATAATTTCAAAGATATTCAAAAATGGTTATTTTTAAGCAGTATACTTAGAATACGAAATTCAATGACTTCCAATATGAAGGATAAAATTGTTCTGCCCTTTTGAACAAAACCCATAGATAATGAAATGAACATAATAACAGATAACTCCATGCCCAACTCCCCAATTATGATAATAGATATTTGAAAACCCAAACTGAAAAGGCATTACTTAAGGAAGCAATTGAAATCTGCATTTATGGGATGTATGTAATTGAATGTCTTCATAGAGTACTTTAAAAAGCAAAGGAGTGAATCATATCTATCAAACAAGAATAGCTTGTATTTAAGAAACTGGAGTTACAAAAAGGAAATGATAGGACATGTAGGGCATAAAATGAAGATTGTTAAAATAAGTTAAATGATAATTTGAATGGCTAAGTGGAGTAAGCAGAATAGATAATTCTTGCTGGAAAATTGAATTGAAGATTTCTGTCTTAACAAGCACTGACAGGTAAAAAATATTTTAAAATAACTTGTAAAAAAAGTGACATACAGAAACAGATTATAAAGATACAATCTTCCATTTAATGAGGATTTGAAAAAAGAAAATTGACACAAAAGAAGCCAGACAGGTAGAAAATATCACTACATGTGGAAAAAATTTTAAAAGTCATTCTTCCCAATGGAAAGAAAAAGCTCAATTACATAGTTGAATTTACTTGTTTTGTAAAGTATATACGTTTTGGTGCACTCTATAATGTCAAGGTGAAAAAGAAAACCTTAATATGCCAGATAGAAATGACTTTTAAAATAAGCTTTTTCTTAAATACACTTTTATTTAAATAAAGGTTTAGGGACTGAGTGTGATCAGGTGACCGTTGGTTCCTTGCTCACTCCATACGCAGGTGTGTACAGTCTTTGCTTGTCCCGTCCGCTCTGGACCCAACTGGTGCCCAGTAGGCTGCTGGAGAGATGAGTTCTGCAGGTCCCTAATGAACCAAGGAAACCTTCCATCCACAGTATCCGGGCCCAGGTCCAACAGCCCCGTATCCACTTTATCCAGAGCCACCAATTAGACCTGAGGTCTATCCCCCAGGACCTGCAGGGAGATCTTACCCACCACCTCTGGGGTACTCCTCCCAGGATACCCACAACATGGCTGGCAAGGCCTC
This sequence comes from Sturnira hondurensis, assembly GCF_014824575.4. Classification (NCBI taxonomy): domain Eukaryota; kingdom Metazoa; phylum Chordata; class Mammalia; order Chiroptera; family Phyllostomidae; genus Sturnira; species Sturnira hondurensis. The sequence continues at coordinate 4,469,263 of NW_028082350.1, read as the reverse complement.
CTGAAACCACAGAGCACGTGGTGGAAGACAAAAGGAAGGATGACCTGGGCTCATCCATCTGCCTCACCACCTGCTGGACAGCTCTCCGTTGTTGCTGTCTCTGGGACATGCTCATCTGACCAGGCCAGCCCCGCTGTCCTTCGCAGCTCTGCTGCCACCTCCCACAGGTTTGCGTGCCCGCACCTCTCTTGTTTGCTGCAGTAAACGGCTAACTCAGCCCAGACACTTTGGCCTCCAGCCCAGGGGGATTCTAGATCAGCAGGGGTCTCTGCTGTTTTATTCAGGGACTTCATGTTTCTAATGTTCAAAATCAATACCCTACTGGCCTTTCACAAATGTGCTAAAGTGACTTTCCTTTTTTTGCCAAAAGCTTAGTTATGAAATATACATTTATAATTTTAATTATGCATTCAAGGTGCATAATTTAAAAATTGGCATAATGTAACATACAATTGAGTTCTTTGCTAATAATACCCTGTGTGTTTCAATAAATTTGTCTAAACCTCAAATATATATATGTGTGTGTGTGTGTGTGTGTGTGTGTGTACTTAAACTTCTATTTTAAATACCTGATGATGAGTAATAGTGGATGCAGAAAAACACATAGTGTTAACTAACTTTATAAAACTACAAAAATAGAAACACAATTAATAAAACATTTTATGTATATGTATATATTACAGTGATAAAAGGATACTTAGGATATGATAGGCACAGATTTTAGGCAAATGTCTTTGGGGAAAAGGCAAAAACAAAAAAAATATTAGAGAGAAAGAAAGAAACCATTTTCATAACAGGACTGATTTAATTTTTCCTGGGTAGAATGGTGAGTTTAACATTTCTCTTTTATTTTTCTGAAAAGTTAAGTAAATATGAAGTATAATATCTTATACTTATCTACCATTATATAATACAATAAAAATAAAACATATAAACAGAATCAGTATAGTATTTCAGTAGAGACTGATCTTTAAATTTTTTTAAATTTTATTTTTATTTATTTTTCTCCAATTTTTTTATTTAATTATTTTTCAAGTACAGTTTTCTATTACTCCCATCCCATCCCACCCCCCGTGCTCCCCTCTCCCTCCCATTTCCACCCTTCTCAGTTGTTGTCCATGTATCCTTTATATATGTTCCTCTAAATCCCTCCCCTATTTCCCCTGAAATTCCCTCCCCTCTCCCCTCTGGTCACTGTCAGCCTGTTCTCTATTTCAGTGTCTTTGGTTATATTTTGCTTGCTTGTTTGTTTTGTTGTTTAGCTTCCTGTTAAAGGTGCATCAAACAACTATGATACATTTACACAATGGAATTTTATGCTGCAGAAAGAAAGAAGGAGCTCCTACCTTTTGCAACATCATGGATGGAACTGGAAAGCATTATGCTGAGTGAAATAAGCCAGGTGTTGAAGGACAAATACCATATGATCTTACCTTTAACAGGAAGCTAAACGACAAAACAAACAAGCAAGCAAAATATAACTAAAGACATTGAAATAGAGAACAGGCTGACAGTGACCAGACGGGAGGGAATTTCAGGGGAAATAGGGGAGGGATTTCAGAGGGAAATAGGGGAGGAATTTCAGGGGAAATAGGGGAGGGAACATATATAAAGGATACATGGACAACAACTGAGAAGGGTGGAAATGGGAGGGAGGGGGAGCATGGGGGGTGGGATGGGATGGAAGTAATAGACAGAAAACTGTACTTGAAAAATAATTAAATAAAAATAGGTAAAGCAAAAAAAAAAAAAAAAAAAGATGTCCTAGAGGCTCCTATGCCTCTTCTCATTTTTTTGAATTCTTGTTTCTTCATTCTTTTCTGGTTGGATGTTTCGTTCTTCCTTCTGGTCCATTCCATTGATTTGAGTCCCAGTTTCCTTTCCATCATTGTTGGTTTCCTGTGCATTTCCCTTCATTTCACTTAGTTTAGCCTTCATTTGTTCCTCTACTTTGTGACTAAAATTAAGCAGTTCTGTGAGCATCCCGATCACCAGTATTTTGAACTGTGCATCCAATAGGTTGGCTATCTCTTGGTTGCTTAGAAGTATTGGCTGGCTCTGGGGCTTTGAGTTGTCCTTCTTCTTGAGCCATAATGTTTTGATCTGTTTGCACCTGTTATGTATGAGGGGCAGAGCCTTAGGAGTTCACCAGAGTGGGGTAACCCAGGTCACTGGGTTGTGAAGCTGTATGTAGGGGCAACGTCAGAGAGGGACAATGGTGTTTTTTTCTGCTCTCTCAGATTTCGGTCCCCTCTGCGGCTTCCTACCAGCAAATTGGGCCCCTATGGTGCTGTTTCCCGGATGTGTGGGCTTGTGCACCCTCCAGAACCCCGTGGGTCTCTTCAATGAACTCTCTGTGAGCCTGGGGACCTCTCCCAGCACCTCAATCCCCAAAAGTTTTTCCAATTGTTGCTTTTAGGCTGTAATTCCCAGTGCTGGGGCCCTGGGTTATGCGGTCTGTCTCACTGCTTGCTACTTTGCCTGGTTTATCTTTGTGTGAATGTGTGACCTCGGTCAGCCAGGCACCTTACGCCCTCACTGGGTCTGCCCATTGCCACCCGTACCTGGGACCTGCCAACCACCACCTGCGCACCTGGGTTGGTCTGGCCGCTTTTTCCTGCGCAATCCCTCTCCACAAGCTGTCGACTCTGCCCCTCATACTGGTCTGGTTGAATGGTTTGTTGTTGTTGAACTTCAGCACAATTCAATTTTCTCTCTGCTCTGGTTACGTTCTGGTTTTTAAATATTTGTTGTTCAAGCCCTGGCTGGTGTAGCTCAGTGGATTGAGCTCGGGCCTGCGAACCAGACAATCGCGGTTCAATTCCCAGTCAGGGCACATGCTTGGGTTGCAGGCCAGTTTCCGGCAGGGGCCAGTTCCCTGCAGGGGATGCACGAGAAGCAGCCATACATTGATGTTTCCTTCCTCTCTCCTTCCTTTCCCCTCTAAAGATAAATAAATAAAATATTAAAAAAAAATAAAATAAAATAAATATTTGTTGTTCATAAACGTGACTGTGCGAGGAGGCACAGTGTTTCCACCTAAGCCTCTATCTTGGCTAGAAATCCCTGTTTGTCTTTTTTTTGTATTAACATGATTCTTAGCAGGGAAAAAAATCTTACTTTTTATAAATTCAATTTATTAATTTTTCCTTTTATGAGTTAGGTTTTTAATGTCAGATTTGAGAACTCTACCTACTTCTAGATTCTCCAAGTTTTGTCCTACTGTTTTTCCTAAAAGATTTATAGTTCTATGTTTTGTATTTAAGACTATGGCCCATTTTGAGTTAATTTTGGAATAATGTGTTATGTTTAAATCAAAAAAAAAAAATTTTTTTGCCTATGGATGTCCATTTGTTCTAGCACCATTACTAAAAAGGCTATTTTTCCTCTATTAAGTTATTTTTTCATCTTTGTCAAAAATCAGTTTGTTATTTGAGTAATGGGTATGGAATGACCCTTTTAGGTGATGACAATGTTCCAGAATTAGGTAGTAATAAATGTTCTAAATATACTAATATTTAGTAGTAGTAGTAGTAATAAGCCTTATAAATATACTAAAAATCACAAATAGTACACTTTAAAAGAATAAGTTTTATGGTGTGCCTCAATAAAAAAAACAAAGAACTTACATGCACAACTCATGGACATGAACTAACGAAGTGAATTCCTGGGGGGAATGAGGATATAGGGTGGAGGGGGGTGAAGGAGGAAAAACTGAGACAACTGTAATAGCATAATCAATAAAATATGCTTTTTAAGAAAAGCATTCACCTTATGTATGTCAGTGTAACCCAAAGCAATTAATGCCTCTTGCCTCAAGTACAATGTAAGTTATAAGTTGCCACCAAACCCCAATATTTGGTAACTGTTTACTTATAATTTGATATTTTTATAATTAAACCTACACTTGCAATATCAACAATGGGCCTATTACCTTAGCTGTTAGCCATCAACAAAAACAAAAACAAAGCTGTTTTACATGCCCACCCCCCCAGTTTTATCTTATAACTGGAACATAACCAAACAGCAGACAGTAAATTAAAGAGAGGAAAGGGGGATAAAAGGGGAGCATTCATGGCTCTGAGTGGCCAAAATATATCAGAAGGTTCATGCACCAAAGCTCACTTATTATGGTGACAATAAGGGCCTCTTGGGTCCTTACTTAAATTTCATTTTATATAAAAATCATTAGTAAGTTTTATTTCCAGGCCACAGCAATAATAAAAAGAAAAAAAAAGTAAAGGAGAACCAGGACAGAAGAAAAGCATTAAAGTAGCAGCAAGGGAAGAAGCAGTATTATTACAAAACAGATTTCAACAAAATACTTGGCTCAAATGTGTAAAAGAAGCTTATACACATTTTACAAAAAATAATGTTCAGGAGTTCTGGCCGAGATGGAGATTTAGGTAGAAATTCTTCACTTCCTGAACAATCAAAAGAAGGATAACAGCCAATATAAAAACAATAAACAACCAGAACTGCCAGAAAATCAAACTGCATAAAGTCCAACAACCAAGGAGTTAAAGAATCATTCATCCAGACTGGTAGGAGGAGCAGAGACAGGCAGCAAGGCAAACAGGATGCATGGCAAGGTGGCAGTCCTTATGGGCAAGGGAGGGACTGGCTGACCAGGAAGCTAAGGTTTCAAAACCTCTAGCTGTAAAATCCTGTGGGGGTTGAATGAACTGAGGCTTAGGAACCACTGGGACAACTTTAAATCTTCCAACATCTGAATCATATGGGTGCCAGAAGGAGAAGAGGAAGAGCAAAATATTAAAAATTTATTTGAAAAATAACGGAGAACTTCCCCAATCTGATGAAGGAAATAGACTTTCCAGGAAGGCCAGGAAGCCCATAGAGTGCCAAAGTTAGATCCAAGGAAGCACACACTAAGACACATAATAATTAAATTACCCAAGATTACAGATAAAGAGAGAATCTTAAAAGCGGCAGGAGAATGGCCCTGTCTGGTTTGGTCAGTGGATTAAGCGCCAGCCTGAAACCCAAAGGATTGCCAGTTCGATTTCCAGACATGGCAGATGCCTGGGTTGTAGGCCAAGTCTCTAGGGGGGGCACGCGAGAGGCAACCACACACTGATGTTTCTCTCCCTCCCTCTCTCACTTCCTTCCCTTCACTCCAAAAATAAATAAATAAAATCTTTTTTAAAAAGTGGCAAGAGAAAAGGAGACAGTTACCTACAAAGGAGTTCCCATAAGACTATCAGCTCATTTCTCAAAAGAAACCTTACAGGCAAGAAGGGAATGGAAAGAAGTATTCCAAGTCATAAAAGGTAAGGACCTACATCCAAGATTATCCAGCAAGGCTTTCATTTAGAATGGAAGGGCAGGCAGATCAAGTGCTACCCAAAAAGGTAAAATTAAAAGAGTTCATCATCATCAAGCCCTTAGTATATGAAATGTTAAAGGGACTTAACTAAGAAAAAGAAAATCAAAATTATTAACACTAAAATGACAGGAAACAACTGTCAACAACTGAGCCTGAAAAACAAAAATAAACTAAGCAAATAACTGGAATAGGAATAGATTCAAAGGAATGGAGATCAAATGGAAGGTTATCTGCAGAAAGGGTATGGGGAAAGAATGGTGGGGGGGAAGGTACAAAAAATAAGAAGCATAATTGATAGGTACAAAATAGACAGGGGGAGGTTAAGAATAATATAGGAAATGGAGAAGCCAAAGAACTTATATGTATAACCCATGGACATGAACTAAGGGCTGGGTGGGAATGCTGGGGTGGGGGGATGAGGCAGGGGGAAGGGAGATAAAGGGAAAAAATTGAATAATTTTAATAGCATAATCAATAAAGTATACTTAAAAAATGAAAACAATTAAAAAAGATAAAATCCTCAACACTGTAACTAAATTAAAATCCTGTAGCAAACTCAGGTTCATTGGAAACTTCAGTGTAACAATCTTATATGATATTCAAGAACCTCTACAGATTCTGAAAGATTTTCTAACTAAAAGAAGACAATTCTCATCCAAGCCCAGTATTACTCAGTTCACTCATATATTTTTGGCCAATGTCCTTTAAATCTGGCTTACTGCACAGAGCTCTATTTCATGGGATGGGAAATAAAGCACAAGTTTAAAGAATTCATCTGTTTAGTCATTCTTAATTAACAAATATGTGCCATCAAAATCCATGCTCTGGCAGATAATAATAATGCAATTTCTCACAAGACAATGCATTTTAAGTCAAACTACATCAGGGCAGAGATTCTGCCTCACTAGGGGAAGGCCCTATTCTCTCTTAATTCAGACTATGCCTGGGTTTGGAACTAGTTACCTAGGAATAATGGTTTTCAAACCGTGTCCAAAAACCATCAAGGCTTTTACATATATTTGTTACTTTTACTTTTCTGAATAAACTTTATTTTTAAGACTTCAGTACCTGAGATGCATACAGATGTATTCTATGCCAATTAATAAATAAAGACAAGGTACAGGCAATTACATCCACCAAGTTAATGTGCTTTAGTGCAGCCATTTATGTCCATTTGCTGAATGTGAAATCCTAATAAAAGGGTCCTTGATAAGAACATTGTGGCTATTCACTGGTGTTTCTATTTCTTTTTACTCAAACTGTACTTATTCACCTACTAAAAATGACACAAACACACCCTTATGCTGTGCTCAGGTAAATGTCAGGCAACAATGCCTCAGCACATACTCTAGATGATACATTCCAATTGCCATTTACTGTCACCAAATAAGTGAACCAATAACAGGGAAAGTTGGGTTATTCTTTCACTATTTCTATGATATTGTTATGATAAACTCCTCTTTTTCTTTTTAATTATATCTTATTGATAATGTCATTAGTCAGATGTCCTGATTTTTCCCCTTTGCCCCCTCCACAGAGCACCCTCCACTTCCTTGGTCAATACCCCCCTCCCAATTGTTTATGTCCATGGGTCATGCATGTAAGTTTTCTGGCTACTCCATTTCCTATACTGTACTTTTATCCCCATGGCTATTCTGTAACTACATATCTGTACTTCTCAATCCCCTCACCTCTTCACCATCCCCCCACACTCCTCTCTCATCTGGCAACCATCAAATGCTCTCCATATTCATGGTTCTCTGTGTCGGTTCTTCTTGTTTGTTTAGTTTGGTTTTTAGATTCAGTTGTTGATTGATATGTATTTGTTACCATTTTATTGTTCCTAGTTTTCATCTTTTTCTTAAATAAGTCCCTTTAACATTTCATATAATAATGGTTTGGTGATGATGAACTCCTTTAGTTTTTTCTTGTCTGGGAAGCTCTTTATCTGCCTTTTGATTCTAACTGGTATCTTTGATGGATAGAGCAGTCTTGGCTATAGGTCCCTGCTTTTCATGATTTTCAGTATTTCTTGCCAATCCCTTCTAGCCTGCGAAGTTTCTCTTGAGAAATCAGCTGACAGTCTTATGGGAACTCCCCTATAAGTAACTAATGTCTTCTCTCTTGCTGCTTTTAAGATTCTCTCTTTATCTTTAACCTTTGGCACTTTAAATATAATGTCTTGGCGTCCATCTTGTTTGGGACTCTGTGCTGCCTGGAGTTGCATGTCTATTTCCTTCACGAAATTAGGTAAGTTTTCTTTCATTACTTTTTTCAAGTAGATTTCCAATTTCTAGCCCTTTCTTTTCTCCTTCTGGCAGCCCTATGATGTGAACGTTGGAGTGATTGAAGTTTTCCCAGAGGCTGCTTACACTACCCTAATTTTTCTTCTTCTTGTTGTGATGGGTTGTTTTTTGCTTTTTCATGGCCCAAATCATTGATTTCATTCTCAGTTCCATCCACTCTGCTGTTGATTCCCTGTAAATTGTTATTTTAACTAGTGTATTCTTCATTTCGGACTGGATCTTTTTTATGATGCTGAGGTCCTCACTAACTTTCTTCAGCATCCTTCTAACAGGTGTTTTGAACTCTGCATCTAACACCATCTTATCTCCATTGTGTTTAGTTCTTTCCCTGGAGTTTTAATCAGTTCTTTCATTTGGGCCATATTCTTTGTCTCCTAATTTTGGCAGTCTCCCTGTGTTTGTTTCTTTACATTAGATAGAGCTGCTATGACTCCCTGTCTCAGTAGTATAGCCTAATATAACAGGTGTCCTGTAGGGTCCAGTGAAACAGCCTCCCCTGTAACCCACAGTGTACTCGAGGTACACTCTTCATGTGGGCTGAATACATCCTCCTCTTGTGTAGCTGAGCTTTGATCCCTGTTGGCAGGTCTATGGGAGAGATTTACCCAAGCCAATAAGCTGCAAGGACTGGCTGTGACCACTGTCCACCAACCTCTGACCTCCGTGGAGGATTAGCTGAGCAGGGGCAGGCTGGTGGTGCTCCATGGAGGTCTGTAGCTGCCCACTGAGTTCACAGGCTCTGGGGTCCCAGGTGGTGTAGGCCAAGGTCACCCCCTACCTGTGTTCTGCCCAGGTCCAGTCTGCATGAGCTCTAATGCAATCTGAGATGGTTGCTACTTGTGCTGGACTTGGAGATAGCCAGGTGAAACCTAGGTGTGAATTTAGGCTGGCTGCTGCTAGTGTCAGGCCTGGGGCCACTTAGCAAGAAGTACAGGACCTGGGGGCTTGCCAAGGTGGGCTTTTGCTTGTTTGAGAAAATTAAGGAAGTTGTGAAACATGAGCCAAAACCACTCATTCGTATGGATAAGCCATGGTTAGCAGCTTGAGTGGGCCAGAAAGCTGAGTGGGACAGAGTCTCACAGGATCTCCAGGGCTAGGCAGTGTTAGCCAGGTTGATGGAGTCTCAGATATGGCACCAGCCTGCCAGCTATGTGGATTTTGGTGGGAGGGTTCAGAAAAGGGACACTCGCCTCTACCCACCTTTCTGTCTGGGGAAAAAGCTGTCTCCCAGCTCTCTCCTTGATGCTGGACACTCCTGTTACTCCTCTTATGTCACTAGTGCTTTCAAGCTGCTATGCCAGTGCTGCAGCTCACAGGGAATAAGTCTGAGTAAGTCTGTCTATGGGTGGGTTCTTCAAAAGGAACTACTTAGACTCCAGAGTTTCTTCACCAATTTAATCCTCACTGGATTTTATAGCCAGAAGTTAAGGGAACTAATTTACCTGGCTCCAGAACCCTGGACTGTGAGGCCTGGTGTGGAGCTGGGTCTCCTCACTCCCTAGATAGCACTCCTAAATTTTTATCTACCACACATGGATACGGGAACAGCCTATCCCACATCTCTGATCCTCCTATCACTCTGGATGGATGTGGGTTAATTCTGAAGTTGTTAGACTTCCATTCATCTCAATTTCTCACAGTTCTAAGTAACAGTCGTTCTCTATTTCAGTTGTAATTTTCATGTGGTTGTGTGAGGAAGCAAGCCATGTTTACCTATGCTCCCATCTTGACTATAAGTCCATAAACTTTCAATACTTCTTCGTAACTTACATGTGTATATAAGGTAAAATCACTATCCTCCATGAACCATATAATATGATTAAAATTCTGATAGTTAAGAAAACTATCTGGCAATGGAGATAACAAAATTAATCAGTCTCAAGGAAAAACAACAATTAGAATTGTAAACCAATACTGAAGAGTTCTTCAATCATTTTCAAACACTAATATCAGTATGTGAAATGAAAGAATCTCATATAAATTCTTATATAAATAAATAAGGTAATAGCTATTTGTCACTGGCAAAGAAAAATATAACTCAACTTCCTCACTATGTACAATGAAGTTAAATCTTAGAAAGATTTATGAATCCTGTCAAGTTATAAAATTATTTGAGGAGGGTGGACAGTAAGCCTAAAGAGAAAACCTAAAGTTATGGGGGAGGAAAGAGTATTGCAACATAATTTAAACCTGACAAAAATACCTTATCATTGCTCATGGTAATTACTAAACAGAACATGAAGAACTAGTATACACTCCGGAGGAAAAGCTCATTAATTCCTATACTACTAACACTGTAAATAAGTTTACTGGATAAATACACTACTACTTAAATATAACTTTTATTTGAAAAAAGAGACTAGAGAGAAGTATCTACAATACTTGAATAATATGAAAGGCTAAAATTACATGAAATATTTATACTTTAACTAGGTAAGGTCATAATGCAAATTTCATATTTTTAGTGATATGTTCATACATGTAGAAATAAGAATGTTTATTTATAAACTATGCACAATAGGAGGGGAAAAAATTAAGTAATATTTAGACTGCTTTTCAGGATGCCTGCAAATAAGATGGTCAAAACATAACGAGATCTGTACTAGTGGTAATAAAACAATGACAGGAAAAACTGCAGAAGTAGCAGCTCTAATAAAAGTTATTCAATAAATGTAGTAAAAATAAGTATGGCAAGCTCTATAGAGAACATGAGCTGTTAAAAAGATGCTGGAATGATTCAAATGATTGATTTTATTAAGGCATGGTCTTTAAACTTCAGACTTCACAGAGTTATCTGTAATTATGAATATGAGTCTTCTCCTCATCTTTTGAAATTGTTGACTAAGTAGAACTATAAATAGTTCAAATAAAAAAGCCTTGCCTTTTTTGATTTTTAGTTATCAAGAAACTCCTTTTGTATCTTTCAATTATATAACATCACTGTACCAGCTGGTGCATCCTCCTAATTTAAATAATTTTGCAGTGCAAAACAATATTAATAATAAAATTTACAGGTGCAAATGTTAATAATAAAATTAAAACAAAATTTGAATTTAATATACAAAACAAAGTGTTTTATCTTTTTTAAAACTTTGAGTATATTTAAATGATTCTGATGTTTTCAAACACACAATGAAGATTTAATTAGCCAAGAAACTTAGTCAACAATCACTCCCAACTGAACAAGTATAAATTAATGAATATTAGTGACTATACTTAGTAATTAAAATTTCCTGCTTCTTAATTTTTAAACTTTTAAATCAGATTACCTGAAACATTTTCAGAGTAATACAAATACAGAACAAAGGTTAAAGGCACGAGATCTGAACCTAGTGCTGCCTTCTACTAGCTGTAAAATTTTTGTTAGTTACCTTAACTCACTGTGCCTCATTTTTTTCACTTGTAAAATAGACACAAAAAAATAATTACCCTAATTGGTTTGGTTTGTTGTGTGAATAATACACATAAAGCTCTTATTAAGAGCCTGGTGCTTAAGTACTCTAAAATGTTATATGCCTTTATTATTATTGTTGTTAGGCAAGGTGTTTATTTTTGAAGTATATTTTATTGAGTATGCTATTACAGTTTTCCCTTTTTTCCCTCTCCTTTATCACCCCTCTGCCATGCACCCACCCACCCTGCAGCATCCCCCTCCCCCTTAGTTCATGTCCATGGGCCATACATATAAGTTCTTTAGTTTCTGTTTCCAATACCATTCTTAACCTCTCTCCATCTATTTTATGCCTACCAATTATGTTACTTACTCCTTATACCTTTCCCTCCCCCACTTCCCCCTCCCTCTCCCCACTGAAAACCCTCCATGTGATCTCCATTTCTGTGATTCTGTTCCTGTTCTAGTTGTTTGCTTGGTTTTTATTTTTTAGGTTCAATTGTTGATAGTTATGAGTTCATTGTCATTCTACTGTTCATAGTTTTTGATCTTTTATTTCTTAGATAAGTCCCGTTAACATTTCATATAATAAGGGCTTGGTGATGATGATGGCCTCCTTTAACTTGACTTTATCTAAGAAGCACTTCATCTGCCCTTCCATTCTAAATGAAAGCTTTGCTGGATAGGGCAATCTTGGATGTAGACTCTTGCCTTCCATAACTTGGAGTACTTCTTTCCAGCCACTTCTTCCCTGTAAGACTTCTTTTGATAAATCAGCTGAATAGACCTATTGGCACTCTTTTGTAGGTTAACTCTCTCCTTTCCTCTTGCTGCTTTTAAGATTCTCTCTTTATCTTTAATCTTGGGTAACATAATTATGATGTGCCTTGGTGTGTTCGTCCTTGGGTCCAATTTCTTTGGCACTCTCTGGGGTTCCTGGAAGTCTATTTCCTTCACCAGTTTGGGGAAGTTCTCCATCATTATTTGTTCAAATAAGTTTTCAATTTCTTGCTCCTCCTCTTCTCTTTCTGGCACCCCTATGATTCTGATGTTAGAGCACTTAAGTTGTCCCAGAGGTTCCTACGCCTCTCCTCATTTTTATGAATTCTTGTTTCTTCATTCTATTCTGGTTGGACATTTATTTCTTCCTTTTGTTCCAGATTGCTGATTGAGTCCCAGTTTCCTTCCCTTCACTGTTGGTTCCCTGTATATTTTGCTTTATTTCACTTTGGGTAGTCTTCATTTTGTGACTGAGTTCAATCAGTCAGTGAGCATCCTGATTACCAGTGTTTTGAACTCTGCATCTGATAGGTTGTCTATCCCCTCATCATTTAACTCTTTTTTCTGGAGTTTTGACCTTTTCTTTCCTTTGGGCCATATTCTTTTGTTTAGTTGCACATGTTATGTTGTAAGGGGGCAGGGCCTTAGGTATTCACCAGGGCGAGGCAACCCTCTTTGCTGGGTTGTGATGCTGTCTATGGGGGAGGGATTAGAAAGGGAACAATGCTGCTTGCTTGTTCCACTCTAGCCCCACTTTCCAAGGAACTCTCTCATGTGAGACTGGGAGTTTCTCCCACTGTGGCAACTCCTGCAGTATTTTACAGGTAGCTTTGAGTCTTGAGTTTCCCCTTCAGCTGGCCCTGCCTCACCAAAGTGTTCCACTGCCTCGCCCTACATTCACTCTGCTCAATTGCCCATCTCCCATCATCACCCCTCCTACAAGTCTGGGTGAATATTTAACTCCTTGGTTTTCGATGTTTTGTACAGTTTGATTTTCTGGTACTTCTGGTTATCTATTGTTTTTAAATTGGTTATTCTTCTTCTTTTGATTGTGCAAGGTAGCAAAGGATTTCTACCTATGTCTCCATCTTGGCCAAAACCTCCCACACGGTGTTGTTGGGTTTTTTTTTTTTGAAATTGTTGCCATTTACAAGAACTTTCCTACATAAACAAGAAGTTTTTTTGATACTGTATAACCAAAACAAATTTATAACCAAAAATATTATTATATTTACCAAAAAAATATTATATATATATACCAAAAAATATTATATATATATATACCAAAAATATTATATATATTTACCAAAATTATTATATTTATAACAAATATAACCTAAAGCTCCCTAGAGCTTATCCAACATAACTGATTCTTTAAAAATGTCATAAACTTATAAAATAAACTTATACTAAAATTTCACTTTCACAGTTTCACACTTATTAGGGCTCCAGACAAAATTTCATTAGCAAAACCTCAAACTAGCTTCTCCTCGAAGAGCTCAGGAAACAAATTTTGGCTGGTTATTTCAGGAAGCAACTTAATCAGAAGTGGTCTTACCTTCAATTTTTAAAATATCTAATATAATTAGATATTTTAATTAATTCAAGTTCAAAATATTTCAAAAAATGTTTTGGTAAAAAAGACAATGAGTTACTTTCTTCTCTGAATAACAAAATAACCCTAAAAAGAAAAATCAATAAGGCTCAACAATGAGAACTGTTTTGAGTGAAAGAATACAAATAATAAAGAAAAAAGGCAGAATTAAAAAAGAAAAATTAAAATTAAAATTATTTTACTACAGTTTTTTAAATTAAGGCAAAATAAATTATTTTCCATGACCCCATGAATAGCATATATGTGTATTTTTCTAAAATCCAAAAGCCATTCTTTCTGGGCAAGACAGAAATAGGAAATAAAATTTTTGAAGATAACAATATAAGTAATAAATTGTTTCTCACAATAATATAAAGAATATGTTGTGCTTTCATGACTGAGACACTGTGGTATATTTTGCAAAAAGTCCTCAGAAAAAAATAACTGTTAACAAAAGGAAATATGGATGCTTGGGTACAACTTTTGGGTTCAGGGGCTCATACAAAATTTTAGAAGGCCCACTCTGAATCTACTTAAAGTAGAGTTAGCATTCTGGCCTTGGTCATAGAACAGTCAGAGCTCCTGAAAAAAGAAGCTTTTATAGCTAAGGGATTATTAATATTTCACATGAAATATATTAGAAAATAAATCAAGGTTTGTCTTTTCCCCACAATTTGTTAACAGGGGATGGGGTGAAATGAAGATCTAAAAATATCCCCTCAAGAACTCAGAACAGCTCCTTTATAGTAGGATTTTAGGCATTTCCCCCCAAACAATATGACATATTTATATTGTCATTATTCCATCACAGGCAACTTTTATGAATGTAATATTAGTTCCACCAGAACTGTTACGTGCAAAGTCAGTATGGAAAATGTATTAGACAACTCTTTGGCAAAACAGGGCTTCCAACGGGGCAATGAAAAACATAAAATAGCTCTGATGAAAACTGGAATATAAAAATATATAGATTCCTTTTAAATTTGAAACCCCTAATTCATTAAGAAAGAAAACCTTTAAAGGAAACTCAGAGTGCCGTATCAATCAAGTCATTTATTTCTAATGTTACAGAGTGAGTGCAGCAAAATTAGAATGTGGGTTTTCTTTCTATATTTTTATTGTTGACACTATTGCAGATATCCCACCACCCACTTTGCCCACTTCTACCCAACCCCCACCCCACTTCCTCTGGGCCATCACTACACTGTTGTCTGTATCCATGGGTTATACATATACGTTCTCTGGCTAATTCCTTCCCCTTCTTTCATCCAGTACCCCCCTTCCCCCTTCTCTCTCACAGCTATCAGTCTGTTGCCTATATCATTGCCTGTGGTTCTGTTTTGTTCATCAGTTTATTTTGTTAATTAGATTCCACAAATAAGTGAGTTCATATACTATTTGTCTTTCTCAGAATATGTTTTATACAATAATAACTAATCGTGTAAGATCTTGAGTGTAAATGTTTGCTTGTTTACCCATCCTTCCCCCCAGTTAAGTACTATACATCATTTGTTTTCCATCTTTAAAATATCTGGTAGTGAAAACTAAGACTAAGTAAAAGGGCACTGTTAATTTTTCTCTTAAAGAAAACCCCAAAACCCTCAAGTTAAGTATTAATCTAGGAAGACTATGTTGCCTGGTTCTTACTCAGAACATTGGCTGGTTATCTCTGTTGCAGGGGGAAAACTGCTTTTATCAAAGCCACTGGCAAACACAGCATGGCCTGAACTGTCTAAGATTCTGAGAGTTCTTATGAATTGTTCTAAAGGATCCTTCTGTCATTTGTGAAAGACAAGAAAACTTCCCAAGGAAAAATCAAGAGTCACTCTAAAATGTATAGGGAATGATAAATTAACAGCAGCCCTCATCCTCAAGCAGCTTAACACTAACAATAACAACTACAAAAATAATCAGGAAGCAAAACAATATTAATTGCCACAGGACCCCCCAGAAAATCAGGCTATCTGAGTTTAAAGGAGGGAATGACCACCTGGGCCAGAATTAACTGAGAAAGCTGCCTAAAGCTGAGAAGCACTTAAGTGAGGTTGTCAGGAGTAAGAGGTAGTACTAAGAAAGAGGAAGAACACCACTCAGGCCCTATACTTGTACTCCAGTCCTCACAATTCTTACTATGCTAAAGAAAGCTACTTCGGAAGAAACCTTTTATCAGCACTAAGAACTAGTATGAATAAGGACAGAAAATAAATGTAACTGAATTCTCAGTTCCTGCCACTCTCAAATAAGTAAGCAAGCAAACATCAAGACCTAAACTGGATAAACAAACTTCTATTGTTACCAGGCAGGGGCATGGGCCTGAGCAAGTCTGCCTAAGGCCAGCCAGTAGTGTGTGAGTTCTTGACTTCATATAGGAAAGATTTCACAACAAGAGTCCAGGTGACTAGGAGGGTATGTTTATTAAAGCTGGGGACAGTGAAACAAGGAAGGGCCTAATATAGAAGAAACAACAGGAGAGCCTAGACTGGGCTGCCTTAACTTGCTGGAAGTCAGGGAAATCTGGGCCTTGGAAACAGGCTCAGGGGATTAGCATGGGAGGAGCTACTGCTGCCCTGGGCTCCCCTGATTCCAAGTCTTGGGTTCCCTTGAGAGTTTAGGAGATGTATGTCTGTGGGGGAAAAAGAGGGGGAAGAAGAAGGGAAAAGGAATGGAGCTCACTGGGTCCTCTCTCTTAAGGCTTTTATCTTTCTCTTGTAGGGGGTATTCTCAGGAGAGGTCTCAGGGGAGGGTTTCAGCAGGATAGTCATCAGTTCTCCATATGTGCCCTTCCTCTGATTGGTCAGTGACAGGGCAGGGGGTCCTTAGTCACTGCAGTTGGTCCTGGCATCAGCCATCTGATTTTGTTTCTTTTTGGTCCTGGAGCCGAAACACAACTGAGGCCTAGAAGGAAGGTGGCCTTCTGTATCTCGCTGTAAATTGTTCAGCCACTGTGTTCAGCTATCTGGCTCAGTTTCCCTATCCTACTTGCCAAGGAATTTTCCTACCTTCTTACTATCCTGCCTTTTTCTTTGGGGGAAGAGTGTCATTTACACATATTTTTATTTTTATCTGCATAGTTTCTAATAATTAGTTTTTAATTGTTTATGTTATTACAGTTGTCCCCATTTTTCTCCCTTTGCCCTCCTCCCCCCATCCTGCCTTACTGACTCAGCTTGTAAATGAAAGCTCTGGTTAAACAAAACAAACATTTGCTTTCAATGTGCCTCCTGTGTAAGTACAGTAATTATCCTAGATAAAGAGACATATTCCAAGGCAGAAATTATAAAAGAGATGACAAACAAGCAGAAGGGGGAAAAATGCATGAAAACAACAGAACCAACAGAGCCAGTGGTTCAAATGCTGCTTGATTTCCTTGCCCCCCCCCAAAAAAAACCCAAGTTAATTTCTATACTAAACACCTTTCCTGTTTTCATGTGTTTTTTCAAATACTGAATGTATCAAGAAATCATACCACTTAAGAAGTTCTGAGAAGTCTAATTTCTCTTTTCTGATGTGTGTTCAGCAAGTCTGTTTTGTCTTACTTCTGAATCAAAAGAAAGCAGAAATGTTAGCCAGAATAACTTACACCAGATATGTGAATTTACATATCAGACAATATTTTTAAAAGCAGAAACATCCTGTTTGGGGACTTTTGACCTGTCTTGGCCTAAAGACAACATTCTCCCCTTCCAAGCACAATCTTCCTGTTTTCTCTGCCTCATCTGAACCTACTCAACCAAACAAAGAACTACTCAAAGGAAATTTCTCAAAATATCAACTTCAATAATTTAGAGCCATATCAACACACTCCTGGCTCCAGTCTAGGATAAATTACTACAAGATTCTTTATTTGCAATGACTCCTCTTTTCTTTAGTAATAATCTCCTATTTCTTCCCTGTAGATGAATCAAAACTAAGATTTTTCAAAATATCCCACATTCATTCAGGAGCTCACAGATCAGAAACACCTCGGCTCTCCATTAAGACTAGAGCAATTCTCAGCACAGAAAAGTAGGAATCTGACTCTTAAGGGTGCCGTTTTTAACAAAGCAAAATTAGCCCTGGCTGACGTAGCTCATGGATTGAGCACAGGCTTCGAACCAAAGGGTCCCAGGTTCGACTCCCAGTCAGGGCACATGCTGGGCTGCAGGCCAGGTCCCCAGTGGAAGCCACTCAAGAGGAAACTGTGCATTCAGGTTTCTCTCTCTTTCTCCCCCCCGCCCTTTAGTTTATGACCACGTGTCTCAAGTTCTTTAGATTCTATATTTCCCCTACTATTCTTGACCTCCCCCCTACCTATTTTCTACCTACTATCTATGCTATTTTCTATACCTTCTCCCTCCTTCTCCTCCTCCCACTCCCGGTTGCTAACCCTCCATGTGTTCTTCATTTCTATGGTCTGCTCCTGATCTAGCTGTCTTCTTGGTTTGCTTTTGTTTTCAGTGTGGTTGTTGATAACTGTGAGTTTGCTGTTCTTTCACTGTTCATATTTTTCATCTTCTTTTTCTTATATAAGTCCCTTTAGCATTTCATATAATAAGGGCTTGGTGATGATGAACTCCTTGAACTTGACCTTATCTGAGAAGCACTTTATCTGTCCTTCCATTCTAAATGAAAGTTTTGCTGGATAAAGCAATCTTGGCTGTAGGTCTTTGGATTTCATGACTTGGAATACTTCTTTCCAGCCCCTTCTTGCCTGTAAGGTCTCTTTTGAGAAATCCGCTGACAGTCTGATGGGTACTCCTTTGTAGGTGACTGTCCCCTTATCTCTTGCTGCTTCTAGGATTCTCTCCTTCATTTTAATCTTGGCTAATGTAATTATGATGTGCCTTGGTGTGTTCCTCCTTGGGTCCACCTTCTTTGGGACTCTCTGAGCTTCCTGGATTTCCTGGAAGTCTATTTCCTTTGCCAGACTGGGGAAGTTCTCCTTTATTATTTGTTCAAATATGTTTTCTACTCGTGGCTGTTTCTTTTCCCCTTCTGGTACCCCTATAATTCGGACGTTGGAACGGTTAAAGATGTCCTGGAGGCTCCTAAGCATTTCCTCATTCTTTTGAGGAGGGGGAGGGGGTGTGCAGGGTGGAGGAGAATGAAGGGGGGGAACAGAACAACTGTAATGGTATAATCAATAAAATATATTTAAAAAAAATATATATATATATATACACATGATGGTTATAGCTAATACAGAGTGCAATGTACCCTAGAATTCTTACCACATATCATAGAAATGTTTTCTATTTTCCTCATAAAACAGTGTAATTTAGGGAATTTTTATTTAAAGATAGTATTTTTATTTAAAAAATAAGCAATTTTGTGTTTATTTCAAAATATAACAAAAGGCAATAAAGGAATAAGAGTTTTATGTTTATCAAAAGAAGCAATAAAAGCACTGAAAGTCCCAGATCAGTGACTACAGCCACAAGCTGAGTTACCACAGCCCACATCACCTACAGAAAATGAACTGACAAAGAAGAATGTTGAAACCTAGTATTTTGAGTTCCTAATCTAGTGCTGATTTATTTGCCTTGAAACAGAAAACAACTAAACTTAATGTCAAATCACCATCTTCCCTAATTAGAAGATAAAGTAATGTGAAGTGGTAGGAAAGGGGAAAAAAATAAAAACCAGATCCATGTTAATACTTTAACTGACTAAAATCTGAAGATCCAAGTTCAAAGGGCATTATCTTTTTTGAAAAGAAATAAGCAGCTAATTTTACATTAAGTAAAACCTGTTGTACTTAAGTAACATTTGTTAGGCACTTAATACATACTAGGCATTATGCTAAGTGTTTTCCATGATAATCTGATTTAATGCTCACAAAGACACTACTGAAGTAGCTATTGTTATTTCACAAAGAAGTAAAATAAGGGGTTTAGAATGGTTCAGAAACTTGCCCAAACTGTTAATAAATGAAGAAGAAATTCACATCCAGTTTTTCCAGACTCCAAAGCCTGGACTCACCACTACTCCCTCAGCAAGAAAAGCAGCAGTTTCAGACAATACAAAATACCCTGCATCTCCAAATACACCCACCTCTATCACTCCCTCCCATGACCCACATGAACTCTTGCTAAAGTTCTTAGTCATGTAGAACTTACTGCACAGCTAGATAAATGTCAGCTTCAAAAGGATGAAAAGTAACAAATGCCACAGCTATCACCTCTTTTCCAAAGGCTCCCTTGTTCGTTCATTCAAACATTCACTGAGCACCTACCTACTATAGGAAGCAGTACTGTGCAGTGATTAAGAACATGAGAATGATTAGGTTCAAATTCTGGCTCCTTCCTTAACTTAGTATGTTAACTCTGATTTACCCTACCTCTTACTGGCTTCGTTTCCTCATCTATAAAATAAGGATACTCGGAATACTATAGTAAAGATTAATCATGTAAAGAACATAGAACAGTGCCTGGCATTTGGTAAACAATAAACGTTACTTGTGTTATTACTCTATATGAAGGAACAGTTAAGCTAAGGAGCTTTGGGTCATATGGCATGGTATGCCCTCTCTTCTCAAGCTTGCAGTCTAAGACATGTGCATAAACAACCACAAACCAATCTGTAAATATCACTACAGGTGTCAGGAAGAAAGTACTTCTAGCTAAAGAGCTCAGGGGAGATCTAAGAAGGTGACAAAAACTAGACCTTAATATAAAGGTAGAGAACATTCCAAGTACAGAATATAATCATGGGATAGTAAAAAAAGAATTGAGTTCAAGTGAAAAACTAAGGGAGAGTAGTAGTGGATAAACCTGAAAATGTAGGCAAGATTAGAGGTCAGGTGATCAAGAAACACCAAGGTTCAAATACGGAGCCCACATAAATACTATACGCATATCATATTTTAAAATGTAAAATAGTATTAATATCCCCCCAAGTGGAATACATATAGAAATTACAGAACAGAAAATTCCCCCAATTTGCCAGGGGTGGGGATAGATAAAAAAGAATAGCAAAGCAACTAAATTTAAGAAAAGCTACAGGCTCCACCTCCATTTGTCTCTTCAAGGATTCACAAGGCACACTAGTATTTTAAGAGTACTCATATACATCTGTCCTATAGTAAATAAATCCATTAATTTTATTTACTATTTTTTGCTCTAGAACTCTAATAGTTCCCAAACTTAATGATTCTTTTTCTCCTGGAACATACATTTAAATATTGAGGGACACTATGATTCTACAAAGTTCATTCAGGGAAACTTTGATACTAAAATCTCTGGAAAAAAAAAAAAAAAGGGTTGTGATCTCCCAGAGAGGAGATATCTTTTAGTCCTATAATCAAAGACTTTTCCAAAATCATGACTATTCTGGAAATCTCCCTTATTTTCTTACCCTAAGTGGCAAATAAACCAACTGAAGAAGTACAATGAGTTATCATACTTCATTTTCTACTCTAAGAACAACAAAAATTTTAAGACTATACTCCAACAATTTGACTTGAAATAACTTCTAATTTTCCTTCCCAAAATGGTCTGAGTATTTCACAGATGTATTTTCCTTTTCTAATCAAAAGGGGGGGGGGAGACTTGTAATGCCTATTTATCCTTACTCTTTTTTCCTGTCTTTTTAATCTTTTCCCTTCAATTTATCATTTTCTGTTCTTCTATCTATATGTGACTTTTCTTTTATTGGCCCACTTTTATCCTATGCACCTCTGCCCTCTTTATTTCTCCCACCATGCTGTTCAAATTATTACTTTGAGCCTGTGGAGTCTATTATGACCAGAGAATGTGTTCAACTGCTTATTAAGTGACACCAGGGAGTACATCTTGCAGTTCCCCAATTGTGACCCATAGTAGATACTGCCCAAATACCAAAACACTCCTTCCCGCTAAAACCACAATGCTCTCAACAGCTAGTTCCAATCTCCTGAAGTGAAACCTATTTACAGGCATGTTCTCTATGCTCCCATTTGAATTCTTTAGATTCTACTAGTTGAAATGTGAAATATACTAGCAAACACAACCTTCAAGTTAGAAAGGAAACACAGATGGTCTTGAAGACTGGAGTGGTCTCTTGTTGCGCACCTACAAGTGTCTGGTTTATAAAAGTCGGTACCTGCATCCAAAGTTCTTGAGACACAAAGCACGCCCTTACCCAAATATCAGTACCACAACCAGAACACTCTGTACAGTTAGCACACACAAGGATGAAGAAAAACAATGATATACCTGAAAACAACCCCGAAGTATGTACCTTCTAGGTTGCTTTCCCTCCATACTGACTACCTGAAAGTTTTCATTATTACACTCTGCTTTCTTCCTGAGTTGGATTTCATCTAAATATGAGTAACCACCTTGATTAAGGAAAATTGGCTAAAATACTACAAAAACAAGCCCTCTTTTAATAATTACTCTCTTTCTGTTTAACCAAAAAATGTGGAGTACAGCAGCTTCAAGAAAATGTAAGAATTAATAATGGTACATAACTAAGCTAATTAAGTAAAAATATTATTGATTTAATAGCCACCAAATCCTGTAAGAAAATACTTATTGGTATAATAATGCAATTTGTATCACATTAGCTACTATAATGGAAGATTATGTATTGTGCAACAATAGTATTTGTTGAACCAGTCACAAAGCTACCATCACAAACTTATTTATATCCCCTTTCCCTTTTAAAACCAAAATATGCCCACAAGAGTTCCCCCAAACAGCCTCTATATCGAAACAACAAATTATTTACTTGATCAGTTTCTCTGATCAAGTAAAACCTGTGAAACTGAAGAAAACAGTAGTTTTTGATTCTGCTAAAAGCACTGTACCCTACCCCCACTCCCAGCCACATACCATGTAAACAACTCCAGCAACCAAGGAAAGGGAAAGGTTAGTAACTAAAAGAAAAATAGAACAAAGGAAACAGAACAACTCCTAAACTGCAACTTAAATATACTTTTTTCCATTTCAACATTAAATCCATATCTAACTTGTAAATGATACAACCACATAAAAATAAAACATAAAGCGAAATTTGTCATTGGTTCCTCAGCCTGAGTACTTAGACTGTCCCACTGAAATGAGATTTAAATAAAGTAAAAAAATAATACTGAAATCCATCTGATACTGCACTCAAGTAAGTAGCAAAAGCACTACCACTTACAAAACAAACTCCAGATAGCATTTCTGTGGGACTTCCACCAAAATACCTTCATAATCCGGCTAAATATATTAACCATGCTTTAACAGACCCTGAACATAACAAAGTGTGGCCTCTTGTACCACACCACTATTAGGATAAACAGTGAACTGAGCACTCTCAGGTATAGAGCCCATGTCTTATTATTTAACCATATATTGGCCTCCAAATCTAATTTCCATTTTCCCTAGTTCTGAATTCTGTTTTTTTTTTTTTACAGTACTACTATATTTACTTCCTGTCAACTACTTCAAACCCTTTGTGGAACAAAACACACCTAAATAATGTTTTATTCACCTTTGTATCCAAAGCACTTAGTGCAATGCCTGATATAAGTTCTTAATTCACATTTACTGACTTGAAGGCTATCGCCCCAGTGCAGTTCTAGCTCAATAAAATACATCAAATGCCCATAGCAAACCTTAGCAATATTAATTATTGACACGGACCAGAAGCCACATGAGTAGGCTTGACAATATTTTTGTCAATGAACAAAGGAATGCCAAAACTGTTTTCAAAACTGCTCTTGTCCTTACATCTTTTCAAAGAAAACAAAGTAATCATTTAATTTTTACATAATCAATATAAAAATCAAGTAGATAAAAGAGATTTCCAGATTTCTTTTTACTTGCTTTTCTGTTTATTTTCACTTTCTAGACTTTTTTGGAAGATAATAAAGCAACATATTAAATTTCTTCCAACTTTAGTATTTATAAATACTAAACACTCTCAGTGATCACAGCAGACCTGTACCACTCTAATTCTATACATGGCCAGGCAAGGTATGTCTGTATCACTATAATTCTTGCTTAGATGACCTTATGAGTCCCAGTGACTATATTTTAATTGTGACTCATTCAGGCAAGCCAAGACATACTACTAAACAAAAAGTGACCTGCTGACTTACAGATGATACAAAACACAATAAAGTCTGCCAGGAAATAGTGTTTCCCTCTTTGGCATCAAAGGCAACATGCCAAGTTACTTTAAAAATAGACCTCTTAATGGTGATGGAAGGAGACTTGACTTGGGGTGGTAAACACCCAATACAGTGTACAGTGTGTTATAGAATTGTATAACTGAAACCTATATAATCTTATTAACAAATGTCACCCCAATAAATCCAATTGAAAATTTTTTAAAAGAATATTTCCTTCAAAGTAAAGAAATTATCAAGTAAACAGTTATTTTTAAGCCCCCAAAATAAACAAACAAACAAACAGCCCACTTCTGCACCCCATATTATGTAGTGCCAAAAAAAGACAAAACCCTTAGGATCCAATCTAAATATCTACCTAAACAAGGCAAATCAATCAAACTATCCAACAATATTGAGGATAATAAAAAAAGAAAAATAACATCTGCAAATCAGCCATAAGAATGTATTCAATTATCTACTTAGCCACAAACAAGAGAATCAAACGCTCAAGAACGAACAAACGTGATGCGGACTGGTGACAATAGTTAAATAGATAACATTTGTGTATGTTAAACTACCAAAAGTTAATTCTGCACACTTCAATATTATTCTTAGCCTCCAAAGGCATGAAACAGAGCAGACTCTTCTATTCTAAAAGTTGTTTAGAGAAGATTTGTCAACATATATCCAAATGTCTGCTTACTGATAAATCTGATTACTGCTGAATCTCTGCCCACCAGCCAAGAGACTTGGGAGAATGAAAGCTGCATACTGGCATCTCTCCTCTATGGCCTTCTATTCCACACTGGTTTACAGTTACTCTTGTACTACAAGAGTATCGGTTTCAGAATTGTAAGCCTGATAAACCCTCAGGAAAACCACTCCGGTGGAATTGTTTCAGAGAGTTTCACTTTAGTTCCATGAAGAGCCTAAATAAGAGGCTCAGTCCATAACAAGAGTGAACACTGCTGTACTGGTTTCTGATCTCTAACCTATAAAGTGCAAAGCGTGGAGCCATCTATAATTCATAATCCATTTCAATATTCTGCTGGAACACTGGAATATTGCAAAAATGTGGGTTTAATCAAAGGCACTGGCATGAAGCTAAAATTGAAATTCTCGAAAACTAATCCTGTTTACAATTTGTTCTACTTCTCAAAATAAGTAAAAGAAAAAAAAATTTTAAATAAGGGTAGTGGTGATGAGACCCACTCTGACAGACTATGTAACAGCTTGCCTCAATCACACTTCAGACAAACAGTGAGTAGCTATTCTTCTCACAACATTACACAAAGCAAATAATCTGTTCTGTTATTTTGGCATGTATTTCTCAAAGTTTGCTACAGCTATCACTTCTACAACTAAGGCACTGTATAAAAAATTATAAATTCAACTCATGGATTCTAAGTTTCAAAGCTAGATGATCATCCAGTTTAAACCCTTTTTTATATGAAGAAAACAAGAGTTCAAATATACTGAGTGATCTGGCCAAGGTCACATGGCCTATGGTGAAATTGGCCAAGAACTAGGGTCAAGAACCTAGGGTCTCCTGACTACCATTCTCATGTTCCCTACAACCACAGGAACTAGACAACAAAGGAAAGCCCTACTATTCATCAGTGTTAAGTGCAATGGGCACCTGTCCTATCCATCTGTCTTTTACAAAGACACAATCCCTCTCTATTCTGCACAATTAGCCAATGTCAAAACAGACTACATATGAGCTAAATCCCTACTGAATGGCCATTTTAACAAACATACCATCACACTGAGGCACAATGCCCATGTTAAATAAACAGAAAATATGACCTAGTAAAAGCTTTATTTAAGTCAAATTGTGTATATGTCCCTATTGCATCATTCAATTATGAAGCTCCTTGAGAATAGAAAGTGATTCTTCTTCATCTCTACATCCTTTAGATTAGAACATTATTCTTTAAAAAGTTTTGCTCATATATGTCCCCTATAACAAAACTGAAAGGACAAAAGTCCTTCTATTAATATTTTTAATTGATATCAAAAACTTTTCATCAAAAGTTTAAATAACTGCAAAGGCTATCAATAAATGGCAGTTTAAAACAAACATCAACAAAAAAAAAAAACAAAAAGGATGGAGACATAGGTAGATACACTATGCCTCTTCCCACAAGCAAAAGAAGGACAAATACAAATTTAAAAACAAAATAACCAGTACTTCCAGAAAATCAAACTGTATGGAAGTCCAACAACCAAAGAGTTAAAAAAGAAACATTCACTCATATTGGTAGGAGGGGCAGAGATGGGCAGCCTGGGTGGAAAGGACACATTGCAAGGCAGAGGCAGGAAGGCAAAGCGGGAGTTAGCAGATTGGGTGGTCCCACATTTGCCAGTAGAATAAATGAGGAGGAACAACTGGGGAGCAAGACAGAATGTGCAACCCAAGGTTCTAGTGCAGGAAAAGAAGTCTCAAAACCTCTGGCTGTTGGGGGTTGCTGTAGTGGGAGAAACTGCCAGCATCACAGAGACTTTGTTGGAGAGATCCACAGGGTCCTAGAACATACACAAACCCACACACCCAAGAACCAACACCAGAAGGGCCCAATTTGCTTGTGGGTAGTGGGGAAAGTGACTGAAAGCTGGCCAAAAGCAGAGCACGCACCACTGTTCCCTCTTGGGCACCTGCCCACCAAAACACAGTGACATGGATTGCCCCTGCCCTGGCAAATAAACAAGGCTCCACCTCTTACAACATAACAGGCAAGCTGAGATTTAAAAAATGATCCAAATTAAATAACATAACAAATTTTTTTTTAAAATTTAAAAAAAAGAACTGAGCCAACCGATCAGATACAGAGTTCAGAGCACTGGTAATCAGGATGCTCACAGAAACGGTTGAGTTTGGTCACAAAATAGAGGAAAAAGTGAAGGCTATGCAAAGTGAAATAAAGGAAAATATACAGGGAACCAACAGTGAAGGGAAAGAAACCAGGACTCAAATGAACAATTTGGAACGGAAGGAAGAAATAAACATTCAACCAGAACAGAATGAAGAAACAGGAATTCAAAAAAAAAGTGAGGAGAGGCTTAGGAACCTCCAAGACGACTTTAAAAATTCCAACATCTGAATGATAGGGGTGCCAGAACGATAGGAACAAGAGCAAGAAATGGAAAACCTATTTGCAAAAATAACAAAGGAAAACTTCCCCAATCTGGGAAAGGAAATAGACTACCAAGAAGTCCAGGAAGCTCAGAGAGTGCCAAAGAAGTTGGGCCCAAGGAAGCACACACCAAGGTACATCATAATTACATTATCCAAGACTAAAGATAAAGAGATAAAGATTGAATCACAAAAGCAGTAAGAGAAAAGGAGACAGTTACCTGTAAAGGGTTCCCATAAGGGAACCCTTACAGGGAAGAAGGGGCTGCGAAGAGGTATTCAAAGTCACGAAAAGCAAGGACCTACATCCAAGATTACTCTATCTAGCACAGCTATCATTTAGAATGGGAGGGCAGACAAAATCCTTCCCAGATAAGGTCAGTTAAAGGAGTTCAATATCAAGCCCTTATTACAGGTAATGTTAAAAGGACTTATCTAAGAAAAAGATCAAAACTATGAACACTAAAAAAGACAAACTCACAACTATCAACAGCTGAACCTCAGAAAACACAAAAAAGAAAACTAAGCAAACACTAGAACAGGAAGAGAATCATAGAAATGGAGATTACATGGATGATTATCAGTATGGAGGTGGGAGTGGGGAGAATGGGGGGAAAAAAAGACAGGGAATTAGAAGCATAAATAGTAGGTACAAAATAGACAGGGGGAGGTTAAGAATAGTATAGAAAATGGAGAAGCCAAAGAACTTGGGCGGCTAGGTGGGGGATGTTAGTAGGAGGGAGGGTGCAGAGCGGAAGGGAATGAAGGGAGAAAAATTGGGACAACTGTAATAGTATAATCAATAAAATATACTTTAAAATGTTTAAAACCTAATAAACTTTATTTTGAAGAATATTCTCTGCCATAGGAGGAAAACTGTTCTCTCTCCTCCTTTCCCTCCCTCCCTCCCTTTCTTCCTTCTCCCCTTCCTTCTTCTCTCTCTGTCTCTCTGTCTTTCTCTCCCTTCCTCTCCCTTCCTCTTGAATTAGATTTGTGGAAGTGACCAGACACCATTTGGATTCATGTTTGTAATACAAACTAGAGGGGGTGATCTTGTGGATAGTATGGTGTCTGGTCCTTAAAACAAAAAGGATATGGCTTTATGATGCTATAAGATAGATTTTAATTTTAAAAGAGGGGTTTCTAAAAGTGGAATGGGAATACAGCTTTATATAAATGGGAATATGCTAGTGTGTGGGTAAAGCTAGTCTTAATATCTTATAGCTGTGCCATTTCTATTCCTTTTAAATGTGTATGTTCTTCTGAGACAATACATTTGTATAAAATAAACTAGTTGTTGAAACACACACTCGCATGTGGAAAAAAAAGCTTTATTTTCTCATGTTCATTTTGTAAAGGAAGACAGTAGGCTTGTAGAGGAAGAGAGTCTGGAAAATAAAATTTATTTCACAAATTGAAACCCTCAATCAGTGCTGGTGGGAATGTAAGTGGTACAGCTACTTTAGAAAACAGTTTGGCGATTCCCCCAAAAGTTAAACATAGAATGGCTGTGACCCAGCAATTCCACCCCTAGGTATGCACCTAAGAAATCTGAAACATACATTCATGTAAAAACATGTACACAAATATTTATAGTAACATTATTCATAATATTTTAAAAGCAAATACAACTCAAATGCCCATCAGCTAAAGATTGGGTAAAAAAAAAGTGGTATTTCCATACAGTGGGATATAGTTCATAAAAAGGAATGAAGTACTGTGATAATGCAACAGTGTAGATGAACCTTGAAAACATTATGCTTAGTAAAAGAGGCCAGCCAGAAAAGTCATGTAGTACTGTATGATTTTATTTGTATGAAATGTCCAGAATAGGCAAATTTATAGAGACAGCAAGTAGATTACTGGTTGCCTGCAGCTATAGGTGATGAAAGAAGAGGGAATGGAGAGTGACTGCCAGTGAGTATAGAGTTTCTTTTGGGGGTGTTGAAAATATTCTGGAATTAGACAGTGGTGATGATTATACAACCTTCTGAATATACAAAATCCTCTAAAAGGATGAATTTTAAAGAATATTTTACTTTTAGAAAGAGGGGAAGGGAGAGAGAAAGGGAGAGAAACATTGATGTGAGAGAGAAACATGGATTAGTTGCTTCTCACATGTACCTGACTGGGGACCAAACCCACAACCCAGGCATGTGCCCTGAGAGAATCCGACTGGCAACCTTTTGCTTCGTGGGATGACACCCAGCTGGCTGAGCCACAGGTGATCAGGGGTAGAAGAATGAATTTTATATTATGTGATTATAGGTTAAAAATTTATTCTCCAATTTCCTATGATGTGGTTTGGAGCAGTACCTGTTTGCCTGATGTGATGGGATACATACATAGTTTCTTGCATTTTGAGTTCCAAGTGAGGCAAAAGGTAGTTGGGAGAAAGGGAAAATTTCATCAGAATAAAGCCTGGTAGCTGCTCAGTGCCCTGTAACCTTAGTGGGCAGAGTAGAGGTAGAAATAAATAAGGATGGAATTAAAGTATCTTAGATACCAGGCAAATTTATTAGGATATAGTTAAATCAATAAGTATTTTATTTATTTAAAAACAATATACTTATTTTTGGGGAGAGGGTAAGGGACGGAGAAGAAGGAGAAGAGAAATATCAGTGTGTAGTTGCCTCTTGAGCACCCCCTACTGGGCACCTGTCTGGCAACCCAGCTATGTGCCCTGACTGGTAATTGAACCGGCAGCCCATTGGTTTGCAGGCCCACACTCAGTCCACTGAGTCACACCAGCCAGGACTCAAATATTTTAAGTGAAGCAAATATGTTGACTTTTAGATTTGATATCCTAAAATTCTGCCATTCTGTCTCAGATATGTACCATGCAGGCCTTTTTAGTAAATATTGGGAGAGAGTCTGTGTCATAATGAGTTATAAATGAAGTTTTAATAGGCCTTATATCTGTAGAATTAAATGTATTAATTTGTAAAAGGTAAGTCAAACTGGGCTTTCATCTAAGTGTCAAAAAGATTTTTCACAAATGAAATACTCTTTCTTAGGTTTGCATAAAAAGCCTTTCCAGTTTTTCTAAAATTAATCTGTATCTTTGTGGTACAAAAGCCATTGTGAGTATAGAAATGGTACCAAGGTGGTAGTATTGGGAACTGCGCTGCCTGGTTTTAGAAGCTGTAACCCCCTCATGGCTAAGGCTGAGTGAGTGACCTTCGGACCATAAAGCACTAAGGAGACAAAGCTTATCTCCCTGGCAGGGGTGCCGCTTCTCCTCCTTTTACTTCATCCATAACTTGCCCCCAGTGCTTGATTGGTTAGCCAATGATGCGTAAGATTCCCCAATGAGGGAACGACCTAAGACAGGCACGTTCATGAAGAGGCCCCAGGGAAGGACTTGGGGGGCTATAGCAAAAGGTGGTGATGGACCATTGCCCCTTGGCTTTGACATAGCCTGAGTCCTTGTTCTGTCTGCAAGAAGTCTCCTAATCTATTGGCTACCTTACTTCCCTGCCTGACTGAAGCCTGAAACAATGACAGGGGCAATGCAGCCCTGTGCTGGAAAGGGCAGGTTCTCCGGGTGATCAGGCCTAAGAAAGAATGTATAAAATCCTGTGAAACTTGCTTTGCTAAGAATGCTCTCAATTAAATGATAAGGATCCAAGCAGGAAATGAGTTTGTTTCCCAGTTTTGTAGCCCTTTAGCTAATAGACCCTGACTCAGAGTAGGCCCTCGTAGTTCTTTGTATGCTATCTATTGTTTGATGCTTACTGCCTGATAATGATTAATGATCTTTACTTGTATTCCTGTGCAAAATGAACCCAATAAAAGCCCATTGAGGAAAAGGCTCTAGGCCCTTCTCCTTTGAGAGATCAGCTACCTGTCATCCCTGAGCAGATCACGTCTTGGTAGACTTATTCTCATCTGTGGCAGCCAGAGGCCCCGCAGGCAGAGCCCCTTCCACATGGTAGCAGTCCCAAACCATTATTATTATTTTCTTGGCAGAGCTATGTTTGTTTTAAAAATAAATCATACTGTCATATCTGAGTAGGGCTTTAATGCTATTAAATAAATGTATGAAAGATGTGGAAAATAGTATTTGCCTAATAGCAGGTAACATAACTGAGTTATTTTCCAGGCATTGTTTTACATTGATCATCTCACCTTATCCTCAAACAGAAATAAAAATTTGACCCCTTCCCCCCCCCCAAAACAGTTACATGTCTAAAGATGCATAGGCTGGATAGTTTTAAGAGCATTTCCTGTTTTTTTAAACATTCATTTATTCTCTTTTCTAAAACTCATTTGTCTGAAAATAAAATTGGCATAATGCTCGTTCTCCTTTCCTACCCTCTTTAGTTCTGCATCTTCTTACATTTGAAAAAAGAAGTCATTCTTCCACACCTCTTGAATCTCACTGTTGTATTGGGTTGGCCAAGAAGTTCGTTTGGTTTTTTTCTGTAAGATGGCTATAGTACTGCTTAGTTGTCATTAAATTCACTTGAAACAATTTTGTTAGACTGTACTACAACAGCTGTCATATCAGTGTACATAAAAAAACATCAAAATTGCTGAATTTTTATGTAGCCATTTTAACATTGAAGATGGAAGAGAATATGCAACATTTTTGGCATATTATGCTTTATTATTTCAAGAAAGGGAAAAGTGCAACTGAAATGCATAAAAAGATGTGTGCAATTTATGGAGAAGGTGCTATGACTGATCAACCATGTCAAAAGTGGTTTGCAGAGTTTTGTGCTGGAAATTTCATGGTGGATGATGCCCTAGAATTGGGAAGATCAGTTGATAATCATCAAATTGAGACATAAATTGGTAACAGACAATGTTCTACCACCCAGGAGATAGCCAACATACTCAAAATATCATCATCAATTAAGTTAATTAGTGAAAATGAAAAAATGTGTCTTATTTTATGGCAAAAACCATACAGACTTTTTGGCCAACCCAGTACATGCTTCTTTGTGAGGTATAACATCCTCCAGAGTTCAACAAAGGGATAGTTGAAACTTTGGTGTCAAGTATGGAGTTTCCCTTTACTAAAGTATATGTACATCTTATTGAGAACTGCATCTTCAAAATCAGAAATTATTTCTTAGGTTTAGTTACAAAAATCTGGAATATATTTGCATTGTTTTAATCAATTGAATAAGTTTTAAATAACAGCAAGTAACAGTAACTCGATCCAAAAGAAATATAACAAAAATAATAAATGTGCATATTATGTTAAAGTATGGTAAAGAAATTGCATTAAGATAAATTACTGTGGAAGAAAAAACAAATATAATGTCAAAGGAAAAAATAACATTTCATATAGGAAATTATTAAATTCTTACAGTTTTCAAATAGAGAATGATAGTTATCAAATTGCTCAAGCATTTAATTCATTGGATGCATTTAAATTAGTGATATAATTGTTTTGTTTTTTTATTTAATTTAAAAATATATTTTATTGATTATGCTATTACACTTGTCCCATTTTTTTCTCCCCTTTATCCTCCTCTACCTGATACCCCTATTCCCTCCAGCCTTCCCTCCAACCTCAGTTCATGTCCATGGGTTGTACAAGTAAGTTCTTTGGCTTCTCCATTTTCTATACTATTCTTAACCTCCCCCTGTCTATTTTGTACCTACTATTTATGCTTCTAATTCCCTGTCTTTTTTTCCCCCCATTCTCCCCACTCCCACCTCCATACTGATAATCATCCATGTGATCTCCATTTCTATGATTCTCTTCCTGTTCTAGTGTTTGCTTAGTTTTCTTTTTTGTGTTTTCTGAGGTTCAGCTGTTGATAGTTGTGAGTTTGTCTTTTTTAGTGTTCATAGTTTTGATCTTTTTCTTAGATAAGTCCTTTTAACATTACCTGTAATAAGGGCTTGATATTGAACTCCTTTAACTGACCTTATCTGGGAAGGATTTTGTCTGCCCTCCCATTCTAAATGATAGCTGTGCTAGATAGAGTAATCTTGGATGTAGGTCCTTGCTTTTCGTGACTTTGAATACCTCTTCGCAGCCCCTTCTTTCCTGTAAGGGTTCCCTTATGGGAACCCTTTACAGGTAACTGTCTCCTTTTCTCTTACTGCTTTTGTGATTCAATCTTTATCTCTTTATCTTTAGTCTTGGATAATGTAATTATGATGTACCTTGGTGTGTGCTTCCTTGGGCCCAACTTCTTTGGCACTCTCTGAGCTTCCTGGACTTCTTGGTAGTCTATTTCCTTTCCCAGATTGGGGAAGTTTTCCTTTGTTATTTTTGCAAATAGGTTTTCCATTTCTTGCTCTTGTTCCTATCGTTCTGGCACCCCTATCATTCAGATGTTGGAATTTTTAAAGTCGTCTTGGAGGTTCCTAAGCCTCTCCTCACTTTTTTTTTGAATTCCTGTTTCTTCATTCTGTTCTGGTTGAATGTTTATTTCTTCCTTCCGTTCCAAATTGTTCATTTGAGTCCTGGTTTCTTTCCCTTCACTGTTGGTTCCCTGTATATTTTCCTTTATTTCACTTTGCATAGCCTTCACTTTTTCCTCTATTTTGTGACCAAACTCAACCGTTTCTGTGAGCATCCTGATTACCAGTGCTCTGAACTCTGTATCTGATCGGTTGGCTATCTACTCTTCATTGCTTAGTTTGTTATGGGGTGGGTTTTTTGGGGTTTTTTTTTTTTGAGTTTTGATATGTTCTTTCATTTGGGCCAAATTTCTTTGTCTCGGCACACCAGTCTGGATGAAAGTTTCTTCTTTAACTCCCTGGTTGTTGGACTTCCATGCAGTCATATTTTCTGCCAGTTCTGATTGTTTTTTGCTTTTAAATTTGTTTTCTTTATTTTTGGTTGTACAGGGAGGCAAAGTGTATCTACCTACATCTCCACCTTGGCTGAAAGTCCCAAAGTGGACCTTTAAAATGAATCTTATCCTGGGAGATCTGGGGAAAGGTACACAGGACTATTCTATTTCCTGTGTGTCTATAACTATTTCAAAATAAAAAATTGTTAAAATATAGATCCTAAAAAAAGAGGCAGAACTTCAAAAGCAAAATGAGGAAACAGTAGAAATTACTCTCAATAGCAAAAAAAGGAAAAAGGAATTCATATTGCAGGATTCAAAACTAACCTAAATAATCCACAAAGTTCATTCTAGGGAGATAAATTTAGAAAAGGTAACAGGAATTGTACTGTAGAGTCCTGAATGTCGAACTAAAGAGTTTGGAACTTACCCTGTACACAATGGAGTACTTTGGGAGGACTTTTTAATAATATGTGAGAAAAACCAAAGCAGGGTGAAAGATTAATATGGCACCAATACAGAGGACAGACTGGAGGGAAGAGCCAGCATGAAAGTAGAAAGACCCATTACTATTGCAATAGCCCAGTCATGTTGGGGTAGTAAGGGTTGGCAACAGAACTAGACCATATAGGACGTACTATTCTCAAACTGTCCATAAAAAGCCCATATCTGGGATTCAGTCTAAGCTCTTTATCATATTTACAATACAGAAATCTCTTCTCTGAATCACCAAAAGAGAATGTTTTAACATTTCAATCTTCAGCAGGCTTATAAGCATAAAGGTGAAAAGGCAAATATACAACAAAACAAAACAAAAAAGATCTGATAGTAAGTAGACTTTCTAGTCTTGGACCACATCCCTCTAGGCAAACAACATTAGAAGCTCTTAAACTTCCAGTGACTGCTTGCCATAAGTTACCTTCTGCCTGTTATATGTAAGAAGGTTCATTGTAACAGCTAATTTCTGGCTGAAAAGCTCATTGAGGTCCTGAACAAACCGTTTGTGTTTCTAATGTCACACTTCCAGAAAGCAGTCATTTATAAGAAATGACTGTAAGATACTGATTGTTGACATGCAGGAGGACCTGGTGCTTTATTATGACCTATGCAAAGAGCACAGCTGATTAAATGTCTATTGTAGGCCCACTGTGTACTAGATACTAATGACACAAGAATGACTAAAACAGGCCTGCTTTCAAAGAAGACACAGTCTTATTGGGAAAAACACACACAAAAAGTAAATGTAATACAAAGTGATAAATGCTATTAGAGAGGTATGTAAGAGGTATGCTTATTTAAGTATGCACAGGATTTATTCAAAGCATTTTTCTATATTAATTCACTTAATTCTCACCCTAAACTAATATTACTCAGTTTTTATAGATCAGAAAGTGAAGTTAAAGATAGATTAAACAGTTTTATCCCAGTTCTACAGCTAGGTTATTTAACCAAGGCCATCCAGCTCCTAACTCTGGGTGAAGGACCAATTATTGCTGCCTGGAAGGGTGGTTAAGGCTAACGAGAGAAGAGAGTGGATAACATAGTTGAGACTCACAACTGAAATATGACCGAGAATTCAGCAGACAAAGTGTTTTGGGTGGAGAGTTAAGTACTTATTCACAAAGAATAATTTAGGGGACAGCATTCTAAGCAAAAAGAATGCAGAAGCAGCAGTACCAAAAGAGAGACAAAGGCATGAGTGTTTGGAATGTGCTTGGTGAAATCAAAGAATAGTCAGTAGTGTAATCTGCTCACAAGTGCAGGACTCCTAAGTCCCAAGAACAAGAGATGAGGCTACAAAAAAAAGGACTGCAGTGTCGTGGGCCTTACAGGCTTTATATTTTAGGTCAGAGGGGGACATCTAAGGCTTTTACCATTGTGTGATATGAGCAGATCTGCCTTCCATACAGACAAATCGGAATGAAAGATGAAAGGTGGCCCAGAGGCCAGGAGACCAATTAGGAGGTTACAGAATAATTCTGTCAAGAAATGATAAGGAATGGAATGCAAACAAATGCTTATGAAGTAAAATCTACAGTACTTAGTTACTAAATGCATGTGGAACATAAAGAAGAGAAAACAGACCAGAAAAGCACTTGTGAGATTCTTGTTCTGGGCAAAACAGGGCAAAAAGATCAATTTTAAGAGGAATAATAATAATAATATCCTTATATTTCTTTTTTTGAATCCTCACCTGAGGACCTGTTTACTTATGAGAGAGGGGGAGAGAAACATCAATGTGAGATTAATCATTTGCCTCCCATACATACCCAAACCAGAGATTGAATTCACAACTGATATTCCTATACTTCTTAAGCTATTATTATATACCTTCACTATGCCAAAAACTTTTATAAGAATTACTTCACTTAATATTAATAAGGTAAGTTTTATTATTATCACCCTTTCAAGAATGAAGAAATTAAAGCTTAAAGAAAATAAGTAATTTATTTGAGGCCATAGTCACTAGGCACTGAAGCCACAGAAATACTCAGACCTTGGACAGAGTTTAAGGTATCTGGGAGGTATGCAAATACAGGTCTCTAGTAGGCAGCTAAATATGTTTGTGTGGACTTAAGGAAAGCTGGGAGTCTTAGAGTTACAGAGTATAATACCAACAAAACTATACTTTTTATTACTATTCCGACTTCTACTATTTATTAAGTACTTCCTATAAATAGGACACTGTTTAAATATTTTACACAAACTATTTAATCTAATCCACACAATCATGAAGTAGGTGACAGTCTGGTCTGACCTTGCATAGGGGCACCTCAGCCAGCAAGACAGGATATCGGAACGAAGAGACCACAGTGGGACAGCAGGTCAGGGAAAGGATAGTTCCAGGAAAGCCCTGGGAACAAGTCCCAAGAACAAGAGAGCCACAGAATAGAAACAC
This sequence comes from Sturnira hondurensis, assembly GCF_014824575.4. Taxonomy (NCBI): domain Eukaryota; kingdom Metazoa; phylum Chordata; class Mammalia; order Chiroptera; family Phyllostomidae; genus Sturnira; species Sturnira hondurensis. The sequence continues at coordinate 4,432,986 of NW_028082350.1, read as the reverse complement.
CCAATAAGAGAAGGAAGAAAGTAGAGTAGTTCAAAGTAACCAATTAAAAGACTACTTCCCCATAGGGTGTGTGTATGTGTGTGTGTGGGGGCGGGGGGGGGGGGAGTTCTTCAAAAACCCTATATAAAACCATCCAGGTGGGAACTGGTCTGAACTGGGAACTGGCCTCAGCTCAGCTGCTTCCCCTCCCTTGCTCAGAGGGACCCCGCTTTCAATAAACCCTTTGCTTTGCTATTAGCTCGCTCTCTTCTCATGGTTCCTCAGCAGCTCCAATCTCAGAGTAGGTACCACTATCCTCACTCTTTGAGAGAAAGAAACAGAGAGATTAAGTATCTCATTCAGATCTCTGAGAGAAAATAATGATATCAGATTCAAATGCAGACTTTTTGATCTAGAAGTGTAAGAGGGTGCAGCCAGGGCCCTCCCCACAAAAAGGAATTTGTAATGGGGTCCACAACTCAGAGTGTCCAGGAAATATTAAAAATATAGGATGTCCTCACCCTCATAAGTCTGAGCTGGGGGGTGGGACACAAGGAGCAGGGCCATTGAGTTATTTTGCATAGCAACAGTTTTTTTCAAATAACCTCTAGAGCGGTCATTTAACATATCTGTAACTTTTAACTGGTTTCATGAATATGTTAAATAGCTGAGGCCCAGGATATGTTAAATATCCTGAGGGAGTGACTTCCACCCAGGATATAACTGAGAGGCAACTTCCTCTGGTTACAGAGCCTGCATGAGAGCTTGGAGAAGATTTGGTCTACACCACAGGGCCACACCTTCCGGGACTTACTATGGCAGCCCAGAAAAGCTGTAAAAATGGGGAATGCTGGCAGGTATAGCCGACTGTGGAATTAGTTGGAAATGGGGGTGCAGAGGAAGATTCACATCAGGATTTAAACCTAGGCACAGCACCCATTGGGTCAGAACCACACAGCTTTGGTTGCTCCCTTTGCCATATGATTTAGGAAGCAGGAGAGACCTTGAAGGGAAGGAAAGGGGTAAAAGGACTCTGGCTGGTGGTCTAGGAGAAGGTACCACATGGTTTTGGATGAAGAACTGGAGAACCCAGCAACACTGCTGATGGTGCTGGGAACTGCAGGAGGCCTGCCAGCAGAGCAGGATTACTGGGAAGAACCTACTTCACTGACCTACTACTAACCAGGGGCTACCTGAGCCACACACTTCTATTTCTTTCCCTAATATACTGTACCCTGGGCAGGACAAAGCAGGGAAGGCAGGACGGTGTGTGTCTGAGGATGTTTTAAGGGACTTTGGGACTGTTTTTTAAAGATTTTATTTATATTTATTTTTAGAAAGAGGGAAAGAGAGGGAGAGAAACATCAATGTGTGGTTGCCTCTCACTCGTCCCCTACTGGGGACCTGACCTGCAACCCAGGCATGTGCCCTGACTGGGAATCGAATCAGTGACCCTTTGCTTCACAGGCCCATGCTCAATCTACTGAGCTACACCAGCCAGGGCAGACTTTGGGATTTTAACGAAGACATTAAGTCATTACTCTAAGTCTGTACAACTTTACAATAAATACTTCCTTTTCTTTTCACCAGTCTCTGGCATTGAGAGCCACAATTCCCTGGCAGTGGACAAGACGAACCTAGTACATAGGAACCCTGGGAGAAGGCGGGGGGGGGGGGCATTTTGGTAACAGTATTATCACCCACCCCCACCCATGCATCCATTCTGTACCAGAAGAGGGAAAAGAAGAAAAAGTGGGACTAAAGATGGGGTGGGAGGAAGGGTTCCAAGCACTGAATTCAGAAGAATATAATCACTTACAAAGCAGGCAGAGAAATGGTAGCAAAGGGGTTTAGGAAGCAGTAGTGCGCTGGGCAGGTAACTCAGCTGGCTGGAGGATCATCCAGAAACCACAGGAATTGCAGGTTGGATCCCTGATCAGGGCAAATACAAGAAGCAACCATGGGGAAAAGGGGACTCTGGTCCACTGTTGGTGGGATTGCAGACTGGTACAACCACTATGGAAAACAGTATGGAATTTTCTCAGAAAACTAAAATTGGACTTGCCTTTTGACCCAGCAATTCCACTGCTGGGATTGTATCCTAAGAACCCTAAAACACCAATCCCAAAGAACATATGCACCCCAACGTTCATAGCAGCACAATTTACAATAGCCAAGAGTTGGAAGCAACCTAGGTGCCCGTCAGTAAATGAATGGATCAAAAAACTATGGTACATATACACAATGGAATTTTATGCTGCAGAAAGAAAAAAGGAGCTCCTACCTTTTGCAACATCATGGATGGAACTGGAAAGCATTATGCTGAGTGAAATAAGTCAGGTGTTGAAGGACAAATACCATATGATCTCACCTTTAACAGGAAGCTAAACAACAAAACAAACAAGCAAGCAAAATATAACCAAAGACACTGAAATAGAGAACAGGCTGACAGTGACCAGAGGGGAGAGGGGAGGGAATTTCAGGGGAAATAAGGGAGGGATTTAGAGGAACCTATATAAAGGATACATGGACAACAACTGAGAAGGGTGGAAATGGGAGGGAGGGGGGAGCATGGGGGGTGGGATGGGATGGGAAAAAAAAAAAAGAAGCAACCAGTGAATGCATAAACAAGTAGAATAAATTGATGTTTCTCTCCCTCTCTCTAAAAAATCAGTTTAAAAAATTATTTTTAAAAAGTAGTAGTAGGTCAGTGAAGTAAGAAAAACCAGAAGGTACTCCTATTTTGAAAACTAAAGGAAAGGAAAATTTTTTTTCTTTTTAAAATATTTTATTTATTTATTTTTAGAGAGAGGAGAAGGGAAGGAGAAAGAGTGGGAGAGAAAAATCAATGCGTGGCTGCCTCTCATGCATACCCCACTGGAGACCTGGCCTGCAACCCAGGCATGTGCCCCGACCGGGAATCAAACCTGCCACCCTTTGCTTCACAGGCCCATGCTCAGTCCACTGAGCTACACCAGCCAGGGCTAAAGGAAAGGAAATTTTTAAAAACAAGGTAATTAGTGTCACATTATACAAAGAGCTCAGAACAAGAGTTTAAATTGGGTAACTAGGACACATACAGCGTAGGGCAAAAGTAGGTTTACAGTTGTGAGTACACAAAACAGAGTGTATTCTTGTATTATTATTTATTAATTATTGTATTATTTTCGATACAAACAACAGTAAATCTACTTTTGCCCAACCCTGTATAAGATTACCATGGGTGGAGAAAAAAAAGAAAGTGAAGCAGAAATTTAGTGGTAAAAAGAGTTACTAGCAGGGATCAGTGAACTTTTTCTCTAAGTTTTGTGGGTCACACACTGTCCCACATTTTTTTAACGTTTTAAAGATGTAAAAAGCATTTTACTTGGGTTATACAAAAATCAGACTGCAGGACAGATTTGAGCAGCTGGCAGTAGCTTCCCAACCCCTTCTTAAGCATGGTGGTCAAGAGCACCAACTCTGGAACCAGACTGACTGGATCAATACTCAGCTACTCACTTTCTAGGTACCCTCTGACAAGTCACTAACTACTCTGTGTCTGGGTCTCCACACCTGTAAAAGGAGATACTAAGAACTACCTTATGGGTTGCTATAAGAAGTCAATACAAGTAAAATGCCTAGCCAGAGAAAAGTTCTACCACCAGAAGGATTTGTTAGACTAGAGGCAGACAGAAGAGAGCCAACAGGAGATATATTAAGTGAAAAAAGAATGATTACTTTTTTAAACAGCAGCAAAGAAAAAATGGAGGAATGGGATCACAACAGTGCAGGTAAATACAAGATACAATAGGCTCTATCCCAACCACTAATGAAAGTATAAACTGGATTGGAGATGAGCCTGCCAACTTTGGTCAAAATTTCAAATGTGCACATTTTTTGAGCCTTTCACCTCTTCTAAAACTTGGCTGTGCATATATACACAAGCAACTATAAAGCTATGAATTCAGTGTTGACAAAAATTAAATGAAAATAAAAGTCCATTAACAGGGGAAAAATGGAATAAAGTAATACACATCTAAACGACATACTCTCACACGACCATTTAGAAAAAGACACAAATATACTAATATGGAAAGATTTCTATAATTTTTTATTAAACTTTTATTTTGAGGTTAGAGTAATAGAAGAAATAAAGCAGAGATCCCATGTAACCTGTATAAAGGTGATGACATTTTGCAAATCTATAGTACAATATTATAATTTAATTTTTCATATAAAGACAGAATAGCATGCATATTACATACACTCCCTTTCGTGAACTTTAGGCATCCATATGATGGAGGACTCAAATGTTGGAAAAATTTTACCTTTTGGTAAGAGCTAACAAGCTGAGTAATCATTGTATTAAAAAAGCTATTGTTTCAGAAACTGTAGGTATGACCCACCCTGAATCCAGGATCATAAGCAGTCCCACCTTTGTGCATTAGGAAGACAGCCGGCAATCAAGATAGTATCTGAGACGATTTCTGCCAAGATGGAGGCATAGGTGGAAACACTGTGCCTTCTCCCACAACCAAGTTGGAATACAACAAAGGTTTGGAGAACTAGGACACACCCAAAGACCAGAAAACAGAATTATACGGAAGTCCGACAACTACGAACCGTTCAACAGGGACGGTAAGAGAGGCAGAGCCAGCAGCGGAGCTGGGTCGGGCAGGACAGATCCCCCGACCTAGGCGCGCAGGCAGCCTGGAACCAGTCGGGGTGTGGGGCAGAATGACCGCAGTCGCACATTCTCCCACAGTGAGACGGACCACGCAGGCCCGAGGGGGCGAACCCAGTGGTGGAGGGCTGACGGCGACAGCACACTCGCGTGCAGTGGAACAAAACGCGTGGGCCTGGTGACAGTGGTGGCTGCGGCGCGGGTGGGGGCCACGGTGGCAGGCGGCAGAGGGAAGCCATCGTCCTCTTTGACCCCGCCCCCACATACAACGTCACAACCCAGCGACTTAGTTGCCCTGCTCTAGTGAACACTTTAGGGCTCTGATCCTGCTATGGAACAGGCACGAAGAGCCCAAAAGATGGCGTAAGAAGAACTCAAAGTCCCAGAGCCAATAACTCTAAGCGACCAAGAAATTGCCAGCCTCTCAGAAGCACAATTCAAGACACTATTTATCAGGATGCTCACAGAACTGGTAGATTATAGCCACAAATTAGAAGAACATATGAAGGCTAAACTAATTGAAATGAAGGGAGATGTCCAGGAATCCAATAGCGATGGAAAGGAAACTGGGACTCAAATCAATGGAATGGACCAGAAGGAAGAACGAAACATCCAACCAGAAAAGAATGAAGAAATGAGAATTCAAAAAAAGGAGGAGAGGCTTAGGAACCTCTAGGACATCTTTAAACGTTCCAACATCCAGATTATAGGGGTACCAGAAGGGGGAAAGAAACAGCCACGAGTAGAAAACATATTTGAACAAATAATAAAGGAGAACTTCCCCAGTCTGGAAAAGGTAATAGACTTCCAGGAAATCCAGGAAGCTCAGAGAGTCCCAAAGAAGTTGGACCCAAGAAGGAACACACCAAGGCACATCATAATTACATTAGCCAAGACTAAAATGAAGGAGAGAATCCTAGAAGCAGCAAGGGATAAGGGGACAGTCACCTACAAAGGACTTCCCATCAGACTGTCAGCTGATTTCTCAAAAGAGACCTTGCAGGCAAGAAGGGGCTGGAAAGAAGTATTCCAAGTCATGAAATCCAAAGACCTACAGCCAAGATTGCTTTATCCAGCAAAGCTTTCATAGGATGGAAGGACAGATAAAGTGCTTCTCAGATAAGGTCAAGTTCAAGGAATTCATCATCACCAAGCCCTTATTATATGAAATGCCAAAGGGACTTATCTAAGAAAAAGAAGATGAAAAATATGAACAGTGAAAGGACAGCAAGCACATAGTTATTAATAACCATACCTAAAACAAAAGCAAACCAAGCGGACAGCTAGATCAGGAGTGGAACCATAGAAATGAAGAACACATGGAGGGTTAGAAACAGAGGAGTGGGAGGAGGAGAAGAGGGGAGAAGGCAGAGAAAATAGCATAGATGGTAGGTAGAAAATAGATAGGAGGAGGGCAAGATTAGTGGGGGAATATAGAATCTAAAGAACCTGAGACACGTGGTTATAAACTAAGGGGGGGAGAATGGTGGGGGAGGGAGTGTGTGGGTGGAGGGGAATGAAGGGGGGGAATAGAACAACTGTAATGGTATAATCAATAAAATATGTTAAAAAAAGAAAAAAAGACTTTCTTGATAAAAAAAAAAGATAGTATCTGAGCCATTGTGAAAAATATTTTTTTTTTTAAAAAGAAAGATAGTATCTGAGCCATTGTGTTCCAGGGTGAGACATCCACCACCCAGGACACAGATGAATGAATGCTGCATCTTTTTATCTGATTAACTTTTTCCCTAAATTCTAATCCCCTTACCTATACTTTTCTTCTTCCAAAAAGGGTCAGTTGAAAATGGAATTGAAGATGGTCTGAAAGGGTACAAACCTTCCATCTTCTCAGATTGCTGGCCATTTGAATAAAGTGCCCATAAAGATTCAATCCCTGTCTCTGCTTATTGGGTCTGGTAGGTGACAGGCAGCACAAATACTGGCTTTTCTGGTTTCACATACAGTTTGTACATATACACAAGATGTATTAGAACCCCCCAAAACAGAATTTATTTGTCAAAAATTATGTATTTATTCTTACATGTTTAAACTTCAGTCACTATCAAAGTACTCTTCAACTGATGCAATACACCTATCAAGACGTTTTTTCCCACTGCTCAAAACAGTTTTTGAACTCATTGATTTTGATATCTTTGAGTGTTTCTATATCATTTTTTATTTCACCTCTTCCACATGGGCAAAATGTTTCCCTTTGAGGATTTTTTGCATCCAGAGAAACAAACAAAAATAAAGTTACTCAGGGCAAGATCAGGTGAATAGAGGGTGGTGCAAGGAGATAATGCTGTTTTGGCAGTGTGGGAAGGTGTGCTTGGTAATCACCCACTATAAAATAGAAAACATGTTGCTCTTTCAAAAAAATTCACTTACTGGACTTTCAGCCAAAATGGAAACAGGTAGAAACACTATTCCCCCTCCCACAACTAAAGACAGCTAAGTTTTAAAGACAAAAACTCAGCCAAAACAGTGAAAATTGAACTGTATGTAAGTCCGACAACAACGAACCACTCAGCCAGACCAGTAAGAGGGGCAGAGTCAGGGGTGGAGCGGGGTCGGGCTGGAAAGATCATTAGGTCAGACCGACCCAGGAGCAGAGGCGGAGGCGGTTGGCGGATCCCAGACGTGGGGTGGCGACAGGTGGACCCAGTGAGGGCGCAGGGCGGCTGGCAGACTGGGGTCACACATTTGCGCACAGATAAACCAAGGGAAGGACCAAACAGTGAGACAAATGGCTAGGGCCCCAGTGGGAATTAGAGCCTGAAATCACCAACTGGAAAGACTTTTTCAGGGTCCAGGGGCCGGGAGAGGCTCCCAGGCTCACAGAGAGTTCGTTGGAGAGACCCACAGGGTCCTGGAGAGTGAACGGGCCCACACACCCGGGAACCAGCACCAGAGGGGCCCAATTTGTTCGTGGGAAGCCGCAGAGGGGACAGAAATCTGAGAGAGAGCAGAGCGGAGCAAAGCACCATTTTTTCCCTCTTTGAACCCGCCCCCACATAGAGCATCACAACCCAGAGACTGGGTCACCGCACCCTGGTGAACACCTAAGGCTCTGCCCCCAAACATAACAGGTGCGAACAGACCAAACATTATGACTCAAGAACAGCTCAAAGCCCCAGAGCCTATAATTCTAAGGGACCAAGAAATAGCCAGCCTTTCAGATGCACAATTCAAAACACTGGTGGATCAGGATGCTCACAGAATTGGTTGATTTTAGCCACAAATTAGAGGAACATATGAAGGTTAAACTGACTGGAATGAAGGGAAATGCACAGGAAACCAATAGTGATGGAAAGGAAACTGGGACTCAAATCAAAAGAGTGGACCGGAAGGAAGAAACATCCAACCAGAAAAGAATGAAGAAACAAGAATTCAAAAAAATGAGGAGAGGCTTAGGAACCTCCAGGACATCTTTAAACGTTCCAACATCCAAATTATAGGGGTACCAGAAGGGGAAGAGAAACAGCCACGAGTGGAAAACGTATTTGAACAAATAATTAAGGAGAACTTCCCCAGTCTGGAAAAGGAAATAGACTTCCAGGAAATCCAGGAAGCTCAGAGAGTCCCAAAGAAGTTGGACCCTAGGAGGAACACACCAAGGTACATCATAATTACATTAGCCAAGATTAAAATGAAGAAGAGAATCCTAGAAGCAGCAAGAGGTAAGGGGACAGTCACCTACAAAGGACTTCCCATCAGACTGTCAGCTGATTTCTCAAAAGAGACCTTGCAGGCAAGAAGGGGCTGGAAAGAAGTATTCCAAGTCATGAAATCCAAAGACCTACAGCCAAGATTGCTCTATCCAGCAAAGCTTTCATTTAGAATGGAAGGACAGATAAAGTGCTTCTCAGATAAGGTCAAATTCAAGGAGTTCAACATCACCAAGCCCTTATTATATGAAATGCCAAAGGGACTTATCTAAGAAAAAGAAGATAAAAAATATGAACAGTGAAAGGACAGCAAACTCACAGTTATTAACAACCACACCTAAAACAAAAGCAAACTAAGAGGACAGCTAGATCAGGAGCAGAACCACAGAAATGGAGATGACATGGAGGGTTAGCAACAGGAGAGTGGGAGGAGGAGAAGGGGGGAGAAAGTACAGAGAATAAGTAGCATAGATGGTAGGTAGAAAATAGACAGCGGGAAGGACAAGAATAATATGGGAAATACAGAAGCTAAAGAACTTGTGACACGTGGACATAAACTAAAGGGGGGAATGGTCGGGGAAGGGTGTGCTGGGTGGAGGGAAATGAAGGGGGGAAATAGGACAACTGTAATGGCATAATCAATAAAATATATTTTTAAAAAAATTCACTTACTGTCTCTTACTCTCAATCAGTGAAACTGACCTCCCTATGAAGAGGCAGGGAGATAAAATAAGATCAGAAGATCCTATGGAGCTTCAATTATCTAGCCTAAGGAGAATTACCAACCACCAAATGGAACAAAATCACTTCTAATAGGCTGATAATTTAAGTTGGGGTAACTTCAGAGCACAAAAAAACCTCCAAGTAGTAATAAATTTAGACTTATCAGCTGAAACAATATCACTTATTAATCCAAAATTTTTGATCAACAGAACAAGTTACCCTAAGAGTAACAGCAGGATCCTACTTAAAAGACCCTACTAAAGCCAAACAGGGCCTCTCACAACACCAGCTGGCACACAGATACAGATGGGTTCCTTGGACACTCATCTAGCACAGGAAGAAGCCTGTACTGTAAGGGGCCCATCCTCTAGAACATAATTCTGTTTTGGCAGGGGTCACCCTGTAATGGGGTGCAGAGCAGGGGTGCCCTGAAAATAGCAGAGCATATTCCCCACAAGCCTTGATTGGGGGAAGAAGGAACTAGATGATCTGGTTTAAGATACTTTGCATAACAATAGCAAGTTAAGAGCCATGCAGTTCCTGAAGGGAAGAGGACTGCAGCCCAGGGCAAAAGATATACCTGACTTTAACAGCCTATAGTGATTTGCAACACAGCCAAGGGAGACAGATGCCCACTCCAGATGCCCCTGTGTCACTGGGAACTCCTGCCCTGACTAAAGAGGGCAGCTGAAAGAAGGTAAAATACACTGGGCAACTGGCAAAAATGGTTAATGCTAACACATCATAGGATGAGTCAGGTATGAGGTCACGTAGGGAGTTCCTGGGCTGAGCATTAAAATGAGGGCAGGCTGAAAAAGAAGGGAATTTGTCACAAGGTCTAGTGTGTAAGGGGTAGACCACACGGTTTGGAGTAAGAGCATGCCACAAGGTCTGGAGTAAGAAACAGCAGGCCCACAACGAAGCCTGCCTGGAGAAGAGAGCAGCAAAGCTGAGGGAGTTGTGCAGGGACCTACCTAACCAACCATGGATTCATAGGAGGTGCTTGGAGCTGAACTGAACTGCGACCAGGAATGCTGAGTCACAGACTTCTGCTTCTCTGAAGGACACACAGAGAAGCCACTCTCTTGGGACATGTGCCTCCCTGGACTCGGCCATGATCCAGTGTTAACATGGCATATATTTTCCTGAACTACTATATGGAAGCTGAGAACAGCACACCCTGGATCCTGAAGGAGAGAGCTGCTGTGAGAGGACAGTGGCTCTGAAACACATGAGTGCACATTCCAGACAGAATGGGGATCCGTTTGCAGGACTGTGTTAAGAACAGATAAGGAAATGGGGGACTTCTGGGAATGGTTTTGGCTTATAGCCTTTTGGAGAGCAAGGAAAATGCTAGGGCTTGTGGGAGAAGAGAGCTCTGAGCAGGAGCACTCTCACTGCTCCCTTGCCCACCCTACTCCCTTGTCCCCCCCACCCCCCCTGCCCCCCCTCTGAGGTTAGAACCATGTAAATAAAAACCTGTTTCCTTCAACACTAATTGCTGGGTCATGTGTCAAGGTACGATGTACCTGAGCCCCAGTCTGTTCAGTTACACCCCCTCACACATTTAACTGCTGATAGTTGATACCTCTGGAAAGTGAGAAAGGTGAAGGAAGAAAGAAAGCAGAGGAGGACATTTACTTTTTGTACAGTCACACTAATTTTTTTTATAATACACATATATTTAGGTTATAGAAGGTAAACAGAGAGATAGGTTAGGGGGTTAAATTTTGAAATAAATAGAGACACCATTCTTTCAAACAAAGGATCTAATGTTTGGAAGCAGAGGGGAAGAAGACTGTGGAAGATCACACTGAAAGCTTCTATTTACTCAATTACATGATTTATTCTGTTATAGCCTATAATATTCATTGCCAGTCTATGTCCACAAATGGGAGAATCAAAAATTAACCAGACAAGTACAATCTCTGAACTCAAGGAACTTAGAGCCTACCAAGGAACGTGAACACTAACCAAAAATCACACAATTAAAATTACCATTACAGTACAGCACAGTAGTTTACAACCTCACTGCCTGGGTTCAAATCCCAATGGCTACGTGATTTTGAACAAATGACCTAACACTCTTTGCTTCGATTTCCTCATCTGTATTTATAAATTACATAGAACAGTGCCTGGCACACAATGAACTGCTGATGTTACTCTCATTATTATTAATTATTTCAGGGAGAATCTAATCTATCTTCAATTCAATGGAAAGCCAGGAAAAGCTTCTTTGAGAAAGTAACATAGAGGTAATGGCCAAAGACAAATACAAACTAAACACCAAAAGAGAAAAACTGTCTGGCAGATGGAAGAACATAATCAAAGACCCTATGCTAGAATGAGCCTGGCATAATAAGGATCTGGCAAAAGGGCCAGTGAAGCTCTGAGAGGAGAGAGATGAGTATAGAAAACTAAAAAGGGCATGATAAAGTTAAGAATTTTATCTTTATCTGAAAAACAAAAGGTATGATACAAGAAATAACAGATTTTGTTAGGTTTTTTTAAAATTTCTTTCATTTACTGATTGATTTTTAGAGAGAGAAGGAGAGAGGGAAAAAGAGATAAAGTTCAATTTGTTGTTCCACTTATTTAAGCATTCACTGGTTGTTTCTTGTATGTGCCCTGACCAGGGAACAAACCCACAACTTTGGCATAACTAACTGAGCTACCCGACTAGAGCCTAATTTGGTTTTTCTTTTTAATCTTTCCTTGAGTATGGGGTCTCCTCTGATGAAGAGAGATGAACCTGAGCTTATCAGAAATGGGTAAATATTTAGAAAGACTAGTCATTCTGATGAAGCAGAAAATAAATAAACTACAGACAAGAAACTGCTAAAGAGAGTACTATAAGTACAGAGGAGAGCAGAACTCATGAACCAATAACAGAGTTAATGTGATTCAATCATTTTTTCATGCCCTAGAGCAGGAACACAGAAAATGGAGAATGCTGTTAATCCACAGCTGGATGGATTATCCAGTGCACGGCATGCAGGAGAAAAGAAAAAGGTGCAGAACTGAAGATATTCTTGACTGACAGTGAACAACCATGGTGTTCACATGCCATAAAGTGACGCCAGGAAAAAAGTTACAAATTTGAAGGCACAGAAGATTTAAGGGGCTGTAAACCTCAGTGAAGTCTGAGAATAAATTCAACAAATGGCAAAACTGAAAAAATGGGAAAATGTGTTCAGAGAGCAAAATTTCCATATTTATAATTTCAGAGGTGGAAACCTGAATGGCCACAGGAATAGACTGCTACAGACAAGTGGGGGGACAGATACCATGAGTAATGTAATGTGTTTTTAAGTGTCTGGATTAAAACAGAGATGTCTTGCTAAAAATAAATCATAACCTATTCACTTAGCCAAATAATTTTCAAGGACTTCCCTGAAGCCATTCCTGACAAAAGTTGTTAGACACATAGAGAAGGAAATTTTCTTAACTTGATTATTTGTCACAACTGGAGAGAGCAAGCAATCTGGTAATAGTAAAAATTAAAGCACAGAACAAGCCAAAAACTGAAAGAAAGTCTTTGCAAAACTTGTATCTGATGAAGGACTGGTATCCAAAATATACAAGGAACTCTTAAAACTCAACAATAACAAAAAGACCCAATTAAAAATGGTCAAAAGATCTGAATGTCACCAAAAGATACACAGCTAGCAAATAAGCATATGAAAAGATGATCAACATCATGTCATTAGGAATTTGCAAATTAAAAACAAGATACCACACTATATACCTATTAGAATGGCAAAACCCCAAAATGCTGAATAAAAATGTGGAACAACAGGAACTCTCATTCATTGCTGGTAGGAATGCAAAATGGCACAGCCACTATAGAAGACAGTTTGGCAATTTCTTATTAAACTAGACACACTCTTATCACATTCTTTTTTACCATAAACACAATCGCATTCCTATATTTACCCAAATGAGTAAAAACTTACGTCTATACAAAACTCTGCATCGCAATGTTTACAGCAGCTTTATTCATGATTGTCAAAACTTGGAAGCAATCAAAATATCCTTCAGCAGGTGAGTGGATAAATAAATGGGTACATCCTGACTATGGGATATTATTCAGTTATAAAAAGAAAATAAATAAACTACAGACAAGAAACTGCTAAAGAGAGTACTATAAGTGCAGAGGAGGGCAGAACTCATGAACCAATAACAGAGTTAATGTGATTCAATCATTTCTTCATGCCCTACAACAGTCCTAAGTGAAAGAAGCCAATCTGAAAAGGTTACATAGTGTATGAATCCAACTATATGACATTCTAGAAAAGGTAAAAGTATGGGAATGGTATAAAGAGCAGTGTTTGATGGGAGTTGGGAGAGGGAGGAGATGAAGAAGTGCAGCATGGGAAATTTTTAAGGCAGTGAAAGTATTCTACATGACTCTGTAATGGTAGGTACACGACATTATGCATTTGTCTAACCAACATAACTATGCAAGATAAAATGTGGATCCTAACGTAAACTATGGTCTTAGTTAATAATAATGTATTGATACTGGCTCATCGATTATAACAAATGTACCACACTAATGATAGATTATTATTAGGGAAGAGAGGGAGAGGTAAAGAGGTATACAGGAATTCTCTGTACTTTCTGATCAGTTTTTCTGTAAACCTAAAATTGCTCCAAAAAATAAAGTCTATTAATTTAAAACAAAAACTAAAGGCATTATTATTACCACCAAGTCACAGAGAGAAAATAATGTCCACCACTGGCCAGGAAATATATTCAAAGAGGTTAAAGTTGCAAATTCTGGATCTTCCACTTACTGGCTGTGTCACTTTGGACAAACTATAAAAACTCAGCTAAGTCTCAGTTTCTTCACTGGTAAATTAGGGATAATAATCATCATGGAGTTAAGAAGATTAAATGGGTTCACAGATGTAAAGCACTTAGAACAGTGACTAGAGCAAATTAAGTACTCAATAAATATTTACTCCCTGTTACTCAAAGTAAGGTCTATAAGCCTACTAATCTACAACTTGGGGGTTTGTCGGAAATGCCTACAGAATTTGCATTTTAGTAAGATTCCCTAGGTAATTTTTCTGTGCTTTATATAAAGTTGAGAAGCACTGTATCAGGCGGTATTATCAACAAAGCTATTCTTCAACCCTGCCACTAAAAAAGGAGCATAAATACTAAGAGTCCAAATTATTATTTCCTAATGATTATAATACACATTTAAAAAGAGAATCAATTGTAATATTAGATAATGAAGTTTTGAAACATAAAGTGACAGTGTACATGTAGAATAGGTACGGAAATAAGTACCCTTTCTTTTAGTATTTATGCTCCTTTGGGACTAAATGGTAATGGAAAAAATACAATAAAGATTAATTTTTAAAAAAAGATTATAACTGTTAACAAGACCTTTTCAAATAAGTAGCTAAATAATAAACTATTAGAACAATGGCTATAGGATTTTTTAAATACAATCCTTATCGCACATTATACTGAAAATGTATTCCAGGGGGATTAAAAACCTAAATATTAAAAACAAATTTACAAAGTACTAGAAGAAGGAGTTCTGGCCAAGATGGAGGCATACCTAGAAATGCTTCATTTCCTCACACAAACAAAAGAAGGATAACAACCAATTTAAAAGCAAAAAACCACCAGAACTGTCAGAAAACTGAATTATAGGGAAGTCCTACAACCAAGGAGTTAAAGAAACATTCACCCAGGCTGGTAGGAGGACAGACAAAGGAGAGTACTGGCTGGCAGAATATTGCGTGGGTGAAGCAGGGATGGTTGAACCGGAAACTAAAGACTCAAAATGAGCAGTAAAATACTGCGAGGGTTGCCATGACGGAAGAAACTCCAGTCTCACACAAGAGAGTTCCTTGGAAATTGGGGCTAGAGTGGAACAAGTGAACAGCATTGTTCCTTCTCTAATCCCTCCCCCACAGGCAGCGCCACAACACAGCAAAGAGGGATGCCTCGCCCTAGTGAATACCTAAGGACCTGCTCCCTTACAACATATCAAGTGCACCTACACAAAGAAATATAGCAGAAATGAAAGAAGAGATCAAAATTCCAGAAAAAGAGCTAAGCAATGAGGGGATAAACAACCTATCAGATGCACAGTTCAAAACACTCGTAATCAGGATACTCATAGAACTGATTGAGCTCACTGCAAAATGAAGAAAGAAAGTAAGGCTACCCACAGTGATATAAAGCAAAATATACAGGGAATCAACAGTGAGGGAAGGAAACCGGGACTCAATGACCTGGAATGAAAGGGAGAAATAATCATCCAACCAGAACAGAATGAAAAAACAAGAATTCAGAAAAGAATGAGGAGAGGCTTAGGGACCTCCAGGACAACTTTAAGTGCTATAACATCAGAATCATATGGGTGCCAGAAGGAAAAGGACAAGAGCAAGAAATTGAAAACTTATTTGAACAAATAATGAAGGAAAACTTCCTCAATCTGGCAAAGGAAACAGACTTCCAGGAAGTCCAGGAAGCCCAGAGAGTCGCAAAGAAATTGGACTCAAAGAGGAACACACCAAGGCACATCATCATTAAATTACCCAAGATTAAAGATAAAAAGAGAATCTTAAAAGCAGCAAGAGGAAAGGAGAGAGATACCTACAAAGGAGTGCCCATAAGACTATCAGCTGATTTCTCAAAAGAAACTTTACAAGCAGGAAGGGGCTAGAAAGAAGTATTCCAAGTCATGAAAGGCAAAGACATACATCCAAGATTCCTCTATCCATCACAGCTATCACTTAGAAGGGAAAGGCAGATAAAGTTCTTCCCAGATAAGGTCAAGTTAAAGGAGTTCATCATTACCAACTCCTTAGCATATGAAATGTTAAAAGAACTTATCACCCTGGCTGGTGTGGCTCAGTGGATTGAGCACAGGCCTATGAAGCAGGGGGTCGCTGGTTTGATTCCCAGTCGGGGCACATGCCTGGGTTGTCAGTCGGGTCCCCAGTGGGGGACACACGGGAGGCAACCACACATAGATGTTTCTCTCCCACTCTTTCTCCTTCCCTTCCCCTCTCTCTAAAAATAAATAAATATTTTTTTAAAAAATGACTTATGTAAGAAATAGAAGATCAAAAACTATGAACAGTAAAATGACAACAAACTCACAATATCAACAACTGAACCTAAAAAACCAAAAACATGGGTGAGTGGTGAGGGGGAAATGGAGACAACTATACTGATATAATATTATATCAGTATAGTATAACAGTATATATAATATTATACTGTTCAAATATTGAACAACAACAAAATATTAAATAAATAACAAAAAACAACAACAAAAACTAAGCAAACAACTAGAACAGGAACAGAGTCAGAGAAACAGACATCAAATAGAGGGTCTTCAGATGAGAGGGGGAGGGGAAGAGTGGGGGGAAAAGGTACAGGGAATAAGAAGCATAATTGGTAGGCATAAAATAGATGGGGAGAAGTTAAGAACAGTGTAGGAAACAGAGAAGTCAAAGAACTTATAGGTACAACCCATGGACATGAACTAATGGGGGGGGAATGCTGGAGAGTTGGGGGGTAAGGGGGAAGGGGGGATTAAGGGAAGAAAAAAATTGGGAAAACTGTAGTAATATCAATAAAATATACTTAAAAATAAACAATGTACTAGAAGAAAATATAGAATATTTTAAATGTTTTGCTGGGAACCTACCTTCCTACACATACCTTAATAAACAGAAGTCATATTGGAACGATTGTTAAAAATAAATCCCTTTATATGACAAAAGATACCACAAAAGTTAAAAGCTAAGACAAATAATATGCGGAGAAAAAATACATACATTATACATAATAACTCCAGTAACCATAAGACGATATTTTTAAAGATCCTTTACATGAATTAGAAGGCAAAGTAGATTTATTTGTATATACTCAGATGAAAAGAGACTGACTTAAAAAACTGCAACAGAACAAAATAACACCCCCCAAAATCTACCTAGAAATATTTGCACGTGCACAGAAAAAGGTATGGAAGAACATATACAAAACTGTTAAAAGACTTACATTTTACCTTTTTTTAAAATTACTTTTAGAGACAGAAAGGAATGGTGAGAAAGAAAAGGAGGGAGAGAGGGAGAGGGGAAGGGAGGAAAAAAGGTAAGTTAATTTATTATTCCACTTATTCATGCATTTATTGGTTGCTTCCCTGTATGTGCCCTGACCAGGGATCAAACCTACAACTTTGGCCTATCAAGATGACACTCTAACCAGCTGAGCTATTTGGTCAGGGCTCACTTTTTTCTTTACAAACTTCTATATAAACTGAACTTTCCACAATGAATATGTTTTTTTCTTTACTCACATTTGTTTAATTATAATAGGAAAATACTGAATGATAGTTTTAGCTCTTTAAAAGGCTAATACTTCCATTAAAAATCACAAGCTTCCTGATTTTCTGACAATCACTTTAATTCAAAATCTTATGACATTTGAAAAATATATCTTCACATTACCAAAATTCTCCTAAGAATTCATGAAAATATTCTAACTTTTGTCCCCACCCAAATGGGCCACTATATTCAATTTCCAGTGGCCCTCTGTTCAAAGCCAGTTCCAACCTAATTTCAAAAGTAAAATGTCTAAGCCAGAGAAGAAATTTAGCAACATTATACAAAATATTGAAATGGAGCCCATATGACAAAATATGCCTACCAGTATCAGACAGCAACTGTTTAACAGTCACTGCAAGTAATTCCATATTCACTTCTGTTTCAATCTGAATCATTTCTGAGTCACTAAATTGGAAAAAAATTGTCACCTCTGACTAAATACAAGTTTCAGCCCCCAGATAGCTAAATGTGGGAAAAGTACATGCCCCCAGGACTGCCAATGGAAGGGATTTTCCAGAAAAGTGGTTCACAAACACGGCAAGAAAATATTGCATAGGTACTCAGCTACCACTTTAAAGCCTTCAACCACTTTAGAAACTACTGGAAGTAAATGACTACAAAGTAAAATATGAGAAAAGTTTTTTTTTAATCTTACATATTGAAAGCACATAAAGTGGTCCATTTGGTTTTTTAGTTGCCTTCTGCTGACATTAGAAAATTGAATTTCTGGATGAAGTGGATATTAGCTTTACTCGTTTCTAATAACGCACTTACAAATTTTCAGCTGCTACAATAAATTATATGACTACTTAGAGGTTTTTATTACTTAAACTTAACAAAATGTATAGATGTAGATTTGCCTAATACTAATTTATCTTCACTTCATAACACCTGATTAATTAAAGTGATAAAAACTGCCAGTTGTAGGAATAAAAACACCCTCCCCTTTCCCTAAAACTGTCACTCAAACAACTTTAAGCTAAAATACTCAATATACATGTCACAGAAGATGCAATCATGCGATCATAAATTAATGAGGTAATCCCTCTCCAAAGGAAAGAAAAGATTCTTTACCTGATACCATATATGTAACAAACACAGTATATTGCTTTCTAGAGCATTCATACTTAAGCATGGCAGCATCTTCTACTCAAGTGAAATCAGTTCCCAGGATACTTGCAATCAAAACAAACTCTAGGACATAATCTCTCTTTTTCAAGAAGTAAACAATCTTTATGGCCTGATTTACCAATAAAAATATGAGAAGGAAGGAAGGAGGGAGGACGAGAGGGAGGGAATCATCAGGAGGACACGGTATCCAGGTTTTAAGTTCTTGGTGAACTTCTTTGTTTTAAAAGAGTAAAACAAACCTTTAATTAGTGATGTTAGAAATTGGACCCTCCACGTGTCCTCAGAAAAAAAAAGCTCTTCAGGTACAATGATAACTTTGTCATTTGCCAATTAACATAATATCAGAAAGATACAGGAAATATATGCCTGTAAGAATACAACTAATACTTTCTTACAAAGAATCTCAGAAAAGGCTGAGATTATCATTCCACTTCATAAATTGCAGGGGGAGAAGGACACACAGTAGTAGCAGTTAAAAACCATGAGTTGGAAGCATAACATTACATTTGAACATACTTACCCAATAACAATGAAACAAATGATAGGACAAAGTAAACAAAGTCCTAGGTCATGGCCTGCTGAAAAAACTGGCTAGAATCACATAAAAATAAAGAACAAAGTATTCCCAAAAGTAAGGTATGATAAGAAAAGACAGTAAATGCCTAAGATCAACATTATCTGTATGTACCATCATCACAAGTATAAAAGAAAACCAATCACATGCAAAACAATTAATTACCTTTAATAGAATTTCCAGCCAAGATGGAGGTGTAGGTATCAGATACACTGTGCTTCCTTGCACAACCAAGAGAAGGACAAATTTAAAAACAAAACACAACCAGAACTGCCAGAAAAATAGAACTGTATGGAAGTCCCACAACCAAGGAGTTAAAGAAACATTCATCCAGACCAGTAGGAGGGATAGAGATCAGCATACACAGGCAGCAAGGTGGCTAGAGGACTAGACAAGGTGGTGGCTGGTGTATGGGTGGTCCCACATTTGTGTGCTGATAAACTGGGAGGAACAACTGTGGAGCAAGAGAGACTGCACAGCCAGGATTCCAGTGCAAGGAAATAAAGCCTCAAAATCTCTGACTGGCCCTGGCTGGTATAGCTCAGTGGATTGAGCACAGGCCTGTGAACCACACGATCATGGTTCAATTCCCACTCAGGGCACATGCCTGGGTTGCAGGCCAGTTCCCAGCAGGGGACTCACGAGAGGCAACCATACATTGATATTTCTCTCCTTCCCTCCCTCTCTAAAGATAAATAAATAAAGTATTAAAAAAATCTCTGACTGAAAAAACCTGTGGGGGTTGCATCAGCCAGAGAAACTCCCAGCCTCCCAGGAGAGTTCATCGGAGAGACCCAAAGGGTCCTAGAATGTACACAGACCCACCAGGGGATCAGCACCAGAAGGGCACAATTTGATTGTGGGTAGCAGAGGAAGTGACTGAAAGCACACTGAGAGCCAAGCAAGGAGCACTGTGCCCTCTTAGACGCCTCCCCCACATACAGCATCACAAGGCAGCCAAGTGGGTTGCCCCACCCTGGAGAATACCAAAGGCTCCATCCCTTACTAGGTAACAGGCAGATGGAGACAAAGAAATATGGCCCAAATGAAAGCACCAATCAAAGCTCCACAAAAAAATACAACTAAGTGATGAAGAGACAGTCAACCTATCAGATGCACAGTTCAAAACACTGGCAATCAGGATGCTCACAGAAATGGATGAGTACGGTTGCAAAATAGAGGAAAAGGTGAAGACTACAAAAAGTGAAATAAAGGAAAGTGTACAGAGAACCAACAGTGAAGGGAAGGAAACTGCGACTCAAATCAACAGTTTGCACCAGAAGGAGGAAATAAACATTCAACCAGAACAGAAATAAGAAACAAGAATTCAAAAAAATGAGGAGAGGCTTAGGAACCTCCAGGACGACTTTAACTGTTCCAGTATCAGAATCGCAGGGGTGCTAGAAGGAGAAGAGCAAGAAATTGAAAACCTACTTGAACACATAATGAAGGAGAACTTCCTCAATCTGGCAAAGGAAATAGACCACCAGGAAGTCCAGGAAGCTCAGAGAGTCCCAAAGAAGTTGGACCCAAGAAGGTACACACCAAGGCACATCATAATTACATTAGCCAAGATAAAAGTGAAGGAGAGAATTCTAGAAGCAGCAAGAGATAAGGGGACAGTCATCTACAAAGGAGTGCCCATCAGACTGTCAGCTGATTTCTCAAAAGAGACCTTACAGGCAAGAAGGGCCTGGAAAGAAGTATTCCAAGTCATGAAATCCAAAGACCTACATCCAAGATTGCTCTATCCGGCAAAGCTTTCATTTAGAATGGAAGGGTAGATAAAGTGCTTCCCAGAAAAGGTCAAGTTAAAGGACTTTATCATCACCAAATCCTTATTATATGAAATGTTAAAGAGACTCATCTAAGAAATATAAGAAGATCAAAACTATGAACAGTAAAATGACAACAAACTCACAACTATAAACAACCGAACCTAAAAAAAAAGCCCAAATTCCAAAACAAACTAAGCCAACAACTAGAACAGGAATAGAATCAGAAATGGAGATCACATGGAGGGTTGTCAACAAGGAGGGGGTAGGGAAAAGGTACAGGGAATAAGTAGCATAAATAGGAGGTACAAAATACACATGGGGATGTTAAGAATAGTACAGGAAATGTAGAAGCCAAAGAACTTATATCACAGGTGGCAAATAGAAGGCCTGCAGGCTAAATCTGGTCCTCCACATTGTTTTCGCTGGCCCAGCACCTTATTTCTACCTGGTAGCAGTGCTGAGCTCCTTGTCCCTAATTAAGGAGTAGTTACGTTTATACAATCCTAAAATTACATTTGGCCCTTTGAAGGCGACCACGAGCCTGATGCGGCCCCCAGTGAAAATGAGTTTGACAACTCTGATATATGTAGAAGCCATGGACATGAACTAAGGGGTGTGAATGTGGGGTGGGGGGGTGTGCAGGGTGGAGGGAAATAAGGGGGGATGGGACAACTGTAATAATATAGTCAATAAAATATATTTTAAAAAATAAACACATTTCCATATAAAAAAGTTACCTTTAATATAAGGGGACCAAGCTCAGAACCCAAGATGTCTAATCTGAATCCAGATCTGCCACTGCGTCCCTCACACTTTATTAAGGTCATTAACTCTGAGTGCCTCAGTGTCCCTTCTCCTTTTTAAAGTAAAAATATTAGCCCTTGCTGGTGTGGCTCAGTGGACTGAATGCCAGCCTGCAAACTGAAAAGTCACTGTTTTGATTCCCAATCAGGGCACATACTTGGGTCGCAGGCCAGGTCCCCAATTGGGGTGTGCAAGAGACAATCATACATTGATGTTTCTTCTCCCTCCCTGGCCCTCTCTCTAAAGATAAATAAATAAAATATTTTTTAAAAAATTAAAAATAAAAAACAATAAAAATATTAATTCTGGACCCTAAACAGTCCCTTTCAGACACTACAAAACTGAAATATTTACGTGAAAAAGAATCTAAGAGTGACACTGTCAAGTTATACTCTCAATGCAAGAGCATGCAACTAAGAATACACTACATTATTATTAAATCAGATTAATAAATAATAATTAAGTATATTAAAAGTAAAAAATGAATCCCCAAACTGGCTCCCTATCACCTATAATAAATATCAAGCCCAAATATATCAGCTAAACATTCATATCCTATATTAACTAACTCCATCCCTTCTATCTAAAATATATTAACCCAAATCCATCTACTCTCCCCCAAACATACTATTTTCCTTCCTTGGCCATGCTGTCCTCAAACTACCATCAGGAATCCAATGCCTATACTTTGTTTAAAGGCGATCCCAAATGGGTTCTCTCTGGACCATCTTCCCTCTCAGGTATGCATCTTCACTTTTCTCTCCTAAACTCAAAGGGTTCCCAAAAGACTTGCAACCAGGAAAACAGTGGGCAGCAGCAGCTTGTCCAGGCTTGCCCCCCGAACCTATCTCCAAGACCCTGTTTTCTATGACTTTTCAGTGAACTAAAGCAGGCCCCACCATGGTTCACTTCTTTCCTACAGTGTTTCTTCTTTCGTAGGGAGCCAAAGGAGAGCACTGCCTAGACTTCTCTCCTGTTGCTTCTTCTGCCCTAACCCTTCCTTTGTTTCACTGTCCCCAGGTTTAATAAATGTACTCTCAAAATAAAAAAGTAAATAAATATAGGTGATCCCGAAGTTCACTGGATTAATAAAAACTCTGCTTATACCTAACCCAAAATGTTCTTTCCTTTCTCCAGAATTCCTTTCTGGAGAAAGGAATTCTGAATTTCCTTTCCTTTCTCTGAATTTCTAGTGTTTAATCAGCACTATAAAATAGGACATTTAATTTTAAACCATATTCTTCTATTCTCTAACTATGTTTAGCTTTGTAAATCTTATTTCTTCACCTATAGAAAGGAAAAGACTTAAAGATAGAAGTATGACTTTGCCCCACTGTAACTTACCACACTGTTAGGAGACAGTTAATTAGGGTTTGTTGTTCTCTCGGTGATGCTATAGTACACACTTGAAGAGGTAGAAATCTGAACTGCATTCCATTTGGCAACATCAGTAAAAATCTATGATTTTACTTGCCCCATTTTGGAGTTAAGTTGGAAGAAGGAAGGTTTGACAGTTCTATATCCAAGTTGTTGGGCTTTCTGGGTTTTTTTTTTTCAGTTTTTAGATCGCACATATCATATTATGTCATTCATGTAAGTACTTTTTCTTTTGCATATGACAATATTATTTCCCCACGTATAAAGGATAATGCTCTGGCCCGTATGGCTGAGTTGGTTGGGCATCATTCTGCAAAGCAAAAGGCTGCCAGTTCAATTCCTGGTCAGGGCACATGCCTGGGTTGAGGACCTGGTACCCAGCTGAGGTGAGTGCCAGAGGCAATCAACTGATGTTTCTCTCACACATCAATGTTTTTCTTCTTCTCATTACTTTTCTATTCTTCTCTATCTAAAATAAAGAAAATCTCTAAAAATAAAAAATGCTTTTAAAAAAATATAATTGCTTAACATTGAATATCCTGTCAATATTCAAACCTCCCTACTGTCATATAATTTTTTTAGCAGTTGGTTTATTCAAGTCAGGATCTAAGATTACTTCAGAAGGCAATATGGTTACCTCTCTCCTGCTCTGCTCCATGACTTTTTACTCCTTCAGTTTCATACACCTACTTTAATTTTTAAGTGTAGGTGGAAGAGTACTGCCTTTCCCAGTACCCTCTACTCTCCTGCTTAATAAAGAAAATATCCCTTCTTACTCCCAATCCTGAAGTCTGCCTTTACCTCAGAGCTCTTACACATTCAAAAAAACATTTAAGTCCATGGCATAGCCTCCTTCCTTCACAGATAAGTTGCCATATTTCATTTACTACTCAGGAATAGTTTTGAACTCAAACATCACATAAATGTACACAATATAGCCTCCATTAAACGAGTATTTTCCATTTCTACGAATCCTTCTTTTTTAAAGATTTTATTTCTTTTTAGAGAGAAGGGAATGAAGAGAGAAAGAGAAGGAAAGAAACATTGATGTGCAAGAGATACACTGATCAGCTACCTGTCATGCCCCCTCAACTGGGGACGTGGCCCGCAACCTAGACATGTGAGCTAACTAGGAATGAAACCAGAGACCCTTGAAATCACAGGCTGGCACTGAGCCACACCAGCCAGAGTTCAATTAATCTTTCTAAGGGGCTCAATTCTTTAAAAAACTTTTTTACCTTGGGACTTCCACCAAGATGGAGGCATAGGTGGAAACACTGTGCCTTCTCCCACAACCAAATTTGAATACAAATTGGTATTCAAACAAAGACGGTTTAGTAAACAAAGACGCAGCCAAAGAACAGAAAATTGAACTACACGGAAGTCCAACAACAAACCGTTCAACCAGGACCGGTAAGAGGGGCGAAGCCAGCAGCAGAGCAGGGTCGGGCAGGAAAGATCCCCCGACCCAGGCGCGCAGGCAGCCGGGATAGGAGCGCGGGCCCAGTGAGGGTGCGGGACAGGCTGACCTTGGTCACACATTCGAGTGCAGATAAACCAGCAGAGGAGTGAGCAGTGAGATGGACTGCGCAGGCCCCAGCAGGCGAACCCAGTGAGTGCGTAAGGTGGCGGGATGCCCGAGGTAGCACATTCGCGAGCAGTGGGATGCGGCAGAGGAGACAGCCATTGCTTTCCTTTGACCCCGCCCCCACATACAACGTCACAACCCAGCAACTGAGTTGCCCCACCCTGGTGAACACCTAGGGCTCCACTCCTCATATGTAACAGGCACCAACAGTCCAAAACATGGCTCAAGAAGAACTCAAAGCCCCAGAGACAATAACTCTAAGTGAAAAAGAAATAGCGAACCTCTCAAATGCACAGTTCAAAACACTGGTGATCAGGATGCTCACAGAACTGGTTGATTATAGTCACAAATTAGAGGAACATATGAAGGCTACACTAATTGAAATCAAGGGAAATGCACAGGAAACCAATAGTGATGGAAAGGAAACTGGGACTCAAATCAATGGAGTGGACCAGAAGGAAGAATGAAACATCCAACCAGAAAAGAATAAAGAAATAAGAATTCAAAAAAATGAGGAGAGGCTTAGGAACCTCCAGGACATCTTTAAACGTTCCAACATCCGAATTATAGGGGTACCAGAAGGGGAAAAGAAACAGCCACGAGTGGAAAACTTATTTGAACAAATAATAAAGGAGAACTTCCCCAATCTGGCAAAGGAAATAGACTTCCAGGAAATCCAGGAAGCTCAGAGAATCCCAAAGAAGCTGGACCCAAGAAGGAACACACCAAGGCACATCATAATTACATTAGCCAAGATTAAAATTAAGGAGAGAATTCTAGAAGCAGCAAGAGATAAGGGGACACTCACCTACAAAGGAGTTCCCATCAGACTGTCAGCTGATTTCTCAAAAGAGACTTTACAGGCAAGAAGGGGCTGGAAAGAAGTATTCCAAGTCATGAAATCCAAAGACCTACATCCAAATGTCAACCTCCCATATTAACACTCTTCCACAATGGTAATTGGAAATACATCAAAAGTACTTCTACATCCAATATTGCTTTATCCAGCAAAGCTTTCATTTAGAATGGAAGGACAGATAAAGTGCTTCCCAGCTGAAGTCAAATTCAAGGAGTTCATCATCACCAAGCCCTTATTATATGAAATGTTAAAGGGACTTATCTAAGAAAAAGTAGATGAAAAATATGAACAGTGAAAGGACAGCAAACTCACAGTTATCAACAGCCACACCTAAAACAAAAGCAAACTAAGAGGACAGCTAGATCAGGAGCAGAACCATAGAAATGAAGAACACATGGAGAGTTAGCAACAGGGGATTGGGAGGAGGAGAAGGGGGGAGAAGGTACAGAAAATAGCATAGACAGTAGGTAGAAAATAGATAGGGGGGAGGGCAAGAATAGTAGGGGAAATATAGAATCTAAAGAACTTGAGACACGTGGTCATAAACTAAAGGGGGGGAATGGTGGGGGAGGGTGTGCAGGGTGGAGGGGAATGAAGAGGGGAATAGAACAACTGTAATGGTATAATCAATAAAATTTATATTTAAAAAAAGAAAAAAAATTTTTTATCTTCCCCCAAGGACATTTTTTACATTGCTTTCAGAGAAAGAGAAACACTGATTGGCTGCCTCCCATATGTGCCTGGACCAGGAATCAGACCCACAACCTACGGATGTGCCCTGACTAGGAAATGAATCCACAACTCTTTGGTTATAGGATGACACTCTCACCAACTGAGTCACACCGACCAGGATAGGAACTCAATTTTAAATTTTAAGTTATTACACTGTCATTTCCTGTTTTAAGTGTTAATATTTGGTAGGGCATTTAAGCCTAAAAGATTATAGGCATAGTGCTAAGAGATCAGCATTAGGTTAGCTCTATTCCTTAGCCATAAAATTCATCCCTCATTAGTCACAACTGGAACCAGATTAGAAACTGTGCAATAATCAGCTCAAATGCATACAGTGAATCAGTGGCGTTGTTTTCAGCACAGATTAACAGAAGCAGGTAGCAAATGTTAGGCAAACAACTGGGATGAATTTCTTTAAAAGTGTAATCTGCACAACTATTTCTAAACCCCAAGAGCTAGTAACCTAGACATTCAGCAGGGCAGACTAAATCAAAACCCTTTTACACAGGCCTGCGAACCACACGATCACAGTTCGATTCCCAGTCAGGGTACATACCTGGGTTGCAGGCCAGTTCCCTGCAGGCCAACTCCCAGCAGGGGATGCACTAAAGGCAACCATACATTGATGTTTCTCTCCCACTCTCCTTCCCCTCTAAAGATAAATAAATAAATTTAAAAAAAAAACCCTTTTATTACCAACTTGCTTGGGTCAGCATTATGGAGAACAAAAAAAATAACATGACAGTCTCTGCCTTTAAGAAACATACACTCTATAAATTAAAAAGCTGTGGTACATTACATAACAGAATACTGCTTCGCCATAAAAAAAAAGAAGGAACTCTTAACCTTTGCAACAACATGGATGGGCCTGAAGAGCATTAAGCAAAGTGAAATAAGCCAGGCAGAGAAAGACAAATACCATATGCTCTCAATCTTATGTGGAATCCAATGAACAAAATGAACTAACAAGCAAAATAGTGACAGACTCATAGAGAACAGAATGACAGCAGTTGGCAGGGGCAGCAGGGGATAGTTGGGTGTTGGAGGGATTGAGCAAAAAAGAGAAAGTGATGGTCATGAACAACTGTGTGGTAATGGAAGGAATGGGGAAGATGATGAAAGTGGGGTGGAGAAGGTATAGGGGGATAAACAGTGATAGACAGAGACACAATACAGTGTACAGATGATGTGTTACAGAATTGTGTACCTCAAACCTATATAGTTTTGTCAATCAGTGTCACCCCAATAAATTCAATAACAAGGAAAAAAGAAGGGGGGCCCTGGCTGGTGTAGCTCAGTGGATTGAGCGCGGGCCTGCGAACCAGAGGATCGAGGTTCAATTCCCAGTCAGGGCACATGCCTGGGTTGCAGGCCGGTTCCCTGCAGGCCAACTCCCAGCAGGGGACGCACAAAAAGCAACCATACATTGATGTTTCTCTCCCTCTCTCCTTCCCCTCTAAAGATAAATAAATAAATAAATTATTTTTTAAAAAAAAGATCATTTACTTAAAAAATAAAAAAAAAGAAGGGGGTCTAGGAAGTAAAAAAGACACTAAGATACTTCAACAATTAACCCTACAGTATGAGATATATCAATAAGCACTAAACTCTGTGAATCAGATTTAAAGTAATGTAGCAAGGGCTAAAGAAGTCAAAGAGAACTGTGAGAGGTTAGAAATGAACCTTTAAGGCAGAGTAGGGTAGGAATTAGTAACACATCTCTCTCTTGATCACCACTCCATCGCAGTGCCTGGCACAGTGTCTGGAACACAGTATACACTCAAATATTTCTGGGTGAATAAAAGAAGAAACAGAAGGAAGGAAAGAAAGAAGGGAAAGGGGGAGAGAAAAATGGGCATTCCAGAAAAGATTACTTTTTAAATAAAAGATTTAAAATGGCAATTTTGTGAAATAGTAAACAAAGAATGGTGAGAAATCAGGTAAAACAGGTAGAAAGACCCAAACCATGCATGGTTTTAAAAGTCAACCAAAAGAATTACAAACTGATCTAATACTAAATACTAAAATGAGTATGTGCAGAAAGCATATTCTGTCATGTTTGTACTTTTTAAGGACACTAATCGAAAGTGTAAATGGATGTTTTTTCCTAAGATGGTCATTTACTTTTGTAATGTTATTGGGCATAACCCGGAAAGTGTGTTAACATTCCTCCAGAAGAGAATTAATACCACTGGCCAATACAGATGAATGATTTTTCCCCCCTGAATATTTTTACTATCTAGAAATGTGACTGGGTTATCAGTAAGGTCAGTTTCTTTGGTAGCTGCTAATCAAATGCCTGAGACTTACCACAATTAAGGCGAAAGACAGGTGAGTGTAACCTAGCAGAAAAGCCAGTGACTAATGCTGAATCACACCTTCTAAGTCATTATTTCACCAAAATGTCAACCTCCCATATTAACACTCTTCCACAATGGTAATTGGAAGTACATCAAAAGTATTATCCAATTACATGTTCTCCAATATTTTGCTGGATAATTTTACAGATTGGGTGCAATAAAATCTAGTCAAGACTTTTATAAACCAAAATTTAAGCCAAGGAGATTCTTACCTCCTTGACTTAAGAAATAGGAGGAATATTTTATTTATGATTATGATAGTCTCAGTGTATATGGATTCCCCAGACATTCCCCCCCCCCAAAAGTTCCTGGTCCTAGCTTCCACCAGCTAGGATCTTCAGTGACAGCTACATTACCTTTATATATAAGGACTTTAGGAATTGCAATCTAATGGGGTAAGGGGACAATGGAGAATTTATCTTAAAGGTACATATGCATGCCAAGTGCATTACTTTAAATAACCATATATGCATATTCAGAGTGAGCCTGGCCTCTTCTTAGCATTTCCAATGGTTACTTTCCTTAGCATTCCTTTTAAACTCTTTCAGCCCATATCATCCTAACAGATAAGATGTCTGGCTACATATTAACACTGTTACAATGGCAGAATTCCGCTGTTCAATTTTGGTGCCTAACACTTGATATACGAAATGAACAAGTCTTACAGTCCATACATATCTACTTATAAATTTCAGCTTTACCACTTAAAGGTTTGTGACGTTGGCCCAGACCAGTGTGGCTAAGGTGGTTGGTCATCCTGCAAAGCAAAAGGTTGCCAGTTCGATTCCTAGGCAGGGCATATGCCTGGGTTGCATTGCATGGTGTGTTTGGTCCCAGGTCAGGGTGTATACAAGCAGCAACCGATCAGTGTTTCTCTCTCTTACATCAGTGTTTCTTTCCCATCCCCTTTCTCAAATAAACAGATTTTTTTAAAACAAAAAAGGTCTATGACCTTGGACAAGTTACCTATTTGAACTTCAATTTCCTCAAAGCAAAACAGGTATAATAACATACTTGGCAAAACTGCTGAAACGTTAGCACTGAAGCAGGATAAAAAGAAGTTAGAGAAACCTACCTACAAGTGGAATGAGGAAGTAGGAATGGATATCACAGGCCAGTAAGCCCTGAGGTCCTCTCACCAGAGCTAATCCTATCTCCAAACATGATCAACAGGAAACAGTTAAATTACTGCAGCAGTTGCAGAAGTCAACAAACACTAGCTAAAACCAGATCAATCCATGATGGAAGAAGAATTCCCCAGAAAAATGACTCCAAAGCTCATTATCCCATCATTATTATAATGGAATTGACACCACAAGTAAGGGTGGGGGCCCTGAAAGCAACAAAGACCACGACACTTCCAGAACCAATCATATTATGAACCAAAAGGCTGAGACACCTCCGACACAAAGTTCAGAAACAACCCACCTCTGGAAACACAGAAAATCCCAAGAACTGGCTGACTTCAACACACAAATCACTGGCAAGCTGGCCCACATCCACTTGTGCACTTTTGATTCTTTCAAAGAGGCACCCTGAGCAGGTAGGGGATTGGGGCAGGGGAGCAGGTAGAGTTAGAGTTGGGGGGGGGCTGTGGTGGCTTGTCCCAGGCTCACCCCATAATCCTGTTTCCAAGAGCCTGAGTCTTGGCCTCTTCTTTTTTGGGTTTTACAATCTTTTTTTAATAATGTATTTTATTGATTATGCCATTACAGTTGTCCCATTTCCCCCCTTCATTTCCCTCCACCCTGCATACCCCTCCCCCACCATTCCTCCCCTTTAGTTCATGTCCATGTGTCACAAGTTCTTTAGATTCTGTATTTCCCAGACTACTCTTGCCCTCCCCCTATTTTCTCCCCACCATCTCAGCTACTTATTCTCTGTACCTTCTCCCCACTTCTCCTCCTCCCAATCCCCTGTTGCTAACCCTCCATGTCATCTCCATTTCTATGGTTCCACTCCCGATCTAGCTGTCCTCTTAGTTTGCTTTTGTTTTAGGTGTGGTTGTTAATAACTGTGAGCTTGCTGTCCTTTCACTGTTCACATTTTTTATCTTCTTTTTCTTAGATAAGTCCCTTTAACATTTCATATATCAAGGGTTTGGTGATGATGAACTTCTTGAACTTGACCTTATCTGAGAAGCACTTTATCTGCCCTTCCACTCTAAATGAAAGCTTTGCTGGATAGAGCAATCTTGGCTGTAGGTCTTTGGATTTCATGACTTGGAATACTTCTTTCCAGCCCCTTCTTGCCTGTAAGGTCTCTTTTGAGAAATCCGCTGACAGTCTGATGGGTACTCCTTTGTAGGTGACTGTCCCCTTATCTCTTGCTGCTTCTAGGATTCTCTCCTTCATTTTAGTCTTGGCTAATGTAATTATGATGTGCCTTGGTGTGTTCCTTCTTGGGTCCAACTTCTTTGGGACTCTCTGAGCTTCCTGGATTTCCTGGAAGTCTATTTCCTTTGCCAGACTGGGGAAGTTCTCCTTTATTATTTGTTCAAATAAGTTTTCCACTCGTGGCTGTTTCTTTTCCCCTTCTGGTACCCCTATAATTTGGATGTTGGAACGTTTAAAGATGTCCTGGAGGTTCCTAAGCCTCTCCTCATTTTTTTGAATTCTTATTTCTTTATTCTTTTCTGGTTGGATGTTTCATTCTTCCTTCTGGTCCACTCCATTGATTTGAGTCCCAGTTTTCTTCCCACCACTACTGGTTCCCTGTGCATTTTCCTTCATTTCACTTAGAGTGGCCTTCATTTTTTCATCTAATTTGCAACCATACTCAATCAATTTTGTGAGCATCCTGATCACCAGTGTTTTGAACTGTGTATCTGAGAGGTTGGCTACCTCTTGGTTGCTTAAAAGTATTGGCTTGGGGCTTTGATTTGTTCTGTTTGAGCCATAATTTTTTGGTCAAGTGGTGCCTGTTACATATGAGGAGTGGAGCCTTAGGTGTTCACCAGGGCAGGTCAACCCAGTCACTGGGTTGTGAAGTTATTGGGCGGGGGGGGGGACGGGTTAGACAGGAAACAATGGCACTTGTTCCACGCTCTCTCGGATTTTAGTCCCCTCTGCCCCTTCCCACAAGCAAATTGAGCCCTTCTGATGCTGGTTCCCAGGTGAGTGGGCTTGTGTACATTCTAGGACCCTGTGGGTCTCTCCAGTGAATTCTCCTGTGAGGCTAGGAGTCTCTCCTGGCACCTTTTCAATTGGTGCTTTTAGGCTTTCTCAGCGCTGGAGCCCTGGGTTGTGCGGTCTGTCTCGCTGCCTATTTTTCCCTAGTTTATCTGCATGTGAATGTGTGACTGTGGTCAGCCCTGTGCCACCTGTGCTCCCAGGTCTGGCAGCCACCGCCTTTTCCTGCCACGACCCCTCTCCACCGGCCACTGACTCCATCCCTCTTACCGGTCTGGTTGAATGGTTGTCGGACTTCCATACAGTTCACTTCCTGTCTGTTCTGGTTGTGTTTTTGTTTCTAAATCTTTGTTGTCCTTAATTTTGGTCGTGCGACGAGACACAGTGTTTCCACCTACGCCTCCATCTTGGCCAGAAGTCTGGCCTCTTTCTCTCAACCTAAATAAAATTGGCTTCCACATTCATTAGACTCATCTTGAATACTTCCCACCAAAGTCAATAACCTGCGCCTGGCCACGTGGGACTCCAGGAGCACACACAGGGCTGCTGGAGCTGGAGACCTGGCTTTGCAAGCCCTGGCTGCTTATGACGGGAAGTCCCATGATCAGAACATCGGGCACAGGACAGCGACAACCTGCCACTCCCCGGAGGATGAAGGTCATCCCAATATTCAGTTTTCCAGCCAAAATTAACATTGCAGCTGTATCTTTGTCATTAGCATCCTATCGCCCTTCCCCCAACTCTGAAGCCTCTAGAAAATCCAATGTTTTCACTATTGCCTGGTTCTGTTTTATAGCCTAGGCCAAATGTGTTCCCTTCACAGATTTTGACTCCCACTTGCCCCCAGTCTATTCTAGAGAATTCTTAAAGTCCCCAGTTTCTTGAGAACCGTGTTTTAACTTACCATACATACTACTGTATGCCAAGATGGCAGTAAACCCATAATGCTCAGCAAATGTCTATCTGCTTTTATATAAGACTCTGTCACAGGCTGTTTTCTACCCTGGCAAATAGAATCCTAATTTCTAGAATGACAGGCACATCCCTCTGTCTCTCAAGTTTGCCTCACCCAGGTTTATTTCATCTTATTCTCCTACCACCACTTCCCTACATCCCCACTTCAGTATCTGCTTTTGGGGGTAAGTGCAAAGATACTCAAATAGGAGTTAGAAAACCTTGGTCATTCCACCTCTACCTCTATCTGTGCTACTCAAAGTAGTTCTGAAGGGATACCTACTTACTTCTTTGTAAAATGCTGTGCTCATCTCACAGGACCGCAGTAAGACTCAAATAAGACATTTGTGAGCATGTTATATAGATCTCAGATGCTTTTATAACCATAACAAGTTTCTATTTGATGTGACATTTACTTCTGAATATAAAACCCTAGCATAATTTTTAAATCTTCTAGTGTTATTTATATTAGCAAAAAATTGGATATAAATAACCATCTATAAGAGTACTAATTTTTTTAATATGATAAATTCTTTCATGGGAATAATGCACAGCATTTTTTAAAATTATAAAGCTCCTTCTACAGTTATGTGTAATAATCCTTACTACAATAGCAAAAAAGATGCAGACTAATGTGTAGAATTTACAATTTGTTTTAAAAGAAGGGTTACAGTAAATAGTTATGCACATTTACTTGCATACACATAAAATATCACCCTGACTGGTGTGGCTCAGTGGATTGAGCGTGGGCCTGCGAACCAAAGGATTGTGGTTCAGTTCCCAGTCGGGGCACATGCCTGGGTTGCAGGCCAGTTCCCAGCAGGGGACAAACGAGAGGCAACCATACATTGATATTTCTCTCCCTCTCTCCTTCCCTTCCCCTCTAAAGATAAATAAATAAAAATCTTTTTTAAAAAATCTCAGGATGTATTAAGACACTGATAATACCAATTGCCTATGGAAAGGGACTCAAGATGGCTATGTGGTATTATGGGCAGGATCTGTATTTCAAGATTTTGTAGTTTTAAAATTTGGAGACCCCACTCCCCGACATGAGGCAGGAAATTCATCTCTTCATATACCTATATGTGAAAAATAATATGAACCATTAACAAGAATGATAGCATCTCTGACAGCATATCATTTCCTCAGCCAGCCTCAATGTCACAATTATACCATCTAAAACAATGTTCCTTTCCATGTTCTCATTCCACCAAGCAACTAGACTTAATTTTTCCATCTAGTCACAGTTCCTGACTTGCTATTTATATGTCTTTGCTATGTATTTCAGACTCAGTGTTATATGTAAACTCTTGAAACTTACTGTCTTTAGGGTTTCTTCCAGAAGGGCCCTCTGAACTATAACATTTCCTGCCTTCAGGGCTGATCAGGGATCCACCCCAATGCTAACTTTTCTGAACCAAAGGCTGAGTTCTGCCTCTTAGTCACACAAGATTCACCACAGGACCCAAACAAATCACTAACTTGAGCCGCAGCGATTAGATAGGCACAATGCAGACCATCCCCATTTTTAGAGAAAAGTGAATTATGTTAATTTCCCCCAATCTGGCAGAAAACTACCCCTTCTGAACCTTGAACCTTGCAAAGTAATTCCTTCATGGGGGTAATTAAAATTTACCAAGGCAAGATTCTCCCAAATTTACATTTTAAACAGTCATGGCCTTAAACATATATGACTTTAATCATGCTGCAATGCCATAAGAGGACCTAAAACACTGCTGAAAACAGAAAGCACTCCAAAGTGCTTCCTTCATTCTTGCTTTCCTGTGGCAAACAGGTTATTTTGGGACCAAGCCTATGAAGTAGTACTTTGTTGACCGTGAGCTTCATCCTCTGAATATTCCTTTCACATTCAACCTTGGTTCTTGCTTTTTGGCACAAAGCTACAAAACCTCAATGAAATACATAATGAAACGCTGGGTTACTTTAGTGCAAAAAGGTCAAGCCTACAAAAGCTTTCTAACTAGGAAATCTCTTTAATGAAAGCATATATAAAGTTGCTGACTCATTTTACCTTTTCTCTTTTTCCAATGGCTTTTGGAGCAAATTCTCAGTAAAAACAAAGGCCAACCGCCTGGCAAAGTTCAAATACAGACAAGTGTTTTTGCAAGCACAGTAAATCTCAAGAGTAACTAATCAACAGAAGATAACATCTACTAACAAGCTGCTTATTGGTGTGCTGGGGCAGTTAACTGCCTAAAAATCTCTCAGTTAAGGCTAGCTTTAAGAAAAAGAAAAAAATACAATTAAAGGAAAAGTAGGTCAATTTTCCACCAACAGAAAACTTGCAAAATGAAAAATTATGTAAGTCGATTAGTCCTGCCACACAAAAACTCTTTATTCCAGGGTTATTTTCAGTGGTACTTAACTCCAAGGTGAAGGGGAAGAGTCCCAAACAAACCTATTCAAGTATTTTTGTGCTTTAATCCTTCTAGAATCTATGGTTAGGCTTATTAAGGAAAAGTCTGAAAGAGCTTGACAAAACAGTTTTTTTTTAAGAAAATTAGTTATCGTCTGAAAATATAACTCATAAATTATTGGGTTAGCCAAAAATTTCATTATGTTTTTTCCATAAAAGGCATTTTTAATTTTTCAACAATGACTTTATTGATTTGGATATTATGAATATGTCACTACTGGCTTCTAGTGGGTAAAGGTTAGGGGTGCTGCTAAACATCTTCCAATGCATAAGACAGCCCCACAGCAAAGACTTACTTGGTCAACAGTACCAACAAACTCCTCAAACCACATTTGACATATTTGAGCAGTCCCGGCACCTTTTCCATACACTGCACCAACCTTTTTTTGCATTTCAGTCGCTTTTTTACCTTTCTTGAAATAATAAAACATAATGCACCAAAAATGTTGCATATCTTCTTCCATTTTCAATATTAAAAAGGCTGCACAAAAATTCACCAATTTTGGTAAGTTTTTTTTAATGCACACTGAAATGGCAGCTGTCACAATCCACTCTAACAAAACTGTTCTGAATCAAGTTAAAGATAACTGTGCACTACTAGAGCCAATGAAGGAAAAAAAACTAAATGAACTTTTTGGCCAACCCAATAGAAGTTATTTAGAAGTACCCCCATGTTCCAATTAAAAAGAAAATGAGCACTTTATCACAATAGGTCTGCCTTGCTCTATTGTTCCCCAGATATTAAATTTCTCTACTTTAAACTTCTCTTATATTCCCAAGACCTTAAAGTTGGCTTCTTCATAAGAAATATATGACAGTAAACCCCAAGAAAATGCTCTATTTCAGACACAAGAATTTCTAACGTTTTACAGAGGAAAAGGAGGCTGCACTAAAGAAAAAGAAAATAATTATTTAGCAATGTTACCTGAACTTCATCCAAGTTAGAGCTAAAGAACTGACCTAATACTGCATGCCACCGGAGGGAATGCACAAGGTGAGAAATCACCGTCACTGAACTAAATTCTATATATTACTTTTAAGTAATCTCTTTTCCACTATCTGCTTTGTGGGGTGCCAATACAACTTCTTGATGCCTTTTCTGCCACCTACCCTTTCTGTGTATCCTGCATTAAAAGACTGTGAGAAAAAAGTTCTTCTAGAGATAACAAGATTATAAAATGAGGGTTTTTTTTTTTTAAGATTTTATTTTTAGAGAGGGGAAAGGATAAAGAGAGGGAGAGAAACATCAGTGTGTGACTGCCTCTCACACTCCCCCTACTGGGGACCTGGCCTACAATCCAGACATGTGCCCTGACTGGGAATTAAACAGGCGACCCTTTGGTTCTCAGGCCAACACTCAATCCACTGAACCACACCAATCAGGGCTAAAATGAGAGCTTTTAAAAGACACTTAGGATGTGAAAGGCCGGAACTAAGTATTTTATATCCTAGAATAGCTTTCCAGTGAGTAATAACTCAAAATCATTTCTACTTTGCGCCCGACTCTCACAATGGATTAGATATTTAATCAGTAAATTAAATGAGTGTTTTCTAAGGGATAATAAATTTTACTAACAGAGATTATGGTGCTTCCCTAACTGGTATAATATACTTAAGAATGTTTGAGGATAGCCTTCCAAATATACCATAATCAATATAAAATTATAACAATTAAAGCTGTAATGTATAGTATTAAAGCAAGCAAAGACACTGCAATCAATAAACTTAAAAAGCTCAAAAATGTATCCAAACACCTGGAGCATTTGTTTAGAAAACTACTAGATAAAGCAGTTTTCTAAAACAAGAGGAAAAACTTGGGTTATTCAATAAATTGAGACAGTATTGGGACAGCAAGAGAGTCTGCTGGAGAGAAAGATTCACTTATTCAATAAATGAAGGAAGGGCCTTACCTGAGGCGAGCATTGTGCTAGACCCTAAAAATAAGAGAAAAAATTACACAATCCATCACCCTCAAGGAGCTTACAGTCAAGTGGGAAAAGAAAGTCATTAATAACCACAAAAAGAAATGTAAAATTACAATTCCAGCCCTGGCTGGTGTGGCTCAGTGGATTGAGCGCGGGCCTGTGAACCACACAATCGCGGTTCGATTCCCAGTCAGGGCACATGCCTGGGTTGCAGGCCAGTTCCCAGCAGGGGACTCAAGAGAGGCAACCATACATTGATACTTCTCTCCTTCTCTCCTCCCCTTCCCCTCTAAAGATAAATTAAATAAAATATTTTAAAAAAAAAAGAAAAAGAAATGTAAAATTACAATTCCAATAAATACCACAACTGATCCCTTTCTCATGTGGCTTAAACCAAAATGCATGAAGCAAAGATCTAAATTTAAAAACAAAACAATAAAAGTAGTTGAAGAAAATACAGGTAAAAAATTTGAAGATTAGAATGAGAAAGGAAAGTGAGAAGCCATAAAGTAAAAAACATCTGACTATATAAAAATGTTTATATTTTATATTTTTTTAAAAATACACACATACAAAGTCAAAAGGCAAACAGAGAAAAATACCTGTAGTATTTTAAGGGATAACTAAGTTCCCTAATATTCAAAAAACTGTTATATATTTCAACAAAAATAAAAAGCCCAACAGAAAAGTGAACAAAGAACACAAACAATTCCAAGACAAAACACAAATAGCTGGACAATGATACTCAAATTCACCAATAAATAACTACAAACTAAAATGACATTTTAACTTACCTGTCAGACTGACTCACTTAAAAAAACAATGGCTGCTTGTCAGTGTTAAAGAGAACAGAGTACACACTTTTGTGTGACCTATCCTGGCCTTCCTAGAGGGCAATTTGGCAATATTTAAAAAATATTAATCACTTATACTCTGATTCAGACATTCTAGTTCTAGTTATTATTAAAGTGGATAAAATTAAGAACCTAGTTTCAAAAGACAATCTAACATTGTATATATCATGATAGAAAAGAATATAACTTTTGGGAAATTTACTTTAGATTGGATCTAATAAAACTCCAGTATTAAAAATAAATAAATTAAGGCTGAGACGCCCTAATTAATTAGTAATTAATTAATTAATTAGTAATTACTAATTACTAATTAATTAATTAGTAATTAATTAGTACAACAGCAAGTGGAATAGAAAAGAAATACTAGCACAAGTGTACACATAACAAACAACTGTGAGGAAACATTAACTGACCATACAATCTGTAATTTTTAAAAAGCTGGAAATGCCCTGGTCAGGTGGAACATCATCCCAAACAGCAAAAGGTTGCAGGTTTGATTTCTGGTTAGGGCACATACGAGAAGTAACCAACCCATGTTTCTTTCTCACATAGATGTTTATTTCTCTTTCTCTCTCTTTCTCCCCTACCCCCTTCCTCTCTAAAATCAATAAACATATCCTTGGGCAAAAATATTTTTTAAAAGCTGGAAACAACCTTAAAATCTGTCAACAGGATACTTACTAAATAAATTATAGTATACCATAAATTGGAATACTCTACAACCAAGTAAAAAGAAGGAGACTAGGGCAAAATATATTGACAAAAAAGAATGTTGGAGACATTACACTACAAAACAAGTAACAAACCAGATATGTAGTATGATCCCTTTTTAATAAAAGAACATAAACACATTCTATGGCATATATTTTGTAAAGTTTAATTATAAGATACATGTATCAGACTGATATATAGAAAGTTGTTTTTAAAGAGACTTTGACGCTATAAAATATCCTGAAAGGAAGAACTATTTGAAAGTGGGAAAGAGGTACAGAATGAGTACAGAGGAAAATATTCATAATACAACATAATTTCAGAGTTAGAATAACTAAATTAGGCTATTTTTATATTTTCCTATTTTTATTTGATTGATAGAAATAGTGCTACCTTGTTTTGATGTTTTTCATTATTAA
Organism: Sturnira hondurensis; assembly: GCF_014824575.4. Lineage (NCBI taxonomy): Eukaryota > Metazoa > Chordata > Mammalia > Chiroptera > Phyllostomidae > Sturnira > Sturnira hondurensis. Next base: position 4,393,947 of record NW_028082350.1, on the reverse strand, counting down.
AATGAGTACTGTATCACAGATTTGTGACTCGATTATATTTCTTTTGTGAACTGGCTGTGTACACATAGCTTTTGAGTATATCTCTTCTTGTTACTGACTCATATATCATCACATATAATAAATTTTTTGCTTAAGTTCTTAAAAATCTAAGAAATCAAAATTTAAAATGCTAGGGCTGCAAACAAAACCATCACAAAACTGGAAAGACTACCCACAAAACAGAAAATTTCTGTAAGTCATATATCTGATAAAGAAATTGCATTCAAAATATATAAATAATTCTTATAACAACAATAAAGACAAATAACCCACTAAAAATGGGCAAAAAAGAAATCCTAAATAGACACTTCTCCCAAGATCTACCAAAAGTCAGTTAGCACATGAGAAGATGCTCAACACCATTAATCATTAGGGAACTGCAAATCAAAACCACAATGAGATACCACTTTACATCCATTTGTATGGCTAGATCAAAAAAAAAGAAAAGAAAAATTTGGTGAGGATATAGAAAAATCAGAATCCTAATACAGCAATTTTCAACCGTTTTCATTTCATGGCACACATAAACTAATTACTAAACTTCTACAACACACCAAAAAATGTACTTTTTTTTGCCTTGGCTGCTGTGGCTCAGTTAATTGAGCACAGGCCTGCAAGCCAAAAGGTCACCAGCAAGATTCTCAGTTAGGGCACATTGCCTGGGTTGCTGGCCAAGTCCCCAGTAGCGGGTGTGTGAGGCAACCACATGTTGATGTTTCTCTCCCTCTCTTTCTCCTTACCTTCCCCTATGCCTAAAACTAAAAAAATAAAATCTCTTAAAAAGATGTATTTTTTGGACTTCCGATGGATGTGTAGGTGGAAATACTGTGCCTCCTTGCACAACCAAGTTTAAAGACAACAAAGTTTTAGTAACAAAAACGCAACCAAAACACAGAAAACTGAACAGTACAGAAGTCCAACAACAACGAACCATTCAGCCAGACGGAAAAGATGGGCGGAGTCAGCAGCTGATGGAGCAGGGTCAGGCAGAAAAAAGTGGCCAGAGGCACACAAGCACAGGGTTGGCAGATCCCAGGTGTGGGGTGGCAATGGACAGATCCAGTGGGGGCGCAAGGCGGCTGGCTGACCACGGTCACACATTCACGCGAAGATAAACTAGGCAAAGGAGCGAACAGTGAGACAGACTGCACAGGCTAGGGCTCCAGTGATGGGAATTAAAGCCTAAAAGCACCAGTTGGAAAAACTTTTGGGGTCGAGGTGCCAGGAAAAGCTCCCAGGCTCACAGAGAATTGGTTGGAGAGACCCACAGGATCCTGGAGGGTACACAGGCCCACACACCGGGGAGCCAGCACCAAAGGGTCCCAATTTACTTGTGGGAAGGAGCAGAGGGGACCTAAATCCGAGAGAGAGCAGAACAAATGCCATTGCCCCTCTCTGATCCCGCCCCCACAGACAGCATCACAACCCACAGACTGGGTTACCTGGCCCTGGTGAACACCAAAGGCTCCGCCCCTCAAACTTAACAGGCGTGAACAGACCAAAACATTATGGCTCAAGAACAGCTCAAAGACCCAGAGACAATAATTCTAAGCCACCAAGAAATAGCCAACCTTTCAGATGCACAGTTCAAAACACTGGTGATCAGGATACTCCCAGAAATGGTTGATTATATTCACAAATTAGAGGAACATATGAAGGCTAAACTAATTGAAATGAAGGGAAATGCACAGGACACCAATAGTGATGGAAAGGAAACTGGGACTCAAATCAAGGGAGTGGACCAGAAGGAAGAAAAAAAATGACCAAACAGAACAGAATGAAGAAACAAGAATTCAAAAAAGCGAGGAGAGGCTTAGGAACCTCCAGGACATCTTTAAACGTTACAACATCCAAATTATAGGGGTACCAGAAGAGGAAGAACAACAAGTGGAAAACTTATCTGAACAAATACGAAAGGAGAACTTCCCCAATCTGGCAAAGGAAATAGACTTCCAGGAAATCCAGGAAGCTCAGAGTCCCAAAGAAGTTGGACCCAAGGAGGAACACACCAAGGCACATCATAATTACATTAGCCAAGATTAAAACGAAGGAGAGAATCCTAGAAGCAGCAAGAGATAAGGGGACACTCACCTACAAAGGAGTTCCCATCAGACTGTCAGCTGATTTCTCAAAAGACACCTTACAGGCAAGAAAGGGCTGGAAAGAAGTATTCCAAGTCATGAAATCCAAAGACCTACATCCAACCTACATAGATTGCTTTATCCATCAAAGCTTTCATTTAGAATGGAAGGACAGATAAAGTGCTTCTCAGGTAAGACCAAATTCAAGGAGTTCATCATCAGCAAGCCCTTATTATATGAAATGTTAAAGGGACTTATCTAAGAAAAAGATGATAGAAAATATGAACAGTAAAAGGACAGCAAACTCAGTTATTAACAACCACACCTAAAACAAAAGCAAACTAAGAGGGCAGCTAGATCAGGAGCAGAACCATAGAAATGGAGATCACATGGAGGGTTAGCAACAGGGGAGTGGGAGGAGGAGAAGGGGGGAGAAGGTGCAGAGAATAAGTAGCATAGATGGTAGGTAGAAAATAGACAGGGCGAGGGCAAGAATAGTATGGGAAGTATAGAATCTAAAGAACTTGTGACACATGGACATAAACTAAAGGGGGGGAATTGTGAGGGAGGGGGTATGCCGGGTGGAGGGAAATGAAGGGAGAAAATGGGACAACTGTAATGGCATAATCAATAAAATATATTAAAAAGAAAAAAATGTATTTTCTGCCAACCTGGCAAAAAATACGTATTTAACATAGTTCTGATTCATTCACACTGGACAGCTATTGTTGTGTTAGGTGTTGTCATTTTTTTTTGACAATCTAAAGTAAAAGAGGTCAGTGCCCAACTAAATAGTCAGGTACTGCATGTTTTAAAAATTCCTACGGTACACTGGTTGAAAATTGCTGCCCTAATACATTATTGGTGGGAATGTAAATTGGTGCAGACATTTTAGAAAAGTTTGACAATTCCTCAAACAGTTAAACATGGAGATTACTAAATGATCCAGCAATTCCACTCCAAGGTAAATATCCAAGATAAATTAAAACATACATCCACAAAAACACTTATACACAAATGTTTATAACAGCATTATTCATAACAGCCAAAAAGTGGAAACAATGCAAAAGTCCACTGATTCATGAGTGGATAAACAAACATAGTAGTATATCCAAACAATGGAATATTATTCAGCCATAAAAAGGGATGAAATTCTAACATATGCCACAACACAGATGAACCTTGAAGACATATACCAAATGAAAGAAGACAGACACAAAAGACCATATAATTTATCTACATATAATTTCATTTACATGTAAAGTCCAGAACAGGAAAATCCAGAGAGATTTAATTAGTGGTTCTCATTGCTGGGAAAGGGAGGTTGGGGAAATGGACAGTGACTGCTAATGAGTATGCCATTTCTTTTAAGGGGAATGAAAATGATTTAAATTGATTGTGGTGATGGCCGCACAACTCCACGAACATGCCAAAAACACTGAATTAGGTGAATTACATGGTATATGAATTATATCTCAGTAAAGTTGATAAACAAATATACAGGGTCTAGCAGAAGTAATGCCTGCATGAGCATGGATGGTTGGGTAATAAAACTGGTGTAAAAATGTACAGTTCTAACCTGCACATTTCACCTAAAATGTCATTTGGAGTGCTTGAGTGTGGTATTGTTGTTACAAAATTACATGCTTATGATTTTGTAATAAATAAGGGACATTATTTGTACCGGACCATGTACAATAAATAAAAAGAAATGGGAAGCTTCATGAGGTTAAGTGATTTGCCCAAAGAAAAGTGCTAGGCTAGTAAAACAAATTGGAAATGTGGCATGACTCCCACACCAATGGTCAGTTAAGTTCATTACTACAGACTGCCTCAGGCAATTGTGATAGGCCAAAAAGATTCCCGAAAGGGTGGGAAAAGCAGAAAACAGTGATACTAGCATAAAGAAGAAAGAGAAAAATTTAGGTAACACAAACTGAAATGTGATTTTCAAAAGGCAATGTCACTCCAAGATGGATTCTTGGCCTAAAAAGAAATCTAACAATCACTGATGTAAGTAAGACATTGTGAATAGTATAACAGAGCCCCTTTTATTAGGAACTTAATTAGAGCAAGGCACTGCATGCAGCTGCTGACTGAAAAGAAAATGAGATCAGAGGGGCAGCAGGCTAAAACCACTGGCCACTCTTCTGCATATGTCCAAGAGGCCAGTAAGTAACGTGGGTCAAACACGTTAATCTCGAGGACTATAAACTCCTTTAAAAAGATACAAAACTATTATCCCAAGATTTAATTACCTCCCAGAATTACTACACACATATTAAGATACTCAGATATACTATGTGACAGTGGTATCTCTGCAGCTGACTTGGACACAAACATCACTGCTGAAACACAGCTGCCCCATTTGACTACAGAGTAACAATATCAATGTTGATGTAGAAATAGAAAGTAAGCCAAGAGCATACAATCACTAAAAACATTATTTTGGGAGTTTTAAAAAAAATCAACTACTGAAAAAAACTTACCTATTGTCAGAACACTATTTATGCAACATTAGAACATTCTGACAGAAGGAAAGGACAATGGAAAGCAGATATAAGAAAAGTAATCCTGCAGGTGCCCAACTTATCCCTCTAAAAAATACACAGCTCTGCTCCTGCCTTCCACAATGAAAACAATTATTTCTTGTGGCATATGAATGAAGATTTCTTTTTGCCAGGAACAGAAAACAACTCACTAGATGAAGATGTCAACTTGTTCTATGGAAAGCTATACTGGTAGTGCGCAGATACAAACCTTTTAAACAAGAGAGTTTTAGCTTTCCTTGGCGAATTTTTAACATCACTGGCCCTTTAACAAATTCAGTTCAGTTCATGCAAACTCTAACATAGTGGACAAAAATACCACCCTGAATTATATACCACAAATAAAAGATTATATAAAATATCTTGTCCTCAAAGTTCTAACAACTTTGGCTTATTTATATTTTTAATGTAATGATTTTTAAAAGAGAGAGGTAGGGAGAGAGAACAAGAGAGAGAAACACTTATTTGTTTTTCCACTTATTTATGTATTCATTGGTTGATTCTTGTATGTGCCCTGATTGGGGATCAAACCAGCAACACTGGTGTATCAGGACTCTAACCAACCAGTGTCTTTCTGCTCCACCACTCATTAAGTTATATGCTAACCAAGAACTGTTTTTTCCCCAAGCTATTTATGCCAGTTGCTCTTGTTATGATAGCTATATAATTAGGCAAGTAAATGATAGGAAATCAGCAAGAGCAGGAAGACATATTTCTATGAAAACTAAGTTGAATGCTTAAATATTGATATGCGAGAGAAATATCAATGAAGATGTGGTAAAAGTCAAATTAGCTGTGGGTGAGACAAGTGTAAAAGATTGAGGGGGAAATCATAAATCCCAAGAGGTATTCTGTATTCATACAGCTTCACAAATGCCTTTAAATTCCTACTTTTCTTTTAAAAATCAGAAGAGCCCTGGCTGATGTGGCTCAGTAGATTGAGCACCAGCCTGTGAACCAAAGGGTCACCGGTTTGATTTCTGGTCTAGAGCACATGCCTGGGTTTCAGGCCAGGCCCCCAGTGGGAGGCACGTGAGAGGCAACTATACATTGATGTTTCCCTCACTCTTTTCTCCCTCTCTTTAAAAAGAACAAGTAAAATCTTAAAAATAAAAAAATTAAAAGCAAATCAAAACTGGAAATCTTAGGTAATGAACTACGGGTATGTTTAAGGCAAACATGATAAAGGAACTTCAACTCCATTCATTATACAAAGATTGGCCCTGGCCCTACATGAAAAGATCAGCAATTTTTTCTCAAACAAATTGCAAAGAAAAAGAGGACAGAAAATTTAGAGAATAAAACAAACAAATTTTATAAAAACACTTAGGGGACATCAATCAATTATAATGTACAAACTTTATTTAGTTCCTGATTCAAACAAATAAGTGGTTTAAAAGAATATATATATAATCAGGGAATTTTAACACTGCCTTGATATTTAATGACATTAAGGAATTACTGTTAATTGTTTTAGGTAGGATAATGGTACTGTGGTTACATTTACTTGGAAAAGAATCCTCATCTATTTAGAGATACATGCCAAAATATTTATGAACAAAATGACAGGATTCTGGGATTTGCTTCAAATAAACTAGGAGAAAAGAGAAACAGGAAGGAGTATAGATGAAAGTTTGGCCATGAGGTATTAACTGCTCAAACTGGGTGGTACATCTGTGTGTACCATTACACTATTGACAGGGGGTCATTATACTATTCTCTTTACTTCTGTTTGTCTGGAGTTTTCCATAAACACTTTCATAAAGATTAGTGAATGAATACTTATATATATACTTTCAAGTTAAAATGAAATATTAAAAGTATATATGCATCAGTATTTTTTATTTCCCTTCTTTCTTTGTTTTCCCCCCCCAATTTAGGCCTTCTACTGGAGATTAAAGGAAACAGCATATCAACATATGCCCAAAATAAACATTAGTAACCCCAAAACATTCTAAGAGAAGAATATCACCATATGATCTACCATATTTTGCCATGTATAATGCACACTTTGCCCAAATTTTTGAGGGAAAATAAGGATGTGCATTATACTACATGGGTGGTACTAATTCCACCTCTACATAAATGGTTTTAATTCTTCAAAAGTATAACTCTAGAAAGCAAAAATAATACCCATATGCAAAATAATACATCAGAATAGGACCATCGCTTTTGTTCCTAAATATAAACAAATAATTGAATTAAAAAATTAAAATGAAAGATTTTTTTCCCTGAAAGTTTGGGCCAAAAACATAGGCCAAAAGCATTACACACAGCAAAATACTGTAATTACCCTTGAAAATCTGTTCAGTAATACGTACAGTGCATAGGCAAATCCAGACACAATACAGCTGCTACATCACTAAATTTATTACATAATTATGTATCTTATAGTCTCCTTCTCTATCTTTTCACCATTAAAAAGAGGAAAGAGTAAATTACAACCTTCATTAATCTCTGATATTCTCACTCAAGTTTATAAAACTTTAAAAAAATCAAAGGTTCCGGCCCTGGCTGGTGTGGCTCAGTGGATTGAGCACGGGCCTGTGAACCAACGGGTTGCTGGTTTGATCCCCAGTCAGGGCACATACCTGGGTTGGGGGCCAGGACCCCAGTGAGGGACACATGAGAGGTGACCACACATTGATGTTTCTCTCCCACTCTTTCTCCTTCCCTTCCCCTCTCTAAAAATAAATAAAATATTTTAAAAAAACCAAAGGTTCCAGTGATCTGAGTCTTATTTCTTACCGACCTTTCTTCTTTCCTTCATTAATTTCTCCAACATAAGTTTATGTCTCTCTCTGAAAGATCAATGAACAAGGATAAAAATGAACTGAGCACTGGCTGGTGTGGCTCAGTGGATTGAGTGCTCGCCTGTGAACCAAAGGGTTGCCAGTTTGATTCCCAGTCAGGGCACATGCCTGGGTGGCAGGTCCCCTGTTAGGGGTGTGCAAGAGGCAAACACCAGGTCCCCAGCAGGAGGATGCTCAAGAGGCACCGACACATTGATGTTTCTCTCTCTCTCTTTTCCCCTCCTTTCTCTTCTGTCTAAAAATAAATAAATAAAATTCAAAAAAATTAAATTGCAGGGTTTACTTCGGATATACTAAACTTCTTAGTAAATAAAAGTTTGAGATACACCAAAAGTAAATTACTTGCCAAGAAAGGTTGTAAAATCTCCTTAGCTAGAGATTTGTGAGAAAAAGGTAGAAAATTACTTTTCTTTTACATCTTAACTACAGACAAGAAATTTCAGCCCTGACTGGTGTGGCTCAGTGGATTCAAACCAAAAGATCTCTGGTTCAATTCCCAGTCAGGGCACAGGCCTGGGTGGCAGGTCCCCTGTTAGGGGTGTGCAAGAGGCAAACAACTGATGATTCTCTCGCATATCAATATTTCTCTCCCTCTTTCTCCCTCCATTCCTCTCTAAAAATAAAAAAATAAAATCTTTTTTTAAAAAAGAAATTTTAATAGTAAAATTCTAAAAATAAAAACAGCTCCTATTTTTAATCCTTTATATTAGTTACATGAATATTTAGAAGCACTATAGTAGACACTGGGACCATAGCAGCAAACAACAGATTAAAATCACCGCCCTGATGGAGATTACAGTAATGTATCACACTGTGCCTCCTGACAGGCATTAAATTAAGTGAGATATTTTCTTCTTTCTTTTTCAAAGTAAAATGACATTTAGAAATTTCAAGCATGTCAAAGCACTGCCAGAAAATAAGCAGCATCCAGCATAGCCCTAAATCAATATCTGTGAATCAAAAGTAAAAACTTGTGTGGTTGAGGTGTTGGGGTGGCAGGCAGACTAAATTTTACAACATACAAATCTATACTTTTTTAATTTTGTGTCATATATCAATTCCTAGTTTTTGATAAATATTTTTTTCAAAAGTTTATTGCTGAATGGATGATTGTTTGGTTGGTTGGAGTAAATGAATGAATGAAAAATTTCTTCCTCAAAAATTTCAGTCTCAAGAAGTATGGTTAGCTAACCTAAATTTTCAGATTCATTTCTTCTGGAGGAAGCAAATGAGAAGTAAAACATACTGCTGGTAAGGATGTACTAGAGCTGAAATTAGGCAGAAACTTAATAATTTCTCAGAACTTCCTAAGCAAAACCTAACTATAGCTTAAGATAACTGGCCAAAAGTATCCAACTGAATGAGCCCAGCCTACACAGACAAGCTTTAACCAAGTGATAGATTTGCTTCTCCCTTCCTTTTGAGCTTCTGGGAAATGAGGCTGAGTGTTCTCAATCTGGTTCCCATCTCTCTAACAACCTAAATTCTGAGATGAAATATAAATATTATTAAGTGGCCAGAGACTCCTCATCTACAGTGAATTGTACATCTCATAAATAGAAATACAGGATGGGGCAAAAGTAGGTTTACAATTGTGAGTATGTGAAACATGAGTATATTCTTCTATTATTATTTATTAATTATTATATTATTTTCCATATGAACAACTATAAACTTCCTTTTGCCCCACCCTGTATGTCCTAACATAATTTCTCGATGGCTTATCCAACAGTTTTGTACTAATCGATGGAACTTTATTGTGACTAGACCCAAAAGAAGCTCTTTGAAACTAATTCATACAAGACTGTCAAAGCTTCTCAAAAATTATCTCAGCCACCTGTTTAACAATTATGTATTACATCAGGACAAAAGTCTACAATAATGCATATAACTTTCATCCTCTGGATGTTGTCAGTCATCTCCAGAACAGTATGACTGTTCTGTATTATGTGTAATGCCAGAAGGGACCAAGCTACTCACTATTAGAATGGGTCAGGGACTTACCTGACAAATGAGGTCATTCACCAGGGAACAGATGAAGCTGTCAGACCACATAAGAGAAGCCCTTAGGTAAGTTGTTCTCTTGGTACTCAGGTACCTGTGTCATCGAGGTATGTATCTTAGTGATCAGTTCTCTTAATGTATTATATGATGGCCCGATCCCCTGAAAACTGGTAGTGATCTGGTAAGTGAGGAGTCCATCTAAGAAAGGTACCTTCAGCCCTGGCTGGGTGGTTCAGCTAGTTGGAGTGTCATCTCATACACGAAAAGGCTGCAGGTTCAATCTCTGGTCAGGACACATACCTAGGTTGCTAGTTTGATCCCCAGTTGGGGTTCATAGGGAAGGCAACAGATCAATGCTTCTCTCTCACATCTATGTTTTTCTTTCTCTCAAAAAAAGGCAAGAAATCAATAAATGTATCCTCAAGGAAGAAAGGTATCTTCAATAATAGACGAGACCAATCCAAGACAGAAAGTATAATTACTCATATTCACTGGGGTAAATAAACTAGATTTAGTAACAAAAGAACACTATATAAGGCAGACTGTATTTATGGTCATTTCCTTTTTCCTTTTAACTTCCTTAGTATTTTGAGAGGCTTTTTTGACACCTTATCATGTCAAGGGAGGATCAAATGGTATTTGAGTAGGAAATTTAAGAGCAAAGCAATGGATCCATGGAGGACTGCTGGTAAGGGGTACAGGTGACAAACTGAAATAATGCCAAATGACAGATGAAATAAAGTGTTGGTATAGACTCTTCCTCCTACTTGGAAATTTGTCCTCTCATCATGACATCTCACTTCTGGAGTGTGGTTTAATAAATAAGATAAATATCTTAGGCTTTAATTAGTAGGTATATCTTCTTTCTCCAACAAAAGATCAAGTGCTCAGAACGTAAGGGCAATGTCTTCTATGACTGAAGGAGTCAGGGTAGAGTTAACTAGAAATAGGGACGTCTGGATTCTAATTCAAACTCCCATAATTACAGGATTCTGGGCAAATGGAAGGAGGTGGGGAAGATACCAAAGGGAGTCATGAATCTAATGGATAATTGGTATAAATTCCTTTAATAGCCCCTAAAGGCTTAAGATTCTAAACTCCATTAAGTCTACCTTACTAGACTCTAGAAAAGAAAGCACTGGAATAGATGGTCTTTAAGATCTCTATTGTGTCCAAAAATCAACAAATATTTGCTGACTGATCATGTTTATGTGCAAAATGCGTGCCACTCTCTTATTGTGTGAGAATATAAGTTGTTAAGATTGAATACCTCCCCTACCTGAACAATGCACCAAAAAAAGGTTTTTTACCCGTAACCATAAAATAACCAACATGACTTTTTAAAAACAGAGCAGATGCTAGTGCTCTGCTTTGGTATCTCCTGATAGCAATGCTGTTTCATACCCACTTCCACAAAATGGACTATAAACCTGTATGATCTTGTCTCTTTCTACCTTTCTGATTTCATTCCTTACCATCCTCCCCCTTGTTCACTAAACTCCAGGCCACCATAACCTTGGGTCTAATTTTTGGAAAAACCAAGCTCTTTTCTTCCCCAAGACCTTTGTACTTGCCATTTCTTCTGCAGTGACTATTCTGTCTTCCAGATCTCCCCAGGCTAACGCTCTTTCTCATTATTCAGGTATCAGTCCAAACATGGCCACCTTGGAAAGGCCTTCCTCCACTCCATCTGAAGAAGTGTTCTTCCCTAGACACTCCAGCCCATTTTTTTCTTCATAGTATTCATCACTATATGAAGTTATTTATTTACATGTTTCTTATCCATCTCCTCCCATTAGAAAGTAAGCTCCACAAGAAGAATTCTCATCTTTCTTGTTTGTCAGTATACAAGAGTGTCCACGATAGAACCTGCTTGACACAAAAGTTGGATTCAATAAATCCAAATTTTTACTGAATGAATGAATAGGTAACAAAAGGATTCCATCTCTGTGCAGAGATGTTGTAAGTGTTTTTTTAGAATTACAGAGGCTCTAAAGAAAAGAGAATTTCTTTCTCTTTTCAAACCATCCATTTTGTTCTCCTTTATGCTGTGAACTTGAAAACATTAGCAAGGATGATGCCTGGAAAATGAAAACAGCACTTTTGGCACAGAAATAACTAGTCTGGGCACCTCTGGCTTAAGCCAGATCTATGACTTTCTAGGGAGCTGGCACCAAAGTCAGAATGTTAAAATCAACAGCTCTGATGTTGAAAATGGAATACTGGTATTTCAATTCTGGAGAGACTAGACTAGTCCAAATCAATCTTAACTCTTCACAAAGTTTCAATAAAGTCAGTAACCACATCACAAATGAAGTATCATTTGTACCGAAATGAGGTTAGCCATCTTGCAATAGGTATTTCTGTATCATCTAGGAGTGGAACTATCCCCTCAAATGTAACATAAATTTATTTTCAATTTCTTTTTGACATAATTCTCTTTTCCATTTAGTGATGAATCTTGTTTTCAGCCTCCTGATGAGCGGGCACAAGCATCATTTCATCTGCTTCATTAAAGTTTTCCTTAGAAGTGAATATGAAACTATTAGCCCACTCTGAGTTTTCCTCCTTGTGTAAATGAGTTTGCACTAAAGCAGTTCACAGATGTGTCCTGGCTGGTCAATATCTGGAATGCGGTCATAGGACAAAACATTTTCTCTGTGTAATATTTTGCCCTTGGCCTTCTAAGCAGCACCCAAATGCAAATGTGTTCTTAAGTCTTGTAAGCCTATTTCTCCACATTCTCTGCCAAATTTAAGTGAATCTCTGGAGAAAAGACTGCACTCAAACAAACTCTGTTCCAATGTGACAAAGAATAGTAACACAAACACATGGAATAGTCAAAGCAGCCCAAATAAAAGCCAGTGTTAGTCACAGTTTTCATTAGACAAGTCTCACAATTATTTTAAAAGTTTAACTAGTGTAAAATTATTTTCTAAAATGCCAATTCATGAAATTAGCCCTTAGATTACAGGACTTAAACCCAGCTCTCTCAAAGTGACACCTGACATAATAGCAAACTACTTTTTTTTTTTACCCTGAAAGCATATCATCAGAATGACATCTACCTACACAAACGAATGGCATGTGTATTTATAAACTGTTCAAAGGGATGAAAGGTCAAAAAGGAGGACTATATCTTACTCATCTTCATTACTACAGCATCTTATGATGATGAGGATGATGACAACACTGACTATATGCCTACTATATGCCAGGTACTGCTCTAAGAGCTTCACAAGAATGATGTTATTCAACCTTCATAATACCCAAACTTGGGAGGTAAGTACTGTTGTCATCTCACTTTACAGATGAGGGAATCCAAGCACAAAGAAGTTAAATAATTTACCCAAGATTACCCAGCTATTAAGCAGCAGAGGACCCAAACTCAGGCAGCCTTACCCAAAGTGCAAGCTCTTACCATAAACTTAGTAATGGGCAAGTGATAGTTATCTGTTAAATACATATTAACAGTATTTGACCACCCTGGCTGGGTTGCTCAATGAACTGGAACATCATCCCGTACACCAAAAGACTGAAGGTTCAATTACCAGTCAGTCAGGGCATGTACCTGAGGCAACCAATCAATGTTCCTCTCTATTCCAATAGTTCTTTTTTTTTCTTTCTCTCCCCCCCTTCCTCTCTCTAAAAATCAATCAATAAATTCAAAAAAATTTAAAAAGTATCAAAAATGGCTTTTATAGTCATGTATACTTAGAAAAATATACAAAATATTATCTAGTCTTTGTTCTTATTCATCCAAACAGCGAAAGTATAATTAGGCACAGGCAACAGACTACAAGCATTTGACAGCAGAAAATCTTTTTTTAATTGCTTTAATACTTCATAGTGGCCTACCAAAGAATAGAGCCAAAGAATCTTAGACTAAGGCTCCTCAAAAATAAAAAGAAGAAGAAGAAGGAAGGAGGAGGAGGAGGAGGAGGAGAAAAAACATCAAAGATTATAGAATAGAGACAGCCAGGGCGAGCTGCTGACCAAAGTTATGTTGGAGATGAATATTCTCTCCTACTAACTGTTCTGCAGTGACGCTCTAAGCACTGCAGTGCTGCCAACATTAACTCTGAGCTCATAAATGCCATGCTGCAAAAGTCACTGACAACCAAATATTAAAATATTTCCTTTTCTGTACTGATTTTATTCATCCCAGGGTCCTTCCCTAGGAGGTCTGAGAGTTAACAGGTTCTGGGAAAGAGCCAGTTTCACCATTTATTGTTGGATGAAGTGTAATAGCTTAGTCAATAAATGAAGTTTACTTTAGCCTCTTAGTCCTTGGAATGGATAGTACATATAAGAAAAGGTGACCATAGCCCTGGCTGGTATAGCTCAATGAATTGAGCGCCAGCCTGTGAACCAAAGGGTCACTGGTTCAATTCCCAGTCAGGGCATATGCCTGGGTTGTGGGCCAGGTCCCCAGTGGGAGCCACGTGAAAGGTAACCACACATTTGATGTTTTTCTCCTCTCTTCTCCCTCCCTTCTCCTTTCTCTAAAAATAAATAAATAAACTCTAAAAAAAGAAAGAAAAGGTGACCATAAATATTTCTTTGATGTTCAAAAACACCTACTACCTAACAACCTTCAGCCAACACAAGTATCATCTGAATTACCTGAGTCTGATTGTTATATATGGTTAAAAGAAAAATCCAGAGCATTCAGTGGCCTGCAGGAATAAAAGGAGAAAGAAGAAATCACATACCTCTAAAGGAAGAAACAAAAATAATATTCTGGAAAGAGATGGAAAAAAATAGCTCTCTTTGGTTCCAAGTGACCTGATTGCAGAAGTAAGATAAACACTGCAGTGCATGGGAAGAAAAATCTATCTACCTGAGTAACTGAAACAGCAGTTTCTGCAACTGCTAATAACTTAGGCACCTTTCATTATATAACCAAAGCATGGTCTTAATAGGCCATCATACTGTAAGTCAACAGCTGGTAGGCACATCTAAGCTGTCAGCATTTGAGAAACCCTTCCAAAGTGGATTCAGATAAGTGTGGAACAGGCTAAAATATGCTCATCATTCACTCAGAGCACATGACAACTCCTTGTGAATTAAGCTTCACTCACGTTCTCAGAGTAATTTAAGCATCAAAAGATAGGGTGCTTGTAACTGTAACTAGTTAACTGCACACTGCTACAGAAACACAAATGAGTGCTGGTATGGTCCCACCACACATGCAACTCATTGAACTCACTGTCCAAGCCATCCATTTCAGCCTCATTCAAGACTTTGAATATTTCCATATATAAGAATTGCAAAACTCCATACCACAAATGATCAAAGTTAAAACCAACATCAACAGAGGCACCCATTTATAAACAAGACAATTTTTAAAATGCTAAAGTCCTAAAGGATACCAAGGCCTCAGAGAAAAACTAAGAAATACACATAACACATACAGGAAAATTAGAAAGTGGGCAGTCCAGCCATAATTAGGCACTGGCTTTGCTGACTACTGAAGACAGAAATGTCTCATATGTATATAAAGCCAAAAACCAACTGTTTGCAATCACATTTCCAAAAACTTTCAACCCTGTCTGTCACAAAAATTTTTGATCAATACCTTGGTGTATCCAAGGGCTGGAAAACAGAAAATTCTTTAAGTCATACATACCACAAACCAACCAATTAAGTTCATGAAGTCCATATCCCAAAGATCAGAGCAAAATAATCATAGGAATGCAATGTGATTGTTTGTGGTGCAGGGGCAAAAAAGGAAACACCAAAACAAGGAACAAAGCTCCAACAATTATAGTTGTTTGTGAACATAAGTTTGATTTTGCTAACAGTAAACAGAACTGGAAACACTACATGGGATTGGGGGGTGAGAAGGTGGAGATAGTAAGATGGTAACAACTGGAACCTTGGACTCTGTTATCTCCAGCAGCTCAGACCTGCAAACTTGAGACCCTCTGATAAAAACTGACCGAAAGGCTGAAGAGCACCCCCTCCCCAGAGGAAGTGAAAACGAGCAATCAATTTTCCACAGGCACCCACCCTGCCACACGACAAGGGCCCCTTGTAGTCACTAACAGATGAAGGGAAAAGGAACTTCAGGCTGTAAGTGAGCAGGATAGAAGGCCTTACTTGATAAGTCCCTGGTTCTGAAAACAAACAACGGCCATAAAAGCAAAAACAAGGTAGATGATGACAACCAGAGGCTAGGCCGAGGAGGTGAGGGGAATTGATGTAGCTTTTATAGGAAGCAGCAGCAGTAGCTGTAAGACTTCTTCATTAGTCAGGTTAGGGAAAACTGTACTTTTAAATATGGTGCATGACTACATCAAAAGTGTTCATTCAAGTGAGAGACTGAACAAAGAAAAAATCTGTAGTACAAATAGGCTTTGTGGGTCGAACTGAAACCAAATGAATCTGCCTGATGTCTTAGATTCCAATACTCCCAGTGAAGATGGCTATAGAAAAATGCTACCCATACTTCCTTAAAAAAGGAATTTTACATGGAAAATTTTTTATATTTATTTATATATATTAATATATTACATTAAAAATTTATATATTATACATTTATATATTTACATGTAAAAATTTATATATTTAAATCTACATATTTATATATTTACAGGCTTCCTAACTGACCTTGGCCAACTTCAGTCCTACAACTCCACAAATCCCTTGAGAACCAAAGGGCCCAGTGAGTGTAATCCTCCAGTGTTGGATTCCTCACAGACCTCTTCAGTCACCAGCCTTTCCCCAAATCATTGACAGCTCACCCTGGGTTCTATAAAGTCTACAATTCCAGAACCTCAAACAACTAAAATTAATCAACAATCCAGCTCTCCCAAAGTTTAACCCCTGATTACCTAATGCCACCATAAACCTGCACCACCAGTATGTTCCCTGAGCCCATTCCTGCAGATAAGCAAAGAAAAATTTTCCTCAGTATTTCCTCACTTTCTTCGACTCCTCCCTCCCATGATCTTGTCTGTCCCCAGGCTTTCATTCCCATCATCTATCAGTACTAGACGACCCTATGCAGATGGGTATCTCTGTCATAAGGTACCAGATCCCTCCTATCCCCCAATACCCTGAACCCACCACACGCCCCTAAAACATGCCCCAGACGTCCAGTTTACCCTTGTCTTCCCCCACCCTCCTGGTTCACATTTCCTATGGCCCTGACCCCATTCCCTTAGGATCTGCTAACTGCTGGTTCCAGAGTCTCCTTAGCTTAGTCTCATGGTTCCGTCAGAGTTCCAAACCTTTCCAATCAAGTCTTCTACACACTCCATACAGCGCTGGGAACCCCCGTCCCTATTCCCACCTCCTCAGTTCTCTAGGTCTCTGGTGCTTAATGTCCAACCCCTCGCGCCTCCTCAACCGTAGAGTTTCCCTCTCTCGGGTCCCTCGGAGTCTCCCACCTTCTCGCCCTCTCCTCACTTCCCCTCCACAAACTCCGTACCCGTTTTCCCAGTCCCCAAGGCTCTCCAATACCCCAAGCACCGCTCGCCGCACCGACCCCTCAGCTTCAGAGTCACGGGTCCTTCCTGCCCCCGCTACAGTTGGTCCCTGACCCAGGCTGCGCGATCCCCGGGTTGCGCAACCCCGCAGACGCCCAGTCCCTCCGCGCCACTACCTTGGCCTTGGTGACGAGGTGCGTGGCCCGCTTGACTACAGCGAAGTTGCCCTTGCCGATGGTGCGGTCGATCTCGTAGTAGCCGATGCGGGCAGGCACCGGCCCGCGGGAGGCCGGGGCTGGGGGACGCGGCGAGCTAGCCGCTGGGGCCACAGTAGCGGGGGCAGCCGAGGGTCCCGAGGCAGCAGGAGGCAGCAGGCGGCCCGCCGGCCCCGCTCCTCCCGCTCCGGTCCCGGCAGCACCGCCAGCTCCGCTCGCCGCTGCCGCCGCCGCCATCTTGTTGTGCAGTGAAACCTCCGGGACCGCGGGGAGCCGGCGGGCGGAGGGGGAGGGGGCGGGGGCGGACGAAGGGGGCGCTGACGTCACTCCGGGGGCGGAGCGCCCGCACCGCCGAGGCTCAGCGTCATGGCAACCGCTAGTCACGTGACGACGCGCGTCACTGCCTAGAACCATGGCAACCGTGACCTCACCCGTTAGCTCGACCTTCCCGCTAAGACCCAGTTCCTCTGGCGCTGGCTCCTGAGTGCTCTCCTCTGGGAATTAGACTGGGCACCACAAGTGTGCAGTCCGTTGCAAACCGCTGTGGCGTTCCCAAGTCCTGGGAGCTTTAAGCCCGATGAAAAGCCAGTGTCACTGGAATCGCTAAAGTGACCCATAGTGTGACCTCTATACCAGTTCGGCAAACACCCAGCTCCCCTTAAAACAAAATATTGCCTCATCAAAAATGCCAGCCCTGTCCCACTTTAGCCCTTGAGGCTCCAAGGCAGGGATAGCTACAGAATTGCAGAGACTATAAAAGTTGGTAACGAAGCAGGGGAATTTTTTAGTAAAATTCCTTCCTCTTAGAAAAGCCAACTCACCCGGTACAACCAATCTAACTGTCACCAAATATAGGAGAACAGGGAAACTAGGATTTGCGTGTTCACGGACGGGAAACCAGACCAAACACACATACATACCAGTTATTGGGTGGGTGAAGGCCAGAGAAGGTACGTCATTTTCTTCCCTCCCACCTCCTCTCTGAACAATTCCCTAACTACATGATTGTCCTATTTCTGTCACTTGCGTAACCCTGATAGAGCAGTGGTGCACATTATCCAGTGAGCCACATCACAGTTAAAGAAGAACAGTGTGTTAGGCAAAATAAATAATAAAAATTCCACTCTTATTAGCGACTTCTAAAGGACATTAAAGATGATCAAATTTATCTTTATTTTCTCCTCCTGTTATCTGACATTCCACACCCTCCAGAGCCCCTCGCAGGCTCCCAAGTTTCCCCCACCTCTTCCTCCCCTTCCCTTTGTTAAGTAAATTAACTCTTTTAGGTGGGGATGGAGAACAAGGTAGGAATGGGGGTAAGAAGGAAGATTGTGAACATTTCTATGTTAAAATGTATTCTTTCAGTCCATTGCTGATCCCACTCTTGTCTCAATGGCAGAACTGTATCATCAGGTCACTGCATGTATATTAAAAACTGATATTCAAGGCACTGTAAATGTGTGAGGAGAGTGCACATTTACTCTCTCTGACCGCAAGATGTTTACAAGCATTTTGATTCCATCTGACTATGAGTAATGGCTGGGAGTAGAATGGGACAGAGAGGTCATTATGCAATTGTCTTGGATCAATTCCCTTACGGTGTTCCAAATTGCCAACACAATTAACACTAATTGGACCCTTTACTGGCAAATAAGGATGAGGACGAAGTGTAGACCTCAGTTTCTTGCACCAGTTAAACCCTTTCATTGGTTGAGATTAATCAATCCCAGATAAATGGTGTGGCCAGCTCTTCCTACCATTTCATGACCCCACTCACCTTCCTTTAGCAGAGACTGTACATTAACTTTATAAAGTTCTGGATCCCAAGGCAAGGAAACATATCTTTTACTCTGGATGCAGGAGCAGCACTGAAACCATTCTTATAGTGACTTTATAGCCTCTTCTCCACTCATGAGATCATTGGAACATCAAGTACGGCAACTTCTGCTGCTCTCCCAAAAGTGTGAAAAACAAAGAACCCTCTAGAGAGAAACTAGAAAATGTAGCAGTGGTCTAACCAACAAAGAGAAGAGGCACATCACTCTTGCCCCTAATAATGGCCAGAATGTATACGCTGGGTGTTATGCCATTCGTGCTCCCGGCCTACATGCATTGAGGCCAGTAGATAATGTATCCTATTGGGACTTGGACAAAGACTTACTGGAGATCTCCCTGAAGAGTTTCTTCAGTGAGAAGAATATAGAAAATTGAGGAGGGCATTGATGAACAAAAACCATTGGAGAATAAGGAAAACAGTTATGTGCATGTGTCTAATGAGGATTTATTAAGGAACTCAAAGTCAATAATAACAATTTGCCAGGCTTTATCCTTAGCAGTTTACAGACATGAACTCAATCCTCAATAAATGTATGACACAAATTCTACTATTATCCCCATTTTGCAGATAAGGGAAAGGAGGTACAGAGGGATTAAAATAATGGGCCACAGTCACAGAGCTAGAAAGTGGTAGAACTAAGATGCAAACAAACCTAAACAAAGCTTACTTACCTCTGGAGCCTGAGATCTTTCCCCACTGGATTATAAACTCTCTAAAAGTAGAAGTTAATAGGAAAAGTTGTTCCTCCAGAAGCCCAAGGTGACTGAGTTCAGTTTACATCCAGGAAAGTAGAAGACTTTGAGAGTTCTTGAGAGCAGGACAGACAGAGCAGGTACAAGCTAACATTATAGAAGCATTCAACTGATACAGAAGCATATTCAGAAATCCTGTACGCCAAAAGGCAACATCATAGAATGTTTACATACCACTTATTCCCAAGCAAGGAAGTCATTAGCTAGTTATAAATTCTGCCATCACATAGACTTGTGATGTGATGCCCTGGTGTGCCCTGGTTCTCCAGGTGAGCTGAATGTGTTTTCTCTTTGTTAGGGCTGTATTCAGCATTACCACCTCAGCTGTGTGGCTGTTGCCTTTCCTTCTCCTATCCCAGATCAATCTAGTCATATTCCAATGCTTTCCCTGGGTAACCAGAAACAAGTCTGAGCAGGCAAAGTATATAGTCTCGTGCTATAAAGTATCTGGGGGGGGGGGGGCTAAAAAGAAGGTAAATAAGCTTTCAGTCAAAGATTCTCTGTTCACTTTCACCACGTTTTTTCTTTTTAATGGAATCTTTCAAGCTATTACACAAAACAAAAATTATCCTTACTAAGCCCTGGCTGGTTTAGCTCAGTGGATTGAGCATGGGCCTGCAAACCACAGGATCGAGGTTTGATTCCCAGTCAGGGCACATGCCTAGGTTGTAGGCCACTTCCCAGAAGGGGACTCACGAGACGCAACCATACATTGATATTTTCCTCTCCCTCTCTTCCCCTCTAAAAATAAATAAATAAAATCTTTTAAAAAATTATCCTTACTGCTTTGCATATTTTCTAAAATATCAATATCCTTTAAATCACACAAAACATCTTTAAACATGTTTTTCTTAAAGGTCTTCTACATTCTTAGATGTGACTATATTATTATTTAGGATCAATGTTTTCCTTGGGCAAATCTATCTTTGATTTTATAAGTAAAATCAATGGGAAAACACAATTAGTATAGAAAAAAATTCATCCAGAAAATCTTTTTTTCAGGAAAGTATATGCTCCTAAGGTGAGGTACACTTTGTTACCCTGTGATCAACTCCCTAATATTTACACTAATAAAAATGTTTTTCTTATACTCTGTCTCTTTATCCTAAGTGAAAGTGTTATACTCAACAAATATTGACATTTTCTCATATTTGGATCCTTTCATTTGAATATACAAGTGTATATAAAATTCTAGAATTCATAACTCCATAAAAAATAAAGGCACACTTTAAAGTCTACCTCAAATGGAAGGTCTTCACTCCCTGGTTCAAAACCTACAAAACTGTTTCTTTACTCTTTTCCATTCATTCTCACATCTCTACTGAAGACCCATCACTTCTGCCAAACCTGCCTTGGGAACTGCCTCTCAGTTTGAAGGGCTCACCTTCAGCCTTGCAAATGTTTTGGAAGATGGTACAGAGATTGCTTTACAGGAACTTCCTTGCATTAAGATTGGGATTTGCCGAGGTTTTCTACTAGCTTTTGGCTAAGAAAAATTGGGATTGATTTCTGTACGAAGCTGACCTACCTTTGTTTCATTTCTGTCACAATTTTCTTCAGCTCAACCAGAAAATCCATCTTTCACTTCTAAGGTCAAAAGAAAACTTCTCCTTTATCTGCAGAGACACCTGCTGGTCCACGTCTTAAACTACAGGATGCCTAGCAGTGCTCTTCTCGCCGCCCACCCCGCCCCCTGCCGCCCGCCCCCTGCCGCCCACCTCCCCCCTGCCGCCTACCCCCCTGCCGCCCACACCCCTCGCCCCCCCAACAACGCGCTAGTAGCCCCCGCCCTCCTGCCATTCCACTAAGACCTTCCAGTCCTTTCTATTTAAAGTGCAGGCAGTTGAAAACCACAAACCCACATCAGGAGCCAGAAAGCTAGAATCCAAATAGAAACCAGCTCCAGGAAGCTGGATTTCTTTGTGGCTAAATAAAAAGTACAGTGGGCTAAAATTACAGTGGTGCCTAAAGCTTAGGTAGCAGTCCACAACTGTGGTTTTGTGCCACCCAAGGGTACCTTCAGTTATCCCCACAGTTCTTGTGGCATTTTAAAAAGAATTCTTAAGGATGAAATTCATCTTCACTTATTTTTATTTTTAAAATAATTTTATTCTTTTGGCATGTTTAAAAAGAGCAGCCTGGCATTATGAATAAAAAGGGCAAGGATTTTACAGTTGGACATAGACTTTTGAGTAGAGTTTTCTGCTTAGGAGTTCATCTCTGAGCCTAAGTTTTCTTTCGGACAATCACTCCTACCTCGTGAGTTCTGAGAATAAACTGTCATAAACATGTGGAGGAACCTAAATTACAGTCTAGTACAGAGTATGTACTGAAGTATTAATTTCTTCCTTCTAAATGACAAAAGCATATAAACAATAACATGCTGCTTTCTGATCACTTTCAAAAGACTTAGGAATGAGTAAGAACAGAACTATAGCTGTGAAAACTAATTAACTTCAGAGTTAAAGTGAGAAAATTATAGTTGTGAATGTTTTGGTTTGATCTACTAAACATGTATAGTTCTATCTTTGGAAGTTGAACATTTTTATGATGCAACTCTACATGTCCAATGAAAACATTCTCACTCTCACAGCTTCATAAAGTACTTACTATGTCCATCATATAGAAGGTCAAGTTATTGGACCTATCTGATGATTGGCTCACATAGCCAGTTAAATGGTGAACTTGAGAAACAAATCCAGGACTTTCAATCTCCAAAATCAGTTGTCTTATCAAACCTCAGTGTATACCAATGTTTATGGTTTGCAAAAAGAAAAAAAGTATCAGTGATTATTTTCTTCTAAAATTTATTTAAAGTATATATGGCCCTGGCCAGGTAGCTCAGTTGGTTAGAGAGTCATCCTGGTACACCAGGGTGGGGGGTTCAATCCCTTGTCAGGGCACATACAAAAGTCAACAAATGAATGAATAAATAACTGGGACTACAAACTGATGTATCTCTCTCCCTTCTTCTCTCTGTCTGAAACCAATAAAGAAAAATTAAAGTTATATGTAAGAAAAATGCTAAGTGATACTTATATCACTTCTATGCAACAGTCTGCTTAAGAAATGTGTGCATTTTCAGACTTTCTGCAAAACCAAGTGCGCTGTGAGAACTTATAGGAGCTCTATGAGAAAGAAAGAAATAGTCAATCCTGGTGGCATTTTTTTCTTCTAAATTCATTTGAAATTGTGTATGTTAAAAATTACCAGTTATATCTTTATTTTATGCAATAGTCCACTTTTAAGAAATTATACACCCATATCTGATCTTTAGCCCTATTTTTCAAAAATAAATTAAAATGCCTTAATTTATTTTTATTCTTAGTAAGTTAACATTATAACATTAGATTAATGTTTAAGTTAAAAATAGAGGCAAGATACAATAAGGTGATGTAATAGGATTTAAGCTTTGCCAAGCCTACCCTAACTGTAAACCTCGAGATCGCATTTCAATAAAAGCTGCATATGGAAACCAAAGTAGTAGCAAATAGTCTACCCCCCCCCACTTCATACCAACTTTAAAAACAGTTTTGCTGCCCTGGCTGGTGTGGCTCAGTGGATTGAGTACCAGCCTGTGAACAAAAGGGTTGCCAGTTTGGTTCTCAATTGGGGCATGTGCCTGGATTGTGGGCCAGGTCCCCAGTTGAGAGCTTGCAAGAAGCAACCAATAGAAGTATCTCTTGTCAGACTTCTGCCAAGATGGAGGCATAGGTGGAAACACTGTGCCTTCTCCCACAACCAAGTTTGAATACAACAAAGGTTTGGAGAACAAACACAGCCAAAGAACAGGGAATTGAATTGTAAGGAAGTCCGAAAACAACTAACCGTTCAACAGGGATGGTAAGAGGGGCGGAGCCAGCAGCGGAGCAGGGTCAGGCAGAAAAGATCCCCAGACCTAGGCGCGCAAGTAGCCCGGACCCAGTCAGGGTGTGGGGCAGACTGACCAGGTTGCACATTCGTGCACAGTGAGACGGACCATGCAGGCCCCAGGGGGTGAACCCAGTGGAGGGCTAACGGCGGTGGCGCACTCGTGTGCAGTGGGATGAAACGCGAGGGCCCAGGTGATGGTGGCAGCTGCCTCAACGGCCACCTGTGGGGGGCCGCGGCGGGAGGCGGCAGACGGGATGCCATTGTTCCTCTTTGACCCCACCCTCACATACAGCGTCACAACCTAACGACTGAGTTGCCCTGCTCTGGTGAGCACCTGGGGCTCCGATCCTGCTATGTAACAGGCATGAACACCCCAAAAAATGGCGCGAGAAGAACTCAAAGTCGAGGGCCGATAACTCTAAGCGACCAAGAAATTGCCAGCCTCTCAGAGGCACAGTTCCGGACACTGTTTATCAGGATGCTCACAGAACTGTTTGGTTGTGGTCACAAATTGGAGGAACATATGAAGGCTAAAATAATTGAAATGAAGGGAGATGTCCAGGAAACCAATAGTGATGGAAAGGAAACTGGGACTCGAATCAATGGAATGGACCAGAAGGAAGAACGAGGCATCCAAGCAGAAAGGAATGAAGAGGTGAAAATTCAGGAAAGTGAGGGGAGGCTTAGGAACCTCCAGGACATCTTTGAACGTTCCAACATCTTGATTATGGGAGTACCAGAAGGGGGAAAGAAACAGCCACGAGTGGAAAACTTATTTGAACAAATAATAAAGGAGAACTTCCCCGGTCTGGCAAGGGAAGTGGACTTCCAGGAAGCTCAGAGAGTCTCAAAGAAGCTGGTCCCAAGAAGGAACACACCAAGGCACATCATAATTACATTAGGCAAGGTTAAAAAGAAGGAGAGAATCCTGGAAGCAGCGGGAGATGGGGGGACAGTCGCCTACAAAGGAGTTCCCATCAGACTGTCAGCGGATTTCTCAAGGGAGACCTTGCAGGCAAGAAGGGGCTGGAAAGAAGTATTCCAAGTCATGAAATCCAGGGACCTACAGCCAAGATTGCTTTATCCAGCAAAACTTTCATTTAGAATGGAGGGACAGATGGAGTGCTTCTCAGATAAGGTCAAGTTCAAGGAGTTCATCATCACCAAGCCCTTGTTGTGTGAAATGCTAAAGGGACTTATATAAGAAAAAGAAGATGAAAAATATTAACAGTGAAAGGACAGCAAGCTCAGAGTTGTTGACAACCATGCCTAATATAAAAGCAAACCAAGAGGACAGCTGGATCAAGAGTGGAACCGTGGAAGTGAAGAGCACATGGAGGGTGAGCAACAGGGGACAGGGAGGAGGAGAAGGGGGGAGAAGGTACAGAAAATCGCATGGACAGTGGGTAGAAGATAGATAGGGGGAGGGCGGGAATGGTGGGGGAAATGTAAAATCTAAAGAACTTAAGACACGTGGTTATGGACTAAGGCGGGGAGAGTGGTGGGGGAGGGGTGTGCAGGGTGGAAGGGAATGAAGGGGGGGAATAGAACAACTGTAATGGTATAATCAATAAAATATATTTTTAAAAAAGAATATCTCTTGTATACTGATATTTCTCTCCCTCTCTTCCTCCTTTCCCCTCTCTCTAAAATAATAAAATAAAAATTTAAAAGAAACGAAGCAACGAAATAAGCCAGGCGGTGAAAGACAAATACCATATGATATCACCATTAACAGGGATCTAAACAAAACAAACAAGCAAGCAAAATATGACCAATGACACTCAAATACGGAACAGGCTGACAGGGTCCAGAGGGGAGAGGGGAGAGAATCACAGGGGAAAAGGGGATGGACTCACATGAACAAGTATAAAGGACACATGGACAATAACTAAGGGTGGGAGGTGGAAAGGGGAGGGAGGCGGAGAGCATGGGGCGGGGGGCGGGCAAGGTTGGGAATATAAGACAGAAAGCTGTACTTGAACAAGAATTAAATAAAAAAATTATTTAAAAAAAGAAAAAATAAATAAAAGAAACGAAACAGTTTTGCTTTTACTAGAAATTTTCTCTTGATAACTTCCAAGCATCAAGAATTTATAAATTCATTGTTTAGCAAGTCTGAACTCTCAGAGGAGAGGACTCAAACTCCTTTGCAACCTGGCCCCAACCTTTTTCAACTTCTCAAGTTTTATCTGTTTTCCCACCCCACTATTCCCCACTCAAAATTGCTGCAGGCTCCTTTACTATCAAAATGAATTCTGTACTTTACCTTTGCTCTTGCTTTTCCTTGTGTTTAGAATGCCATTCGAGCTCACCCTTCTGTTATCTGAGATCCTACTACTCCTTTAGGTACAGCTCAGCTCAGGATTTTTACAATCCCTATAAAAATGAGTCACAGTTTTTCTGGGTCTCCCAAACATTTTATCTATTCAGAGCACAATCTGGCTTTGAATTCAGATTAACTGGTTTCAAATCCTGCTTTCAAAATTTATTAGTAGTGTGACCTTGAGGAAATTTGTTAACCTTCCTAGATCTCAGTTCTTCAACTACAAAATAGGTATTATTACAGCATCTGTTTCACAATAGTTTAGAGAGGGTCGAAAAAATTACTACAGCCTTCCAGTCAAGATGGCAGAGTAGGAAAATGCTATACTCACCTTCACCCATGACCACAACAAAATTATAATTATGAAAAACCACCCCTGCCCTGGTTGGTGTGGTTCAGTGGATTGAGTGCTGGCCTGCAAACCAAAGGGTCATGGGTTGGATTCCCAGTCAGGGCACATGCCTGGGTTGTGGGCCAGGTCCCCAGTAGGGGATGTGCAAGACCATGCATTGATGTTTCTCTTCCCCTCTTTCTCCCTCCCTTCCCTTCTCTCTAAAAATAAATAAAACCTTGAGAACCATCTAAACACTAACTGAACAGAACTTCTATAACAGAGGATATAAAGAAGAGGCAACTTCAAGACTGATAGAAGGGGCAGAGAAGTGAAATGAGCTGGCCCCACACCCACATGTGGTGGTAGGGAATTGGGAGTGATATCCCAGCTGCAAAGGTCACCCACTTAGAAGTGAGGGGACCCACCACCACACTGGGTTTACCAGTCCAGAACAACAGTGTTCAGAAAAGGAGTCCACATATCTTGCTATGAACATCAGTGGGGATTTTATCCCCATGAGACAAAGGGTTGCTATAGACCCAGGCCTCCTCTTGAAGTGCTGGATTACAGACTCACTCACAAACACTTGTCCTGAGCTCTAGCAGAGGGACAGCAGTTCAAAAAGTGCCAGGGATATATGGGGAAGAACTGAATTGTATGGCTTTAGAGCAAGGACTGAGAGGTCAGCTCTCTCTGGAACAGAAGAGATGCCAGAAGCCATTGTTTATTTGTTGAGCCCTCGACTCCAAACAGCCATGTGTAAAAGCAGGCATCAAATCTGAATCTCCGTTAACCTAGTTAACATCACTCACCCCACCCTGGCTTCCCAGAGATCCAGGCCCACCCAACTCATGCACCTGGACCAAACCTTCCCTAGCAGCTGTTTCACACAAGTAGCCAGCTATCACCTATACTATAGACCTTCTTAAAATTTCTCAAATGTCTGCAAACTCCAAACAAGCAGTGGCTGTCCTTAGCATGCCTTGTATCTCTTTTTAAGTGACCCCAAACCCAGCACTGGTGGCAGCCAGCCTCGGTTCATAGAATAGCCTCTCCCAGGCAGGCACCCATAAGCCCAGCACAAGCAGCTACTAACCACAGATCATTTTGTAGATCCTATCATATGGCCCCAGGCCAGGCACAGAGAGTGCCTGAATTGGGCCTGTGCTGAGCCCCTCCTAAGAGGCCCTAGAACAAACATACCCAGTGGCTAGCTTCAGCCCACACCAAAGCATCACCAATTAGCTCCACAAAAAAACACACACAAAAGATGGGGTCAGCAGGCACGAGAGCCCTGCTAAGTGGAATCCCACTACATAGGGTTGGGCTTTGCACAACAGCTCATCAGCTGTAGTCATAGATAGTCTTCATACCCAGCCAGCTTGAAGGTCAATTTGTCAATAGACGTGCCAACAGCCATCAGGCAAAATAACAACTGAGTACCCACAATCCACACAAGGGACACCGTTGGAGCACCTGAGTTAAGTGATCAGGAAGTCCACACTACTGGACACAGGGCAGCAGTTCCCAACATTTTTGGCACAAGGGATTGGTTTCATGGAAGAAAATTTTCCCACAGAGTGGGGAGGGGTGGGGAGCTGGAGGCAGAACTCTCTGGCAGTAATAGAACAAAGCTTCTTTGCTCCCTCTCTTGCCGCTCATCTCTTGCTGTGCAGCCAGGTTCCTAACAGGCCATGGACTGGTACTGGTCTGCAGCTGGGAGTTGGGGACCCCTGCTGCTGTAGACCATTCTGCCTGGTTCTAGGAATTGTATCTCGACCTGTTGTGGCTAAGGGCTTGGGATGACCTCTGGAATGCGAGCCACAGGAGACAAAGCTTGTCTCTGGTAGCAAACGCTGCCTCAGTTTCCTCTCCCTGCCCCAAAACCTTGGTCGGAAGTCAGTGACAGGTAAGACCCCTCACAGCGGGGGGCAACCTAAGCCAGACTCTATCACTTGGGAGGTCTTCATGGAAGGACTCAGGGGGCTGCAACAAAGAGCAATGGACTCTCACCCCCGGCTTTGACATAGCCCAAGTCCCCATGATCTCTGGGAAAAGCGCTTCCTAGCTCTAATCCCCTTAAGCCTGAATACCTGATGGGGAGGGGTGCAGCTCCTTGCCTTTCTAGAGCCTGTCCTGGGAAAAATCTGGCATCACAAAGGCTTCCTGATAAATCTGTGGAATCTGCTCTGCTAAGAGTGCTTTCATTCATAGGTTAAGGGTTCGAGCAGGAAACCCTGAAACTGTTCCTGACAGACTCTGACTCATACTAAGCCCTCAGATTTCTTTGAAATGTTATCTACTGTTTGATCCTTGCCACCCTGTATTCCTGTGTATTAGAACCCAATAAAAGGCCCTGGAGGAGGGGGCTCAAGGCCTTTTTCTCCTCGGAGAAACTGGCCGCTGCTGGCCTTTTCTCCCTGAGAAACTGGCCACTGCCCATGGCCTTCTTCCTCTGGTAAAATGGCCACTTCTCCTTCCCAAGCAGATCACATCATGTCTCAGTCATATTTACTCTCATCCATGGCACACGGGGGAACTTTCGAGGAAAGTCACCCCCACACTCTGCCATAGGGCACGTAGTACATAAGGCCACTCTGCCAAGACTGGGAAATATAACAGATTTACCTAATATGTAGAAACAATCACAGGGAGGCCAAAATGACGACACAAATGAACATGTCCAAACTGAAAGAACAGGATGAAATTCCAGAAAAATAATTAAACAAAATGGAGGCAAGCAATCTGTCAGAGTTAAAAACACTGCTTATAAAGATACTCAATTAACTTAGGGGGAGAACAGATGAACTCAGTGAAAAGATATCTATTTTACTTCAAAAGGTAGAAACTGTAAAAAAGAACCAGACAGAAATGAAAAATACAACAATGGAAATGAAAAATACATTAGATGGAATCAACAACAGATTAGATGAAACAGAGGATTGAATCAGTGACTTCAAACACAAGATAGTGGAAAATACCTATTCTAAACGGCAAAAAAAATTATAAAAATTTTAAAATATATTTTATTGATTGTGCTATTATAGTTGCACCATTTCCCCCCTTCATTCCCCTCCACCCTGCACACCCTCTCCCGCCCACATTCCTTGCCTTTAGTTCATGTCCATGTGTCACAAGTTCTTTAGCTTCTGCATTTCCCATACTATTCTTAACCTTCCACTGTCTATTTTCTACCCATCATCTATGCTACTTATTCTCTGTACCTTTTCCCCCTCTCTCCTCCTCCCACTCCCCTGTTGCTAACCCTCCATGTGATCTCCATTTCTATGGTTCTCTTCCTCTTCTAGTTGTTTGCTTAGTTTGTTTTTGTTTTTGTTTTAGGTGTGGTTAATAATTGTGAGTTTGCTGTCATTTAACTGTACGTGTTTTTTATCTTCTTTTTCTTAGATAATTCTCTTTAACATTTCATATAGTAAGGGCTTGGTGATGATGAAGTCCATTAACTTGACCTTATCTGGGAAGCACTTCATCTGCCCTTCCATTCTCAATGAAAGCTTTGCTGGATAGAGCAATATTGGATGTAGGTCTTTGGATTTCATTACTTGGAATACTTCTTTCCAGCCCCTTCTTGCCTGCAAGGTCTCTTTTGAGAAATCAGCCGACAGTCTAATGGAACTCCTTTGTAGGTAACTGTCTCCTTATCTCTTGCTGCTTCTAGGATTCTCTCCTTCATTTTAATCTTGGCTAATGTAATTATGATTACAGAGCCTAGTGAGTACCACCAGGAGCTCTTTCAGTGACTGAGACTAATAGGCATCAGGCAGGTGGAGGCAGCCAGATGCCTCCTGGAAGAAAATATTCACGGGGCAATCTTCCAACTCTTGCCAAGAACTTTTCCGATGATTATTCTATTTGTATGTATGTGTATGTACACGTGTGTGTGTGAGAGAGAGAGAGAGAGAGAACACTTGTTCATAGCAAAAAAGAAAAAAGAAAGAAAGCAAATCAAACCGCCTGATTCCCATTCTCTCAGTCTGCCTTCTCCTCGGCATGCACTTACCAATTTCTTGCATTTCCTTCCTTGGATGTGCCACCCACACATGTGCACATGCCTGTGTCTAACTATAAATCCTATTTTTTGAGTTTTCACTTTTATTTACTTGAATTATTAGGTTGTTGGGTTACTCCAGTAAGTTATCCAAAACAAAATTTTATATCCTCACACATAAACCATATGGTTACACGTAAGTGTAACTTAAGTGTATAAGAAAGTCCATAAGAAAGTCCAAACCAGGATTTTTTTTCATGCAATGGGATGTTGTCAATTATGCAGAACAAGGGAATATACTAACACTGCCCTAAACAATGAGAAAAACAAGTCATCCTGGATTAACATTGTAACAAAATCTAATTAATAAGCCCTGATTGGGTGGCCAAGTCAGTTGGAACGTCGTCCTGTACAACAAAGTTTGTGGGTTTGATTCCCAATCAGGGCACATACCTAGGTTGAGAGTTTGATCCCCTGTAAGGGTGTGTATGGGAGGCAACCAATCCATGTTTCTCTTTCACACTGCTGTTTCTCTCTCTCTCCCTTCCTCTTTCTCTAAAATCAGTAAAACATATCCTTAGGTGAGGATTAAAAAATTCAATGAATAAAATTACCTTCACTTATATAACCAGTGTCATACTAATAGATCTTTAGAATGCTTTCATATTTTTGCTATTATGATGAATATCCTTGAACCTAGTGCCTAATACACATTAAATCATTTAACCTACAATAACCCTATGATGTACCTATAGAGTAGGTTTTTTCTTTAAAGGGAGTGGGATTTAAGAGCAGAGTTCCACCATTGGTCTAAATCTAACTTTTGAATGAATAGTTCTTTTCCTTTTGGTAAGACACTGGCACTAGGAGTCACTTTTTTTTTTTTTTTTTTTGGTGGCGGGCAATAGAACCCAGTGCTTCTGTTTCATAAACACATGTAATTACGGAACATCAAATGCCAGGTCATAACTCCACAACTTGGAGTCAACTCTCCCTCCCCCTCCCTTATGGTTTCATCTTTCAATACTCAAACCTCTGAGTCATCAATTCTCAGAAAGTATGGACCCCAGACCAACAGAATCAGCACCACCTGGGAACTTCTTAGAAATGAAAATTCTCAAAATCTATTGGCAGACAAACATGAGTCTGGTTCTCTGGTGGTCAGATTCAGCAATCTGTGTCTTACAAAGACGTTAAGTAACTCTGCTGCACACTCAGTCTGAAAAGCACTGCTCTAAGCCTGATACAATTGATTGAGTCATCTTATGAGCCTACCTCATCCTACATCCAGGTCAGCCTTCTGTGAAAGCACTCCCCATTTTGTTCCTTTGCTGAATTATCTATTCTCCTGGTCTAATGAGACTTTGCAAGAAATGTATCTCACTGTGTCCTCATGGTCAAGAATGGTACCTGCTTACCACAAATGTTTAGCACATGCTCGTTATATAAACAAACCAAAGAATGACTTTGATTTACTCACTATTATCTTCATGAGAGTCTCAGTTCAATGTCATTTTGGAGTCCACTTTGTGTAGGTTGCCCACCTAAGCTATTTCTCATTCATTGAAAATGTCCACATTCAACTACACATCTACCCATGCTTGTGTAGTGACAGAAGCTCATACCCAATGTATTCACTCTTCTGTCCAATTTTAATCAGATCAAAATTGACAGCTGACCCAAGGTAGCATCCATCCCTTGCTTATACTTACCCAGTCAGATGTTGAGTCATTGGGGGTTGGGGCCAGATAAAGGGAGGGAGCTTTAGAACAGAACTTCTTTATATCCTTTGTTATAGAAGGGAGGGAGCTCCTGGTACAGTTAAATAATGAATGAATGTCTAAGCAGAAATGCAGTCATAACAGAGTAGCCCAAGACTCAGCCCCATTCAAACTAACATATTAGCAAAGCAAGACCTTCTGCACAGACAGTGGAGCCACATATAAGCAAGAGACAAAGTCAAAAACCTTCACGCAGCCTCAGGGAGAGAAGCTGCAAAATGGTATTAAAGTCTGCCATTTGTTTCTGTTATGTTCTCTGAAACCTGTCATCAATCTAAAATGAGAGCAGTCACTCAATGAATGAATCAGAATGGGTGAGGTGTTCTCCGTGCTCCAAGAGCCTTGGCCAAGATTAGCTTCAGCAGCTCAATATAATTCTTCTTTTCTAGGTACCAGTAAATAAATAATTTTATGCATGCACATAGCAGTTGCACCAAGATTCTCCATAAACATTATGTCATTTGATTCTTATCCTCACAGTTGCTCCAAAGTTAGATGGACCATTTGAATTCATACCCTCTCCCCTTTTTGCAGATGAGAATACTGAGGTTTAGAGGATAGGGTCTGACATTTAGAGTACAACTTCTGTAGAAGAGGAACCAAAACAACCTTAGCAGAGACATCCTGGAGCTCTAATAGATCATCTAGAAAAAATACCTTTCTCACCTTCTCTGGGCCTCACCCACAGGCACACTGCTTGAACTCCAGCCTCATTATTTTACAACCCTTTACAATCCCTTCAATAATATTGTCTACATTAACAACAGCTGACTGGACCAAGTATGAGCACATCACCCAGATGATTGGACTACTGCACTCCAGTCTGTGTACTTTTTGGTGTGTAAGTTATATCTCAACAGAATATCCAAGGGGAAAAAATGGCACTCAGATTTCTAGTCACTTCTGGTGGATGGCATACTCTACATTTCTTGCTATTCATACTCATTAGCAATTATGACTTCAGATAGGGCTTCCCCATTACAATAATAGCTCACATGTATTGGGCATTAACTATGTATCTGACACTGGAGTGAGAGTTTTGCATCCACCATTTCACTAGAGCATCATAGTAGTTCTAAAATGTAAATGTTGTTTTAATTCCTATGTTACAAGTGGGGAAACTGAGGCCCAGTTTTGCAAACCATTGCCACCCCACGCCTGGGATCTGCCAATTGCTGCCTGTGCTCCTGGGTTGATCCGGCTGCTTTTTCCTGCCTGACCCTGCTCCACCAGCTGCTGACTCCTCCCCTCTTACCGGTCTGGCTGATTGGTTCCTTGTTGTCGGACTTCTGTACAGTTCAATTTTCTGTGTTTTGGTTGCATTTTTGTTACTAAAACTTTGTTGTCTTTAAACTTGGTTGTGTGAGGAGGCACAGTGTTTCCACCTATGCCTCCATCTTGGCCGGAAGTCCAAAATTTCTGTCTTTTGAGTAAGCTTAAGACTGGAGGCAGTTTTCTTCCGTTACCCCAGATATCACAAGGAGAAAGCTTCTCAAATCCACAAGCCCAACAAGCTCTATCTTGCCTATACACGCCTATGCACAAAATGAAACCAGCCCCAAAGATTGTATAACTTATTAATCCATTACCAACAGGCAAAATAATCTATATTGACAGAAATAAAAGTGATAGTTACTTCAAGGAGTAGAAACTGAACAAAGGGGCCAAAAATGTCTTCTGAAATGTTGGAAATACTCTACAACTGATCTGTAGATAGATAGCTTAATAGGTATAATTATATAAACTTTGCTTACTTATATATTGAACTTTTGTGCATATAGTTTTGTAGCCTGTCCCATATATTCTCTTTGTACAGTGGGAGCAAGAGTCTCCAGCAACTTTCTAGAAACTAACCAATATAAGAGATTCCCTTTGTCTCTTAGTCTGCAGTCTGCATTTCCCATTTTTGTATCTCACTGCTTCATGCCAGATATTTTCTTCTAACCTATCTTCCATTTCATTGATTCTCTCAAGCTTTGTTAAATGTACCTTATATGCATCCTCTGAATTACTTCAGCTGCTGTTTTTCAGTTTTAGAATCTTCAAATTGGTTCTTTTCTATAATTTCCTGTTAAGATTTCTTTTTAGCTTTACCTCTTGGAATATAGGAGGCAGTTATTTTATACTGTGTGCTGACAACTCACATAATGTGAATCCCGGTGGTTCTAGTTCTATTGTCTCACTTTCCTCAGCTTGATCTTCTTATATTTGGTTATATTTTATTAATGCTCTCTGTTATATATTATAAATCTTAGAACAAGATCTATGTCCAAGAAGTTATCCTGCAGAGAGGCTTTACATTTGCTTCTGGCAGGTAGTAGTGGGGGCACCAACACTCCAAATGTGTCTCTGCGCCTGTGGGTTTTCTCTCAGTTCCTCCAAGCTCCTCCTAGGCTGTACCCTTCAAGGACTCATGCCAACAAGAACCTTTCATGCAATACTAGATGCCAGTTTTTTCCTCAACATAGGACCACAGATTTGTCAGAATACATTCTCAACTTCTCAGTCACTCATTTGCCTCTTCTGGCCTCTTCTGGAACATGTGGCACAAAATCAGTCCTAGACGCCAGGGTCAGTTTCTCTGTAGATTTCTTTTTGCCAGATTTTGGTGCTATTTATTTCTGTGCCTTGCCATCTGTTCAGTGTTATCCAATATTTTTTCTAATATTTTGTTCAGCTTTCTATGAATACAGCTTTCTGTATTCATTGGGAGTTTTGATACATATTATTTATTCATTAAGATCAAGGAACTTCATTTTCTTATGTTATATGTTGTATTGCTTTAAGCTTAGGCCAAATCTATTCTGAAACACTTTGAGATAGTTCCCCCAACATCTACCCAATAACGTGAAACTTAGGTACTGTGATACATTATCTCTAAGGCTTTGAGAAGGCAAGGCTTTCTCCTACAAATATTGAATATCCAGCTTCCTACTCCTGATTTATAAAGTGTTGGTAGGCTAATAAAATCAGTGCATCACTGACAATATTTCCATTTATCTTAGAAAAGCAACTTTTTTCTGATGACTAGAATAAGAAGTCTAACACCAGCATATGTTATAAAAATATTTAACAAGAACCAAAATAATGATTTTAATGTGCATCTCTTAATTGAATTTTAAGTAGACAAATCTAGGACTTATCAGATAGTGTTATGAATAGATGAAATTTGCATTGCATTTATAAGAAATATTCAGAAAGTTTTTAATAACTACTTTGAATTTCTTCATCCCAAATTATTTTTATAGATCTTTAGAGATGTATTATCATAAATCAGATTCTAGCTTCATAAAAGAAATGTTGCATTAACTTGTTTTTAACTATGGACCCATCTTCTGTACTATATTTATCGTTATTGACAATACTACTACTAGTAGGTTGTTACCTGGATTATAATATATCTTTAAAATGACTTTTGTTTTAATTTTATTTGTTATAAGACTGGTTTAAACTGCAAACATAAATTGCTTAACCTATAATTAAAGTAATTATAGTGTTTTTAAACATACCCTTTCTGATATATTTGAAGCTAGTTTTCTCTTTCCCTTTTCCCCTTGCCTCCAAATACTACTGCAGGAGATAAGAAAACAAAGTTTTACATATTATTTCCTGAGTATATTTAAAGACAGTTTTAAATACAAAGAAAAAATGTGTCTACTTCGAGGAAAAACATAATAGCTTCATTTAAACAACTCATTCAAAATGCTCTTCTGATTGTGGTACAGCTAACACAATTAACATCACACTTGGAACATACACAAGAGAATAAATTAAACAGAAATGGTACTAGAACTCATAATTTCCCTTGTTTTTTTTTTGGTAAAAAAAAGTGTTCTTAAACTGCCAACTTCTAAATCACAATTTTCTCCTTATTGCAGCTCTACACAAATTCCCACCTCAGTACAAGGAATAAACAATACTTTATGCATACAGGTTATTTCTTTCATACAAAATACTAGACACAAAACTCCACTTAATTTTGTTTTTTGGGGTTTTTTTTTGCTATCCTTTAAAATTAAAATGTTTCAAAAAATAAAGTAGATATCACTTTTAAAATAGAAAAGTGATACTCTTCTATTTCACTTCTTCATAGATCTATTCACCATATTACTAATGCACACCTTTTACAATTAGTAGACTAACATTGCTAGGAGCACAACATGTTTGGGTACATTCAATGATAAGTCATTGTAACATATTTGAAAGGTAAGTTGCAAGACAAAATCCTCACTCCTCAGTGCACCTGTCTGAAAAATACAAGTCTCATGTTAAGTTAGTGGTGGTATTGAAAACAGCATTTATCACTCTGAATCTCCTCCATGTCCAATGAACAATTATTAAAATTAAAATTATGTATCTAGGAAAATATTTCAGGTGTACAGCTTCAAAAGGGAAAAATTTAATTTACAAATTGTGACTTTTCAATATTACATCTAGCTTTCTTCTATAAGTCAGAGGTAAAAAAAAAACAATGACAAAGAATACTGTGGTTGACTATTCTGACCCAGGAGGTAAGCCAGTTTACCAGTGTAGTGACAAGGAGTAGGAACTCAGATGACAACTGTAGGGAAACTCACTGAAATGCAACACATGGCTCCAGCAGCAAAGGTGTCTGGGAAATGTTGGACTCTCAACTCTCTATAGCCACAGGCTTGCCTGACTATGCAAAAAACCAGATGACCCACCTTCCACCCAAAGATAAACATCATGCCCCCAGGAAGGTGGTTAATGAATGTATACAGTGTTTCTGGTGGTCTAAGTGACTGCCCACCACAAGGTTTTACTATTAAACACCTGTAAAAAAAGAGACCAAGTCCTGGGAGAGATGTGGATTCTTCCCAGAAGCAGCTGCATTGCCTGTGTAAGTCTCTTGTATTAAAGTTCTTATGAATTGAATAAGGCTATATGTCAATTTTTTAAGCAATTCTGCATTTAGACCTCTGGGAGTTTCCCCCAACAATACCCTTTAGTTGAAAGAACAAAAAAGTTTTTTAAACTTTATATCTACATTCCCTAAATTTAAATTTTCATAGCTATCCATACAAAGTCTCAAAAAGGAAAGATTTAATTTTGAGCAATTTTAAATTTAAAAAATTTGAGATTCTGAAGGAGAATCTATATTGAAAAATACTTATTATCAAATTAAGGACTTCCGCCAAGATGGAGGTGTAGGTGGAAACACTGTGCCTTCTCCCACAACCAAGTTTGAATACAACAAAGGTTTAGTAAACAAAGATGCAGCCAAAGAACAGAAAATTGAACTATATGGAAGTCCAACAACAACGAACTGTTCAACCAGGACCGGTAAGAGGGGTGGAGCCAGCAGCAGAGCAGGGTCGGGCAGGAAAGATCCCCCGACCCAGATGCACAGAGAGCTGGGGTAGCAGCGCGGACCCAGTGAGGGTGCGGGGCAGGCTGACCTCGGTCAAACATTCGCGTGCAGATAAACCAGCAGAGGAGTGAGCAGTGAGACAGACCCCCACAGGCCCCAGCAGGCGAACCCAGTGAGTGTGTAAGGCAGAGGGCTGACCACAATTGCACCTTTGCACGCAGTGGGACAGACCACGCGGCCCCAGCAGCTTGTGGGAAGCAGCAGAGGGGATTGCCATTGCTTTCTTTTGACCCTGCCCCCACAGACAGCATCACAACCCAGCAACTGAGTTGCCCTTCCCTGGTGAACACCTAGGGCTCTGCTCCTCATACATTACAGGCATGAACAGCCCAAAATATGGCTCAAGAAGAACTCAAAGCCCCAGAACAAATAACTCTAAGTGAAAAAGAAATAGCGAACCTCTCAGATGCACAGTTCAAAATACTGGTGATCAGGATGCTCACAGAACTGGTTGATTATATTCACAAATTAGAGGAACATATGAAGGCTAAACTAATTGAAATGAAGGGAAATGCACAGGAAACCAATAGTGATGGAAAGGAAACTGGGCCTCAAATCAAGGGAGTGGACCAGAAGGAAGAATGAAACATCCAACCAGAAAAGAATGAAGAAACAAGAGTTCAAAAAAGCGAGGAGAGGCTTAGGAACCTCCAGGACATCTTTAAATGTTCCAACATCGAGATTATAGGGGTACCAGAAGGGGAAAAGAAACAGCCACGAGTGGAAAACTTATTTGAACAAATAATAAAGGAGAACTTCCCCAGTCTGGAAAAGGAAATAGACTTCCAGGAAATCCAGGAAGCTCAGAGAGTCCTAAAGAAGTTGGACCCAAGAAGGAACACACCAAGGCACATCATAATTACATTACCTAAGACTAAAATGAAGGAGAGAATCCTAGAAGAAGCAAGAGAGAAGGGGACAGTCACCTACAAAGGAGTTCCCATCAGGCTGTCAGCTGATTTCTCAAAAGAGACCTTACAGGCAAGAAGGGGCTGGAAAGAAGTATTCCAAGTCATGAAATCCAAAGACCTACAGCCAAGATTGCTCTATCCAGCAAAGTTTTCATTTAGAATGGAAGGACAGAAAAGTGCTTCTCAGATAAGGTCAAGTTCAAGGAGTTCCTCATCACCAAGCTCTTATTATATGAAATGTTATAGGGACTTATCTAAGGAAAAAAGATGAAAAATATGAACAGTGAAAGGACAGCAAACTCACAGTTATCAACAACCACACCTAAAACAATAGCAAACCAAGAGGACAGCTAGATCAGGAGTGGAACCATAGAAATGAAGAACACATGGAGGGTTAGCAACAGGGGAGTGGGAGGAGGAAAAGGGGGGGAGAAAGTACAGAAAATAGCATAGACAGTAGGTAGAATATAGATGGGGGGCAAGAATAGTAGGGGAAATATAGGATCTAAAGAACTTGAGACACGTGGGGAAATATAGGATCTAAAGAACACGTGGTCATAAACTAAAGGGGGGAATGGTGGTGGAGAGGGGAATGAAGGGGGGGATAGAACAACTGTAATGGTATAATCAATAAAATATATTTAAAAAACAAATTAAAATGCATGTGGCATAGTCTGTAAGTTAGACACTGCACTGCAGCAGGACTCAGGTGAGCTGTGTCATGGATGACATTACAATGAGTGGGAATGACAGCACCATCTTTCACAGACTGACTCACAATAAAAAAATCATACCTGGAATTATAGATCTTGTGCGTATCAGCTTATTTGAGAAGAAGAATGTAGCCAACTAGTATCTAAAGTGACATTAATTAACAGAAATCTACTCTACAGAGTTTCCTTTGTATTTAAAAGGCTAGCTATCTACTGAGGAAATCTACAAAGGATAGTAAAACCACTAACACAAGTAATAACTTCCATGGGATTTAGACTTAAAAGCATAGGTACTTATGCCTAAAGGCAGAAATATAAAATTAGCACATTTGATGTGATCACAGGTGACTCTATTCAGAAATCTAAAAATAGGCACTTCCCACCTCTCCCTAAGAGTCACCAGAATATATTCCATCTCCTTAAATGATACAACAGGGGACACACACCCAGCAAAATAGGGGAGGGTTTGAGCTGCACATGTGTATGCCACCCTAGCAACCTGAAACCACACTGGGGAGCAGAATCATTCCATTGAAAAAAAAGGAGCACCTAAAAACACGGTTCTTCCTTTTGATCTCCTCTTTTACCCCGGCCCAGACATTCAGGACACTAAGAGGGGAGAGGAAGAGGCTTGGGCCTGTCAGGGGCGGGCCCCTGCCTCAAAAATTACAAGACAGTGCCAATCTGTCCTGGGGCTGCAGGCTCTAGGGCCATCATCTCCTAGTGAGGGCCTATCTGCGGTTGCCCTGTGAGCATAGGTAGAAAGAAGACAGGTGCTGGTGGGTGGTAGGAGGCCTGGATGCGCAGACTGCAAAGATGACTGAAGCTAGACAGCAACCAGAGACCANAACGACCCCAAATAGCAGCTGCAATGTTGAGAAAGAAGAACAAAGTAGGAGGGATCACAATACCTAATATCAAACTGTATCACAAGGCCACTGTAATCAAAACAGCCTGGTACTGGCATAAAAACAGGCTCATAGACCAATGGAATAGAACAGAGAGCCCAGAAATAAACCCAACTGTCTACAGTCAACTAATGTTCGACAAAGGGGGCAATAACATAAAATGGAGTGAAGATAGCCTGTTCAACAATTGGTGTTGGGAGAACTCGACAGCTACATGCAAAAAAATGAAACTCGACCACCAACTTATACCATACACCAAAATTAATTTAAGGTGGATAAAAGACTTAAATATAAGCTGTGACACCATTAAAGTCCTAGAGGAGAACATTGGCAGGAAAATCTCAGATATTCCATGCAGCAATATTTTTACTGATATGTCCCCTAGAGCAAGGGACATAAAGGAAAGAATAAACAAATGAGATCTCATCAAAATTAAAAGCTTCTGCATGGCTAAGGAAAACAGTATCAAGATAAAAAGAGAAGCAACTGTTTGGGAAAACATATTTGCCAATGATACCTCAGACCAAGGTTTAATCTCCAAAATATACAAAGAACTCACTCGACTTCACTCAAAGAAGATGAGCAACCCAATTAAAAAATGGGCAAAGGACTTGAACAGACACTTCTCCAAGGAGGACATACGGAGGATCCAGAGACACATGAAAAGATGCTCGATATCGCTAGCTATCAGAGAGATGCAAATTAAAACCACAATGAGATACCACTTTACACAAGTCAGAATGGCTATCATAAACAAAGAAACAAACAACAAGTGCTGGAGAGGTTGTGGGGAAAAGGGGACCCTAGTTCACTGTTGGTGGGATTGCAGACTGGTACAACCACTATGGAAAACAGTATAGAATTTTCTAAGAAAACTAAAAATGAGTGTGCCTTTTGACCCAGCAATTCCACTATTAGGAGTATATCCTAAGAACCCTGAAGCACCAATCCAAAAGAACCTATGCACCCTGATGTTCATAGCAGCACAATTTACGACAGCCAAGAGTTGGAAGCAACCTAGATGCCCATCAGTAAATGGCTGGATCAAAAAACTATGATACACAATGGAATTCTATGCTGTAGAAAGGAAGAAGGAGCTCCTTCCCTTTGCAATATCATGGATGGAAATGGAAAGCATTATGTTGAGCGAAATAAGCCAGGCGGTGAAAGATAAATACCATATGATATCACCGTTAACAGGAATCTAAACAACAAAACAAACAAGCAAGCAAAATATGACCAAAGACACTCAAATACGGAACAGGCTGACAGGGACCAGAAGGGAGAGGGGAGAGTATCACAGGGGAAAAGGGGATGGACTCACATGAACAAGTATAAAGGACACATGGATAATAACTAAGGTGGGGGGGCAGAAATGGGAGGGAGGTGGGGAGCACTGGGGTGGGGCAGAGCTGGGAATATAAGACAGAAAACTGTACTTGAACAAGAATTAAATTTTTTAAAAAATCATTTAAAAAAAAGATTCTTGACCAGGCTGGGTACCCTCCTTAGCTAGAGCTTTGACCCAATATGCTAAGGTTGTGGGTTCAAACCCTGTTCAGGGCACATAGAAGAACCAACCAATGGATGTATACATAAATGGAACAAATTGATATTTCTCTTTCTCTCTCCATCCCCACCACTCCCTCTCTCTGTCTCTCTTTTTCTCATTCTCTACAATCAATGAAATACAAGATGGAGTTGTATGTAGATACACTTTGCCTCCTCACACAACCGAAAAAAGGACAACAACAAATTTTAAAACACAAAACAACTAGAATTGCAAGAAAGTAAAACCATATGGAAGTCTGACAACCAAGGAGTTAAAGAAGAAATATTCATCCAGATTGGTAGGAAGGACACAGACAGGCAACCAGGGCGGAGAGGACTCACAGCAACTTGTAGCTGGAGGATGGGGCAGGTGAGGCTACAGCTGGTGGACTGGGCGGTCCCACATTTGCTTGATGATAAACCAGGAGGAACAACTGTAGAATGAGACAGACCACACAACCCAGGGTTCCAGTGTGGGGAAATAAAACCTCAAAACCTCTGGTTGTAAAAATCTGTGGGAATTGCAGTGGCAGAAAAGACTCCCAGTCTCACAGGGGAGTTAGTTGGAGAGAACTAAAGAATCCTAGAATGTATACAAGCCTGCCCACCTAGGAATCAGCACCAGAGGGCACAATTTGCTTGTGGGTAGCGGGGAAGTGACTGAAAGTGGGTGGAGAGCCAAGCCAGTGGCACTGTTCCCTCTTAGTCCCCTACCCCACATATACTACCTCAAGGCAGCCAACCTGGGTTGCCCCACCCTGGTGAATACCTAAGGCTCCACCCTTTACTGCATAACAGGCACTTGGAGACAAAAAAACAAAATGGCCCAAATGAAAGAATAGATCAAAGATTCAAAAAATAGAACTAAGGAATGAAGAACTATCCAACCTATCAAACACACAGTTCAAAACACTGGCAATTAGGATGCTCACAGAAATGCTTGAGTATGGTCAAAAAATAGAGGAAAAAGTGAAGTCTGTGAAAAGTGAAATAAAGAAAAATGTACAGGGAACCAACAGTGATGGGAAGAAAACTGGGACTCAAATCAATGACTTGGACCAGAAGGAAGAAATAAACATTCAACCAGAACAGAATGAAGAAACAAAAAATTCAGAGAAATGAGGAGAGGCTTAGGAACCTCTGGGACAACTTTAAACATTTCAACATCTGAATCATAGGAGTGCCAGAAGGAGAAGAGGAAGAGCATGAAATTGAAAACTTATTTGAAAAAATAATGAAGGAAAACTTCCCAAGTCTGGCAAAGGAAATAGACTTCCAGGAAGTCCAGGAAGCTCAGACAGTCCAAAAAAAGTTGGGCCCGAGGAAGCACAGGCCAAGTCACATCATAATTACATTACCCAAGATTAAAGGTGAGAGAATCTTAAAAGCAGCAAAAGAAAAGGAGGCAGTTACCTACAAAGGAATTCCCATAAAACTATCAGCTGATTTCTCAAAAGAAACCTCACAAGCAAGAAGGGGCTGGAAAGAAGTATTCAAAGTCATGAAAAGCAAGGATCCACATCCAAGATTCCTCTATCCAGCAAAACTGTCATTTAAAGTGGGAGGGCAGATAAAGTGCTTCCCAGATAAGGAAAAGCTAGAGTTCATCATCATTAAGCTACTGTTGCATGAAATGTTAAAGGGACTTACCTAAGAAATAGGAAACAAAAAACTATGAACAGTAAAATGACAACAAACTCACAACTATCAACAACTGAACCTAAAAAAAAAGAGAGAAAGAAATAAAAACTAAGCAAACAACTAGAACAGGAACAGAATCACATAAATGTAGATCACATGGAGGGTTGTCAGCGAAGAGGGGGAAGTGGAAGAATGGAGGTAAAGGGACAGGGAATAAGAAGCATAAATGGTAGATGCAAAATA
The DNA here is from genome assembly GCF_014824575.4 of Sturnira hondurensis. Taxonomy (NCBI): domain Eukaryota; kingdom Metazoa; phylum Chordata; class Mammalia; order Chiroptera; family Phyllostomidae; genus Sturnira; species Sturnira hondurensis. The sequence goes on along the minus strand of NW_028082350.1, from coordinate 4,350,539 downwards.
GGCAGGGGGAGGTTAAGAATAGTATGGGAAATGGAGAAGTCAAAGAACTTCTATGTGCAACCCATGTACATGAACTAAGGAGGGGGAATGCTGGTGGGAGAGGTGGTGCATGGCAGAGGGCAATAAAAAGGAGGGGGAAAATAGGACAACTGTAAGAGCATAATCAATAAAATATATTTAAAAAAGTAAAATAGAATAACATTAATTAAATAAATAAATATGTAAAAGATTCCTTTCCTTTTCACTGAACTCTGTCTTTAGAGATTTGCCTGGTTAGTGAAAGTAAGTAGGGCTTTCCACTCTGACTCCGCCTTACTGGTTGGGTTCGGTAACATAAGGTTAAGCAATTTATTGTAAATATTGAGTCTGTTTTTATGGATATCATCTTTTGTTACATTTTATGTTTATTATACTTTTCACTTGCTTTTTTCTTTACTCCTTTTCTGTTTCCACTAGATTGATCAATGTTTCTGTCTTTCTTTAGTTTTACCTCATTTTCCCTATTTATTAGTATGAATGTCATGTTTTATTTTCTTGGTGTATTTCGGTAATTTTCTCATTTGAATAATTGACAAGTCAAAAGTTAGCAAGACGTTTTACTGTACTTCCTTACAACTAAAGAAACTTAGTGTATTTTTAAAATTCCCTAAGGAAAAAAATGATTGAAGACAAAAAAGTCTATAATTCAATGTGTCTATTCATATAATTTTAAACATTTCTTAGGTCAATTCTTTTCTCCTCCAAATCATGCAGTTTTAAAAATTCTGTTACTATTTGGTACTGGCTGGTGTGGCTCAGTGGTTGAGCACCAGACTGTGAAGCAAAAGGGTCGCAGTTTTGATTCCCAGTCAGGGCACATGCCTGGGTTTCAGGCCAGCTCCCCAGTGTGAGACACACAAGAGGCAACCACACATTGATGTTTCTCTCACTCACTTTCTCTCTCTCTCCCCCTTTCTAAAAAATAAAATTAATAAAATCTTTTTTAAATATATAAATAAATAAAAATTCTGTTACTATTTGAACAGAATTTGAAAAGGGAATCTTTAAAACAAAGGTGGCTTACCATTCCCTCATCAATTCTACTGTTCCCGGGAGTGGATTTTGAAGTGTTCCTTGAGACTCAGCAAAAATCTGGTGTTTATTTGTTTCTTTGAGGCAAGATAGTAAAAATCTAGGAATATTCATGAGCAGGTAGAATTGGGAAACTGAGGCAAGATGTAAAGAGGGGGTCTAGCAGGATTGCTGGACAGAGGGCAGTGGGGGCCCCAGAAGCAGTGCTAGATGCTGCACTCCCCCCCAGAGATGGGGGATGGGGTTGAAAAGTACAGAGTACTGAGTATGAACAGTTGCCCCAGCAACCAGGCATCAGGACCTGCGAGAGAGGGAATTACACTCCTGTGTGCTTTCCCTGCCCACAGTGTTTTGGGCTGGGCTGTACAAAGCAGAGAGCAAGGAAACACCACTGTCTTTGTTCTCTCCTCTTTCCCATCTGCAAGGGGGCTTGAATTCCTGAGCCAGAAAGCCTTGGAGGCCACATGGTAGTGGAACTTTTCTGGCACCCCTCCCAAGTGCTAGGTGGGACCGCTTGGCCAGGATCACAGCAGGTGTTGGACTGGTGAGGCAGGAGGAGAGAAAGCCCACCCAGGTCAGTGGGCCCTGGAAGGCTTGTGGCCAGGCAACAAGCCCCTCCTCTGCATAGGAAGCCCAGTGGCACTGGCAACTGGAGCTGTGCTGCCTGGATCCTGCCTGGCCAGGCACACAGATGCACTGGGGGGCAGAGGCCACAGGAAGAGGGCAATGCAGAGTGAGCAGGACACCTGGAGGCACAGATTTTGAAAGATGCCTGAAGCCAGACAGTGACTGGAAACCCGCTGAGCCTCCTGTGTTTCTTTTTTTTTAATTTTAATATATTTTATTGATTATGCCATTACAGTTGTCCCCTTCCCCCCTCCATTTCCTTCCACCCTGCTCACCCCTCCCCCACCATTCCCCCCTTTAGTTCATGTCCATGTGTCACAAGTTCTTGAGCTTCTATACTTCCCATACTATTCTTGCCCTCCCCCATCTATTTTCTACCTACCTTCTATGATACTTATTCTCTATACCTTCTCCCCGCTTCTCCTCCTCCCACTCCCCTGTTGCTAACTTTCCATGTGATCTTCATTTTTATGGTTCTGCTCCTGATCTAGCTGTTCTCCTGGTTTGCTTTTGTTTTAGGTGTGGTTGTTAATAACTGTGAATTTGCTGTCCTTTCACTGTTCATATTTTTCATCCTCTTTTTCTTAGATAAGTCCCTTTAGCATTTCATATAATGAGGGATTGGTGATGATGAACCTCTTGAATTTGATCTTACCTGAGAAGCACTTTATCTGTCCTTCCATTCTAAATGAAAGCTTTGCTGGATAGAGCAATATTGGATGTAGGTCTTTGGATTTCACTACTTGGAATACTTCTTTCCAGCCCCTTCTTGCCTGTAAGGTCTCTTTTGAGAAATCAGCTGATAGTCTGATGGGAACCCCTTTGTAGGTGACTGTCCCCTTGTCTCTTGCTGCTTCTAGGATTCTCTTCTTCATTTTAATCTTGGCTAATGTAATGATGATGTGCCTTGGTGTGTTCCTTCTTGGGTCCAACTTCTTTGGGACTCTCTGAGCTTCCTGGATTTCCTGGAAGTCTATTTCCTTTTCCAGACTGGGGAAGTTCTCCTTTATTATTTGTTCAAATAAGTTTTCCACTCGTGGCTGTTTCTTTCCCCCTTCTGGTACCCCTATAATCTCGATGTTGGAACATTTAAAGATGTCCTGGAGGTTCCTAAGCCTCTCCTCGCTTTTTTGAACTCTTGTTTCTTCATTCTGTTCTGTTTGGTCATTTTTTTTCTTCCTTCTGGTCCACTCCCTTGATTTGAGTCCCAGTTTCCTTCCCACCACTATTGGTTCCCTGTGCATTTTCCATTTCATTTAGTGTAGCCTTCATATGTTCCTCTAATTTGTGAATATAATCAACCAGTTCTGTGAGCGTCCTGATCACCAGTGTTTTGAACTGTGCATCTGAAAGGTTGGCTATTTCTTGATGGCTTAGAATTATTGTCTCTGGGTCTTTGAGTTGTTCTTCAGCCATAATGTTTTGGTCTGTTTGTGCCTGTTAAGAATGAGGGGTAGAGCCTTAGGTGTTCACCAGGACGGGGCGACCCAGTTGCTGGGTTGTGATGCTGTCTGTGGGGGTGGGGTCAGAGAGGGGCAATGGCGGTCCCCTCTGCTGCTTCCCACAAGCTGCTGGGGCCTGTGTGGTCTGTCTCATTGCTCGCTCCTTTGCCTGGTTCATCTGCATGCAAATGTGTGACTGAGATCAGCCAACCGCCTTGTGCCCTCACTGGGTCTATCTGTTGCCACCCCACGCCTGGGATCTGCCAACTGCCACCTGCACACCTGGGTCCATCCAGCTGATTTTTCCTGTGCGACCCCACCCCACCAGCGGCTGGCTCTGCCCCTCTTACTGGTCTGGCCGAATGGTTCGTTGTTGTTGGACTTCCGTGCAGTTCAATTTTCTGTGTTTGGTTGCATTTTTGTTTATAAAACTTTGTTGTCTTTAAACTTGGTTATGTGAGGAGGCACAGTGTTTCCACCTATGCCTCCATCTTGGCTGGAAGTCCCCCCACCTGTGTTTCTTAAAGGAGAGTACTTTTGGGTGGGAGAAAAGGTTCCTGGTGCAGCCTTGAACTGAGCTGGCAGAAGGTAGCAGGGTGGTTTTGTTTGGATGTCTTAGAGGAGACAGGTTTTGAGACAGAAACCTGCTATTATTTCAAACTATACAGATTTTGAATAAAAGATTCTTTTCTCTATCCACTGAAATCTGCCTCCAGAGTTTTTGCCTGTTGGAGATGAATGGTAGGACCCCACTTGCTTTTGGTCACAAAAATACTTTAACAAAAACAAACAATTTGAATAATTACATCCAGCTAGATAATTGCAAGACCTTATCTTTCCTAACAAAGGACATTTGAGAGCAAATGGTTTATACACCTCTTCCCTAATCAGAGAATGAATAGCTTACCTCACCTTTTTCAAGGATATAGTGGACAGAGACCCATTTAATGCCATTTGTGCCAGCCAAACTCAAGAATGGATAAAGTCTAGGAAGCAAATAACAAAAACCCAATTAGAGTCACATCCAAGATAAAAGTAATATAGTAAAGTTGACCAAAGAATAATCCTAAACTCCTCTATAATCTCATTTTGATGTACCAGCACATTAAAAATGTACCTGGAAAGCTGATAAATATTCTGCTGAAACCCTCACCTAAGATTCTTGCCTGCAAAAAAAGAGATAAAAACCCTCAAGACAAAAGACCCAATGCAGGCTTGCTCTAGAGTACACCTATGTTGCTGCCCCTCTTTCTCTCTCTTTCCTATAATGTTTCTAGGGAGCCAAAGCAGAGCACCACACAGGCTTTTTGCCTGTTGCTTCCTCTGCCTTCAGGCCTTCCTTTGTTTCACTGTCCCCAGCTTTATCAAATGTACTCTCAAAATCTCCTGGAATCATGTTGTGAAATCTTTCCTGCACAAAGTCAAGAACCCGCACACTATGGCCAGCCTGAGGCAGACCCCCTCCAGGCCTGGTTGCCATCCAGTAACATCTTCACCACAGTGAAAGTCAGTTTGAAACTTTTAAAAATTATGATCAGTGTCACTGTGTTTACTCAGTATCACCTCAGAAGCATTCAGTGTTGAAATACCACATACACGTGAACCATGGAAAAAAAAATCTGCCGATGGCAGCTCTCTATACACCTCAATTTTACTGTCTTAGCCCCACTGCCTAATTCAAGCAGTAAAGGAAGAGGTTTCTATCCATAGCCACCCAACTCTTAGGGGAAAGGTCCCTTCTTCATGAGGTCAACATCATTTATTTATACTGTCTACAACTGGAATGTGGCTTCACCGCTAAACAAATGAGGCCAGCAGAGGCAGCTGGGAAAAATCCCTGACCCTGCAACCTACAAAACTTCAGGATAAAAGGGTTGGATAAGTACAAACCATTGACAAGAAAAATTCTAAGGTGTCCTAAATTGCAGCAAGGTGGGGGATGGGAGAAAGAAACAAGGGAAATTAATCAGCTGCCACAGGCCAAAACCAACAAAAGATCATCCACATTCCTGAAAGTATGCTGAAACTTTGAACCAACTTCCAGGCAGGTAGAATAGCTGACCACCAGACTCCAGCACATCCTGCTTATCCATGAACTTTGCAGTAAGTGTTTCTTCCTAAGACTATACCTGTATCAGAGTTTTCTATGACACCCTCCCTACCCCATTTATTAGTCAATTAAAATTCTTTAAAAAAAACTTACATCTTTCTTCCCCAAACACAGTGTGTTGAAGAGCCCCCATCAACCTCAGGAAGGCACATGTTTGTCTTCTCCATGCAGCCCTGTGGCTGGCAGTTTAAACACTGTGTCCAGGACCTGGTCCTTTTCTGGCTACCATAAGGCTCAATAAACCTTTTTTTTTTCCAGGACAATGTTTAGTCTCAAAGTTTTTTGTTTAATACTATTGACAGGCGATGTTTATGAATTTTAATGAATATCTGAGGTTAGTGAAGTGTAGTCATGTCTTTTGGTTATTTTACATATATGGCCTGTGTTCTGATATGACCTTGATGAAAAATTGGTCATTGAAATTTTATGAAATTAGTAACAGAATAACGAAGTAAAAATAATGGTGGGAAATTACCCAACACAGAAAGGAGTTGAGGAAGATTGATAAAGTAAATTAGCATTGATGGAACTCCTATTTTTATCAGTCTCTTTAAAAATACATTTTTAAATTATAATCTTGTATGTTCTCTTCACAACCCAAATAGTACTGGGTTGTCTAAAAAGTTCACATTTCATATTCACAACAACACTAAGATAGAAATTTTTGTTTCCCTTTTATGGCTGAAGAAAGCAAGGCATCAAGTTTTCATCCTATGTGTTAACTGCCCCACTTCTTTAATAGGTAGTCTATAATTCAGAGTAGGACCCCCTGCTTCTGCCTTCCAGAGCCTCACTCCAGTGGCCTGCAATGACATACTCAACAAATTATAAAATTGGAACATACTACTGGAAACCCCATTGAAAGTTTAGTGTAATAGGAAAACAAGATACGGAGGGATTTGAATTTGTGAACATGTATCTTAGGTTGGATATTGAAAATTGAGGTTATAACTTTGAAAAGTTAATGGTATTACTAGTACAGCCCAACAATGTATTTTATTTTTAGTTATACACCACAACACAGATTTTTCATATTTGAAAATGTTTTACTATGTCTTACATTATACTTTATTTTTTTTAAGATTTCATCTATTTATTTTTTGAGAGAGGGGAAAGGAGAGAGGAAGAGAGAGAGAGACATTGATGAGCACATTCCCCCTGACTGGGGACCTGGCCCACAACCCAGGCATATGCCCTGACTAGAAATTGAGCCAGTGACATTTCAGTTTGTAGGAACCACACCCAACCTGTGTGTGGGGGGGCTCTGCCTGCAGGCCACCCCCACCTCCCCCATCTGACATGGATTAGAATAAGTCTACCAAGACATGATCTGCTTGGGGAGGAAAGGTGGCAGATCTCTCAAAGGAGAAGAACCTGGAACCTGTTCCTCAATGGTCTTTCATTGGATTTAATTTACATAGGAACACAGGGTGTATACATAAACCTCATCAATCACTGTCACACAGGAATGATTAAATAATAGATAACATTCAAAGAACTCTGAGGGCTTATTCTGAGCCAGGATCAGATAGTTAAAGGGCCATAAAACTTTGGGGAACAAACTCATTTCATGCTTGGACCTTTATCATTTAAATTGTGGGTATTAGCAAAGTTGATTTCATAGGATTTTGTGCATTCTTTCTTAGGCCTGATTACCTTAGGGAACCCACCCTTTCCAGCACAGGGATGCACCCACCTCTGTCATTGTTTCAGGATTAAGTTGGGTAGGGGAAGTAAGGCAGCTAAGAGATTAGTAGACTTTTTACAGACAGAATGAGGACTCAGGCTATGTCTGAGCCAAGGGGTGAGGGTGTATCACCCTCTTTCTCTATAACCCTCCAAGTCCTTCCCTGAAGACCCTTTCACAACCACGCCTGTCTTAGGTTGTCCCTCCTTTGTGGAATCTTACCTGTCATTGGCGAACCAGTCATCTGCCTGGGTCCAAGCAGGGTGAAGTGAAAGGGATCAGAGGCAGTGCCCCTACAAGGAATATAAACTTTGCCTCCTAAGTGGCTTATGGTCCCAAGGTCTTTCTACTCAGCCTTAGCCATGAGGGGTTAGTTTCTGAAACCAGGCAGAGCAGTTCCCAGCATCTCCCCTTTTTTGTTTGTGAAATCAATTGTAGTTGTTAAGCCTGTGAAACCTACTATTTGCTGTTCCCGAATGCAATCTCTAGAAAACAACCTCCATATACATAGTAAAGCACAAATAAGGATTAAGATGAGGAGGCACCCAAGGGCTGCTATGACCCAAACCTGTAAATTCAGTCCATCAAACCAGCTCTTAGGGTTCAGCCATTATAGATTATTGAGGAGGGTCTGGAACAACTTCTGTTCAGTAAGGCATTTAATGTCAGTGAGCTGCTGGTGGAGCTCAAGCTGGAGCTGATCAATCTGTTCTCTGAGATTGGTAGAGAACATGTCCTACAGGAAGTGATGAATACTTGCCCATGAATGCTGACTGGAATTCCACTTTAGGGGGGGGGTGTGTGACACACAGCTTAGAGAAGTCCAATTGGATTGGGGGAGTCCAATGAAGTAGAGGTGGGTCATGGACAGGAAAACCTTTTCTGTGATGTGGCTTCACCCTCTTCACTGCCAATTCCAAAGGTCCTTCTGGAGAGTAAACACAAGGATACCCTCTTCCCCAAGGTAATATCTCAATGGTGCCATCCCATTTTTCTTCCTCTAACAGGTCTTTGTATAAGACCAAGGGATGTGGGACTGCAGGCCTGTTTTGCACCAGGTATTTGTCTATAGGTTACTTTAAATTATCATTACAGGGACTTCCCCCAAGATGGAGGCATAGGTGGAAACACTGTGCCTTCTCCCACAACCAAGTTTGAATACAACTAAGGTTTGGAGAACAAAGACACAGCCAAAGAACAGAAAATTGAATTAAATGGAAGTCCGACAACATCTAACCGTTCAACTGGGACGGTAAGAGGGGCGGAACCAGCAGTAGAGCAGGGTCGGGCAGGACAGATCCCCCGACCTAGGTGGGCAGGCAGCCCGGACCCAGTCTGGGTGTGGGGCAGACCGACCGTGGTTGCACATTTGTGCACAGTGAGACAGACCACACAGGCCCCAGGGGGTGAGGGCTGATGGCAGTGGCACACTCGAGTGCAGTGGGACGAAACGCATGGGCCTGGTCCGGTGATGGTGGCAGCTGCCGCACCTGTGGGGGCCACGGCAGGAGACGAAGGACAGGATGCCATTGGTCTTCTTTGACCCCGCCCCCACATAAAGCGTCACAACCCAGCAACTGAGTTGCCCTGCTCTAGTGAACACCTTAGGGCTCCGATTCTGCTATGGAACAGGCACGAACAGCCCAAAAGATGGCGCAAGAAGAACTCAAAGTCCCAGAGCCAGTAACTCTGAGCAACCAAGAGATTGCCAGCCTCTCAGAAGCACAATTCAAGACACTGTTTATCAGGATGCTCACAGAACTGGTTGATTTTAGTCACAAATTAGAGGAACATATGAAGGCTAAACTAATTGAAATGAAGGGAGAAGTCCAGGAAACCAATAGTGATGGAAAGGAAACTGGGACTCAAATCAATGGAATGGACCAGAAGGAAGAACCAAACATCCAACTAGAAAGGAATGAAGAAATGAGAATTCAAAAAACTGAGGAGAGGCTTAGGAACCTCCAGGACATCTTAAAACGTCCCAACATCCGATTATAGGGGTACCAGAAGGGGGAAAGAAACAGCCACGAGTCGAACACTTATTTGAACAAATAATAAAGGAGAACTTCCCCAGTCTGGAAAAGGAAATAGACTTCCAGGAAATCCAGGAAGCTCAGAGAGTCCCAAAGAAGTTGGACCCAAGAAGGAACACACCAAGGCACATCATAATTACATTAGCCAAGGTTAAAATGAAGGAGAGAATCCTAGAAGCAGCAAGAGATAAGGGGACAGTCACCTACAAAGGAGTACCCATCAGACTATCAGCAGATTTCTCAAGGGAGACCTTGCAGTCAAGAAGGGGCTGGAAAGAAGTATTCCAAGTCATGAAATCCAAAGACCTACAGCCAAGATTGCTTTATCCAGCAAAACTTTCATTTAGAATGGAAGGACAGATAAAGTGCTTCTCAGGTAAGATCAAATTCAAGAGGTTCATCATCACCAAGCCCTTATTATATGAAATGCTAAAGGGACTTATCTAAGAAAAAGAAGAGGAAAAATATGAACAGTGAAAGAACAGCAAATTCACAGTTATTAACAACCACACCTAAAACAAAAGCAAACCAAGAGGACAGCTAGATCAGGAGTGGAACCATAGAAATGGAGATCACATGGAGGGTTAGCAACAGGGGAGTGGGAGGAGGAGAAGGGGGGAGAAGGCACAGAAAATAGCATAGAGGGTAGGTAGAAAATAGATAGGGGCGGTGGCAAGAATAGTAGGGGAAATATAGAATCTAAAGAACCTGAGACACATGGTTATAAACTAAGGGGGGGGAGAATGGTGGGGGAGGGAGTGTGCAGGTGGAGGGGAATGAAGGGGGGGAATAGAACAACTGTAATGGTATAATCAATAAAATATATTTTAAAAAAATAAAATTAAATTATCATTACAATTCAAAAAATTTCATGTATATATTGCTACCATGGTTAAATTCCCGAGGGATGTTTACTCCTCATTTTTTGCTTGTTTAATAATGTTTTAAAGGTCTGGTGAGCCCTTTCGAAAATTGCTTGGCCCGTAGGGTTATAGTGGATACCTATTCTACGCCGAATTCCCCAGTTTTTTAAAAGACAGCCTGAGTGGCTTGTGTAATATATTCAATCTTGATTGCTATTATCAATCTTGATTTCTTCTGGATGGCCTAGGTGACTGAAGGCCTCTAACATTCTTTGCTGATTCCCCAGTGAGAAGAGTGGCCTGTAGAACACCTGAATGAGTGTCTGCTGGGAAAGAGAGGCCCCCTGTTGTTTCTGCAAGCTGCAATGAGTTTGACCAGCAAGTTGATTACCCTATTTTCTCAGGACCAGGTAGTTTCAAGGTCTAGAATTTGGAGTGTTTCAAAGACTTAGATGCTTATCATTACTTTTATTTCCTTTCTACTTTCACTTCCTCTGCCACATATGAATGTGGTATCTATCTTTTCCTTTATTCCTTCTTACCCTTCTCTTTCACAATCCTACACTTTCCTTTCTTTCACTTTCTTAATTCCTTTCTTACAGAGACTATCTATGACTTACTGGATCTTTCTACAATATATATAATCCACATAACATTCCAAAATTAACATAACAAGTCTTTAAAAACTTAAGCCCAATTAGATTGCCAAATGTTTCCCTTAAGGAGTATATTATGAAATGAATAGGGGACAGTGAGCAACATCTGTTTACCAAATTATTCGAGGTTGCATTCCTCTAGGGTTAATGCCAAGAACAGAGAGCACTTTTGAAAGAACTTGACAATCTGGACATTCTCTGATAATCTGTTTTGCTTGGGCCTGTGGAATATTAAATTCTTTACATAGGGCCTGACTATTTTGGTGAAAAAATTGATGAGACATCACCACAGATTGAAAAGTATTTGCTATGCTGACAAGGGCATCAGCCTGAGAATTACCCTCTACCATAGGTCCAGGCAAGCCCGAGTGAGATTGGATATGGGTAACAGATAAGGGGTGCTCTCTTTTATCTAAGAGACTTTGCAGGATCAAAAATAGACTTAGTAACTCAGGCTCAATGGACCCTTTTAATAGAGCCTGACCTATATGAAGGAATGTATGTATAGTATGACCAGGGTCACAAACTAAGTTAAGAGGCTCTTTGGGCCAATGCTGGAGGGCAAGAATAGCCCCTAAAATTTCAGCCCTTTGGGTACAAGAGTGCTCTCCAAAAAAAAATGTTTCCACTCATCCCAGGTGATAACAGCTTTACCTGTTTTTCCTGAACCATCAATACAGATGGTTCCAGTTTTAGGGATAGGAGTGGCGCTAATTTTTCCCCCTATGCGGATATTAAGAGTGGGGAGGTTTTGGAGAAGTTTATCAAAAAGTAAATGAATATTAAGATCCCCTGTAAAATCAGCAACTGCACACTGAAATTCTAAAGATTGGCTATAAAGTTGTTGTAGATACACTTGGGTGAGTGGAACATGTATAACAGCTGGGTTGTGGCCAAAAAGCTGAATTACTGTATCATGGCCTTTGATAATAAGCTGACATAGCGCAGTAATATAGGTAGTGGTAGTGTGCTGGGGTTGATGGGATAAAACTTCACACACTTTTGAGGGGCTGGGAAATGTCCCCTATTCTAATTATAGAAATGCAAACAAAATAGAAATCCCTTTCTGGAGATTAAGCAACTCTGGCAGCCTCCCAAAGCTGCTGTCCCTTACCTCAGAGAAGACCTGGCTGGAACTCCCCTTCGCGACGTGCTGTCTGCACCAGTTCTAAGTCTGCTGCTGGGCACTGCATGGAAGTGCGCCCGGTGGGGGGGGTGGGGGTGCGGGGGAGGGGGGAGACCCACACCTAGCGGTAGGCATGGGGTAAAATTGTTCCTACACTCACAGGGACGAGGTGAGGGGAGGTGAGGGGGGCCAACTTCCTTCCACCGCTGCAGCCCATCCCGGGGGGGAGATCTGGCCCCACTGTGCTGGATGGAACCCGTGCTCAACAGGCATGGCTGTGATGCCTGCCCCTCCTGGGGCAACCCAAGGGAAAGGTCTGGCTGACCTCCAGAGTCACCCCCACCATCATCCCATAGGTCCCTTCTCTTTTTGTCTAAGCTTTCCTGATTATGAGGGCTTCTCTGCCCTGCTTATTCCTATATTTCTAGATCTAAAGATCCCTTAACTGGGAGACATCCAGCAGCCTTAAAAAGCTGCTGAATTAGCCCAAAATATTGCTCCTGTTCTTTAGAGAGCCCATTCCCCATGGTTGAGGATTTTTAGAAACCTATAAAGAAATTCCCTAACAAGTTAAAGAACCTTTTCTGAAATTCCTCCTGCCGCAAGCTCAGTGTCAGGAGAAAATTATGAAACCAGTTTCAGTTTTACTTTCACTCCGTCTGCACCCTCAGATCCTGTTTCTTGCTAATGAGGAAACCATAATGGGTCGAAATGTGCTACTGTTGGAAGAGAATCAGGGAGGGCTGCTGGATGTGTGGGTACCCTAAGCCCACTTATGGATCTCGGATTCTCCCCCAGTTGTCTAGACCAGCTGGGAGGGCTCGTAGCCCTGGATAACCAACCCTCAAATCATGCTTCCCCGGACGAGCCAAAAGTTAAATTACATGAGGTGGAATTCCCTATGAGGCCCCTATACATCTCAGGGATTCGATTCCAGACACTTCCACTAGGCCCCCACTCATGCAGGGATGCCTGAGATCTCAAGCTGGAGGGAGGAAGTACCTCTTTTCTTTAGTGCTCAGCAGGAAGCTGAAATGCCCATAAGTACCTCACTACAAAAGCTGATAAAAGGGAAAGTCTTTGCTTTCTCCTCCCCAAGCCTAAACCTAGGCAGGGATCATGCTTCAGGGGATGGGACTGCCGATGCTATTACAGTGTGCCTCTCGTTGCATGGATTTTGCTTGCGGCTGGCGGGAAACCTAGTGTTCTGTTCTGGTTCACGTTCAACATTCTGCTCTAACGGGTGTCTTCTAGCAGCAAGCACCCTTATGGATCTTACTTGCTCAACCCATGCCCACAAGATGCAGCAAATGCTTGGGAAAGAGAAAGCAAGGCTCCTATTCATGGAAGAGGGTGCAGGGGAGATAAATGAGAAGAAAACCACTCAAAGGGCGGCAAGACAGAAACCTTTCCGGTAATCTGTAACATACCTGGGGGCCTTACCGAGAGATGCCCCTGTCCCTGGGGGGATGAAAGTGCTGACTTCCGTTCTCTTAGGTGTGCTGTTCATGAAGATTGCTCCTAGCCTCCAGTAGAAGCAGTCTCAGATCCTCAGGTCCCTGTTCAGGAGCCAGATGTGTGGGGGAGGGGGCGGGGCTATGCAGGCAGAGCCCCCTGAGTCCTTCCCTGAGTGTCTACAGATATATGTAAATATTTGAATCTTCCGAAAGGGGGTCGACCGTGCCTGTCTTAGGTTTTCCCTCCTTTGAGGAATCTTACCTGTCATTGGCGAATCAGTCACTTGCTTGGGACCAAGCAGGGTGAAGTGAAAGGGGGCAGAGGCAGTGCCCCTACAAGGAAGATAAGCTTTGTCTCCTTAGTTGTTTATGGTCCCAAGGTCTTTCTACTCAGCCTTAGCCATGAGGGGTTACAGCTTCTGAAACCAAGCAGGGTGGTTCCCAACACCAACCCACTGAGCCATACCATTCAGCACCTTATGTTGTACTTTATATGTCTGAGACCATGATTTAATACATAAGTTAACCTCTATAGATCTGGTACTGCTCCAGGTGCTAGAGATAAAGCCATGAGCATGTCAGAGTTTGTTATTCAAGGAGTGGGCATTTGAGTGGACAAAGATAGGCTAACCACATATGCACAGATACACAATGTAGCACAATTTTGATTACTGATAAGTGCTCTTAAGAGAGAAATGTCAAAGTAGCGATGGAGGAGGCATAAGGCACACTGTATTAAAATAGAGTAGGAAGGGGACTTCCGCCAAGATGGAGGCATAGGTGGAAACACTGTGCCTTCTCCCACAACCAAGTTTGAATACAACTAAGGTTTGGAGAACAGAGACACAGCCAAAGAACAGAAAATTGAATTATACGGAAGTCCGACAATAACTAACCGTTCAACTGGGATGGTAAGAGGGGCGGAACCAGCAGTAGAGCAGGGTCGGGCAGGAAAGATTCCCAGACCTAGGCGGGCAGGCAGCCCGGACCCAGTCTGGGTGTGGGGCAGACCGACCGTTGTCGCACATTTGTGCACAGTGAGACAGACCACACAGGCCCCAGGGGGTGAGGGCTGATGGCAGTGGCACACTCGTGTGCAGTGGGACGAAACGCATGGGCCTGGTCCGGTGATGGTGGCAGGTGCCGCACCTGTGGGGGCCATGGCAGGAGACGGAAGACAGGACACCATTGGTCCTCTTTGACCCCGCCCCCACATAAAGCGTCACAACCCAGCAACTGAGTTGCCCTGCTCTGGTGAACACCTTAGGGCTCCGATTCTGCTATGGAACAGGCACGAACAGCCCAAAAGATGGCGCAAGAAGAACTCAAAGTCCCAGAGCCGATAACTCTAAGCAACCAAGAGATTGCCAGCCTCTCAGAAGCACAATTCAAGACACTGTTTATCAGGATGCTCACAGAACTGGTTGATTTTAGTCACAAATTAGAGGAACATATGAAGGCTAAACTAATTGAAATGAAGGGAGATGTCCAGGAAACCAATAGTGATGGAAAGGAAACTGGGATTCAAATCAAGGGAGTGGACCAGAAGGAAGAACCAAACATCCAACCAGAAAGGAATGAAGAAATGAGAATTCAAAAAACTGAGGAGAGGCCTAGGAACCTCCAGGACATCTTTAAGCATTCCACCATCTGGATTATAGGGGTACCAGAAGGTACCCCTATAAAGAAACAGCCATGAGTAGAACACTTATTTGAACAAATAATAAAGGAGAACTTCCCCAGTCTGGAAAAGGAAATAGACTTCCAGGAAATCCAGGAAGCTCAGAGAGTCCCAAAGAAGGTGGACCCAAGAAGGAACACACCAAGGCACATCATCATTACATTAGCCAAGGTTAAAATGAAGGAGAGAATCCTAGAAGCAGCAAGAGATAAGGGGACAGTCACCTACAAAGGAGTACCCATCAGACTATCAGCAGATTTCTCAAGGGAGACCTTGCAGTCAAGAAGGGGCTGGAAAGAAGTATTCCAAGTCATGAAATCCAAAGACGTACATCCAAGATTGCTTCAACAAAACTTTCATTTAGAATGGATGGACAGATAAAGTGCCTCTCAGATAAGGTCAAGTTCAAGGAGTTCATCATCACCAAGCCCTTATTATATGAAATGCTAAAGGGACTTATCTAAGAAAAAGAAGAGGAAAAATATGAACAGTGAAAGGACAGCAAACTCACAGTTATTAACAACCACACCTAAAACAAAAGCAAACCAAGAGGACAGCTAGATCAGGAGTGGAACCATAGAAATGAAGAATACATGGAGGGTTAGCAACAGGGGAATGGGAGGAGGAGAAGGGGGGAGAAGGTACAGAAAATAGCATAGACAGTAGGTAGAAAATAGATAGGGGGGAGGGCAAGAATAGTAGGGGAAATATAGAATCTAAAGAACTTGAGACACATGGTTATAAACTAAGGGGGGAGAATGGTGAGGGAGGGAGTATGTGGGTGGAGGGGAATGAGGAGGGAATAGAACAACTGTAATGGTATAATCAATAAAATATATTTTAAAAAAATAAAATAAAATAAAGTTAGTAACTGAGGAAAAAAATAGAGTAGGAAGGAATGAATACCTGTTCAGATGAGTGACCTTTGACCTGTGAAGTGAGTTTTGAGTGATGAGTTAGTTGTAGGCATACATAACATTTAAGAAAAGAGTGTTCTAAGGAAAGGAGGCTGTAAGTACCAAGGCCCTGAGCTGGGTTTCATCTTGGTTTCAAGGGGCAGGAAAGAAAATACACAGTGAATGCTGACATTTAATGAATAACTGCAGAGTGTGGAAGACTATGTCATAGGCTGATCATTTAGGACCTTGTACATCATTTTGGGTGAAACAGGAAGTCACTGATAATTTTAAGCCAGTTGTTGGTAATCTTGATCAAGAAAAGACTTGATCTGGTCTATGTTTCAGGATAGAGGCTGACAAACATTCTCTAACAGGCCAGATAATAAATATGTTAGGCTTTGCAAATCATAAAGTCTCTGTCACACATTTAGCTCTGCTATTGTAGTGTGAAAGCAGCCATAGAAAATATATAAATACATGAGTATGGCTGCATTCTAATAAAACTTTATTTTTTGACACTGATATTTGAATTTTATGTAATTATCTGTGGAATGAAATTTTTAAATTTTATTTAAAATTTTATTTTTAAATATTTTTTGGTAAATTTTAAAGCCATTTCTAGCTCGTAGGTGGTACACGAACAGGCAGCAGGTTGTAGCACATTGATCCCTGATCTATCCCAGTAGAGGACAGTGGTATTTTGCACCCTCTAAAAGAGTAACTTTACACTCGAATGAATAGTTACCAAACAAAATACTGTCAATTATGAGGAAGTAGTAGTTGCCAATGACAGAGAAACTGGGAGGAGAGGCAGCTAGGAGTGTTGACTCTCAGTTTTCCTTTTCTCAGGGAACGATGAGCAGCTATAGCCACCTAAACTTTCGCTTTAACTCTGCTTTGGCTAGGATGAAACTTACTAAGCTGACTGGCACCCCAGGAAGACTTGGCCAGTAATGGTAGTTGCTATTTTTAAAGTATGATCATGAAATGTGTATTTTTAATTTTTTTTCACATAACAGAGAGGAAAAAATCCAAGTCTGTGTACTACTTAATTACTAAAGAGGGATT
Organism: Sturnira hondurensis; assembly: GCF_014824575.4. Lineage (NCBI taxonomy): Eukaryota > Metazoa > Chordata > Mammalia > Chiroptera > Phyllostomidae > Sturnira > Sturnira hondurensis. The sequence continues at coordinate 4,333,816 of NW_028082350.1, read as the reverse complement.
TTTTTCAAATCTACAGATCTGCAGCGTGTTATCCCACTTGCTTGTAATTGAAATAAAATGATCACACTAGCAATAGAATTCTAATGTGTGAAAGTAAGAGTTGGAATAATGCAGCTATGCCAATAAATGCCAGGTCCTTCCTAGCAGCTAAAAATATAATGATTGGGATAAAAATAGTGTGAAAACTCATTCAGCTCTAAGGTGTTTTTCATACAGAGCACTGAACTTGTTTGAAAGCTTTTTAACTCATAGACTTCTCTTCTTGAGAAAACAAATGATAAAAACTGAAAGTGTGTATTCAATGTAAAATAAAAACTTCTTTTAGGCAGTATACATTTTAGCTAATGAGCCAATTACTATTAACTGACCTATTTTAAACATGTTTGCTTTAGTAAATTCCAATTTAACTCATCCAGTTCCAATTTTAAGTAATCTAGTCACATGGTAACTTAATTTAAAAGTTTGATATCAAATATTTTAAGAAAAAATGGTTCAGGTAAAATTATTTAAGGAGATAGACCACTAAGTTCTTTTTGGTAATTTTGAGTTTATCTACAACTTAAAAAGAACCTATTAAAACTCTAGTTTCAGGTAAGAAGGTGATTAAAATTGTTGTTAGAGAATTTCTGAAATAGAGTGGAGAAGTACACAAAAGTCTGTCCAGAAAAAGTTCATCCATTGTTAATATAATGAGAATGGTTTGTATGGCATTGCTGTAACCCGGCTGCCAAGGAGAGTGGACTGAGATGTGCATGCATGAACAATGATGACTTCACTGTGCTAGTCAGTGGGGGTGAAAGATGCTGTTTAGTGAGCATGCTTTCTGTGTAGCTGTCACATTCAAAATGACTGAGCGAGTAGAGCAATGAATCTGCACCAAATTTTGTGTAAAGCTTGAACATTTCCCCATGGAAACTATTTAGATGATTCAGAAGGGTTTTGGAGACAATGCAATGAGTGCAGCACTAATAAAAGTGTGGCACAAACATTTCAAAGATGGTCGAGAATCTGTTGAAAGTGATCCGCGTTCTGGAAGGCCTGCAACAAACAGAACACCTGAGAATGTTGAACATGTACGGACTATAGTCAACAAAGATTGGCAACTGACAGGCTGAGAATTAGAAGCTGATCTGGGGATTCCAAAAGCTACTACATCTGTAATTATGATGTAGGATCTTGGCATGAGATGTGTTGTGGCAAAATTTGTTCTGTGGCTTCTGCTACCAGAGCAGAAGAAACATGTTTCTGCTGTTGCTAATGACTTGATTTAAACCGCTATCGGTGAACCAGATTTCCTCAAGAAGGTCATAACTGGGGATGAATCCTGGGTCTACGGCTATGATCTGGAAATGAAGGTCCAGTCATCCCAATGGAAATCACCTGGTTCTCCACACCTGAAGAAAGCACAACAGTCGCAGAGAGATCAGAGCCCAGATTTGGTGCCCTGCAACTTCTGACTTTTTCCAAAACTAAAATCACCTTTAAAAGGGAAGAGATTTCAGACTGTTGATGAGATTCAGGAAAATACAATGGGGTAGCTGATGGCAATTCCAACAAAAGATTTTGCGGAGTGTTTTGAACAGTGAAAGAGAAGCTGGGAGAACTGTGTGAGGTCCCAAAGTGCCAACTTTGAAGGGAACTGAGGTGTCATTGTCCTATATTCAATGTTTCTTGTATCTTTTCTCTTCTTCAATAAATGTCTCTATTTTACATAGTATATGGATGGATACTTTCTGGACAGATCTGGTATATTTTGCATTTTAAAGTCTACCTGTAACTATTTCATTTTTTAAAGTCACCCTTTACTCAAGATTTTCCTGATTATGTCAAGAAGTAGTGGCAGAGTTGAGGAAGTCGGGCTGGACAGAAATAGAATAAACTACCGTGTGCAGTATTACTGAGTCGATATAGATAACAAACTATTTGGTGCCTCTACAAAGTTTATGTGCCAGTTGGGAGGAAAGTCAGTTAGTTACAGAACTTCCTAACCTCACTGTATTTTACACTTAGGAGTTACATTTGAACAGGTAAAATCGTTCCCACTCCTGAAGCGGTTCCTTCTAGACTCACCAGAGATACTGTGGATGGGCAGGGCATTACTGGTATTGAAGGTGTCTTCAGAAGGTAAGTGATGTAAGGCAAGGTAGGGCAGTTAACTTTTGATGACACAATTTTTTTGGCTATTGATTTCTGTAGATTATAGTGTTCATTGCTAGCATTACACCTCAGTGTTTTGACAGTACTGAAGAAAATACATGATTGAAAATTGTAATAGTTTCACCTTCTTTCAGAGCATCTGGGACCTCACCTAGAGTATATCACACATACTGTCCTTCCTAAGCTCCTCTGGAAGCAGCCCACCTTTACCATTTTTAAAATTAAATATTTTTTATTGTTGTTTTTATCACAGTTGTCCCAATTTTCCCTCTTTGCTCTCCTCTGCCCAGCCCACCCCTCACTCCCACAGTCAATCCCCACCCTGTTGTCCATGTCCATGTGTCATTCATACCATCTTCCTTGACTAGTCCCTTTCCCTTCTTTCCACCCTTATCCCCCTTTACCTACCCCTCTGGTCACTGTCAGTCTGTTCCTTGTTTCCATGCCTCTGGTTCTATTTTGCTCATTTGCTTGTTTTGTTTATTAGGTTCCTCTTCTAGGTGAGATCATGTAGTATTTGTCTTTTGCTGCCTGGCTTATTTCACTTAGCATAATGCTCTCCAGTTCCATCCATGCTGTTGCAAAGGGTAGAAGTTCCTTCTTTCTTTCTGTGGCATAGAATTCCATTGTGTAAATGTACCCCAGTGTTTTAATCCACTCATTTACTGATGGGCACCTAGGGTGCTTCCAGCACTTGGCTATTGTGAATTGTGCTGCTCTGAACAATGGGGTGCATAGGTTCTTTTGGACTGGTGTTTCAGGATTCTTAGGGTATAATCCCAGCAATGGAATTTCTGGGTCAAAAGGAGTTCCACTTTTAGTTTTTTGATGTCGCCTTTGCCTTCACTGCCTCTGTTCTAGCGAACTCTTTTCATTCCTCAGAATTCATGTTGGGCACTCATCATTGGGCTTATATACTTTCCCAAAGGAGCTTACAGTTCTAGTGGCTGCTAAAAAAATTTCTGGTTTCCTATAGCATGAGTCTATGTACTCAAATTTTAATGGGGCAGATTCTTGTCAATGTCACTAATAATTACCATAATAATTAATAACTGAAATAAATACTTTATAGTATTGTATTATATTTATATTCACATATATATTTATTATAGTTGACATACCATATTATATTAGTTTCCGAGGTACAACATAGGAATTCAACATTTATGTACCGTACTATGTGATCACTATGCTAAATCTAGTACTGTAGCTCACCATATAATATTATTATGATATTATTAACTGTATTCCCTGTGCTGTATATTATGTCCCTGTGACTTATTTATTTTATAACTGGAATCTGTACCTGTTAAGCTTTTTCACCTTTTTATTCATCCCCACTCCCCCCATTGTGGCAACCATCAGTTTGTTCTCTGTATCTATGAGTATGTTTCTGATTTGTTTTGTTGATTTTGTTTGATCAGATTCCACATACAAGGGTGTTCATCTTTCTTTCTCTGATTTATCTCACTAGTATAATACTGTCTAGGACTATCTAACAGCTTTTGTTGCTGTTGCTTCGGAAGACACAACTGAAAAAAATATTGCTAGAATTGATGTCAAAGAGTTTACTGCCTATGTTTTCTTCTAGGACATTTATGGTTCTAGGTCTTACATTTAAGTCTTTTAATCCATTTTGAGTTTATTTTTATTTTTATTTTTTTAAGATTTTAAAAAAAATTTAAATTTTATTTATTTATCTTTAGAGGGAAAGGGAAGGAGAGAAGGAGAGAAATATCAATCTACGGTTGCTTCTCGTGAGTCCCCTGCTGGGAACTTGCCTGCAACCCAGGCATGTGCCCTGACTGGGAATCGAACTGCGAACGTGTGGTTCGCAGGCCCACACTCAATCCACGGAGCTACACCAGCCACGGCCATTTTGAGTTTATTTTTATATGTGTTATAAGAGTGTGATCCAGTTCTATTTTTTGCATTATTGCAAATGGTAAGATTTTATTCCTATTTATGGCTGAGTAATATTCCACTGTGTATGTGTCTAAAACATCTTTTTTACCTACTACATATACTGATGGAAACATAGGTTGCTTCCATATCTTGGTTATTACAAATAATGCTGCAGTGAATAAGGTGGGGGGCATATACCTTTTTCAAATCAGTGTTTTTATCTTATTTAGACAAATAACCAGACATTGATTTGCTGAGTTGTATGGTAGTTCTATCTTAATTTTTGAAGCACCTCTGTACTGTTTTCAATAGTGAATATCAATTTATAATACCACCAACAGTGCCTGAGGGTTTCCTTTTCTTTGACATCCTTGCCAACACTTGTTGGTTGACTTTTTGATAATATCCATTCTGAAAGGTGTGCGGTGGTATTCTATTGAGGTTTTCTTTAAAAGATTATATTTATTTGTTTTTAGAGAAAGAGGAAAGAAGGAGAAAGAAAGGGGGGAAAACATCGATATGTGAGAGAAACATTGATTGGCCCCCTTTCGTATGCCCACAAATGGGGACCCAGCCTGCAACACAGGCATGTGCCCCAACTGGGAATCCAGCTGGCCACCTTTCGGTTTACTGGTCAATGCCCAACCCACTGAGCCACTAGTCCAAGCTCATTATGGTTTTGATTTGCATTTTCCCGATGATGGAATGTTGAGCATCTTTATATATGTTTGTTGGTCATCTGTATGGGATGGGACAAAAGTAGGTTTGTAGTTGTGGGTATGCAAAACACAGAGTTGATTCTTGTATTATTATTTATTATTTTGTTATATTCCAGTGAAGCAAATGTAGGTTTACAGTTGTAAGTACTTGAAATAGTTTATTCTTGTATTATTATTTATTATTGTATTATTTGCCATACAAACAACTGTATCCTACTTTTGCCCCACATTGTATGTCTTCTTTGGAGAAATGTCTATCTAAATGTTCTGCCCACTTTTCTTTTGGATTGTTCGTTTTCTGATGTTAAGTTGTTTGACTTCTATGTATATTTTGGACATTAAACTCTTGTCAGATATATTGCTGGTAGGTTGTTTTTTCATTTTGTTGATGGTTTCCTTTGCTTTGCAAAAGCTTTTTAGTTTGATAATGCTTTTGTTGCTGGGAGATACACATTGTAAAAATATATTGCTAAGATCCTTATCTAAGAGCTTACTGCCTATATTTTACTCTAGGTGCCTAATGGTTTTTAGGTATTACATTTCAGTCATTAATCCATTTTGAGTTAATTTTTGTGTGTGAAGCATGAAAGTTGTCCAGGTTTTTTTTTTTCATGTATCAGTCTAGTTCTCCCAACACCAGTTTATTGAAGAGGCCGTCTTTACCCCATTGTGTACCCTTGCCTCCTTTGCCATGGGTTAAGTAACCATATAAGTGTGGGTTCATTTCTGGATGCTCTGTTCTGTTCCATTCAGACATACATTTGTATTCATTTTAGAAATATCCACTGAAAGCCCACTCTGACAAGTACTCTGTTCCTTGAGACACTAACTTGGAAATTATTAACAAAAATAGTCTCTTTGTACTACACATGAAGATAGATATAGATAGAAAGATGATAGGTAGATAGATAGTGAAACATTGGTGTGTAATAAAATACATTTTTAGTGTGGTTGTAGATACTGTGAGAAAACCATGGAGGTTATGAGAAACTCTCAGGAAACCCAGTTAACCATTGTAGAGGTAAAGTACAGTATAAGAAAATCTTTATTTGTCTACCTGATACACTGTAGCTTTTTAACAAGTTACTGATTTGAGAATGAATGCTTTATTTCAATGCGGTGGGATAATGCTGGGCAGCAGGAGGAGCAGGGGTTGCGCACATCAGTAAGTAGTGGCTTAGAATGCCTCTAGTTCCCTCAAGTTTCTTACAGTGGTACAGCAGAAGTAACCTCTAGTCTTTAATACATAAATCAGCACTACTTAATCTTAGATATCTCTTTTGCTATTCATTGTTCTCAGAATGAATTCCACTACAGGATTAAGAGAAATCAAGTTATTTCCTTTTCCCCTGCCAGGTTCAGAAGCATTTAACCAGATACCTGTAGATCAAAGTCAGCACTGTTGGTGGAGGGATGTAGCTGTGAAGTGAGGGCCAGACTGGCTTGCTGCTGGGGCTCCCTAAGGGCCTGTCTGGGGTCCTAGCCATGGGACAGCCACCAAGTGGTGGTGTGGGCCTGCAGAGCCCCACACTCCATCAGGACCATGGCCTCATGTCAAACATGGCATAAAGGGAAAAAAGTCAAGCACATTTCCCTGCTTATGACCTTGGCTCTACCCAGCAAGAACTGTGTCCTAAGGCTGTCACTGACCACTGTGGTAAAGGGTACATGCAGCAAGAGGCGAGGAGTCTTTCTCCTCAGGGAAACTTGGGAGGTAGAGTGTAGGTGTGCCTCACTGACATTCTTTAGCTTTTTGTTTCTTTATCCTGGTGTGCTGGACCTGGCCGGACTTCAGTGTATTACCTGTACTGCCTTTAAAACATTGACGCTGACCAAATTCAAACCAAACTTCTAGGGCTGGGGCAGGAACATTTATATTTTTTAAAAGCTCTTCCACTGTGCAGTCAGGTTGCAAATCACAGTCTTCAATTCACTGGCCTTCATTAAGCCTCTGATCAGATAACAAGGGTAGGGCTGTATGCTGTGTAGAGTGAAATTAACAGTTTGTTCCAGTGGTCTATTGGGAACCAGTCTGAGTGGCAATGGTGAATGCAACTCATCTCTGGTTGGGAAAACCGACAGGTGTGAGGTGGCACACAGGAGTTAGGCCCACAGATTGACTTTCCCATGGGGAACCAGGCCTGGGTTATATCTAGGCTGCTTTGAGGCTTGCTTTTGCTAAGACTCCCTCATCCTGAATTAAGACAGGAAATGTTTAATGCATATCTTTGAAGTAACTTCCTAAAGTCTATGCTACACTGTTCCAAGGACACAATGTAACCATATCAACCACTTTTATCATCCCCTTGCATTTGCAACATTCTTTTCTTTGTTATTTGTAAGAAGTTATCACCTAAAGCAAACCTGAGCATGATGAATGAGGACCTTCCTTACTGTGATGCTCCCAGAAAACAATAAAAGCCTGCCCAGGTAGGGGTCAGGGTGCTCTCTCACTCAGAGAGTGACCATGCTGTCCCTTTTCTCCACAGTACTTCTCCAGTCTGTGTGATTTTGTTCATTGCATCCACAACACCTTGGACACCACTGGCCAGAATCCACATCAGTGGTCCTATGTCCACCCCTATGAACCAAAGACCTCTTTATAGATCTTTAGAGTACATGTGGCAATATAGATTTTTGCTCCAAAGTGGGTGCTGAAATGGATCTCAATAGTATGTTGACAATTTAAATACAAGGCTATGCTGTTCCAAGGCTGAATGAAAATGTGTTCTGTTTGCTTTTTTCCATTTAAAATTATGTTCCTATATGTCATTTATTACAATTTGCCATTGGTTCTGCAGTCAGAGTAAATGATAACCCATATGCCTGCATGATGTAGAAATTAAAATTTAAAGTCAAATTCTCTTGCTTTTTTGGGTTTAAGACAAAAAGTCCAAACTTTTCACATTAATTTAGGATCCAGAGAAGCTTAACATGTTCCCCAGTGTTTACTCTGCTCAGGATCAAGTGGAAAGATTTATCGTGTCTGGGAAGTTTTGGGCTTTCTTCAGGAGCTGTGTGCTGAGTGAACACTTGCTGGGAGAGGGCTATTTCTTCAAGGCCTCAGACTTTTATCAATAAAATGCCAGATTGCTCATGAGCCTCATTCTTTAGATAGTGGTGGGATATCAAGTGAGGGAAGGAACAGTGGCCAGATCACTGAGGGGTTCCTACATGGCTGTAAGGACTTTAGGTTTGACTGAGTGACATAGAAACTACTGGAGGGTTTTCAGCCTGAGAAGTGACTTGCACCTATCTCCATCTGTAATATCTGTGTGCCCAAAGACCACCCTCTCATGCTTTGTGTATTTTACACTGATATACTCACTATTCCCTCTGTGGAACTGCTCAAATTTCCCAACATCATTTGAGGTGGTTGTCCTAGTCTTCAGAACAGTTTGCCATTGCAAACTGTTGAAGACTGTGCATTGTCAGCTGTAGGAGGGTGCTTCTTGGTGGCAGCATGGATCCCAAACCTCCAGAATGCCATTCCTGGACCCTCTCTTATACTCTGCTTTTCCTCTCTTAGGTTTCACTGAACCACAGTCTGTTTCTGAAGTAACACCAGAGAAAACATTTCCTCACTTCACAAATCCCTCTTTAAGAGCACTTTGACTTGGGTACATTTCCCTTCCCTCTCAGCATTTTTGTCTACCCTGGCCTTCATGGTCACTTTTTCTTCTTAACAGGCTATTCTGTCCTCCAAGATTTCAACCAGGTCTACTAAATAAATCTCTTCTTGTAACTCAGTGGTTCTTAGCCAAGGGCAGTTTTGCCTTCTAGAGAATAGTTGGCAATGTCTAAAGACCTCTTTGGTTGTCATAATGGGGCAGGGGTGTGAATAGGGTATGCTTGACATTCAGCTTGTTTCAGCCAGGGGGGGTGGCTAAACATCCTGTGTTCAGGACAGCCCTCACAATGGTGAAAGAAGAGCCCTGAAATATCCAAAACCAAGATTAAGAAACTCTGCTCTAAACTCTGGCTGGTGTGGCTCAGTGGATTGAGCATGGGCCTGTGAAGCAAAAGGTCAATGGTTCGATTCCCAGTCAGGGCACATGCCTGGGTTGCAGGTCAGTTCCCAGCAGGCGACACATGAGAGGTAACCACACATTGATGTTTCTCTTCCACTCTTTCTCCCTCCCTTCCCTTCCCTAAAATAAATAAACAAAATATTTTTTAAAAAAGAAATCCTGTTCTAGCTTAATCAGTATATTTAGTACCCGCTCCCCAGACAAGATGGAGGTATAGGCAGAAATGCTTCACTTCCTTGCAACATCAAAAGAAAGATGACAACCAATTTAAAAGCAAAGAACAACCAGAACTGCCAGAAAATTATTTTCATGGAAGTCCAACAATCAAGGAGTTAAAGAAATATTCATCCAGACCAGTAGGAAGGGCAGAGACAGGAAGCCAGGGTAGAGAGGACCTGTGGGAAGGAAAGGTAGCAGATTGATCCTATGATTCCACATTTGTACACAGGTAAGCTGGGAGGAACAACAGGGGAGCAAGACAAGCCATGAAACCCAGGGTTTGGGGTGGGGCGGAAACTAGTGACTCAAACCCTTGGCTGTAAAAAATCTGTAGGGGTCACAGTGGCAGAGAAATACCCAACCTCACAGGAGAGCTTGCAATTTGCTTGTGGATAGCAAGGGAAATCATGGTAAGTGGGATGGGAGAGGATGGAGCAAGTGGCATTGTTCCCTCTCTGACCCCTCTACCATATACAGTACCATAATACAGCAAAGAGGGTTGCCTGCCCTGGCAAATACCTAAGGCTCCACCCCTTATTACATAACAGGTATGCTAAGATGAAGAAATATGGTCCAAATGAAAGAACAGATCAAAGCTCCAGAAAAAAGAACTAAGTGATGAGGAGATAGAGAACCGATCTGATGCAGAGTTCAAGACACTGGTAATCAGGATGCTCACAGAGTTGATTGAGCTTGGTTTCAAAATGTAGGAAGAAATGAAGGCTACACAAAGTGAAATAAAGAAAAATATACAGGATACCAACAGTGAAGGGAAGGAAACCAGTACTTAAATAAATATTAACAGTGAAAGGACAGCAAACACACAGCTATTAACAACCACACCTAAAACAAAAGCAAACCAAGAGGACAGCTAGATCAGGAGTGGAACCATAGAAATGAAGAACACATGGAGGGTTAGAAACAGGGGAGTGGGAGGGGGAGAAGGAGGGAGAAGGCACAGAAAATAGCATAGATGGTAGGTAGAAAATAGATAGGCGGGAGGGCGAGAATAGTGGGGGAAATATAGAATCCAAAGAACTTGAGACAGGTGGTTATAAACTAAGGGGGGCAGAATGGTGGGGGAGGGAGGGTGCGGGTGGAAGGGATTGAAGGGGGGGAATAGAACAACTGTAATGGTATAATCAATAAAATATATTAAAAAATAAAAAAATAAATGATCTGGAACAAAAGGAAGAGATAAGCAGAACAGATTGAAGAAACAGAACAGATTGAAGAAACAAGAATTCAAAAAAATGAGGAGAGGCTTAGGAGCCTATGGGAGAACTTTAAGCACTCCAATATCCAAATCATGGGGGTACCGGAAAAAGAACAGGAAGCACAAGATATTGTAACTTATTTAAACAAATAATAAAGAAAATTCTCCAATCTGGCAAAGGAAATAGACCACCAGGAAGTCCAGGAAGCCCAGAGAATCCCAAAGAAGTTCGGCCCAAAGAGAAACACACCAAGGCACAGCATAATTACACTAGCCAAGATAAAAATGAAGGAGAGAATCCTAGAAGCAGCAAGAGATAAGGAGACAGTTACCTACCAAGGAGTACCCATCAGACTGTCAGCTGATCTCTCAAAAGAGACCTTGTAGGCAAGAAGGAACTGGAAAGAAGTGTTCCAAGTCATGAAATCCAAAGACCTACATCCAAGATTGCTCTATCCAGCAAAGCTTTCATTTAGAATGGAAGGACAGATAAAGTGCTTCTCAGATAAGGTCAAGTTCAAGGAGTTCATCATCACCAAGTCCTTATTTTATGAAGTGTTAAAGGGACTTATCTAAGAAAAAGAAGATAAAAAACATGTACATCAAAATGACAGCAAACTCACAATGATTAACAACCACGCCTAAAACAAAAACAAACTAAGCAAATAACTACAACAGGAACAGAACCACAGAAATGGAAATCACATGGAGGGTTAGCAACAGGGGAGTGGGAGGAGGAGGGAGGGGAGAAAGGTACAGAGAATAAGTAGCATAGATGGTAGGTGGAAAATAGACAGTGGGAGGTTAAGAATAGTATGGGAAATGTAGAAGCTAAAGAACTTATGACACATGGACATGAACTAAAGGGGGGAATGTGGGTGGGAGAGGGTGTGCAGGGAATGAATATCACGTCTAATGAAGGGGGGAAATGAAGAGGGGGAAATGGGACAACTCTAATAGCATAATCAATAAAATATATGGAAAACCCCCCAAGCAAACAAATAGAACAGGAACAGAATCACAGAAATGGTTGGTGATCACATAGAGGACTATCAGTAGGGAGGGGGAGGGGGAGAATGGCGGGGGGTGGGGATGTACAGGGAATAAAGCAAGTAGGCGGGCACAAAATAGATGAGGAGGGTAAGAATAGGATAGGAAATGTAGAAGCCAAAGAACTTATATGTATGACCCATGGACATAAACTATGGGTGGGGGAGGGAAGTTGGAGGGTGGGGCAGGGTGCAGTGAGGAGGGGGCTAAAGGGAAGAAAAAAATTGGACAACTATAATAGCATAATGAATAAAATATACTTAAATATCAGTCTATCTTTATTGTTGTCATACAACCACTTCTTGATTCCAGAATTTGTAAATACAAGCCCTTGGGTTTGAAATAATTCATTTTGTTTCTGTACTCCAACCCCAAAAGACTATATAGTCTCTTTATAATAAAGACCTTCATTTCTTTTCATTATTTGATTAACAAAATAGACCTTCCTTATGTGGGTAAAACTGGTTTGGATCTCTGAAATCTACAGCCATGACCATGCTCAACTGCAAGTCACAAAGGCACCCTGAACTTATGGACAAACCACTTACATTCACAGTCAGTCTCTCCTCAGTTTAATGGCCCTGGAGGACACTCAAAACAATGTAAACAGATGACCAGATTCTGGTACTGCTGATCTGGTATGTTCAACTTGTAATGCAAAAGGCATTTTATAGTCCTAGCCTGTAGACCTGCTGAGAAACACATTAAAGGCCTCAGAGAAAAAGTATTCTAATTTTATAGTGCTGAGATATCCTGCAATGTCACTCATACCTGGGATTGCATCTCCATTTATTATTAAGACCTGTATGGTGAGCAATTGCTAAGGCCAATTAAAAATAATATTTCTGCTATAAATGCCAGAGACAGTTGTTTTGATTTCCCACGATCAGAAATCCTTCATGACTTCACTTAGTAAAAATTTTTTAAAATATTTTATTTATTTATTTTTAGAGAGAGGGGACAGGAAGGAGAAAGAGTGGGAGAGAAACATAAATGTGTGGTGGCCTCTCGTGTGTCCCCCACTGGGACCTGGCCTGCAACCCAGGCATGTGCCCTGACTGGGAATCAAACTGGCGGCCCTTTGCTTCACAGGCCCATGTTCAATCCACTGAGCTACACCAGCCAGGGCTCACTTAGTAAAATTTAAGGCTTCAAGCCTCTTTCTCTGGCCATGCCAGTTATTTTGGTATTCAAATTCTACTCCTTGTATACCATAGGATGCCGAACACAGCACTACACAGCACTACACCTTGGGTTTTGAGGAGCTTTTAATAAATTACACCTTTTTTTCTCCACTCAAAGTGGAAACTAATTGAGAGAAAAAGAGCCTTAGGAATAGGATAGAGATAAAAATGTCAGGTTATTACTGATAAAACTATTAGAGAACATGGTTTAGGAGTGAGGTCCAAACAGGCTTACTTGTGCTGTCCAACTCCTACAACCTACACCATCCCCCTGAGGGAGAAGTGGGCCTGCAAAGTAAATGCCCTTGTCTAGAACAGGGAGAGAGATTGAAAAGAAGTCACTAGTGCTGATTTCTCTTTAATAGATTAGTTTCACTCTCTAAGGAAACATGGGTCAAGAGCTGTCACTGTCCCCACCCATGTGGAAGAATGAATTCATTGAGAATGGCATAAGAAGCCCAGAGCATCATGCTCATATAGTTTCCTCCATAAGGAAACAAGAAACCTATGCAATGTTAGTCACCTCCCCCAGTTAACTACCGTATGACTAGCTTCTGTTATTTCTATAATACTAGTTCTACTGTTACTAAATGCATCAACAAACACACATTGGTCTTCTAACATGTGTGTTCATCTAGGTCCTCCTGTACAATCCTCTCTTTGACCACATGTTGAACCCTTTGAAAGCTTTGTGTTTACAGCAGAGGCTGGAAGATGAAAGTGAGTTCCACTCCACTCAGAATGCTGATGACCAGAAAGGCAAATGAAATCTCAGATGAGCAATATTTTAGGAAGGACCTTTTGTCAGTTCGGATTTTCCTGTTCTGAAGGCCTTTTGAACTGTTGTTCCATCTCATTAATGCCTTTGTGTTTTTGTCATTGTGAAACTGATCAGAGTTTCGACAAAGTAGCTGAAAGTATCTTGAGGAGAATTCAAGAGAATATCAAAGCAGTGAAGGAAGGAACTGTTCTCAGTGTGAGTGACAAGTGAATATGCTTCCCACAACAGGCCATGGACCCCAAAAACCTCAGCCAACCTTTCCCAGGATGGAAAGAAAGCTTGGGTATGATATTCAGCATGTGAATCACCATTGAATTCAACCTTCAGAAATCATATGTTGGCCTTTATTTTTAACTCACCTGTATACTTTGAATATATGGCATTAAAATTTAACTAAGCAAACTACTTACTGTGGTTTTATTTTTAAAATTTTTAAAAATTTTTATTTATTTATTTATTTTTAGAGAGAGAAGAGAAGGAGAAAGAGCGGGAGAGAAACATCAATGTGTGGTTGCCTCTCATGTGTCCCCTACTGGGAAATGGCCCGCAACCCAGGCATGTGCCCTGACAGGGAATTAAACCGGTGACCCTTTGCTTCACAGGCCCGTGCTCAATCCACTGAGCCACACCAGCCAGGGCTACTTACTGTGGTTTTTAAAAAATGTTGAATGCTCACTTTAGTCATCTGAAGATGCTTCCCCCCCGCTCTTTATTTTTATTATTGACATTATTACAGGTGTTTCTCTTTCCCCACTCTGCCTACCTCCATCCAGCCTCAGCCCTAGGCCCTGCCCCACCCCAACCCCACAGCCATCCCTACACTGTTGTCTCTGCCCATGAGTTATGCATATATGTTCTTTGGCTAATTTTTTTCCCCCATCTTACATTCAGGCCCCCTCTCCCCTTCCTTCTGACAGCTGTCAGTCTGCTCCAGGTATCCATGCCTCTGGTTCTATTTTGTTCGTCAGTTTATTTTGTTCATTAGTTAAGTGGGATTGGATAATATTTGTCTTTCTCTGACTGGCTTATTTCATTTAGCATAATCTCGAGGTCCACCCATGCTGTTGCAAAAGGTGAGAATATCCTTTTTTTTCCCACAGCCATGTAGTATCCCATTATGTAAATGTACCACAGCTTTAAAAAAAAAACTATCTTTAGAGGGGAAGGGAAGGAGAGAAATATCAATGTATGGTTGCCTCTCATGAGTCCCCTGCTGGGAACTGGCCTGCAACCCAAGAATGTGCCCTGACTGGGAATCGAACTGCAATCCTGTGGTTCGCAGGCCCGTGCTCAATCCACTGAGCTACACCAGCCAGGGTGATGTACCACAGCTTTTTTGTCTACTCATCTACTGATTGCTTGAACTATTTCCAGATCTTGGCTATTATAAATAACACTGCTGTGAACATAGAGATGCATAGGAGTATATTCTCTCTGATTAGTGTTTTGGGATTCTTAGGGTATATTCCTAGAAGTGTGATCACTTTCTGAAAAGGCAGTTCCATTTTTAGTTTTTTGAGGAAATCCCATACTGTTTTCCACAGTCGCTGCACCAGTCTCCATTCCCACCAACAATGCACTAGGGTTCCCTTTTCTCCACATCCTCGCCAGTACTTATTGTTTATTGATTTATTGATGGTAGCCATTCTGGTAGGTGTGAGGTAATATTTTATTGTGGTTTTTAAAAAAATATATTTTATTGATTATACTATTACAGTTGTTGTTCTATTCCCCCCCTTCATTCTCCTCCACCCTGCACACCCCTCCCCCACCATTCCCCCCTTTAGTTTATGACCACCTGTCTCAAGTTCATTAGATTCTATATTTCCCCTACTATTCTTGCCCTCCCCCTATCTATTTTCTACCTACTGTCTATGCTATTTTCTGTACCTTCTCCCCCCTTCTCCTCCTCCCACTCCCCTGTTGCTAACCCTCCATGTGTTCATTTCTATGGTTCTGCTCCTAATCTAGCTGTCCTCTTGGTTTGCTATTGTTTTAGGTGTGGTTGTTGATAACTGTGAGTTTGCTATCCTTTCACGGTTCATATTTTTCATCTTCTTTTTCTTAGATAAGTCCCTTTAACATTTCATATAATAAGGGCTTGGTGATGATGAATTCCTTGAATTTGGCCTTATCTGAGAAGCACTTTATCTGTCCTTCCATTCTAAATGAAAGTTTTGCTGGATAGAGCAATCTGGGATGTAGGTCTTTGGATTTCATGACTTGGAATACTTCTTTCCAGCCCCTTCTTGCCTGCAAGGTCTCTTTTGAGAAATCTACTGACAGTCTGATGGGTACTCCTTTGTAGGTGACTGTCCCCTTATCTCTTGCTGCTTCTAGGATTCTCTCCTTCATTTTAGTCTTGGCTAATGTAATTATGATGTGCCTTGGTGTGTTCCTTCTAGGGTCCAACTTCTTTGGGACTCTCTGAGCTTTCTGGATTTCCTGGAAGTCTATTTCCTTTGCCAAACTGGGGAAGTTCTCCTTTATTATTTGTTCACATAAGTTTTCCACTCGTGGCTGTTTCTTTTCCCCTTCTGGTATCCCTATAATTCGGATGTTGGAATGTTTAAAGATGTCGTGGAGGCTCCTAAGCCTCTCCTCATTTTTTTGAACTCTTGGTACTTCACATTTTTCTGTTTGGTCATTTCTTCCTTCGTTCTGGTCCACTCCCTTGATTTGAGTCCCAGTTTCCTTTCCATCACTATTGGTTTCCTGTGCATTTCCGTTCATTTCAATTAGTTTAGCCTTCATATGTTCCTCTAATTTGTGACTAAAATCAAACAGTTCTGTGAGCATCCTGATCACCAGTGTTTTGAACTGTGCATCTGAGAGGTTCGCTATTTCTTGGTTGCTTAGAGTTATTGGCTCTGGAGCTTTGAGTTCTTCTTGAGCCATATTTTGGACTGTTGGTACCTATTATGTATGAGGAGCAGAGCCCTAGGTGTTCACCAGGGCAGGGCAACTCAGTTGCTGGGTTGTGACGCTGTATGTGGGGTCGGGGTGAAAGGGGAGCAATGGCGGTCCCCTCTGCTGCCTCCCGCCACCAGAGCCCACGCGGTTTGTCCCACTGCGCTCAAATGTGGGACTGACCGCGGTCAGCCCACTGCCTTATGCACTCAATGGGTTCACCCGCTGGGGCCTGCACCGTCCGTCTCACTGCTCACTCCTCTGCTGGTTTATCTGTGTGCGAATGTGTGATCGTGGTCGGCCTGCCGCTCCACGCCCTCACTGGGTCCCCCAGTGTACCCTGGCTTCCTGGGTATCTGGGGTAGAGGGATCTCTCTTGCCTGACCCTGCTCCACTGCTGGCTCCACCCCTCTTACCGGTCTGGTTGAACAGTTCATTGTTGTCGGACTTCCAGACTTCTGTATCGTTCAATTTTATGTTCCTTGGCTGCGTCATTGTTTACTAAACCTTTGTTGTATTCAAACTTGGTTGTGGGAGAAGGCACAGTGTTTACACCTACACCTCCATCTTGGCAGAAGTCCTAAAGAGAGAATCTTAAAAGTAGCAAGATAAAAGCAGTTAGTTACTTGCAGGGTGTTTCCCACAAGACTGTCAGCTAATTTCTGAAAAAACAAAACAAAACCTTTTCGGGCTAGAGGGGATTGGAAAGAAATATTCACAGTGATGAAAAGTAGGAACCTAGAGCCAAGATCGCTCTACCCAGCAGAGAACATTTAGAATTGAAAGGCAGATAAAGATCTTCCCAGACAAAAAAAAAAGCAACTATAGGATATCATCATGACCAAACTATTATTATACGAAACATTAAAGGGACTTTTTTAAGAAAAGAAGAACATCAAAACAATGAACAACAAAATGTCAATAAATAGATATTCATCAAGAATAGAATCTAAAAAACAAACTAAGCAAATAAGATCAAAGACAAAATCTCATATACAGAGAGTGTTTTTATGGCTGACTGATGGAAGGGGGTGTGGGGGAGTGTGAAGAAGTGAGGGGATTAAAAAGTACAAATAGGTAGTTACAGAATAGCCATGGTGATATAAAGTACAGTATAGAAAATGGAGCCAAAGACTTACATGCATGACCCTTGGACACAAACAATTGTGTAGGGATTGCCTGAGGGAGTAGGGGTACTGAGTGGAGGGGGGTAAAGAGAGGAAATATGAGAGGACTGTAATAGCATAATCAATAAAATATAATTTAAAAAGAAAGAAAGAGAGAGAGAGAGAAAAGAATAGTATGCATATTCTGCTGCTTTGGGGTGAAACACTCTGAAGATAAAAGTTAAATCCATTTGATCTAGTGTATTGTTTAAGACCACTGTCTCCTTGATTTCCTCTCTGGAAGATCTAACCATTGAAATCAATGGGATGTTAAAATTGACTATGAATGTGTTTCTGTCTATCTCTCCCTTTATGTCCATCAAGATTTGCTTCACATATTTAAGTGCTCTTCTGTTGGGTGCATAAATGTTTAGTAGGGTTATATCCTCTTGTTGGATAGTTCTCTTTATCATTATGTAGTGTCCTTGTTTGTCTCTTACAATATAGCTTTGGCTTAAGTACTGCTACCCCAGCTCTTTTTTTGCTTTGCCCTTTGCATGAAAGATCTTTTTCAATCCTTTTACTTTTAGTCTTTTGATCTGAGATGGGTCTCTTTGAGGCAGCATATATATTTGTCTTACTTTCTTATCCATTGTTACCTTATGCATTTTGGTTGGAGTATTAAAGCCATTTACTTTTAAGGTGATTATTGGCAGATACAAAGGTAGTACCATTTTATTGTTAGAGTGTTCTTCTCATTTTAAAAAATCTCCTCCTCCTTCTTCCCCTCCTCCCTTCCCTCCTCCTCCTCCCTCCCCTCCTCCCCCTCCCCCTCCTCCTCCTCCTCCCCCTCCTCCTCCTCCTTCCCCCCCTCCTCCTCCCCCCCTCCTCCTCCTCCTCCCCCTCCTCCTCCTCCTCCCTCTCCGCCTCCTCCTCCCTGTCCTCCTCCTCCCTCTCCTCCTCCTCCTCCCTCTCCTCCTCCTCCTCCTCCTCCTCCCTCTCCTCCTCCTCCTCCTTCTCCGCCTCCTCCTCCTCCTCCTCTTCTTCTTCTTCTTCTTCTTCTTCTTCCTTCTTCCTCTTTTTCTTCTTCCTCCTTTAACTGAGCACTTTATACTTGTTCCAGTATTGGTTTGGTGTTAATAAATTTCTTTAGGTTTTTCTTGAGTGGGATGCTCCTTATTACTCCTTTGATTTTAAATGATAGCCTTGCTGGGTAATGTAGCTTTGGTTGTGGGTCCTTGCTTTTCATTAACTTGAATATTTCACACAACTCCCTTCTGGCTGTGCTCCCTCTGCCAGAGCTCAGGATAAGTGGCTGCAAATGAAATTTTGTGTGTTGGTCCTCTAAGAGGCTCTTTGTGGTGCTCGCTTTGGCAGCACATATACTAAAATTGGAACGATACAGAGAAGATTAGCATGGCCTCTGCGCAAGGATGACATGCAAATTCATGAAGCATTCCATATTTTTTTGGAGGACACAGTAGAAAGAATCTCCCAGAAAGAGCAAAAAAGGGAAAAGAGGCTCAGAAAGAATGAAGAGGGATTAAGAGAAATGCAAGACAATATGAAACGTAATAATATCCAAATAATAGGAATACCAGAAGGAGAAGAAGAAGAACAAGGGATAGAAAACCTATTTGAAAGAGTAATGATGGAAAATTTTCCTAATTTGATGAGAGAAAAAGTTACACAACTCCAGGAGTCACAGACAGTCCCATTCAAGAGGAACCCAAAGAGGCCCACTTCAAGACACATCATCATTAAAATGGCAAAATTCCAAGACAAAGAGAGAATCTTAAAGGCAGCAAGGGAGAAAAAGGAAGTAACATACAAGGGACCCCCAGTAAGGTTAGCTACTGACTTCTCAATGGAAACACTCCAAGCAAGAAGAGAATGGCAAGAAATATTTCAAGTAATGAGAACCAGAGGCCTACAATCAAAGCTACGTTACCCAGCAAGGCTCTCAATCAAGATAGAAGGCCAAATAAAAAGCTTCCAAGACAAAAGAAGTCTAAAAGAATATGCCTCCATGAAACCAGTTCTACAAGAAATACTAAAAGGACTGCTTTAAGGAAAGGAAGGAAAAGAGAGAGACAGAGAGGAACTCTGGTCCAAAAATGGCAATAAATAAGTACCTATCAATAATAAGCTTATATGTAAATGGATTAAATGATCCAATCAAAAGACATAGAATAGCTGAATGGATAAGAAAGCATACCCATACATATGCTGCCTACAGGAGACCCACCTCAGGACAAAAGACCATTACAGACCAAAAGTGAAAGGCTAGAAACAAATTTTCTAAGCAAATGGTCAAGAAAAGAAAGCCAGGGTAGCAATTCTAATATCAGACAAAATATATTTTTAAAAAAGGGCCATAAAGAGAGACCCAGAAGGTCACTTCATAATACTCAAGGGAAGAATCCACCAAAAAGACATTAACATCGTAAATATATATGCACCCAATATAGGAGCACCCAAATATATAAGAAAAATCCTAGAGAACTTCAAGAAAGATATTGACAGCAACACAATTATAGTAGGAAACTTTAACACCCCACTGTCAAAAATGGACAGATCTTCCAAACAAAATATCAACAAAGATATAGCTGCACTAAACAACACCCTCGATGAAATGGACTTGACTGATATATAGAGAGCCCTTCATCCCAAAGAAGCTAAATACACATTCTTTTCAAATGCACATGGAACATTTTCAAAGATAGACCACATGATAGGACACAAAACAAGCCTCAACAAATTCAAGAAAATTGAAATCATACCAAGCATTTTCTCTGACCACAAGGGACTGAAATTAGAAACCAACCCCAGAGGGAAAAACCCCAAACACCCAAAATCATGGAGACTGAATGGTATGCTATTAAACAACAAATGGATCAAGATTGAAATTAGGGAAGAAATCAAAGTTTCTGGAAACAAATGAAAATGAACTCACAACAACCAAAAACTTATGGGACACAGTGAAGGCAATCCTGAGAGGGAAGTTCATGCAATACAGGCCTACCTAAAGAAGATAGAAACATTTCAAACAAGCAACCTAACCAGACCCCTGCAAGAACTCAAGGAACTACAACAAAGACAGGCCAGAGCAAGTACAAGGAAGGAAATGACCAATATCAGAGCAGAATTAAATGACATAGAGACTAAAAGCACAATTCTAAGGATCAATGAATCCAAGCGTTGGTTTTTTGAAAAGATAAACAAAATAGACGAGCCTTTAAGTAGGCTCATTAAGAAAAGAAGAGAGAGGACACAAATAAACACAATCAGAAATGAAAGAGGAGAAATTACAACTGATACCACAGAAATAGAAGGGATTGTAAGAAATTACTATGAAGAACTGTATGTGAAGAAATTTGAAAACCTAGGTGAAATGGACAAATTTCTAGAAAAATATAATCTTCCAAAACTTAATGAAGAAGAAGCAGAAAACCTGAACAGACCAATAACAGAAGATGAAATTGAAGCAGTAATCAAAAAATTCCCGTCACACAAAAGCCCTGGACCAGATGGTTTCACAGGAGAATTCTACAAAGCTTGTAAGGAAGAGCTAACCCCTATTCTTCACAGACTATTCCAAAAAATTTAAAATAATGGGAAACTCCCAAACTCTTTTTATGAAGCCAGCATCATCCTAATTCCAAAGCCAGATAGAGACACAACAAAGAAAGAAAACTTCAGGCCAATATCGTTGATGAACATAGACGCTAAAATCCTCAATAAAATATTGGCAAATCGCATCCAACAATACATCAAAAAGATCATACACCACGACCAAGTGGGATTCACCCCAGGGATGCAAGGATGGTTCAATGTTCATAAATCAGTAAATGTAATACACCACATAAACAAAAGCAAAGACAAAAACCACATGGTCATATCAATGGATGCAGAAAAAGCTTTTGATAAGGTACAACACCCATTTATGATAAAGGTACTCAGCAAAGTGGGAATAGAGAGAGCATTCCTCAATATAATAAAGGCCATATATGAAAGACCTACAACCAACATCATACTCTATGGGCAAAAACTAAAAGCTTTTCCACTAAGATCAGGCAGAAGACAAGGTTGTCCACTTTCACCACTTCTATTCAATATAGTATTGGAAGTTTTAGCCACAGTGATCACACAAGAAAAGGAAATAAAAGGCGTCCAAATTGGAAAGGAGGAAACAAAGCTGTCATTGTTTGCAGATGACATGATAGTGTACATGGAAAATCCTATAGACTCTACCAAAAAACTGCTCAAACAAATAAATGAATTTGGCAAAACAGTGGGTTACAAAGTCAATATCCAGAAATCAAAGGCATTTTTGTATACTAACAATGAATCAGCAGAAGCGGAAATCAAGAAAAAAATCCCGTTCGATACAGCAAAAACAAAAATAAAATATCTGGGAATAAACCTAACCAAGGAGGTATGCAGAAAACTACACAACATTGAAGAAAGAAATCAAGGAACACACAAACAAATGGAAACATATACCGTGTTCATGGATTGGAAGAATTAACATCATCAAAATGTCCATACTACCCAAAGCAATTTACAGATTCAATGCAATACCTATTAAAGTACCAATGGCATATTTCACAGACATAGAACAAACACTTCAAAAATTTATATGGAACCAGAAAAGACCCCGAATAGCAGCTGCAATTTTGAGAAAGAAGAACAAAGTAGGAGGGATCACAATACCTGATATCAAACTGTATTACAAGGCCACTGTAATCAAAACAGCCTGGTACTGGCACAAAAACAGGCACATAGACCAATGGAATAGAACAGAGAGCCCAGAAATAAACCCAACTCTCTA